>NC_056411.1:0-1345416 GCF_905147365.1 Aricia agestis
TAACCTAACCTAACCTAACCTAACCTAACCTAACCTAACCTAACCTAACCTAACCTAACCTAACCTAACCTAACCTAACCTAACCTAACCTAACCTAACCTAACCTAACCAACATCCGCGACCGCGTGGAGTGATACACGGTAACGAACGTGTCTCCGGTAGACATCGGTTACATGCGGTCACAGATGTGACCAAGTGTAACCGGGTGTGACCGAGTGTGACCGGGGGTGACCAACTTCGGTTACATCACAAATTTTATGTAACCTTCTGAAACCCATGGAGACACGTTCGACTATCCCGTGTCGAGGACATTAACCGGGTGCCGCGCGCGAACACCTTTGGTTATGCTCAACGCTCCCGAGTTCCCTCGAACGCAGGGTAGCACCGCGCGCGTCGCGAAGCAGCCACCGGTGAAGCAGCCACCGGTGGGCTGCCGTTACCATCGCCGCTAGGATGCCTGACGAAAACAACCAACCAAAGAAGTTGACACAGAAGAATCAAGATTCAACATAGCATAAATGACATTGTAAACAATTGATATTGTATATTTTATTACAAATAAAGAAGAGAAAAAAAAAAAAAAAAAAAAAAAAAAAAAAAAAAAAAAAAAAAAAAAAAAAAAAAAAAAAAAAAAAACCCAACCGATATCACAACCTACCAACCCAATGCAACCAAATGCAACCAAATTATTATTCTAACACGCCACGCCACTACTACTATATACTCAATACCATATACAAAACAACCAAAACACAAAACACCCAACAACTCAGCACTACAATCAAAACTATCCTATGCACGTCAAATCTTATGTATATATACAATCAAAACACAAACATCCAATAACCCAGTTACATTCGGATACACTCGGTTACGCTCGGCTACACTGGGTCACACATGATCACACTACCAACCCTATACAAACTACGTCACTAACCCAACTCATATTCATTACAACCAAAAACAAAAATAAAGCAATCCACACACACAACCTACCCAACCCAATACAAACTTTGTCACTAATCCAAATCGTATTAATTACAACAAAAACAACAAATAAAACAAACCAATCTCACAACCCAGCAACCCAACACAATTACCATTAACACTCAAATCATAGTAATTGCAACAAAAACAACAATAAACAAACCAATATCACAACCTCCTAACCCAATCCAAACTTCATCACTAACCTAACTCGTACTCATTACAACCAAAAACAAAAATAAAGCAATCCACACTCACAACCTACCCAACCCAATACAAACTTTGTCACTAACCAAATCGTATTAATTACAACAAAAACAACAAATAAAACAAACCAATCTCACAAACCAGCAACCCAATACAATTACCATTAACACTCAAATCATAGTAATTGCAACAAAAAACAACAATAAACAAATCAATATCACAACCTACCAATCCAATACAAAATTTATCACTAACCCAACTCGTATTAATTACAACAAAAACAACTAATAAAACAAACCAATCTCACAACCCAGCAACCCAATACAATTACCATTAACACACAACCTAACCTAACCTAACCTAACCTAACCTAACCTAACCTAACCTAACCTAACCTAACCTAACCTAACCTAACCTAACCTAACCTAACCTAACCTAACCTAACCTAACCTAACCTAACCTAACCTAACCTAACCTAACCTAACCTAACCTAACCTAACCTAACCTAACCTAACCTAACCTAACCTAACCTAACCTAACCTAACCTAACCTAACCTAACCTAACCTAACCTAACCTAACCTAACCTAACCTAACCTAACCTAACCTAACCTAACCTAACCTAACCTAACCTAACCTAACCTAACCTAACCTAACCTAACCTAACCTAACCTAACCTAACCTAACCTAACCTAACCTAACCTAACCTAACCTAACCTAACCTAACCTAACCTAACCTAACCTAACCTAACCTAACCTAACCTAACCTAACCTAACCTAACCTAACCTAACCTAACCTAACCTAACCTAACCTAACCTAACCTAACCTAACCTAACCTAACCTAACCTAACCTAACCTAACCTAACCTAACCTAACCTAACCTAACCTAACCTAACCTAACCTAACCTAACCTAACCTAACCTAACCTAACCTAACCAGTCTCGCACCAACCGCGGTAGCAAGCGGACGCGTCTCCGGTTACCATTGGGTGACTCCCGGTGATTTCGACTACGTCTGGTGACTCGGCTACCTGGCGACTTTCGGTTACCTGGCTACCTACCTGGCGACTTTCGGCGACTCGGACACCGGTGACTCGTGATCGATTACGCGCAGCAACTACGCTACACCCGGTGACTCGGTGACTCTCACCTGGGACTCCCGGTGACTCGGTGACTCGGTGACTCCTGGTGACTCCCGGTGACTCGGATACCCACCTGTGACTACCGGTTACTCAGTGACGCTCTATCACTCGGTGACTCCCGGTGACTCGGTGACTCGGTGACTCCCGGTGACTTGGTAACTCCCGGTTACTCGGTGACTCCCGGTGACTTGGTTACTCGGTGACTCCCGGTGACTCGGTGACTCCCGGTCACTTGGTAACTCCCGGTGACTCGGTGACTCCCGGCGACTCAGATACTCGGTGATCTCTGGTGACTTGTTGACGCCTGCGGATCGGTGAAGCATTGGGATCTGAAGACATACGGCAACGCCTGGCAGCGGGGCTGCTTGGGATTTGGACAGCAACTAGTGACATGCTGGTTACTCGGTTACTAAAACATTAGAACTTACCTGCGAAGCCGCTACACCAACTGGAGCCACGGGAACATCTGAAAAGAGCTCGTGATCGATTACGCGCAGCAACTACGCTACACCCGGTGACTCAGTGACTCTCACCTGGGACTCCCGGTGACTCGGTGACTCGGTGACTCCTGGTGATTCCCGGTGACTCGGATACCCACCTGTGACTACCGGTTACTCAGTGACTCTCTATCACTCGGTGACTCCCGGTGACTCGGTGACTCGGTGACTCCCGGTGACTTGGTAACTCCCGGTTACTCGGTGACTCCCGGTGACTTGGTTACTCGGTGACTCCCGGTGACTCGGTGACTCCCGGTTACTTGGTGACTCCCGGTGACTCGGTGACTCCCGGCGACTCGGATACTCGGTGATCTCTGGTGACTTGTAGGCGCCTGCGGATCGGTGAAGCATTGGGATCTGAAGACATACGGCAACGCCTGGCAGCGGGGCTGCTTGGGATTTGGACAGCAACTGGTGACATGCTGGTTACTCGGTTACTAAAACATTAGAACTTACCTGCGAAGCCGCTACACCAACTGGAGCCAGGGGAACATCTGAAAAGAGCTTAAACTAAGGTACTAAACATTGTATTTAAGACCAGTAGCCCCTATTGGAGCTACTGTATAAATTGCAAAATTACATTTAAATAGGGACGTCTGTGTTTACAGTTTAATATTTTAAATTTTATATATACAATTATAGTAATTAGTTGACCGGTTAACCCCTATTGGGAAACCGTATAGATTAAGTTAGCATAGTGACTACTAGGATATATATACTGGGACGTAAATTTTTCTCATTTATAATATAGTATTTTATTACTTTATCTATACATATATACTGTTAAATAGACTAACCGATCCCCTTTTGGGATAACACATTAGAGTAATAGTTTGACAACAAATAGACAAGTAACCCACTATCGGGACTACTGAAATAGAGAGATTGACAGGACAAAATAACAAAATCTTGAAATATTAAAGTCCCTTCGGAAAACAAATAGCAATAATATAAGTTAAAATCGAGTATTGCCATATTAATCTGAAAGTTAAGCTTATCATAGAACATTATTAAATTATAAATTAAAATAGAATCTTATGAGCAAATATTACAAAAGATATAATTTGTAAACTAAATAAATATTCTAAAAATAAAACAAAACCCTTCTAGTCACTAGTTTAATATAAAATATACAAATTTTTTACATTTTTATTTTAATTTTACAATATTTATTACTTTTTATTTATTTTAGATTTGACGCGTTTCCCCGAATAAATAAAGGTAGTTGTCAGATTAAGTACAATTGTTGTAAAGAAAAGCTTAGGGAAACCCTTAACACAACATAGTATTTTATATAGCTAGGATAGGTCAGTTATCCCCCTATTGGGGAAACTGTTAGAATAGGAAATTTGACATTTTTATTTATTGACATTTTACATATTGACATTTATTATATAATTCAATTTGGTTTTAATCTATTTATTTTGATTCTATTTTATTTAAATTGACATTGACCAACCCCCCTATAAAAATGCAACGCACCCCCCCAAAGCGCGCTAGTGATACGTTCAATATTTCACCACCAAAAAAGAATAAAGTTAATGAGGGCAGAGCCCTATCACAACCAGTAGGAAATTCCATAGTGCGAAAAAGTGTTGACAAATATGAAGCCACCGCAATTAAAAATATTAAAATTACCCCAACTCAAAAAGATAAGAAAAAACCAGGAAAACTGGCAACTAAAAGTATAACGAATACAAATAATGAGCCAGTAGAAAAAGTTGAAAGACCCATCCCACCTGGGAAACCTAGAACCGACGAAGGTAAAGCTTGTGTAGACCGTGCGAAGGGCTGCCTAAACGACTCCCGGAATTTTAAAAAGGAGCTAAAAGACGGAGCCTTCGCCGCTCTAGACAGGCTTCAAGAAATAATAGAAGAACTAGAGGACGAACTCACCAATGCTAGATCCGGAAGCAATGGAGGACCGGGGAAGGACCTTTTACATCCCCCCCGGTCAGCCGGCGCAAACACGGACGCACTGGTGAGTAACCTGAAAGAAAAAGATGTATTAATTAAGGATAACATGAGGGAAATGATGGAAAGAATGGATGAAATGAAGAAATGTATGAAGGAAAATGAGGAAAAGATAGGAAAGTTGAGCTCACTACTGGAGAGCAACATGACCGTCGCCAAACCGGCGAGTTATGCGAGCGTTGCTTCGAGAGGCATCGTAGAGAAGCTTCCCGAAACAAGGGCAATGCACTCGGTCATGGTGTCCTCTAGGGATGAGCAAGACTCAGGGGAGGAACTTTTAGAAAAAATTAGAAATACGGTTAATGCAAAAGACGGATGGGTAAAGGTGGAAAGGGTGAGAAAAGTCAAAAATAGAAAAGTGGTAATCGGATGTATAAATGAAGAGGAAAGAAACAAGGTTAGGGAAAGACTGAGAGTGAATGATGGATTGATTGTTGAAGAAGTGAGGAATAAAACCCCCCTTTTAGCCTTCAGAGATGTGATGAAATGCGACGTGGCCGATTTCGTCACCGCGTTCTGTAACCAGAACGCGGGCATCTTTGAAGGCTTAAAGGGGGAAGAGAAAAAGGTAGAGGTAGCGTATCTGAAGAATGCAAGGAACTCCCTACAAAAACACCTCGTGGCCAGAGTCAGCCCACAGGTATGGAAGAGGTGTGTGGATGTAGGCTACGCCCATATTGGGCTAGGCAGAGTGCGTGTAGAGGACCACAGTCCGCTAGTGCAGTGCTCCTGTTGCCTGGGGTATGGGCATACGAGGAGGCACTGTCAGGAGAGTGAGGTGCGATGCAGTCACTGCGCCGGTCCTCATATGAGGACTGAATGCGAAAAGTGGCTGCGGAAAGAGAAGCCCAAGTGCATAAATTGCACGAAGGCGAGGAGAGGCAACGAGGAGCACAGCGCTTTCGATCGAGGATGTATGGAAAGAAAGAGGTGGGATGCTCTGGCCAGATCGGCGGTAGCGTACTGCTAAGGTTGTCCCTGGTGAGTACTTCCAGTACCGAATTTTGCAGGCCAACCTCCAGCGGAGCCAAATCGCCACAAGGGAGCTAATTCTCGAAGCCACCAAGCGTAAGGCCTGCGTGGCGCTGCTGCAAGAGCCCTACATAGGTGGAGCCCGGAGTATGAGGGCACACAACGGAGTGAGGGTCTACCAGAGCGATGGGGAAGGGGGCGGTGTTGTCAAGGCATGTGTTGCAGTATTCGACGACACGTTGGATGTCGAACTGCACACACGCCTCAGTAACAACAACATTGTTGTGGCCACCCTCCGAACCAAAGCCTGGGAGATGGTTGTGGTGTCTTTCTACTTCGAGCCCGATAAGCCTGTGGGGCCCTACCTGGACCATCTTATGCGGATAGGAAGAGAGTTGGGATCCGATAAGATGGTCCTGGGAGGCGACGCCAATGCAAAGAGCCCGTGGTGGGGTGGCGATGTGGAAGACCCGCGAGGAAGGGAAGTGTCTGCTGTACTGGAAGCAATGAGCTTACACACACTCAACACCGGAGACATACCTACGTACGACACCGTCAGAGGGGGGAAAAGGTACACCAGCTTCGTGGATGTGACAGCGTGCTCCGATGATCTGCTGGACCGAGTGGGCGACTGGAGGGTGGAGGAGGGTCTGACGAGCTCGGACCACAACGGCATCTCCTTCGGCATCACACAACATAAATCCACAGGCACGAACATAATACGTACCACACGCATCTTTAACACACATAAGGCGAACTGGACTCAGTTTCGTGAGAAACTGACCCAGCTGATGTCAGACAGACAATTGACTGTACAAGCGATAGACTCCATACACAGCACACAACAAATAGATGAAGCAATAGACAGTTACACACAAGCCATAACACAGACATGCAGAGACACTATGCCGACCAAAAAACACACACAGAAATTCACCTTGTCGTGGTGGAATGATGAGCTCGCGCAGATGAAGAAGGAGGTCGCCACGAGGAAACGTAGGATCCGGAACGCAGCGCCTGATCGCAGAAACCGCGTAGTTGGGTTGTACCTGGAAGCAAAAGAGAAATATGAGAGTGCAGTGAAAGAGGCCCAAGTAGCGAGCTGGAAGGAGTTTTGCCGGAAACAGGATAGGGAGGGGGTCTGGGAGGGCATCTACAGAGTGCTGAACAGAGTTGGAGGGAGGGAGGAGGATCTGCCCCTAACAAGGGGCAGTGAGACCCTCGACGCCCGAAGCTCTGCAGAACTGTTGGCGGAGACCTTCTACCCCGCGGACCTGGAAAGTGATGAAAGCGAGGAACACCAACGGACGCGCCGGCGTGCGGAGTCATTAGACTCCGAACCGCCGACGGGGCCGGACGACCCTCCTTTCATCATGGAGGAGTTGAAGAGAGCCGTAAGGTCCTTCAACCCCAAAAAGGCCCCCGGGGCGGATGGTCTCACGTCCGACATCTGCCAGCACGCTGTGGATTGTAACCCGGAATGGTTCCTTGCCCTGCTGAATAAGTGCCTCACTGTCGGCTGCTTTCCCGAGAAGTGGAAGCAGGCGACAGTGGTGGTGCTGAGAAAGCCGGGCAAGGAGTCATACCGGGTACCAAAAGCCTATCGACCGATCGGCCTCCTTCCTGTTCTCGGCAAAATCTTCGAGAAGATGCTGGTCGCCCGACTTAGGTTCTACCTGTTGCCCAAAATAAGCCCCAACCAGTATGGCTTCATGCCCCAAAGGAGCACCGAAGACGCCCTCTATAGGTTGGTGAACCACATCAGAAAGCTGAGGGAGGAGAAGAAAATTTCTGTTGTGGTATCACTGGACATAGAGGGGGCCTTCGATAGTGCTTGGTGGCCGGCCATAAAGGTTCGGTTGGCTGAAGCTGGGTGTCCGGGGAACCTGAGACGGGTGTTCAGTAGCTACTTGAACGGAAGGAGTGTGAATGTTAGATATGCTGGTGTGGAAGTGAGCAGGGGGACCGACAAGGGGTGCGTGCAGGGGTCCATCGGTGGACCTATCCTGTGGGACCTCTTGTTGGACCCCCTGCTAAGGATATTAGAGGAGATGAATGTATTTAATCAGGCTTTTGCTGATGATGTCGTACTGGTTTTCGAAGGGGACACGGCCCTAGAAATAGAGATGAAGGCCAACGTAATCCTAGAAAAAATTAGGAAGTGGGGGGAAGAAAACAAGTTGAAATTTGCCCCCCATAAAACTTGTGCCCTAATATCAACCCGAAAATTAAAATTTGATGTGCCTAGACTCGCTATGGGGGGTGTTGATTTAAAATATTATGATAGTGTAAAAATACTGGGCCTTACAATCGATAGCGGCCTGACATTTAACGCCCACGTCACAAACGTCTGCAAAAAAAGCCATAGCACGTTATAAGCAGTTAGCCAAGGCGGCTAGAGTAGGTTGGGGGCTTAACCCCCAAATAGTTAGGATAATATATATGGCCGTAATAGAGCCGACTATTATGTATGCATCAGCAGCGTGGGCACCCACCGTGGAAAAGATGGGGGTCCAAAAAAGGCTCAACTTCGTTCAACGGGGTTTTGCCCAAAAGATCTGCAGAGCATATCGAACCGTCTCCCTGAACTCTGCAATGCTGTTGGCTGGGATACTCCCCCTCGATCTCAGAATACTCGAAGCATCGAGACTTTATGAGATCAAGAAGGGAGTACCACACCCGGTGTTGAGGGACAGGGAGGTGGAACGTATGGCTCCTGCGATTGAGGACCCACATCCGGCAGAGCAGGTAGAGCTGAGGTTCGGATTGGTAGATGAGGACTCATATGCTGACGTGGTTAACAGCCACGTCCATAGGATCTATACGGACGGCAGCAAGATTGAGGGTCGAGTCGGAGCCGCACTCTCCGTATGGAAGGGTGAGGCCGAGACGAAGGCCGTCAAGCTTGCACTGCCGCCGTATTGCACCGTCTACCAAGCCGAACTTCTAGCGCTCCAAAGAGCTGTAAATGAAGCCTGCAAGAGTGGAATGGCTAAGGTCGGTATCCTCAGCGATTCCAGATCGGCGCTCCAGGCAGTCACTCTCAGTTCCCCTCACCCCCTGGCAGTGCAAACAAGGGCGGCCCTCCGAAAAGCTGCTCTGCAGAGGCGGGAGGTCTCCTTGTTTTGGATTAAGGCGCACGCAGGGTTGAGAGGGAATGAGAGAGTAGACGAGTTAGCCAAAGGGGCCGCTCTGGGCTCGAAGAGGAAGCCCGACTACGATCTGTGTCCTGTTTCATTCGTCAAGCGTATCCTAAGAGAGGATACGGTTGGGGAATGGGACGGGAGATACGAAGTGGGACAAGCGCTGCTGCTGCACACAAAATAGTCAAGAAAATAGACATTACACATCACACAACACAGATACTGACTGGCCACGGCGGATTCGCCTTCTACTTGAACAGATTCAAGTTGAAGGAGGATCCGTCGTGTTCGTGTCAGCCCGGAGTTGAGGAGACGGTTCCTCACCTGTTACTCGAGTGCCCGATTTTTGCTAGCAATAGATATGATATTGAGCAGAAATTGGGCACATCGATGACGGGTGAGAGCCTGCCTTCCATCCTAGGGGGAAAGAAGAGGGAGTTGTTCCTCGGTTTTTGTAAAAAGATAGTAGAGTACTGTAATAAGAGGAACTGTGATATTTTGGTGTGATATAGTTGTAGGCTCTAGAATTAGGTTTATATCTGTGATATTAGGGTTAGATTGAATGTTTGTGCCGTAGTTTTATTGTTTTAAATTTGACATTTAGGAATTGCAATTATTGAATTATTAATAGAATTATTGAATTATCTTATTGGATTATATGTTATAAATGTACTAAAGTTTACTGTATTTTATTATAGGAACATCGAAGATGTTCGAAGTAGCTCTCAAAACTATTGTTTTTAAAATATATATAGAAATTATTTTGTATTGAAACCTAGAATTGACAAATGTTTTAATGCATTAGATATAGACAGAAACTGTAAAAGTTGTAAAAATCAAATGTATAAATAAAAATTGTAATAGTCATAAGTGAAATATAAAGGAAAAAAGAAAAGAAAATAAAAAGAGCATACAAAAAATACAGCAGACAACAAGCCCTGATAATGTTAGGGGGGTGGAAAAAAAAAAAAAAAAAAAAAAAAAAAAAAAAAAAAAAAAAAAAAAAAAAAAAAAAAAAAAAAAAAAAAAAAAAAAAACAAAAAACCTAACCTAACCTAACCTAACCTAACCTAACCTAACCTAACCTAACCTAACCTAACCTAACCTAACCTAACCTAACCTAACCTAACCTAACCTAACCTAACCTAACCTAACCTAACCTAACCTAACCTAACCTAACCTAACCTAACCTAACCTAACCTAACCTAACCTAACCTAACCTAACCTAACCTAACCTAACCTAACCTAACCTAACCTAACCTAACCTAACCTAACCTAACCTAACCTAACCTAACCTAACCTAACCTAACCTAACCTAACCTAACCTAACCTAACCTAACCTAACCTAACCTAACCTAACCTAACCTAACCTAACCTAACCTAACCTAACCTAACCTAACCTAACCTAACCTAACCTAACCTAACCTAACCTAACCTAACCTAACCTAACCTAACCTAACCTAACCTAACCTAACCTAACCTAACCTAACCTAACCTAACCTAACCTAACCTAACCTAACCTAACCTAACCTAACCTAACCTAACCTAACCTAACCTAACCTAACCTAACCTAACCTAACCTAACCTAACCTAACCTAACCTAACCTAACCTAACCTAACCTAACCTAACCTAACCTAACCTAACCTAACCTAACCTAACCTAACCTAACCTAACCTAACCTAACCTAACCTAACCTAACCTAACCTAACCTAACCTAACCTAACCTAACCTAACCTAACCTAACCTAACCTAACCTAACCTAACCTAACCTAACCTAACCTAACCTAACCTAACCTAACCTAACCTAACCTAACCTAACCTAACCTAACCTAACCTAACCTAACCTAACCTAACCTAACCTAACCTAACCTAACCTAACCTAACCTAACCTAACCTAACCTAACCTAACCTAACCTAACCTAACCTAACCTAACCTAACCTAACCTAACCTAACCTAACCTAACCTAACCTAACCTAACCTAACCTAACCTAACCTAACCTAACCTAACCTAACCTAACCTAACCTAACCTAACCTAACCTAACCTAACCTAACCTAACCTAACCTAACCTAACCTAACCTAACCTAACCTAACCTAACCTAACCTAACCTAACCTAACCTAACCTAACCTAACCTAACCTAACCTAACCTAACCTAACCTAACCTAACCTAACCTAACCTAACCTAACCTAACCTAACCTAACCTAACCTAACCTAACCTAACCTAACCTAACCTAACCTAACCTAACCTAACCTAACCTAACCTAACCTAACCTAACCTAACCTAACCTAACCTAACCTAACCTAACCTAACCTAACCTAACCTAACCTAACCTAACCTAACCTAACCTAACCTAACCTAACCTAACCTAACCTAACCTAACCTAACCTAACCTAACCTAACCTAACCTAACCTAACCTAACCTAACCTAACCTAACCTAACCTAACCTAACCTAACCTAACCTAACCTAACCTAACCTAACCTAACCTAACCTAACCTAACCTAACCTAACCTAACCTAACCTAACCTAACCTAACCTAACCTAACCTAACCTAACCTAACCTAACCTAACCTAACCTAACCTAACCTAACCTAACCTAACCTAACCTAACCTAACCTAACCTAACCTAACCTAACCTAACCTAACCTAACCTAACCTAACCTAACCTAACCTAACCTAACCTAACCTAACCTAACCTAACCTAACCTAACCTAACCTAACCTAACCTAACCTAACCTAACCTAACCTAACCTAACCTAACCTAACCTAACCTAACCTAACCTAACCTAACCTAACCTAACCTAACCTAACCTAACCTAACCTAACCTAACCTAACCTAACCTAACCTAACCTAACCTAACCTAACCTAACCTAACCTAACCTAACCTAACCTAACCTAACCTAACCTAACCTAACCTAACCTAACCTAACCTAACCTAACCTAACCTAACCTAACCTAACCTAACCTAACCTAACCTAACCTAACCTAACCTAACCTAACCTAACCTAACCTAACCTAACCTAACCTAACCTAACCTAACCTAACCTAACCTAACCTAACCTAACCTAACCTAACCTAACCTAACCTAACCTAACCTAACCTAACCTAACCTAACCTAACCTAACCTAACCTAACCTAACCTAACCTAACCTAACCTAACCTAACCTAACCTAACCTAACCTAACCTAACCTAACCTAACCTAACCTAACCTAACCTAACCTAACCTAACCTAACCTAACCTAACCTAACCTAACCTAACCGCATGTGGCGGCGGTCTGCAAGAAAGCCGCAAACATCTATAAGCAGATCGCACACTCCGCCAAGGTGACGTGGGGGTTGAACGGGGAAATCATCAGAACTATTTATATATCAGTAATTGAGCCGATCATCCTGTACGCTGCGAGTGTCTGGGCCCAAGCAGCAGACTTAAACAAGACCAAAGCGTTGCTGGACTCCATACAGAGAAGCTTTGCAATCAAGATCTGCAAAGCCTACAGGACAGCCTCATTAACATCCACACTGGCACTGGCAGGGTTGCTGCCGCTGGACATCAGGATACACGAAGCGGCAGCCCTTTACAAGACCAAGAAAGGATTATCGAGCGACTACGTTCCGCCCGGGAAAACGTTGCAAAAGACCTGCGACGTACTAACGTTACCCCACCCTTCCGACTTCATCGTTAACACCTTCGAAAAGTTGGAAGACATGGAGCCCTCGACAATAGAAAAATATAACATCCAAGGCCCTCAGATCTACACAGACGGAAGTAAGATAGAGGGCAAAACGGGGGCAGCAATATCATGGTGGGAGAACGGGCGAGAAATAACTTACACCAGACTGTCGCTCGATCAAAACTGTACAGTGTTTCAGTCAGAGATGTTCGCCCTCTATAAAGCAATAGAGATGGTAAAGGGAACCGAACACAAGGAAGTCAACATCCTAAGCGACTCAAGATCCTCGCTAGAGCTCATTCGGAATCCCAAACCCAAAATACAACTAGTGGCGGACATCAAAAGATGGCTTAAGGACATCGAGGAAGAGGGTAGAAGAGTAAGATTCTTCTGGCTCCGCGCACACGTAGGGACGACCGGGAACGAAAGAGCGGACGAGCTCGCAAAACAGGCGGCTCTGAACACCAAAGAAACCCCGGACTATGATCAAATCCCACTGTCCTACATAAAGAGGAAGATCCGTAAGGAATCAATACGAAAATGGCAGGACAGATATACGAACGCGGATACCGGAGGAACAACGAAAAGATTCCTGCCTGAGATAGAGAAGTCATACCGCTTCGTAAGAACAACAACTCTCACACCCACCCGCATCCAGGCCATGACTGGACACGGTGCATTTGCTCACTACCTGCACCGCTTCAAACTGATCGGAAGCCCAGGATGCGAGTGCGATCCAGACGCTGAAGAAACGGTATGGCACATCATCTTCGACTGTCCCCGCTTCTTGCACCAAAGGTATGATACAGAACAACAGCTGAACACCAACCTACAGGAAGCGGACGTACATAAATACTTGGAGGACCAGCACGCCAAAGAAGTGTTCCTGGCTTACATAGACAAGATTTTCAATATCGCTAAAAAGAGGTTCCAAGACCAACAAAACACTGACAGCACAAATAGCACCCTTCAAAGAACGGAACCTACGGACCCCAGTGTTCCACTCCAACAAAGAACGGTAGCTCCCCAGTTCAATATACTGAGATGGCTAAGAGAGGGAGAGAGTGGAACACCTTCGATCAGAACAAGGAAAGTGGTTCTGTTCATGAATAACAGCTATGAAAGATTGGGAATAAGTTTCTGCTCCACCGCTGGCAACAAGAGAGTCGCCATTTCACCTGGGCTGGCTCTCTTACTTAAAGGCAGCACGACAAGGACGACCATGAAGAGGAGGAAATACGAGGAACTGGGCGAGGAGATGATCGACGGACAACCATGTAGGATAGTACGCACTAAAAACAAATCTGTGCTACTATTCGACAAAACGACCGAAGAAACTCAATTTGCCAGAGCCTGCGCGTTCTTGTTGAGGCTAGCCGAAGCCAACGGCAATACCATCGGCCCAAGGACAATTAGTGTGGACACCATGAGTGTGGACTTCGACAGAGGAGAGGTGGCAGACTATCTCGGGTGCGTCAGAGCAGCAGACCAACACGAGATCGTGGTGTATGAAGGGAGATCCCAAGATCTAAGCTTCCTAGTACCAAACAGACCACCCGAGACAACATCAAGACTGACCACAGTGGAACCACAGCGAAGCCCAACAACAGAACCACAACCTACAACACCTTCAGATGCGGGGCAGAGTCTCGATCCCAATTCTAGACAAAATGTGCTGCAAAGAATCAGGAAAAAGATAAACTCGCTGACAAACTGGAGAAAATCATCGACACCACAAAACACAGAACGTGCACTATCACTCCCAGGGCCATCTACTGAGACGCCGAAATCAAGCGCGGAAATCTGGGCTGAAAAGGAAAAGGAAGTAAGGAGATTAAGGGCGGCTGAAAAACAAAAAGAGATTGTCACCGCGGCCAAACAACAAACATCCGCCGCCAAAGTCGACCAGCAAATCCATCGGCTGGTCACTAAGGAGAGCCAACACTTCAGGAGAGAGCCTCAAGAAGGTCTCGAGAAACAGCTGCCCCTACGACCAGACACATTCCGAAGCCCAGACACCCAAGCAAACGCGCTCAGCAGATTTACCAAAGCCCCAAAACCACCGCAGAAAGCACCAACAAAACAATGTCCAACAAAGGCACAGGCAGGCCTGGTCAAGAGTCCAACCCTAAGGAAAGTGGTACGACAAGAAGACCATATGATCAACGCGTTCCTGGAATATGTAGCCGTACTGGAGGCAAACAAGACCATCAGAATCAAGGAATGCGAAGACATCATGAAGTCGTACCAAAAAGGCAAAGATGGCCTCCTACAAATCCAACTAGAGGAGGCCCATGCAACGGTCTATAATAACAACACAGCGACCGTCCTTAGGGGACAGGACATGACTACCCATATGGCGGCGTTTAGCGCCACCTCAGGAATAGTCCTCCTGGACGAAGACCGGACTAAAAGAAGAGGACATCCCGTCTATAACATTCCGTCTCGCGACCCCATCGTCGTTACCACCAGGGGGACAGAAATATGGCTGGAAGACAGGATCCTACAAACATCCCAGATCCTGTCTGAGGTAGAGCCCCCCGACGAATGGACGATCCCAGCAATAACTTGGATAAACGGGGTCCCGGGTTGCGGGAAAACGACGTGGATAGTCCAAAACTTCAATGCCGAAGAGGATGTAGTTGTAACGACAACAATCGAGGCAAAGAAAGACCTCGTGGAGAGAATCCGTGAAAAGGCAGGCCATGAAGCTTCGAGGAGGGTGCGCACAATCGCATCCCTCCTAGTAAATGGACCGAAGGGACTCGAAGACCTGGAACGCAAGAGGCTGCTTGTAGATGAAGCACTTATGAGTCACTTCGGATCCATAATACTGGCGGCGCAGATCATCAAAGCCGAGAGCCTGCTATTAATAGGGGACGTAAACCAGCTCCCCTACATTGACCGGGATAATCTCTTCGAGCTGTATTACTATCGCCCGTATCACCTCGCAGATGTAGCCAAAGATCTTCTCTGTACACATAGGTGCCCGCAAGACGTCGCTATGGCGCTGAAGCAAATACACAAGGGCATCTACTCCTCAAGCAACATCATCAAGTCCCTGGCAATAACACCCATGACCGGGACGGAGATCCCTAAAACCGACACCAACACCCTGTACCTGACTTACACCCAGCTAGAAAAGTCAACTCTGAGGAAGTCAGGTTACGGAATAGGAGAGGCCTCAAAAGTACTTACAATACACGAGGCCCAGGGATTGTGTTACAAGAGAGTCTACGTCATCAAACAGCAAAAGAGGAAGTTGCAGCTACACGACAGTGCTTCACACGCGGTGGTTGCCCTGACGCGTCACACGGAACATCTAGTCTACTACACCGACGACACGGATGACGCGCTGGGCAAACTCATAAAGGGAGTGATGGAAACACCTGTTAAGGCCATCATGGAGTACAACGCCAAGATGGCCATTAAGAACCGGGACCATTCCACCATCAAAAAACTGGTCTCGGCCAAAGCTCCATGATGGCATATAAAACTGACAAAATACTGGACTGACAACAAACAAGAAAATCAAGAAGATGACATCAGCCACCAACAGGTGGCCCACGAATACGCCCCCACCACCAACAGGGGGCAGAGGACATCAGCCACCAACAGGTGGCCAACACAATGAATAGACCCCTCACCCAGCGAGCGGGACTGGCATGGACCAACACCTTTAACATCCCAGAAACTCCACCCAGCTTTGGTGACCCCTCAACACCCGAGCCAATGCCAAAACACCGAAAGGCAAAGGGTGGAGACAAATCGTGAGGAAAGTGGAAAATGCCGGACTTACCCACTGGGCTCCAACTGAGGTCCAAAGATAAATAAAATAATCAAGAAGATGACATCACCCCGGAAGATCAAGATGAAGGTAATAAATGTAAAAGTATAGAATGCAACAAACTTAATGTAACACGCAAACTGTAAGTGAAATAGAAATATAAGTAAGATACAAGTTAATGTAAACAGATATAAGGATATAAATGTACAGAAAAAATTATAAGTAAAAAATCCTAAAAAATTCCGAAATTGTAATAATCTAAATCAGGCAAATAATTGTCCCTTCTTATGGAAGGGGGAACAAGAGGTCCCAAATTAGGGGCCGTTAATTATAACCTAACCTAACCTAACCTAACCTAACCTAACCTAACCTAACCTAACCTAACCTAACCTAACCTAACCTAACCTAACCTAACCTAACCTAACCTAACCTAACCTAACCTAACCTAACCTAACCTAACCTAACCTAACCTAACCTAACCTAACCTAACCTAACCTAACCTAACCTAACCTAACCTAACCTAACCTAACCTAACCTAACCTAACCTAACCTAACCTAACCTAACCTAACCTAACCTAACCTAACCTAACCTAACCTAACCTAACCTAACCTAACCTAACCTAACCTAACCTAACCTAACCTAACCTAACCTAACCTAACCTAACCTAACCTAACCTAACCTAACCTAACCTAACCTAACCTAACCTAACCTAACCTAACCTAACCTAACCTAACCTAACCTAACCTAACCTAACCTAACCTAACCTAACCTAACCTAACCTAACCTAACCTAACCTAACCTAACCTAACCTAACCTAACCTAACCTAACCTAACCTAACCTAACCTAACCTAACCTAACCTAACCTAACCTAACCTAACCTAACCTAACCTAACCTAACCTAACCTAACCTAACCTAACCTAACCTAACCTAACCTAACCTAACCTAACCTAACCTAACCTAACCTAACCTAACCTAACCTAACCTAACCTAACCTAACCTAACCTAACCTAACCTAACCTAACCTAACCTAACCTAACCTAACCTAACCTAACCTAACCTAACCTAACCTAACCTAACCTAACCTAACCTAACCTAACCTAACCTAACCTAACCTAACCTAACCTAACCTAACCTAACCTAACCTAACCTAACCTAACCTAACCTAACCTAACCTAACCTAACCTAACCTAACCTAACCTAACCTAACCTAACCTAACCTAACCTAACCTAACCTAACCTAACCTAACCTAACCTAACCTAACCTAACCTAACCTAACCTAACCTAACCTAACCTAACCTAACCTAACCTAACCTAACCTAACCTAACCTAACCTAACCTAACCTAACCTAACCTAACCTAACCTAACCTAACCTAACCTAACCTAACCTAACCTAACCTAACCTAACCTAACCTAACCTAACCTAACCTAACCTAACCTAACCTAACCTAACCTAACCTAACCTAACCTAACCTAACCTAACCTAACCTAACCTAACCTAACCTAACCTAACCTAACCTAACCTAACCTAACCTAACCTAACCTAACCTAACCTAACCTAACCTAACCTAACCTAACCTAACCTAACCTAACCTAACCTAACCTAACCTAACCTAACCTAACCTAACCTAACCTAACCTAACCTAACCTAACCTAACCTAACCTAACCTAACCTAACCTAACCTAACCTAACCTAACCTAACCTAACCTAACCTAACCTAACCTAACCTAACCTAACCTAACCTAACCTAACCTAACCTAACCTAACCTAACCTAACCTAACCTAACCTAACCTAACCTAACCTAACCTAACCTAACCTAACCTAACCTAACCTAACCTAACCTAACCTAACCTAACCTAACCTAACCTAACCTAACCTAACCTAACCTAACCTAACCTAACCTAACCTAACCTAACCTAGCCTAACCTAACCTAACCTAACCTAACCTAACCTAACCTAACCTAACCTAACCTAACCTAACCTAACCTAACCTAACCTAACCTAACCTAACCTAACCTAACCTAACCTAACCTAACCTAACCTAACCTAACCTAACCTAACCTAACCTAACCTAACCTAACCTAACCTAACCTAACCTAACCTAACCTAACCTAACCTAACCTAACCTAACCTAACCTAACCTAACCTAACCTAACCTAACCTAACCTAACCTAACCTAACCTAACCTAACCTAACCTAACCTAACCTAACCTAACCTAACCTAACCTAACCTAACCTAACCTAACCTAACCTAACCTAACCTAACCTAACCTAACCTAACCTAACCTAACCTAACCTAACCTAACCTAACCTAACCTAACCTAACCTAACCTAACCTAACCTAACCTAACCTAACCTAACCTAACCTAACCTAACCTAACCTAACCTAACCTAACCTAACCTAACCTAACCTAACCTAACCTAACCTAACCTAACCTAACCTAACCTAACCTAACCTAACCTAACCTAACCTAACCTAACCTAACCTAACCTAACCTAACCTAACCTAACCTAACCTAACCTAACCTAACCTAACCTAACCTAACCTAACCTAACCTAACCTAACCTAACCTAACCTAACCTAACCTAACCTAACCTAACCTAACCTAACCTAACCTAACCTAACCTAACCTAACCTAACCTAACCTAACCTAACCTAACCTAACCTAACCTAACCTAACCTAACCTAACCTAACCTAACCTAACCTAACCTAACCTAACCTAACCTAACCTAACCTAACCTAACCTAACCTAACCTAACCTAACCTAACCTAACCTAACCTAACCTAACCTAACCTAACCTAACCTAACCTAACCTAACCTAACCTAACCTAACCTAATCTAACCTAACCTAACCTAACCTAACCTAACCTAACCTAACCTAACCTAACCTAACCTAACCTAACCTAACCTAACCTAACCTAACCTAACCTAACCTAACCTAACCTAACCTAACCTAACCTAACCTAACCTAACCTAACCTAACCTAACCTAACCTAACCTAACCTAACCTAACCTAACCTAACCTAACCTAACCTAACCTAACCTAACCTAACCTAACCTAACCTAACCTAACCTAACCTAACCTAACCTAACCTAACCTAACCTAACCTAACCTAACCTAACCTAACCTAACCTAACCTAACCTAACCTAACCTAACCTAACCTAACCTAACCTAACCTAACCTAACCTAACCTAACCTAACCTAACCTAACCTAACCTAACCTAACCTAACCTAACCTAACCTAACCTAACCTAACCTAACCTAACCTAACCTAACCTAACCTAACCTAACCTAACCTAACCTAACCTAACCTAACCTAACCTAACCTAACCTAACCTAACCTAACCTAACCTAATCTAACCTAACCTAACCTAACCTAACCTAACCTAACCTAACCTAACCTAACCTAACCTAACCTAACCTAACCTAACCTAACCTAACCTAACCTAACCTAACCTAACCTAACCTAACCTAACCTAACCTAACCTAACCTAACCTAACCTAACCTAACCTAACCTAACCTAACCTAACCTAACCTAACCTAACCTAACCTAACCTAACCTAACCTAACCTAACCTAACCTAACCTAACCTAACCTAACCTAACCTAACCTAACCTAACCTAACCTAACCTAACCTAACCTAACCTAACCTAACCTAACCTAACCTAACCTAACCTAACCTAACCTAACCTAACCTAACCTAACCTAACCTAACCTAACCTAACCTAACCTAACCTAACCTAACCTAACCTAACCTAACCTAACCTAACCTAACCTAACCTAACCTAACCTAACCTAACCTAACCTAACCTAACCTAACCTAACCTAACCTAACCTAACCTAACCTAACCTAACCTAACCTAACCTAACCTAACCTAACCTAACCTAACCTAACCTAACCTAACCTAACCTAACCTAACCTAACCTAACCTAACCTAACCTAACCTAACCTAACCTAACCTAACCTAACCTAACCTAACCTAACCTAACCTAACCTAACCTAACCTAACCTAACCTAACCTAACCTAACCTAACCTAACCTAACCTAACCTAACCTAACCTAACCTAACCTAACCTAACCTAACCTAACCTAACCTAACCTAACCTAACCTAACCTAACCTAACCTAACCTAACCTAACCTAACCTAACCTAACCTAACCTAACCTAACCTAACCTAACCTAACCTAACCTAACCTAACCTAACCTAACCTAACCTAACCTAACCTAACCTAACCTAACCTAACCTAACCTAACCTAACCTAACCTAACCTAACCTAACCTAACCTAACCTAACCTAACCTAACCTAACCTAACCTAACCTAACCTAACCTAACCTAACCTAACCTAACCTAACCTAACCTAACCTAACCTAACCTAACCTAACCTAACCTAACCTAACCTAACCTAACCTAACCTAACCTAACCTAACCTAACCTAACCTAACCTAACCTAACCTAACCTAACCTAACCTAACCTAACCTAACCTAACCTAACCTAACCTAACCTAACCTAACCTAACCTAACCTAACCTAACCTAACCTAACCTAACCTAACCTAACCTAACCTAACCTAACCTAACCTAACCTAACCTAACCTAACCTAACCTAACCTAACCTAACCTAACCTAACCTAATCTAACCTAACCTAACCTAACCTAACCTAACCTAACCTAACCTAACCTAACCTAACCTAACCTAACCTAACCTAACCTAACCTAACCTAACCTAACCTAACCTAACCTAACCTAACCTAACCTAACCTAACCTAACCTAACCTAACCTAACCTAACCTAACCTAACCTAACCTAACCTAACCTAACCTAACCTAACCTAACCTAACCTAACCTAACCTAACCTAACCTAACCTAACCTAACCTAACCTAACCTAACCTAACCTAACCTAACCTAACCTAACCTAACCTAACCTAACCTAACCTAACCTAACCTAACCTAACCTAACCTAACCTAACCTAACCTAACCTAACCTAACCTAACCTAACCTAACCTAACCTAACCTAACCTAACCTAACCTAACCTAACCTAACCTAACCTAACCTAACCTAACCTAACCTAACCTAACCTAACCTAACCTAACCTAACCTAACCTAACCTAACCTAACCTAACCTAACCTAACCTAACCTAACCTAACCTAACCTAACCTAACCTAACCTAACCTAACCTAACCTAACCTAACCTAACCTAACCTAACCTAACCTAACCTAACCTAACCTAACCTAACCTAACCTAACCTAACCTAACCTAACCTAACCTAACCTAACCTAACCTAACCTAACCTAACCTAACCTAACCTAACCTAACCTAACCTAACCTAACCTAACCTAACCTAACCTAACCTAACCTAACCTAACCTAACCTAACCTAACCTAACCTAACCTAACCTAACCTAACCTAACCTAACCTAACCTAACCTAACCTAACCTAACCTAACCTAACCTAACCTAACCTAACCTAACCTAACCTAACCTAACCTAACCTAACCTAACCTAACCTAACCTAACCTAACCTAACCTAACCTAACCTAACCTAACCTAACCTAACCTAACCTAACCTAACCTAACCTAACCTAACCTAACCTAACCTAACCTAACCTAACCTAACCTAACCTAACCTAACCTAACCTAACCTAACCTAACCTAACCTAACCTAACCTAACCTAACCTAACCTAACCTAACCTAACCTAACCTAACCTAACCTAACCTAACCTAACCTAACCTAACCTAACCTAACCTAATCTAACCTAACCTAACCTAACCTAACCTAACCTAACCTAACCTAACCTAACCTAACCTAACCTAACCTAACCTAACCTAACCTAACCTAACCTAACCTAACCTAACCTAACCTAACCTAACCTAACCTAACCTAACCTAACCTAACCTAACCTAACCTAACCTAACCTAACCTAACCTAACCTAACCTAACCTAACCTAACCTAACCTAACCTAACCTAACCTAACCTAACCTAACCTAACCTAACCTAACCTAACCTAACCTAACCTAACCTAACCTAACCTAACCTAACCTAACCTAACCTAACCTAACCTAACCTAACCTAACCTAACCTAACCTAACCTAACCTAACCTAACCTAACCTAACCTAACCTAACCTAACCTAACCTAACCTAACCTAACCTAACCTAACCTAACCTAACCTAACCTAACCTAACCTAACCTAACCTAACCTAACCTAACCTAACCTAACCTAACCTAACCTAACCTAACCTAACCTAACCTAACCTAACCTAACCTAACCTAACCTAACCTAACCTAACCTAACCTAACCTAACCTAACCTAACCTAACCTAACCTAACCTAACCTAACCTAACCTAACCTAACCTAACCTAACCTAACCTAACCTAACCTAACCTAACCTAACCTAACCTAACCTAACCTAACCTAACCTAACCTAACCTAACCTAACCTAACCTAACCTAACCTAACCTAACCTAACCTAACCTAACCTAACCTAACCTAACCTAACCTAACCTAACCTAACCTAACCTAACCTAACCTAACCTAACCTAACCTAACCTAACCTAACCTAACCTAACCTAACCTAACCTAACCTAACCTAACCTAACCTAACCTAACCTAACCTAACCTAACCTAACCTAACCTAACCTAACCTAACCTAACCTAACCTAACCTAACCTAACCTAACCTAACCTAACCTAACCTAACCTAACCTAACCTAACCTAACCTAACCTAACCTAACCTAACCTAACCTAACCTAACCTAACCTAACCTAACCTAACCTAACCTAACCTAACCTAACCTAACCTAACCTAACCTAACCTAACCTAACCTAACCTAACCTAACCTAACCTAACCTAACCTAACCTAACCTAACCTAACCTAACCTAACCTAACCTAACCTAACCTAACCTAACCTAACCTAACCTAACCTAACCTAACCTAACCTAACCTAACCTAACCTAACCTAACCTAACCTAACCTAACCTAACCTAACCTAACCTAACCTAACCTAACCTAACCTAACCTAACCTAACCTAACCTAACCTAACCTAACCTAACCTAACCTAACCTAACCTAACCTAACCTAACCTAACCTAACCTAACCTAACCTAACCTAACCTAACCTAACCTAACCTAACCTAACCTAACCTAACCTAACCTAACCTAACCTAACCTAACCTAACCTAACCTAACCTAACCTAACCTAACCTAACCTAACCTAACCTAACCTAACCTAACCTAACCTAACCTAACCTAACCTAACCTAACCTAACCTAACCTAACCTAACCTAACCTAACCTAACCTAACCTAACCTAACCTAACCTAACCTAACCTAACCTAACCTAACCTAACCTAACCTAACCTAACCTAACCTAACCTAACCTAACCTAACCTAACCTAACCTAACCTAACCTAACCTAACCTAACCTAACCTAACCTAACCTAACCTAACCTAACCTAACCTAACCTAACCTAACCTAACCTAACCTAACCTAACCTAACCTAACCTAACCTAACCTAACCTAACCTAACCTAACCTAACCTAACCTAACCTAACCTAACCTAACCTAACCTAACCTAACCTAACCTAACCTAACCTAACCTAACCTAACCTAACCTAACCTAACCTAACCTAACCTAACCTAACCTAACCTAACCTAACCTAACCTAACCTAACCTAACCTAACCTAACCTAATCTAACCTAACCTAACCTAACCTAACCTAACCTAACCTAACCTAACCTAACCTAACCTAACCTAACCTAACCTAACCTAACCTAACCTAACCTAACCTAACCTAACCTAACCTAACCTAACCTAACCTAACCTAACCTAACCTAACCTAACCTAACCTAACCTAACCTAACCTAACCTAACCTAACCTAACCTAACCTAACCTAACCTAACCTAACCTAACCTAACCTAACCTAACCTAACCTAACCTAACCTAACCTAACCTAACCTAACCTAACCTAACCTAACCTAACCTAACCTAACCTAACCTAACCTAACCTAACCTAACCTAACCTAACCTAACCTAACCTAACCTAACCTAACCTAACCTAACCTAACCTAACCTAACCTAACCTAACCTAACCTAACCTAACCTAACCTAACCTAACCTAACCTAACCTAACCTAACCTAACCTAACCTAACCTAACCTAACCTAACCTAACCTAACCTAACCTAACCTAACCTAACCTAACCTAACCTAACCTAACCTAACCTAACCTAACCTAACCTAACCTAACCTAACCTAACCTAACCTAACCTAACCTAACCTAACCTAACCTAACCTAACCTAACCTAACCTAACCTAACCTAACCTAACCTAACCTAACCTAACCTAACCTAACCTAACCTAACCTAACCTAACCTAACCTAACCTAACCTAACCTAACCTAACCTAACCTAACCTAACCTAACCTAACCTAACCTAACCTAACCTAACCTAACCTAACCTAACCTAACCTAACCTAGCCTAACCTAACCTAACCTAACCTAACCTAACCTAACCTAACCTAACCTAACCTAACCTAACCTAACCTAACCTAACCTAACCTAACCTAACCTAACCTAACCTAACCTAACCTAACCTAACCTAACCTAACCTAACCTAACCTAACCTAACCTAACCTAACCTAACCTAACCTAACCTAACCTAACCTAACCTAACCTAACCTAACCTAACCTAACCTAACCTAACCTAACCTAACCTAACCTAACCTAACCTAACCTAACCTAACCTAACCTAACCTAACCTAACCTAACCTAACCTAACCTAACCTAACCTAACCTAACCTAACCTAACCTAACCTAACCTAACCTAACCTAACCTAACCTAACCTAACCTAACCTAACCTAACCTAACCTAACCTAACCTAACCTAACCTAACCTAACCTAACCTAACCTAACCTAACCTAACCTAACCTAACCTAACCTAACCTAACCTAACCTAACCTAACCTAACCTAACCTAACCTAACCTAACCTAACCTAACCTAACCTAACCTAACCTAACCTAACCTAACCTAACCTAACCTAACCTAACCTAACCTAACCTAACCTAACCTCACCTAACCTAACCTAACCTAACCTAACCTAACCTAACCTAACCTAACCTAACCTAACCTAACCTAACCTAACCTAACCTAACCTAACCTAACCTAACCTAACCTAACCTAACCTAACCTAACCTAACCTAACCTAACCTAACCTAACCTAACCTAACCTAACCTAATCTAACCTAACCTAACCTAACCTAACCTAACCTAACCTAACCTAACCTAACCTAACCTAACCTAACCTAACCTAACCTAACCTAACCTAACCTAACCTAACCTAACCTAACCTAACCTAACCTAACCTAACCTAACCTAACCTAACCTAACCTAACCTAACCTAACCTAACCTAACCTAACCTAACCTAACCTAACCTAACCTAACCTAACCTAACCTAACCTAACCTAACCTAACCTAACCTAACCTAACCTAACCTAACCTAACCTAACCTAACCTAACCTAACCTAACCTAACCTAACCTAACCTAACCTAACCTAACCTAACCTAACCTAACCTAACCTAACCTAACCTAACCTAACCTAACCTAACCTAACCTAACCTAACCTAACCTAACCTAACCTAACCTAACCTAACCTAACCTAACCTAACCTAACCTAACCTAACCTAACCTAACCTAACCTAACCTAACCTAACCTAACCTAACCTAACCTAACCTAACCTAACCTAACCTAACCTAACCTAACCTAACCTAACCTAACCTAACCTAACCTAACCTAACCTAATCTAACCTAACCTAACCTAACCTAACCTAACCTAACCTAACCTAACCTAACCTAACCTAACCTAACCTAACCTAACCTAACCTAACCTAACCTAACCTAACCTAACCTAACCTAACCTAACCTAACCTAACCTAACCTAACCTAACCTAACCTAACCTAACCTAACCTAACCTAACCTAACCTAACCTAACCTAACCTAACCTAACCTAACCTAACCTAACCTAACCTAACCTAACCTAACCTAACCTAACCTAACCTAACCTAACCTAACCTAACCTAACCTAACCTAACCTAACCTAACCTAACCTAACCTAACCTAACCTAACCTAACCTAACCTAACCTAACCTAACCTAACCTAACCTAACCTAACCTAACCTAACCTAACCTAACCTAACCTAACCTAACCTAACCTAACCTAACCTAACCTAACCTAACCTAACCTAACCTAACCTAACCTAACCTAACCTAACCTAACCTAACCTAACCTAACCTAACCTAACCTAACCTAACCTAACCTAACCTAACCTAACCTAACCTAACCTAACCTAACCTAACCTAACCTAACCTAACCTAACCTAACCTAACCTAACCTAACCTAACCTAACCTAACCTAACCTAACCTAACCTAACCTAACCTAACCTAACCTAACCTAACCTAACCTAACCTAACCTAACCTAACCTAACCTAACCTAACCTAACCTAACCTAACCTAACCTAACCTAACCTAACCTAACCTAACCTAACCTAACCTAACCTAACCTAACCTAACCTAACCTAACCTAACCTAACCTAACCTAACCTAACCTAACCTAACCTAACCTAACCTAACCTAACCTAACCTAACCTAACCTAACCTAACCTAACCTAACCTAACCTAACCTAACCTAACCTAACCTAACCTAACCTAACCTAACCTAACCTAACCTAACCTAACCTAACCTAACCTAACCTAACCTAACCTAACCTAACCTAACCTAACCTAACCTAACCTAACCTAACCTAACCTAACCTAACCTAACCTAACCTAACCTAACCTAACCTAACCTAACCTAACCTAACCTAACCTAACCTAACCTAACCTAACCTAACCTAACCTAACCTAACCTAACCTAACCTAACCTAACCTAACCTAACCTAACCTAACCTAACCTAACCTAACCTAACCTAACCTAACCTAACCTAACCTAACCTAACCTAACCTAACCTAACCTAACCTAACCTAACCTAACCTAACCTAACCTAACCTAACCTAACCTAACCTAACCTAACCTAACCTAACCTAACCTAACCTAACCTAACCTAACCTAACCTAACCTAACCTAACCTAACCTAACCTAACCTAACCTAACCTAACCTAACCTAACCTAACCTAACCTAACCTAACCTAACCTAACCTAACCTAACCTAACCTAACCTAACCTAACCTAACCTAACCTAACCTAACCTAACCTAACCTAACCTAACCTAACCTAACCTAACCTAACCTAACCTAACCTAACCTAACCTAACCTAACCTAACCTAACCTAACCTAACCTAACCTAACCTAACCTAACCTAACCTAACCTAACCTAACCTAACCTAACCTAACCTAACCTAACCTAACCTAACCTAACCTAACCTAACCTAACCTAACCTAACCTAACCTAACCTAACCTAACCTAACCTAACCTAACCTAACCTAATCTAACCTAACCTAACCTAACCTAACCTAACCTAACCTAACCTAACCTAACCTAACCTAACCTAACCTAACCTAACCTAACCTAACCTAACCTAACCTAACCTAACCTAACCTAACCTAACCTAACCTAACCTAACCTAACCTAACCTAACCTAACCTAACCTAACCTAACCTAACCTAACCTAACCTAACCTAACCTAACCTAACCTAACCTAACCTAACCTAACCTAACCTAACCTAACCTAACCTAACCTAACCTAACCTAACCTAACCTAACCTAACCTAACCTAACCTAACCTAACCTAACCTAACCTAACCTAACCTAACCTAACCTAACCTAACCTAACCTAACCTAACCTAACCTAACCTAACCTAACCTAACCTAACCTAACCTAACCTAACCTAACCTAACCTAACCTAACCTAACCTAACCTAACCTAACCTAACCTAACCTAACCTAACCTAACCTAACCTAACCTAACCTAACCTAACCTAACCTAACCTAACCTAACCTAACCTAACCTAACCTAACCTAACCTAACCTAACCTAACCTAACCTAACCTAACCTAACCTAACCTAACCTAACCTAACCTAACCTAACCTAACCTAACCTAACCTAACCTAACCTAACCTAACCTAACCTAACCTAACCTAACCTAACCTAACCTAACCTAACCTAACCTAACCTAACCTAACCTAACCTAACCTAACCTAACCTAACCTAACCTAACCTAACCTAACCTAACCTAACCTAACCTAACCTAACCTAACCTAACCTAACCTAACCTAACCTAACCTAACCTAACCTAACCTAACCTAACCTAACCTAACCTAACCTAACCTAACCTAACCTAACCTAACCTAACCTAACCTAACCTAACCTAACCTAACCTAACCTAACCTAACCTAACCTAACCTAACCTAACCTAACCTAACCTAACCTAACCTAACCTAACCTAACCTAACCTAAGCTAACCTAACCTAACCTAACCTAACCTAACCTAACCTAACCTAACCTAACCTAACCTAACCTAACCTAACCTAACCTAACCTAACCTAACCTAACCTAACCTAACCTAACCTAACCTAACCTAACCTAACCTAACCTAACCTAACCTAACCTAACCTAACCTAACCTAACCTAACCTAACCTAACCTAACCTAACCTAACCTAACCTAACCTAACCTAACCTAACCTAACCTAACCTAACCTAACCTAACCTAACCTAACCTAACCTAACCTAACCTAACCTAACCTAACCTAACCTAACCTAACCTAACCTAACCTAACCTAACCTAACCTAACCTAACCTAACCTAACCTAACCTAACCTAACCTAACCTAACCTAACCTAACCTAACCTAACCTAACCTAACCTAACCTAACCTAACCTAACCTAACCTAACCTAACCTAACCTAACCTAACCTAACCTAACCTAACCTAACCTAACCTAACCTAACCTAACCTAACCTAACCTAACCTAACCTAACCTAACCTAACCTAACCTAACCTAACCTAACCTAACCTAACCTAACCTAACCTAACCTAACCTAACCTAACCTAACCTAACCTAACCTAACCTAACCTAACCTAACCTAACCTAACCTAACCTAACCTAACCTAACCTAACCTAACCTAACCTAACCTAACCTAACCTAACCTAACCTAACCTAACCTAACCTAACCTAACCTAACCTAACCTAACCTAACCTAACCTAACCTAACCTAACCTAACCTAACCTAACCTAACCTAACCTAACCTAACCTAACCTAACCTAACCTAACCTAACCTAACCTAACCTAACCCGGAGTTTCGTGCCGATCGCGCTCGAGAGCACATGTTTTTTGCATCGCTCCGTACTAAAAAATCGAAAAAAGTGGGAAAAAGTGGTCCGATTTTCAAAAGTAAAGTGTCATTAGATTCGTCTCGGTACCCCCCACACGTGGGTGATTGTGAAAAGTGTTAACTCGCGCGAAAAAGTGAGAAAAACAGTGAAAAACCGAAAGTAAAAAATTTTAATTATTTTAAAGCGCGATAACTGACGCTATAGTGATAAGTTTTTAGTGCAACAAAGCAAACTTTATGCAGGACAGGGACCTCTATTAGTTTAGTGAAAATTAGAATTATAGACCCACGACAACTACTCTTGACCTTGTGATTTATATTTTGGCGTCCCCACGAGGTCATAGAAATAGGGGACCTAGAGTGTATCACTACAGTGCATCGGAAGGATACCTACCACTGGACCAATAAACCGGAAAAAGAAAAATTTTTCGGCACTTCTGGGGTGAGTGGTAAAAATTAGAAAATTGAATTTTCAAACTTCCACCATTACGAGGCCTGTAGAGACGCGTGGGATCTGACAGCGGCAGGAGGTCCTATAAATAGTGCTCAAGGCAGCCTGCAATAAAAAGGTTAGTGGTCCCTAAGAAGAAGTCCGGAAAAATCCCGGAAAACCCTTTTTTCGGGAAAACGGCTGCCGCGGAAAACCATTGCCTGGAAGACGCTAAAAATTTATACAGAAAGGTGCGCGCCACCACCCCAGACGAAACAACCCAAGTCGCGAAGCTGTAGCTGTTCCAGGACCAAAGATAACCTAAAAAAAAGGTAAAAAATCTGAAAATCTAGGAAAATCCTGGGAAATCTAGACAAAAAACAGCAAGGCGTAATAGACAGCTCGACGACAAAACAAACGAGACCTCGCATGCCCTTCTACGACTACTGGTTCGGAAGTTATTAAAAGAAAACGTTTTGGCCGCCATTTTGTCGGCCATCTTGTAAAAATTCAAACAAGAATTACTCCCGAACCACTCATCTAGGAGAAGTGAGCGGCACATTGTTGAAGAGGGCGCATTCAGGAGAATACGTAGGAGCTAAAATAAGAGGGGGAAAGGGGGGAATTGTAACCCCCCCAAATTCACCCACCATCACCTGCCCAAGGTAAGGAAACCCCCTGTTACTGGAAACCGCGATCCGGGCAGGTTTAAACTGACCCAGTTATTGGCAAAAAACCAACGACTTTGACGTTTCGGCCGCCATCTTGAAGAAATTCGAACGCCAATAGCTGGGAAACTAGAAGCCGTAGAGGGACGCGGTTTCCGGCGTCGGGCTACACAAGCGGCCAACTATCGATTGAGTTCGGTCAATAGCCGGAAAACTCGGAAAAACCAAAAATTTTTCCGGGAAAATTTTTTGTTAAACCGAGATCGGTATCGGATAGAGGAGCTCTGGCCGAGGCCAATAAACCCAAGCACGCCCTATCTGCGATAAATAGTCACCGAGAAAACGGGCTCTAAAAAGTGACTTTGACAGCTCGTGAGCTGTCAAACGGTGGACAAAAACCGCCATATCTCCACTCCCAGATAAGCTAGAGGAACGCGGTTTCCTCTGGAGTAAAAGGCTTCACCTCGGCTACCCCCTCCCCAAGTTTGAACCGAATCCGAGAAGGTCAAGCTTCAAGGTCGAATTTGGGGTCAGGAATTAGACCATCGGGAAGACGAGAAAAAACCGCGAAAAACGAGCCCAAACTCGCGGAGGCAACGACAAATAGCGAGGTAGCAGCACAAAAACAAAAATCCAGACTTTTAAACGGCGGCCATCTTGGAAATTTTTGAATTTAAATATCTCGGCTCCTAGGCGTCGTAGAGCCACAGGATTTTCTTTGCTGACATCGGCTGGCAAAGCACTATCCAGGCGTGCCCATTCCGAACACCTGGAAAAGGGGTCAACCCCTGGAAAGAGAAAAAACTTACCCTAGGGCTTCGGGACGTCGCAGAGAGCTGCGGTTTTCGGGAACCGGAACTGGAGGAGATTGAAGACGCCATACTTACCAATCCGGAACTCCTGGAACGCCTGCAGCACCTGGAAAATAAGAAAAATCAAAACTCACCTGGAAGGAGACGTCGCACCGGGAACTGGACAGCTGCTACACCTGGAAGAGAGCTTAATACTAAGGTACAAACAATTGTTAATAGTTCTAGTGACCAGTAGCCCCTATTGGAGCTACTGCTTAGTGTGTAAGAATTTGGATAAGGACCAACTACATCATTTTTGGTGTAGTTGTTAGGTTAAGCTTTTTCTGATCGTATTGTGTGCCTAGGGAACCCCTCACACAACACATTATTTTATTTAGCTAGAGTAGGTCAGTTAACCCCCCTATTGGGGAACTGTTAGGTTAGTAATTTTGACATTTTATCAATTTGACATTTATTTTAATAATTCAATTTTAATTTATTTATTTTATGTTATTTCATTTTACAATTGACACTTAAATTCTATCTATTTTATTTTATTTTGACTAAATCTCCCTAACAAAATGATGCCACGCACCCCCCTGATACAACGAGCTAGCGACACCTTCACTATTTCACCCCCGAAAAGAAACGGGGCTGACGAGGGCAGAGCCCAGTCGCAGCCGACAAAGCCCTCCGCCGTGAGGAGGAGCATTGACAATTTTGAAACTATGAATATAAATAACGAAACACCAACCACTAGTAAGATAAAGCCAAGTCAGGAACCAGCTGCACCTAAAACAAAAACAAGCAAAAAACCGGTAATAGTAGAAAAAGTTTATAGCCCCGTTCCACCTAACAAACCCAAAACAACGGAAGGAAGAGCCTGTCTAGAGCGAGCGAAGAGACTCATAAATTGTTCCAAAAATTTTAAGACGGAACTTAAAGAAGGAGCCTTCGCCGCTATAGAGAGGCTCTTCGAAATAGTAAAGGAATTAGAGAACGAACTCACCAGTGTCAGAGCCGGGAGCAATGGCGGGCTGGGGAAGGACCCTATACATCCTCCTCGGCCAGCCGGCGCAGGAGCGAACGCGGAGGCAGAAGCACTGGTGAGGAACCTGGAAGAGAATAGTAGGTTAATAATAGAAAATATAAAAAAGATGGAAGAAATAGGAGAAAGCATTAGGGAAAATCGAGATAAAATGGGAAAATTGAGCTCGTTGCTGGAAAACAACATGACTGTCGCCAAACCGGCGACCTATGCGAGCGTTGCTTCAGGAGTTTTCGTGGAGAAACCTCCTGAAGCAAGAGCTCTGCATTCAGTCATGGTGTCCTCCAGAGACGGGCAAGATAATGGCGAGGAGGTAATGGAAAAGATCAGGAAGACGGTAAATCCAAAAGACGGTTGGGTAAAGGTGGAAAGGGTGCGAAAAGTAAAGAACAGGAAAGTCATCGTAGGTTGCATAAATGAGGAGGAGAAGAATAAGGTGAGGGAAAGACTGTGTAAGAATGATGGACTAATAGTTGAAGATGTGAGGAATAAGAACCCCCTTCTGGCCTTCAAAGATGTGATGAAGGTCGACGTAGCTGACTTCGTCACTGCGTTCTGCAATCAAAATGCAGACATCTTTGAGGGCCTGAGGGGGGAGGAGAAAAAGGTGGAGGTAGCGTACGTGAAGAATGCGAGGAACTCCCTACAGAAACATCTCGTGGCCAGAGTCAGCCCACAGATATGGAAGAGGTGTGTGAATGTTGGCCATGCCCATATTGGGCTTGGTAGAGTGCGTGTGGAGGACCACAGTCCATTGGTGCAGTGCTCCTGTTGCCTGGGGTATGGGCACACGAGGAGGCACTGCGAGGAGAGTCAGGTACGATGCAGCCACTGCGCCGGTCCTCATCTGAGGACTGAATGCGACAAGTGGCTGCAGGGAGAGAAGCCCAAGTGCATAAATTGCACGAAGGCAAAGAGAGGCAATGAGGAGCACAGTGCCTTCGATAGAGAGTGTTTGGAAAGAAAGAGGTGGGAGGCTCTGGCCAGATCGGCGGTAGCGTACTGCTAAGGTTGTCCCCGGTGAGTACCTCCAGTACCGAATTCTGCAGGCCAACCTCCAACGGAGCCAAATCGCCACAAGGGAGCTAATGCTCGAAGCCACCAAGCGTAAGGCCTGCGTGGCACTGCTGCAGGAGCCCTACATAGGTGGGGCCCGGAGTATGAGGACATACAACGGAGTGAGGGTCTTCCAGAGCGACGGGGAAGGGGGCGGTGTTGTCAAGGCGTGTGTTGCAGTATTCGACGACACGCTGGATGTCGAGCTGCACACACGCCTCAGCAACAACAACATTGTTGTGGCCACCCTCCGAACCAAAGCCTGGGAGATGGTTGTAGTGTCCTTCTACTTCGAGCCCGATAAGCCTGTGGGGCCCTACCTGGACCATCTTATGCGGATAGGGAGAGAGATGGGATCCGATAAGATGATCTTGGGAGGCGACGCTAACGCAAAGAGCCCGTGGTGGGGTGGCGATGTGGAAAACCCGCGAGGAAGGGAAGTGTCTGCCGTACTGGAAGCAATGAGTTTACACATACTCAACACCGGAGACATACCTACGTACGACACCGTCAGAGGGGGTAAAAGGTACACCAGCTTCGTGGATGTGACAGCGTGCTCCGACGATCTGCTGAACCGAGTGGGCGACTGGAGAGTAGAGGAGGGTCTGACGAGCTCGGACCACAACGGCATTTCCTTCGGCATCACACAACATAAATCCACAGGCACGAACATAATACGTACCACACGCATCTTTAACACACATAAGGCGAACTGGACTCAGTTTCGTGAGAAACTGACCCAGCTGATGTCAGACAGACAACTGACTGTACAAGCGATAGACTCAATACATAGCACACAACAAATAGATGATGCAATAGACAGATACACAGAAGCCATAACACAGACATGCAGAGATACTATGCCGACCAAAAAACACACACAGAAATTCACATTGTCGTGGTGGAATGATGAGCTCGCGCAGATGAAGAAGGAGGTCGCCACGAGGAAACGCAGGATCCGGAACGCAGCGCCTGATCGCAGAAACCGCGTGGTTGGGTTGTACCTGGAAGCGAAAGAGAAGTATGAGAGTGCTGTGAAAGAGGCTCAAGTAGCGAGCTGGAAGGAGTTTTGCCGAAAACAGGATAGGGAGGGGGTCTGGGAGGGCATCTACAGAGTGCTGAACAGAGTTGGAGGAAGGGAGGAGGATCTGCCCCTAACAAGGGGCAGTGAGACCCTCGACGCCCGAAGCTCCGCAGAACTGTTGGCGGAGACCTTCTACCCCGCGGACCTGGAAAGAGATGAAAGCGAGGAACACCGACGGACGCGCCAGCGTGCGGAGTCATTAGACTCCGAACTGCTGGCGGGTCCGGACGACCCTCCTTTCATCATGGAGGAGTTGAAGAGAGCTGTAAGGTCCTTCAACCCCAAAAAGGCCCCCGGGGCGGACGGTCTCACGTCCGACATCTGCCAGCACGCTGTAGATTGTAACCCGGAATGGCTTCTTGCCCTGCTGAATAGGTGCCTCACTGTCGGCTACTTTCCCGAGAAGTGGAAGCAGGCGACAGTGGTGGTGCTGAGAAAGCCGGGCAAGGAATCATACCGGGTACCAAAAGCCTATCGACCGATCGGCCTCCTTCCTGTTCTCGGCAAAATCTTCGAGAAGATGCTGGTTGCCCGACTTAGGTTCTACCTGCTGCCCAAGATCGGCCCCAACCAGTATGGCTTCATGCCCCAAAGGAGCACCGAAGACGCCCTCTATAGGTTAGTGAACCACATCAGAAAGCTGAGGGAAGAGAAGAAAATTTCTGTTGTGGTATCACTGGACATAGAGGGGGCCTTCGATAGTGCTTGGTGGCCGGCCATAAAGGTTCGGTTGGCTGAGGTTGGGTGTCCGGGGAACCTGAGACGGGTGTTCAGTAGCTACTTGAGCGGAAGGAGTGTGAATGTTAGATATGCCGGTGTGGAAGTGAGCAGGGTGACCAACAAGGGGTGCGTACAGGGGTCCATCGGTGGACCAATACTGTGGAACCTCTTGTTGGACCCCCTGCTAACTTTGCTAGAGGATATGAATGTGTTTAACCAGGCGTTTGCAGATGACATTGTACTAGTTTTTGAAGGAAAAACGGCCCTCGAGATAGAGCTGAAGGCTAACGCAGTGCTTGAGAAAATCAGAAAATGGGGGGAATTGAACAAGTTGAAATTTGCCCCCCATAAAACTTGTGCGTTACTATCGACGAGGAAATTAAAGTACGACGTCCCGAGACTTACTATGGGGGGTGTGGATTTACAGTATCACGATACTATAAAAGTATTAGGGCTTACGATTGACGGCGGCCTGACGTTCAACGCCCATGTCACAAGCGTTTGCAAGAAGGCGATAGTGCGCTATAAGCAGCTCGCAAAAGCTGCTCGAGTAGGATGGGGGCTTAACCCCCAGATAGTTAAGACCATATATATTGCCGTAGTAGAGCCAACTGTTCTGTATGCAGCAGCAGCGTGGGCACCCACCGCGGAAAAGATGGGGGTCCAAAAACGGCTCAACTCCGTCCAACGGGGTTTTGCCCAGAAGATCTGCAGAGCATATCGAACTGTCTCCCTGAACTCTGCAATGCTGTTGGCTGGGGTGCTCCCTCTTGACCTCAGAATACTCGAAGCATCGAGGCTTTATGAGGCCAAGAAGGGAGTGCCACACCCGGTACTAAGAGACAGGGAGGTGGAGCGAATGGCTCCTGCGATTGAGGACCCACATCCGGCAGAGCAGGTAGAGCTGAGGTTCGGGTTGGTAGATGAGGACTCATATGCAGACGTGGTTAACAGCCACGTCCATAGGATCTATACGGACGGCAGCAAGATTGAGGGTCGAGTCGGGGCCGCACTCTCCGTATGGAAGGGTGAGGCCGAGACGAAGGCCATCAAGCTTGCATTGCCGCCGTATTGCACCGTCTACCAAGCCGAACTTCTAGCGCTCCAAAGAGCCGTAACTGAAGCCTGCAAGAGTGGACTGGCGAAGGTCGGAATCCTAAGCGATTCTAGATCGGCACTCCAGGCAGTCACTCTTAGTTCCCCTCATCCCCTGGCGGTGCAAACAAGGGCGGCCCTCCGAAAAGCTGCATTGCAGAGGCGGGAGGTCTCCTTGTTTTGGATCAAGGCGCATGCAGGGTTGAGAGGGAATGAGAGAGTAGACGAGCTAGCCAAGGAGGCCGCTCTGGGCTCGAAGAGGAAGCCCGACTACGATCTGTGTCCTGTTTCATTCGTCAAGCGTATCTTAAGAGAGGATACGGTTGAGGAATGGGACAGGAGATACGAAGTGGGAGGGACGGCCGGAGTCACAAAGCTCTTTTTCCCAAGCGCTGCTGCTGCACACAAAATAGTTAAGAAAATAGACATAACACACCACACTACACAGATACTGACTGGCCACGGCGGATTCGCCTTCTACTTGAACAGATTCAAGCTGAAGGAGGATCCGTCGTGTTCGTGTCAGCCCGGAGTTGAGGAGACGGTTCCTCATCTGTTACTCGAGTGCCCGATTTTTGCTAGCAATAGATATGATATTGAGCAGAAATTGGGCACATCGATGACGGGTGAGAACCTGCCTTCCATCCTGGGGGGAAAAAAGAGGAATATATTTCTCTCTTTTTGTAAATATATTGTTCAATATGTAAATAAGATTAACTGTGATAAATTAGTGTGATGTTAGTTGTAGGCTTTACTGTGATATTAGGGTTAGTTGAATGTTGTGCCGTATTTTTATCGTTTTACTTTTGACATATTGAATTTTATTGAAATTATTAATTATTATTGAGTATTTAATTTAATTGGGTTTTATTGTAATTGCTGAATTTTCCTGTATTTTATTGACTGTGTAAAATTTTATAGTGCTTATTACTTAATTGTATAAAATTTTTTTGCTTAAACTTTGATATATAACTATATTGGACATGTACTAGAAGTATAAATTAGTATATAAGATTGACGAAATTACTTTTGTAATAAAAAATATGTAATAGATAAGAATATGACGAAAACAATTGTAAGAAAACAATCAAGAAGAATAAGAAATTGTAATCACTAGTTATAAGAGTATTTTAAAAAAAGACAAGAAAAAGATATAATAGAGCAAAAAATTAAAAAAGAAAGCTAAAAACAAGCCCTGATACTGTTAGGGGGATGGAAAAAAAAAAAAAAAAAAAAAAAAAAAAAAAAAAAAAAAAAAAAAAAAAAAAAAAAACCTAACCTAACCTAACCTAACCTAACCTAACCTAACCTAACCTAACCTAACCTAACCTAACCTAACCTAACCTAACCTAACCTAACCTAACCTAACCTAACCTTTTTTTTTTTTTTTTTTTTTGACGCAGTGAAATGCAGTGACGCATTCGACGCAGGGGATGGGGGCTCCCCTGCGGATATGTGGGGCTCGCCACGGCGAAGATGGTATGTGCCGCGGCCCTACCCACTAAAACACTGCGATGTTCCCTCGACACGCTGGACCGAGTCGACCGGTGACTGCTACATGGCTTCCGGGACTCGGTCGGCGACACCTGCTGTACGGCACAGGCCCTTACATTGGGGGGGTTTTATTGACCCTCAGGCCGAACAGAGGCCCCACATGGGGGGCTTGCATAGGCCGTTCCTCTTCGTATGTCGCGATGCGCGGGAACATGTTGCGCATCGCGACCCACTCGGGGACTCGATGTAATGGGCGGCGGCATCCCCATACCACCGCCCGAGTCCCCTGGTTAAGGCGGGATGTCGTGGCCATTGCGAGCGGCACGTCTCCGCCTCGGCCTTCTTCCTGAGAGTTCAAGCGCCGCCTGCTCTCTCGCGCGCTCGGCCTCCTCCTTCGTCGAGATTACGCTGTGCGCGTACGTCTCAACGGCTGTCCATCCATCTTCGCTCCTGACCATTGCCCTTATGAGCGCTGGGAGCGTTACGTCTTCATCGATGACGGATGATAACTCCGCTCGTTGCTCTATCCAAGCGGGACAGGCCGTGATTGTGTGCTCGGCCGTGTCCGGGTCCGCGCCGCAGTGGTGACATTCTGCGGTCGGTTCGCTTCCTGCGATCTCACACAGATACCGACCGAAGCATCCATGCCCGGTCAGTATCTGTGTTAGGCGGAAACTCAGCGCCCCGTACTTCCGTCCAGTCCACTCCCTGAATAGGGGCCGGATCGCCTCAATGAGGTTGACGCTTACAGTAGGCTCCTCGAGCCGTTGCGCCCACAACTCCATTGCCCTCTCGTTGGCTGAGCTCCTCCACCGACGTACGGCGTCCGTTAAAGGGTTGCTGCCCTCCGCGCGGACCGCTGCGCAACGCCAATATACGTCGGCGAGGGCTTGAGCATCGAGGTCCCAGGGTAGGCTTCCCGCGAGCAGGCATGCCGCATCCTTTGATATGGTGCGGTAGCCACGCACTGCCCGGGTCGCCATCACCCGCTGTATTCGTCCGAGTATGAGCCGGTTCTGGGGTGAAAGATGGTTAGCCCAGACCGGCGAGCCGTACATGATCATGGACCGGATGACGCCCATATACAGACGCCGACAGCCGATGCTCGGCCCCCCGAGATTCGGGAGAAGCGACGCGAGGGCTCCAGCTGCTCTGGAGACCTTTTCGGACAGCCGGCGAAAGTGTTCTGCAAAGGACCATCTTCCGTCCAAGACTATTCCCAGGTATGTCATAGCTGGAGTGACATTGATGCTGGTTCCGCCTACTACCACGGCCATGTCCGGCGGCGGTGGGTTCCTCGGCCCGTGGAAGAATAGGGCCTCGGATTTCTCCAACGCGACGTTTAGGCCCAGCGCGCGTATCCGGCGAACCACTTGAGCGACGGAAGCGGTCGCCAGGATGACTGCTTCGCGGTAGGTCCTGGCACAACAGACGACTTCTGTGTCGTCGGCGTAGCAGATGACCTCTGCACCGCGAAGCATTGCGCCGCGGAGCACTGAGTCAAAACCGATGTTCCACAGTGTCGGCCCTACCGCCGAACCTTGTGGAACGCCACAGTCCACTTCTTCTATGTCCCATCCGTTCTGTGTAGGGAACTGCACGGAGCGTTCCGAGAGATAGCTGCCCATGGTACGCCGCATGTATCTCGGAACGCCGTGGTGTCTTAATCCGGCTTTAATGGTTTCCCAGGGCAGGGAGTTGAAGGCGTTAGATATGTCTAGCGACACAGCCAACACTACCCCGCCCCGGTTCACCTCTTCCTCTGCAATGTCTCGGAGGCGCGCAACCGCACCGATCGTTGAGCGGCCTGAGCGAAATCCGAATTGATTCGGGCTCAGGTCTGGGCCGACGCTCTCGAGGTGTTTGACGAGTCGCGCCACAATCACCCGCTCGAGAATCTTGGCAATCTCGTCTAGTAAAACGATCGGACGGTACGCGGATGGACTATCCTCCGGACGCCCGGCCTTACGAAGAAGAACCAGTTTCCCGGTCTTCCATCGCCGCGGTACTCTTCCCTGGACTAAGCAGTTAGTCAAAATGGTGAGTACCTGCGGCTCCAACTCTTTCATGGACAGGAGCAGGACACGTCCCGGGACTCCGTCAAGTCCGGGCGCTGTGTTCTTTAGTCCCATTTTGTGGACCGCCGCCGCCAGTTCCGCAGATGTTACAGGCGGGATGTCTTCCTCAACTTCCCATGTCTCTTCCGGTTGAGCCGCCACCGCTGGGTTCCGCTCGACCCCAGATGGAAATAGGGTCGAGACGACTCTGTTGAGCAGTTCCGGTTCGAGACTTTGGGTGATTGGCGGGGCAGCCGGACGGAGCCTCTGCCGTACCCACTTATAGGGTTTACCCCAAGGGTCCTCGTCGAGGGCCCGTATCCACTCCTGCCATGATGCGGCCTTTGCCTCCGTGATGCCCTTACGGAGGGCTTGGCGTGCTGCACGGTAGGCATCATATATGGCCTCCTCTTCTTCGGGAACCCTATTTCGCCTTCTGCGATAATGTGTGTAGCGGCGGCGTGCCGCTATGCTCTCCCGCCTCAGCTGGTCGATCTCTGGGCACCACCAATAAGTCTGGCGTCGCGGTTTGCGTGGCCCGACGCGTGGCATAGAGGCGTCGCAGATGTTACGCAACGCCTCATTCAACCACTCCGCACATTCTTCGACGTCGTCAGAGGGGAGTCGAGCCCACGACGTAACTATCGCGGCCTCCTCCAATAGCTCCCTGTTGAGCTTCCCCAGAGACCATCTCGGGCCGCCGCCGGATGACATTGCGCGGCCTAGCTCCGATATTCGAGCGGACACATCGAAGCGGATGTACCGATGGTCCGAGATGGTTTCCTCTTCAGCCTCAACCCTCCAGTTGGCGATTCGACCGGCAAAGTTCGGACTCGCCAGCGTTACATCCACAATGGACTCGCCCTGCTGTCTAATGCAGGTGCTAACTGCCCCTCGATTGACCACTATTAGTCCCGTGGACCCCAGCCAATCTTCCATCACTCGGCCTCTTGCATTCGTCGCCGAGGAACCCCAGAGCGAAGACTTCGCGTTGAAGTCTCCGGCGACGACTACAGGACCGGATGCTCCGCCTACGATGGGAGTCAGCCGTCCCAGAAATGCCTCAAACTCGGCGAGAGGCCTGTTGGGGGAGAAGTAGACCCCCACCGCAGTGAGGGCCCCCATGCTGGCGACGACAAACCCCTGGCCCTTGGTTGTCTTCCTTGATGTTGGAGGCACAATTCCGGGGCCAAACACTAGAGCGACCGTTGAGTCCGCGCTTCCCACCCAGTCATTTCTGGGGAGCATGCGGTACGGCTCCGACACGAACGCTAGGTCAATTGACCACTGCGCCATATTTTGAATCATAAGATCCTGAGCATGGGCGCAGTGATTCAAATTGCCCTGCAGAAATCGGTGTGTAGCCGTTATTGCTGCTCCATCTGGGCCACTCCGGGTTCAGTAGCCACCGTAGGTGTTGTGGTGGACTTCTGAGGTGCCTTGCTCTTTTTAGAGCGTTTCCTCTTCTTATTGGTCGCTTCTTTGCCGCAGACTTTGCTGCCAACGCTGTGGTCCGCCGGCTTTCCACTCGCCGCGCAAAGCGCACAATGTTGTGCATTTTCGCACTGTGCAGCTGCGTGGCCCGGCTGGCCGCAGCGGAAGCAGAGCCCGCTTCGGTCGACTTCATTCGGGCACGTCGCTCGGGTGTGCCCGGTCGCATGGCATTTGTAGCACCGCATAGGGCGCGAGGTCAGCAGCACTACGCGCACCACGGTCCACCCTACGTACACCCTTTTATTGGGCGCCGTGACCTTCTTCGCGGCTTCGACCGGGCACTTCACCCACGCCATTCCGCGTCCTCTTCGGTCCCGCTTTATCTCGCCGACCTTTACGTCGGCAACAGCACACTCACCTGGCAGAGCTATAGCTTGTGCTATCTCTGTTGCGTTGGCGGAGTCGTCGAGTCCATGAACTCGCAGCTCGACGCATTTTTGAGGTCGGGAGATGCGAACCTCTTCGCCTTCCATCACCTCTCTTAACTTCTCCGCCAGCTTGTCCGCCCTCTCTTTGCAGTCCGCGCCCGAGACCTCGTACAGACGAGCCCCGGTCACGGCCTGTTTGAACCTCATCAGAGGAATGTCCAACGCAGCAAAGTCCAGCCGCTGTTTAGCCTTCTCGAGGACGTCCTTGTAGGAGACGCCTCGCTTTTCGGCTTCAGGCTGCAGTGTTAGCACCACTGCTGCCGATTTGGGGACGCGGAGTTTGTCCCCCTTCTTTTCCTTCTTCTTTTTAGACACCTTTTCCTTTCTATCCTTCCCTTCCTTTAGTGCCTTTCCCTTCTTTCTAACCACCTCTGTCCACTCCTGTTGTGGTGCTGTCGATGTTGAGGGGGCGTCGCGTCTCGCGGCTGCCGCTTCTGCAGCGGCAGCAGACTTCTTAGTCTTTTTCTTCTTTTTCAGGGCCGGGCCCGGGTTGAGTGGAGGCGACAGGGTCGACACCGCGGGCTCCGACACCGCTGCCGTCTTCGGGGGCTTCGACGCAGACGCTGATGGTGCGTCTTGGACATGCTCTTGCCTCTTGTCCGCGGCAAGGGGCGGCCGGATTCGCGGCTGTGGTAACAGTCGCGCCTCTAGGCCCTCGAGCCGCGCGTCCATGCGGGCGCTCGATACGGCTATCGCTTCCCGCACTGCCTTTGCCAGCATTTCTTCCAGCGCCGGCGCTGGAGGGGCGGGCGGAGGCCGCACATTTGTCAACTCACGTTTGAGCGTCGTGAGTTCTGCCCGAAGTTCTGCGAGGTCCCTGGAGAGGCGTTTGTTTGCCGCTTCCAGGGCCCTCGTCTCCTCTGTTTTGGAGTGCCGCAGCAGCTCCGCAGTCGCCTCTTGAATCGCCCTCATCGCATCCTTGAGGTGCTTGACGAAGGGGCCACTGAGGTTCTTGGACTTCGAGGCCACCATGCTGATCACCTCTAGGCTCTTGGTGATGGTTGAACCTAATTTGGCCGAAGTCACCTCCTCCTCTTCTCCGTCTGTCATTGTCACGTCCGAATATCTGGAGGCTTCCGACAGCCGGTGGGACCGTTGCTGTGGAAGCTCCTTTGCCATGTCCGAGACAAGCCGCTCTGCTTCTGCCTGTTGAGCCCTGCGCTCTTCCAAACGTTCAGCGGCAGCCTTCTCCATCTTGGTTTGGTGTAAACCAACGTATTGGCCAGTAGTGGGCGGCCTGCCCCTACCGCGCTTAATGCACCGCGGGGCGGGTGCGCCCTTATTCTTATCCAGGTCGTCTTCGACGTCGCTTCCGCGCCTCTTGCGGAAGTGCCGTCTCATCTGTTCCCTCTCCTTTTCGGTCTGAGAGTTGGTCGTCTCATGACCGCTCTCGCCATCGTCTGAAGTTCCTTCTGAGCCGAAGAACTTGCTGCTCTTGATGGAAGCGGGCGTTGTCGCCCGTGAACCTCCTTCCACATCCTCAAACCGCTCTAAATGTACGACCGGTATACGAGGGTCAAGCTTTAAGCTGGTGTCATTAGCTTGCCTCGTTCCTACTACCGTCGCCTTCGCGACCTCCTTCTCTCCCTCCATTGCAGCGGTGGCGCCCCCCGTATACATGGGCCAGACCCCCTCCTCTGAGGGGGTGCGGGATTCTCCAACATGGTTGGTACCCGCCCGGGGAATATTTTTCTCGTTGCAACTTTCCATGGTTCGATCAATTGGGGGTGAGTCTGCCCCACATCCTAGGTGCGTAGTCACCGACTCGCCATGCACCCCGTCACCGGACGTCACCAGCTTAGGGTTCGGGGCCCACGGGCCCATCCATCACACAATCACTCACTGAACTTCACACACAACCAAACAATAGTGTAGAGAAGAGTACAACATAAAGGAAAGATAGTGAAGAAAAGGTGGTGAAATACAGCATAAATAAAACAAATCAGAAACAAGAGAAGAGTATGCTACCACAAAGAAGAGAAAGATAGTGAAAGACCGGCGTTCAGCCATCCTGAGTGCCTCACCCCGTGTAAAGGGCGGGGCGGCGCACCCAGGCGCCCAGGGACACGAACGTGGACGGACCGGTATCGCCCCCAACCTAACCTAACCTAACCTTTTTTTTTTTTTTTTTTTGAGGAGGGGAAATACGTTACGTATCCCCCGCCCCCTCGGGGGAAGGGGCGGGGGTATGTGGGACTCCCTACGAGAGGTCTACCCACTAAAACCCCCCCAGCCCTCCGTCAAGCGCCTAGTGCGGGAGGGACGGGAACCGCGGAGCGACTACAACTCCGCCCCTCCCAGCGCGCTGCCGCAACCGGCACCTTCTTCGAGCGGCTTCAACCGCTGACCTCACCGAGAGCCCCCCGGGCTATAGGGGGGCTGTCTTCTCGGGACCCTTTATGCGGGCGGGGATCCCCCGATCGCCGCCCACGGGTCTAGGCCTCCATCTCCATCGCGGCAGAGACGGGCGGAGCCCGCTTGCCCTTAGGCTTCGGCTTTTGCCGAACCTTTTTAGACGGGGCCTTCTCTTCTCCAGGGGCCGGCTTTTTAGCGGATGGGCATCTGCCCAGCACGTGCCCCCTTTCTACTTTGCCAGCGGCTTCGCACAGGGAGCAGTTAGGCTCTGCTGCCCCGCACTCCGCCGCCTTATGCCCCGGTTTCCCGCACCGGAAACAAGTCCCACTGCGGTCCACCGGGCACTGGCACTTGGCAGCCACGTGGCCGGTGTCCTGGCAGCGGAAGCACCGCGTTGGCCTCGCGGCCAGCAACGCCACCCTCGCCGACACCCAACCAATTCGCAACCGCCCAGAGCTCGAGAGCTTCTTAGCGGCCGCGACTGGGAGGCGGACCCAGCACGATCCGTCCCCCCGTGGCCCCTCTCTTATTGGCCCCGCCCGAATATCTCCGGCCTGGCACCCTCCATCCAGTGCGACCGCCTCTACCACTTCTGCGGTCGTCACGGAGTCATCTAGGCCGGCGATGCGCATCTCCGCGCTTGCAACCGGCCGTCCGACCTTCACCCCTGGTGGCAGGACGGTCCTCAGCCTCGCGGCAAAGGCGTCCGCCTTTACATTTGCGCCCTCGCCGGAAATCGCGAGGAGGCGCCCTCCGGTTCGGGCCCGGCGGAAGCGGACTTGCGGAATGTCAAGTTCCGCGATGTTCACCGCCCGCCGGGCCGTCTCAAGCGCCTTGGCGTATGTCATACCCGCCTTCACGGCCGACTCCTCTATGGTCAGAGCAACGGCCGCAGTGGCGGGGACGCGAAGCCTTGACTTTCTCTTCTTCTTCGGGGCGGCTGTAGATGGTGTAGCCGCCCCCTTCTTCTTCTTACCCTTTGGGCCCACCTTGGTCCAAGGGGTCTCAGTACGAGGGGAGCTGGTGTTCGCTCCCCCCTGTGCCGCCTCCTGAGCGGCCATTGACGGCCGCTTCTTCTTCCGGCCCTTCTTGGCCTTGGGCGCCTCGGGCGCGGCAGGGGCCTCTTGCGGGGCCACTGCGGCTGGCTGCCGTGTCTTCCTTGGGGCCGGCTTCCCCTTGGCCTTCTGCTTCGGGGGTTCCGGCGTCTCATCCGGTGGAGCCTCTACACTCTCGACGGGAGCCGGCGTAATACTCCGGGCTCTGTCCGCCGCGAGCGGAGGGCGCAGTCGAGGCTCTGGAAGGAGCCGACTCTCCAGTCCAGCCAGCCGAGCGTTCAGCATGTTGCTGAAGGTCTCCACGTTAGATCGAGAGACCTCAGACAACAGCTGGCGCATATCCTGCTCGGCCGGCTTCAACACCTGACGGCGTAGCTCCTCTAGCTCTTTGCGCAAAGACTCCACTTCATTCTGGAGCCGCGCATTCTGAGCCTCGAGGGCCTTCATCTCTTCGGTCGCTCCGCGGCTTCTCATTTCGGCGACGGTGGCGCGTATGTCGCTGACCGCCTCCTTGAGGAGCCGCTGGAACGTCCCCTTGAGGTTATTCGACTTCGCTGCGACCATGGAGATCGTTCCCAGCGAAGTCTCAACACATTGGGCCAGAGCGTGGTTGGTCTGCTCTGGCCTGTCTTCATCCATAGGGGCGGGGCTCGCGAGGAGCGAAGAGCGCGTCTCTCGCGCCGCCCTGGCCGCCTCGGCCACCTCCTCCTCCGCCTGGAGTCGAAGGGCCTCCTCTTTCTCTCTGTTGAGATCGGCCTGCGCCTTCGCCAAGCCGACATATTGTCCGGTCGTTGGCGGGCGGCCGCGTCCTCTTTTGGGTTTGGGCACCGCTCCTTTACTGAGGGGCGGCGCCATGTCGTCATCAGAGCGCCTCTTCCGGCGCGTCAAATCCGAGAATGCGGGCAAGCCCTCGGAGTCCAGCGATATGCCAGACATCTCACTGGAGTCCGAGAGCCAGTCCTCGCTGTCATGTCCGTGTAAGTCACGTCCATGTTGGGAGACTCGACCGCGAGGGGAGTCTCTACCAATTTCATCTTTTCCGGTACTTGGAGGCGGCATTTTCACGTCGCGTGTCAAAAGAACACGCGGCAGATCCTTGTCGCCTCTCAGTTTCTTCTTCTGCATCAACTTCAGCATCCGCTCAACGCCGTTGGGCTGCGGCTGACTGAAGTCGATGTCCTCGTCCGTTAGAAGCTCCGCCGCCGGCGCGGTAATGGGCGCCGGCTTCGGGCTGTCGCGCTTCTTCGCGCTGTCACTTCCTCCTCCTCCTAACGCCGCCAAAATGGCCCTCTGTCTCGCCGCTTTAGCGGCCTCCTCTTCCTTCTTCACCGCCTTAGCGGCCCCCTCGTCCTTCCTCGCATTAGTTGGCCCCTCCGTATACACGGGCCGGCCACCGTCCGAAGACGGCGCATGGGATTCTCCGGCTCCTGAGGAGCCGGGACCCACCCGGAGAATACTTTGCCTAATACGATCTGCCATCATTCTCAAAACTCCGACACCCCGGGTCGCGGGCCCTTTCGTCACACTGTGGGCGCAGCCAAACACACACACAAACACTCGCCCATACCGGCGTTCAGCCACCCCTCCCGTGTCACCGTGAAAACGCTCACGATGGCACGGGGGAGGTGCCCAGGGACACGACGTGGACGGACCGGTATCGCCCCCAACCTAACCTAACCTAACCTAACCTAACCTAACCTAACCTAACCTAACCTAACCTTTTTTTTTTTTTTTTTTTTTTCGGACCGGACTTCCACCAAAAGTAAGGGAACGCTTAGGCAAACTGAAGCGTTCCCCTCGGCGCCGGGACTAGCTCAGCCGGGCAGGTACCCATCCTGACCCGGAGCCCCGTGGGACGAGAGTTATTGGAGGTTCGCATAGCGACGCCTCCGCACTCCCGTTCTACGCCGGCGGAGCGGAAGAGAGGACCTGTCATCCTCTCTATTCCGCTCCGCGGTCTCTTTCTGCGAGATGACATACTCGCAGAAAGAGACCGCCGCCTGCCAGGCCTCATCGCTCTCGAGCATGCAGCGCACCATGCTCGGGAGCGAGAGGTCCCCGCCTAGCACTGCCACAAGATCGTGGCGCTGCACGGCCCAGCGATCGCACATCTCGAGGGTGTGCTGGGCCGTGTCCTCCGCAGCGCCACAGTCGTGGCAGGCTGGCGTAGGCTCCCTCCTGGCGACCTTACACAGGTACGCACCGAAACAACCATGTCCGGTGAGCACCTGAGTAAGGCGGAAGGTGAGGGGTTTTCTCTTGCGACGCATCCACGCCGCAAGAACTGGACGCAGGGCCTCAGTAGTACGTTGACCGTACTGAGCCTGCGCCAGAACCTCACCCCACCTTCGAAGCAGCCATTCCTGCCCCAGCTTCCGCACCCGCGAGAGCTCCTCCCACGTCAGCGACTCGCCAAGTGACCTCCTCTCTAAAGTGAAGAGGTGCATCTCGGCGAGCACCGGCGCCACGAGCTCCCACGGGGGATCTCCAGCCAGGGCAGTGGCTGCCACCCAGGAGACTGTACGGTAGCCCCGAATTACCCTCACCGCTATGACCCGCTGCGCCTTTCGCAGCTGGGCTTTGTTCCTTACGGTGAGGGAATCCGCCCAAATTGGGGCCCCGTACAGAGCTATACTCCGGCAAACCCCGGAGTATAGCCGCCTGCAGGCTTCGCTGGGCCCTCCTATGTTCGGAAGGAGCCGGCCCAGCGCTGATGCCGCCCTCACGACCTTCGGTCCCAACTGTTCGAAATGCGGACCGAAGGTCCACCTCCCGTCCAGGATGAGCCCAAGACATTTTAGTGTCGGGCTCACCCTGACCTCCGTCTCTCCAATCAGGAGTCGTGCACCCGGTGGGGGTCCTTTCCTCCCGGGCCCGCGGAAGAGCAGGGCTTCGGTTTTTTCCATGCGGACCCGAAGCCCAAGCTGCTCAATGCGGCTGACTACGAGCTTTGTGCCCTCTTCAGCCAGCCGCGCAGCCTCCTTGTACGTCCTTCCCCGGAATGTGATGTAAGTGTCGTCTGCGTAGCAGACGAGATCCATTCCGGGGAGGAGATACTCCTCCAGCAGGACCCAGTCGTAGCCAGAGTCCCAGAGGTTCGGACCCACAACCGAACCTTGTGGGACGCCGCACTCGACCTCCACCCTCACTAAGGACCCCGACCGATCCTCGAACACGATCTCCCGATCGGAGAGGTACGCCTTAAACAGTCTCCTGAGATACGGAGGCACTTCCTGGTACTCCAGTGCCTCCTGTATTACGCTGTGGGGGAGACTGTTAAAGGCGTTGGCGATGTCCAAGGACACCACAACCACCACCTCCTTCCTGCGTTCCGCCTCCTGCGTCACCGACCTGAGACGCCCTATGGCGTCGATGGTCGACCGACCGGCCCGAAACCCGAACTGTGCATCCGACAGTCCAGGCCCAGGGCCCTCCTCCAAGTGCTGAACGAGGCGAGAGGCTAAAATGCGCTCAAATGCCTTACCGACCTCGTTCAGCAACACGATCGGTCGTACCGCCGACGCGCTGTCCGGTGGCCGCCCGCCCTTCGGTAGCAGGACGAGGCGGCCCTCCTTCCATGCCTTCGGGAACTGCCCGCACCGAATGCAGCGGTCAAACAGTTCCCGAATACTGTCTTCGAGGTGCACGAGAGCAATTGCAAGAATTTTCCCGTGCACCCCGTCCGGACCAGGCGCCCTCTTCTTGGATCGGAGGCGGGACAAAACCGCCTCCATTTCAGCGTCGGTGACGGGTGGCGGAACACCCTCCTCCATCGAGCCCGGCGTCCGTCGGGCCATCCGCGGTGGAGCGAATCCTGCCGGGGGGTTCGGGAATAACTCTCGAACTATATTCCCCAGCAGATCTGGCTGGAGCGTCTCCGTCAGGGGGGCCGACTGGGCGCGAAGTTTGTCTCGCGCCCTTTTGTACGGTCGGCCCCAGGGGTCTTTCTCTAACCCCTCCACCAGCTCCAGCCACGCTTCCTCCTTGGCCCGACTGATGGCCAGCTGCAGGATCTTCCGTTTTGCTACGTAGACCCTGTGCAGCCGGTCATCCCGATCCACGTCCTGGGGGCGGCGCCGCCTGCTGCGAGTATACGCCCGACGCGCCGCATTGCAGGCGGCACGAAGGTCAGCCAACTCGGTCCTCCACCAATACACTTCCCGTCGCGGAGAGGGTGGACCCCGAACTCTAGGCATGGCTGCCTGACATATGTTTGTGAAAACCCTGCCAAGACAGCCAGCCATCTCATCCACCCCCATGCCTTCCATCGACGGGAGGCTCCAGCGACCGACGATGGCCGCCTCCTCCGCCAGCTCCCGGTTGAGCTTGGTAAATGCCCAACGCGGGAACCTGCTACGCCCCATAGACTCTGACGCCGGACTCGATGCGGAGGCTGAAGACACCTCGAACCTAATGTACCGGTGATCCGAGAGTGTCTCCACCTCCGTCAACACCCTCCACCCCTCCACCCTGCGCGCGACGGCGGGAATGGCGAACGACAAGTCCACCACTGAACCGCCCGTCCGCCGCACGCAGGTCAGGACTGTCCCCGTATTAAGAAGGGACAGTCCCGAGGCTAAGGCCCACTCCTCTACTTCCCTCCCCTTCGGATCAGTGACAGGGGAACCCCACGCCGAGGACTTGGCGTTGAAGTCCCCCGCCACTATGACGGGAAGGGGGGCCAGCCTCCTGATCAGCGGCCCTAGAACATCGAGGAATTGTTCTAGGGCGGCTAGGTTGCGGTTTGGGGAGAAGTACACCCCGACGATGCACATATCTCCCCGAGCGGCAACTATGTATCCATCCCCCCTCATTCTGGGTATGAGGGGGGGCCCAGTACCTGGCCTCGCCACTATTGCCACGGAGCCCACATTGTCCCCAGCCCAGTGCGGCAAGGGAGGAACGAAGTAGGGCTCCGACACGACCGCCACATCAATCAACCACTCCGTCATCGACTGCAGGAAGAGGTCCTGAGCCGCGGCGGAGTGGTTCACATTAGCCTGTAGGACGCCGAGATGACCAGTCATTACTCTGTCATCTCGGCATCATGCGCCACCAGCCCTCTCCCGGATGGAGCCGGGGCGGAGGGAATCTTCCCACGTACTGATGGGGGGTTACACGCTCTCCCCCCCATCACGTGATCTGCCTTCAGGCCGGCATCGCTGCAAATTGCGCAGCGTAGCAGGGACGACTCACAGCCGGCAGCTTTATGCCCCGGATTGCCGCAGCGATAACAGAGGTTGCTGCGGTCTTTTTCGCAGCTGCACAGTCCGGACATGTGGCCCTTACCCAGGCACCTGTAACAATGCCTGGGTTTGTGGCCCTCATGGATGAGCCGCACCCTGCTCCAGCCAACGCGAATCGCTCCAAGCTTTATGAGCCGCTTGGCAGCGACCACAGGGCAAGATACCCGCACAGTGCCCACACCTCTAAAATTGAATTGTGGTTCGCCAACCCACACTTCTCCACGGGAGCATCCGCCCTCAGCAGCCATAGCCGCCCTTATGCCCTCCTTTGTGGCAGTCTCGTCCAGACCCGTCAACCTAAACTCGGTTTTCATGACGGGCCTGACCACATCTGCAACCTCACACAGGAGCTCTCCCATTTTCTTTGCAAGGGCGTCCGCCTGCTCGCCACTGGCGCGCCCTGGCACTTCTATGAGGCGAGCTCCTGTCGCCGCCGTCTTTACCCGAATGGGCCCAATCCCCAGCTCCTCAAGGTTCAGCTGCTGTTGGGCCCGAATGAGCACAGACCCATAGGTTTCCCCTTTAGCCGCCGCTTCTGGCCGCAGTTTCACAACTACGGCCGAGGATTTAGGAAGGACCAACTTCGCCCCCTTTTTCTTTTGGGAGACAGGGGGCACCGGAGCATCCTGTACCTTCTTCTTCCTCGGCGCCCTACGCCTAACAACCTCAGTCCACGCCTCATTTGGCGCCGAGGAAGGAGCTGGCGCTGCAACCTCCGCCGACTTCTCCACCACCACAGGCACTTGGGTCCCATTGGAGGCGACCGGACCAAAGCTGGACCAATCTCCTCCCTTCTTTTTCCCCTTTGGGGGATGTCCTTGCCGCACCGGAGGACGAACTGGTAGAGCCGGAAATTCTTCACGGCTCTTTTGAGCCGGTTTCGGAGCCTTTTCGGGCGCCACAGTTGCCACCTGGGTCGATCGCACCGCCAAAACCGGGGACCCTTCCCTTGGCGTCGGCGAAACTTTATCAGCTTGGGCAGCCCTCTCTTCTCGAGCTGCCCTCTTCCTGTCACTCGCCAATGGCGGGCGAATAATCGGAGGAGGCGGCAGACGTGCCTCCAGCGACGAAAGACGACTGTCGATCATGTTGCCGACAAGCCGAGCAACACTTTTCTCCAAAATGCCCAGCTGCTCGCTGGACATCTGGTTCGGCACCGACGGTTGGCCTTTTGCCGCCACCTTGGCCTCCTCAAAATCGCGTCTATAGGCGCGCACCTCTTCACGAAGGTTTTCCACCTCCCGCCGAAGCCTTCCATTATCAGCACGGAGGCGACGTGTCTCTTCTGCCTCCGTACGGGACACCAGCGCTTCCAGGACTGTTTTCACAGCCCCGGTAGCCTTTCTTATTTTGCTGGCATACCCTCCCTTCAGGTTGGTGGATCTGCCAGCAATGCCAAGGATCTCCTGGAGGTTAGCCACGGCAGCATCTACCAACTCATCTGCCCCCATTTTGTCCACGTCCAGGTCAAGGGGACCAGGTGGGACAGCTTCTTGGGCGACCTCAGACGCCGGCTTCAAAAAAGCCCTTTTATCAAGGGCGGCAGCGAATTCGGCTTCGCGTGCAACCTCCGTACTGCCTCGGCGCGTCTGTCGAGATCCGCGAGCCCTCCCGCGCTTAGCCGAGCACTTCAACCCCGACAACTCCACAGCGTCTTCCGGATCCTCGGTGTCGGAGACCTCGGAGAACAAGCGTTTTGACTTGCTCCTATCCCGAGATATCTCCGACTCCGAGCCGGAGTGCATACTCCAATCGAGAGCCTCCTCCAGAGTGATTCCAGCACGAGTGCGAACCCTCTGGCTGATTCCCTCGCTACCGCTCAGGACACCACCAAACTCGAGCCTAAGGCCCCTTCCAGAGCACCTCTTGCCCTCCCCCCCACTATCCTTTTCACCCCCCTCAGCCTCCTCCATACCTTTCGGCATGGTGCCAAGTCAAGGGTTGGTCACCCGCCAGAAAAACTCTGGCAGGCGACAACAATGACTATCACCAAAGAGTGATGTATACCACCACCTATATTAATAATACAAATAAGAAAGAGCCACCACCAAAAAATTAAATAAAACTACACCTAAATAATAAAACTAACCTACTGCTATATTTACACGCCCCTTTCAGGGGTCGCCCCCACAAAATGCCCTGGGACAAACTCGTCAACCGAAGACACTCTATATGGACGACCTACTGAAATTTCTGCAGAAAACTGCAAATACACAAAATGAGAAATTTCTCCCGAACCCCTGGGGATTTCGGAATAATTTCGCCACCAAAAAATCGCTAGACGCTGTACGCATTAGAGGACACCAAGAACTCAAAAATCCGTTGGCAAGTAAACACAAAACCACAGAAAGTTTAAGCTCAACCTAACCTAACCTAACCTAACCTAACCTAACCTAACCTAACCTTTTTTTTTTTTTTTTTTTTAGGAGGGGAAATACTTTGCGTATCCCCCACCCCCTCGGGGGAAGGGGCGGGGGTATGTGGGACTCCCTACAAGAGGTCTACCCACTAAAACCCCCCCAGCCCTCCGTCACGCGCCTAGTGCGGGAGGGGCGGGAAACCGCGGAGCGACTACAACTCCGCCCCTCCCAGCGCGCAGCCGCAACCGGCACCTTCTTCAAGCGGCTTGAGCCGCGTACCTCACCGAGAGCCCCCCGGGCTATAGGGGGGCTGTCTTCTCGGGACCCATACTGTGGGCGGGATCCCCCGATCACCGCCCACGGGTCTAGGCGTCCGTCTCCATTCGGGCGGGAGCGGGCGGGGCCCGCGCGCCTTTAGGTCTCGACTTTTTGTGTCGAGCCTTTTTGGTCGGCGCCTTGTCTTCTCCGGGGGACGGCTTTGACGTAGATGGGCATCTACCCAGCTCGTGCCCCCTTTCGGCCCTGCCAGCGGCCTCGCACAGGGCGCAGTTTGGTGCTGCAGCCCCGCACTCCGCCGCCTTGTGCCCCGGTTTCCCGCACCGAAAACAAGTCCGGCTACGGTCCACCGGGCACTGGCACTTGGCAGCCACGTGGCCGGTGTCCTGGCAGCGGAAGCAGCGCGTCGGCCTCGCGACCAGCAACGCCACCCTCGCCGACACCCAACCGATACGCAACCGCCCAGAGCTCGAGAGCTTCTTGGCGGCCGCGACTGGGAGGCGGATCCAACACGACCCGTCCCCCCGTGGCCCCTCTCTAATCGGCCCCGCCCGGACATCTCCGGCCTGGCACCTTCCTTCCAGTGCGACCGCCTCTACCACTTCTGCGGTCGTCACGGAGTCATCGAGGCCGGCGATGCGCATCTCCGCGCTTGCCACCGGCCGTCCGACCTTCACCTCGGGTGGCAGGACGGTCCTCAGCCTCGCGGCAAAGGCGTCCGCCTTTTCTCTTGCGCCCTCGCCGGAAATCGCGAGGAGGCGCCCACCGGTTCGGGCCCGGCGGAAGCGGACTTGCGGAATGTCAAGTTCCGCGATGTTCACTGCCCGCCGGGCCGTCTCAAGCGCCTTGGCGTACGTCATACCCGCCTTCACGGCCGACTCTTCTATTGTGAGAGCGACAGCCGCAGTGACGGGGACGCGAAGCCTTGGCTTTCCCTTCTTCTTCGGGGCGGCTGTAGGTATTGTAGCCGCCCCTTTCTTCTTCTTGCCCTTTGGACCTACCGTGGTCCACGGGGCCTCAGTACGAGGGGAGCTGATGTTCGCTCCCCCTTGTGTCGCTTCCAGAGCAGCCATCGACGGCCGCTTCTTTTTCCGGCCCTTTTTGGCCTTGGGCGCCTTGGGCGCGGGAGTGGCCTCTTGCGGGGCCGCTGCGGCGGCTGGCTGCCGTGTCTTCCTTGGGGCCGGCTTCCCCTTGGCCTTCTGCTTCGGGGGCTCCGGCGTCATATCCGGTGGAGCCTCTACACTCTCGACGGGAGCCGGCGTAATACTCCGGGCTCTGTCCGCCGCGAGCGGAGGGCGCAGTCGAGGCTCTGGAAGGAGCCGACTCTCCAGTCCGGCCAGCCGAGCGTTCAGCATGTTGCTGAAGGTCTCCACGTTAGATCGAGAGACTTCAGACAACAGCTGGCGCATATCCTGCTCGGCCGGCTTCAACACCTGACGGCGTAGCTCCTCTAACTCTTTGCGCAAAGACTCCACTTCATTCTGGAGCCGCGCATTCTGAGCCTCGAGGGCCTTCATCTCTTCGGTCGCTCCGCGACTTCTCATTTCAGCGACGGTGGCGCGTATGTCGCTGACCGCCTCCTTGAGGAGCCGCTGGAACGTCCCCTTGAGGTTATTCGACTTCGCTGCGACCATGGAGATCGTTCCCAGCGAAGTCTCAACACATTGGGCCAGAGCGTAGTTGGTCTGCTCTGGCCTGTCTTCTTCCATGGCGGCGGGGCTCGCAAGGAGCGAAGAACGCGTCTCTCGCGCCGCCCTGGCCGCCTCGGCTACCTCCTCCTCTGCCTGGAGTCGAAGGGCCTCCTCCTTTTCCCTATTCAGATCGGCCTGTGCCTTCGCCAAGCCGACATATTGTCCGGTCGTTGGCGGGCGGCCGCGTCCTCTTTTGGGTTTGGGCACCGCTCCTTTACTGAGGGGCGGCGCCATGTCGTCGTCAGAGCGCCTCTTCCGGCGCGTCAGATCCGAGAATGCGGGCAAACCCTCGGAGTCCAGCGATATGCCAGACATCTCACTGGAGTCCGAGAGCCAGTCCTCGCTGTCATGTCCGGGTAAGTCACGTCCATGTTGGGAGACTCTACCGCGAGGGGAGTCTCTACCAATCGGGTCCTTTCCGGTGCTTGGAGGCGGCATTTTCACGTCGCGTGTCAAAAGAACACGCGGCAGATCCTTGTCGCCTCTCAATTTCTTCTTCTGCATCAACTTCAGCATCCGCTCAACGCCGTTGGGCTGCGGCTGACTGAAGTCGATGTCCTCGTCCGTTAGAAGCTCCGCCGCCGGCGTGGTAATGGGCGCCGGCTTCGGGCTGTCGCGCTTCTTCGCGCTGTCACTTCCTCCTCCTCCTAACGCCGCCAAAATGGCCCTCTGTCTCGCCGCTTTAGCGGCCTCCTCTTCCTTCTTCACCGCCTTAGCGGCCCCCTCGTCCTTCCTCGCATTAGTTGGCCCCTCCGTATACACGGGCCGGCCACCGTCCGAAGACGGCGCATGGGATTCTCCGGCTCCTGAGGAGCCGGGACCCACCCGGAGAATACTTTGCCTAATACGATCTGCCATCATTCTCAAAACTCCGACACCCCGGGTCGCGGGCCCTTTCGTCACACTGTGGGCGCAGCCAAACACACACACAAACACTCGCCCATACCGGCGTTCAGCCACCCCTCCCGTGTCACCGCGAAAAACGCTCACGATGGCACGGGGGAGGTGCCCAGGGACACGACGTGGACGGACCGGTATCGCCCCCACCTAACCTAACCTAACCTTTTTTTTTTTTTTTTTTTTTTTTTTTTTTTTTTTTTTTTTGATGCGCAGGGGAAACCCATCATGGGTCCCCCGGGTCGGGTATGTGCCTCAGTTAAGCTGAAGCACCCCGGGGGTATGTGAGACTCTTACTCACTAAAACCACCTGCGGTTGCCTTCAGCCGTATACGGAGGGATGTCCTGGATCTGTCTAACACAGGACTCCCTCCACGACCGGCCGGTCTACCTCAAGGGACCGGACTTCCACCAAAAGTAAGGGAACGCTTAGGCAAACTGAAGCGTTCCCCTCGGCGCCGGGACTAGCTCAGCCGGGCAGGTACCCATCCTGACCCGGAGCCCCGTGGGACGAGAGTTATTGGAGGTTCGCATAGCGACGCCTCCGCACTCCCGTTCTACGCCGGCGGAGCGGAAGAGAGGACCTGTCATCCTCTCTATTCCGCTCCGCGGTCTCTTTCTGCGAGATGACATACTCGCAGAAAGAGACCGCCGCCTGCCAGGCCTCATCGCTCTCGAGCATGCAGCGCACCATGCTCGGGAGCGAGAGGTCCCCGCCTAGCACTGCCACAAGATCGTGGCGCTGCACGGCCCAGCGATCGCACATCTCGAGGGTGTGCTGGGCCGTGTCCTCCGCAGCGCCACAGTCGTGGCAGGCTGGCGTAGGCTCCCTCCTGGCGACCTTACACAGGTACGCACCGAAACAACCATGTCCGGTGAGCACCTGAGTAAGGCGGAAGGTGAGGGGTTTTCTCTTGCGACGCATCCACGCCGCAAGAACTGGACGCAGGGCCTCAGCAGTACGTTGACCGTACTGAGCCTGCGCCAGAACCTCACCCCACCTTCGAAGCAGCCATTCCTGCCCCAGCGTCCGCACCCGCGAGAGCTCCTCCCACGTCAGCGACTCACCAAGTGACCTCCTCTCTAAAGTGAAGAGGTGCATCTCGGCGAGCACCGGCGCCACGAGCTCCCACGGGGGATCTCCAGCCAGGGCAGTGGCTGCCACCCAGGAGACGGTACGGTAGCCCCGAATTACCCTCACCGCTATGACCCGCTGCGCCTTTCGCAGCTGGGCTTTGTTCCTTACGGTGAGGGAATCCGCCCAAATTGGGGCCCCGTACAGAGCTATACTCCGGCAAACCCCGGAGTATAGCCGCCTGCAGGCTTCGCTGGGCCCTCCTATGTTCGGAAGGAGCCGGCCCAGCGCTGATGCCGCCCTCACGACCTTCGGTCCCAACTGTTCGAAATGCGGACCGAAGGTCCACCTCCCGTCCAGGATGAGCCCAAGACATTTTAGTGTCGGGCTCACCCTGACCTCCGTCTCTCCAATCAGGAGTCGTGCACCCGGTGGGGGTCCTTTCCTCCCGGGCCCGCGGAAGAGCAGGGCTTCGGTTTTTTCCATGCGGACCCGAAGCCCAAGCTGCTCAATGCGGCTGACTACGAGCTTTGTGCCCTCTTCAGCCAGCCGCAACCTAACCTAACCTAACCTAACCTAACCTGTGGGCGACACGACAAACTCGGCGGGGCCGTGGTCGCCTGGTGGCAGAGCAGTGGACTGTATCTTGAAGGGTGAAGGTTGCCGGATGGAAGATTCCTGGAGAAGGAGGTGCAGGAGACGAGAAGGAAAAACACAGGAGTGAACTTGGTACTGCTTGGAGCGGAGTGTGGTGGAGCAGGGCTTACGCATGCATCTGCTTGGCTTGTCGGAAGTGAATGTGTATGCACCGAGAAAGTGCGTGTTTATATATGAAATTTGTACCGTTAGAGCCCGTGGGGTTCTATCGGTTGTTGTCGAACGAATGCAGTCCGTTTATTGAAATATAACATTTTACACATAATATGACATCAAATGGGATTCTTATAAGCTAATACAATGGTAAACAAACATTCTTATAAGATAAATAAACAATAAAATGTGTAAAACAAAGCCATGTAAAAAAGAGACAACAATAGTTCGAGTGCAACTATGCAAGAAAGAGACAGCAATAACAATTGTGTGAAACACACTACATTCCCGTGCGAAAGGGACAGCAATATTATAAAAATGAGACACAAGATAAACATTTTCCAATAGGAATTACTAATATGAAATCTTAAATCTAAGTGTAAACAAAAGAGGGAATAAAACTAAGCTATTATTTACAGTCTCCCCCTCGTGCGCAAGCACCGAAACGTTTTATTCCTGGCTGCTTACGAGAATCAGACGAGAGGCTGGGCGACGAATTAGTCCGGCGGCTGTACGGACTTCTGCTACTCTAACCCGCCCGTCTGGACCTGGGAAAGTCTTTATTATTTCACCTCTAGGCCATATTCCACGGGGCATCGTTCTATCACATATTATAACGATGTCTCCGGGGTTGAGGTTGCTGTGCTGCGGGTTGCCGAGCCGAGGCATCAATTGGGGTTTGTACTCTGCTACCCATCGAGCCCAGAATGCTTCGGCCAACTTTTGCGCAGCTTTCCACGAGCGACTGTCTGCTGTGTAGTCTTTATACGAGCCGAAAGGTATCATCCCGCTTGACCTCCCAATTAGGAAGTGATTTGGGGTCAGTGATTCCTCGTTTAGATCAGGATTTACTGGTGTTAACGGTCTCGTATTTATGACATGTTCTGCTTCCAGCAACAGCGTATGCAACACTTCATCTGGGGGCGTCTTTTCTGTTAAGGTGACTCGTAATGCCGCCTTCACAGATCTCACTAATCTCTCCCAGGCGCCGCCCATGTTCGGGGCCCCAGGGGGTATTCTTTTCCAAATTATCTGTTTTCCGGAGGCGAAGACCTTCATCGCGTCGTCATTTTGTTGAAGAGCTTCCGTCACTTCTTTCTCGGCGCCCACGAAGTTGGTTCCGTTGTCGCTATATATGACCGTTGGAGTGCCACGGCGGGACATCATTCGGCGCAAGCTCATGATCATGGAGGATGCAGATAGGGAAGGCACCAGCTCCAGATGCACGGCCCGAGTGGTGAGGCACGTGTAAATTGCGCCCCACCGCTTCTCGTGTCTTCGCCCGATCGTGACTTGCATTGGGCCAAAATAGTCAACCGCCAAGGCTGTGAACGGCGGCTGATTGTGGGCCAGTCTTTCAGGAGGTAAGTCACCCAGAGGAATTTTAGAGGGAGTTCCCCTGTAGGTTCTACACCATTGACACTTGTTGCATATATAGCGAAGGATGCTGCGTAGTCCAATTATGTGGTAGCGCTGTCGGAGCTCGTTCATCACGGTTTGGTGATTGCCGTGGTTAAATACTGCGTGCGTGTGATGCACTAACAGTCGGGTAAATTCTTCCTTCGCATGTAGGACAGGCAGATTATATTCTTCCTTAACTCTGCTATCGAGGTATAATATCCCGCTGCGGTCGAGTTTCACAGCAAGTTTGTGAAAGGGGGACCTCTTCGGAGGTCGTTGCCCAGCCTCTATCGTCTTTATATCGTCCGCGAACGAGATGTTCTGACTCCTCTTGATAAGCAGCAATTCTGCTAGTCTGATGTGATCAGGAGAGATTTCCGTATTTACTTTTCTCTTGAGCAATTTGGCTTTAAATGCCTCAGCCGAGAGCAAGACGGTGGCAGCAGCGCGTACCAGGCGCTTATACTTCGAAAACCTTTCAACTTTAGGCAAGTAATCGTTATTTACATGGTCTACACAGACGTGAACCTGCTTAATTATTCTCTCCTCCCCTGAAGGGGGTAAGGGAACCGCGGTCCGCTTTTCGCACGGCCATGTCGCGGGGTCGTCTAAAATAAAGCTAGGTCCTGTAAACCATCTGTGTGTCGAACTAAAATTCACCGGAATGCCCTTGGTAGCGTCGTCCGCGACGTTGTCGGCGCTCGGCACCCATCGCCAGTCGGCCGGGGTCGTTGTACTTTCGATCTCGGCTAGCCGGTGCGCGACAAACGACTTGAAAGTACGCGGATCGGATCTAATCCAAGCTAATACCGTTTTTGAATCCGACCAGTAATACGACTTTGTAATTTTGTAGTCAGATTCCCGTTTTACTGACTCTGCTAAGCGGGAACCAAGAACCGCGGCTTGCAACTCTAATCGCGGTATCGAAATTGGTTTCAACGGCGCTACTTTCGCCTTTCCCGTAACTAATCTAGCCGTCTTTGTGTTATTATTCATGCTAACGAAATAAACTGCGGCCGAATAAACTTTTTCGCTAGCATCGCAAAATATGTGTAACTCCCCCTCGCCAGAGGGCGGGGCAGGTACGTATCTTTCTATTTCGAAAGTCCTCAGCAAGTTTAAATTATTAATAAACGACATCCACGTAATGTGGTGTTCCTTAGTTATAGGATCGTCCCAACCTACGCCACTACGCCATATTTCCTGAATGAGGCACTTACCTACCATAGTTACCGGCGAAACTAATCCTAACGGGTCAAAAACCGACATGACGGCGCTAGTGACCTGCCTCTTGGTGGGTAAAATTTCCCCTGAAATTACACTAGATGGCGTGTTTCTGAGGTTCACGTTAAATCCTAGAGTGTCGCGAGCGTGGTTCCAAATGAGACCTAAAGTCCTCTCTGTATCGCTTTTTCCTAAAGTCGTCGCGCCGCTAATTCGCTTATCGGAAACGTCTTTTATTACTTCGGGCACATTCGACGCCCAACCGCGTAACTCGAACGAAGCGCCTAAGTTAATCCTATACATGGCATTGACCGCTTGCCTGGCTTCGTCCGCGTCGTCGAATGAGTCTAAGTAATCGTCCATATAAAAGTTCCGTTCCGCAGCTTTAGCTACCTTCGGGTACTCTGAACTAAAGTTTTGCGCGTTTTTATTTTTAACATGAATGGCCACGCACGGCGATGAGGCCGCCCCAAAAATAAGCGAGGTCATACGGTATTCTCGCGGGGGGATGTTTCTATCGTCGCCTCGCCACAGAAAACGAAGGCTGTCGCGATCCGACTCAATCACTTTTATTTGTAAGAACATCTCTTTGATGTCCGCTACTACTGCTATTTTTCCTTCGCGGAACCTAACTAAAACGCCGAAAAGCGACTGCAATAAGTCGGGTCCGGTTAGTAGCGCATCATTCAAGCATTTTCCCCCACATTTAGCCGCAGCGTCAAAAACCAGTCGCACCTTACCTTTTTGGGGATGAACCACTGAAAAATGAGGTAAGTACCAGGTGCGAGGTGATGTGGCTGGGGTGCTCACTAGTTCTGCGTAACCCGAACTTAGCAAGTTATTTACTTGTTTCGAATACTCTATTTTTAAGTTTAAGTTTTTATCTAATTTGTTCTCTAGATTGTACAGACGGCTTAGGGCTTGTTTCTTATTGTCCGGCATTACTTCATTGTCGGTTTTCCACAATAAGCCTGACTCATACCGATCGCAATCGTTCATTTTATTGCAAGTTCTATTTAAAACAGTTAACGCGCGCTCGTCCGGATCCGCTTTAGGTTTACGCGGCTCTATACCTAACGATTCTATGCTAAAATAATTCCTTATCAATTCTAACGCGGGATCCTCGGACTGCGACGTTCTTACGTGACTTATGAACTGAATATTATTTAAATTACGCAAGCTTGCGTCCTGCCCGTGCAGGACCCATCCTAATTTAGTTAACGACGCCACTGGCTGGCCCTTATTTCCGATACGTAATTGTCGAGACGTAATTAAGTGCCAGTTATCTTGGCCGATAAGTATCGTAGGCTTAGCCTGCTCGTAACACAGTTCGTCTTCTAATTCCGCTAGGTGGCTGCACTGTCTAACTAGGTCCTTGCTTACGGACTGCGGCGTAAGGTTCAAATTACTAATCGTGCTTGCGTTCATTTTTTCTAGATTTCGACTACACGCGCCGCGGATTGTTAGCGATATGTTGCACGATTCGGGGTCGTCAATTTGGTTACCGCCTACCCCTTCCAACTTAAGTAGCTGGCTGCGACCCCTGGGTGCTACACTGTCCGCTACCGTACGCTCAACTAGGGTCAATGTAGAGCCCTCGTCCAGCAAGGCGTATGTAGCGGTGGTGCCCACTGGGCCACTTATCTCAACCGGCACTACTTTGAGGTAGGTGTTTGACGCACGAACGTGATTTATTGAGCTAACATTGCCGCTTGCGGGCGGCGCTGCACTGCCGCTGCCGTGTAATAACTTATTATGAGACGCTTCGCAACCGTTTATGCCGCACGGAATATATTTACATCTGAAAGTTCGCCCGTGCGAGTTATTTAGACATCTAAAGCAAAGTTTACTATTTTTAGCTGCGTCCCATCTTTCCGATACGCTAAGTTTAATAAAATCTGCACAATTAATAGTCGTATGGGAGCCTGAACATACGGGACAATTATTTCTATTGGACGAGTTTGACGGCGCTTCCGTCGCGGAGCGTGGCGCCTCTGTCGCGGGGCGCGGCGTGCGATGCTTCGGCCTGAATGGTTCGGCCTTTTTAGCTGAGGGTTTGAACGCGGCTGCTACGGTATTATGCGGCTCGTACGTGACTTCGCAATCTGATCTATCACAGGAACTATCGCTATCATAACGCGTCGATCTATGAGTCCGTGTGCGAGTCGTGTTTACCGCGCGAGGTTTCATCTTGCCTCTCCTTTCCTCCCTAGCTGTTTCGTACGCGAACATCGCGCCGCACTGATCCGCCATAATATTTAAAAATCTAGCCATTAATTCGAGCTCCGGTGCTCCGGGTCGTTCAGATTTGAACTCGTACCACTTATATTTTAAAATAATATTTAACTTGTCGACTATTCGACCCACTAACTCGGGAGAATACAAATATTGTGGCTGGTTAAGTGATTTTATGGCCGCTACCGTGTTTGATATTTTACTCGCGAAACTACTAACATTGCGCCCGTCTTCCGTCATACGGGGTAAACGTTTTATGTTTTCGATTTCGGAGAGAATAAGTAGTTCTGGCCTGCCGTATCGCCGTTCTAGCGTATCTATTATTTCGTACGGGTCCGATACTGTGTATAGCAAAGCTCTAACTGTTTCGCGGGCCGCGCCTCTTAATGCTTTTCTTAACCTAGCTACATTTTGAATGTCCGAGAACATATCCGCGGTGTCATTAAAAACGGATTTAAACGCCATCCACTCCGTAATTGTTCCGTCGAAGTGGGGCAACTCATGAATGAATTTAGGCGTCGCTTCCGACCTACTCGAATTGACCGCTTGAACTATCGCGTTGGCTAGCAATGTCATGTCGCTAAGCGACGTGTTACCGGCGCGCGGTTCGATGTTTTCGGTCGGACGCGGGTCTCGTCCCGGGTTTTGAGCGCTTGTTGACGGCCTAACACATTGCTCCGAGATCCAGCCTTCAACTCGGGTTTTATTCGATCTGGGTGGCTGGTCCGCGTCGGTGGATTCTCCTAGCTCTATCCTAGCTATTTCCAGCCGACTCATGGCAGCTGCGGACGCCGCCCTAGCCCGTGCTAGTTCGGAGTTGTGATACTCTAATTCGGCCTGCAACGCGGATAATTTGCTGCTTGCTCTGTCCCCGGGGACGTTAACTATAGTGCCCGGCGCACTTCCTACATTTTCGACTACGTTGTCGATTTGTGCGGGTACTGAATTTAGTTTGGCCCTAGCGTCGGTACGCGTGCTGCTCTCCGTCGTGTCTTCAACGCCGGTGCCTCTGCTCCATGTGTTGGTCTCGTGGGTCGTGGTCTGCCCTGACGATGGCGTCTCTTCCCGCGAGGGCGTGGACTTGCCCGAGCGCAACACACGCGCGTTCTCCATTGCGCACGAGGGGCCCTAACCTTAAAACTAACACTTTTCACTTTCACTTCACTTAATGTCTTTACGTAACGCGACCTACCAAGCCTACTACTAACAGCCCGGTCAGCTTGCTACCGCGGTGATGCCGAACCGGGAATAGGAATGCAGGGAATAGGAAGGTAGGAACCTCCCGGTAGAGGGCGCGGGCGCTCACGGGTGCATCAGAGTGCGGGAGGAATGTCCGCACCCGTCGTTGCGTGCCAAATTGTGGCCCCAGAGCGTTACCGTACCGTGCCGGCGGGGTCTGACTGTTCACCTGGGTAGGTGTGTGGAGGCGTCAGGTCGTCCACAATGCTTCCGTGCGCTCTGCAGGGGCCGTTTAACACCGCTAGGTGGCCACGCACGTTAATGAGGATTGCTTCCAAGTAATCGGTGGAGGTAAGCAAAGCCAACCACCAACACTCGCGCGTACTTGTTTCTTTCTTCTTTCTTCAGAAGGTAGACGCTGGCCTTGGCTGCAGGGGCTTCGTCTCTTCTCCTGTGTTTTCTCTCTTCAATCTTCTCTCTTCTCCGGGACTGGGCTGCCGTCTTCAGGGCGAGCTTCTCTCTTCTCCAGGGCTGGCTGCAATCTTCAGGGCGAGCTTCTTTCTTCACGAGCTGACGCAGTGATCCGGCTTCTGAAGGACCAGTTGTGGGCGACACGACAAACTCGGCGGGGCCGTGGTCGCCTGGTGGCAGAGCAGTGGACTGTATCTTGAAGGGTGAAGGTTGCCGGATGGAAGATTCCTGGAGAAGGAGGTGCAGGAGACGAGAAGGAAAAACACAGGAGTGAACTTGGTACTGCTTGGAGCGGAGTGTGGTGGAGCAGGGCTTACGCATGCATCTGCTTGGCTTGTCGGAAGTGAATGTGTATGCACCGAGAAAGTGCGTGTTTATATATGAAATTTGTACCGTTAGAGCCCGTGGGGTTCTATCGGTTGTTGTCGAACGAATGCAGTCCGTTTATTGAAATATAACATTTTACACATAATATGACATCAAATGGGATTCTTATAAGCTAATACAATGGTAAACAAACATTCTTATAAGATAAATAAACAATAAAATGTGTAAAACAAAGCCATGTAAAAAAGAGACAACAATAGTTCGAGTGCAACTATGCAAGAAAGAGACAGCAATAACAATTGTGTGAAACACACTACATTCCCGTGCGAAAGGGACAGCAATATTATAAAAATGAGACACAAGATAAACATTTTCCAATAGGAATTACTAATATGAAATCTTAAATCTAAGTGTAAACAAAAGAGGGAATAAAACTAAGCTATTATTTACATAACCTAACCTAACCTAACCTAACCTAACCTAACCTAACCTAACCTAACCTAACCTAACCTAACCTAACCTAACCTAACCTAACCTAACCAGTTAACTATTTACACATATTAATCATATTATAGACTAAAATATATACATATTTACACATTATATATCTAGGACTAGTGACATCACAGTTATCATTAGAATATAGACCGAGTGCATCATTTTTGGTGTATTCGTTAGGTTAAGGTATATTTTCTGACATTTTATAATTTACAGACCGAGTGCACTAGTTAGTGTACTCGTTAGGATTAAGGTTTTTAATTGACAGATTGAATGTAATTAGTAATTACTAGTAAATAATCTATTTAATTAATATATTCTCAACGTAAAATATAAAGAAAAATTGCTATTTTAAATCTGCAGGGACATTATATTAAATTAGTAGGAAATCCGAGTCCCTGTGAAAAAGAAAAAGCAACGGAATTCTGCGTGATCGCATGCTGCTTTTGAAATACAAAAGTAATATTCTAGTCAACAACTTTACATATTAAACATCAACTTTGTTAAAACCTTAAACCTAGTATTACCTATTTTATTTAATATCTTATTTTGTGACATTGCGATTTACGACGACTGTTTTTGCAGTTTATTTTATATATTTTATATTTAAGCTTAACTAGAGTTTTAATTGACCGGCTGTACCCTATTGGGACAACCGATTAGAATAAGATTTAGTGTAATTAGGGTAGTGTTTTAAAGCAGTTTTCATTGAAAATAACTTATTATTTTATATTATAACTGACAAAAAATAGACTAGTCCCCTATTGGGACTACTATTAATATTTACATCTCAATAATAATTTTAAACCACTTACTATACATAGAAATTTATAATTATATACACATATTAAAATAAAACACTACACTATTTTAGATATACATTTATATTAATAACTTGACGTGTTCCCCCTATAAATAATATTAGAATAAATAAATAAAACAAGCAAAATGGCCATGGTACACACGCCTAAGAAGGGTGTAAAACCCAAAAAGATAAAGAGTAAACCCTCCCTTGAGGGCATGCAGAGTGACCAACAAAGCAGCCCTATATTGCAAAAACGAACCGACTCCGTTGAGGCCCTTCTGGCAGAGGTAAGCGGAACAGTTAAAAACAGTATTTATCTGCTAAACCAGACCAGAAATATGAGAGGAGACTTGAGGTCTGGGTTAGCAGATAATCTGGAAATGCTGGAAAGAAAAATAGGTGACATAGAGCGATTAGTAAGGAGGGAATCGATAGGGAAAGGGAAAGGAATAATAAAGGAAACAAAGGACTCGGAAACACAATGTAATTTAGAGACAAACGAAGGAAGTACAAATAACTGCGATAGTAAAGAACTAATACTACAAATTTACCACAGGTTAAAATTTGAATTACACGATAGGACAGATAACATAAAGGAATTTGTAGAAGAGCAGATTAAGGAGTTAGGGAACAAAGTAAAAGACGAGTTAGTGCAGGAAACTAGGAAGGATCCAGCTGAGGCAGTGGAGAGTTATGCTGCGAAGGCGGCGACGGTGGCGGCGAAAACCCCACCGTCTGGGCCAGGGCCCATAACTGTCCACTCCCTAGCGGTAACGGACAAAGATAACGAAATGACAGGACAAGAAATAGTTGATAGAGTAGGTAAAATAATAGATGCAAGAAAGGAGGGTGTAAAAGTTGAAAGGATAAGAAAAGGGAAAGGGAGGAAGGTAATAATAGGCTTTAGGGACAGAAAAGAGAGAGACGAAGTAAGGAAAAAGATAGAGATATGTGCAAGGGATAAGTTCGAAGTGGAAATAGTGAAAAATAAGGATCCCCAGGTTATTCTGTATGGGGTGCTGAAGTCGAACACGGACGACGACATTTGTGACGCAATCCGGGTTCAGAATAAGCACCTCATACAGCATATCCTGGATGGGGATGAGGATAGGATAAGGGTTAAATACCGAAAGCGTGGAAAGGATGCCCACACTGAGCACGTTGTGCTGGAGGTGTCTCCGGAGATATGGCTGTGCCTCACTAGAGAAGGCCGCGCATACATTGATATGCAGAGGGTGCGGGTCGCCGACCAGTCCCCCCTAATACAGTGCTCGCACTGTTTGGGGTACGGACACGGGAAGCGATTCTGCGCCGACATTGCTGCGGAAATGAAGTGCAGCCATTGCTCTGGAGCTCACCACAGATCTCAGTGTGAGGGCTTCGAGGCGGGTACCGAGCCATGCTGCATTAATTGTAAAAAGAACAATCAAAAAGCAAACCATGGCGCGTTCAGTTCAGAGTGCCCAGTAAGGCGGAAATGGGAAGCTATAGCGCGTGCGGCGGTATCGTATGATCCTGAAGACGATGCGTTCGTGGAACGTACATGGCTCTACGAACGCACACGTGACGATACTACGATGCCGTCGCAGTACAGCTGCTAACTAAAATGTAGAGCCGGATAAGTGTTAATATATAAAATATGTATTGCTGGTAGTAAATAGTAAAATTTATGGCAGCAATAACCACCATGTAACCAAATGTTAAACCGAAATAACTAATAATTAAATAACTAATATGACTATGTAAAATATAGGTTTCAGCTCCAAAGATATATGTAAAAAAAAAAAAAAAAAAAAAAAAAAATATATATATATATATATATATATATATATATATATAAATATAAATAATATATTACTTCGCATTTATTTGATGTAGCAAATAAAGCAAAAGTAATAATGTCTATTGTCTGTAAAAAATTTATTAATGTATTATATTGTTGTTTTATATTGTATTAATCCTGTACTTTAAATCTGTTAATTGACACTCATGTAAACGGCTCTACATCTATAGCAAACCAAGAATAAGAAATTAATAATATACTATAATCCGCTCGAACTGACATCCTGTAAAGAAAAATAAGTACCGTGGCATACATGTATTAAATTATTGTCTGAACAAAGTGTAAACTGAATGTAAAGTTAATGTAAAAGGCAGTGTAACATAGAAAATGTAAGTATGAATTAATAATGTATAAAAATATGACAAGTTATCTATATTGTAAATGTAAGTAGTTAATGTAAAAGCTGTGATATAAACGAAACAGAATTGTAAAACCGTGAATGAACAAAATGTAAAAACAGTGTACAAATATAATGTAAATAAATATAATGTAAATTAAAATATGTAGAACATAATGTAACAAGCCATGTATATCTTTAAAAAAATACGAACATGTAACAAATAGAAAGCAGTAGGAATTATCCTGTATTACGTACGGGGGAACAAGATTAAAAAAAAAAAAAAAAAAAAAAAAAAAAAAAAAAAACCAAACCAAACCTAACCAAACCTAACCTAACCTAACCTAACCTAACCTAAACCTAAACCTAAACCTAAACCTAAACCTAAACCTAAACCTAAACCTAAACCTAAACCTAAACCTAAACCTAAACCTAAACCTAAACCTAAACCTAAACCTAAACCTAAACCTAAACCTAAACCTAAACCTAAACCTAAACCTAAACCTAAACCTAAACCTAAACCTAAACCTAAACCTAAACCTAAACCTAAACCTAAACCTAAACCTAAACCTAAACCTAAACCTAAACCTAAACCTAAACCTAAACCTAAACCTAAACCTAAACCTAAACCTAAACCTAAACCTAAACCTAAACCTAAACCTAAACCTAAACCTAAACCTAAACCTAAACCTAAACCTAAACCTAAACCTAAACCTAAACCTAAACCTAAACCTAAACCTAAACCTAAACCTAAACCTAAACCTAAACCTAAACCTAAACCTAAACCTAAACCTAAACCTAAACCTAAACCTAAACCTAAACCTAAACCTAAACCTAAACCTAAACCTAAACCTAAACCTAAACCTAAACCTAAACCTAAACCTAAACCTAAACCTAAACCTAAACCTAAACCTAAACCTAAACCTAAACCTAAACCTAAACCTAAACCTAAACCTAAACCTAAACCTAAACCTAAACCTAAACCTAAACCTAAACCTAAACCTAAACCTAAACCTAAACCTAAACCTAAACCTAAACCTAAACCTAAACCTAAACCTAAACCTAAACCTAAACCTAAACCTAAACCTAAACCTAAACCTAAACCTAAACCTAAACCTAAACCTAAGCCTTGCCTTGCCTTGCCTTGCCTTGCCTTGCCTTGCCTTGCCTTGCCTTGCCTTGCCTTGCCTTGCCTTGCCTTGCCTTGCCTTGCCTTGCCTTGCCTTGCCTTGCCTTGCCTTGCCTTGCCTTGCCTTGCCTTGCCTTGCCTTGCCTTGCCTTGCCTTGCCTTGCCTTGCCTTGCCTTGCCTTGCCTTGCCTTGCCTTGCCTTGCCTTGCCTTGCCTTGCCTTGCCTTGCCTTGCCTTGCCTTGCCTTGCCTTGCCTTGCCTTGCCTTGCCTTGCCTTGCCTTGCCTTGCCTTGCCTTGCCTTGCCTTGCCTTGCCTTGCCTTGCCTTGCCTTGCCTTGCCTTGCCTTGCCTTGCCTTGCCTTGCCTTGCCTTGCCTTGCCTTGCCTTGCCTTGCCTTGCCTTGCCTTGCCTTGCCTTGCCTTGCCTTGCCTTGCCTTGCCTTGCCTTTTTTAATAAGTTACTGTCTGTGATGACCAAATCTAAAAGCTGATTATTAGAGTTAAGTATCGAATTGATTTGACGTGTCGCCCTACTATGTATTACATTAAAAATGGCTTTGGACTTGTCATTTGTACAATTCAAGGGACACCCAGTATCCCTACACCAAGTACTATCAGGAAAATAAAATATTAAATAACCTAAAATACATGTCACACTGTTAGTTTTCGATGAGTTCAAACACCACAAGTATTATACAAAAAGGGTTTGAATATTGGCGTCATTTTGAAATTTCGCGGTCACTCACCAAACCAGCATATTATGAAAAAACATATCAAGGGGAGTAAACTTTTTATGGGGGACATATTATAGCTAAACTATATCGGAGCCGAGATATTAGGCATTTTAAGTTCGTATTTTCAACTAAAAGTAAATTCAATAATAACATGAATACTCAGGAAAATAAAAAATACGGCATTATTTATTAGCTTAAAGCCTTCCTCGATATATGAGCTATCCAACACAAAAATAATTTTTCAAATCGAACAAGCAGTTCCTGAGATTAGCACTTTCAATCACACAAACACTTCAGCTTCATAATATTAGTATACAGGTTACAATAAAACTAAGTGATAATACTTTAGGGTGTGTACTGTGTATGAGTCTCGTGTATAGAGTCTCGTGTATAAAGTCTCGTGTATAAAAGTAGTAGCGCTGAAAGAGAACATTTTTTTTTCACTTTTGTATGGGGAAACTCTTAATGCCAGAGCGCTTGCCCATTGCAAATCACAAAAAAAAGTCTTTCATAATCATAATCATAATCATAATATCTTTATTTGCTCGAAATGTGGTTACAAAGGATGACAAAATGATACAGTACCAGCACACTTCGCTAATACATTGTTAGCATGCAAATGTTAATTTCTTAAAAGGAGTAAGACAATATTAAATATAAACATTCAGACAAAATAACAAAATCAAATTTAAATAAGTAATACAGTGCTAAGTGTCATTTAAAGAGTAATTAATCATGTTTATAAAATGTTTTATTTATATTTTTGATGGTCATCATCCAAAATGTTATAAGATACAGAAATTTAAGTCGATAGATTGAATTAATTAATGAAAATAATGTCCTATGGGTATAAAATTGGTCATTAATTAGTAAAATGTTAATAATGTTAAAGAAATATATGAATTAAAAAAATAATGATAATTTCAGCGCTGTTTCTTTCACAGTGAACTCTATACAAGGGACACATAATAATATATACTCTAACTAAAGTATTACGTAAACGTAAAGTAGTACGAACACACAGAGCCAGCGAACCTTATCGAGGGAACACCCTATACAGACAACAGAAATCCCCTACTCGATACTAGATGACGTTAGCTGCGCGTGAACATGCTCGAACTTAGTAGAAACATTCCACACTTGTTTACTTGTTTACGCGAATTGTGTACATTCGGGAGGGAATGTTCTCGTACAGTCTAGGGCTCGCCTCGACCCATATAAATTGTCACACTTACTGCACTTATCGTAAGGACGGCAGTTTTATTGTGTTACATGCTCGAGCCTCCTAGAAAGTTCCCACGGTTGTTTACTTGTTTACTTGAATCGGGAACTTTCTGGAATTCGTCTCGCCATATAAAAACCCGCAGGCAGGCCCGGCGAGTCAGTTCGTTTCGAGCTATCATCAAGGCGATTTCGGAGTGACAACAAGTGATCAATAGTGAAACCTGCGACTTGGCTACGACCTAGGACAGTGATAGTGTTTGGACTTAGTGCTAAGTGTTGTGACCTAGTGTGTGCTTGTGTGACCTAGACATAGTGAATAAAGTCTTCAAGAGAGTCACCAGTAGTGCTAGCACGGCGACCAGCGGAAATGCGAAAGTATGGACAAACTGTGGAAATAAGCCTAAGGTGCCGTTCCGATCTTTTTTCGTTCCGAAAAATTCAATTAAAATGCCACAATTCAAATAATATCCTACATTATGACATATACTATAGTGTGTCATAAAGTGGCATTTTAATTGAATTTTTTGGAACGAAAAAAGATCGGAACGGCACCTTAGGTTTATTTCCACAGTTTGTCCATACTTTCGCATTTCCGCTGGTCGCCGTGCTACCGCTACAGGTCTTTCTCTCCGAATTCTTCGAACCATAGCACGTAACAGTATTATCACTTAGTTTTGTTACAACGTGTAGATATAGATACAAGTACAATTCATTTCATCATTTATTTTTATTTTTAGTTATTCGTACATTTTAGAATGACTTACCCAAAATACAACTACGCGCCGTCATTTAATGAGTTTTTTAACTTCTTATTAACACTTATTTACTTTAATTCATTTTTCTTTTGCAAATAATGCAAATCCATTTTTTATCGAATTTCTACAAGTAAATAGTTAATCTATACATATTACAAGTAACCTTTTTTCCCTTATGTCCCTTTGTTCCCTTTAATCTTTAAAACTACGAAACGGATTTTGATGATTCTTTCAATGTTAGATAGCCCATTTATCGAGGAAGGCTATAGGCTATATTTTATCACATTAAGACTAATAGGAGCGAAGAAATAGAGGAAAATGTTGAAAAAACGGGGGAAATTATTTGAAAGGGCTTATCTCGCGAACCACTGGAGCAATTTTTATGTTATTTGACACAGATAAGAAGTAGACCACGTGAAGGATCATAGGCTATTGACTTTAATAATTTTTTCAGTGGCTATATATTTTATACCCGTGCGACGCCGGGGCGGGTCGCTAGTACATATTATTATAAAACAAAGTCGCTTTTTTCCCTCATGTCCCTTTGTTCCCTTTAATCTTTAAAACTACGCACCGGATTTTGATGATTCTTTCAGTGTTAGATAGCCCATTTATCTAGGAAGGCTATTGGCTATATTTTATCACGCTAAGACTAACAGGAGCAAAGAAATAGAGGAAAATGTGGAAAAGAAAACGGGGTAAATTATTTGAACGCGCTAATCTCAGGAACTACTGGTCCGATTTGAAAAATTATTTCAGTATTATTAGCCCATTTATTGAGGAAGGCTATAGATTATATTTTATCACGCTAAGCCCCAATTTCACCAACGTCTGTTAGTGTTAACAGCTTGTTAAAATGTAATGTCTTCTCTTTCATTCATATGAAAATCGAAAGAGGTAACGTCATACTAATTCCGGCGTTAACTTTAACAGTCGTTGGTGAAATTGGGGCTAAGACTAATAGGAGAATGTGAAAAAAACGGGGGAAATTATTTGAAAGGGCTTATCTCGGGAACTAGTGGAGCAATTTTTATGTTATTTAGCACAGATAAGAAGTAGACCACGTGAAGGATCATAGGCTATCGATTTTAATATTTTTTTCAGTGGCTATAGATTTTATACCCTGCGACGCCGGGGCGGGTCGCTGGTATTCTATAAAATATTCCAGCAGCTCCACGTGTATGAGCCGGGCAGTAGATTAAAAGCTAGACTAAAAATTCTGCCGAAAGGTGGCGTCCGGCGTTTATGAATTATGACTGAACTATTGCCAAAATTCGCTAAATAGTGGAAATAATCGACATTATATTATGGGAACAATACCCTAGAGTCATTTTACCTACAAAACATTAATATAATACAAACAAGAACAATAATTATAATTGCCTAATATTGCATCCGGCCCTTTGAAAACCACTGTCTAGTGAAATATAGTCTCAAGTCTGGCTATATTTTAGTCGGACGAGAGTTACACCCAGTGTGAGAACATGTATGAAAAATTATTCATATATTTGACGTGGACGAAGTCGTGGGCAATAGCTAGTGAGAAATATATATCCAACAGATTAATATACCCTTTCTATACCTGGTTGTTAAGGATAGCTCCATAGAGTAACCTAATTACTATTGATTTTGTGAACATAAGGCGCAAAAATGAATACTTATACTAAAATAATCGTAGCTCAGCTCCCATATTACTTATAACAATTTTATTACTAATATCTGTTTCTCTAATGCAGTGCTACAAAATAGTATTGGTTTAATCCCTGGCCGCTGGAAAAAAAATGACGCCATAGGTCCATACAAAGTTACTCAATGCCCTTTTGTTAATACGTTACATGGAATATAACAGTTGGGTACATAGACTAGGCATAAGTTAAGTGTGGTAGATCTGTTGATTATTTATTTATTTATTTATTTATTTATTTAAATCACGCATGGCCCATCCTACTAATATTATAAAGGCGAAAGTTTGTTTGTATGTGTGGATGTGTGGATGTGTGGATGTATGGATGTATGGATGTATGGATGTATGGATGTATGGATGTATGGATGTATGGATGTATGGATGTTTGTTACTCTTTCACGCAAAAACTGAACGGATTTTAATGAAACTTTACAATAATATAGCTTATACATCAGAATAACACATATTCTACAATTTTAGCAGACTTTCAAAATGGGGGAGGTGTTATGTTCGTTTTCTTATATTCAACGATTACTCCGCCGTTTGTTATCCGATTTTCAACATTTTTCTTTTGGTATACAGGGTATCATCCCAATTTGGTATTATATTCACAAAAGTGGTGATCTGATGAAGGATCCATAAGTAATCGAGGGAACTCCTCAAAACTTATAGGGTAACGTGTGGTGACTTCGGTTTCGTGAGAAGTATTCTAAGCATATGCTACCAACATGTAAGATTTTGCACCGAGATATACCTGGTATACCGTGGTTCGGAAGGTGCTGAGAGAACTCCTGATTCTTAATAGATACAAGTTTGAGAGTTTCGGCGTTGTTTTAAGAACAGAAAGCATATGCTACTATACAAATTACATTCATCATCATCATCATCACTACCATATTATACCATTTCATAGTCTTTTAGATCGAGATTCGAGTTTGTCAAGCGATAATTTAAAAAAAAATCTATACCTACCTAATATTATAAACCTGAAGAGTATGTTTGCTTGAACGCGTCAATCTTAGGAACTACAGGTCCGATTTAAAAACTTATCTCAGTGTTAGATAGATCATTTATCGAGTAAGACTATAGGCTATATTATACTAACACGCTAAGACTAATACGACCGAAGAAACTCAGGAAAATGTGGGAAAAACGGGAGAAATATTTTTTATGGGAAAATGTACGGTTTCTGTAAAATTCCTAATTTACGCGGGCGAAGCCGTGCGGGACATCTAGTATTATATATACCTTATAGACTAATATACATAACATATAAACTAAAGCTAACACTAAGCACTAAACACGTATTGTCTGCGACGTGGGGCGCGACGTGTTCGGAAGTCGTCCTCGGAACCTCCTGTATACGACTCCAATCGGCCAGAACTCCTCCTTCTCGAAGGTCAGTAGATGATGCATCGGGACCCTCACCACAAAGGAGCTAAAATTGACTTTGTGGCGGGACTCCAAACGCTCGACCCTCAAGACGAAGTGGGTCTTGCTCCTGATGTAGTCCACGACCTGCTCGACCGTCGTGGACCAGTGCAGCCTGGACACGTACAGGTTTAATCTGTAACCATAGATCCTCCATCAGACTATACTGCCAATCATCTCAAACAACATAATTAAGACCCTTAGACACAGCAATCAGCACACCACCACCATGGTGTTTATTATAGTGATTGAGAAAAAATTTACTCCGATCCCTTCGTATCACATTTTACCTATCATAAAACAGTTCTGAGGAATAGGCAAAATCATCTAACCATGTTTCAGTAAGACTATATTTAGTAACGCTCTTTATCATATTTGGTAACGCTCTTCATTACATTTGGTAACGCTCGTTATCGTATTTGCTAACACTCTTCATTATATTTGGTAACGCTCTTAATCAAATTTAGTAACGCACGCAATTATATATTTTGGTAACGCTCGTAATCATATTTGGTAACGCTCGCAATTATATTTAGTAACGCTCGTAATCATAATATATAATTGGGTTATGGATTGGACTAATGTAAACCAGCCATAAAGGGTATTACGATTTACGCATCACATAATATTATTATTTATCAGTATTTAACATTGTAAGGTTCTTAAGGCCATCGATAAAACTCGCACGGGCGCACGCTCGCGTGTGTTTAATGAAAAATAGTATGGGCAGCGCAGGCGCATGCGACGGAGCGCGGACGCGGGGACGGACAGACACACGCGCGGCGGACGGCAGGCACACGGCGCGGGCGCACGCTTTTCGCATTCGACGTTGTTTCCGTTGACGTATTTTTGCCAAATAATAAATTAGTAGGTAAATAATCCATGATAATCTACTCGACGCAACTGTACACGCTCGAGACAAAAATTATACTAGCAGCGCTAAATGAGATGGGCGCACGCGACGGGTGCCCGCACGCGGATTCGTAGCCTGCGGCGGTCTTCCGACGCGTGTGCTCGCACCCGCGTCCACCCGTGTTTTAGCGTTGGCCGTTGGCCCTTAGAATGCTGTCTTTTAAAACTCGACAGGGCGAAACACGTGTAAGCTTTCAAAATATAAAATAGGTAAAATAGGTAGTCATATTATTACATTTCATGTTTAAAACCTTATTTATATTTGAAGATACGTCATATTCATCGATACTTACTAATTTGTACCTATTAATATTAGTAGTCGAGACACGCGGTACCAATATTATATCCCCTTTACAATAAAAAGATGATCTACTAATTATGTACAGATGTTTATTTTAAAAAGAAATGGACCAAGTGAGAGTCGGACTCGCGCACGAGTGGTTCCGTACCGTACGTAGCGTTAAGCAATAAATCATTCGTTCATTCATTCCTTCATATCTCTAGATGCAAAATTAGCACAAAAATGTGTTTTTGCATGATAAACTTAAATATAAATTATATTTTTTTAGTATTAATTGGATTGAGCAATTTAGAGGTACCTAAATTAAAATTAAATATTGAGTTATTGGATAGGTCACATAGCTCTGATGAAGCTTTCAATAAATTGTTTAAGGTAATAGGAACTCAATTTAATACAATATTTACTTCAAAACAGTTAGAAACGGCATTAAAAAAAGTAAATTTATTGAATGGGCAACTAGAGGAATTAAGATAAGTAGGCAAAAATTATATGAATTGTATGATGAAAGGTCTTGCAACATTAGTGAAGCATTTAAAGTATATGTTAAAAACTATTCTAAAACCTTCAGAAAAGTTTGTAAAGCAGCTAAGGCTCTATATATAAAAAATAAAATTAAAAATGCTAAAAATAAAATTAAAACTACATGGAAGGTTATATCTGATGAGACTGGAAACGTCACCTGTCGTGACACAGATTTTGAACTATATTTTGATAATAAAAAGATTTCTAATAATCTAGAAGTTGCGACGGTCTTTGAAAAATTCTTTGCTGACATTCCGGTCTCAACTACCAAAAATCTAAATTCCTCACCTGCAGCTGCTGAAAAGCTACTCAGAGACAATGTAAAGGAATGTGATGTCAATTTTAAGTTTAGGGAAATTAACCCCAGAGACATTGTTGATACATTTAAATTGCTGAATGTTAAAAATACTACTGATCTCTGGGGAATGTCTACAAAAATTATTAAATCTGTAATTGACATCATAGCTCCTCATCTTGCAATGATTTTCAATGACTGCATAAAGAGTGGTGTTTTTCATGACTTAATGAAGCACAGTAAGATTGTACCATTATTTAAAGCGGGAATTAAATCTGACCCAACAAATTATAGGCCTATATCGATTTAACCAACTCTTAGTAAAATTTTTGAAAAAATAATTTTAAAACAATTATTGGTAAATTTTAATTCAAACAATTTATTACATGACAATCAATACGGATTTACTAAGGGTCGATCCACAACGGATGTCGGTATAGGTCTTCTAAAATTATTAAATCTGTAATTGTCTATCTCTAAAATTATTAAATCTGTAATTGACATCATAGCTCCTCATCTTGCAATGATTTTCAATGACTGCATAAAGAGTGGTGTTTTTCATGACTTAATGAAGCACAGTAAGATTGTACCATTATTTAAAGCGGGAATTAAATCTGACCCAACAAATTATAGGCCTATATCGATTTAACCAACTCTTAGTAAAATTTTTGAAAAAATAATTTTAAAACAATTATTGGTAAATTTTAATTCAAACAATTTATTACATGACAATCAATACGGATTTACTAAGGGTCGATCCACAACGGATGTCGGTATAGGTCTTCTTTGTAGTATATTTCAAGCTTGGGAGGAGTCGCAGGACGCTCTAGGTGTCTTTTGCGACCTCTCCAAAGCCTTCGATTGTGTGGATCATGCTACATTGATCAGGAAATTGCGCCACTATGGCATAAAGGACTCAGCTCTTAGCCTCTTGACTTCTTACCTTATAAACAGGACTCAAAGGGTTGAAGTAAACGGTAACAGGTCCAATGGAACCAAAATAGAATTAGGTGTCCCACAGGGATCTATTTTAGGCCCATTTCTTTTTCTCGTCTATATAAATGACTTACCTTACCTTGTTAAGGAAAATGATAATGAGATAGTACTTTTTGCTGATGACACTTCACTTATTTTTAAAGTGAAGCGACAACAGTCAAATTACGACGAGGTAAACAGTGCTCTCTCAAAAATAGTACATTGGTTTAATGCTAATAACTTACTTTTAAATTCCAGTAAAACTAAATGTGTAAAGTTCACTTTGCCCAATGTTAGGCAAGTCCAAACCAATGTACTATTGAATGATGAGAAGATGAATTTGGTAGACACCACTGTATTCTTAGGTATAACACTTGATAGTAAATTACAGTGGGGTCCTCATATTGTTAATCTTGCAGGTAGGCTCAGTTCTGCGGCATATGCAGTCAGAAAAATCAGAGAAATTTCTGATGAAGACACGGCACGATTAGTATATTTTAGTTATTTTCATAGTAGAATGGCATATGGAATCCTTTTATGGGGAAACGCTGCCGACATTAATACAATATTTGTGCTGCAGAAGCGAGCCATACGCTCTATTTATAAAATGTCTTCTTTTAAATCTCTGAGAGATAAATTTAAAGAAATTGGTATTCTAACTGTTGCTTCTCAATACATTTTGGATAATGTAATATATGTTAGAAAAAATATAAGTAAATTTAAAGCTAAAAGTGACATTCATTGTAGGAACACCAGAAATAAGCACAAGCTGGATTTGCCGATGATCAGACTTAGTAAAGTTAGTAAATCATTTAAAGGTCAATGTATACGCCTGTACAATAAAATCCCAGAAAACGTTAAAAATTTTTCGATTAATAAATTTAAAAAAGTAGTCAAAGAACGTTTGTGTGCCAAAGCCTATTACAAGGTCAATGATTTCATAAACGATGGCACATCTTGGGAGTAGGATGGCTCCTTGCAAGGCTACTTCTACATTATTATATTATGACTTACAATTATGTATGGATGTTGACATTGTATAATTTTAAGTTAGAATTGTAAATTTTATTTAAAAAATAATAATTTTTTTCTCACATTTTTTGGTAAAAAGTGGGACCCCGTGCGAGTTTCTTACGCCGGTTCTTCTCGCCGGGATAGTTCCCGAACCGGTGGTAGGCACCATTAGCATCAACGTTCTGAAAGTATTTGTTACAAATCTATTCGGAAATAAAACAATTTTTATTTATTTTATTTATTTATTTATATAATGGCAATAGGGCGATTCCATTATCGCGGGTGCAACATTTTGACGCACTTAAAGCGTCCTACTGACAAAATAAAACATATTTATTAATAAATTATCTTCTGAAGGGATACATTTTAACTAGTTTAATCATGATTTGTAAATGAGAACTATAATTAAATCTAAGAAAAGCCACAAAATATGTTTGAAGTACTATCGCGGGTGCAACCAAATCGGCCCTCCATTAACAACTCGGACGAGTTCATTTGAGAATACTGTTAATTGTGAAACTTTTAGTAATTTATTAACCCATATTTCAAAAGTGTATAAGACAAAGAAATGATTTAACAAGATACAATTAATTTAATTTATTAGTACTAGGAATTATTAACAATTTCCATGATCGCGGGTGCAACAAGTCTAAAGAAATTGAATTTACTCATAAGTCTGCCACTAATTTCTACATTTTTGATATGCAATACATAATATTAATAGTAAGTTGTAATAATACTACTTAAAATTTTGTTATTTTTTTTTTATCAGTCATTTATCGATCTGAGAAAATAAATCGTCTAAATCACTAAAATAATTTAATAATGTAAATTAGGCAAACGTTTTTCGATGTATTGCTATAAAACCGAACTACAGCAAACATTAAATTCAAAATTAATATCTATTATTTAAAAGAATATGGGAAAATGATAAGTAAAAATATATTTTTTTCAAAGAAAAATATTAAATTATATGATTTTTTTATGTCATTTGTAGCATGTCTTCTAAAATGTTTAAAAATAAAACAAGATGAATCATCATTTGAAACATCTGTTATGTAATACATGAAATATATCTAAAAATATAAAACACGATGTGACTCTATTGAATTTTTTATAAATCTTGTAATTACATGAGAAGTATTGATAACAAATATAATTTAACGTTATTGTTTACCTTAATAATATTAAATATGACGAAAATTACTATAATAGTCAAAAAATAAATTGTTGCTTTTGCAATTATACTGCTTCGATCGCGGGTGCAACCACTTTTAAGGTACTGTTTTTTCATTAAAAACCATAAAATAGTTTATTCCAATGATTAATTCCTATTTCCCTCTCAATTCTTCTTACTTTTACAAAGTTTCAAATTATTAACAATTTATTTTAGCGAGAAAACTAAACTTTTGTACTTTCTTTATCGCGGGTGCAACAATTGCAACTTTTGTTTAGCAATGTTTGAAAACTAATTCAAAATTGTTGATTTTTTTTTCTCAGAAATATAAACTTATGTTATACAGTCAATATTATGTAGTGAAATTCAACTTCGAGCTAGTGATTTGTAGTAAAAAATAATCATGTGTGGCATAAGCAGTTTTTCTCGCGCCATTAGATGATATCACTTCAGAATGTTATAAATCATTCAAAATTAAATTTTTACTGATAAAAGTTCTTTTGCTAGTAAATATACATTATTTATAATTCAATAAAAAAATGAAACAAATGACAGCAATTTAAAAATTCGTGTCAAGGGTCGTCTCTAGCGGAATCGCCCAATACAAAATATACACTAACGATGTGAGTGGCGGCCGAAAAGGAAGATCTTCCGACCGAGCGGCGAGCGAGATAGCATGCTCGGCCAGGCCGAAGCCCACTGACGTCACTTCAGACGTTGTTTATTATCTTGCCGTTCTCCGAAATTTTGATAGCGCGATGCAGGATTGTTAGGCGAATTGTGGGTACCGCGGACCACCAAAACACCATCTGTGACAGAAGTCTAGCTAAAAGCGGTTCTCGGGATACAGCCTGGACATAAACAAATATTTATGCGGGGCTTGCCCATACAAATGGCGATTTGTATGGGCAAGCGCCTGAGCGTTATGAAGTTTCCACAAAAAAAGTAAAAAAAATTGTTCTTTCAGCGCTGCTACTTTCACAGTGAACTATATACAGTATTATCTTTAAATGTATGTTCCACATAATACTATTATGGCATACTTAACTATTATAGCATGTCGTTCGGTGTGGTCGATAAGTCTCAGTCATACAAGTCCCGGCGGGAGGGTTCGGTGCGGCGAACAATGCGGCGATCAGCGTCGAGGCCGGTAAGACGACCACCCGGTATCGAGTGGTTAATGGCTGTTCCATTACCGGGAAACCCTCACCGCGCGCCCCGCACCCTGCACCGCACCTCGCACCCCCCCCCCCCCCCTCCCACGAGTATTAGTGAAACCTGCAAATTATACTACATACAATAATTATTGTTCTTACTTATTGCCATATGAAGTACCTAGATTGTGTGTAAATGTGTCTGCACAAGGCATAACACAGGTGCGAATTCATGCGAAATAATGAAATCAACGTCGAGGTGTAAATCTATACATCTATACTCTATACATACTACATAAAAATAAAATTGGAGTGTCTGTTTGTAATATTGAAAGAACCGTTTTTTACTAGATGCATATTTATTTATTTATTTAGGACCAAAAACAGTTTTGCATGAATTACAACATTAGGTTTAGACATTTAAAAATACACGCTACATGCAATAACTAATTACAATTGGTCACAGCATGCAATTACATTAAAAAGTAAACGGTAAACACAATTAGAAATAAAAATAAGATACATAAAATCATCTATAAAAATGCTTTTGCAATAAAATACAGATTTAAAATTAAGAAAAAATAAAATAATGATACAATTCATTAACTTTCAATAATTCATTAAATTAAGTTAAAATAACAATGAAAACAATGAAAAATTTAATTCATTTGTAAAATAAATTATAAAACGTTTTTTAAATATAAGTTATGTAAAAATAAGGCCCAATTAGAAACAATAACACCTACTTCAAACAATCCTGTGGAATTAGAACAATGAAAGAAATTATCAAAAACAAAAACATCAAAATAAAATATGTTTTGCTACTTACGAGCAATAAGTTGAACAATATTTTATCCATGGCAAGAGATACATTCCCTATCCAACAAATCTGTCATTATCTCTCACCAGGCGGCGGAATACTACATCTTATTAAAAATCTTAAGTTTAAACTAACAAACTACACTTTAGACGATTACTGTGTTATTATGATTGAAGAGGAAGATTTTGGCGAAACAAACAATTATTTTGAAATAATAAAACAAATACGAATGACGTTACTACCTTTAAACCATACCAATATAATTATCTGCGCACCGACGTTTAAATGCTTTGGATATGGAACAATGTTCAATTGGAGAATCGAAAACTTTTGTAATTTGCTCTATCTTGATGTCGACACACATAATCATGCTTTATTGTTTGATACAAATTATGACTTGTCATATGACAGCTCAATGTTTTCCAAATATAATGGTGTACTTAACAACTATGGAATGAAAAATGTTTTTAACAACTTGCAGTATTACATTGATTACTACCGCTTTGCCGACTATTCGAATTCTGACAATAATAGCGATAGTGAACGGTTATTTCTGTAATCATACCATAAATATACTGCATCAAAATATAGCAGGTCTTTTAAATAAATCTTGTGATTTAACGATTTGCCTAGAGGAACTTTGTGATAACAACATTTCTGTAGATATACTTTGCATTACTGAACATTTTCTAAGGGCTGGTTCAGAAAATTTATTATATTTGGAAAATTATAAATTAGCTTCATTCTTTGGCAGAGCTGACGCAAATCGTGGCGGCTCGTGTATTTTGATAAAAAAAGGGACTTTTCTGTAGAGAACTGCCAGAAGTATGTGTCGTCCGCATATGCGATCTTCTCTGCGCCGGGGAGGTTGGCGCCTCGGAGGACATAATCGAAACCGATGTCCCACAGGCCCGGCCCAAGAGAAGAGCCCTGTGGGACGCCGCAATCAACTTCATGTTCCTCCCAGGTGCCGTCTTCGGTGGGGTATTTGACGGAGCGCTCCGACAAGTAGCTCCGAATCGTCCTACGCATGTACTTTGGCACGCCGTGGTACTTGAGCGCCTCGTTGATTGTTGCCCAGGGCAGGGTGTTGAAGGCATTGCTGATGTCTAACGAGACAACCAGCACTACCCCACCCCGGGAAACCTCCTCCTCCGTGATTTGCCGGAGTCGGGCCACCGCATCAATGGTCGATCGACGAGATCTAAAGCCGTACTGAGCGTTGCTCAGATTCGGGACAACGTCCTCAAGGTGGCGGTTAAGACGCGCCACTATGACCCTCTCGAAGGTCTTACAAATCTCGTCGATCAACACAATTGGCCGATAACCAGACGGCTGGTCCTCTGGCCGCCCGTGCTTCCTCAGCAGGACGAGTTTGCCGGTTTTCCACCTGCGGGGTACTCGACCCTGTACCAGACATCTGGTGAAAACGGTGAGCACCCGCTCCTCCATGTGCTTCATGGAAAGCACCCACACTCGTCCTGGTACCCCGTCAAGGCCGGGGGCCCTGTTCTTTTGGGCCATTTTAGCGACCGCAGCTGCCAGTTCCCCTGCGGTCACGGGCGGCACTTCCTCTTCGACCTCTGAATCCGCAGCGCGAGGCGCCATGGTTGGCGGCGACCACTCGGCCCTAGATGGAAACAGGGCCGAGATGATGGTGCTACGAAGCTCCGATGACATATTCTGGGTGAGTGGTGGGGCAGCCGGGCGAAGCTTCTGCCTGACCCATTTATATGGCTTGCCCCACGGATCCTGGTTCAATGTTTCAAGGAACTCATCCCAGGCCCGCTTTTTTGCGTTTTTGATGGACTCGCGCAGTTCACGTCTCGCCACGCGGTAGCCCTCGTAGAGGATTCCCTCCTCCTCCTCACTCCTGTTCCGCCGTCTGCGGTATCGTTGGTAGCGACGTCGCGCGTCGGGCCGCCACACATGCCTCTCGGAGTTGTGCGAGCTCAGGGCGCCACCAGTAGCTCTGGCACCGAGGCCTAGCCGAACTTACGCGGGGCATTGAGGCGTCACAGATGTTGTGTGCCGCCTCGTTCAGCCATTCCGCGCATTAGTCTACATCTTCCGACGGGAGAGGCGGACACGACGCCACTATTGCCGCCTCCTCAAGCAGGTCGCGGTCCAAACGTTTCAAGGACCACTTTGGGCCGCCACGGGATGGAATCGGGTGACCCAGCTCCGTCGAGCTAGCAGAGACGACGAAGCTGATGTATCGGTGGTCCGAGAGAGTCTCGGTGTGACGCAGGACCTGCCAATCCTTGATGCGTTGAGCGATCGAAGCGCTGACGAAAGTGAGGTCGACAATCGACTCGCCCTGAGGGCGGACGCACGTGCTGACCGCACCACGATTTGCCAACACCAGACCGGTTGTGTTCATCCAGTCTTCGACCACGCGGCCTCTTGCACTCATCGCCGGAGAACCCCACAGCGTGGACTTTGCGTTGAAGTCCCCGGCAACAACAACAGGAGAAGTTGACCCCTCTATACAGGCGGTAAGGTGGAGCAGGAAGTCCTCGAACTCTGCCAGTGGTCTATTGGGGGAGAAATACACCCCCACAACGGTGAGGGCTCCCAGACCGACAGCGACAAAACCATGACCCCGTGTCGTATTCCCCCGAGGTGGAGGCACGATATTGGGGCCGAGGGCTACGGCGACTGTTGATTCGGCGTCTCCGAACCAATCGTCCCTCGCTAGTACCCGGTATGGCTCAGCAATAACTGCGACGTCAGTTCTCCTCTCCAGGGTTTCCTGAGTCCACAAGTCTTGCGCTCGAGCGCAGTGGTTCAGGTTTCCCTGAAGAAAACGTAAAGTGGCCGTTATTGGGCCTCCATCGGGACCGCTCCAGCACCAGAAGCCGCCGTAGATGGTGTGGCGCGCTTCTTGGGCTCTTGGCTCTTTTTAGAACCGTTTCTCTTCCTGGTGAGAGCAGACTTTGTGCAAGGTTTGCTCCCCACAGTATGGTCCGCTGGCTTCCCGCTTGATGCGCACAACGCGCAGTGGGGCGGGTTACCGCACTGTCCCGACTGGTGTCCGGATTGGCCACAGCGGAAACATAATCCGCTGAAGTCCGTCTCTGATGAGCACGTCGCTCGTGTGTGGCCCTCTTGATGACACCGGTAGCACCTCATGGTGCGAGCGGCCAGAAGAGTCACGCGTACCACGGTCCAGCCCACGTATACTTTAGTGCCGGGAGCTGTTACCAATTTTGCGGCCTCAACCGGGCATTTTACCCAGGCCGAACCACGGCCACTTCGGTCCCGACGAATCTCGCCAACTTTAACGTCATCGACGCGGCAACTGCCCAGTCGTGCAATGGCAGCTGCGATCTCTGGCGCGGAGGCTGTGTCGTCCATGCCTGATACTCACAATTCAGCACACTTTTGTGGACGAGAGATACGGACGTCTTCATCTCCAAGGATCTCCTTTAACCTCCTCGCGAGGGTATCGGCCTTCTCCTGGCAGGCCGCGCCAGGGACTTCGTACAAACGAGCCCCGGTCACGGCCGTCTTGAACTTAACTGCCGGAATTTCGAGCGCCGGCAGGTTTAAGCGCGCCTTTGCCCTCTCAAGAACGTCTTTATAGGAGACGCCTCTCTTCTCCGCGTCCGGCTGCAGCGTGATTACTACGGCCGCAGATTTTGGTGCGCGGAGCTTTTATTTCTTCCTTCCGCTCCTCTTTTTCCCTCTCTTTTGTAGCTTCTCTTCACTCTTCTTCCTTGTCGCCTTTCTCCTTTTAACAACCTGTGTCCATTCTGAAGTGGAGGCGGGTTGTGATGTTTCCGCTGCTGGGGCCGCGTCGCGTCTTGCGGCTGACGCTTCGACGGCGGCCGCAGACTTCCTCTTCTTTTTCTTAGCCTTTTTGGGGCCGGGCCGGGAATCGTCGGAGGCATCAGTGTAGACACTGATGGTTCCGATGGTGTTGACGCCGTTTCCCCTTTCTCTCTTATTACAGGTGGTCCTGCTGGTGTGATAGAAGGCGCCGCTTTGGTCTTCTTTTTATCCGCGGCGAGAGGCGGACGTAATCGGGGCTCCGGTAGGAGCCGGGCCTCCAGTCCCTCCAGCCGCGCGTCTAGACGTGCACTTGAGAGTGCAACTGCCTCTCGGATAGCGCGCTCCAGCATTTCCTCGAGAGGGGGAGTTGCCGGGACAGTCTGTGGTCGCACCTTGTGAAGTTCGCGCCTGAGAGTCGCGAGTTCGGCCTTAACATCGGCGAGCTCCCTGGAGAGATGTTTATTGGCCTGCTCCAGTGCTCGCGTTTCCTCCGTCATGGATCGCTGAAGAAGTTCTCCGGTCGCCTCACGAATAGCCTTCGTAGCATCTTTCAGATGCTTTACGAAGGGACCGCTAAGGTTCTTCGACTTGGCGGCCAATGTCGTGATGACCTCCAAGCTCTTGCTGATAGTAGAGCCCAGCTTTGCCGAAGTAACCTGTTCCTCCTCAGCCATTGTCACATCCGTGTACATGGAAGCATCCGACAGCCGGTGTGACCGTTGCTCCCGTGCCTTCTTCGAAATAAGCCGTTCGGCCTCAGCCTGCTCGGCCTTTCGCTCCTCCCTTTTCACGACAGCCGTTTTCTCCATCTTGGTCTGATGGAGACCAACGTATTGTCCAGTAGTGGGCGGCCTGCCCCTACCGCGTTTGGTGTGCCTCGGGGGGGCCGGGCCTTTTCCTTTATCGGAATCCTCGTCGACTTCGCTGCCACGTCTCTTGCGGAAGCGTCGTCTCGAGTCTTCCATTGCCTGCTCCAGTTTATACAGAGTACCTAAATCTAATAAAATAAAGGAATTTTTTGACAAGTTTGAAATACTATTGAAATTATTAAGTAAAAAATCCGATAAATACAATGTTATTATAGCTGGTGATTTTAATATAAATATTTTGACTAAAAATAATGTAACATTTGATCTTGAATGCCTTCTTTTAAACTATAAATTTAAATTAGAATTGAACAGTCCGACTAGATTACAAAGAAAACCTTGTATAGACAACTTTATACATAACATTGAAACGAACTGTAAGTCCAGAATTTTAGCAAAGAAAACATAATCAATTTTAAAAATTGTATATCTAGTCTGTCATTTAGTGCTCTATATGAAAAAAAATGACCCCAATGTAGCTTATGACACTTTTTTTGACGATTTGAAGCTGTTTTATGATTTATGCTTCCCGTTAAAGTTAACATCTGTAAAGACCATAAACAAGCCAAAGTGGGTATCTAAAGGCATAAAGAAATGTAGTAAAAATAAACGAAAACTTCTTTGGAAATATAGGTTGAGCCCAAACAGCCAAAATAAGTCGAAATATCTCCGATCTAGCGCAATACTTAAAAAAATAGTAAGACTAACACAGCGATCTCAAAATAATTATAAAATAAAAGCAACAAAAAATATAAATAAAACTACTTGGTAAATAATAAATAAAAATAAAATTAAACATTCCGATTATATTACTAAATTAATTAATAAATCTTATACAATAATTAACCCAGATCAAATCGCCAATACATTTAACAATTATTTCGTCGATAAAATAAATCCAATATCTGATTATGGTAAGAACATTTGTGCAAATATTAAAGGACGCAGCGAATCAATGTTTATGGCACCTTGCATTCCCTCTGACATTATAGACATTATTTCACAATGGCCATGTAAGTAGGGAGTTATTGGGCATTCTGTCCCACCTCCGTTCGCTCGCGCGCGAGCTCACTTTGGTGGAGGTGGGACAGAATGCCCAATAATTCCTGTTCGTTTATGCACCTCTGTCCGCTCGCGCCCTCGCTCACTTTGGTGTGTCAGTGTGCCACTTACGTTTATGCATCAACTGATGGTAAATGAAATGACACGCTCATGACATGCACCTCTGTTCGCTCGCGCCCTCGCTCTCTTCGGTGTGTCAGAATACCCAATAACTTCTGTTCGTTCATGCATCAAGTGATCAAAAATCGCTTCTCATCGATGATTGGACGGCTGAAAAATCTAGAGAGCTATTATAGGAACATTGAATTTCGTATGTTTGAAGCTATCTGTTTATATGAGTCAACACACTGCATGATTATCATTTTGTCATAATCCACTAATCACAGTGGTCGATTGGATTAAACAGATATGAAATTTCTGAAACAAAAAGAATCACTTAAATTAGAATGTGTCTGTCCTGCAGTTAAAAATGAAGTTAAGCGACATGGAAATTTACTACCAAATACCATTCGCAGTATTGTTTGTGGTCCCTCAAACTGTGGGAAAACAAATTTAGTAATCAGTTTGTTACTACACCCGAATGGTCCACGATTCAGAAACCTTTATGTGTATTCAAAGTCTTTGTATCAACCTAAATACGTCTTTTTAGAAAAAGTATTGGAAAAAGTTGAGGATACATCGTATCACAAGTATAATCATAACAGTGAAATTTTAAGTCCACAAGAAGCCTTACCTAATTCTATCATAATATTTGACGATGTTGCATGCGAAAATCAAAATAATATACGTGATTATTTTGCTATGGGTCGTCACAAAAATATTGATTGCTTTTATCTTAACCAAACTTATACTAAAATACCGAAACAACTAGTAAGAGATAATGCCAATCTCATCATATTGTTTAAACAAGACGAGATTAATCTAAGACACATCTACGATGAACATGTAGGGTCTGATATGACGTGGTCGCAATTCCGTGAAATGTGTTCAACTGTGTGGAGTAAACCATACAGTTATGTGGTAATCAATAAGGATTGTGAACGAAATAATGGTTGTTACAGAATGAAATTTGATACATTTATAATAGTGGATTAATTTATTCTATAAAGCTTATACGTACCCCACTACGTAGTAGTATAACTTGAGACATCAATCAGAGTAGAATTCTTAACATGGAGCGGAATCTTAAGGAACAAATTGTGAAATCAGCGTCTGCAGTGAAAAGAAAGGTAGAAATGATAAAAAATACTAAAAACACAAATGACATGGCACTGGAGACGATATTTCAACCGATCGTCAGTCCGCTAAAATTATTAGCAAGCAAAACTGAAAAAAAACGTCATGAAGAAGACGTGGAAGAATCTTCAAATCGTTCACATGAAAAATTTGAAGAATCTGAGACGGATCTTGATGATGAAGAAAATTCAGATAATGACGACTTTAGTTCTAAAACACCTGACAAAACGCTTACTACATCACCTTCTGAGGATAATGATATCCATGAGAACTCATTTAAATCTATTCAATCATCACCGAGTATCGCAAACGATTCTTTGTCTTGGTCTGTATCGTCTGAAGCGCTGAAAGAAGATATACCATATGGAGTAAGAAGTGAACGAGGAAAACTTTGGCTAGGCAAAACCCGTTTACATGATGATGGAAAAGTTCTGAAAATTAGAAGCCGCTCTTTAAAAAAAACTTCTGGTCTGGCAGAATTGTTGTACAAAAAAAAACCTAATTTAGATATTATTACAGAGGAAGACTTACAAAATTATAAATTGCTACTCATCGACACAAATGCACATAAACGTAACTGGAAACCATCGAACCAAATAAATGGTAATAAAGGGTTCAAATATACTCACGTGATAAAGCCACTATTTAAATTCGCTAGAAATAATACCAGTAGCGTAGAAAGTCTTCAGCGAGGTGAAGGAATCAACATTTTGAAAGAAGTTAAGAAAGACACTGATTTAGTATACTGGAATGATCCTAATGAGTTAGTTGAGAGACTAAAAATATTACTTGCATCTCGGGCAGCTGGTAATACGGGATTAGATAATGAAGTTAATGCCATACTTGAAGAAATGAAGGAAGCTGGTATCATTAAAAAAATGAAATATATAAGGCTGCCATCAGGAAAATTTAGCAGTTCTATTACACTGCAGAACCCAGCAAGACGGCAATGAATATAGACAAATTTGGTCATCACGTTCATAAGCGTTTACGATTATCTGAATTTTCTGAAATTCTTAGCGATACATTGGTAAGGTCCGATACAGGGGAATTCGATTTAAAGTCATCGAAATTAAAAGGGGTGCAAATTCCAGAAAAAGACGACGAGGCTGTGAATAAAGAATACGTAGATAAAAGTGTCCAAGCCCTTAAAAATGAAATGATGAAAATCCAAAGTAATGTCAGAAACTTTCTTCATAGTTTAGAAAAAATTACTACTACAAATTTTAGTAAAATCTACTACACAAAACAAGAAATCGATAACATGATTGCAGCAAAATCTGTTCAGAATGAGTAAACAAGATATAGTGAATGAACTACACAAAGGAGCGAGACGAAACTTCGCTCGTCGACATACAGTCATTAAAGGTCTGGATGATTTATGGCAAGCTGACCTAGTGGACTTACAAAAATATTCGTCGATTAATAAAGGATTTAAATATGTTCTCATAGTAATTGATGTTTTATCAAAATACGTGTGGGTTAGACCGTTAAAATCAAAATCTAAAAAATTTGTATCAAGTGCTATGTGCAGTATATTATCAGAATCCACACGAAAACCTAAAAACTTACAAACAGATCTAGGTAAAGAGTTTTATAATGATTCTTTTAAGCATTTAATGAAAACTTATAACATAAATCATTATTCCACATGTTCTGTAAAAAAAGCTTCTATCGTCGAACGAGTGATAAGAACTATAAAATTACGTCTTTATAAATTATTTAGTTTATGTGGAAAATATGAATGGTATAAAAATAATTTGAAGTCCGTTGTGCAGAATTATAACAATACTCTGCACCGCATTACAAAACATAAACCAATAGACGTTAACAGTTCAAATCAAAATACAGTTCGATTGAATATTATCAAAAGCCAACAGCCAAAAAAAGTACGCAAAGAATCGTCTTTTCGAGTTGGCGATTTTGTTCGTATAAGTAAATACAAAGGAGATTTTTATAAAGGCTACACCCCTAATTGGTCAACGGAAATATTTCGCATCATAAAAGTCAACGAAACTAGTCCTCAAACGTATCAATTACAAGACAAACATAAACAAAACATTGTTGGTTGTTTTTATGGAAAAGAATTACAAAAAACTAAATTTCCTGATATTTATCTTATCGAAAAAGTTCTAAAGAAAAAAGGCAACAAACTTTTTGTGAAGTGGTTAGGATTGAGTGCCGAAGAAAACAGTTGGATAGATAAAAGTGAATTAGTTATTTAGATATATAAAGCACATAATCAGTGCTATATCACAATACATACTTATCAATGAAGGAAGGTAGTGGTGTAATCAATAACTTGATAGACCATTTACCGTTTGAGTTGCATTTACCTGGATATCAATTTTGCGGTCCTGGGACGAAACTTCAAAAACGAATACTACAAGGCGATCGAGGAGTTAACAAATTGGATGAAGCTTGCATGCATCACGATATTGCTTATATAAATAAAGATCCTAGTGCTCGACGTAAAGCTGATTTAGAACTTTTGAGTATGGCAAAGAAGAGGTTGAAATCAAAAGATGCTGGTAAGGGAGAAAAGATTGCCTCGTGGATAGTAAAAAATGCTATGAAAACAAAAATCAGAGCTGGAAGTGGTATTAAATCATTTAAGAAAGGTATTAAAAAAATACATGCCCATTTAAAAAAACTTAAATCCAAGGATCATCACTCTGCTATAAAATATGCGTATGCAGCTGCGAAAAAACTGTTCAGCAAAAAGAAAGGAATATGTTTACCACGTATAATTCCACTTCCAAAATGTGGTGGACTTTTACCGCTTATTCCTATTTTTGCGGGATTGTCGGCGTTAGGTTCATTAGCAGGAGGTGCGGCAGGTATAGCCAAAGCCGTAAACGATTCTAAAGCGGCACAAAAGAGTCTCCAAGAATCTGAAAGACACAACAGAATGATGGAAGCGGTCGCTCTTGGAAAAGGATTATATATTAAACCTCATAAAAAAGGAGCAGGGTTATATTTGAACCCATCAAAAAACTAATTAGGCGGCTGCCCAGGCGTGCGCTCACGAATTTAGACATATTGGAGTATGCTAGTGATATTCCATACTTTCGCGGCGTTTACATGAGAGATAAGTTGCCTTTAAAACCTAGAAAAATAGAATGTGGAATTGTAAATTTAGATAGTAACGTGAATCCTGGCACACATTGGGTAGCCTATGTAAAACAAAACAGCTACGTAGAATACTATGATAGCTTTGGTAATTTAAAACCACCATTAGAACTGATGAAATATATGTATAATTTGCCCATAAACTATAATTATAACAGACATCAAGCATTTGGAACAACAAACTGTGGTCATCTATGTATTAAATTTTTAAAAAAATATTGGAAGAAACATTTAAATAATATTAAAAATAAATAAACGTGTCAGTATCAAAATGTCTTTCACTGTATCTATAACCGGGAGCGGAGCCTCTTTGACGACAAACTATTCTCCGACGTTGGAACTTCTTGGAGACTATGAATGTGGTCTTTTGCACTTTTCAACTTTCAACTCTATACCTAATATTGATGGACGAAACAACAAGTTTTATTACGGTGATAATGAAATGATCGAAATTCCTGAAGGGTCCTACGAGCTTCAAGATATTTGTGATTATTTGAAAACTAACATAAAAAATACACTGCTTAAACTGAGATGCAATAATAACACATTGAAAACAAATATATTTTGTTCTAAAGACGTTCATTTTAATAAAGATGATTCAATTGGCAACATACTAGGCTTTGGAATGGAAACAATAAAAGCTAATATAAGCACTGATTCACAGTATCCTGTCAGCATTCTATCAACAACTATCGTGAGGATTGAATGTGATGTAGTTAGTGGTTCATTTGTGAACGGAAAAGCAAGCCATATTATTTACGAATTTGTACCTAATGTACCTCCTGGTTATCGAATAATAGAAATACCAAAAAATTTAATTTATTTTCCAGTCAATCAAACTTCTATTAGTTCCATCAATATACGACTGTTAGACGCTGATAACAAAGAAATAAATTTACGAGGTGAAGAGGTACAATTGTATTTACATTTTAGAAAAAAATGATAAATTTTCATAAAACCCCTGCCATATCAAATGTCCAAGTCAGTCCTAAAAGATCTTCTCACAAAGACACACGACAGCAGTTAAAAAAGAAGCTTACCAAAAGCAATAAAGAATACCTCAAGCTAATTGGTTTAATAAAATGAATATTTTAAACATATCTCAACAAACCTCATACGACAACAGCATCGAAAGTTTTGAGTATCATTCGTACAGACCGTATGTAACAAGTTTCAACAAGAATGATGAAATACGAATCCCCATCAATCAACAAGACCTATATGTGCTGCCTTCGCTCAGCAGTTTGTATATCGAAGGCAAAGTAATTGTCTACAACAGGACAACTAAAGAAAAGGTTTCAAATGTACATTTCGTTAATAATCCAGCGTTATTTCTATTTCAAGACATAAGATATGAATTAAATGGAGTAGAAATAGATAAAATAAAAAACGCAGGTGTAACTACGACCATAAAGTCTTATCTGTCCTTAAATGAAAACGAATCAAAATATGCTCGAGTTTGGGGGTGGTCGCCAGAAGGTATAAATAATACAAGTGGTGGAGAATTTTCTGTATCCATTCCTCTAAACAAGATTTTAGGATTTGCGGAAGATTATGAAAAAATTATCATTAACTGCAAACATGAGTTAGTGTTGCTTAGATGTAACACTAACCTTAATGCAATCAAGTTGAAAACAGGAGAAGTTTTGGAAGATATTGTTATAAGTAAAATTATCTGGAGAGTACCTCATATTAAAGTATCTGACCGCGAAAGAATAAATTTACTAAAACAATTAGAAAAAGATCGAGCTATTCCATTAGCATATCGTAACTGGGATTTATACGAGTATCCATTATTACCCAAAACTCGTAAACATACTTGGTCCATTAAAACTTCATCTCAAATAGAAAAACCGCGATTTGTTGTATTAGCTTTACAAACCAACCGCAAAAACAACAGTGAATTGTCGATGGCGGAGTTTGATCACTGTCACGTACGTGATGTGAGAGTGTTTTTAAATTCGTCATACTATCCATATGAGGGATTAAACGTCAGTTTTACAGAAGACAAATTTACTTTATTATACGAACAGTATGCCAGATTTCAACAGTCGTATCACGGACGTCGGTCAGAGCCGTTGATGAGTTTGAAAGAATTCAGAGACGTTGCTCCCTTATTCGTTATCGACTGTTCGCGACAGCACGAAACGTTAAAAGGCTCAATCGACGTGAGAGTAGAAATCGAAACAGACCAAGAAATACCTGATCAGACAGCTGCATATTGTCTGATTTTAAACGACTGCATATTTGAGTATAAGCCTTTGAGTAATATCGTTAAGAAAATATCATGAATAGTAATACAATAATCGTTGACTTACAAGGATTTAAAAATAATAATAACGACTTTTTAGTAAAAGAATTATGTATAGCCACTCGACAGCATACACATACATTTTATGTTAAACCACCATACCCATTCTCAGCGCTAACCGATGATGAAAAAAAGAATGTTCGGTGGTTAGAAAGAAATAGAGGGTTTCGATGGAGCGAAGGCTATATCGATTACAGAGAATTCAGAAGAATTATTAAACCTTACTTAAAAGACCGAAACATTATCGTAAAAGGTGAAGAGAAAGTGAAATGGGTGAAAGAACTGTGTGATCATAATAATATTGTAGATATAAGTTACAAAGACATTCCAAGATTTAACATTCTGTACGATCTGTATTGTAAGGAAGAATCGTATAACTGTTTTATTCATAAGAAGTATTGTGCATTAAAAAATGTATTATGTTTAAAAAAATGGTGTTTAGAAAATAATGTACACTTTCAATAAAAAATAACTTATATTTATTGCTTTTTATTTAAATAATTAAAGTTGAATGAAATAGAAATAAAACAAATATATTCACATCACACATACAATTTATTTAAGCAATAATTACGTACACATTAATTTACAAAACAAACCCTAACTTATATTATTTTCATACAAATTATATATCTTGCAATTTTATCGACTTATTCATTCTAAAGTCTATTGCGACCCTACAGCTAAAACAAATACTTAATACCAAAGTAAACTAAAACCAACTCGTATAACTGTAATTACATATTTTTTTTGATATATTACTGACTAACTTCTCGGTTTGGTCCATTATTTCATCACCGTTTTCATTCACAACATATTGTGCGGATAACAAAAAATTATCATCGTCTATACTGTCACAATGTTGCTGGGATCCATCTAAATCAAACACTGAGATCTTTATCAGACGGAAACCTTTTTTGGGAACGCTGTTTACCACAAACGAATGAACTGGGATATTATGTAGTTTACTTAGTGCACTTTTAGAAACACATTTTTTTCTTAATTTTGCTGGACGACGTTCCCGAATCTCAGCGTTCGGCTTTTGCTGAGCTTTCATTTTTAAAAACTCTTCAGTAAATCCTTCCAAAGGATCTTGAGCATACTGGAAAGTATCCCCATATTCATGTCGGTAGACATTGTCTTCGGATGTAGCAGTCAAATCTTCTACGCGTTCCATTATCTGTAAAAAAAGAAAATATTTAACACCAAATCAGCAATCTTTGGAATTAACGATTATTTTTTAAATGTATTTTAATGACTTAAATCAATAATAAATCAACTTACCGTTGTGTAGTCAGGTCCAAGACTCTATTACCAAAAAATACGTAAATTATGTACACGTGAGTAACTATAATATAAGTTAAGTTTTGTTTTGTAAATTATGTAGACGTTAGTAACTAATTACAGTGCTTATCGACGCAAGAATGAATACTAAAACAAAGTCTTCACATTATTATAGTGATTGCATCATGTAGGTGGCATTATTATGAATGAGGACTCATGTTACAAACAGTACCGCGCGCTCATATATACGTAGCGTAGGTTGTACTACCTGTAGCCCTAGCATGGCCACCAGTAGAAACGCGAAAGTATAGACAAACTGTGGACTTGAGGTGCCATTCCGATCTTTAACGCGACTAATTGCGACCGACAAAAATTCAATTATAATGCCACTTTATGACAGATTATAGCCTATGTCATAAAGTAGGATATTATTTGAATTTTTAGGACTATAGTCTGTCATAAAGTGGCATTTTAATTGAATTTTTCGGAACGAAAAAAGATCGGAATGACACCTCAAGTCCACAGTTTGTCTATACTTTCGTATTTGTACTGGCGGCCATGCTAGGGATATTGGCATGCGCGCGCGGCACGTGTGGATTCAGATTACTCAAGTAAAGCATGTTTCAACTTGATAAAACTTTACGTTACTTGAATTTAGCATCAGCCTGCAGGTTTGCTTGCAAAATCTATGTAGTTGAGAAATAATAAATAAAACAAATTTATTTAGTAAATGATATTTTATTTCTAAATCTACATAATATACATACTAAATACACAGGTTATGCTAAGAAAGTAAATAATACAAAGAATTTCTTAATTAGGTACAGCTTATTAAATCTAGTTAAAAGTTAAATATACTAGTATGTCCCCATGATTTAGTTGAAATTTTATCTTTAGATATGACTCTCTTGTCATCATCACCAGACAGAGCAACTTTCTTCACAGCACATGTGTACAACTCGTGTTTTATTGACTTAAATAAAACATTTGTTTTATGAACAATGTTGCCTTCGTACAGAGTTTTTTGGTAATCAGTAACATTGAAATTGCTGACAATATTTTTCTTAATTCCTTTCGCTTTTTTGATTGTGCTATTTATGGTTTTAATACAATATAACTTTGAACGAAGGCCTACAAATTCACTTATGATTTTACCCGCCATTTCATCCTTGAACAAACCAGGAACTTTTTTATTTTGAATGGGTAAATCATATTGATTAGTATTACAAAAATTACTAGTATCAAAGTAAGGCAAAAAATGTTTTTTTATGTCATCATAAAAATCATGGGTCCGTATATGATATACAAAACTATCAGTGTCCGTGTAACACATCTGTACATTATTTTTATAAAAAGGTTTAATAACAGAGTAATGAAAGTTATACATATGACTTTTTGACAATTCTAGTACGGTAAAACCAATGTATATTGGTTTATCCAAAATTATTTGATCAGAGTTTAATTGTACCGCAACTAGATTTTCACTAAAAATTGTCACGCTATGGAAATTTGGACGAGCGATAAGCTTTTGTGCACATTGCCTTTTCTTAGTCACATTATTATTATCAACCCACTGATTAACTAAATGCACATTGACCCTCTTCTCATTATTTTCTAAAGTTTTTCCAAACACACTGTTATTCAAGAGTTTGAAAAAGTCTTGTTCAAATGTTGAGGAACTTTTTTGTCTCAGAGCAGTATTCAAATCAATGTATTGTTTCAAATACGGGCTTTGTCGAAAACTAATCACTCGATGAATTTTCTTTAATATTAAACCATGTTTTAAACATGTTTGCAAGTGAATGTAATGTATAACATACTTAAATTTATCATATAAATTTGGAACTAGTTTGAAAGTTTTCCCCCCGGGTGGAATGCATTTTTCAGAACAAAATGGTAAATCATTATGTAAGTTATGTAAATGTTTAGGATATTGTAAATCCACTTCTAGAATATAACCACACTCTGCATCAATCGGTATTTCGGTTACATTTAATTTGTTGATTTCTTGTTCATTGAGAAATCTGAAATCTGATAATGGTAAATATTGACACATACTATATCCATATAAATTATTACAATCAATATAAGTGACGTAGGAAGGAGATTCTGATGGTTTGTAATTTTCTAAGTAAGGATTATTTGCTTTTGCATGTCTATGAGAGCACAGACATACTCCTCCCCTGATACCACTCTGTAACATGCGCACCATCGACAAGTCATCGATAAGTTCCAATTGTATTCCTGTTTTTAATAACATCGCATCAAAAGATAAACTGGGTGCTGTTAAGTAAAAAGCTGGGTCTAATTGATAGTGTTGCTTGCAAGTCTGTCTAAAATTTTCAAAGATATCTGCCAGTAAAAGCACATCAGTTTTTAGATATAAATCCGTATAACTACCTAAATCTTTGATTTGAAATGTTGACCAAATTAAGCACGCGTGCTGGTAATCCTCATCAGAAATATCATGATCAGTTAGGGAACTATAAAAGCATTCTTTTGGGGGTAGACTTTTTTCGTCATACCGCTTCCACGAGTTCATATATTCGTATGGATAAATGCCTTTACGAGTGAGTAACTGAAATTCATCTTCATCGGGGAAATGATTTTGTAAGTTTTTAAACATTTCCGGTTTTAATGTCTCTGACAATTTACTTAAGCTTGTTCCCAAAAACTTAAATGAATCCACGAATCGAAGTTGAAAAAACTGATTATTCGTAACTGGTACAAATTTGGTAAATGAGATGTAGTTTTCTTTTGTTTTAGGTATTATTTTAATATTACCAGGAACCTCACCTAACGCTTTTATAAAAAGATGACAATCATAACCAGCTAAGTTATGAAAAAAAATGGGGACGAATGAAGGGCGTTTATACTGTAAATTACAAAACGGATGCGCAGCTCCGCGGTAACGACCAGTAACGTGGCAATGGTCACGGACTTTGTCCGAAAAAATAAAATTTTCACAAATATGACAACGTGTGGCATTATCAAAATCAGACTTATCCGCCGTAGAAAATATCATAGGGACTGGTGTACTAAGTATATCAAATATTTTTTGTACGTCTTTAAGAATCGAATCTACAAACTGCTTATCACAACCAGGTCCTCGATATGATACGTACCGATTGTAACTAGGGTCATCACGACAAACAATATAATAACCAAAAGCTATAGGTAAATGTTGGTGCAATGTAGTCGTATTTTTGCTAGAAGAACAGTTAGCTTCAGTATTGGTTTGTAGCATCGACTCAAAATCTGCGTAAATACAAAAAGGCATGTTTTGTTTTCGAGCATAGTTTTTAAATTTAATTACTGAGCCCTTATTTGGGAGGACAGTTACAACGCCTCCACATAAATGGTTTTCAACTTCTTTAGAAGTACTGAAAAATATCAAGCACAAATCACAGAAGTACAATTTGCTGTGATGAGATGTAACTTGGCTTCTAAACAGTCTAGAAGGTTCTTTGATCAAACAATAATGAGAAGTGTTATTATTTTCTAGATACAACAAATGTATAATTTTCTCGTTGCATGTTTTATTAATGTCTGATTTATACAACGGCCCAACAATAGTTTTACTTTTTTTTAAACCATAAATTATGAACTTAATATTAGGATTATTTTTTTCAAAAATTTTAATGTCATGGAAAGTTACAGGAAAAAACATTCCATTTATATTAAATAATTCACGAAAATTAGGATATGATGAAATTCTTTCAGGGTGATTTTTAGCTGGATATAAGGCTGCTGTCACACTCCATAGAAAGCAATGCTGATCTTTATTCATAATATTTAAACACGCCTTTTTAGCCTGAATTGATTTGGGTAAACTGATAAAACTCGAACCGCTAAGTGGTTGATATTTATTGATATTAATCTCAATGTATAAATTATTTAAAAATGTCCACCCACTGTCACGATCCTCAAATTCCTCTATACTAGTTTTTAAATAACTAACTGTTTCCAAATATATTTTTTCAAAATCATAATTACTATGTAATATTTTATTCTTGGTTCCAAAAGATTTTATTTCTTGTGAATTATTGTTGAACTTCAAAAACGTCCCAAATAGTTCGAAATTAACCTTAACACATGAATGTTTAATAAGGTTTTCATCTAAAAGAGATTTTAACTTGTTACGAATTTCGAAAAAAAATATATCTACTGAAGCTAACTGAAGTTGATCAAGAGGTAATATCTTATAAGTTACAATACGATTACGAAATGCAGAGCTGACGATTTCTACACCATCACTGTATTCTATTGTCTTACTACTTTTTCTATGTGAATTACTTCGCAAATGACCTACCCATGATTTACTATGTACAGATACGTTACACGTCGTACAGAAAGGCATTTTTTTATATTAAAAAAGGCAATGCTATCAAAACAATAATACAGTAACCGATATTAATGTAAAAAAAAATAAAAAGGTTATAAATCTATTCTAGTATAATAAAAAGAAAATTAATATCTACTATAAATTGATTAACTGTAAACCTACTTAGTAAATTTTATTTTTTGTCACTGTAATGGACGGGCTCTGACTCCTCAAACTCGGTAAAAGCTTGTCCTAAGAAGCCTTGCAGTGCCTCCCAAGACGATGATGACTCGTCGCACTGGAGCTTCACACTTACCAGCGCCGTCTTGTATCGCACATTAGCAGCGTGAGACACGTAGTCCGATTTTTTGTAGATCTTGAGGTCCACAAAATATTCGCCACCGGTCTTCGCAGTCCGACGAGACGTTCCCGTAGAAACTCGGCTGGAGAAGCTTGATATTATTTCCCCGCCACGAGATTTGGGTTCACTGCAACTAGCTTCCTCAGCCCGCAAGATATTGAATAAGTCCGGTCTCCTTGTTCTGTAAAAATACAAAATTAACATATCATTAAAATACAATAATCGAGAAAAAATATTAGTAAAAAAACAAACAAAATAGGAATAAGTGTATTGCACATTCACTTTTGACTGTAAACAATTAGGTGCCTAGTTTTATCAGACTTCAACAGGATACTGAACCAAGTTTTGATAAATAATAAAAAGTAGGAAATCATTGTATGCAAACTGAATTATGGTGGTTGGGACTGTGTTGACTATTACAGACACTTTGTAAGTAATTAAAAACCAGCAGAATCAGAAATAGAATTTCAGCAAACGTAAAGTATATAATAATCGAACTTACCGTGTAGTTATAACTTCGTGCGGCGAGGAGTATTTTCGCTTTCGTTGAGCACTTTTGTCTGATGAGGTGCGGGTCAACTCCAGCGGAGGCGATGAGTCGCGTTGCTTTTCGGGGCCGGCCTTGCGTTTGCTGCTTGACGCCTTTGACTTCTTTTTCGGTGCTACCGACACCACAGATGGGGCCTCAAACTCTGAATCGGACCTATTAAAGAAGAAATATAAATTATTTTCCCATCTTGATGAATTAATCACAAAAAAGAATAATAATATTAATTCTATACTCACTGACATTTTATATTCTTTTATTTCTCGTTGAAATTGAAGACTGGTGCGAAGCCACTTGAAAAATTGTGACTTGTTCCAACGTGCATCGCCTTTTATGTTGGAAAAAGGTCTTTGTCATCAAAAATGTGTAAAAGTTATCAAGCGCGAGTTGATACGTATGTGCGTATGTTTGTCCGTTTTAATGTTATATAATTTTGCTTGATTTTAAATAACAATTACTTAATAGTAGGGAGTTATTGGGCATTCTGTCCCACCTCCGTTCGCTCGCGCGCTCGCTCACTTTGGTGAAGGTGGGACAGAATGCCCAATAACTCCTGTTCGTTTATGCATCAACTGATGGTAAATGAAATGACATGCTCACGACATGCACCTCTGTCCGCTCGCGCCCTCGCTCACTTTGGTGTGTCAGTGTGCCACTTACGTTTATGCATCAACTGATGGTAAATGAAATGACACGCTCATGACATGCACCTCTGTTCGCTCGCGCCCTCGCTCTCTTCGGTGTGTCAGAATACCCAATAACTTCTGTTCGTTCATGCATCAAGTGATCAAAAATCGCTTCTCATCGATGATTGGACGGCTGAAAAATCTAGAGAGCTATTATAGGAACATTGAATTTCGTATGTTTGAAGCTATCTGTTTATATGAGTCAACACACTGCATGATTATCATTTTGTCATAATCCACTAATCACAGTGGTCGATTGGATTAAACAGATATGAAATTTCTGAAACAAAAAGAATCACTTAAATTAGAATGTGTCTGTCCTGCAGTTAAAAATGAAGTTAAGCGACATGGAAATTTACTACCAAATACCATTCGCAGTATTGTTTGTGGTCCCTCAAACTGTGGGAAAACAAATTTAGTAATCAGTTTGTTACTACACCCGAATGGTCCACGATTCAGAAACCTTTATGTGTATTCAAAGTCTTTGTATCAACCTAAATACGTCTTTTTAGAAAAAGTATTGGAAAAAGTTGAGGATACATCGTATCACAAGTATAATCATAACAGTGAAATTTTAAGTCCACAAGAAGCCTTACCTAATTCTATCATAATATTTGACGATGTTGCATGCGAAAATCAAAATAATATACGTGATTATTTTGCTATGGGTCGTCACAAAAATATTGATTGCTTTTATCTTAACCAAACTTATACTAAAATACCGAAACAACTAGTAAGAGATAATGCCAATCTCATCATATTGTTTAAACAAGACGAGATTAATCTAAGACACATCTACGATGAACATGTAGGGTCTGATATGACGTGGTCGCAATTCCGTGAAATGTGTTCAACTGTGTGGAGTAAACCGTACAGTTATGTGGTAATCAATAAGGATTGTGAACGAAATAATGGTTGTTACAGAATGAAATTTGATACATTTATAATAGTGGATTAATTTATTCTATAAAGCTTATACGTACCCCACTACGTAGTAGTATAACTTGAGACATCAATCAGAGTAGAATTCTTAACATGGAGCGGAATCTTAAGGAACAAATTGTGAAATCAGCGTCTGCAGTGAAAAGAAAGGTAGAAATGATAAAAAATACTAAAAACACAAATGACATGGCACTGGAGACGATATTTCAACCGATCGTCAGTCCGCTAAAATTATTAGCAAGCAAAACTGAAAAAAAACGTCATGAAGAAGACGAAGAAGAATCTTCAAATCGTTCACATGAAAAATTTGAAGAATCTGAGACGGATCTTGATGATGAAGAAAATTCAGATAATGACGACTTTAGTTCTAAAACACCTGACAAAACGCTTACTACATCACCTTCTGAGGATAATGATATCCATGAGAACTCATTTAAATCTATTCAATCATCACCGAGTATCGCAAACGATTCTTTGTCTTGGTCTGTATCGTCTGAAGCGCTGAAAGAAGATATACCATATGGAGTAAGAAGTGAACGAGGAAAACTTTGGCTAGGCAAAACCCGTTTACATGATGATGGAAAAGTTCTGAAAATTAGAAGCCGCTCTTTAAAAAAAACTTCTGGTCTGGCAGAATTGTTGTACAAAAAAAAACCTAATTTAGATATTATTACAGAGGAAGACTTACAAAATTATAAATTGCTACTCATCGACACAAATGCACATAAACGTAACTGGAAACCATCGAACCAAATAAATGGTAATAAAGGGTTCAAATATACTCACGTGATAAAGCCACTATTTAAATTCGCTAGAAATAATACCAGTAGCGTAGAAAGTCTTCAGCGAGGTGAAGGAATCAACATTTTGAAAGAAGTTAAGAAAGACACTGATTTAGTATACTGGAATGATCCTAATGAGTTAGTTGAGAGACTAAAAATATTACTTGCATCTCGGGCAGCTGGTAATACGGGATTAGATAATGAAGTTAATGCCATACTTGAAGAAATGAAGGAAGCTGGTATCATTAAAAAAATGAAATATATAAGGCTGCCATCAGGAAAATTTAGCAGTTCTATTACACTGCAGAACCCAGCAAGACGGCAATGAATATAGACAAATTTGGTCATCACGTTCATAAGCGTTTACGATTATCTGAATTTTCTGAAATTCTTAGCGATACATTGGTAAGGTCCGATACAGGGGAATTCGATTTAAAGTCATCGAAATTAAAAGGGGTGCAAATTCCAGAAAAAGACGACGAGGCTGTGAATAAAGAATACGTAGATAAAAGTGTCCAAGCCCTTAAAAATGAAATGATGAAAATCCAAAGTAATGTCAGAAACTTTCTTCATAGTTTAGAAAAAATTACTACTACAAATTTTAGTAAAATCTACTACACAAAACAAGAAATCGATAACATGATTGCAGCAAAATCTGTTCAGAATGAGTAAACAAGATATAGTGAATGAACTACACAGAGGAGCGAGACGAAACTTCGCTCGTCGACATACAGTCATTAAAGGTCTGGATGATTTATGGCAAGCTGACCTAGTGGACTTACAAAAATATTCGTCGATTAATAAAGGATTTAAATATGTTCTCATAGTAATTGATGTTTTATCAAAATACGTGTGGGTTAGACCGTTAAAATCAAAATCTAAAAAATTTGTATCAAGTGCTATGTGCAGTATATTATCAGAATCCACACGAAAACCTAAAAACTTACAAACAGATCTAGGTAAAGAGTTTTATAACGATTCTTTTAAGCATTTAATGAAAACTTATAACATAAATCATTATTCCACATGTTCTGTAAAAAAAGCTTCTATCGTCGAACGAGTGATAAGAACTATAAAATTACGTCTTTACAAATTATTTAGTTTATGTGGAAAATATGAATGGTATAAAAATAATTTGAAGTCCGTTGTGCAGAATTATAACAATACTCTGCACCGCATTACAAAACATAAACCAATAGACGTTAACAGTTCAAATCAAAATACAGTTCGATTGAATATTATCAAAAGCCAACAGCCAAAAAAAGTACGCAAAGAATCGTCTTTTCGAGTTGGCGATTTTGTTCGTATAAGTAAATACAAAGGAGATTTTTATAAAGGCTACACCCCTAATTGGTCAACGGAAATATTTCGCATCATAAAAGTCAACGAAACTAGTCCTCAAACGTATCAATTACAAGACAAACATAAACAAAACATTGTTGGTTGTTTTTATGGAAAAGAATTACAAAAAACTAAATTTCCTGATATTTATCTTATCGAAAAAGTTCTAAAGAAAAAAGACAACAAACTTTTTGTGAAGTGGTTAGGATTGAGTGCCGAAGAAAACAGTTGGATAGATAAAAGTGAATTAGTTATTTAGATATATAAAGCACATAATCAGTGCTATATCACAATACATACTTATCAATGAAGGAAGGTAGTGGTGTAATCAATAACTTGATAGACCATTTACCGTTTGAGTTGCATTTACCTGGATATCAATTTTGCGGTCCTGGGACGAAACTTCAAAAACGAATACTACAAGGCGATCGAGGAGTTAACAAATTGGATGAAGCTTGCATGCATCACGATATTGCTTATATAAATAAAGATCCTAGTGCTCGACGTAAAGCTGATTTAGAACTTTTGAGTATGGCAAAGAAGAGGTTGAAATCAAAAGATGCTGGTAAGGGAGAAAAGATTGCCTCGTGGATAGTAAAAAATGCTATGAAAACAAAAATCAGAGCTGGAAGTGGTATTAAATCATTTAAGAAAGGTATTAAAAAAATACATGCCCATTTAAAAAAACTTAAATCCAAGGATCATCACTCTGCTATAAAATATGCGTATGCAGCTGCGAAAAAACTGTTCAGCAAAAAGAAAGGAATATGTTTACCACGTATAATTCCACTTCCAAAATGTGGTGGACTTTTACCGCTTATTCCTATTTTTGCGGGATTGTCGGCGTTAGGTTCATTAGCAGGAGGTGCGGCAGGTATAGCCAAAGCCGTAAACGATTCTAAAGCGGCACAAAAGAGTCTCCAAGAATCTGAAAGACACAACAGAATGATGGAAGCGGTCGCTCTTGGAAAAGGATTATATATTAAACCTCATAAAAAAGGAGCAGGGTTATATTTGAACCCATCAAAAAACTAATTAGGCGGCTGCCCAGGCGTGCGCTCACGAATTTAGACATATTGGAGTATGCTAGTGATATTCCATACTTTCGCGGCGTTTACATGAGAGATAAGTTGCCTTTAAAACCTAGAAAAATAGAATGTGGAATTGTAAATTTAGATAGTAACGTGAATCCTGGCACACATTGGGTAGCCTATGTAAAACAAAACAGCTACGTAGAATACTATGATAGCTTTGGTAATTTAAAACCACCATTAGAACTGATGAAATATATGTATAATTTGCCCATAAACTATAATTATAACAGACATCAAGCATTTGGAACAACAAACTGTGGTCATCTATGTATTAAATTTTTAAAAAAATATTGGAAGAAACATTTAAATAATATTAAAAATAAATAAACGTGTCAGTATCAAAATGTCTTTCACTGTATCTATAACCGGGAGCGGAGCCTCTTTGACGACAAACTATTCTCCGACGTTGGAACTTCTTGGAGACTATGAATGTGGTCTTTTGCACTTTTCAACTTTCAACTCTATACCTAATATTGATGGACGAAACAACAAGTTTTATTACGGTGATAATGAAATGATCGAAATTCCTGAAGGGTCCTACGAGCTTCAAGATATTTGTGATTATTTGAAAACTAACATAAAAAATACACTGCTTAAACTAAGATGCAATAATAACACATTGAAAACAAATATATTTTGTTCTAAAGACGTTCATTTTAATAAAGATGATTCAATTGGCAACATACTAGGCTTTGGAATGGAAACAATAAAAGCTAATATAAGCACTGATTCACAGTATCCTGTCAGCATTCTATCAACAACTATCGTGAGGATTGAATGTGATGTAGTTAGTGGTTCATTTGTGAACGGAAAAGCAAGCCATATTATTTACGAATTTGTACCTAATGTACCTCCTGGTTATCGAATAATAGAAATACCAAAAAATTTAATTTATTTTCCAGTCAATCAAACTTCTATTAGTTCCATCAATATACGACTGTTAGACGCTGATAACAAAGAAATAAATTTACGAGGTGAAGAGGTACAATTGTATTTACATTTTAGAAAAAAATGATAAATTTTCATAAAACCCCTGCCATATCAAATGTCCAAGTCAGTCCTAAAAGATCTTCTCACAAAGACACACGACAGCAGTTAAAAAAGAAGCTTACCAAAAGCAATAAAGAATACCTCAAGCTAATTGGTTTAATAAAATGAATATTTTAAACATATCTCAACAAACCTCATACGACAACAGCATCGAAAGTTTTGAGTATCATTCGTACAGACCGTATGTAACAAGTTTCAACAAGAATGATGAAATACGAATCCCCATCAATCAACAAGACCTATATGTGCTGCCTTCGCTCAGCAGTTTGTATATCGAAGGCAAAGTAATTGTCTACAACAGGACAACTAAAGAAAAGGTTTCAAATGTACATTTCGTTAATAATCCAGCGTTATTTCTATTTCAAGACATAAGATATGAATTAAATGGAGTAGAAATAGATAAAATAAAAAACGCAGGTGTAACTACGACCATAAAGTCTTATCTGTCCTTAAATGAAAACGAATCAAAATATGCTCGAGTTTGGGGGTGGTCGCCAGAAGGTATAAATAATACAAGTGGTGGAGAATTTTCTGTATCCATTCCTCTAAACAAGATTTTAGGATTTGCGGAAGATTATGAAAAAATTATCATTAACTGCAAACATGAGTTAGTGTTGCTTAGATGTAACACTAACCTTAATGCAATCAAGTTGAAAACAGGAGAAGTTTTGGAAGATATTGTTATAAGTAAAATTATCTGGAGAGTACCTCATATTAAAGTATCTGACCGCGAAAGAATAAATTTACTAAAACAATTAGAAAAAGATCTAGCTATTCCATTAGCATATCGTAACTGGGATTTATACGAGTATCCATTATTACCCAAAACTCGTAAACATACTTGGTCCATTAAAACTTCATCTCAAATAGAAAAACCGCGATTTATTGTATTAGCTTTACAAACCAACCGCAAAAACAACAGTGAATTGTCGATGGCGGAGTTTGATCACTGTCACGTACGTGATGTGAGAGTGTTTTTAAATTCGTCATACTATCCATATGAGGGATTAAACGTCAGTTTTACAGAAGACAAATTTACTTTATTATACGAACAGTATGCCAGATTTCAACAGTCGTATCACGGACGTCGGTCAGAGCCGTTGATGAGTTTGAAAGAATTCAGAGACGTTGCTCCCTTATTCGTTATCGACTGTTCGCGACAGCACGAAACGTTAAAAGGCTCAATCGACGTGAGAGTAGAAATCGAAACAGACCAAGAAATACCTGATCAGACAGCTGCATATTGTCTGATTTTAAACGACTGCATATTTGAGTATAAGCCTTTGAGTAATATCGTTAAGAAAATATCATGAATAGTAATACAATAATCGTTGACTTACAAGGATTTAAAAATAATAATAACGACTTTTTAGTAAAAGAATTATGTATAGCCACTCGACAGCATACACATACATTTTATGTTAAACCACCATACCCATTCTCAGCGCTAACCGATGATGAAAAAAAGAATGTTCGGTGGTTAGAAAGAAATAGAGGGTTTCGATGGAGCGAAGGCTATATCGATTACAGAGAATTCAGAAGAATTATTAAACCTTACTTAAAAGACCGAAACATTATCGTAAAAGGTGAAGAGAAAGTGAAATGGGTGAAAGAACTGTGTGATCATAATAATATTGTAGATATAAGTTACAAAGACATTCCAAGATTTAACATTCTGTACGATCTGTATTGTAAGGAAGAATCGTATAACTGTTTTATTCATAAGAAGTATTGTGCATTAAAAAATGTATTATGTTTAAAAAAATGGTGTTTAGAAAATAATGTACACTTTCAATAAAAAATAACTTATATTTATTGCTTTTTATTTAAATAATTAAAGTTGAATGAAATAGAAATAAAACAAATATATTCACATCACACATACAATTTATTTAAGCAATAATTACGTACACATTAATTTACAAAACAAACCCTAACTTATATTATTTTCATACAAATTATATATCTTGCAATTTTATCGACTTATTCATTCTAAAGTCTATTGCGACCCTACAGCTAAAACAAATACTTAATACCAAAGTAAACTAAAACCAACTCGTATAACTGTAATTACATATTTTTTTTGATATATTACTGACTAACTTCTCGGTTTGGTCCATTATTTCATCACCGTTTTCATTCACAACATATTGTGCGGATAACAAAAAATTATCATCGTCTATACTGTCACAATGTTGCTGGGATCCATCTAAATCAAACACTGAGATCTTTATCAGACGGAAACCTTTTTTGGGAACGCTGTTTACCACAAACGAATGAACTGGGATATTATGTAGTTTACTTAGTGCACTTTTAGAAACACATTTTTTTCTTAATTTTGCTGGACGACGTTCCCGAATCTCAGCGTTCGGCTTTTGCTGAGCTTTCATTTTTAAAAACTCTTCAGTAAATCCTTCCAAAGGATCTTGAGCATACTGGAAAGTATCCCCATATTCATGTCGGTAGACATTGTCTTCGGATGTAGCAGTCAAATCTTCTACGCGTTCCATTATCTGTAAAAAAAGAAAATATTTAACACCAAATCAGCAATCTTTGGAATTAACGATTATTTTTTAAATGTATTTTAATGACTTAAATCAATAATAAATCAACTTACCGTTGTGTAGTCAGGTCCAAGACTCTATTACCAAAAAATACGTAAATTATGTACACGTGAGTAACTATAATATAAGTTAAGTTTTGTTTTGTAAATTATGTAGACGTGAGTAACTAATTACAGTGCTTATCGACGCAAGAATGAATACTAAAACAAAGTCTTCACATTATTATAGTGATTGCATCATGTAGGTGGCATTATTATGAATGAGGACTCATGTTACAAACAGTACCGCGCGCTCATATATACGTAGCGTAGGTTGTACTACCTGTAGCCCTAGCATGGCCACCAGTAGAAACGCGAAAGTAGGTATAGACAAACTGTGGACTTGAGGTGCCATTCCGATCTTTAACGCGACTAATTGCGACCGACAAGAATTCAATTATAATGCCACTTTATGACAGATTATAGCCTATGTCATAAAGTAGGATATTATTTGAATTTTTAGGACTATAGTCTGTCATAAAGTGGCATTTTAATTGAATTTTTCGGAACGAAAAAAGATCGGAATGACACCTCAAGTCCACAGTTTGTCTATACTTTCGTATTTGTACTGGCGGCCATGCTAGGGATATTGGCATGCGCGCGCGGCACGTGTGGATTCAGATTACTCAAGTAAAGCATGTTTCAACTTGATAAAACTTTACGTTACTTGAATTTAGCATCAGCCTGCAGGTTTGCTTGCAAAATCTATGTAGTTGAGAAATAATAAATAAAACAAATTTATTTAGTAAATGATATTTTATTTCTAAATCTACATAATATACATACTAAATACACAGGTTATGCTAAGAAAGTAAATAATACAAAGAATTTCTTAATTAGGTACAGCTTATTAAATCTAGTTAAAAGTTAAATATACTAGTATGTCCCCATGATTTAGTTGAAATTTTATCTTTAGATATGACTCTCTTGTCATCATCACCAGACAGAGCAACTTTCTTCACAGCACATGTGTACAACTCGTGTTTTATTGACTTAAATAAAACATTTGTTTTATGAACAATGTTGCCTTCGTACAGAGTTTTTTGGTAATCAGTAACATTGAAATTGCTGACAATATTTTTCTTAATTCCTTTCGCTTTTTTGATTGTGCTATTTATGGTTTTAATACAATATAACTTTGAACGAAGGCCTACAAATTCACTTATGATTTTACCCGCCATTTCATCCTTGAACAAACCAGGAACTTTTTTATTTTGAATGGGTAAATCATATTGATTAGTATTACAAAAATTACTAGTATCAAAGTAAGGCAAAAAATGTTTTTTTATGTCATCATAAAAATCATGGGTCCGTATATGATATACAAAACTATCAGTGTCCGTGTAACACATCTGTACATTATTTTTATAAAAAGGTTTAATAACAGAGTAATGAAAGTTATACATATGACTTTTTGACAATTCTAGTACGGTAAAACCAATGTATATTGGTTTATCCAAAATTATTTGATCAGAGTTTAATTGTACCGCAACTAGATTTTCACTAAAAATTGTCACGCTATGGAAATTTGGACGAGCGATAAGCTTTTGTGCACATTGCCTTTTCTTAGTCACATTATTATTATCAACCCACTGATTAACTAAATGCACATTGACCCTCTTCTCATTATTTTCTAAAGTTTTTCCAAACACACTGTTATTCAAGAGTTTGAAAAAGTCTTGTTCAAATGTTGAGGAACTTTTTTGTCTCAGAGCAGTATTCAAATCAATGTATTGTTTCAAATACGGGCTTTGTCGAAAACTAATCACTCGATGAATTTTCTTTAATATTAAACCATGTTTAAAACATGTTTGCAAGTGAATGTAATGTATAACATACTTAAATTTATCATATAAATTTGGAACTAGTTTGAAAGTTTTCCCCCCGGGTGGAATGCATTTTTCAGAACAAAATGGTAAATCATTATGTAAGTTATGTAAATGTTTAGGATATTGTAAATCCACTTCTAGAATATAACCACACTCTGCATCAATCGGTATTTCGGTTACATTTAATTTGTTGATTTCTTGTTCATTGAGAAATCTGAAATCTGATAATGGTAAATATTGACACATACTATATCCATATAAATTATTACAATCAATATAAGTGACGTAGGAAGGAGATTCTGATGGTTTGTAATTTTCTAAGTAAGGATTATTTGCTTTTGCATGTCTATGAGAGCACAGACATACTCCTCCCCTGATACCACTCTGTAACATGCGCACCATCGACAAGTCATCGATAAGTTCCAATTGTATTCCTGTTTTTAATAACATCGCATCAAAAGATAAACTGGGTGCTGTTAAGTAAAAAGCTGGGTCTAATTGATAGTGTTGCTTGCAAGTCTGTCTAAAATTTTCAAAGATATCTGCCAGTAAAAGCACATCAGTTTTTAGATATAAATCCGTATAACTACCTAAATCTTTGATTTGAAATGTTGACCAAATTAAGCACGCGTGCTGGTAATCCTCATCAGAAATATCATGATCAGTTAGGGAACTATAAAAGCATTTTTTTGGGGGTAGACTTTTTTCGTCATACCGCTTCCACGAGTTCATATATTCGTATGGATAAATGCCTTTACGAGTGAGTAACTGAAATTCATCTTCATCGGGGAAATGATTTTGTAAGTTTTTAAACATTTCCGGTTTTAATGTCTCTGACAATTTACTTAAGCTTGTTCCCAAAAACTTAAATGAATCCACGAATCGAAGTTGAAAAAACTGATTATTCGTAACTGGTACAAATTTGGTAAATGAGATGTAGTTTTCTTTTGTTTTAGGTATTATTTTAATATTACCAGGAACCTCACCTAACGCTTTTATAAAAAGATGACAATCATAACCAGCTAAGTTATGAAAAAAAATGGGGACGAATGAAGGGCGTTTATACTGTAAATTACAAAACGGATGCGCAGCTCCGCGGTAACGACCAGTAACGTGGCAATGGTCACGGACTTTGTCCGAAAAAATAAAATTTTCACAAATATGACAACGTGTGGCATTATCAAAATCAGACTTATCCGCCGTAGAAAATATCATAGGGACTGGTGTACTAAGTATATCAAATATTTTTTGTACGTCTTTAAGAATCGAATCTACAAACTGCTTATCACAACCAGGTCCTCGATATGATACGTACCGATTGTAACTAGGGTCATCACGACAAACAATATAATAACCAAAAGCTATAGGTAAATGTTGGTGCAATGTAGTCGTATTTTTGCTAGAAGAACAGTTAGCTTCAGTATTGGTTTGTAGCATCGACTCAAAATCTGCGTAAATACAAAAAGGCATGTTTTGTTTTCGAGCATAGTTTTTAAATTTAATTACTGAGCCCTTATTTGGGAGGACAGTTACAACGCCTCCACATAAATGGTTTTCAACTTCCTTAGAAGTACTGAAAAATATCAAGCACAAATCACAGAAGTACAATTTGCTGTGATGAGATGTAACTTGGCTTCTAAACAGTCTAGAAGGTTCTTTGATCAAACAATAATGAGAAGTGTTATTATTTTCTAGATACAACAAATGTATAATTTTCTCGTTGCATGTTTTATTAATGTCTGATTTATACAACGGCCCAACAATAGTTTTACTTTTTTTTAAACCATAAATTATGAACTTAATATTAGGATTATTTTTTTCAAAAATTTTAATGTCATGGAAAGTCACAGGAAAAAACATTCCATTTATATTAAATAATTCACGAAAATTAGGATATGATGAAATTCTTTCAGGGTGATTTTTAGCTGGATATAAGGCTGCTGTCACACTCCATAGAAAGCAATGCTGATCTTTATTCATAATATTTAAACACGCCTTTTTAGCCTGAATTGATTTGGGTAAACTGATAAAACTCGAACCGCTAAGTGGTTGATATTTATTGATATTAATCTCAATGTATAAATTATTTAAAAATGTCCACCCACTGTCACGATCCTCAAATTCCTCTATACTAGTTTTTAAATAACTAACTGTTTCCAAATATATTTTTTCAAAATCATAATTACTATGTAATATTTTATTCTTGGTTCCAAAAGATTTTATTTCTTGTGAATTATTGTTGAACTTCAAAAACGTCCCAAATAGTTCGAAATTAACCTTAACACATGAATGTTTAATAAGGTTTTCATCTAAAAGAGATTTTAACTTGTTACGAATTTCGAAAAAAAATATATCTACTGAAGCTAACTGAAGTTGATCAAGAGGTAATATCTTATAAGTTACAATACGATTACGAAATGCAGAGCTGACGATTTCTACACCATCACTGTATTCTATTGTCTTACTACTTTTTCTATGTGAATTACTTCGCAAATGACCTACCCATGATTTACTATGTACAGATACGTTACACGTCGTACAGAAAGGCATTTTTTTATATTAAAAAAGGCAATGCTATCAAAACAATAATACAGTAACCGATATTAATGTAAAAAAAAATAAAAAGGTTATAAATCTATTCTAGTATAATAAAAAGAAAATTAATATCTACTATAAATTGATTAACTGTAAACCTACTTAGTAAATTTTATTTTTTGTCACTGTAATGGACGGGCTCTGACTCCTCAAACTCGGTAAAAGCTTGTCCTAAGAAGCCTTGCAGTGCCTCCCAAGACGATGATGACTCGTCGCACTGGAGCTTCACACTTACCAGCGCCGTCTTGTATCGCACATTAGCAGCGTGAGACACGTAGTCCGATTTTTTGTAGATCTTGAGGTCCACAAAATATTCGCCACCGGTCTTCGCAGTCCGACGAGACGTTCCCGTAGAAACTCGGCTGGAGAAGCTTGATATTATTTCCCCGCCACGAGATTTGGGTTCACTGCAACTAGCTTCCTCAGCCCGCAAGATATTGAATAAGTCCGGTCTCCTTGTTCTGTAAAAATACAAAATTAACATATCATTAAAATACAATAATCGAGAAAAAATATTAGTAAAAAAACAAACAAAATAGGAATAAGTGTATTGCACATTCACTTTTGACTGTAAACAATTAGGTGCCTAGTTTTATCAGACTTCAACAGGATACTGAACTAAGTTTTGATAAATAATAAAAAGTAGGAAATCATTGTATGCAAACTGAATTATGGTGGTTGGGACTGTGTTGACTATTACAGACACTTTGTAAGTAATTAAAAACCAGCAGAATCAGAAATAGAATTTCAGCAAACGTAAAGTATATAATAATCGAACTTACCGTGTAGTTATAACTTCGTGCGGCGAGGAGTATTTTCGCTTTCGTTGAGCACTTTTGTCTGATGAGGTGCGGGTCAACTCCAGCGGAGGCGATGAGTCGCGTTGCTTTTCGGGGCCGGCCTTGCGTTTGCTGCTTGACGCCTTTGACTTCTTTTTCGGTGCTACCGACACCACAGATGGGGCCTCAAACTCTGAATCGGACCTATTAAAGAAGAAATATAAATTATTTTCCCATCTTGATGAATTAATCACAAAAAAGAATAATAATATTAATTCTATACTCACTGACATTTTATATTCTTTTATTTCTCGTTGAAATTGAAGACTGGTGCGAAGCCACTTGAAAAATTGTGACTTGTTCCAACGTGCATCGCCTTTTATGTTGGAAAAAGGTCTTTGTCATCAAAAATGTGTAAAAGTTATCAAGCGCGAGTTGATACGTATGTGCGTATGTTTGTCCGTTTTAATGTTATATAATTTTGCTTGATTTTAAATAACAATTACTTAATAATAATTAATCCGTTTTTCGTTTAATTAATGTTTAGTAAAGTTTTTTATTTATTGTTATTTATTCTACATAATATAGTTTATTCTACATTTTTAGGAAATATACTAATATTAATTATATATTATAAGCAATTCTTAGTTGTTTACTAACGTTATATGGAATGTAAATTTTCTGAAATAAATGGTTTGATTTGATTTGACTGATCATGCATCCAAATTTTCAAAATCTAGATAAGTATCTTTATACATCTGTGCATTTTTTTAAGCATGTTAAATGTTGCATACTTTTATAGCGAATTTAATCTTGAACCAATACCTAATTCCCAAGAAGAGATTAAATTAAATAAATTATTTTGTTTAAACAAGCAAGTAAATCCGAATATTTAAAGTGTGTATGTGAATTGTGATAATATGGTAATTATGAAATATAAACGCTTCATAAACGTTATTTAAACTAATGATGCCTTAAGTACAACTTTCGACCTTATTATTGATCAATGTAGCTGAATATGGAATAAAATTGAATAAAGACGAATCTACGTGGCGCGCTCGCTGCGGCGTTTCATTGAAATGCTTTGTAATTGTATCTCTGCCGCTGTCCATAGTAGGGAGGCGAGCAAGCTAATTTTGTAGTTACTCGAGTGACATGGGGACCTAGTAGATTTCGTAGATTAAGTAATGAGGAGAAAAAAATATTATGACAGTGGGGCAATGACAAAATGCAGCTATTTAGAAGTTAAAAAAGTAATTATATATAAAAATTGTCTTAAAAGGGAATTTATTATTCAATTTAAGGAAACAAACATGTAATCGTCAAGCAGGATTAAAAAAATAAATCAAGAAGGCTTTGTTTTTTAAATATGGACTTTAATTTTTGAAAATTTCAAATCTTTATATCTTTCCCTTTACTTTAAGTGCTTTAAATAAAAGCTTATTTGGGGTCTACACAACGTTCTCTATTTTAATCTGACAATTTGATACTTAAAAATATTTTTTTAACGCCCCACTCAGATAAGCTGATTTCTATACCACGTTAACTAGAGACATGTGGGAAGCATACACAAGCTTAATATAATTAGCTTAATTAAATAAGCTGACGCGCTCGAGCAACTGCAGAAATCCTCTCTTCGGCTCCCCTACCGTAAAACGAGTGTTGGTTTTACAGTATGTATGTGTAATATTATATTCTTGTTTGACAGCTTGCACTTTTTTCCAGATCAGGGATGTGAACTAGAAGCGAGAACTCGATTAAAGAGATAATTTAAGAGGCGATCAGTTTTTACCCTATAAATCCAATAAATTATAAATGAATATTGTGGGTAATAAACATGATTATTTTACCTCCAATCAAATTATGAAAATTATCATCCTTTAAATTCATTTACGCATATATAATATGCGTAACGACATCAATGTGACAATTATTTGTTTCAAAAATTATTTACAAGCACGGTCTATCGATGTTTATAATTCCTTATTTTACTTAGTTATGAATTTGACGCATGGTTTAATTTTTATTGGATAAATCTTATCGAATTTATTCATGTCTTACTGATTATTTGTATAACTATTAATTTGAATTATCGCAACACTATGTTGGGATGGATAACTTCACGTTTCAACACAGGAACATCGTGTGTGCATGTATTTGCGTGCGACTAATAGAGTTACCAACTTTTTTCTATCATATATAATACTTATTTATCATATATAGTTATCAACTTAAAAAATATAGTAGATGACAAAAAAAGAAAAAATAAAATAATCACGTGGCACGCACACAATACAATACAACGTTTTTGGAATAAGATTCATTTTAGCTTGACTGCGTTCTGCTTTACGCAAAATATAGTAGTTTCGCCTACTATTTTTTAGAAATATAGTATTTGATCACTTAAAATAGTAGGATACTATAATATTATATAGTAGGTTTGACAACCCTAGCGACTCAGTCGTTCTGCAGTTCCTATGATTTCCCGTCTTGGCTGATGGCTCATTCATTTGCAACGCAGTGCGCAGAGGTATCATCGTGGTTTCAGCTCAGTACATCAAAAGTGTATGGGAAGATAAAAGAATAGTTAAAAGTAAGTGTAGTAGTTATTGTATTCATTATAGATTTAATTCATTACACAATTATTTAAGTTTTGATTTAAATTGATAATATTTTAGTTTTTGAAATAGATTCATTATTAATAAATAATATTAATAATGTATCAATGTAATAACATTGATACATTTTAAAATTAAATAATTACCAATATATTTATTCGTTACCCATCAAATATTTAAATCTAATGTGGTAGTCTTATTGAATAGTATTTTCCTATATTAGCTTCATGATTTTATTGCATTAACTTTTTTACAGAGTAGGTATGGCAGGGATGAGTTATAAATTTAATTGAATAATGTAATATGATATAAATATCTTACCTTATTCATAAAACACTATTATACTTTTACGTGTGTTGTTTGATGGAAAAAAAAATATATATTTATTTTTTTCATTTTTTCAGATGCTTGAAAATTAGAGAAGTTCATCAAAAATCACAGCGGAACGCAGAAAAAGGATTAGACCAGGCATTATTTAATTGTAAGTAAATTTGAATCTAAATGTATCTAGTTTATTGAATGAGGTTTATGTAGTAGATACCATATTAGAGGTAATTATTTAATCAGAATAATAATTAATAACCGATAGTTATTTTAATAATAACAAATTTAAATATAAAAATTCATAATATATTTCCTGTAAAACTGTTATTGCATAATATAACGTTAAAATTTTCGAGATTATTTGAATGCCAATAAGTCAAAGAAACATAATTAATCCATAATTTTTAGATGAAACATTACTCAAACATCCTTAATCGTCGTCGTAGTTTTAAAGTACTCGTGACTCTAAATGGTGATTATATGTAAGTGTGGATGTACATAACATTCGGTTTTCCTTTTCCAGATCGGATGATCAATGACGAAGAATTCTACATGACACAAACGAAGACATTATTTTGTTTATTTGTATAAATGCATAAAAAACTGGTGTTTAATTATTGATAAGATCCTAAATTCCTATCCCCTGAAATGTAAGCTTAAACATACTAAACATCATAGTGTGTTAGTATATTTAAGCCGAGGTATGTTTTTTGGTAAAAAAGTAGGTGATCTTACCATGGGCCGTAACCGATCACGAGTTAGGAGTATGATCGGTACGTGATCTTACCCACGGTAAATGGCACACTGACACACCGAAGTTAGCGAGGGCGTGAGCGAACAGAGGTGTATGTCATGAGCATGTCAATTCATTTACCATCAGTTGATGCATAAACGTAAGTGGCACACTGACACACCAAAGTGAGCGAGGGCGCGAGCGGACAGAGGTGCATGTCGTGAGCATGTCATTTCATTTACCATCAGTTGATGCATAAACGAACAGGAGTTATTGGGCATTCTGTCCCACCTTCACCAAAGTGAGCGAGCGCGCGAGCGAACGGAGGTGGGACAGAATGCCCAATAACTCCCTACTCTTAATAATAATTAATCCGTTTTTCGTTTAATTAATGTTTAGTAAAGTTTTTTATTTATTGTTATTTATTCTACATAATATAGTTTGTTCTACATTTTTAGGAAATATACTAATATTAATTATATATTATAAGCAATTCTTAGTTGTTTACTAACGTTATATGGAATGTAAATTTTCTGAAATAAATGGTTTGATTTGATTTGACTGATCATGCATCCAAATTTTCAAAATCTAGATAAGTATCTTTATACATCTGTGCATTTTTTTAAGCATGTTAAATGTTGCATACTTTTATAGCGAATTTAATCTTGAACCAATACCTAATTCCCAAGAAGAGATTAAATTAAATAAATTATTTTGTTTAAACAAGCAAGTAAATCCGAATATTTAATGTGTGTATGTGAATTGTGATAATATGGTAATTATGAAATATAAACGCTTCATAAACGTTATTTAAACTAATGATGCCTTAAGTACAACTTTCGACCTTATTATTGATCAATGTAGCTGAATATGGAATAAAATTGAATAAAGACGAATCTACGTGGCGCGCTCGCTGCGGCGTTTCATTGAAATGCTTTGTAATTGTATCTCTGCCGCTGTCCATAGTAGGGAGGCGAGCAAGCTAATTTTGTAGTTACTCGAGTGACATGGGGACCTAGTAGATTTCGTAGATTAAGTAATGAGGAGAAAAAAATATTATGACAGTGGGGCAATGACAAAATGCAGCTATTTAGAAGTTAAAAAAGTAATTATATATAAAAATTGTCTTAAAAGGGAATTTATTATTCAATTTAAGGAAACAAACATGTAATCGTCAAGCAGGATTAAAAAAATAAATCAAGAAGGCTTTGTTTTTTAAATATGGACTTTAATTTTTGAAAATTTCAAATCTTTATATCTTTCCCTTTACTTTAAGTGCTTTAAATAAAAGCTTATTTGGGGTCTACACAACGTTCTCTATTTTAATCTGACAATTTGATACTTAAAAATATTTTTTTTAACGCCCCACTCAGATAAGCTGATTTCTATACCACGTTAACTAGAGACATGTGGGAAGCATACACAAGCTTAATATAATTAGCTTAATTAAATAAGCTGACGCGCTCGAGCAACTGCAGAAATCCTCTCTTCGGCTCCCCTACCGTAAAACGAGTGTTGGTTTTACAGTATGTATGTGTAATATTATATTCTTGTTTGACAGCTTGCACTTTTTTCCAGATCAGGGATGTGAACTAGAAGCGAGAACTCGATTAAAGAGATAATTTAAGAGGCGATCAGTTTTTACCCTATAAATCCAATAAATTATAAATGAATATTGTGGGTAATAAACATGATTATTTTACCTCCAATCAAATTATGAAAATTATCATCCTTTAAATTCATTTACGCATATATAATATGCGTAACGACATCAATGTGACAATTATTTGTTTCAAAAATTATTTACAAGCACGGTCTATCGATGTTTATAATTCCTTATTTTACTTAGTTATGAATTTGACGCATGGTTTAATTTTTATTGGATAAATCTTATCGAATTTATTCATGTCTTACTGATTATTTGTATAACTATTAATTTGAATTATCGCAACACCATGTTGGGATGGATAACTTCACGTTTCAACACAGGAACATCGTGTGTGCATGTATTTGCGTGCGACTAATAGAGTTACCAACTTTTTTCTATCATATATAATACTTATTTATCATATTATATAGTTATCAACTTAAAAAATATAGTAGATGACAAAAAAAGAAAAAATAAAATAATCACGTGGCACGCACACAATACAATACAACGTTTTTGGAATAAGATTCATTTTAGCTTGACTGCGTTCTGCTTTACGCAAAATATAGTAGTTTCGCCTACTATTTTTTTAGAAATATAGTATTTGATCACTTAAAATAGTAGGATACTATAATATTATATAGTAGGTTTGACAACCCTAGCGACTCAGTCGTTCTGCAGTTCCTATGATTTCCCGTCTTGGCTGATGGCTCATTCATTTGCAACGCAGTGCGCAGAGGTATCATCGTGGTTTCAGCTCAGTACATCAAAAGTGTATGGGAAGATAAAGGAATAGTTAAAAGTAAGTGTAGTAGTTATTGTATTCATTATAGATTTAATTCATTACACAATTATTTAAGTTTTGATTTAAATTGATAATATTTTAGTTTTTGAAATAGATTCATTATTAATAAATAATATTAATAATGTATCAATGTAATAACATTGATACATTTTAAAATTAAATAATTACCAATATATTTATTCGTTACCCATCAAATATTTAAATCTAATGTGGTAGTCTTATTGAATAGTATTTTCCTATATTAGCTTCATGATTTTATTGCATTAACTTTTTTACAGAGTAGGTATGGCAGGGATGAGTTATAAATTTAATTGAATAATGTAATATGATATAAATATCTTACCTTATTCATAAAACACTATTATACTTTTACGTGTGTTGTTTGATGGAAAAAAAAATATATATTTATTTTTTTCATTTTTTCAGATGCTTGAAAATTAGAGAAGTTCATCAAAAATCACAGCGGAACGCAGAAAAAGGATTAGACCAGGCATTATTTAATTGTAAGTAAATTTGAATCTAAATGTATCTAGTTTATTGAATGAGGTTTATGTAGTAGATACCATATTAGAGGTAATTATTTAATCAGAATAATAATTAATAACCGATAGTTATTTTAATAATAACAAATTTAAATATAAAAATTCATAATATATTTCCTGTAAAACTGTTATTGCATAATATAACGTTAAAATTTTCGAGATTATTTGAATGCCAATAAGTCAAAGAAACATAATTAATCCATAATTTTTAGATGAAACATTACTCAAACATCCTTAATCGTCGTCGTAGTTTTAAAGTACTCGTGACTCTAAATGGTGATTTTATGTAAGTGTGGATGTACATAACATTCGGTTTTCTTTTTCCAGATCGGATGATCAATGACGAAGAATTCTACATGACACAAACGAAGACATTATTTTGTTTATTTGTATAAATGCATAAAAAACTGGTGTTTAATTATTGATAAGATCCTAAATTCCTATCCCCTGAAATGTAAGCTTAAACATACTAAACATCATAGTGTGTTAGTATATTTAAGCCGAGGTATGTTTTTTGGTAAAAAAGTAGGTGATCTTACCATGGGCCGTAACCGATCACGAGTTAGGAGTATGATCGGTACGTGATCTTACCCACGGTAAATGGCACACTGACACACCGAAGTTAGCGAGGGCGTGAGCGAACAGAGGTGTATGTCATGAGCATGTCAATTCATTTACCATCAGTTGATGCATAAACGTAAGTGGCACACTGACACACCAAAGTGAGCGAGGGCGCGAGCGGACAGAGGTGCATGTCGTGAGCATGTCATTTCATTTACCATCAGTTGATGCATAAACGAACAGGAGTTATTGGGCATTCTGTCCCACCTTCACCAAAGTGAGCGAGCGCGCGAGCGAACGGAGGTGGGACAGAATGCCCAATAACTCCCTACTCATGTAAATTAAAGACGTAAATTAAAGAAGAATTTTTTTTCCCCCGCTGGCAACCCTACTATTATCTTGTCATTGTAATATCTCCCGATTAAAAATTGTAAAATAATTATAAATCTTTAATAAACTGTTAAAAATAGTTAATAAGTTAATTATAATAGGTAGTAGTAATAAGATAAATAATGAATCTCAGTGCTGTGAACAAGTTTTGTGTAAAATTGAAAGTGACCTACGTCAACGGCGATCAGCTGTCAAGGTAATTTAAATTTTGTATTAAAAACGCTCAAAACTCAACAGAAATCTTTTAAATTGGATTATAATTTTATTATTTACTATTACGAGCTGATATAAATTGATGATAGGCCATAATAATCACCATAATATCACAATTCACCGCTAGAGGAAAGCAATATATCAGCTGTTTCGTTATAGGTTACTTAGGCCGGTCCGTGGAACTGATGAACCTTGTCGTTCCTTTTTAACAACCCTCTTACCTCACTCTAGCTTGCGTGACCCCTCTACACCGACCAAATATCTCAACATCTAAAGATATCGAGTGACAGGATCATATAAGGAGGACTTGGTTAGATCTATTCCACTGCCATTGTAGTTATTTAGAAAATTAAACACATTTCGTTGTCACTTGCTTTATGCTATATTTCTTGATAGGTTAGCTTGTAGGCCTGGCATAGACTTGTATCTTCTTTAACATCTTACACACCCCACTCTAGCTTGCGTGACCCCTCTACACCGAGCATATATCTCACCATCTAAAGATATCGAGTGGTTGGGTCTCTCTGAAGATATTGGAAAGTGTCAGGTGTGCAAGCTAATAGATAGTTGGGTCATTGATAGACAGATAAGTCAATTAATTAACTGATTATCTTATAGTTTACTGTTAGCTATTATGATGACTAGAGGAACCCTGGCTCGTCAGACTGAGGAGCAACTCCGTCTGACACTTCAGGAACTTAAGGAGTGTAAAAATCAAAATGAAATATTGCTTTCTGAACGCGAGGATCATGAAAAAGACATGTTAAATATTATTAAAAGAAATAGCGACTTAAAAATTGAATTGAATAAGTTAAACATAAATTATGAGGAATTGTGTCAAAAGAATATTCAATTACAAGATATGGTGGACAGCTTCGACCAGTGTAGGGATGAGTATGAGGAGGCCCTGAGCAACACTACCATGTGGAAGAGAGACTCGATGAAGCCCATACACAGATTAAGTCGCTTGAAACCGAAATTCATGAACACAAATCCTCACAAACATGAAACTTGTTCCAAGAAATATTTGGGAGGGATCCTAGTATTATAGACAAAGATGTCACAAACAATAAGAATACTTTATTACCAATAATTGATTTAACGGGTGATGACAGCATACCTTCCTACACATTTCAAAGCAAAAATAAACTAAAAAAATATATAAAAATTAATAAATGCATTAAAAAAACCAGAAAATTATTAATAAATAATAAGAAAAATATTATTAAACTAACGAAAGTTGCTAAAGACAAAATCTTAATAAGGAACAAATATTTAGCTAGTACCAAGGAATTGGAAAGTACGATATGTTCATATGAGGCAGAGGTATGCAGTCTCCAATCAGAAATTACATATTTACATGCCTCCCTCCAATCTGTTACTAAAAGATATGAACTGGCACAACTGGAAATATCTAGTCATATATCAGCGTTGAACACTTTGCTTAAGGAGTCCCATTATAATGAAGAAAGACTTAACACCCGGTTTCTGAAAGGCTGATCAACTCTAAAATTAACTAATCGCCTGTTCAATCTCTTGTCAAGTAACAATTGGGTTGCTAGAAGCACGGTTAGTTAGTTTAATTTGATCAGCGCGTCAGTTGACGGTAGCTGTTCAATTTGACTCGAGAACGATATGTCAACCGCCATTTTGGGTTTCCGAAACGCTTGTCAAGCCGTGATCTTAGATTAAAGGTTTGTTAAAAGCTGTGTCAACTAATCGGTAATTGTGGGTGAATTAACTTGTGAATTCAATTTATTTTTTATATGAATCTACATTTTCTCTTTGAAACTACGTTACTACAAGGTTCGTAAACACATTTATTATGAAGTTTTAATAAAAATTCGTTAGAAATACGTTGATTATGCAAATAAACTGTTATTTGCAGTACTCGTTTTATTTGCAAAAAATGTATATTATAATCAATTTCATTTCTATAATGAAGAAGAATTTAGGATTCGGTATCGTCTGAAAAATTGAAATTCGGAATTCTGACAAAAGAACGAAAATAAACAAATCGCATGTCAAATCAAAATGATCACAGATTAGTTAATTTTCGTCTGATCAATGTTTCAAAAAGTATCAGATTTGAAATTCCCAGAACATTTTTGAAAGCAATGACAGTCTGCAATTCCTTCTTTTGACATTTAATTTGCATTTTTGATAGTTAATAGTGAAGCAATGAACGAAAACAAACAAATCGCTAGTCAAATTAAAAATGATCATAGCTTAGTTAATTTTCGGCTAATCAATGTATCAGAAACTCAAACTGCTAAATTAACAGCAGTGTTAGTTGATCAGTGATTTGATAGACCTTTCAGAAACCGGGGGTAAGTCTCTATTACTAAACTCATCATGCCAATGTAAAGTAAACTGTTCATCGGATATCATTAATCTTACTATGGATGTGGAGACTCATTCCAAACCCTCTAATATAGAAAACTTAGATGCATCATTGGCCTCAAGACCAGGCTCAATCAATATTTACAGCGATGAGCTGGGTCGTAGTGTCGGAATGCAACTGAGTAAGTTGTACGAAGGACAGTCAGTATGCAATACCTGTATGCCGGGTGCTACATTTGAACAAATATCAAATAAAGTTTTAAGCATTACTCACTGCCCGAATACTACATTAATAATATTGTCAGGGAGACGGGGAAATGTCAATAAAGATCAATTGAAAAAGTATATAGAATCACTAAGTTTACTTAAAAATGTAAGTAAAGTTATCTTATTTACATTTCCCTACATACAACGGTTGCCATGGGAAAACAAATTAAGATATAAGCTTAATAGCCAATTGTATAAGGCTGTTAATAATAATTGTATATTATTGAATGAAACTGAGAATAAGATAAACATTATTGACATTAATAATATTCTTAATTATAAATTATGTAAGTTGACATTAGATAGATATTTCCTATCATTTTACTTTACACGACTTATAGCAAGTACGCTATTCAATTTTTTAATTTTAAATTCAGCCAAGAACTTGGCTAGTAGGACGATAACTGCTTCTGTTGAGCAGTTTGGTCATAATGATATGACATCTAATGACAGCTTGGAATATGTTCCAAATAAAAATAATTTAAATTAGACTATAAGACAACAGAGGATGTCTCTAGCACTGTAGCTCTAAATCAAATAGTAAACTTAGTTCACTTACGCTGGTGCATCAAAATATACAAGGAATGTCAAATAATTAACTAGAAATTGATTTATTTTTAAATAACAATAATGTAGATATTTTATGTATTACTGAACATTGGTTCAAGAAAAATGAAATAATGTTAAATTATAGTATGCACCAGCTGGCAAGTTCTTTCTGCAGAGAAAAAGCCATAAGAGGTGGTTCACTCATACTAGTTAACAATAATTTAAAATATAAAGAACGTAAGGACTTAGTGAGCCTCTCTACAGAACGAACAACTGAAATAGCCTGCGTAGAGGTGGGAAACTTTATTATTATATGTGTATACAGGCCTCCACTAGGATTATATGATATATTTGAAAAGGACATGGAGATTTTATTAACAAAAATAAGTGCATCTAACAAACACATTTTACTTTGTGGTGATTTTAATATAAATATTTTAGACAATAATTCAACCACTGTTAGATTCACTTCTTTGTTAAGATCATATAATTTGACAAATTTGTTTTATGAACCCACAAGGATCAGTGGCAACTCTGCTACATGCATTGATAATATTTTTACCAATATAGACCCCTTAAAGAAAGAAGTCTTAAACATACTAAGTTCTGATCACTGTGGACAGCGAGATATTTTCCCCATGAACAAGAATTTCAAAAAAGTATGTAAAAACAAAAGTACTTGTATTCCAATTAATGATAAACGTATTGAGAAGTTTAGGGGTGAAATTATATCTAAGATTGGAAATTTAGAATATCATAGTAGTCCATATGACATTTGGTAATCTTTTCAAATTAATTAAAAACAATTTTGATACTACCTTCACCTCTAAGACAGTTGGAAAAAACAATAAGAGTAAATTTAGTGAATGGGCTACACCAGGTATTATGAAAAGCAGATTAAAACTGTATGACCTTTATAATAAAAGAACTATAAATCAAAGTGAACACTTTATAAACTATGTAAGATTATATTCAAAAATATTTAAGCAAGTCAGCAGGGCTGCCAAATCTATTCACATTAGAAATAAAATTAAGAATTCAAAAAATAAAGTAAAGACAACGTGGCAAATAATAGCAAGTGAAACTGGAAGAGTCGCCAGTCACAACTCAAATTTTAAATTAAATATAGATAACAAAAATATAACTTCCGACAATGATGTTGCAACTGCTTTTGAGAAATTTTTCGCTGACATTCCAGTTTCAATTACAAGTAACCTAAAGGACTCTCCTGATGATGCTATATTGTTACTTAAAGAAAATGTAAATGAATGTGAAATCGACTTCAGATTTAAAGAAGTAGGTCCTGAAGACATTATAAAAACTTTCAATTTACTAAATATTAAGAACACTACTGACTTGTGGGGCCTATCAATGAAAGTTATTAAATCTATAATCGATGTTATCGCGCCCTACTTAGCGACTATATTTAATGATTGTATAAAAAGTGGCGTATTTCCTGATTTAATGAAACACAGTAAAGTTTTACCTCTTTTAAATCTGGTAGTAAGTTGGACCCGTCTAATTTCCGACCTATATCTTTTTTACCGACATGGAGTAAAATTTATGAAAAGATAATACTGAATCAATTACTAACGCACTTTAATACAAATAATATTTTACATAATAAACAATTTGGATTTACAAAGGGACGGTCTACTACAGACCGTCCCTTTGTTGAATTGACCAGTAGTATTTTTAATGCCTGGGAGACGTCGCAGGATGCTCTAGGAGTTTTTTTTGCGATCTCTCAAAGGCCTTTGATTGCGTGCAACACAAAACATTGGTCAGGAAACTCTGTCACTATGGCATAAAAGGCACAGCACTCGCCCTCCTAAAATCGTACTTGTCAAATAGAACTCAGAGGGTTGAGATAAATGGTAAAAAATCTGCTGGTGCAAAAATTGAAATGGGGGTCCCACAGGGATCTATATTAGGACCCTTCCTGTTTCTTATTTATATAAATGACCTGCCATTCTTAATTAAAGATAAACATGGGATAGTATTATTTGCTGATGATACATCTCTTACATTCAATATCAAACGGCGTAATGCGTGTTATGACGAAGTAAATAATGCTCTCTCAAAGATTGCACATTGGTTTAGCGTTAATAATCTTTTACTTAATAGTAAAAAAACAAAATGTATTAAATTCAAATTGCCCAATGTAAGGCAAACGGAAACCAATGTGCTTTTAAATGGTGATGTTATGGAGCTAGTGGATACAGCTGTATTTTTAGGTATTACATTAGACTCCAAGCTTCAGTGGGGCCCTCATATTGCTGGGTTGGCCGACAGACTCAGTTCAGCAGCATATGCAGTAAGTAAGATTAGACAATTTTCAGATGAAACAACAGCACGTCTACTCTATTTTAGTTACTTTCATAGTATTATGTCCTACGGCATTTTGCTGTGGGGCAATGCTGCAGATATAAATATAATTTTTGTGCCGAAGCGAGCTGTGCGGGCAATCTACAAGTTGGCCCGTAATACTTCACTTAGAGAAAAATTTAAGGAAACTGGAATCTTAACTGTTGCTTCTCAATATGTACTATCAAATGTATTATATGTTAAATAGAATATATATCAATTCACGAAAAAATGTGATACCCATGGTAGAAATACTCGTAATAAACATAAGCTTGAAATACTGGTGACTAGACTTACTAAAGTCAAAAATTCTTTTAAAGGTCAATGTATACGCCTTTATAATAAGATCCCAGAAATCGTTCAAAATCTCTCAATTAATAGATTTAAAAAAGTTGTTAAAGAACGTTTGTGTACCAAAGCGTCCTGTAAAGTTACTGATTTCATGAATGATAGTACACCATGGGAATAAGGTCGCCCCCTGCAGAGCTGTTTTATTATAATATGTATAATAATTGTACACTCGTTGTATTTTATTTAGTCATAATGACACTGTTATTTTATAATATATTTTTTGTAATTTTCCATCTTTTTAGAAAAACATGGCCTCGTGCGAGTTTATTACGCCGGTTCTTCTCGCCGGGTTAGTTCCCGAACCGGTGGTAGGCATCTGTGTAGCCCCGACGTTCAGAGAATATTTGAAAAAATTTATTCTGAATAAAAAATTTTGAGTTTGAGTTTAAAAATAGTATGGGATACGATGACATATCAACCAAAATAATTAAATCCGTAAAAACTATTATTGCTAAACCCTTATGCCATATATTAAAATTAAGCAACTAACTGCAGGTGATTACTGTAATCATTTTATTAACCGGCATGTACTGCAACTGTGACTCAATAAGTACAGTGTGTTTGGACCGAGAGTTCTTTTACACAATCTATATTCTATATGCATCGGAATTGATTGCGGATCTCTGACGATGTTTTACCTATTCTATAAATTGAACTATATGTTTGCCCGATTGGGGTAAATAACTACAAGTAAATTACTGCAAGTGTTTAATTATATTAAGTTATTTTATAAACTGCCATAATGTGTGGATTGACTGCGGGTCTCTAAACACAATTTATATGCATTGGAATTGACTGCGAGTCTCTGACGATGTTTTATCTGTTCTATAAATAGAACTATGCGTTGGCCGGTTTGGGGATTAACAGCGAGTTGTTTTATAAACCGCCATAATGTGTGGATTGACCGCGAGTCTCTAAACACAATCCTTATGCATCGGAATTGACTGCGGGTCTCTGACGATGTTTTATCTAAAAATAGAAGTATAATATGTTGGCTGGTTTACGAGGGTTAACTGAGAGTTAATTACTATTTAAATTTAAAATATATTGATGTTTTTAAATCAACATAATGTATAAAAATAAATAAAAATAAAATAAAATCATTTATTTCAGGCTTCTGCGACCCATAACATTACATTTAAATTTTTTGAAATTTTCGTTACATTACATTATAGTCATTACATTAAAATTACAATACATTTAAAATATATGATTTAGCAATTACATTAAATTGAAATTTTAAAGTTATGTATACTTAATAAAAAATAATAAAATAATAATATAATAAAAATAGATCAAAATCACAGTCAATCACCATATCTTTGTAAGTCTTGTATAAATAAATTTAAAATCATTGTATGCAATAAATTACTATTTAAAATTAAATTAAAAATTGAACACTTATGAACTAAAAGACATTTAGCAAAACACATTAAATTAAAATTGTAAAGTTAAAATCATGTATAAATAAAATAATAAAATAAAAAAATAAAATTAATCAAAATGGCAGTTAATCACATCTTTGTATAAATTAATTTAAGATCGTTGTATGTAAGAAGTTACTATTAAAAAATTAAATACAAATAATAATAATACTAAACGTTATGCACTGCGCGTAACATGCATACTGCAGCAGTGGTGAACAAAGGGGCAGTCTACTCGTGATGCTATCATCGCCAGGACGGTGTTGGAGCTGTCCCGCACGCGGCGCACCAGCGACGCGCACCTCTTGCGAATAGTCGCCTGAAAGCCATCGGTGCGCGCCGCGGCGAACATGCCGGAGGCGCTACAGTAGCGGGGCAGCCCCAGCATCGCCCGGAATGCATTATTGTATTGGACAGTGAGGGCGTTGTAACCTTTTTTGTAATATTTGGCCCACAGGGCGCACGTATACAGTGAGGTGCAGAAAGCTCTGAAGAGTGTTTTTTTTTTTTTTTTATTATAAAATTGTGGCCGTCTATGGACTGTTCGTCCATATCCTTTTTTTGTTATTTTCTCTGAAGAGTGTTAATTTCACCTCAACTGAGCACCTCGCAAACCTGCGAGCCAACATATTAGCTCTTTTGGACAACGCCCTCCTCTCCCGCTCGATGTCCTTATCGTCTCTGAGGTCGACAGTGACTATATGCCCCAGGTACTTAAACTCCTCGACTCTACTGAGAGCGATTCTGTTCAGGAGAATTTCAGGTACCTGTTTTGGGGTTCTACCACCGGCGGCATGAAAGACCATGTATTGAGACTTATTAATATTATATTTAAGCCCGTGTCTACAAGCATACTCCTCACAAATCCTAAGTAGCTTTCTTAGACCACCGATCGAGGGGCTCAGCAAAGCCATGTCATCGGCGTAGCTAAGGTTATTTAGGCATATGCCGTCTATATGACAACCTACGTGCTGTTTGCTAAGCTCCTCGATCAGTGAGTCTATGTACAAATTAAAAAGGGTGGGCGAGGTCAGCCCCCCCTGCCTCAAGCCACACTCCAGCCTATAGGACTCTGACAAAGTCCCCGCCCAGTTGACATGATTCATTTGATTTCTGTACCAAAACTTAAGTAAGTCTATGAATAGAGGAGGTACTTTGGCCTTTTTCATCTTATTCCAGAGGATGTCGTATGATACCATGTCGAAGGCCTTGGACAAATCGAGAAAGCAGGCATAAACGGGGGTCGAGCGGTCACTATAGTAGCGGACGGTGTGCTTAAGGCTCAGTATGGCACTTTCTGTGGAAAGTTTCGGCCTAAAACCGAACTGGTTAATTCCGAGTATGGATTGACTACGAGTCTCCGACAATGTTTAAAAATAAAAATTAGCAACTACCGCGCGTTTTCTCGCGCGCTTAGTTTTATAAATAGAACTACATATCTTTGCCGTTTTATAGAGAACAGCTATTTTGAGCTAATAACTAGATTGACTGCGAGTCTCATAAGTTAACAAACAATGCGCGTCCCGCGCGATCCTTTTGTTCTAAATATAGAACTACGATTATATTTTATTATGTTTGCCGGTATATAATTATTATTATTAAATAAGTTTTGCGCCAATGTTGGGACTCGGGATACACCGCGAGTGTATAACGAAACTTACTTAATATCTGCGTAACGTGATAGTTACTACCCTCAATATTTTTTGTAACATATTTTATCTAGCAACTCTTTATTATTTTCTGCCATTTGACTAAGCAGCCTATTTTGAAGGGACATAAAAAGGGGCTCCATCTCATTTTTAATAGCTTTTTGCAGCATTTCTGGTGATGTCACTGCCAAGTTCCTGGTATTAGACGCTCTAAGCGTCATGTTTTGTTCAAATGAATCTTCTGGACTTTTCGTTGATGTATTAGAAAGTAAGGACGCATTTAACATTGCTCGTTTATCCTTGCACTTAGGACAAGTCCAAGATTTCCACTCCTCCTTATTATGTTTCTTGAATGTATATAGGGTACATACACCAAAACAACATTTTTTACAATTTTTGTCTGTATGTCTGTCTGTCTGTCTGTCTGTATGTTTGTTCCGGCTAATCACTGAAATGGCTGGAGCGATTTTGACGGGACTTTTTTTGGCACATAGCTGATAATTATAGTAAGGCAAAACTTAGACTACATTTTAACCGACTTCCGAAAAGGAGGAGGATATATTTCACTTTTTTATGTTGGTTCGCGGACAACTCCGTCGTTTGTAGACCGATTTCCAAAATTATTTTGTTGTTGTATGAGATGTAGTCCGAATTTGGTAACATGATCACAAAAGTGGTGATCTGATGATGCAATGCATGAGAAATCGACAGGACTCCTTAAAATTTATATGGAAACATAATATAGTGATTTTACGTTTTTCTGAAGGATTTTAAGCTTAACCTACCAAAAAATAAGAATTTGCGCCGAAGTACCGAAGGTTTGGACGACCTCTGTGGCTCAGTGGTGAGCGCGTCGGTAGCTCAAGCCGGAGGTCGCGGGTTCGAATCCCGCCGACGGAACAAAGAGTTTTCAAAGTTCCCGGGTCTGGATGTGTATTAAATATGTGTATGATATAATAAAAATCTTAAATATATGTAAAGTATAAAAAGTATTAAAAACATTTCCGTTGTCTGGTACCTGTAACACAAGTCCTTTAGGTACTTAGCACGGGGCCAGACTGACGTGGTGTGAAGCGTCCATAGATATTATATTATTATTATTATATTATTATTATTTGGTTCCGAAGGTGCTGTAGAGAACTCTTGAATCCTTATAGATAAATTTTCGGCAATTTTGGCGTTGTTTCAACAACTAAAAGCATATTATTATGTCAATGTGTCAATAATAATAATAATCATCATTATCACTATAATTATGCCATGAATCATCACATTATTATCGAAAATCTTGCCTTTGATTTTATTATTGTTCCACTGTTTGTTGGTTGATTTTCAAAAATTTTTTGTTGCTATTAAGTGTTTACTGTTTATAGAGGTACAATAACCCGAATTTGAAACAATGCTCACGAAAGTGGTGATCTGATACTGAAATTCGTGAGATATAGAGGGAACTCCTGGATATTTTTTGGGACACACATAGAGGCGTCAACTATTTCTGTATTCAATTTTCATATTTTTTTGATTCGTAGCAGCTAACTTTAGCGCAATTTCTATGTGCAATTTGCCGCTTTTTTGTGGATCTAGATTAAATTAACTAAAAAGTATTAAAAGTATTAACTTTCATATGAGACATCACACATTTATTTTGGACCACTGTACGCTGCACTATAAACAAAATAGCTTATTTTGTCTCTCCTGAACAAAACGAGTTCTGATATTACGCCTTTATTGCCCGGGGCCAGCGATATACGTGGGAGGATAGGATATATACGTGGGAGAGCCATGCTTCGGCACGAATGGGCCGGCTCGACCGGAGAAATACCACGTTCTCACAGAATACCGGCGTGAAACAACGCTTGCGCTGTGTTTCGCCGAGTGAGTGAGTTTACCGGAGGCCCAATCCCCTACCCTATTCCCTTCCCTACCCTTTACTTTTACTCTATTCCCTCTAAAAAGGCCGGCAACGCACCTGCAGCTCTTCTGATGCTGCGAGTGTCCATGGGCGATGGAAGTTGCTTTCCATCAGGTGACCCGTTTGCTCGTTTGCCCCCTTATTTCATAAAAAAAGGCTATATTTTATCACGACAAGACTAATAGGAGAGAAGAAATAGAGAAAAGTGGGGAAAAAACGGAAGAAATTATTTGAAAGGGCTTATTTGAAAGGAGAGAGGGCGCCACCGCGCAACTGACAACATCGTACTCGCAGTTAAAATTACTTTTAAAATAGTTTTAGTGATAGATAAAGTGAAATAAGTGGAAAAAATATATTATATAACCCAGTGAAAATACATTCGGACAGTAATAAAAACTTTCTTAAGTGAGTGTAAAAACGAAATAAATACGACACCATAAAGGACCGTCCGTCTAACATAGACAAATAATCAAATGACAAAAAAAGTGTAATATATGAACCCTTAGTGCGTGTGATTTGTGCGCATGATAAATAAAACAGTGACACGAGTGCAAATAAAAAGTTCTAAAATACATAACCTAAAAGTGCAAATCATGATCAATTAAAAACAACACCAAGAACGACATCTATTGGCATGTATTGATATTACCTTCCTACCGAGTGTCGCCAGACCAAGCTCAATTGAATATGTTACGAGCCCAAATCACAGAGGCCGCTTTTTCATATCATCACAGTCACAAGTAGAGAAACAAAAAAAATTATATCCACAGCTGAATATATTATAACCTCCTCGTTTTTTGGAAGTCGGTTAAAAATAAAAGCGCCATCTAGCCTTGAATACGAAAACTACGTACTACTATCTGGTGCTCACTCCTGCGCAAGAGATTAGTACAGGACGATACCCACTAGAAGGCGTTGGTAATATAAAAATTATCACGATGGAGAAAATTAAAAAGATGCTTTTGGCAATGCAAAACGAAATAAGAGAACAAAAATTGAGCATGATTGAAATAAAAGAAGACATAAAAACTACAATTATTAACAGCCTAAACGTAAAATTCAAAAACTTAGAGATAAAACAACAAAATTAGAGAAAAATATAGAAAAACAAGATGAGAAATTGAGAAAAACATGGAGAAAGAACTTGATAATATTTGGAATTAAAGAAGAGTAAAAAAATTACCATGACCTAGAACAAATTATATTAAACACTAGCTGTTACCCGCGACTTCGTCCGCGTCAACAAAATGTGATAAGTTGATGGACCATATCTTATGCAACAACAAAAGAATTTTGAAAATCGGACCACAAACGGCGGAGTAAAATCCATCGGGAAAACATAAAAAAGTAAAAAATATCCTCCTCTTTTTGGAAGTCAATTAAAAAGTAGCCTAAGTTACTCCTTATTACATCAGCTATCTGCCAATAAAAGTCCCGTCAAAATCGGTCCAGCCAATTCGAAGATTAGCCGGAACAAACAGACAGACATACAGACAGACAAAAATTCTAAAAATTGTTATTTTGATGTCTGTACCGTCTGAATATTCATATGCATAAAGTAAAAAACGGTTATTTCAATATTACAAACAGACACTCCAATTTTATTTATATACAGGGTGTAACAAAAATAAGTGATAATACTTTAGGGTGTGTACGTGTTCCTTGTAGAGAGTTCACTGTGAAAGTAGTAAAGACTAAAAATTTTTTTCACTTTTGTATGGGGAAACTCGTGACGCTCGGACCCTTGCCCATACAAAAGTGAAATAAAATTTTCGTCTTTCAGGGCTGCTACTTTCACAGTGAACTCTCTACAAGGAACACGTACACACCCTAAAGTATTATCACTTATTTTTGTTACACACTGTATATGTATAGATAATGAACACGCATTTTAATGTCTATTACCAAACAACTCACATTGAAGCTTCAAGAAGAGTGGGGAAAAAAGGATCCACAATTAGACCTATTATTATAACATTTAGCACGGTAGGCCTGAAAATAAACATACTGAAAAACAGAAAATGTTTAAAAAATACTCCATATATATCGTATACAAGAAGACTACCCTCAAGAAGTACTTAATAATCGCAAAGAACTGTTCATTCAATAAAAGATAGAAAGGGAGTCAGGCAAAACCGCTTTTATTAAATACGATAAACTTATTGTATTAGAAAACGGAAAAAATAACCCATCCTGCAATAAGAGAAATATGTCACAGTCACCAGAACCATTCTTTTCAGAGCATCTCAAGAAACAAAATTCTAAGAAAAACAAAACTACAAATTTAGAAAGTTTTTTTACCCGACAGCCGAAGTCAAACTCATCGAAACAGCTCAAAAAGAACCAAACGGCATCCCACAGAATGAAATGTATATGCAGCAGACAAATACCTCAAACAAAGTCAACTCGAAGAAAACATCTTTGCAACCAGAACGTTAAAACTCAAAGCATAAAAAATGAGTTAAAAGCATTAAATAAACTGACAAGTAAACATATAAAACAAGATTACACTGCCTACAGGTCGCATACAATAGAAAAACATCTTAACAAAGCAGGAAGACTAAAAAGAGCTTTTGAAGAACTGAGAACCCATAAAAACTGGATAGAGGAATTAAAAGGCCAGAAAAAGGTGCATAGAAGCAGAAAATAAATACTAGACATAGCAACACGCTTTTATAGAGACTTGTATAACTGCTCTACATTTCTACCCCTTTAGGAATGTCCCTCACATGACTATGAAGATGTCGAACCCATATTAGAAACAGAAGTTATTGAACAAATAAAAAAGTTAAAGTTAGAAAAGAGCTCAGGCCCAGACGGAATAACTTACGAAATCATAAAATTAGGATGCCCGTTAATAGCAAAGCCAATAACAAAACTGTTCAACATGATTATAGAATCTACATACGCTACCAGTGGTCTGAATCTCATATTATAATATTATCATATAATTAAATTAAGAAATTTAAAAAACCCCCGCCAAACAACTTTAAAAAGTAATGAAATAATATTTACTGCCTTCAAGTTCAAATAATTCCTAACTTGTGTAAAGTAATATTTTAGTCCATAATTGTTGTCACGGTGTGTCGGGGAACCCCCAAGTAAACTACAACCTACAACCGCCAAGTCGCTGATTATCTCGATTCAGTTCGCTGTGAATTGATCCTTAAACTTGTTATGTGAAATCAAACTTCTACATTAGCGGTCCCCCGACACACCTTGACAACAATTATGGACTAAAATATTACTTTACACAAGTTAGGAATTATTTGAACTTGAAGGCAGTAAATATTATTTCATTACTTTTTAAAGTTGTTTGGCGGGGGTTTTTTAAATTTCTTAATTTAATTTTATTTCATACTTTTTAAACTTGTGTTGGTTATAGTGCAGAATGTTAATTCCTATCAACAGAATCATATTCTCATGATTACCATTTTTTTATTTTTATTAAATGAGGGGGCAAACGAGCAAACGGATCACCTGATGGTAAGCAACTACCGTCGCCCATGGACACTCGCAACATCAGAAGAGCTGCAGGTGCGTTGCCGGCCTTTTAAGAGGGAATACGCTCTTTTCTTGAAGGTTTCCAGGTCGTATAGGTCCAGAGATACTGCTGGTGACATTTCGTTCCAGAGTTTTACAGTGCGCGGCGGTATTTATCGATGTCCTTTTCGATGAGGCCGTTAATATGAGCCCAAACATGAAATCTCCACTTTGAGTTCATACGAAGCTCGGTTCCTATAGAATCCAGGTGATGCTGCAGTAGCAGCATGTAAATATTTAGTGTTTATCTACTTCTTACTGGTTGTCGCAATCAAAATGAGCCCAAACACGAAACCTCTGCTCTAAGTTAGGACATCTATAACTATCGACCAATAAGTCTACTGCCTTCGCTAGACAAATAATTTTCTTCAATCTTAGAAAAAAATAATAAGACAAACACTTGAAAACAAACAACCAATAGAACAAGCGGGTTTTAGAAGAGGCTTTAGTACTACATACCATATTCACACACTCGAACAAATAATAAAGAAGTTTAAAAAATTTCAAAGACCGCTCTACATGGCTTTTATTGGTTACCAAAAAGCTTTGACACAATATCTCATTCTGCTATTTGGAGAACCCTACACGACCAAAATGTCAATCAAAGATACATCACCAACATACTAAAATGAGAAGAGTCAAGGTAAATAGACAGAAGAGCTCAAAAAACATGGAACAAATTTTGGATTTTGGAGCTACAAGGAAGTACTGAAAGGTAATTTTCCCGTTAAATTAAAAAAGAAAATAATGGATTCGTGCATCTTTCCTTCCTTGACATATGCATGCCAAACATGGAAGTTCACCCACAAGGCAAAAAACAAAATTAAGACCAGTCAAAGTGGTATGGAAAGGAATACTCCTTTCCATCTTCATCATACGATGAAGATAAGCAAATTATATATTATAGCTGTGCCCCGCGGTGTTACCCGCGATTTATTAGGTAAACTAAATTATGTTTTAATAGGTCAATTAGTTATTTGTAATTAGAGACAAAATTAATTGAGTTTGATCATCGGAAATATCAATTTTTGATAACTGAGAGATGGAAGTTAATTATTTTGTCATATGTTATTGTTTTTAACCGACTTCTAAAACTAAGGAGATATAATAGATAATATATATTTTATGTTCAGATGTGATTTTTTTTATGATTTATGATTAACTTTGCTGTTTCTGAAACGATTTCCAACTTTTCGCAGTGTAAAGGACTGTGAGACGGAGGTCGGGATGGACGGAGGGCACATCTATTCTAATATTATAAAGCTGAAGAGTTTGTTTGTTTGAACGCGCTAATCTCATTAACTACTGATCCAATTAAAAAAAAAAATTTAATCCAGGAAGGCTATATTAGAGTGCATCAAGAGTTTCCAATAAATTCATTTTTATAATTAATTACTAAGTTTGTTTGTACTTTGTAAAAAAGATAATTTCAACTGAGCACGACGCGATACTATTTCGTTAAAAGCAACAGTTCCAGGGGAGGTCAAGGGGGGGATTGCCCCCCAAGCAGAAAACAGGGTGAAAGCCTATTAATCAAATAACACTCGAAATCCGTATGTTTAGTTTTGTTTAGAATAAATTTACTTTTATAATAAATTACTTCATTCGTTTGTAAAAAGGATAATTTCAACTCAGCACGACGCGATACCATTTCGTTAAAAGCAACAGATTCAGGAGGGGTGGGGGGGTTTGGGGGGGCGCAGCCCCCCCAGGCAGGAGACAGGGCGAAAGCCTATTAATCAATTTAAAAAATTTAAAATAACACCTCCTCTATTTCGAAAGTCGGTTAAAAATGTTACCCATTTGTTAGCCCAGGATATCAGCTAACAGCTTGTAAATTTTTGTCGAAATCGGCTCACAAACATCGGAGTAATCGTTGAACAAAAAAAATCACATGAAAACGAACATAACATCTCCTCCACTTTGAAAGTCGGTTAAAAATGTAGTTATCCTATGTGTTAATCCAGGATGTCAGCTACCTCCTTGTAAAATTTTGTCGAAATCGGTCCAGCCGTTTAAGCGTGAAGAAGTAACAAACATACAAACTCACAAGCTTTCGGCTTTATAATATTAGTAGGATATAAAAATAGCCCATTTATCGAGGAACGCTATAGGTTATATTTTATCATGCTAAGGCTAATAGCAGTAGAAATATATAGCTAAAAGAAATAGGTAAATGTGGAAAAAACGGAGGAAATTATTTTAAATTGCTTATTATCTTAAGAAACTACTGGAGCAATTTTTATGTTATTTGGCACACGTGAAAGGACATAGGTTTCTTTTTTTGCGGAAAAATGTACGGTTTCCGTTACATTCCTAAATTACGCGAGCGAAGCCGCGCGGAACATCTAGTTATTATAATAATTCGCATAGGTACGTATTGTCGCACGCACGCAAACTACTGGCAAGGTCTGGTAACGCCCGAGTGGGTGTGCAGTTAGGGTTGCCATCTTGTTTGGCAAGAAATAAAGTATATTCAGATCTCTGAAGTATTTTCAACAGTATTTTACTAAAAGAACAGTACGATCGAGGAATTAATTAGAGCTTCTGTCAAAACTAACTTGAAATTTAAAAAAAAGTCTGAGCGTCTTGGTTTAATACGCCATAATAAAGTGTTGACATTTTGATGCTGAAAACAGTATTTTGTATACTTTATTTTTCTTCAACAGTAAAAAGTATAATTTAATGAAAAACAGTATAATACTGTTTAAAACAGTATGGTTGGCAACCCTATGTGCAGTAGACAGATGACCGACCCGACATGGCGTGAGATCGGGCGCGGGACTTTAAATAAGCCCATGCGGTGCAAGGATTGTCTTCCTTCTCGAGTGATCGGACAGCACAAATGCCGGAAACGACACGTTTTTCCAACGCGGGATACGAACTCACGAATCTCGATTACGAGTCGAGACTCGAAAGCCACGCCAACCACTCGACGACGGAGGATATATTTAAAAACTCAACAGTCTTGCTGTACCTTTTAACCTGTTTAATAGTACACCTACTTATAGTCAGAAAGAGCAAGTAATTTGCAATAATGCGAGCCATTAGCGCTGATATCCACACGAGGCGGTGTCGAAGTGCGCGTCAGGGGGGGGAGGGGGGCGTCGAGAGCCATCGAAGTGTAATGCTCCGCCACTCGGCGCGGGACCGATCTCGAGCTTCGATTTGTAAAACAATAAGCCGCAAATGCGACGTGCATTACCGGCCCCACCCCACCCCCTCCTACACTTACACCCCGGTCGCGAACTAACCGTATTATATTTACACATGCTCGGTACACGTGCAAGTAGTAGGTATCGAAACTAAAGCACTTCGGGCTGTGACGCGGACAGAACGGTGATGCATCTGCCGACATGTGGAGACGGCTCAGTAAGGATAAAATTTCACGGAATCAAAAATATTTTCAGTTGCACCATCCATCTGTCATCGCACCGTACTCTTTTTTGCCGAGCTATACAAACTGGTAAAAAAAAACTTTTTTTTTTCATTGAAGTCACTCAAACACGATACAGCATAATTATTACTACTTAACAGTTCAAAGTGTATGACGATCGGAGGTCGTAGTATTGTACTTACTACAGCGTACGAGCCGCTTTAGGAAGCGACGATGCTGTAATTGCGCTAGCGACTAGCAACTAGCGAGGAACTTAATAACTGCATCTTTATTTTCCTCGTCCTCGTTGCAGTCGTCATTATTGTCAAAGTGTATCCGCAAAACGCCAATTATATCACTAGTCCGATACGAGTATACCGCCTTAGACTTTAGTCGGCAACTGATGGGTACACTCCCCAGCTCGTGTTGTTCGTACACCGTCGATAGAATTATCGACGTTCCTACGGCTTTCGAGGAGATCTTTAATTATTGTTTTCCGAGCGAGTGGATCCGGCGAGGCGGGGCCGGATCCGGGCCGGGGCCGGCAAATGAGCCGTGCCCGACCTCCGCTCCGCTCAAAGAGGACGCACAGAGAAACGTCAAATTCATTTCCGACTATTAGCGAGCGCCCGCGCGGCCGGGCGCGGGGCGGCCGAGGAGGGGGGAGGGGGTGTAGTAATGGCCGGCTATTATTTTATTTTCCGGCGCGGAAAGAAATGCCTTAATTCGCAACAAAGAGACGACGGGCCGGCGGAAGCGTCTTTAGTGTGTCGGAGGAGGGCGGGGCGCGGGGGACGAGCCTCGACTGTCAGTGGTGTTGACGGAGACCGCCTAGAGCAGCAGTGAGCTATTCCTAAAGCCCTTATTCCACCTTATTAAATTTAGACGTCTAAATGATTCAGTAACTAAATTTAGTCAAGAGAAATAGCATTTAGAAAGTTAGGATCCTAATTAGTGTACTAAATCGGAAAAAGTGTGGCTTCTGACTGACTAAATCATTTAGCATCCTAGTCAGGAAGCTATTTAGAAAGGTGGAATAAGGTTTAGAATTTTAGACGCTTCATTCGCACCGCACTGCGTGAGCTGTAAAGACGTACAAGTGCTACCTTTATATCAATAATTTGGCGCTAATGTTTTGTTCGTGTTTAATATTTTTGTACGAAACACGAGTGCGCCATGTTGATTGCTTTTAGATAAAGAAGTTTTAAGTCAAAAAAATATCCACAGCAGAACACATAAACTCCTCGTTTTTTGGAAGTCGGTTAAAAAGGATATAAACTACGTCTAAGTAACATACTTAAACTCAATTTTTTTTATTCAGAATAAATTTTTGCAAAATTTGCAAAAATTAATGTTCTCTTAAAGTGTACATGATGCCTACCACTTCAGGAATTAACCCGGCGAGAAGAACCGGCGTAAGAAACTCGCACGGGGTCCACTTTTACATAATTAAACTTTATAAAGATAATGACGTACCTTTACCTTTGGAGTAAAAATGACAGAAATTATTATAATAAAAATACAAAACAATTTGTCGTATGTTCAACAAATCTATTTCCACCGGAGTGTTTCCTGCAAAATGGAAGCTCGCACACGTTACAGTAATTCACAAAAATGGTATGTAACTAATTATAGACCGGTTTCTATAATATATTCTTTTCCCACGGCATCAAGAAGGTCTTACACAATTGTTATATTATATAGGATAAGCAAATATTTTGTTTTTTAAGTGCTAGGCTAATTTTCTGAACCTTTAATTAAAAAAAACATTTTAATTTGATTTTTTAAAATTAAGATAGATAGATAGATAAACACTTTATTGCTCACATATAAATGGGTATACAAACAGACTTAAAATCTTATTAAAAATATAAAAGACTCGGATATTGTATTAAAAAATTAGGTAATTATTAAAACAAAGATTGCATGTTACACAATATGATCATATATCCGAGAAGTTGATTCTGATCTGCCTAGGAATCATCCTAGGCAGATGGGGGACCTACGTAGTTTGGTCGCGTTACGTCAAACCTAACCGACTGATCACAGTTAATATTGAATTGACATATAAGACCAAATAAACTGGTCTGTCAACTGCCTAGGAATCAATTTCCTCGATGGTACAGTAAAATATATTTCCTTATTGACAACAAATGTATCATGATGATCACATGACCCGACACGATCGCAGGCTGCGTATGCTGTGTAACCCGCGAATCAGCAGTAAACGAAGCGTTACGGAAACATCCAAAACCATGAACGGTTTGGCCGAATATTATACAGGTTAGCTCAGCGTTTCTCGAACTTTTTTTGTAGCGGAAACCAAGAAGTGATATTTTTAACGGACCCCCAAAACAAAAGACAAATCACAAAACATGTCTTTGAATGAATTGTCTCCATGCTGGTGTCTGATGAGTGATGACATTTCGAAAATAAATTAGGTAATATCATAGACAAAGGAAAATATTTCTGGTCTCTGGTAATATGCATTGCTCGCGGAGCTCCTACAGGGCCTTTGCGGAGCACACTTTGGGTTAGCCGATTTTAATTCACTCTATTCAGTTACATTATTACAATAACATTATTAAATCGTATATATTTTTAAAATATTTGTACGGTTCAGTGTCTCGTTGAACTCGTACGTTTTGCCCAATCATCAGTTATAACTATTATGTATAAATTAAAGTAAACATGAAAATAAAGACTGATCATAATCAAGCATCAACTGGGTATCATTTTATTTCCTATCATCACTATCAGCGTCGGTATCAACATCAAGCCGCACGGTCTATCGACTATATCAAAGGGCACCCCACCTTGCACATCATTATGCTATTACATAGCTTTTAACGCGGGCTTTGAGCACGGCGACCGAATCCACAAATTCCGTAACAAAAAATACTTAACATTCGTATAACGTCGTTTAAGTTAGGCAGACTTCGGCTAGTTAGTAGTAGTTCCAATAATTCATAATAGATGGCGCTGTTCGTCAGCATCATGCTAGTGGTAAGTGGTAATATGATAACGTTCTTATAAGAGATGGTAAGGACTAAGGACATTCTCAAGTTAGTTTCTGTTTGGATTATATTTATCGAAGTATATATTATGCTAGTAACAACTTTGTGTTTTATTGTCCAGTGACGGCCGACGGGACACAATCATAAAAATATTTAAACAATATTAACTTCTCATTGTTTCAATAAAAAGCCACACGTATTTTTAATATAATTTATATTGTGATAATCGCGCAAATAAACTTTTATTTTATAACTGTGTAACAAAATAAAGTGATAATACTTAAGGGTGTGTTCCCAGCTGTGAACGTAACAGAACTTAAGAGTTTTTTTTTAACTTTTACTTTAAAAAAGTAACAGCGCTAAAAGAGTTACCTTTTTAAATGATGCATGGGCAAAATAATGATACTGTGGCACTTACTAATAACAATTACAAAAACAAAAAACAGGATACTCGCACATCCTAAATGTTACAACTTTGTTTCGTTACATTCCGTATATATGACTTGTAATTATTATTATAACATTGTGTAACATGGAAATATTGTTTTGTTAATTTTTAATGTGTTAAAATTATTTCGGTCGTCTGGGAAAAACTGCGGTCAGGCCGTCAATTTGGACTTTTTCTTTCTTGTGTCTACTTTTGTAAGCTACCGAACTTAAATGTTTTGTTCAAATAAATAGTTTTATATTTTATTGCCAGCTACAACGATAGCTATCGGTAGCAGACTTATGATTATGAATCATCTACATTATTACACATCGACGGCGACCTCGCCCAAGTCCAGCAGCCAGCAGTCAGCAGCCTGCAGCGAGCTTAAAAATCCTCGTGAGTACCTACAGTTTGCAGCAGATCATTTCAATGACTGCGTGAGGACTGAGGTAGAGACGCTCCTTCCGGAAAGCGTAGCGATGCGCTACAGAATAGACACCGGCCATCCAGTGATTAATATCGTGTAAGACAAAAATTGCCAGCGCTGAACGGAATTACGGGAAACCTCGAGTGACCGTTACATCGTACTGAAAGACCAGCCGAGAGACCGGGTGACCGCGAGACCGTCGCATACCTCACCTGAGACACGTTCACCAGTGGCGGGGCTCGCACTGACGGGCCGAGCGCCGGGCGGCCGGCGGACGCGCCCGCTACCCCCGCGGCCGGCCAATAGCGGGCCGGGGGCGGGACCCGCGAAAGGGAAGGGCGCGCGCGCGAGCTACTTGCGGGAGCGGGACGGCGCATCCCGGGGGCGGGCACCCCGAGGTGGCCGATGGAAGGTATCGGGACCTCAGTTAAAGTTTGGCGCCACGCGGACGAAGTCGAGCTCGCGGATCAATCGAATCGGAACGAAACCGGGAGCCGATCAACTCTGCTAGCGCTCGGCATCCACGACGAGACTCCTCAGTAGAGTACCGCGCGGTCGACGGGCGAGCTTTGAATACATAATATCTTATTTATCGGTCGTGAGTGTCGGTGGAGTGGTCGGTGTCGCGGTGTGGCGGTGTCGGCGGATGGTATCGGGGGCGGCGAGATGTCGAGCGCGCGGCGGGGAGCGGCCTACACCATCGACAGCATCCTGGGGCACCACCAGCACCACCGGCCCAGCGGTACGTAGTGACGTACCACTCCCGCCCCGCCGCTGGGATAGGTGTTTCCGGCTTCAGATACTTGAAATTACGCACTACATCTCACTGTTACCGCGGTAGTTCACGTCCTATAATAATTTATATAAAATTCTCGTGTCGCGGCGTCTGTTACAAAACTCCTCCGATTTTTGAAACGCCGGAACCTCTTTGTCGATGTGCTTTTCGATTACTATAGATAACCGGATTAAAAGAATATAAAAACCAGATCAAGATTAAGAAAAATATTTTGTTGCATAGTCCATTTAATAAGGAAGGGTATACCTCTAATGTGATATCATACTGCGACGAATCGGTGGAAGAATCGGTGAAAAATTATGTAAATATGGGGAAAATTATCTAATTTGCGGCTCATGCGAATCATGATGTCGACGTGGAAGGAGACGCGGCCAACATCTTTTTAAATTAATATATAGGACCGGGACGAAACGCCGACCACATAGGTACAGAGTAAAATATATTATTATAAATAAAAAACGCAGTTCCGTAGACCGTAAGTACTCACTACGCAGAGAGGAACAACAGAACTCCTTCTGCCGACTGAGATTTCGCTGTCTACCTGATATTAGATCGTAATTAACATTTTCACAGACAGAAACTTTCACGACTGTTGAATTATTTCAATTCTCTGTTCATTTTTTATATTTCATTTATATGAAATATAAAAAATGAACAGAGAATATAACTAAACTTTATCCAATTCAGTAAACACCAGTGTCTGAGCTTTTAATGTTATGAATTATGGTGTATAGCATATTTTATATACAAATAGGTCTTTTCTCGGGTAAGTAGTCTCGGTAAAAATACTTTAATGTGCACAATTGCACTTACAATAACAACATACATAAATTAAAAAGACATAAAATGGTGAGAGCACACAAAGGCGGCCTTATTACTATACATAGCGATTTCTTCCAGGTAACCTTTGAAAGAAAGAAGCAAATTGCTGGAGAGAAGTGCGTTGTGCTTATAGTTACTTATCTGTTCTTCACAAGCAAATCGTTATAAATTCTAAACCATCTGACTGGACACAGAGCCCAGGAATTTATTTTAGATAAAAAAATCCTCTATCTTTTTAAAACAAAAAAAAGAACCAATTTAAAGCACTAGATTTACTACAACAAGCAATTGATTAAAACACATAAACTTTTCCTAAAACATTGGTTTTTCTATTTTTTATTTTACGATAACTTAACGTCTGTTGTATAAGCGTAGTCCCCAAGTTTAGCTATCAAATGAGGTCTTTCTTATGTTCATAGGACCTTTTTAACCCCCGACAAAAAAGAGGGGTGTTATTATGTATTATATCGGTCAGATTAGTATGAGAGCTCGAAAAAGAACTACTGCTATTTTACAAACGTGAAAGAGAGAAAAATTTGAGAGGCATATTGTGGATAAAATTTGCCGTACATCATGACATTAAAGGATTCCGATCCTTATCTTTCCACCGGTGTGTGTCAACAATCCTTGTCTAACAATATTTCGTAGGTAAAACTGTAGCCCGTAGCCCGTAGCTCGTAGCTCGTAGCTCGTAGATCTAGGCGCGTAGTAGGTCCGGCGGCGCCGCGCACCCATTGATGTCTTTTGGCCGGGCGTGAGGCGGCGGCGGTCTTTTACGCTACATGTTTTCGTACGTATAACGTAGAAGTAGAACTTCTACGTTTTTAATTATTCTGATAAAAATGTAATATTATTATTGTAATAAACTGCGGCTCGCTGTTACTGGCACTATGTGCTTTATGTTTTTTGTTTAATCTGTGTCGTTTGTAAATAGTTCGCTGTCACTATCGCAAGTGAAAAAATAATAATCCGATCAGTGAACCACTGCAATCTTTAAAATCTCTAAGACCAGATAATAAAAAAAGTAATTTTAATGTTATCTAGACCGATCAACAGATTATGCAATACGTCCTAAGTTTGTGCCAATAAAGTATATAAGTAAAGCAACGTATGCCATCCCCTCCAAAAACAAAATACACACCGATAATAATTATTGAAAATATGTAAGTATGTATAATGCAGTAGCCTTATTTATTATTTGGCCGACGGCCGTGCGCAGCTCATCTTCTATTTTAAATATTATGCAATAATCCAGAACAGTTGCTTTTTTATTATTAGCATAACAATAGATATCTACTTATTCACTTCAGCTCAATAAAGGTAATGCTTATGATTGAGTCCTCTCATTGAGTGTATATCGTGACGGAGTAATAAACAGACAATCGATATAATTTTTAGTTAGGTACATTCTACCATATCAAAATTTAATTTACGTTAAATTCAATATTGTATGTAGTTTTCCACTAAAAGTGATACTACTGCTCGCAGGGCCAAATTAATTATATTTTTAAATTTAGCGAATCATTTCGCATCGTAGTCGGCCAAGGAGCAGAATAGGTATTACGAGGCCCCCCCGCGGAGCCGTGCGCCTCCCCGCTGCGGCCCGCTGCGGCCCGCTGCGGCTCACATTGTTGCGGTCTCTGGGACAATGCGCTATGGAGTATGATTACTACCGCGCCTCGCTGGTCGCAGTCTCGGAGCCGTCGGAGGCCTTTTCGGCTCAGCTACTATAGACTCTCGGTACTCAATATTTGTAAACATCTGTCACGCTCGAGGCGGCGGCCGTTAGCGGCGGATACAATAATTATTACAGACGCGTCAGAGATTCCAAAATAGATGCTCCGATTGAAAATTAATTGACAGATTTCTCTCCACCCGTATTTGAATATGTACTGAGTAATTAAGGCGAGGGGCTCGAATCAGAACTAACGCCGTCATATTATTACTGTAGAGTGTAGAATGTCACTCGAAACACATCTGTTTTAACAGCAGAGGCAGAGGAAATACATTAAAGATGCTTTCGGCCTGTTGATATTGTCGTTCTAATGAATAATAATATATTGTTATCGGCGGATACAATAATTGTGGAATATTTGCAGCAGCGAGTCACGAGATAAACGCAATAAATTTTCTGCAACACGGTTAGCGCCCGCCCGCCCTGGTCCAACACTCCACACACTACGGAAATTTTTATTAAAATTTAGGCATTTGATCTGATCGTGATCTGTGATGCCGCTCGGTGGGACCGACACCTAATTAGGAAGTATGAACTTTCCGCTGTCCGCTAAAATACGAATGAGAACAAAGTGGATTACTAATGAACTGAACAGTGTACTGTATATGAATCAAACTGGGCATACTGTTCGTAACAATAATAATAATTAAAAGTTATGTCCAAATGTATTTATTTATTTCGCAGCGACAAAAGAAATATACTGTAAAGTAATGAATAGTTGCTACTAAATTGTTTGAATATCGGTTGTTATATAGGGTGCCTTAGATAATGCTCGGTGGCCGAGGCTGCTATAAAAATTAAAAAATAGAGGGTACTACTCTAATATATTTTACTGCGTGATACGTTCTTACTTTTACAACGGTTTAACAAAGCTTTAACTCGGTCACTACATTCACACTAAAATCGTGACGTGCGGCTGTCCACGCGGTTCCGTTCTCTCGCTTAATTTTTCCTGGCAACACAGGAGATACGGCGCGGGTGGTGGGAATGTGCGGTGGGCCAAAGCCCGTAAAAAAAAACTCGATTGTAACTTTTTCGAAACTGGAAGACAATTACGTGACGAGCTTCTAATGGAGCTGCGCTCCACACCGGTGATCTTGTCGAGGATCGTAAATAAATAAATAAATAAAAATTGTTTTATTTCTGAATAAATTTGAATCAAATATTTTCAGAATGTTGAACTACATGTTGCCTACCACCGGTTCGGGAACTAACCCGGCGAGAAGAACCGGCGTAAGAAACTCGCACGGGGCCACTTTTTAGTAAAAAAGTGGAAAATTTGTCTTTTAAAAAAATAAAATTTACAATGTAAATAACTTAATCTATACAGTATGAATACACAATTGTAAGTCACATATAATAAATGTAGAAGCGTAAGTACTGGTACTCAAATCGGCGCTTCTACTAAATGAAAAGTCTCCTTTCGTCTCCGCGGGTCGAAAAGCGGAAAAAAGTGCAGCCAGTGCACCGAAGAAGCGACGTATCACATCACGCAAAAGGATATTGCGTATCGATTTCGTCGAGTATCGAAACGACGTCTGCTAGCGACATCTATACGGGATTCGGTACCGATCCGGCGACGTCGGAGGCCGGTAATACGTCACGAACGGGGGCCGCCGGAGGCCGGAGAGCCAATTTGTGCAGATTAACGGCGTACGATCGTAGTATTAAATTACGTCGAGATGTCGCCGACGCTGAGGCAATTTGCATAAATACCACTTCTAACAGGAATAAATATAATTCCGAGACGTTCCCCGGGACGTAAATCCTCGTCGACTCCGTCCTCGAGACTCGACGCGCGACGGATCTACCGGCAGCTAACGATACGTGCAGCTGACGTCGTTTGCAATTTTTAAACGTATTTATGCCGTGTTGTTTTTACATTCGAGTGGCGCCGCATCGGAGGTAGTTTCCGCGCGACCGGGCGCCCCGCGCCGGCGGTAATCTCCGGACAATCGTAATTCCGCGCAACGATCACTACAAAGAGTTTATAAAAATAGAATTAGTACAAATGGTGCAGTGATGTCGAGTGACGTTAAGTGCACGACAATAGCGGCGGGTGGCGCGGGACAGTGGGTCCTATTCCCGGGGCGGAAGGTCGCGATTGCGGCGCGGTGCGGGCAATTAGCGAGCCGAAAGTGCAGAGGGTGTGCTGCGGATTAGCGGATCGATGGCGGCCGGTGGGAACGCGCGGCGGCGACGTCGGGCAGCCCGTCAGTCGGCCCGTCAGTCAGCCCGACGGTCGGGACGAACATTTGAATATCGCTCTCATGCTAGTTAATCCCCTTGTACTCAGCTGCTCGATACAATGTAAACGTTTATTATAATGTCATTATGTCGAGTCAATTGCACCATGTCTTATGTGAATCTGTTACAAAATATTCAACCGGCGTATTATTCATGTCGTCGTTGGTAGTACGAAACGTGTTTACAATGTTTTAGAAACTTTAAAATACGGGATTAATTTTACGTCTCCGATTTGTTCCAACGTTATTCTTTTTTGTTCCAATTAGTCCAATCACTTATTATTACATTACTAATAATAAGTAATTTAATAGCTCCATCGGATTCTTTGAGAAACTTGCAACGATAAAAAATATGGGTGTGTAATGTGTACAAATTGTGTCCCTCATAAGGCATACCTTAGTGTGTAGTTATGAGGGACACATGCACTACACTACACATGTAAAGAGTTCACTGAGAAAATAGCAGCGCTGAAATAGTAGAGATTACCAGTTACCCCGACATCATGAATCTGTTGATACGATAATAAAAAATAACTCTTTCAGCGCTGCTACTTTCATAGTGAAATCTGTTAGGCATATAGCAGTCACATGCGCTTAATTTTGTCTCCCTATACAATGTGTCTCAGCACCGGTGTCCGATCCTTTAACGTTTTTTTTTTGACAAATTGGCTCTCAAATATATTTTTTCTCTAACTTTTGAAAAAAAAAACTTTGGCTCCCATACTAATCTGTTATTTGACCAATACTTCATAGAAAATCGTTATAACGTCTAAACTATCTGACTTAGACCATAGAAGTAAAGGAATTCATTTAAGATGAAAACCTCCTCTATCTTTTTAAAATAAAAAAGAACCAGATTATTGCGCCAGATTTTCGACAAAAAAATATGTGTATTTTTTAATTAATAATTAAAAAATACACATATTTTTTTCCGGAAACTTTGGTTTTTCTACGTTCAATTATTACACGAAATTCATAACATATTGCCTGTGTAAGCGTAGTCCACAAGTTTAGCTATCAAATGAGACCTTTTTTATCTTCATAGGATATTTACATGAGAAGTATTGGTCAGATTAGTGTGAAAGCCCGAGAAAAACTAAAATTGCTGCCATTTTACAGCCGCGAGAGAGAGAGAGAAAAAATTTGAGAGCCAAATTGTCGATAAAATATGACATACATCATGATATTAAAGGATCGGACACCGGTGTTGGAACACATTGTATAAAAGCAGAAGCTGCAACCGAATCGTATTCCGTCTAGTGATCGTAAGTAAATATGAATCGCTTGTATATTTTGTTCTCGTCGCTCCAACAGATGGGGTGGAGCTAAAGAGCGAGAGCGCGCATTCGGACTCCGAGCACGAGCCCGAGCTGGAGCCCGAGCTGGAGCCGGGCGCCGAGCTCGAGCGCGAGCACGAGCACGAACGCGAACACGAGCACGACCACGAGCAGCTAGACACGCTGGACGCCGGCCGCCCGCGCAAGGTACATTGCTCCTTATTACACAGTTACATACACGTCGCCGTACAATATAGAAGGGTATTTTATTATTACGAGTTATAATATTTTGGTGTAACGTCACATAATAATATATTACTACGTACTCGCAACACCCAACGTCGGATCCATATCTCGCGACAGCACCGTAACAGGTGAAAATTGTACAATATTTGCTGCTCATTCAAAATGTTACACGCGTCTATCGGCAGCAGATATTTTACAACACAGTGTCGCGCGGTCGGCGGCAGATTGCAGTACTAACGTGTGTGGGGGTGAAGCAGGTGCGGCGCAGCAGGACGACGTTCACGACGTACCAGCTGCACGAGCTGGAGCGCGCCTTCGACAAGACGCAGTACCCCGACGTGTTCACGCGCGAGGAGCTCGCCCTGCGCCTGGACCTCAGCGAGGCGCGCGTTCAGGTAACACGCCAGTTATACGAGAGTTGAGGAGTAAAAGTTAAAATATCCATCCTCGGGGATCAGTTTCTAGACGTTCAGTGCGGGTTCACCCGCGTAATTTATGAGGAATTCCACGGGAACCGTACAGTTTCCTGCAAAAATTATCTCTTCCTAGTCGAATCCTCATGGCTGAGGGACGTGACCACTGAAATTTGCTTTCCGGGATAGGGCTCTCCACTTGTCTCTGTTTTTGGCTTGATGCAGTGCCTCCTGGAATGTACAGTCAGCAGCCTTGACAATCGCGTCTGTCCATCGTGTAGCCACTTTACCTCTGCCCCTTTTCCCCTCTAATTGACCAGCGAGTATGAGACTCTCCAAATTATTAGGCTCCCGGCGGGCTAGGTGGCCAAAAAAAGGCGAGTGATCTTTGTAGACAAAGAGTGGACAGGCGGGTGGTAATTTTGAGTTGCTGGAGTATAGACGTATTTGTCCGATGTGCAGTCTAGGGGATGCCGAGTATTTTGCGCCAGCACCACATTTCAAAAGCGTCGACCTTGGCTCGAGTACGTGCTTTTAGTGTCCATGTACCTGAATTGTTAGGCCAATATAATTTTAATATTCCAATCCGATATTTCCGTAATTTTGTGCCGCTTTACGTCCCGCCTTACAATACGTTTTATTGTCGCAATTCTTTTATATATAGATCAAGCGCCCAACTCAATAATTTTATTATAAATAATCATTAATCATATAGAAGATATTTTCTCTCTAAAACCCTTAAAAATTAGAAAAGTATTGACGGATGCGTATTTCTCGAATTAATAAGCCCTAATAAACATAATAATTATGTTAGGATGTAACAATGTAAGGAATGTAAAATAAATCAGATCATATTATATGAACAAGCCATTATTAAAAATTATTTTACTTTTTACTTTTGCAGTGGTCTTCTTATAATATTTTTTTTTACCAACCTTATTATTATTTAGCGCAAGTTAATCTAAGTATACAAATTTTATTGTTCTAAATTTAAGTCTACTTTTAAGTTCTTACCATGCAGAGCTTAATTTTCACTTTGCTTTAGTTACTATTTATATTTATTAGTGGAAACTTGTTATTGGCTCTCAGTTTTGTAATAGTTTTAGTTATAGTTATTATTATGTAGCTGTATGTTTTCCTAAGAAAATAAAAATAAAATAAAATAAATGTCTCGGAGGCATATAAAAATATTGAAGAGATTTAGGAACGCATTAGTGCTATTTTCGTGCTGCGATAGATGTTCTTGTTACACACACACACACACACACAACTACAGATTTTGCCATCTGGGCCTGTCTGAAAACCTCGCCCTCGCAGTTACCATTGCTGTTAATTAACGATCCTAGGTAGACAAACTTCTCTACGGATTGGACATCTTGGAGTAAGGATGTCTTTCGTATTTGGTTCAGCTTATCGACTTATTGAGTTGGAAGTCTCGATTAAACTTTTCGAGCCGTGCCAGAAGTTCAGCAAGTTTCATTTCGCAAGTACTTATAAGGGTGGTGTCATCAGCGAACCATAGGTTGTTGAGAAGGTATCCGTTAATTTTAATCCCATCCTCCCAATCTTCCAACACTCGACGCATTATATTATATTCACCTACGTTGTTTACTACATGGACTGTTGTTTATTACATGGAGAACGATCTTACTGGCGTGTGAAATTAGTGAGATGGTCCGATAATTTTCACACTTTTTCGTAGATCCTTTTGCAAAAAGTATAGCCTGTGCTTATTGCCTAGCGTTAGCCTATGCCAGATATTAAGGTGACGCCGCGTTAAAGTAAAAAATCGCTTTGGATATGTTTTAGATCGCTTGTTTTCTATGAGAGACCGGGCTGGCCTCTCAAAAAACAACAAGAAATGGAACAGTAAGAAATGAAAAGGGCGTAAGCGACAAAATGGTTTTTGTCGCGTAATTTAAAAGCCATAAATATATTTCATATTATAAGCTATGGGCAAATTATAGTGCATGCTTGAACTAATCTATGTACGAATTTTGGAAGCTTAAATCACTCTCCTCTGTTGGCAAAATTAGAATCCCTGATTTTATAGAGGTCTTTTTGATTAATTATTCTGTGTTATAAAAGTTGACCAATCGTGTTATGCTATGGGTAATTCAAAGATAAAGACATGTGAGAAAGTCATTGTTGAGAAAAATCGATATCGCTGCAGCGCCTGCAGCCAAATTATCAAGGCGTCACCTTAATATAAAAATCATCTCAGTGTTTCGTGGAGATATTCTTCTATTTTTGGGTCTAAATAAAGATATTATTATTATTATTATTATATTCGTCCATCGAAGATCACGAGTGATCTATATAGTGGAACATTTATCAATTCGTCTTCTTCGCCGGCTCGTTTTTCACAATGCCTTATCGATGCTTTACACGTTAAACTGATATCGTCCAAGCACTCGCTGTGGTGGGTGTAACGAGTGCCATTGCCCATTAACATGCTCCACATTATATCACGTTTGTGGCGAGCTATCTCCCGCCAACGTTCATTGTTGATATTTTACATTCAATTGATACGCATTACTCGCATGCGATTAGTTTTAATGAGGTGCGATACACATTACAGGTTCATTAACGTTCCCATTTTTAGGGTTCCGTACCCAAAGAGTAAGAACGTGACAGACTGAGATGTCTGTCCGTCTGTCTGTCTGTCTCCAGGCTGTATCTCAAGAACCGCTATAGCTAAACTTCTGAAATTTTCACAGATTTGTACTTCTGGTGCCGCTATAACAAAAAGTAATAAAAACAAAGTATAGTTAATATTTAAGGGGGTAAACGTGATTTTTTTGGTATTTTTGGTTCTTATCCATAATGGCAACATGTAGGCACTTGAAATTTTCACAAAATATTTCAATTAATTGTGTATTTTAATATTTAATACTAAAATTAAAATAAAATAATAAAGGGGGGTTCCCATACAAAAAACACAATTTTTCCCTACTTTCGCTCTATAACGGTACGGAACCCTTAATGCATGAGTCCGACTCGCACTTCGCCGATTTTTACCGTAAAGTACGAGACTGTTTATTCGATGTCGTGGTTGTAGTCTGCTGAATAGCCCCGGGAGGCGATGTGATTGAATTCAGATTATATACCGTACGCGTTGCGGTCGACGGTGAGCGGCGTAGTTAGGCGATGACTGAGATTAGCGGAGGCGGAGTGCGGTCGGCGAGCGGACGCTGGGGAGTGGGGTAGGTGCACCTGCACTTCGGTTCGCGCGTCGTCGTCGAGACGGATTAGTTACATCACGTGAGCGAAATATGCTCGTTATAATATCTTGATTAAATGTAATATTGTAAAATGTTCCTATTTATAACACATCAGTAAAGTTCATCGTACCCTGCACTGGTCTAGTTCAGATATCATAAAATCTTGGGAGCGGATAAAATGAAACACTTTAACAAGGAGGCGCGGTCCTTGCAGAATATTTATAACTGGCGCTAATTGCGAGTGAAATTAGATGCATTACCGTCCAGCTTATTGTTTTAGAGTGGTAGCGGGTGTAGACCGGGCCTCGCCCCACGCCGCGCGGGTACATTACGCGCCGGCCGCACAATGCCCGCTAATTTGCGGCTCATTACGTCCTCACTCCCGCCGCCCGCCGCCCGCCGCCCGCCGCGCTAATGTTTGCCGCTCGCACTAATCACCCGCGCCCGCTGTTCGCCCCCGCACCAGCCCCCGCGCCCGCGCTCGCTCAGTCATCAAGGCGCATTATTACGTTACACTCGAGACACTCAATCTGCAATGAACTCTACAATGATGCGAGTTTGAAAAGCGAATGTAATAGGCCGGGATCGGTTCATATTTAAAATTAAGCTATTGCACAGCTTATATCGCGGCCTTCGAGCGCGGCGACCGAATCGAGAAATGCCGTAACGAAAAAACCCTTAATACGCCCCACTCCGACCACAGAATTCGGTATGGTGTTTGTGTACGTGCGACTAGACGTATGCGAATTATAATTGCGTAAGTCGATAAAAACTGCTTTACCTGAGTGCCACCGGTATTTTTTTTTCTGGAACTCCATTAAACTTTCTCTCGAATATCATGTCAGTCTAAACTCTAAAGTATAGTTTTCACAGTGCCAGTACTGGCTGCCAATAAGACTGGCAGCCAGTATTGGCTTGGTATATGCCGCGTGCCAGTCTTATTGGCAGCCACTATTGGCTGTGTATAAATTATACTTTAGTCAAGTTAGACGATTGTACTAGGTGTGCTGCAATATTCGTTGATACAACACGAAGATATTATTATACTCGGAACGAGGTGCCCGTGTGATGTGTGTAATTTTATGCCAACAATATTTACTCCCGAGTCCCGTCCCAATTTTTCTTGCCATTGTAACTTTTTTTTTAATATCTAACTGCGGGTGCAAGCGTAGCGGCTAGTATGTAGCGGGCGGGGGCGGCGGCGGGGCGGGGTGGGGCGGGGAGCGGCACAACTAACAATGGTTTAATTAAGCGCGGTTTGAGCGCGGAGAGCTCTCGAGCTGCAGTTAAAGCGAGCGCCGCTGCAATTTGGTAATTACCGCCTCCCCCGGGTGTGCCGGGCGGCGGGGGGGGAGTGCGAGGGTAGAAGGGGGAGGACGGGGGGGAGGTAATCTCGCGGACAGTCGAGTGGCTGGCGGGCGGCGGCTGCAGGCGCTGCCGGCTGCCGCAGACAATAAAACACTTTAATATTTCGAGCTGTATGGCGCTAATGAGGAATTCATTTCGCCACTAAACGCTCCGTGCTCGCTATTTACTTTTAAATATTTAGCGCTTAAGCCTTTAATCATTCGCCACTCGCGACATTAATGTCTTTTGTTTCGCTCCAAATTGGTATAAACGAGGTCTTTCAAATATCGCGCGCCGGAATCGCCTTCCCGACTGTAGAGGACGGGGTACTCGATTCGTTCACTACTCGCGGGCAGAAAACGTGTGCTACGTCAGACACGTGAAAGTTAAATATTGTTGGGGAAGTAATTGTTCTCTAAACTCTATATTTTACTTTTATCCCTTTTTGAAAGTGGCACAGCAATAAGTTCATAATCTGGCGCACCGCGGTCCGCCATGTCGGTGGGCCGCTGCCTGCTCACGATGCAGCTCGAGATGCTGCTGCTGATGAAGGTCGGTGTTCGCGTGCCGCTGACCGCCGCGTGCCGCCCTCCGTATCGCTCTCGCGCCCCGCACTGTAAAGTGTACTCGACTCGGAGGGGCTTCGAGCATTTGAGACGCAATAAAAATTAAATTGATTGGCGTGTAATAGATACTCGAGATTAGGGTTGGCAGCGATGAATCGTTCATGACTAGGGTATGTTATTCGAATATTCGAATACTCGTTTTATTCGAATATTCGACGATTTTATTATTCGATAATTCGGAAAATTATTTTTCGAATAATTCGAATAGTAAAAATATTTTTTATTTTAGTTTAAAATGCTATCAAACATAAAATTAACATGGAATAAGAACATATAATTAAGTTTATTTCAGAAAAATAATATTATTTATGAATATTCTACATCTTTAATGATATAATAATATATAAATCTGTCTGTGTAGTCTAACTAATGAGTATACGACCATTCATCGTCGTATCGTTGACTATGTTTCAGACGCTATTTTGCCTAAAGACATGCAAATGAAAATATAAACTCCTTTCAGTCATGGATTTCAGTATCGTCAGTAATGGTCGCTCACGATCTGTATCCATTGACTTCTTTCAAGCTTTCTCAAATTTTTTGTCTACCGTGATAACTATATATCGCGGGCTTTAACCCATCAATCCCTAAGCGGCACCCGGCTGTTGCATAACGATTGAACTGTGATTCCCACGATCGAGGTATTACGCCAGAAGGGTGTATATAAATAAAACAAACTCGATTTTTAAGAAGGGAATAGATTTAAGTGCAATATTGAGAGTTTTAAAATATGTAGTTAAAATACAAAAGATCATTTTTTATACGCCCTTCTGGCTTGAAGCTCGCGATATGTGATCTATTATTCGACAAATTGATGAAAATTTGCTATTCAATAGCTTTACCGCGGCAGTCCTCGACTGATAATTGAAACATTTAGTACAGTATCAAAAAATGTCGATGGCTCCTTAATATCATGTTATTGACGTTATCAAACTTCAAGTTACTAAAGTCACCAGCTCTAGGATTGTTTCACCCTCCTCCTGGGCTTTGTTGCAATTTTTTTCTTTGTTGTAGTGTTTGTTTTCTAGTGGCCCTTTTTTATAATTTCGAGCCACGTTGACACAGGTGAAGCCGACTAGGTGAACCAGGTGAACGTGGATCGAAAATATCAAAAAGACGGGTGAGCTGGCTTAGTAATACTTAGTATTGATGAACAGATATCATTACGTCAAATATCATAATTCATATTATTATTTAATTTCAACTGCTGCCTATCAAGACTAAGCATGAGAAAAGTAAAAAGTGCTACGATCAAAAATGGTTTACACTTTACAGCCTTTCTTTTATTGCCTAGCTGTAACCTTAAAATATACATTTTTTAAAGAGTTTAACAATAAAAAATTAACTATGTCATTTACAAAGATTTATGTTGATAAAAGTAAAAATAAGGATTGCTTACTTCATAGTATTAACAAAATAGGTCGTACGTCGTTGTACGAAGCTTTTTGTTACTTTTATTCAGAGTTTTCAGCTATTTCAAAATTTTTGAATTATTCGAATAATATTCGAATTATTCGAAAACTTTTGTAAAATATTCGAATTATTCGAATAGTAAATTTGTCGAATAATAACATTCCCTATTCATGACAAAAAAAAAAAGTAGGAGCTAGTAATAAACGAGTACCTAAATAACAAAGAAATGCGTTCCTCGTTTAAAAAACGAGAATTCATTACTAGCTCTTATGAGATGAACTCGTTTACTTTAAGTTTGACAATTTACTTAAATTCACTTGCCTTGGCGTCTATACTCGAGCAGCAGATCATATTACCAAAATACAGTATTTTTATCACACCTTCTATTCGGCGGTTTTCACGACGAATCGATTCGACAGCAAACATGAAAACGTAGGAGACAAACGAACGTAGGCAATACATAGGCTTCGCAGGCAGCAGCCCTAGCGCGTCCTTTAACTCGGGGCGCGTGCGGCGTGCACGCGCGGCAGTGCGAGGCGGTGCGCCCTCCACGTCGGTGTTTGTGAACATCGGTGAGCCGGCACTCGCCGCGACACTCGACATTTATCGAAGACGCCTTCCGTCCGATTTAGTCGAAGGTTAAATTAACTGAGTACACGATAAGTACTAGGGATGCTCGTCGATCACCGGGTAAAAGTCGCGGAACCCCGAATATTCCGCTCCAAAATTAAATATTTAATCGTTTGTAACTATACAGTAGAGCCGCCTAATAGAGGCCCCCCGTGCGGTGGAGAGTCATTAGCGGCGGGGCGAGGAGGAGCGCGGATGTGTCATATTAAATCTCATGTCGAGTCACTCGCTGGAGAATATCAAAAGATTTTCAGCTACATTAAATTGCATAAAAGGCTGAGTGATCGCGACGACTCAGCCGAGCGTTAAAGTCATTTGTAGCGTTTAAGTCGCCCCCTCCTCCGCACGCCGCCCGCCTGTCGCTCAGAAATTATAAAATTATACCATTTTTGCCTTTCCTCTGTAACAATGTCTTTTTTAGCGCAATGCGCGTCGACTAGCTCAATTTGTTTCTATTCTGCGGTCGAGCCGCGCGAGAGTGAGCTCTACGCCGCGGGAATAGAGCTCCCTGTGGCTCGGCGGCGGGTGGCGCGAGAGCCACGTATGCGTAATTGCTATTCATTACGGCCCCATTGTAGTGGAGAGCGAGCGACAAATTGGCGACAATTATGCGATAAAAAAATTAAAAGTGAACCGGAGACGACGACGGCGACCGACGCGGCCGGCGGCGACGCCCGGCGACAGACGGGGTCCGCTAATTCTATAGTATAATTTCAATAATAATATTATGATTAACAAATTAACTTAATATTATGTTTAAATGGCGGATCGTTTTTGTGCCGTCAAATCCAAATTTTTTTCAGTGTTGATAATACAAGCAAGTTCCATTTCTTTTTTAGGGTTCCGTACCCATAGGGTAAAAACGACCCTCTTACTAAGACTTCGATTTTTCTGTCTGTCCGTCTGTCTGTCTCCAGGCTGTATCTCAAAAATCGCTATAGCTAGATTTCTGTCACAGACAGATATACATCTGTTGCCGCTATAACAACAAAATATACTAAAAACAAAGTAATTTAAATATTAAAGGTTGGCTCATGGGAGCCCCCCTTAAAATTTACGTTTGTTGTATGGACAACAAACGTAATTTTTTTGCTATTTTTAGCTCGATATTAATAATGGCAATAGGTAGACACTTGAAATATTCACAAAATACTCAGTTGTATTTTTTATTATAATTGATAATAAAATTTAAATAAAATAAATAATTGAGGGGGGTTCCGATACAAAAAAAAAACATTCTTTTGTCTATTTTTTATTTATTTATTTATTTATTTAATATTGGAAAACCAACAGCTTACAATTTTACTTAAATAGTTAAATTATAGATAAAACAAGAAGCCAATGACAGGTTTTCACCATTAACAAAGATAATCTAGCAAACAAACATGACTTTTTAACTCAACAAACAAAATTTTGTGTAACTATGATTATATACAAAGGTTACAAAGTATAATGATGTTTAAGAGAATAGAATATAGAATAGAACAGTAATTATAAATCAATAGAAAATATTAATCGAAGAAGTTAAGGTTCAGTTTGTCTCTTGCATTCTTGGTCCGCAATGTATAAGGATCGAAAGAGAATTTTTTACAGACATTATTTTGCTCTATACTGTTACGGAACCCTTCGTGCGCGAGTCCGACTCGCACTTGGCCGATTATTTATTGTTTCACTGTATACGTAGCGACACACACGACACTAGTTTCTTTTAAAAATAACTTATATTTTTTTAAAATAAATAAAAATAAGAAAATTGTAAATCAAGCTTTTCCCTTAATAACATAGTACTCGTATCAACGTCAGTTTATTTATTTATTTATTATTTTATTTTATTTTATTTATTTTTATTTTATTTTATTTGGAAAACAAACAGTTACATAACAAAGGTAGTGTAAGTATCTAAAAATTTTACAAGGAAACCATTAACATGTTTTCACATATAAGATTCTAGTTAATATTTAAAGAAAGCTTGTTAAACAAAAGAAAAATAATAGAATATAATCATAAAGAGACAATTAGTGAAATATAGAAAAATAAAAGACAAAAGCTACATCAATGAATAATTAAAAATATAAAATATAATAAATTATATAAATACAGTACTGGAAAATTTTATCTGTTTTATTTCCTATAAGTACTAGACTTCTAGATGAGAATCGCTTGCGAACCAGTAATCTGTAATTTTCTTTTTAATTTTATCAGGTTTGTCGTTGAATAGGTCTAAGTCAAGTTTATCACACAATTTATTTAGATTATTTGCGGATCTAATGAAGAAAGAGTTGGACTTATAATTAGTGGTAGTAACCGGTACATAAAGAAGTTTGGGTTTTCTAAAAGTTCTACTAGGTATATTTATGAGGATTTTGGATAGTAGTGTAGGGGAATCAATGTGGCCTTGGGCAATTTTTGCTAAATATACGACATCTGCAATAAATCTTCTTTGCTGTAAAGGTAGAATGTGGTGTCTGACACATCTTTTATTGTAATGGTCATCTGAGGTTTTCGTTTTAAACTGCAAAAATCTAAGAAACCTTTTCTGAATAGATTCTAGTCTCTTTGAGTGCGAATCATACATCGGATTCCATACAATCGAACCGTATTCTAGGATGCTCCGCACTAGTGAGCAATACAAGATTTTTATTATTTTTATGTTTTTAAATTCGGAACTAGACCTGAGAACAAAGCCTAACATTTTATTGGCTCTTTTTGTAATGTCATCGATGTGAGCATCGTATAAGATTTTATGATCATGTAGAATACCTAGATCGCGAATAGTTTTTTGAGATGACAGAAGTTGATCTTTTATATTGTATCCTAGTACTAAGGGCTTAGTTTTACGAGTAAATGTAACACTAAAGCATTTACTGACATTAAGGTCAAGTTTGTTAATTTGACAATAATCCTCGAGAGCTTTAAGATCGAGTTGGAGCTGGTGTTGATCAACAGGTTTTAATATAGTTTTGAATAGTTTCATATCATCCGCATACAGAAGAAAGAGGGAGTATTTAAAGCAAAGTGATATGTCGTTGATGAAGATATTGAATAATAAAGGACCCAAAAGGGACCCCTGAGGTACTCCCGAGGGTGTATGATACCACGAAGATTCATACCCTTGAAGAACAACAACCTGATAGCGGTTTTGGATGTACGATGAGAACCAGCGAAACAAGTTTCCGTGGATTCCCGCAGCCCAAATTTTTTGCAGTAACAAACTATGGTCGATACGGTCGAACGCTTTACTAAAATCAGTAAAGATAGCGTCCACTTGACCCCCTAATTCCATATTGGCCGCAAGGAAGTCCGTAAATGTTATCAGGTTGGATGTTGTGGCACGTTTTCTTATAAACCCATGTTGTTCCGGTATAAACCATGAGGCAAGTGATGTGTATGCTTGGTTAAAAACTATTTTTTCTAAAATCTTTGCAAATACACACAGTTTAGATATAGGCCTATAGTTCTTAATATCACTTTTGTTACCACTTTTATATATTGGAGAAATAAACGCTGATTTCCAGATCTTCGGAACGATGCCCTCGGAAATGGATCGCGTATAAAGTAAATGCAGTGGTGTTGTTAAATTGGTAGCACAGTTTAATATAAATAGAGGTACAATTCGGTCAGGACCCGAACCTTTAGATAGATCGAGAGATTTTATTTCTTTAAGTATCATGTCTGCAGTAATTTCAATGTCACTAATGGCCGAGAGTAGATCTGAGGCAGATAAGTTTTCACTTATTGGTTGAGTAGAATTCGACGGTGGAAGAAAAACTGACTTAAAGTAAGATGCAAAAAGGTTGGAGATTTGATGTCCTGTTTCACCTTTTACCCCATCAAAGTACATAGATGAAGGGAGAGAGTTTGTACCATTTCTGTTCGATTTGATATAGGACCAAAACTGCTTGGGATCTGAATTTATTGTAGTTTCAATGTTATTAATATATTTTTCATAGCAACTTTGTTCCACAATTTTAGCTCTTTTGCGTAGCAAACTAAAAGTATCATAATCCGATATATTTTTGTAGTTGTGGAATTTTTTTAAATATTTATTTTTTTCTTTTAGGATCTTTTTTAAACATGAATTGTACCACGGAGGAAAGCAGCAACTAGGATTAATAAGTTTATTAGGAACGTATATTTCAATAAGTTCATAAAGTTTTTCGTAAAATCTGTCAACTGCCACATCTAAACAGGAGTGGCTCAAAATTTTATTCCAACCACAGTTAAATAATTCTGTATTAATTGCTTCATAGTCCCCTTTTTCATAGTAATATTTACGCCTAGGATGGTCTTTTAGGGTATTTTGATGCTCAAAATTGGTGGCTATGAGCAAAGATGGGTGATGGTTGTCTTCAGGTACAAGTGGATGGTCACAATTTGTTACGCTTACATTCCCAACATCATTCAAGAAAACTAGATCTAAAATTTTATTGTTAAAATTTCTGTTAGAGTTAAATTGATAAAAATTTGATTCCGACAAAACGTCCATAAAATATAATTGAGTATCACCGTTGGCACCTATAGGGTTAAGATAGTGGCCAGAGTCGCTGGGGTGCCAGTCAAGACTACTTAGATTAAAATCCCCCGTTACCAGGAAAATATCATTAGGACAAGAGTTGCAAATGATAATTTGTCGCAAAAATTGTGAAGCTGAGAGTTAAACGTATTTCCTAAATTTTCTTTGCAAAGATATATCGAGCAGACATGCAAGTTAATAATTTTGTGTAGACTATTTTTAATTTTGACTGACACCCAAATGTCCTCTGCGGATGAACTCCACTCTGAGCAGTGAACGGCTGACAGATCTCGACGTACAGCAACAAGAACTCCGCCACCGTACTTCTCGTGAGTGTTTAGGTAGTCGCGATCGCGCCTCCACACCAAATAACGACTATCGAATAACTCACTGTCGGCCACGCCGTCCAGGAGCCAGGTCTCAGTAAGTGCAATGATATCGAAGGATTGTAAAGAAAGGTTACGTTTAAATATATGTGTTTTAGTACGTAGCCCTCTTGTGTTTTGATAAAAAATGTTTAGACTATGTGACGACATTGGGACAATTATAAGGTAAAATCTGGCTAGTAATAATTAAGCAAATTAAGTGAGGTGCTAATTGAATTCTAGAAGGTATGAAAGTTGAATGGTGTCCAAGCAACAGTGTAAAAGTACTTTTTAGAATACCTGGGTATAAAGATAATCTTAGTAAATATATCATATTTATATTACCACATGCTACAATAATTATTATGATAATTGAATTTGTCAACAGAAGACAGTACAGCATTGAAATATAGTGTACATATTGGATGCTGAGTAAAACAATTACAAATCGTCTTATTATTGAGTATTTATTAATAACTAACTGGAGCCAATTACATGAATCAGGATACATGAATCTTTTATAGTTACCTATAATTATATAATATGTAGTGTTAGTAAAATCTAATTTTGTTTTATCACAGCAAATTAGTGACATTGAAGATACTGCAAAGTAAATGTGCTGTTTGTAATAAAGTTTATTTAGATTAGGAAACTCAAATAGACCAGACAATGTTATTGTATTTTTAATATCATAACACTGTATTTTTATGCTATGGTTCGTCGCTTTGGAGGACTGAATTGTAAAGTTGTAGTAAGTAAAAAAAATAAGTTACAATATTATGATTAGACCGAATACTATTGAGTAATATTGATTTTTGTACCAATAACCTAGGTTGAAAAAGACCCCTCATATCAAAGGTAGGTACAATCTTAGACTTAGATATGAGTATTATCATTTGTATTGTAAATAAGTAATAATGAAAGTAAAAAGTAAACCAGTAATTAAGAATAGTAGATATTCTATATTTAGAATAGTTTTTATTATAATATTTTGAATTCAAGTTTATAAATAAATTGACCAAACTGTACTCAATTAAGTTAAGTAACCAATACAAGTTATACGGCAGTGCTTTGAACATTGTTCTATAATAGTATCTATCTAGTGCTTCATATTTTAATAGTTTGTTAGTGTTTAGTGTGTAAAAGTATTTAATTAAAGTACACGAAGTTGTTATGCAAATTGACATATCAGGCACAATAATATTGCAATATGCTTTGACAAATATGAGGTTCAGCATAGGAATATAATATGAATGTGTCAAAACAACGACACTGAAAAGATATAATTTACATAATATTACTTTATACGTAGTTAATTTCATGTAACTAAGAATGTGAAAAGGGCTGTTCTTAAGAGATAAGTTAAGACTTTCATACATCTCCACAGAACAATCAGGCATAATTTGCATAACAATACTTAACCTCAATTGCGTAGTTACAGTAAAATAGTAATATGATAGATATAAACATCTTTTATAAGACCGTGCATCCATATAATAGTTCCTACTATGCATCTGAGGGTTTAAAATATTTTGACTCGAGATTGATGTATAAAACACTGAGGTAATAAGTACTATGTCAGTGGTATAAAACTTCGATTTCTGAAAAGCAATAATATTGTGAGACAAGTGAAAATACGAACCTGAATCATTAATAAAAACCATAAAACACATACGTAAAAACATTTCATAGACAAATTCTGCTATAAAATTCATAAAAATAAAGTTTTTAAATATAATATAACACACCAAACTGAGGGTAGTCACACCGAACGACAAACGGATACTGGCCGAACATGATTGCAGTACACTAGAATTCGACCAGAAGACGTCACACACAGAACAAGCAATTATGGACACTAACGCCGTAATGTCACTATGAAACACAGAAACGATTTGCTTGACAGATGGTAAATTTACGTGCGAAGTTCGGATGTAACACGGTGTTAATTCAAAAGTTAGTCGAAAAACAAATACAGAGCCGGTTATGCAAGCGATTCCCAAACTGTAACATTTAAACATATTATTATGATTTGAAGTAATCGAGATATAGAATATTATTATTATTATAAGTAAGTTTAGTCTATTTTCTTGAGGTCTTTTTCGTTCCTTATAAAAAATATTGGAGAGGTTTCTGATTTTCTTGCCATTATTTTGCTGTGCTTGACCCAAATGAATTTGAAATTTTTTCCTTTGCTAGAGATTTAGCTTTGCCTAACAGAGATTTATTACGCTGAGTCAGGTGATCGTTCACATAGAATTTTTCAGAAGAGTTAAAACCGAGATTTGAGACACAGAGGTTGTTTGATTTGCGAGACATGGCCACTAATTCTTCTTTGTTATAACGGTTGTGGAATGCGATTATAATAGACTTAGTTTTATTGGGTAGTCTGGTTGGTATTCTCGCAATATAGTTGATATCTTCGTTCCTTATTGGGAAATTGCAGAGCTGTCCTATGTTCCTTGCGATTTCATAAAGATTTTCGTTGTTTTTTTGAGGAATACCTCTTATCTCGACGTTATTCGCTCTAGACCATTGATCCCGATTATCCAGCTCGTCATAGATTTTGGAAATTTCTGCCTGTAAGTTTGGCACACCCTTGGCAATTTTTATTATATTGCAGTGATCAATTATGCGACTCTGCAGTCCCCACCCAACCTAAGTCCGGTATAATAATATGTAATTCGCACTTTCGGACTTCGGTAAGACGAGGGCACGGGTGCTAATTATTTTTCAAAATAATTTAACTCCTCGTCTCACTGAAGGTGCGGTACGTCGATAGTAGCGCTAACAGCAGCATCGTTGCAGGTGTGGTTCCAGAACCGGCGCGCCAAATGGCGCAAGCGGGAGAAGGCGCTGGGCCGCGAGCACGCGCCCTTCCTGCACCACGACCACGGTGAGTGAGCCGTACCCTAGCGCACCGCAGCGTACTATAGCTCACCGCAGCGTACTATAGCGCACCGCAGCGCAAGCGGGAGAAGGCGCTGGGCCGCGAGCACGCGCCCTTCCTGCACCACGACCACGGTGAGTGAGCCGTACCCTAGCGCACCGCAGCGTACTATAGCTCACCGCAGCGTACTATAGCGCACCGCAGCGCAAGCGGGAGAAGGCGCTGGGCCGCGAGCACGCGCCCTTCCTGCACCACGACCACGGTGAGTGAGCCGTACCCTAGCGCACCGCAGCGTACTATAGCTCACCGCAGCGTACCCTAGCGCACCGCAGCGTACTATAGCTCACCGCAGCGTACTATAGCGCACCGCAGCGCAAGCGGGAGAAGGCGCTGGGCCGCGAGCACGCGCCCTTCCTGCACCACGACCACGGTGAGTGAGCCGCACCCTAGCGCACCGCAGCGTACTATAGCGCACCGCAGCGCAAGCGGGAGAAGGCGCTGGGCCGCGAGCACGCGCCCTTCCTGCACCACGACCACGGTGAGTGAGCCGCACCCTAGCGCACCGCAGCGTACTATAGCGCACCGTAGCGTACTATAGCACACCGCAGCGCAAGCGGGAGAAGGCGCTGGGCCGCGAGCACGCGCCCTTCCTGCACCACGACCACGGTGAGTGAGCCGCACCCTAGCGCACCGCAGCGTACTATAGCGCACCGCAGCGCAAGCGGGAGAAGGCGCTGGGCCGCGAGCACGCGCCCTTCTTGCACCACGACCACGGTGAGTGAGCCGCACCCTAGCGCACCGCAGCGTAGTATAGCGCACCGCAGCGCAAGCGGGAGAAGGCGCTGGGCCGCGAGCACGCGCCCTTCCTGCACCACGACCACGGTGAGTGAGCCGCACCCTAGCGCACCGCAGCGTACTATAGCGCACCGCAGCGTACTATAGCACACCGCAGCGCAAGCGGGAGAAGGCGCTGGGCCGCGAGCACGCGCCCTTCCTGCACCACGACCACGGTGAGTGAGCCGCACCCTAGCGCACCGCAGCGTACTATAGCGCACCGCAGCGTAAGCGGGAGAAGGCGCTGGGCCGCGAGCACGCGCCCTTCTTGCACCACGACCACGGTGAGTGAGCCGCACCCTAGCGCACCGCAGCGTAGTATAGCGCACCGCAGCGCAAGCGGGAGAAGGCGCTGGGCCGCGAGCACGCGCCTTTCCTGCACCACGACCACGGTGAGTGAGCCGCACCCTAGCGCACCGCAGCGTACTATAGCGCACCGCAGCGTACTATAGCGCACCGCAGCGCAAGCGGGAGAAGGCGCTGGGCCGCGAGCACGCGCCCTTCCTGCACCACGACCACGGTGAGTGAGCCGCACCCTAGCGCACCGCAGCGTACTATAACGCACCGGAGCGTACTATAGCGCACCGCAGCGCAAGCGGGAGAAGGCGCTGGGCCGCGAGCACGCGCCCTTCTTGCACCACGACCACGGTGAGTGAGCCGCACCCTAGCGCACCGCAGCGTAGTATAGCGCACCGCAGTGGACAGTAGCGGCGCCGGTCATTATAACCGCATCAGCAGTAGGCCGGCCGCGATACCGATCTACTGCTGGCACGGACGAGGGGGAGGGGAGGAAGTGGGGGGATTAGTAGTGACCGACGTGTTTACCGGAGCCATTAGCTGTCATTATCTACGCTATGTAATTGATATGATTACGGACACCCGCCGCAGTTATTAAAAATCACTTTACCCCCTTTATAGATAACAACGATGCGACGCCGCGCAACTGTTAATAAACAGATTGTTACAGGAAACCGGCGATCGATTAGCTTACACTTTATTAGCCCTCATTTCGGGCACGATTTGTTAAATATTGACTATTGAGTAGGCTCAACGGTCCGTGCTTTATTTTGATAAGAATGATAAGTGATCGAACAACGAGAAGCCTGTGTCGGTCCAATAGCGCGGTGCTGTGTCCGTGGCCGGTGTCGCGGCAGCTGTCGCGGGTCACGACACCGGCGCAGGTGACTGCACTGTTCTCGCGCCCGCTGTTCTCGCATCGAATAATACTCAAGTTTGTATCGACAGGTGTGGGCGAGTGGGGCGGCGGGGTGGGGGGCGCGGGCGAGTGGTGGGCGCTGGGTCTGGGCGCGCTGCCGGCGCCGCTGTGGCCCGATGCGCCGCCCGCCGCCGCCTTCCGCGCGCTGCTGCACAGGTGAGTGTCGTCGGTCGACGTCGTGACGCGCGACTGAAACGCGTGCGAATTGACGGTGTGTCGTGTGCAGATACGTGCTGGCGCTGCCGCCGCCCGCGCCGCCGTCGCCCGCGCCGCGCTCGCCGTCACCCGCACGCTCGCCGCACGCCGCGCCGCCGCCGGCCGCGCTGCTGGCCGCGGAGCCGCTGCGGCTGCTGCACGAGCGGTACAGCGGCCGCGTGCACACGTAGCCGCCCGCCACCGCGCCCGCGCCCGCCCCCGCCCCCGCCCCCGCTGCCGCATGCGACGCGCGCCCGGACTGCGGCTACGTCTACTACTCGGTGCGATGAAATATTGTGCTACAATTGATGAACGATGAAATCACTCGAAGATACGAGCATCTTCCGACAAGGTCTGAAGTGCCGTCTGTAATATAATATTATTATGGCGACGTCCTAGTGGTGACCAAAAAATTAAATCCTACCTAGATAAAATATTATGTATTATTTGCTACGGATTGTGAAAACAATGATCGTTTTGTGCTTCACGCAGGACGATAATATTTTGTGTGGTCGTGGACCGACCGGGCCGTGCTAATTTAATTTTGCCATGATCTATTCACTTCATTGTTAATTAATAACTCGTAGGACTAGGATATTTTTATAGTGACTTCTACTCTGAGCCTAGATTATGTGAATGTGAACCGTCGGGGAGTAGCTCTGCCCGGGGATGAACGTTCGTGTGCCTTACCTTTTGATCTTACTAAATCCTTCGATCTCACAAAATCGATTTAATTTGCTCGAAAATAATACGAATGCTTGCACGATCGTAAACTTTTAACGACGATCGTCATTCTTTATTCTTTCTTTATCGATCAGCATGGTTTCTGTACTCGCGACATTCAGGCACAATTGTAAATTGTACCACTACTTTATTGTACATATAATAGCCGTAATATGTTTTGTAAATATTGTAAATAGATTCGTGAAGACATTTCGTTATAATTTATTATTCATTAATTAAGATTTAGAAGTACGAGTGAAGGGTATGTGTCGAAATAGTTTCATTAATTTAAGCGGTTTAAGTGGCGTTTAAACAGTAGCCGATATAAGTGTAAAGAAGTACTTGACATTCCGTAATATTTTACATAACTGAGTGTATAACAATCGATAATAATTTATGTTCAGTACCACACCCGCGCAACCGTACTGAGACAGAATAAGAGGAGACAGAAGAGGCGCGACACGCGAGTTCTGGTCTCGTGTTATTCTGTATCCGGGGGTCGTTTTCGCGGAGTATGTAGATAGCTTATAATATTAAGTTGTAGTGTAGTGTAAGGCCGGTAGCTACGAAATAAACTAGATGAGAACACAACGTTTTTCATTATTTTGACCTGTTAATTAATTATTATCTACTATACTGAGCATCCATGACTGCGGCTACCGACGGTATGAGGTACCAATCCCAAAACATGACGTGGGAGAGCCATGCTTTGACACGAATGGGCCGGCTCGACCTGAGAAATACCACGGGCTCGCAAAAAACCGGAGTGAAACAGCGCTTGCGCTGTGTTTCGTCGAGTGAGTGAGTTTACCGGAGGCCCAATCCCCTACCCTTTTCCCTTCCCTACCCTCCCCTATCTCCTTCCCTGCCCTATTCCCTTCCCTACCCTCCCCTATCTCCTTCCCTGCCCTATTCCCTTCCCTACCCTCCCCTATTACCCTATTCCCTCTTAAAAGGCCCGTAACGCACCTGCAGCTCTTCTGATGCTGGGAGTGTCCATGGGCGACGGAAGTTGCTTTGCATCAGGTGACCCATTTGCTCGTTTGCCCCCTTATTTCATTAAAAAAACAGTAAAAGGTTACGACCGTAGTCCGTGTCGGTAGTGCTTACTATACGGTGCCGGCGCGCGGCGACTACTCGGCGGCCGAGTGAGTGCCGGCGGCCCTCCGTAATCCGGCGTCTATTGTTTACCTCCCCCCTCCCCCTCACCTCACTCCTCACCCGTAGCGAGCGATCAGCGGGTATAAGATTAAAATTTTCGTCCCGATCACACAAAGAAGGCAAGTGTTTGAAGAAAGATTAATTTAGTAAAAAATTGGGGGGCGCTGAGCTCACTCGAGCCCCCCGCCCCCCGACACGCACTCCACGTACAATAGGCTCGGGCGAGGAGGGGGGAGAGGGGACACCGCTCAAATTGAGCGATCACGTCTTGTTTAGCGCCTGAACCCCGAGCCGAGTACCGCGGCCGGCGACGGCGCGCGACGCGGGGTGAGGCCACTTATCGGATCTGCGCCACTCCACGTACTGGAACACCTCTCGGTGGGATCGCTGAAAGCTTTACAATACAATATAAGTCGTCTTGAGCACCTAATACTCATTTATACATCACGACATTCTACCCTCGCATTACAGATCGACATTATCAATATAATGTCGATTCAGCTTGTTACATTAATTATTTTTTAACAAAAAATTTAACCTGACTTCCAAGGTAAAAACAATATTCTTAAAATGATCTAAAAAGTATAAAATAATTATTATTCTTCATTAGTGCCTTTTTCAAAATTCGACTAAACCTCAACTTATTCTGTACTCAATTTTCATTATATATATATATATATATATATATATATATATATATATATATATATATATATATATATATATATATATATATATATATATATATATATATATATATATATATATATATATATATATATATATATATATATATATATATATATATATATATATATATATATATATATATATATATATATATATATATATATATATATATATATATATATTGTATGTTCAACGATCACTTCGCCGATTGTGGACCGATTTTCAAGATTTTTTGCTATTGTATCGGGTTTAATCCAGATTTGGTACCATATTTATAAAAAAAGGTGACTTTATGATGGGATCCATAAGTAATCGAGGGATTTATAAGTAAGTCTTCCTAATCAATAAAATAAAATAAAATTTCCTCGCTATTTATTCCAAAAACTCATTTGGATGATATTATGATTTCGATTCATAATCTGAAGTATTTCAAATAGAAACTTTTAGTGATTTTGGATAAATTATGAAGTATTCCAAGTAAATCTTACCAAAAAGTTTGATTTGGCACCAAGATATACCATGGTTCGAAAGTGGTGAACAGATCTCCGGCCTCCTTATAGAAGATTATACGTGTTTGGTGGTTTTGACGTTGTTTTAAGAATTAAAGGCATATGCTAATGGTACATTAGATTAATCATCATCATCGTCTCTACCTTCTACCCTTACATCTTGTAACATCACATTATGAATCTCTTATTAGTATTATTAGTGTCTTTCATAGTTGTATACATCGAGACAGATATCTTAGATCATTATTCCGCTGTTCGTGGATTGATTTCGAAAATTCTTTTGTTGTTGTACTTATAGGGTATAATCCGAATTTGGTCGAAGGTGATGATCTGATGAAGGGATCTATAAGCAATCGAGGGAAATTCTTAAAATTTATAAAAACACACATGGTGGTTAAGACGTTGTTTCTAGTAACTGAAGCATAATATGTTACTAATCAGTGAAATTTCATACGAAGGTGTCTCTGGATCCAAAGGCACTGAACAGAACTCCTGAACATTTAAAAATAAAAGCTTGGGAATATCAGCATCGCTTAGATAACTGCAAGCATTTACCACAATTTCGCTGACAGTAATATAATGTGTAATATATTTTATGCGTCGATAACCACTACTTTCGTAGTGGTTATCGACGCATAAAGATTTGTGGTCTAATCTGGTTTTTAACAAAAAAAAATGAACCCGACTTCCAAGGTAAAAACAATATTCTTAAAATGATCTAAAAAGTATAAAATAATTCTTATTCTTCATTAATGCCTTTTTCAAAATTCGACTAAACCTCAATTTATTATGTACTCAATTTTTCTTTTGAAGTTGGTACCGGCTAAGTTCTATGTCAAGTATCTCAGTTCTAGGCTGGTATCGACTTCAAACGAATGAAAATTGAGTACAGAATAAGTTGAGGTTTAGTCGAATTTTGAAAAAGGCATTAATGAAGAATAAGAATTATTTTATACTTTTTAGATCATTTTAAGAATATTGTTTTTACCTTGGAAGTCGGGTTCATTTTTTTTTGTTAAAAACCAGATTAGACCACAAATCTTTATGCGTCGATAACCACTACGAAAGTAGTGGTTATCGACGCATAAAATATATTACACATTATATTACTGTCAGCGAAATTGTGGTAAATGCTTGCAGTTATCTAAGCGATGCTGATATTCCCAAGCTTTTATTTTTAAATGTTCAGGAGTTCTGTTCAGTGCCTTTGGATCCAGAGACACCTTCGTATGAAATTTCACTGATTAGTAACATATTATGCTTCAGTTACTAGAAACAACGTCTTAACCACCATGTGTGTTTTTATAAATTTTAAGAATTTCCCTCGATTGCTTATAGATCCCTTCATCAGATCATCACCTTCGACCAAATTCGGATTATACCCTATAAGTACAACAACAAAAGAATTTTCGAAATCAATCCACGAACAGCGGAATAATGATCTAAGATATCTGTCTCGATGTATACAACTATGAAAGACACTAATAATACTAATAAGAGATTCATAATGTGATGTTACAAGATGTAAGGGTAGAAGGTAGAGACGATGATGATGATTAATCTAATGTACCATTAGCATATGCCTTTAATTCTTAAAACAACGTCAAAACCACCAAACACGTATAATCTTCTATAAGGAGGCCGGAGATCTGTTCACCACCTTCGAACCATGGTATATCTTGGTGCCAAATCAAACTTTTTGGTAAGATTTACTTGGAATACTTCATTATTTATCCAAAATCACTAAAAGTTTCTATTTGAAATACTTCAGATTATGAATCGAAATCATAATATCATCCAAATGAGTTTTTGGAATAAATAGCGAGGAAACAGCCCGAACCACTGAACTGATCGGCCTGAAATTTGACATGCTGGTAGATGTAATGACGGCGTTCGCTAGGAAAGGATTTTAATCAATTCTACCCCCAAGGGGATAAAAATATGGGATGAAAATTTGTCAATTTTAAGCCGATGCTGAGAAGTGAGACCTAATTAATAATAATACTTCTTAACGCGAGCGAAGCCGCTGGCAAAAACTAGTTTTTAACTATAATCTAGTTACGATAGTATACGGTTATACTTTACATCCATACTTATTCCCTCTTCACGCTTAAAACACTTTGAGTCTCGGGAAAAAACAGTTTTTATTTGGAATAGTATACGCCCCCCGCACGATACGACGAATAACGAATTTCGACGCACCGGAGTTGCGGGCGTTATCTACTTCAAACCTCGCGCATAATTCGAACATACTTTAAACGCTTGCCAACAAAAAGAGCACTGAGTCAATCAGCATGTCATGGACCATGGTACACAGTCGCTCAGTCGGCTGATTCTGATCATAATAGATCGAGGGGGTAGGTGCGGGGGGCGGGGGAAGGCGCCATTCACACTGACACATGAGATCGCAGTCGCTTCGTACACGTCTGGTGCATACAAACTATCATTAAATATCGCCGTAGAAATGACGCCAATTGATTAAAGTAAAGCATCAAAATCGTCGAAACAGCACACGAATACTAGTAGTCGTACCAAAATCAAAGTCACTACCGCAAATGAGGGTTCACGCAGGTTCAGTAGAGTTGTGAAGACAAATCACGAGAAAGAATCGAATAAAGAGCAAATCATGTCAAAGTGTCTGTGGTTTCTGATGTCTGAACTGTCAGTCGTAGGAGAGGGTGGGTAGGACGAGGTACCTATTCAATCGAGGACTTGGAAGGCAACGGCGGGGGCGGCGGGCGAAGGCGGGGGCGGCGGGCGAAGGGCCCATTGTCTCCACCGTCAGTCGCAGGAGACAGCGGCAGGGTACCTCGTAATTGCCGCTAATAAACCATTGTAAGATGTAAACAGATGAGGAGATCATCTTTCTCGTCTGATCTTCGAGCAAGTGACGGTTCTTCGGCTGGATAATAATTACGATTCACGATTTCATGTTGTTTCAGACAGCCGTCGCTCAGCTTCGTCGTTATAGTATGAGTTATGGAAAATAAACGTTAGCCTATTTTCACACCCATCCCACGAGAACACGAAATTTCAAAGAAATCTTTGCAGCCGTTTTGAAGGATGAGACACCGCGACACGTGACACACGTCGTACGAGTATTGTGATATTCAATTCACAATAAATTATAAATAATTATTATGATATTATGTATTAGGTCGAGCTGGACACGACAAATGTTGCTCCGTCTTATCTATAATTTATGATGATTATTTTTCCGACCCAAATATCGACCAATAGAATTGCACCATTCGACGTCACGTGGTACAACCTACATGGTATTATACTGATAATTTTTTGAAAATTTTCTCTGGTAGTTGCTATATATAAAAAACAAATTCTAATTCTATTGGCCGACATTTGGGACGGAAAAATAATCCCCCGAATACCACACGAGCTTCAAAATTATCTGGCATTTCCCTCAAGGTTCCCTGCAAACAAATAAAGTCGTCAAGTTTTTCAGGAAGAATCACTCCTTCATTTGTTTGCAACGAACCTATCGGGAAATACCCGATAATTTTGAAGCTCTTGTGGTATTATAAGTGATAGTTATATAACTTGAGCCTCCACGCCTTCATATAAGGTTAGCTTAGTAGAGTAAGACTACGAGCCCCCTGACAACTCGCAAATGCAACTCAAAAGCGGTCCGCCAGGATCAGAGGCTAGTAGGTATAGATGACGACAACGATGTGATGTAGTCATCATCATCAACTATCAAGTGAAAGTTCTTTCAAAATCAGTTCAGCCGTTGTAGAGAATTAAAATCACACCTAGTCAAAATTTTCAACACAGTATAGATTTTTGTACATGCGATGAGTTAATGAGCTGCCTATTTAAAGTTACAAACGGGCATTTTTTTTTAATATTAAAAATTAATTATTCCTATTCGTATCATTCAAACATGTACAAAGTAAAGCTGGCTGCAGAACGGATGAGTACGACGACGGTTAAGTTTCGACCCCACGACGGACCCCTGCGGAACTCCTTTGTACTCACCACTATTACACTCGGTAATTATTCTCAACGTAAAAGACGATGCCTAGATTTTAATGAGGTACATTTTTTTGGTAAATTACACCATGAGGACTTGTGGTTGCGCTATTTTTTTCTGTTTTTAAACTATTGATATCAGCAGGGCAGCAACATCATCACTGTCATCAGCCTACTGGCATCAACTTCAAAACGTTTTATATTCAGATTGTTTTACATTACCTGAGCGGACCTCTCACTGTGTACCAATGTATGTTCAGTTAATATTCCTATCACCTATCGCCTTGTTTGCCTCAGAATCGTATATCCTAAGATCCGACTAAAATCCGACTAAAATTCTGCATGAATCGTTTTTTTCGATCAAATATATTTTAAAATAATCTTTAGAACGTATAGAATGGATCAATGTTGGGCTGCCTTGTTAAAAGTAGCCGCAAGTACCTCTAATTGAGCAAAATGAAATTCAATAGAAAAGTAAGAACTAAGAAGGAATGACAGGACACTACGCATAAAAATAAAAACGCCTATTAAATAAAAATAGCAATCCTGCGGGTTCTCGACGTCCTCAAATCCAGCTAGACATAATAATTGTAGGCCTGAACATTTGTCATATACAAAAGTGATGGCAACCCTAGTTTGCGGCTATCGTGCAACTGGCAACCATGGATATTCATGCACAAAATGCGTAAAACTTTAATTTTGTACCAAAATTATTAAAAAAATCGATGCTTCAATTTTGATGAAGAACTATGTCTGTTTACGGGCTGGCAACCCTAGGTTGCGGCCGATTTAGAGCTGGCAACCATTTAAACCTTATTTTGTCACGTTATTTTCTTTCAAATGATTTAAAATTTACTGAAAAAAAAGATACATGCAAATTTATGCATTTATCTCATGAACATTAAACGTAATTAAAGGTACTTGCGGCTACTTTTGACAAGGCAACCCAACATTAATCCATTCTTTACGTTCTAAAGATTATTTTAAAATATATTTGATCAAAAAAAAAACGATTCCTGCAGGATTTTACTGTCGGATCCAATACTAGTAGGTATTCACAAAATTTCATTAGGCTCTTTGTCTCGAACAATAATAATTGTGGTAGGGGAGGTAAAGAGGGGATTTCGCGATATACTCAAGCGTGTCAGGCTTGTATAGGCTTTCCAGGTTTCTAGTTATCATGGTGTAAAATTAGATTTCTTGATGGTAGGTGTGTTAAAAAAAAGGAATGTTCAGGTATCTATTAAAATGTAATCGAATCCGGCAGATTAAGATAGGGGATATTAAGAACAATATCATAATTAATAAGCTTACTATTAAAACACTGGTAAAATAAAGGTACGGTAAGCCAGTAGGAATATTTTAAAATTTAAAAAATAAATCTTCAGATTTTCATATCGTAGCTTTTCAGAGAATTTATAATGAGAACTAAAACTTGTCTAAATTCTTGTAATAATTATATGTAAAGATTTTTTTCTTGTTTTCTTTTTCATAACGTCAAAATGGCTGATGCTCCCGTACAGCTAAAATAAAATTTAATTAATCTACAAAACCAACTAAATCGAAATAAGACGAATACATCAATTGGCTTCCCTACTATCAAAACTTTCCCATGATAATTCAAAATCAATGACTTACAATGTAAACTAATATTTAACAAAATAATTAACATTAAACAAGACTCAAACCATATTATTTCCCTCCGCCATATTATTTACATGTCGGTTCGAATATTAAACATATTATTATAATAATAAGTATTAAAATAAATCGGATGTTTCTGACGTCATCAAATAATTATATTTGCTCCAAAATAAGTAGGTACAATTATTTGCTCGAATTCCGGCAGCCGACACGCCGGCGGGGAGCGGGGCGAACGGGGGCGAGGGGGCGCGGGCCGGGGAATATGAATATTAATAAATTACAAATGTAATTAGCGGCGCAGTGATACAGTTGTCGTATACAATTAATTTGTTTTGGCAGCTCCCGCTGCCCCCGCCGCCCCGAGCGGCGAGCGGTTTAATAAACTCCGCAGGGGGCGGGCGGCGGGGCGGGGGCGGCGCAAATCGCTGAATAAACTAATAAATGTCGGGGACTCGCCCGCAGATAGATGAAATTATCCTTGTGACAGCGGCTTATGAGTGGAATCAATACGCGATCATCGCAATAAAAGCTCCAGATGTTTGCCAACCCCCGCCCGCCCCCGCCCGCCCCAGCCGCGCCCCGCCCTCGGCGCCGGCAATTTGTCCGATATTAAGTTTATATTGCGATTTGTACCCTTCTTTACACCGGCGCGGCGGGGCCGCACACTCAGATAAATTCAACGACACACTTTCATTCATACGGCATTCAAACTTTTATCAGAAATTGAATTACCGTTTACTACTTTACTTTATAATGTTTGTGAGTAAATAATATCACGCCTGAATATATTATTTTTAACAAAATAATTTATTTCTATTATATTAAAGCTACTCTTTACGTCGGGCCTGCTCGCCACTGTGATCGCGTAGCTGTCTACGCCCTACGGCACCACTAATTATAGATGTCGATCACAGGCTACATGTTCACTACTAATTATAGTATTTATCTCTACTGGGCTGACTGACTACGTGGGCAAGGCGTATAGTGACTACGTACCTCTGCCATGTTAACTGAAAAATATCCACCTTAATAGTAATGTTAACTTCTTTAATTTTATTTACAGTTTATTATAATTATTTTTAATTAAAAACAAGATAGAAAAGATGCTAAATACCAAGTGCTCCTAAGATTTACTTTGTAATGCTCGATAAGAGAAAAAAAGAGATCACAAGAAAGGACAGATTGTCCTATTCGATTAAAAATATTCGTCAAAACATGAAACTGTTTCCCAGAAATATTGTATAAAACAAGATGCCAATAAAATAGTACACAGTGTGCGTCGCGCCTAGAGCTCGGATCAGTTTGGGTCAGAGACGAGCTTACGTCGTATTAACGTATTAAAAGTTCATAAACTGTTCGCTCCGCGCTCGGCGCGCGGGGAGTGTGGGGAGCGCGGGGGGTGCGGAGGGGTGGGAGGCGAAGGTCGGCAGCTAATAATGTAAAAAATAATGGTCCGATGACGGCAGAGGGTTGTACAATGTAGCGTGTCAGGTACGAGGGGATTACCATCTGTGTCAGTACAAACTTCAATAATACCCTCTGGATTCATTTAACCCTCCTCTCCCCGTCCGCGTCGGCACCACATAACTGAATGCTCATGAAATATTCCGTTGAAGATTCAATGGCACGTTTAAAGATTAAATCGTAAGCGCTTTAAAATTACATAAAAACAAAACAGATAAAATATAGTTACTTTTTCTGGTAAACTGTCACTTTTTAAGTTATATATGTTTACGTTTGTCGCATAATAAATGTATTAATATAACTCATAATAAATGTATAACCAATCTGGGGGCACGGCAGTGCCCCAGCCAAGCTTTTTAGCAATGGCACGGCCGTACCATACTTTTCTCGAAGCGGTTCGCGGCTATTTCACACCCCCTTTATCTTCGATGTTAACAAAGCTAGAATTACTAGAATTTCGGTCACTAGGAGCAAGTATTAAAAATAGCTTAACCTCCAAATTATATGAAATTTCGATAAATAGTTCAATATTTACGGATGGACAAAGTTACTACATTTTGTCACTCACTGACTGATAGATCATCAAAATTCTAAGGTACTTCTAGCAGACTTAGAACCTTGAAATTTGGTACCCGGATAGGTTCACAATGAAAGGAAAAATTATGAAATTGGCCAAGTGCGAGTCGGACTGGCGTACATAGGGTTCCGTACCGTAAATTTGTATGGGAGCCCCCCCCTTAAATAATAAGTTTATTTAATTTTTTATAATTAAATATTAAAGTTAAAATATAATTGAATATTTTCTGAAATTTTCAAAAACCTTGCTGTTACCATAATTATGGATATAGAGCAAAAAAGGGAAAAAAATCGTGTTTGTTGTATGAGGCTCCACATAAATAATTTATTTTATTTTAATTGGACTATTAGCTTTTATAACGACACCAGATATCTAGCTATTGCGGTTCTCGAGATCCAGCCTGGTAACATACGGCTGCCGGATGGACGAAGGACAGACAGCGAAGACTTATTAATAATAGGGTCCCGTTTTCATCGTTTTGGCAGGGAAACCTGAAAACTGAAAAATAATATAATATAATATAATACTAAATTAAATAAAAGAAATGATTTTTATGTTTGTAACTTTCCAAAAACAATATTTGTTTGACGTACAAAAGGCTTTAAGTTAGTTATGTAAGTAATGAAATGGTGTTAATTAAATAAAAAATAGTATTAAAAACGTTAACAATGAAACAATAATTAAATTAATTTAAAAATGAATGTAATCAGTAGTGCGATATATTACACTCCTTACTCGCTCGATATAATATGGGAGTTTTAAGTTATCACATGAAATAAGGACTGGTGTGCTCCTTTCCTGCGAGGAACGTCAAGACGCTTACATCAGTGTTGCTATATATTCAATGGCAAATGGCATTGCCAAGCCACTATGATAATTATAAAATAAATAAATCTATTGATACATTTACTGAATGTTGATTTAAATTGCAAAATAAGTTGAAGGCTTGGCTTGAATGTGATCTGAAAACTTTTTACGACAGAAGTATTGAATAGTTATGCAATATTTTGCTTGGCTGCTTTTACATTTCATGTTTTTGGTGGGATAGTACTTTACACAATAAGTGTCAATTTAGACCGCAACACGACGCGTAGATATCTAAATTTGTATGGATTTGACAGATTTGCTAACCTAACCCTAACAATACTATTATGTTCATGGCACATGTGACCTGCATACTTACTGCCGTCATCAGTGGACTCTCATGATACATAATTATAGCTATGGCATGTAACACAGTCTGCCTCGACTTGACATAACCCAAGAGCCAGCAACAGCCAGATTTTATAAAAACTGTCAGTTTTCGCGACCAGCAACTATCATGGAGTTTTGGTCACGGTTACTTTAAGAGTGCTAGATCTGAAGGTTTACCGAACTGTCTATAAAGTATAAACCTAATTTTTTGTCTTCTTTTCTTCAGGATAACTTCAGGAATCTCATCTTCCACTGCCAGACACTTTTGACAGTTCCTTTTCACTGTAAGACATCCTTAAAGTGTAAGGAAGTGAAGTGGTCTGGCAGTGGAAAGCGACAGCTATCAAGAATGTCCGGCAGTGGGAGACGAGATTCTTTACGATATTTTATTTATTTGCTTACCCTCATATTACAGAAAATTTACGGCCTTTGTGCTTTTTTATGTTGAAGTATCAGACATCATTCTAGGACTCCTTGCGTGCAGTGATAATAAAATGATAAGGTATAGCCGACTGGCGATAAATATAGTTATGCACCTACAAGAAAACTCGCCCACCCTAGGTACCGCGATTTTGAACGCCTTATTTCCTTCCTGACCCGTTTACGGGACGTACGGGGCCTTATTTCCCGTTTGTCATAGTGCTAGTTCGGGACAGACGGCACGGTCGGGCCCCCGGCCGCTAATCGAGTGAGCGCGGAACAAACACCAGCTATTGTGCCAATTAGCGCCGCCACGCCTCGCGATACCGCCGCCAGCCGCCGCGGGTCGCGCAGGGCTGACACACGACCGCGACTGCAACTACAGCTCAGTCTATAGCCTAAACATGACACAAACAGAACCTAATACGTGGCACGATATCGTCCTCGCTCTCGTCTTATTAGCAGTATAATTCAAAAAGATAATAAATTAAAAGGAATCAAAAACACCGTAAGAAAATAATTTGACAATATAGGTAATGCAACAGGGGCTCGTTCGTTGGTTAACATTTATGTAATATTGTATACATCAAAATTAAGAATTGAGGTAGAGTTAAATAACCAAAGAACCAGCCCTCACCGCGATCGCAGGCCTCGAGCGGGGTAAATCGCGAGCGGCGGGCGGTGGCGCGTGGGAACTCGCGCGCAATTAGCGCAAGTGCAGTCAGTCAGCCCGGCGCGGATCATTTCATTACCCTCCATCAAAGCGCCAGCTCCGCCGCAGCCGCGACCCGCACAATGACGCCCGAAGACGTCGCCGGTTCTCACGAGCGCGTTATGTACACTGCCACTACACAAAACGCGACTGCCGAGACTAAACAAACAAAATCATATAATTAAATTAGTGCCAGCTGACTGACGCACACAAATTTCGATTTCTTTCACCGCAATTGTGAGCCCGGAGCTGTGAATTAAATTTCTTAGTATAATATTGTTCCACACGACTATAGTGGCCGTCCCTATGCAGTTTATAAAAATAATCAACCGGCGGATAAACAATAAATTCACAGATGATAACTATCTGATTATGTCGTAATTATTATTTGTTTTACAAACCCGACAGACCTATTTACTACGTTATAATAATGTTATTAATATTTAACAGTAAAATAATTCAATAGGACCGCTTTAATATAGATAATCCCACAATTAAATATTGTAATAAGTGATGAGCGGATACGTTATCGGCGGCCACGTGCGGGCGGCCGCGGGGGGGAGGGGGAGGGGCGCGGCGGAGGGAGGGGGACGCAGGTGGCAGTTCCCAGAGATATTAATATAACACTATCATTATTTGAAACCCCAACCAGCTTACACGATTATCGTCGGTAAATTGGGCCATTTTCACAATCAGATCGTGACAAACGACGGCGATTGATGACACCTCAGATACACTAACGTGACGGTCGTTTGTGACGGACGAGCAGGGGGCTGTTTCCCAATAATTATTATAAAATTACCGAGGCCATTAAAGTTTCACACCTAACTGGTAGCGAGCGAAATAGACGAGTAGCGAGGGGTACGAGGGGGACGAGGGGTACGAGGGGAACGAGGGGGACGAGGGGTACGAGCTCTGAATGTGCAGAATATAGAATTACATGACATAAATGTGTGAATTCTTCAAAATATTTTCAAAATTTTCTGACACTAATTTTATGCTGCTAAGTGCTAGTTGCTACTACTTATCAATTATTATGTCCTACTGCTATACTTCTCATTAAATATGATCACCCACCTGGATAGCAATAATATTATGTAGCCACTGACACTCTGAAATAGTTAATATATCATTTATCATTATCATTATGTTAACATGCGATATGAGTTAATATAATCCCAACAAAATGGATGCGGTGGTGTAAGTGGATGACGTCACCGTGTGCACTGGTGGGCACTCGAGGGCGATAAAAAACAAATTAAATACAATTGGTATTTGGTGGTGATAGTGAAACTGCTATAGGACACACAGAGTCGCCCCACGCCTGCGCCGAGCGCCAGGGAGGTTGTTGATAGTAATTGGTTGATTATATTTTATTGTAATTTGCACATTGGTTTATTTGATTAGCACAACAAAATTTTAGTTAATAGGCAGCTATATTATTGCAGAGAAGCCCAGAACGCAGGGCAGGTAGAACATAAAAATTTATTCAAACTTTAGATGCTGTGTTTAATTTCAAAGGATCGTTTTTTAATTTAAGAGATTATTTACCTCAATTTGAATAATTATCATGAACTAAAAAAATACAAGAATTAGTGTAATATACATTCGGTTAACGCCGCCATTAGACGCTCTAGTCTCTAGCTTTTTAATAATAAATCGAGATGATAAGGCGATTACAGCTGCTATCGTTCAAGTATCAGCCCATAGAGCTTATTAGCAAAACATGGAGTCAGCTGTCAGGTGTAGATAATACTCGTAATGTAATACGGCGTTATTGCGGACAGAGTTAATGTCGCGGCAATCGCGTCCATCACATAATTACATAATAATCATAAATAAAAACAGATGATACTGACTTATTACAGCATAATATCAGCCATTCCGAGTAATTTGCAAATCTGATACAGAACTCTGTTGCAGCGCAGTAACGAACCTCGTATACTGCACTTGTAATTGGGGATTACTGCGTACAGGGTGTGCGCTGCGGGCACACTTATTTACTTTTCTATTCAATAATAATACTCCCCACACCGGTTTCGGTGACGGTGGCTTGTTTCATTGAAATCAGGCCTGTTACGCATGAGTAATTTTATAGTGCCCAAGTGTGTGCGCAGTATACAAGAGCACTCTTTGTTCCTTTTACTCTCATAACCCAGTGGAACGGACTACCGCCACGACTGGCGAGAGATCCGGCGCAACACCGACTTTTTACATGCCCATCCGACGCATGGATCATCTTATTTGTCAGACTATCCCAACGAAACTTGGAAATAGCATATTTCCAACGCGGGAATTGAACCCACGACCTCCGAGTCGAGAGCCACGCTCTAAGCCACTGGACCACAGAGGCGTTATTCTATTCAATACTCGTTATAACAAATCAAATCATCTTTTATAGACTGAATTCAGTGTATGATATTTTAATGATAAAAAACAAAATTACATGAAGTATGGATGAAATACCAAAAATTAATTACAGTACGATACCGGTAGCTCCAAAATGTAAGTCTGCAACTGATCTAATGGGTCACAAAAGTAGATTTTGTAGTTGTATGAACACGAATAATCGAGAGACAGAGTTATCTTTGTAAATTTGGTTCTCGTTGTTCTTGTTTTGAAATAAACGCAGGCAGTAGTAATAGCTTAGAAAAATTGATAAATCTGATGCGTACGACATTCATATTCTATACCTTTGTAACGAAAATATTAATGCTATATTTTACCACATATCACCCTGTATACGGCGGTATCGCCAATCCGCAGGTAATTGGCTGCAGCAATTAGCGACTCACACACACACACACAGGTGCAGCTCTCGATATGGACATGGAGGGTATCCTGCTGCTACTCTTGGTGCTCGCCCGCGCGGCCACCGCCTACGACGGTCAGTACAACGGAGGCTTTATTCAGGCTTAGGGCCGCGCCACACCGGAATGGCAGCGGCGAGGCGAGCACTTTCAGTGTTATATGATTTTAAACTTTATCCTCATTATTGTAATACATAGTATCGCTCGAGAAGTCTACCGCCGCCCCTGGCCGCTCGAAAATCACATGACACTGAAAGTGCTCGCCTCGCCGCTGCCATTCCGGTGCGGCGCGGCCCTTACGCTAGTCGATAGTGATTTTAAAATTAGACAAATCTACTATTGACTATTGGACTTTAATTATAGTGGTCGGAAGAAGTTTTCAAAAACCATGATGTTCCCACAGAGCGCCGCAGCGTCCCGCTTTCGGGGTCGCTCAGCTCCGTGGGCGGCGGCGAGGAGCACTCCCCGCCGCACTACCGCCCCGGCTCCCAGGCGTAAGTGACATCCTTCATTTCGGTCTATATTAATATAATATTATTGTTTTTGTCTTCGAGTGCAGGGACAACGATATCCTTTAAACGGACTCAGAATTTGATGTGCGGTGTAATCGGCAGGTACGTGATCTCGCAGCTGGTGAAGCCGAAGCCCCCGCACCAGTACTGGGCGGAGGAGACGGCGGCGGGCGTACCCCCGGAGCGCCGCAACTGTCTGCTGTGCGAGGCGCAGGATTCCGGCGCCTGCCGCGCCATGCCCTCGTGCGTGCACTGCGAGCCCACCGTCACCGCGCTGTGCGAGCGCGGCGCGCCCTGCCTGCGCTGCACCGGTCGGTACCCCACCACCGTCTTCGGGTCCTCTTCCTGTCGTCACCCGCGCACGGATCTAGTCCGCGTGCGAGTTATTTAATACATGTGCACCCGCACGCGGCCAGGAGCAGAATATATGCGCGCGGGCGATAATACGTACGACAGGAAAAGGGCCTTTCCCAACATCTTCCCGCCCTCGCTAATGGCCGTGTCCCCGCAGTGATCAAGAACCCGTTCTTCAAGTGCGTGCCGGGCGAGAAGTACATGGACGAGTGCGACTCGTGCCGCTGCACGGACGGCCACGGCGGCTGGTGCACTAACCAGTTCTGCGAGTTCCGCGCGCTGCACCTCTACGCCATGAAGCTCTCCGACGGCGAGTTCTACTGACGAGGACCTCGTACTCACACAGTAAACTACTCGTTGTTTACGTGTTACTTATAGTCCTAAGTAATCATTAAAATATGGTCTTTGTCCAAAACTACGAATGGATAAGGAGTATTTGTAAGTTGTCTACATAATTAAGACGAGACGTTTCTGAACTGAACCTTGTAACTGAAGGATATATTATAATATTAAAGAGCATGCCTTCTCTGCAGATATAAACGATCGAGTGCTAATAGACAATAACTAAAGTAATTAGCTCGAAAATCTCCCGCAACACGGCGGGTAACATTATTTTGGTCTCAACAGCCTTTCTTTCGCTCTCTGCCTCCCTCTCTCTCTCTCTCTCCGTGTAACACAGCACAACACGACGCAGCGCGGCACAATGAGCAACAGTGTCAAAGGGCCCGAGACATGGCATTGTTGTACGCGACCCCGGCCGGTAATATATTTCATTACGACGAATACCTTTATGATATCGGTGCGCATCGATGAGCTTTATTAAATTTTTGTGATTGACTCGTAAATAGATCTCATCGAGCTGAGCGATCATTCGGGGAGAGATTGAGATGGTACATTTGAACGCTACATTTGCTACGATACACAAAGTCATTTTTTTAACCTTTCTAGGTGACGCGACGACGGCTGAAGGCTCGCTTGTTTGTCAAAGTTGAGTAAAACTGACGAGCTTTGGGCCATCGTACAACAGCCTCTACAATATTTTTAGCTTATGTCAATGCCAACTTATAAATTGGGTAAATATAACTGAACTCTCGCAGTGAGGAAGGTCACTCGAGCACACAGCCGCATCACCGCGGCGCGGGCGGCCGCCGCAGTGTCAATGTCGGCCTACTACTAGTTTACCTCTACATTGTCTCCGATTATTTGTCGATTTGAGCTCTGCTACCTGGGCTCAAGGTGCACAGTCGCCCGCATCGCCGGGTATTGTCCCGGTGTGCTACTGTTAGCTGCTAATTGATCAAATATTTACACAATTAAAGTCAACTGAGCGTTCACGCGTGTATCCCCCGGCCCAGCGACGCACTCTGGACTCTCCGGTCTACGCGATAGAGGCGTGTATCGAGTGGCCGACGGGCCAGAGCTAGTTGGGTGGGCGGAGGATTACCGCGGCTCGGTTCCCAGGAAGTGGTCAGTTGCAAATATTGTGTGGACGGGAATTATGATCCGCGGACGACTCTCTCCTATTTGAGATCCGGTAGGAAAGGATTACCGTCGCAGCAATTGTAAATAATTACTACTGTAGAAAGCTGCGTATTGTATCATAGAGACGGCAAGGTGACAAATTCCCAGCACCATAAGTTCTTTCGCAATAATGACTGATGGAGGCACAGGAGGTAGCGGCTAAAGTTGGAATATTATGTTAGGTGACGTACTCGTAATACTTCAAAAAAGTAATTTTAATGATTTTATATTGCGTAGTAAATGTCGAACTGAGATGCTTAGAAAATAGGAGGGTTATGCTACATATATAAAAGAAAGGAGGATCCACTAGAAGATAAGTTAAACAATGACAAGAGCTGCAACTGTGCATTATTTTTCCTTAAATTAATATAATATTAACTATGTTTTTGACGACCTCTGTGGCTCAGTGGTGAGCGCGTTGGTAGCTCAAGCCGGGGATTTTCAATGTTCCTGGGTCATGGATGTGTATTAAATAGGTATGTGTATGATATAATAAAAATCTTAAATATATGTATAGTATAAAAGTATTAAATATATTTCCGTTGTCTGGTACCCGTAACACAAGTCCTTTAGGTACTTAGCACGGGGCCTGACTGACGTGGTGTGAAGCGTCCATAGGTATTATTATATACCTATTATGTACTTAGAAGTAAAAGGCGACGACTGCCACTGCATGTAACTGACACGATCGTCATCCAAGTACCTAACAGATGTATCGGAATAATAAATATCGTTAATATTTATTATGCCGATAAATGGCACATACAATAAAAGCAATTTTTTGTCGCTTCTCTATTCATGTAAAGTGGAAATGATCTTTTCTGCATTTATCGCAGCGTGGGATGAGGTTTAATAGGACTTCATCAAATATCAATTGTGCGTGAAATACCTTTTATTGATTTAGGGATCCTCGTGGTTTTTACAATCCTGAAATTAAATATTTCCAAACATTAAATATTTAACGAAAAATTAAAAAAACAGGCTTAATAAATTCCTAAGATATGACTTTATACTATAATAATTATTATAGTATAAAGTCATAATAAAAAAAATATAATTATTATTGTATAATATCATTTGCCTAGCTTTATTTATTTATTTATTCACCAACAGAATCACATTTAACAATATACAAAATACAGCACAGTTTTTTATGGATGAAATGTGTTCCAATGAAAGGTGAAATACAACATGCTTTGCGACAATGGGATGAAATAAAATGAAATATTGTGAATGAAATGAGTATTATTAATTAACAATATTATGTTTAAAATATATAGTAATATATATACAAGGAAAAATATAATTGAAAAAAGAAACAATAACTTCTTATAAACTAAATAAAACCATAGTTTTAACGCTTATTGGAAAATTTTACAATACATAACGTTAATAATATTATTATGATCGGGGAAACAATATTTGCGGAATTAATTAATCGCATTCACTGTATCATCGGAGATCGGTCATCTTGGCGTTCATTGAGAGAGGCCTATGTCCAGCAGTGGACGACTATAGGCTGATATGATGATGACGATGATGATTCACTGTATTACTGTTATCACTAAAATGTTGTTTTAATTTACATTTCAATGCACTTAGTTTGTCGGAAAATATACAAATGTTGGGGCAGCTTTGTCTGTTGAGCACTTTTATTACTAGCTACTAGCTCGAATGTTTACTCTTAGTTTTCTTTTACGTTCTACATAAAATAAGTTTATTAATTGCTATAGCTCATAAATTCTGATTCCAAAGTTATGTAACAAATAAGAATCATATTCGTATTTCTTCAGCTGTACAGCTACGGAACTCTACACTTTTGTTGGACTCGCTCTTAACCGATTTTGTTTAACCAACTGATGAATGTGTCAAATCATCTGTCACATTATTGTCCTGTGTCACATCTTACGTGTCCGCACACCGCGGGCCGGCGGAAGTGCACGGGGGAGAGAGGGGGTAGGGGGAGAAGAACACAATTCGCAGTATCAATTACAGCCACATTACAACACTTTAGATGATTTTTTGCGAGTGCATAGATGTAATCCTGTAGATTCTCACGTTATATTATAATAGTTGATAATTTTCCCAATTAATTATGAACGTATTAAATTATTAAAAATATAATTATAAAAAGAATTAGAAACAATTTAATTTTCTAAATTCATTATTTATTTCATTAAGAGTCTTATAGTTTACCCAAATTATTATTTTATTAAATTTAAATTCTTTCCAACTTTTTACACAAATAATATAACATTGAAACATCAAACATTTAAATAAATCGATTACTTATATTACTTGTTTACTAATATTATATATTATAATTATAAGTTATAAGTATTATATAAACTTAAAACACAGCAACAAGTATCTAAATTAATAGAAAATATCTGTAAAGTACAATACTTATCTTATTTCTCTGGTTGCTATTCTCTCAACCAAAACTAAACATTTTCACTATTGACTCTCGTTTTTGTACCATCCAAACGGATATTAACAGTTAACTCAAACTCAAACTCAAAATTTTTTATTCAGAATAAATTTTTTCAAATATTCTCTGAACGTCGGGGCTACACAGATGCCTACCACCGGTTAATATTAAATAATTTCTAAATTTAATAATAATAATAATCTGATTTTATGTATATTAAATAAATTATTAAAATAATAATTAACTTTAATAAAATGTTTATCAGACTAGCGGAAATATTTTATACCGGAAGTATTTTAAAACAATTTGTAAAACCTGGTATAAAAATGACCAGCCTAGTGAAATGATGTCACTTTAGATTTAACATTAATTAGACTAATTAAAATTATTATTCTTTACATTTATATTTAAATTTCTAACTCTAAATAAATTATTTCCGCTAACCTTTTAAAATATGGTTTTAGTACGTAAATCTATTTATCATATTATTATATAGCTAGCTATTTGACCGAGCTTTGCTCGGTATTCGATAAAACACGAATAAAAAGACATTTTCTAAAACTGCAGATTCCTAGCTAGATCGATTTATCGCCCCCGAAACCCCCTTTATACTAAATTTCATGAAAATCGTTGGAGCCGATTCCAAGATTCCAATTATACATATGTATTGGAATCTTGGCATGAAACGCGCATGAAATGAAATCAAACTAATTTCAAAGAATGTTAATAATTGTGAGGTGCACACTCTCTGTGTTGTACGTCGACGGTTTGGCCTACATTTATAAATACCGCCGGCGAACTATGTCGCGGTGTATATAGGTCGTTGCCAACAGCGAGCCGAGAACACAGTGAGGCGATTGTCAATTATTGTTGAGCCACAAACAGCCGATAACAATACAACAATATGTCTTACAAACACACACACACAAATACACACCTCGTGTGGGCGGAAATCGCGACAGCCTTCGACTCGTATCACCACAACTTGAAAGATATTATGCCATTATACCAATTATAAAAATGATTATTATTATCATGTTAATAACGCTCGAGCAGAGATAGAGATAGAAAAGAGTCGTAGACAATCGTATAACATAATAGACGTTATGTGACGCAGACAACGAAGTTACGCTTGATGAAATTAGTAAATTGCTGCTCATTTGTTGCTGTTAAATATCTTGGACCTTTTCGTGTTAGATTTGTTTGTTTATAATTGGGACGAGGATAGATTTTGAAAAAATCTTATTGTTTTTTCTAACATAACATAAACGAATTCGTCGCGGTGCGGGGTATTGAGTGAGGGAAAAGGGATTATATTTTATAGTTATTATGTTTAGAAGTATGATGTGGGATCCCGTGCGCCGGCGCGGGCGCAGCGTGCGGCAGTAAACTGTTATTATCGGGTAATGAAGCTCGCGTTTCGTCGTAAGGGTGAAGTATTAAAGGGTCCTAATATTTTGGTAATCATCCTCGCACAAAGAGGTTTTTTGATAATAACTAGTTATTAGCTTACTGTTTTGAAATGTTTTTGTTGCGGTGAGGATCGATAAAAGATCGCTACCGTTTTTATGCGGCGTTTGTTGGTCGTAGACCGTAGAGCACCGCAATTACTTTTGTATTGGATGTACATTGTAGGTCTCAATAGTCGGCACAATATTACATTTTTTATTTTAATCAGCGCCGGAAACTGTTGAAGATTTGAAATGCACTTTAAACTCTTAAGTTTCAAGCGTGTACCTAATTATTATTACTCCACTTATTACTTATGTAACATCATTATTTTTTATCTGTACATTATGTAACAGTATGTCAAACATTATTATCAACAATCTTAAAAATGAAATATTATAATGGAGGAATAATTTTGTATGTTATACGTTCACAACGCCAACAATATAATACTAAGAAAATGTATCGAGTTATTCCGCTGAAAATAATCCGCAATGATCAATCTTATTTTGTAACGTAAAGTAGGTCTGTGTGTGAGCGTGTTGCTCATTCGCACATTTTTTATCCCGACAAAGTGCGCGGCGCATTGTCGGGTCGGGTATTACACATACACAATAATATTATCATCGCCAATCATGTCCTTATTATGATGCTTGAGTTATTGACTTTTTGCGGGAGTTTTTTATACAATTACAAAATATTATTAACTGTAAAGTTACAATTTACATGTACAAAAATCGTTGAAATAAAAAGTTGTCCTACGAAATTCTATTGATTCTTATTGACAAACTCTCTGGCTCAGTGGTGAGCGCGTCGGTAGCTCAAGCCGGAGGTTGCGGGTTCGAATCCCTGTCTGGATGTGTATTAAATATGTGTATGATATAATAAAAATCTTAAATATATGTATAGTATAAAAGTATTAAATATATTTCCGTTGTCTGGTACCTGTAACGTAATCGGTCTGAAATTTGGCTTGCAGGTAGATGTTATGACGTAGGCATCCACTAAGAAATTATTTTGATTAATTCTACCCGCAAGGGGTTAAAATAGGGGATGAAAATTTGTATGAAACTTTGTCAATTTTAAACCGATCGGACTAAGACATTGCTTGCATAAACCTATCATGACATTGGCATCCCCTAAAATGGATTTTGATAAAGTCCACCACTAAGGTGTTAAAATAGGGGATGAAAGATTAAAGATGCGAGATGAAAGATACGAGCGAAGCCGAAGAAGTATATTTCTATATATTTGACCAATTTACTTTAAGAGACATAGAGGAGGCTGGTACTGAATAGTTTACCTTTACTAAAATAATGCTTATTGGATTTTAATATCGTCAAAATTGTTGTCGACAACATCAAGTATCATTATCATTGATGTACTATGAGTATAATTGTTCATTGTCATGTATGTAATAATATGTATCGCCAAACCAACCGTGTGTACCATGTGTGGGCATCAATAGCCCACGGCTCAGCGCACCCACTGTTCGTAACCGACAAGCTCACAAGTGAACATCAGAATGCATTTTTTTCCGAAACCCAAAGTAAACCCGCGCGGATGTGGCGCGACACCCACCGCGACGCACAATAAAACTTTTTTTTCTCAATACAGACCGACATGGTTATAAAATAATTTGCAACAAAATACTAGGTATATTATTATAGTGTATTTGTTGATAGATGTTGTTTGTCGTGGGATATTTTTCCTTATCGATATTTAAGCTGTGTAAAATTTCTTATTTACTGTTTACAGGGTTGATAGCACAAAAACCTTTAACGCCAGTGCATTAAAGGTTAATTAATAACGTTATAAGTTTAAAACACACTTAATGTTTGCAATGACAAAAAAATTGTTTAGAATCCCATCGACATGAAATCCAAACATAGCTTCCATAGAAACGGACGTACGTGTACGTTTTATGTACGTTTTTGGAGTGTTGATCAACCATTTGGTATTATGGCCACACCCTTAATTCACATTTTAAAACTTACACTGTAACTTGGTATTACCAAATCCTAGTAAGAATGAAACGGCGGTAACGGTACAAAATTTTTGTGATTTATAAATGCGGTAGGTTTGGTATTAATATATTATGGTAGGTTTGGTATGCAAGAATAATACAACTGGGTATACGAATAATACGGGAGAGCACTGGCTCCGTTAGCTACTAAGTCAGCACGCGCAACGCACAGAACCGAATACCAATGATGTTCATGTTTACGCAAACGAAGATAATGTTGTATCGTGGCTGGCGAGCGACTGAGACTGCCGACCGTCGTACAGGTCGCTCTACGCGCTACCGAAATACACGGACCTGATACACCATTTGCGCTAACCGAAGCATAGCACACGTTTCACGAGCTTCTTAAACGAAGTTCATTCGATATATTTACAGAGTCGTTGCATATCTGTTAAGACGGCCTGTTTGAGATCGATGGTTCTGAAGTGTTTTTGGAAGCTAATAACTTTTGATGCTCAATGACGATCTGCCGTACTTCGTGACCTCTTATGGTAAATGTTATTCACTCCATCACATTTTTATTTTTCCTCGGGCACTTATTTACGGTCATCTGACTTAAATTTTTGTAATATGTGCATATTTTACTAACATTACAATAATTCTTTCGTTAGGGTCAATTCAGACCGCAACGTGACGCGTTAATGCATTTCAAATTGTATGGATTTGACAGATTTGCAAGACGTCTCGCGCACTTGAAATCTGTCAAATCAGTACAAATTTAGAAATGCATCTACACGTCGCGTTGCGGTGTGAATAATTCCTCAGAAGTAAAAAGTGACATGTTTTTATAGTTTTATTCATAAAACCACTTGAAGAAAGAAAAAGAATACTCTAAACATCATTTTCTGGGAAACGAACTTTCGGCGAACTTTCGACTTTGGCCGTGATTTTGAGTGTAAATTTAATAAGGTTTAGTGGAACATTATTAATTTTTAGGTACACCTAATATACTTGTATACAATTAACAGTATATTTTAATCGGAGTTTAACTGTCAGTCAGCAGTCGGTGAAGGCGGGCGGGCGGCACTTGCAGACGCGTCGTCATCGCGCGGCCCCCGGCAGACCAGACGCAGCACGCAGCACACGCCGCGCCTCTTACGGTGCGCGACCGAGATACATAGTCCAGCATCGCCATCACCTCAATACTAAAAATTATCCCCAATCTGCACTTGACTTTAATGTATCGTTGAATAGATCTGACATTGTAGCGATTACAAAGCTATCAATAGTTATTATGAGCCGCTTCAGAAACGTCAACATAATAATTGTTACAACACGCAATCCTACTGCGGCTTACTTCGCACTCCTCATAATAATATTTTTACGGATGTCGAAGACATTCGTAACCAGGATCAAGCATGAGAAATTAGATATTATATAAGTGCTTTCAACGGAATATTATATCACGGCCGCAACTCCGTTGCGCTAAATTTCGTTTCGAACCGTACATTTTTCCGGGATAAAAGTATAGTATGTCCTTTCCCGGGACTCAAAGCATCTCCATACCATGTTTCAGCAAAATCGGAGCAAAACAGACAGGCAGACATACTCATTCGCATTTATAATATTAGTATTAGTATGGATTTAACTAGGTAATAACTAGTAAGGCAATAGTCATTGATTTAAATTATTATTGTAAGTATTTTGATAACAATATCTAGAAACACATACCTCTTAGTTTTCAATTGCAACTCACAAGCAATTAGTCGTTCACTGGAAACCAACATCAGTAAATACTAACTTCAATACAAACTACTACAAATAATCTTGTAAATAATAAATTGTGTCACTCATTCGGAGTCGTTCTTTCATAATATTGTTAGAGGAGGATCGAAATGATTGCTTGGAGCGATTTAGCGTCGTCTTTGATCTATAATAGGGATGTCGTTAGAAGATTTTCATTGACAAACAGAATGAGAACAAGATTTCTTTTTAAAATTAGTCTTATTTTTGTTAACAGGTATATATTTTAGCCTGTCACTACTCACGAATTTAATTTTTTTGTACAAAATAGTACTTAAATAAATGTGTACAATCCAATTCTATGGAACTACTAGTATTTAAGTAAAATTTTTATCGAGTGTATAATAAAATAAAAACCGGCCAAGTGCGTGTCGGACCACGCGCAATATAAGGTTTCGTAGAATCGCTAGTTTTTGATAAGAATTTTTGTATGTCAATAAATATACATTCATAACGTGTTTTACACTGCTAGCAACATCATCCCAGTTACGTTCAAAGGAATTTGAACTAAAAGTTCCTGTATACTTCGCCGAATACATTTTTTTAGTTGATCGACTATTACTCAATAATTTATGAAGTCTTCTTAGCCATGATAATTTTCCTTTTAAATTCAGCGTATTTCCTATTCTCGTGAATTTTTTCACATTTCCAGAAGCACCCGTTTAGCTGGTACAAGGGGAAACTGGACTCTAAAAATTTTTTCAGCTTTAAAAACTTCATATTTCACAAAAGATGGATCCCTAAATCGGAAAATGATCTAAGAATACACGTATTTTTTTAAACCTATCCAACGACACCCCACACGATGGGCTGAACGCGAAAAAAAAACATCCCCATTTCATATGCAGGGGGAAGGTACCATAAAAAATATTTAAGATTTTATGTACCATTTTGTTGACATTAAGAATATTACGTACATTCATGCCGATTTACAGCTTTGTAGGTAATATTATAGTCTCTAAACAAAACCGCGAACAGACAGACGGACGGACTGACGGACAGACAGACAGACGGATAGACAGACAGACGGACAGACAGACGGACAGACCGAAACTATATTATGGATTCCTTGTTTACTATGGAACCCTAAAAGACTGTTACATGAATAAAGTAAAATAAAATAAATAATCTATTTAAAAAAAATGTTTATCTGTAAGGTACGTCTTCACGATAATCAAATTACAAGATATTTAGGCAAGGACATGAAATAGTTTCGTTGCGTAGGTCGTTATACTTGTTGTACCGCTATTAGCTACCTCCGTTACCCAAGTATGTATTATAGCAAGTTAGCCTTTACAATAAAATCCCAGAAAACGTTCAAAATCTTTCCATTAATAAATTTAAAAAAGTAGTCAAAGAACGTTTGTGCGCCAAAGCCTATTATAAGGTCAATGATTTCATAAACGATGGCACATCTTGGGAGTAGGATGGCTGCTTGCAAGGCTGCTTCTACATTATTTTAGGTTTTACAATTATGTATGTATGTTTGTAGAGGTAAAATAATGTATGTAATGTGGCACAACACTAATATGTCACAGCACTATGCTGGACTATTTAATCGTAAGTTAATATTAAATAAAATCAGTCTTAATTAAGCATTGAGTGGTTTCATTTCTCCGAACCACCACCTTACAATGTTGACATTGTATAATTTTAAGTTACAGCATTTTAAACTTTATTTTAAAAGATAATTTTTTTTCTCACTTTTTTTGGTAAATAAAGTGGGCCCCGTGCGAATTTCTTACACCGGTTCTTCTCGCCGGGTTAGTTCCCGAACCGGTGGTAGGCACCAGTGTAGACCCGACGTTCAGAGAATATTTGCAAAAATTTATTCTGAATAAAAAAAAATTGAGCTGGAATTTGAGCAATGCCCTCCACACTGTTTTTATTGACGGTGGCCGGTTTTATTAAATCAAAGCCGCGACTGGCAAAAAAACAGACACGGACCCGATAATCTGCGACACGTGTATAATAATTTTTCTTATCAGACAAGCGGGTCAACCTATTTGTCTGATTAGAAATTATAGTGTGTACCGGAAATAACTTTTTAAAGTCGCTCTAAGCCACTGGACCAAGGAGGCGTATAATGTATATTATATTGTAGCGGAACCGACCTTGATACTCACTATCAAGGTTCGCTCTACGTTTAGCGATGGCAAATATTTTTAGATCGAGAATTCTTCAGCGAATTGTTTATATAGGTATGTTGAGGATATTAAATCATTTTATTTGACCATCTGTAGTTTAATAGATGTTATGATAGTTGATTTAAGATGTTTTAGGGATAAAATATACAGTATATTATAGTTTATGTAACCCAATATATTATCCCAGTTATGTAACTTCAAAATTCAAATTGGTCTTGCCGTGCGCCGAGTTAGCCTTCTTATAATATCTGCTCTGTTTTCTGACTCTCGATCAATAAACATAAAATGAAAAAAAATAATGTATGTTTTTTTTTGTTATATTTATTTTTATATATACACTATATACAATAGCGCCGACCATATAAGCTCGCGGCTCGTGGCGCATTCTGCACTTCACTATTAATATCTAATAACTGGCGGATGTCGGGAGACAGGGAGCCCTATGTCTGGGAATCAGAGTCGGGAGTCGCGTGGCACGCGCTGGCGGGGGCTGGGCGCCGGCCAACTCGGGTCACGGTCGCGCTGCAGCGGCCACTACTGTATTTGGTCATCTGTAGCGACCGTACTACACTCTGTTCATACCCGAATTCATCTTAATGTAAACTAAGGGTCAGTTTAGACGCAACGCGACGCGTTGATGCATTTCTAATTTTGTACTGAATTGACAGTCTCGCATGACGTCTCACGCATTTGAAGTCTGTCAATTCAGTACACAAATGCATCTACGCGTCGTGTTGCGGTCTGAATTAACCCTTTGACCCTTAGAATCACGCAGATTAGAATTAAAACTAACCCTGGGCTTAATAGAATGTTAAGTCTTTTATAAATACAAGAAACAAGATGATCCCCGATTAACTTTAAGCCCGGGTCAGCGCCCACTCGGCTTCAATTTATGTTTACGTTGGGATCAGTCTGAATATAAACATTAGTGTTGTAACAGAGTATGATGTAAGTGTCGATGATGATGATAGTGAGCGAGATGGCTGTAACATCTCCGCGATCATCACTCAGCGGGCAGGTACATGTGGCGGCGACCTCGCCTACGTCGACCGACGTAACGCGTTGTTTCATGTGTGTCAGTTCGCCCGAAATGGCGCGCGCGCTGCAGTCGCTCCGTCTGGCTCCCTCGCGTGCTGTCTCGCTCGCACACACGTGCGCGTGTTGACGCGCGCCCACGCCACCCCGTGCCGCGCCGTGCGCTTGCCTTGTATGTACAAGCTACACCTACACTAAAAGTATTAGCGGTGACTCATTCCGATCGACCTGCCAACGATTTGATGACCACTCATGTCGAAAAACAATAACTTTGGAATGTCCGCCGCTAGGAGTAGGTGCTAAGAAAACGTACCGCGAAGGTGGTGGAGCTCTAGGCGACTCCGAGTGCTTCGGAGCGTAGTTCGGAGTTTTAATTTGATGTTCTACAAGTAGCTTCACGAACGACCTTTTTTTCGTCAAGCCGTATTACTTATATTTTGCACTTTAAGAATTAGTGATTTAATTTCCTCGTTTTTTTTTTTAACTGCAAGGTGCCAATAATTTGAGGATTTTTCACTACTTATATGACTTACGGGTACTATTCTGTAGCCTATACGCGTATGAGGACATGGCTCTACGACCTACACACTGCGCTGTAGCCTGCTACGGCGTCTACGCTGCTCGTAGCATGACCGTAGCGGGCTATGTGTGTTACTTCGTAGCACCTCCGTAGCCTGCTACGCCGTAGCATATACGTAGCGTACTACGCTACGTTTGCGTTAGTATTATTTCAACATAAGGAGAAGCGAACTATCAAACTGCTGCAAAAAATTATCGCTGGTCCTGAGCACCTCAGACGTGTTAGAGGTGCGTTTTTGTCGTCAGCGTATTATACCATCCAAAAGTACATTCTCAAAATTAATATCGTCCAACTGTTGTAAATGCATACGTATGAGCCTGGGAACGGGGTCGTGCGGGGCAGTACCGGCGACAGTCAGCTGTTTGCTGCACACACAACGACAGTACAATAACAACACCGGTATTTATTTAACGAGCGATCTGTCCCTCTGTTCTCATGGTCGGTGATCTGCGGGTTATTTGCCCGTAGATAATTAAAATAATACGATACTTTGCATGAAGGTAAATGATAAAGCTAAGCTTTTTTATAAGCTCCTAAGTTTGCCGTTTTAAAATTGAGATTTAATTGATATGTGGCGGTATCCACAATTCGCCTAAAATTCCTGCATCGCGCTATCGAGTTTTCTAAGCGCGTCGGTATATATACGACAGCTGAAATGTATCACGTGGGCTTCGGACTGACCGGGCAATGGACATACCACCTCGCTCGGATCGAAGATCTTCCTTTGGGACCACCGCGCTTATTTCCACAGATATGATGTTGTTTTTTGTAACAATTTATAATTTTTTATGTTTTCCTAATTTTATTTACTACTTTGAACCATCCTACTTTACACCCAGCAATAGCAATAATTGCTAATACTAATACAGCGACTGCCGCCAGTTGCGGCGGTCCCCTGAGGGCACTATCTCTCCCCCCTTCCCCTCCTGACTTCCCCCTCTCCGCAATAGTCGTAAAGTCCCCAATTAGGTGTGTGATTGCGGCGGCCACGTGACGCGCACGCACCACGCACACAGACCACCGCGCACCAGCCGTAGATACACCAAACGACATACAAGGAAATAAACTTTTAAAATATACCAAAGAGAAATGTAATACAAACTCCAATACATTATTATGCTTAAATAATAATAATTAACTAAGCATAATATTATGCTGTGCGGTGTATATTTGATTTTATATTATCAGGGCGAGTAAAGTGAGCCCTAGTATACTCCACAACCTGAACGTATTGCGGTACACTTTACGGCAAATGTATCACTGTACGATGCAAGCAAGCATCGCACATTCCTCATTCCTAGGTCAGCATAGAAATTGATAAATCAATTTAGTAATTAGTAGATTTGTAATGTTTGAATTTTTTGCTAAACTCTTCATTAACTTTTTATATCAAATGTGTCTGCTCTATCACGTCTTCATATATCAATGTACTTTTGTAATCTCTGTATCAATAAACAGTTTTCATTTTAAGACTGTTTCTATAATCAATAATAAACATTATCAGCATATAAGGTGTACATACCCGTACAATCACGCCTATTGATTTGTGCTTCAACATAGTAATTTTCATTTATACGTAGATGTGTTATCATCAGACAGTCAAGGTGTGATGACACGAGCCCTCACAAAGCTCGGCTTTTAGCTAGTACTAATTATAAAGGTATAATATAAAATCAATTAATTGACGATAATAATATATCCATAATAAAAAAAGGCCAATATCTTATCTGTATCATATCTGTGCCTATATATTATGCACCGTAGTATGTCACTCTATTAGAGTTTTCGTAGAGAAAAAAAAGAAGAAAAAATATAAATAAATTTAAAGCTAAAAGTGACATTCACTGTAGGAACACCAGAAATAAGCTCAAGCTGGATTTGCCGATGATCAGACTTAGTAAAGTTTTTATTGTACAGGCGTATACAATGACTTTTAAAGGTCAATGTATACGCCTGTACAATAAAATCCCAAAAAACAATCAAAATCTTTCGATTAATAAATTTAAAAAAGTACTTTGTGTGCCAAAGCCTATTATAATGTCAATGATTTCATATATTAAATAGTTGAAACATAAATGAAACATAAATTAAATAGTTATAATAGTTTGAACAAGTTATAATAATTTTAATACTGCTACAGTATAAGTATAAAAGTGTATTGGATAGGTATATATGTATGGATAGGTTTAACCTGTATTTTATGCACCAAGTGTAATGTCACAAGTCACAGCAAACAGACTTTGAAAGAAAAGACATAACCTCATGTAAGTAACCTCATGTAATCTGGATACTGAAATAATAAACAAAACTTAGGACAACACGGTAATATTGTTGTTAACAACAATCTATAGGTACCTAGTATAAATGGAAACAACATACCTTTGTTATCGAGCAAATCTAGAGCAAATTAACTGTCACGAAACGAATTGTTTTTCTACATAGCAGCCCAATGATTGTAATTTCATATTTCTATTATTTTATATTGAATCATAATAATATTATGCCTTTTAAATCAAAACCTATAAAATATTATGTTTACAAACTTTGTATGACACTGACACATGACTGATGATGACATTTTCACAACACTTGACTGTTTGTTTATTCTTTTTTAATTTATTTTCGTGTAATGCCTGTGACATTTATATTTAATTAATTCTTAATAATTTAATGGGTTTAAATAATTTTAAGTTTAATGTAATGAGTCCTTTTTTTTATATAATGCCTTAGAATTTAAAATCATTTTGCACGCCACTTATTAGGCAGAATGTTGGATCTATGTAAGCAATATTGTAAGACCTGTTGTACCACATTTATGCAATAAATTATTCTTATTCTTATTCATAAACGATGGCACATCTTGGGAGTAGGATGGCTGCTTGCAAGGCTACTTCTACACGATTATATTATGACTTACAATTATGTATGGATGTTGACATTGTATAATTTTAAGTTACAATTGTAAATTTTATTTTAAAAAGATTATTTTTTTTCTAGGCATTAGGCATGAACCCCGTGTCCCTTCTATACGCTGCTCTTTGCCGTTGGTCCCGCTAATTTGTCAATGATTTAATTTGTCCATCCGTACTACAATGCAGCGCGGCGCGTGCCGGAGATCAGCACACTGCTCACTTGCAGGCCGAGTCGCCGGCCCCGTGTACTACAGTAGGTTCTGATAATGAACAATCTTAGGCAATATTATTATGTCACATATCACTGGACAAACTTCTATTCGTCAACTACATCAGTAAGAAGACATCCCTCCACTTGAGGGTCGAACGTCTGCAGTCTCGCCACAAGGTCAACTTCAGTTCCTTTGTGGTGAGAGTACCGACGCATCTTCTGTCGACCTTTGAAGCGGAGGAATTCTGGCCGACTGATGTGGTCTACCGAAGGTTCCGGGGAAGACTCCGGAATGAAGCGCGCGTCAGATCGCCGATAACTCGTGATAAAGTGTAGTTATTAAGTGTATATAATTTATATGTATGTTAGTCATTAAGGTATATATTGTATGGGCCTATGTAGCCTGCTATAACGAAATAAATAAAATAAAATAAAATATAGTATTAGTAACAATTATGATGATAGGCAACAAAACTCTCTCAATATATTTTTCATTTTCCTTTCTTCATTCGTCTTTAAGTACATCCGTTCCTACTTCCTATCAAGTACCACAGGAACAATTTCAATTTTAAATAAACCAATACTTAATATCTTCAATAGTAATAATGTCACATAATCCCATTAGCGTTGATAAAACCTATTTATACATGCAGTATATTAATTGTACAATAGCCGCGACCGCTGCGCACGCGCACCGCATCTGATAAAGGCGATGTTATCGGCCGCACTGCCGCAGCTTGTACCAATTACGGTGTACGGTTACCGTGGGGCTGATCGTATCTGCGGATGCTGTGGGATAGTTTACTTACGAATGCTTTATTACATTTTTGGTAAGCAAAATAAAAATACTGATCGATTTCCCATCACGTTTTACAACTTCATACCTCATTTTGTTAAAAAAACTCTTAAATAATTATGTAAAACGATTAATTTTAAAGGCGCATAGACTCATCCTGACACTGTTAAGCGACAAAGATAAAACTTTAAAATTAATAACTCGAATTATCGAGCAGCCAAAACTTAATTAAAATTGAAAATAAAATATGTTTCTATCGACAGCACGCTAACAATAACAACGACCCGTAACAAAATAAAAGGATTGACCGTCCTCAAATGTAATAAATCGGATGGGAAACAATTTAGACAGCGCACACGCGCGGGGCTGCCGGGGGCTGGGGGGGTCGACCTAATAAAGTGAATCTGTCCAGTTAATAACGCCGGCACGCGCCCGCCGCCCGCCCAAAAGCGCAACAATACACAATTAGCGCGCTCCCCGCCCGCCCCGCGCCGCCCGCCCCCGCCGTAATTGGACGTGACCGGCGAAGCGTCCGGCTGTAATCAATCGGATAACAGCCTCTTAATTGTTGTCACCGCCGAGAGTACTGCCAGGCTGCCAGCTGAGATGTTATGTGCGATTACCTTTTCCAGATTATCCGAATAATCATCTTATTTCATATTTTGTACTTATATCTGATTCTACATCCATACTAATATTATAAATGCGAAAGTGTGTCTGTCTTTCTAACTGTAACCTCTTCACGCGTAAACTGCTGAACGGATTTTGTTGAAATTTGGTATGCAGATACTTCAATCCTGGGAAAGGACATGTGATACTTTTTATTCTGGAAAAATATAGGGTTCCGACGTGATAAATGCAGTTTTGCCGCAACGGAGTCGAGGGCGTCCTCTAGTTACATTAACACAAATTTAAAGAATCTAAAAACATTACAGATGTAGTTATAATATTATTTAAAGTACATATTTTTATTTAATACTATGATTGTAGTTTGGACCTAACGCCTCCGTGGTCTAGTGGTTAGAGCGTCGCTCTCGACTCCGGAGGTCGTGGGTTCGAATCCCGCGTTGGAAACATGTTATTTCCAAGTTTGGTTAGGACAATGCAGGCTGATCACCTGATTGTCTGACAAGTAATATGATCCATGCGTCGGATGGGCATGTAAAAAGTCGTTCCTGTGCCTGATCTCTTGCCGGTCGTGTCGGTCTTCCGTCCCACTGGGTTATGAGAGTAAAGGAATAGAGAGTGTTCTTGTGTACTGCACTTACACTTGGGCACTATAAAATTACTCCTGCGTACCTGGCCTGGTTTCAACGAAACCGGCCACCGTCACCGAAACCGGTGTGGGAGCTATTATTATTATTATTATTATTATGTAGTTTGGACCTAGAGAGGTAGTTTACTGCATTGTGTATAATATATTCTAATAAGAAATTCAGATCTATAGGTACTTAATGCTAGTTATAGCATTGTAATAATATTATTATGAGTTATGAATTATCAGAATATATACTTAAGTCTAAGTAATATTCTAGAAACAAATAAACCAAAAGTTTATTTATTTCTAGATGCAAAGGTGCAGTATCTACAGACCGACAACCCCCCAACTTAACAAAACAACAAAATAATGATGTTAATTAAAAAGCTCAACATTCCGAAAGTTCGATGAAAACTGTTAAAACTTTCTTTATTCCGAAAGATGTGATGATTACTTATAGGATTAATTTAAGATCTGCGCCAGGTAGTTATTGTTAACCTTCATCCTACTTTGTGGCCCTGGTCACTATCTATACATATAATAAAATCGTAGGAAAGTCAATTCTGTACATTGAATATTTTTTAAAAATAATACTTGGGATGTGATCTACTATGCTGACGCGGACGAAGTCGTGGGCATCAGCTAGTAAAATATAAACCCTATACAAATATGCACATGATTATAATTGAAATAAAACTTTTATACTCGGTGAAACAATGACGGCTAGTCATTGACTCCCAGTCAAAAACTTGTCATTTCTATATAAACCGCAATTGACAATGAAGTATAAGATGTTGTCAATGACCGTTACTGCCATGTTTCGCCGAGTACAGTATAGTCTAATTAAACGTAATATTTTATAAGCAAATTTTAAACTTTCTTCGAATTGTTTTTCTGTTTTAGTGTCTCAATATTTTAAATTTGGCGTCTTACTTATTACTAGAGATCGCCCAGTGGTCGAAATTCGACCTTAGTTTCAACGACATTAGGACTACTACCTATATTTTGTAAAAAAAATATTGACTTTATCATATTTTTTTCAACTCTTGTCTCTGGGACTTAGCTGATCTCAAACTGGCCGTGTAAGCATTGTCTAATAGTACCTTAGATTCAATAAAAAAAAACTATACTTAATCCATTTTCAATTTGTCAACTTGTTGTCAAATGTCAACAGACTTCAACTATAAATAAAAGAGTATAATTCGTATGTATAGGCTTGTCACTCAAAAATCTGTCATTTCTCATGTGTGTGTGTTGTAGTGTGTGTAATGTTTTATTTGTTAAAAAAATGTATGATAAAAGCATAATTTCAAAATAATATTAGTTCGATGCACTCCTTCACCATATAAACTATAACTGTACAAAATTTCATGGACCTACGTTTCCTCATTTTTCGTAAAAAGGGTTACAAAGTTTTTCGTTCGCGTATTAATATTATGATAAAAGAAATCAGTAAGCAAATTCCTATACCTACAAACGTCCGAAAAATAATTACAAATTATAATATGATTCATATATTTTAAGAGGAACGTAAGAAAGCAACTTTTGATAACACAAGAAGTTTTAATTTCAGAAACTAAAATCTAATAGATAAAATTCTCGTGTCACAATGTTTGTGCGCCAACCCCTCCAAAACGGCTCAACCGGTTTTAATGAAATTTTGTATGTACATTCGTTAGGCCTGAGAATAGGTTTTAATCAACTTTTTATATTGATAATAGAAATAATTTGCGAGAATGTGCGACGACAGATGAACAATTTGGCTAACTTCATGGACAGGACCCAAAGGAACCAGAAAAAGAGGTAGGCCTAGAGCAAGGTGGGCAGATGAGATCATAGAAACCGCTGGTAGTTCATGGATGACAAAAGCTACAGATAGAGACTATTAGACATCTCTCGAGGAGGCCTTCATCCTCAAATAAGAGGGGTTCACGTCGATAATCTTATAAAATAATTGACAATCAATAGAATAAGAAATACTGTACTTGTAGAAAAATCCTTATGTTAATGTTTAATTTAATTAATTTTATACTCACCAATCAATTTTGCATTAAATATTGTCAATTGTAATTAATCTGATAAATATATTAAATAATCAATGTATAACAATTTCAATATTATGTATTGTGGAACTATTTAAATCATGTATACTGTAGACAAACGTGAAATAAAATGCTTTTTTCTTTTATTTATTTTATTTCCTAGGATACAGATAGGAATAATTTCTATGGCAAGTGGATAATAATAATTACTAAATTTAAGAATTCCTTACCATCGTATTTCTGTACGACATAATTCTTTATGACATTTTTTTTAGAGAAGGCAGGTCGCTGTAGCCCTGACCTTTGAGGATTTATTGTGACTCCTTCGCACTAGTATTGAGTATCATCCCAACCCAATACTGCTCATAAATTGGACGATATGGTTGGGGTTGGTGCCACGAATTTCCTCTGTGGATGATTTTACACTGTTGACAATTTAACTCATTAATCCCCAAGTGGCAGCCGGCTGCCGCATTACAATTGAAAATCTATTGTGTCTGCGGTACCCACCATGGAGGTGCTACACTTCATAGATATGACGGGACATCGTCCGTCGGGCCGGCTAGTAGGTATACTGTAAAATCTATAATAAGATGGCGCCAATGGTCATTGGCCTTTCTAGTCTAGGAGCTATCTGAAAAATACTAGCACTACATTCTGTTAACATAAGCATAACATTGAATGCTTGTAAAGAAACAGACTATTATAATTCTATTGCAAAACGTCTTGGTAACTCTTAACATGATTATCTCCGACTATTTATGAGTTTGAAGTGATATAATTCATACCCTGTATGCAAAATACGATATCGCTCTTATGCTAAGTACTCACATACGGTTTTTCTCGATTGTGCAATAACCTCAAGCAAAACCCGCGGCTCGGACTTTCGTCCACACATTCAGCGTTGCTAGATAGTTTTACCCTTAATCGATATATTTAATTCCATCAAGCTGGCTCGATGCGAGCCTTCGAGCTGTCAGTTTTGCGGTCCACACAGTAATTATGACTCGATTTGGAGTAAAACTATCGAGCAAAACCGTATTAGAGTACTTAGCTTTAGACTAGAAACATCTGTCACTTCATTGTGGATCGCGTTTTTATCGAAAATGACGGAATTTCACAACTTTTTCCATCAATCCGTGGGTTAGACGATCAGTTTTCTGTCAATCTTTACCAGACTGATGGATGAGATTGATGAAAAACTGATCTTGTAAGCTACGTCATTGAGAATGCGAATAAGAATTGATAAAAAATCTTATTAGAGACTCTAACAAGATTTTTTGTCAATTCTTATTCTCATTTTCTATTTCTTATCATATATTTAAAACAATAGTTAATAATGATGTTGATGGTGATGATGATGATGATGATAATAGTGATTATGGCAACGTGTACTACAGCAGTGAGGTATGGTCGTTATCACGGCTGTTGTGATGACATAAAAGGTGTGAGCGCGCCCTGAGTCAGGGCGGGTATTAATACCACGGCGGTCGAGGCGGGCAGCGGCGGGCGGGCGCGGAGAGAGCGGCCACGAGTGCAGCGGGTGGAACTGCAGCGCCATTAGCTTATACAGCTAATGGCGCTGCAGTTTAAAATAGCCGTTCAATCAAACAGATAGCCCTTTTAGTGAACAAAGCCATTCAATCGCACGTCTTGCTTTTTAATTGAATATTTGCGTCGCTCAAAACGTTTAACACTACAGCTGATTCAAAAGCAGCCGTTTCATTGAATTAGTTCCGCGCTCACCACTGCGGCACTAGGTGCGTTTTGTATACTCGTACAATAATATGGTGTCAACTAGCCGGTGTTTTGTGGTTGTATTAAGATATTTTTCGTAAATATACGTTACAATTGTTATTAAAGAGACAGAAATTATGAAGGCACATATGATACGAGTGAATCAAAATATAAACAAATATTTTATGAGAAATTACGGGATAATGAAATGCATCACCTTGAGGTATTTTTTGCAGTTGTATTCAAAATGAGTTAGGATACAATTTATTCTGCTTGTTATCATTACGCTTGTGTAATAATAACACTAAACTTATGGTCAACTTAGTTAATTTGCTATTTTACCAGTTAGCTAGGCGTCGTCTAGCTGTAGTGTTGAACGTTGCAGCCAACGAGACGGCTAAACGACGTATAGCATAGTAGTTTTTATAAAATTCTTAAACAAACAATGGTTTACGCCTCTAGTCCACCAACGCTGCGAACTGCGAAACAGCGGCGAACCGATTTACTGTCTCATCCGCCAAACGACAATGCGTTATAATATTGCATCTCGCTCTATTCCTGTTTCGTACTGGCTTCGCAGATGTTTCGCAGTTCACAGCGTCAGTGAACTAGATTCGTTAAAAAGACGAAAAGTATATTATATATTAATGATAATATTATTAATATGTCAAAAATATATTTGTGGATGGAAAACACTAATTGTTTTTATGAGTACACAGACATACAATTTTAAACACAAAAAGTACACCTAATTAATAAGTACCAACAATGGCTAATATAATCCATACTTCCATACTTAATATTATAAATGTAAAAGTGTGCCTATTTGTCTGTATATTACCTACCTCTTCACGCCCAAACCACTGAACCAATTTCGCTAAAATTTTGTATAAAGATACCTTGAGTCTCGAGAAAGAACATAGGATACTCTTATCCTGGATCAATGTACGGTCCCAACACGAGAAACGAATTTTGGCGCAACAAAATTGCGGACGTCATCTATTATTATATTAATATTATGAAGTACAACTGTAACAACTACATAATAATAATAATAGCTCCCACAATGGTTTCGATGACGGTGGCCGGTTTCATTGAAACCAGGCCAGCTACGCAGGAGTAATTTTATAGTGCCCAAGTGTGTGCGCAGTACACAAGAGCACTCTCTATTCCTTTACTCTCATAACCCGACGGAACGGACGGAAGACCGACACGACCGGCGAGAGATCAGGCGCAGGACCAACTTTTTACATGCCCATCCGACGCATGGATCATCTTACTTGTCAGACAATCAGGTGATCAGCCTGCATTGTCCTAACCAAACTTGGAAATAACATGTTTCCAACGCGGGAATCGAACCCACGACCTCCGAGTCAAGAGCCGCGCTCAGTACCACTAGACCACGGAGGCGTTAGTAACAACTACAGCATTTTTGTTAATCACCGTTTCATAAGTTAATAATTATGTCAAACATACAAACATAAATTATATTTTTGCAATAACATTATTCTACGTATGCCTGGTTCATAAGCATTTTACATAGACTACAAAATAAACAAAGTTGAACGCAACGCTGAGTCCCAAAAGTGCCATTTAGTGCTCATTAGATGAGACGTTTCGTATATAGCCCGCACCGCGCCGCTTGCCGCTTCCCGCATGCGTCGCGGCCACACCGGGATCGGCACTGAACTTGGCTATAAATACTCCGCCGATGCACTTTCCGTTTCGCCGCCGCGCGCCGCTACGATACCCAAATGTATCGCCGCGTAGTCACTCACTATTAGCGTTACGTGACTAACTAGCGCTAATTATATCTGATTTAGCATGGCCTTATATGAACATATTAACATTTTTGTATGTCATTATACAATTACATTAAAAATTGTAAATAATATTGTAATTTATATACTTGTATAATTATTATGTCATCGTACGATTGTAAACACCGCGAGATTTTAATATGACTAAGAGATGGATTGTAAACAACCAGTTTTCCGGTGGTTTAAAATTAATTATTTCGTATTTAAAATAACTTCAATTGCCTGAAAATTTGATGTGTAACATTGATTAAAATTTAGATATATTTAAAGTGCTGTTTGAATGTTCGGTTATTAAAATTAACCTTATTTATTATTCAAACTGCACTTTAAATATATCTAAATTTTATTCAATGTTATTATAATGATACACTACGAATAATAAAAACTAAGGAAACGTAACTCCCATACTTCAACCGTTTTGAATTTGGCTCCTTTTCGCACACTACAATATGGCAATAGCAACGAAACACTAACACTCAAATATACGAACTAAGCCGTTGACATTAATTGTCACTTCTCTATTTACATGAAATTGTGTACCGAATACATGCATAAAGTATGTATGTATTCAGGTCACATCTTATTGGCTCGTGGACAAAAACGAGTAAAAAAATTGTCATTCTTTACGTTTGAAAAAGTGAAAGTTATCGTACAACATGTGTTTTTGGTATAATTTAAGAGAAAAGGAAAATCGATCTCGCGCTAAGCTTAGAAAGCCAATCGTTTCCGCAAGTATGCGGTAAGAGCGGAAATATCGTAATCCTGTAAGGTGCGCGCATAACATGCACTGCCGGTGTGCGTCACCCACACGCACGTATAAATATACGCGATGCGTGCGTGTGTGTATAGATATCAGCTGCGTGTGCGTGTAGATGCGCGCGCGCACGTCGCACCTTCGTGCGCCGCAAATAGCGCGGGCGATGCACCCGCCTGCCCTCGCACTTGCAGCGTCGACTGTTACGACTCGCGCCAGTTAAGTTGTGGGAACGTCGCATAAACTCGTAATAGATAACAGATGATTTTCAGCACAAGTAGGGTAACAACCACGCAGCTGGTGTTATATTATTATGATGATAGTTCGTGCGTCGCAGCCCGGAGCAGACAATAATAGTACCTACTACACACTACTTTATAGCCACAACGACTAAAGTGGTAGAGCTAGCTAGCTAGGAAACAAGTTGTATAAGTTGTACAAAACAAACAAAAAAGAAGAATAATGCCAGCACTAGTACCTAAAATAACAAGTACTTTTTTTTATATAACGTTATTTTTAATCACTAAATGCAGTATCATAATATACTATGTATACGCAAGCGAAAAACTTTGGATCTCTGCGGAAAAATGCGGAAACGTAAGTGAATGAAATTGCATAGCTAGGTATAGTTTATATCTATGGCCCTAACAAATAAATTAACGTGCAATCGAAATAAATAATCGGCCAAGTGCGAGTCGGACTCGCGCACGAAGGGTTCCGTACCGGTATAGAGCGAAAGTAGACAAAAAATTGTGTTTTTTGTATGAGAATATTTACTTTTATTTAATTTTATTATTAATTATTAAATTAACAATATAATTAAGTTCTTTGTAAGAATTTTCAAGTGCCTAGATGTTACCATTATTGATTACGAGCTAAATAGGCCAAAAAATCACGTTTCTTGTATGGGAGCCCCCTTAAACTTTATTTTATTTTTAGTATTTTTATTAAAGCGGCAACAGATATACATAATCTTTGAAAATTTCAGAAGTCTAGCTATAGCCGTTCTTGAGTTACAGCCTGGAGACAGACAGACAGACAGACAGACGGACAGACACCGAAGTCTTAGTAATAGGGTCCCGTTTCTCTACCCTTTGGGTACGGAATCCGAAAAAGACAAATTTTCAGGAAGACAAAAAAACGTTTGGAACTACATAACTTTGACTACATAATAAGTAGACAAATATAATGTTTATTCAAATTAAAGGTAAAAAAAAATACTTTCAGCACTTTCAGCTCATATAATATATTTTGTTAAAAACCAAACATTATCGATTTGCCACGTCATATTTAAGAAAAGTCATATTAAATTATTATTCTAAAGCGTAATATGTGACTTGTTAACACTATTGTATCAATGCAAGTTTATTCGTGTCTTATATGAAGTTTTAACAAAAATGTACGGTTTCCGTAAAATTTCTCATTTATGCGGACGAAGCCGCGTGGAAAGTCTAGTTAGCTAATATTTTCTTGTTGACGGTTCAGTAAATAATATTGCTGACCTATTGTTATTATTGATAAATAGTGAGATCACTTGCGTCTACACGTGGACACATACATAATATAAAATGGAGTACAACCTTGCCTATAGATCCTTGAAGAGAGAGATCACTCGGGCAAAGAAACAGCACGTCAATAGTATTGGTGAGAGACTTGAGTGCCTTCCTTTGGGAACCCGTGAATTCTGGTCTCTGGCCTAAGCTATTGAAGGGTATTTCTGAAAGCCATCCTACCGTCCCTACAAGTAGGAAATGGACCGTTGGCCCACGACGCAAAATACAAAGACGATCTTCTGGGTAAGCTCTTTGCGAAACTCGACCCTTGATGACGGGGGATAAAAACCGCCAACCATATCACGATGCAGGGGCATCATGTCTGATATTAGGTTACATCAGCGCTCAGTGCGAATAGCCCTGCGTGCCCTTCGTATCCAAAAGTCGAGTGGGCCTGACGGAATCCCTCCTATTGTGTTAAAAAAGTGTGCTCCAGAGTTGGTCCAGTCTTAACTCGTCGTTTTCGGTTCTCCTACTCTTCTGGCATTGTTCCTGTTTCTTAGAAGACAGCCTTAGCGTACGCGATCCCTAAAAAACGTGACCACTCAAATCCTTCCAACTACAGACCAATTGCTAAAACCTCCGTCTTCTCGAAAATAATGGAATCCATTATCAGCTCTTTCGATACTTGGGCGGCCAGACATTACTAAGCGACAAACACGACAAACAGTACGGGTTCCGAAAGGGTCGCTAGGCTGGTTTCCTCTTGGCGTACCAAACTCATCGTTGGGCTCAGGTGATTGTGTGGAGAGGAGAGGCATTGGCTGTTAGTTTGGACATTGCGAAGGCCTATGATCGAGTTTGGCTCAAAGCGCTGCTATCAAAGCTTCCATCATAATATGGGCTTCCCGAGAATTTATGCAAATAGTTCACAAGTTTTTTTGCAGATCAATGACATGTTACAATAATATACCAACGGCATATATTGCTATTTTGATGATAGTACAGGTGATGCCCTATGTACCGGCTTCCCCCATATTTCTCGGCAAAATGTCATTGAGAGTCGAAACGAACTTATGTCTAAAATAGAGAATTCACAGGAAAAAGTCTCTGACTGGGGTAGACGTTACTTAGTCCAATTCAACCCCGCCAAGTCTGCGGGTTCAAAACTAAAAAGTCACCAATGGTCGTATATCGTCGTTTTCAGGGCACCTCTTTAATAATCCCCGTCCAGCATTGAAATACTTGGCGTAAACATATCGAGCGAAGTCCAGTTCCGATGTCATCTAGAGGGTGATGCCAAGTTAGCCTCGAAAAACTTGGTGTTCTCAATAGGACGAGACAGTACTTCAGTCTAGACCAATGCCTGCAACTCTACAAGATGCAAGTTTGGCCTCATATGGAATACTGTTCTCATCTCTGGACAGGGACCCCAGACTACCAACTAATCCCTTTGGAAAGTGGAACTTCGTTGGATACGTCCAGCGAAGTTCCGCTCGAATTGTTGACTCCCATAATGTTTCAAATAGGCTAGACCCCTTGGAATGAAGCCGAGATGTAGCTTCACTCTGCAGAGTGTAAACCTATTGAGGATTGTATCACGGGGAGTGCCTCCTGCAACTTTTCACCATCGTTCTACGTGAAAAATATACCATCCTCATAACCTTGATGAGTGGCAGTCTTCCACCGTGCGTAACTTTCTGCCGCGCACTGTAAAATTTTTAATGAACTGTCACCAGCAGTATTTTCCGATCTAAACGACCTGCAAATCTTCAAGAAGAGAGCGTATTCCCTCTTAAAAAGACGGGCAACTCACCAGCAGCTTCTGATAAACTTCATATTAGCTCTTCGAAAAACCTTAACAAAAGCATAAAGACAAGAGAAATAGGAAAAGATAATAGAATAGATGTAATCATTATATTCAAAGTTTCGCCATCTGCAATGAGGCATTACTGATAAAAATCGCTTGCATTTTTAACGAACTTCCAAAAAGGAGGAGGTTATAATATTATGTTCGGCTGTGGATATTTTTTTTTTGTATGTTCAAAGATTACTCCGCCGTTTGTGAACCGATTTTCAAAATTTTTATTTTGTTATATTAGGTTTTACTTCAATTTGATACCATGTTCATAAAAATGGTGATCTAATGATGGGATCCATGAGTAATCGAGGGAACTCCTCAAAATTTATATGGAAACATATGGTAATTTTGATTTTATGAGAAGCATCCTAAGCATATGCTACCAAAACGCAAGATTTTACACTAAGGTTGGTATTGTTCCGAAGAAAATATTGCTATGGTTCCGAAGATACTAAGAGAACTCCGGACTCCTTATAGATACAAGTATGGGGGTTTTGGCGCTGTTTTAAGAACTGAAAGCATAAGCTACTATGCAAATTACATTCATCATCATCATCGTCACCATCATCATCATTACCACATCAGGGTCACCAATGTCACATGGTTGTTTAGTGTATATGGATACAATATGCCCCCACAATACCACAATTATATCATCACGTTATGTCCTTATTATATTGGTACTTTTCATAGCGATTTTGATGATAAAAATATAGTGTGGTTTCAAAATAAATGATTCAAGTTCTAAGCGACTTATGTACCACAAAATTGAACATAACAAATTCAACCTTAACTCCAGAGCGTAAGGCACACATTTAACATTACTTTAAATTATTGTTAAACTACCCAGCATGTGTTCACTTCGATTATTTTTAATGTATTGTTTAAAATTGTTATCTACCTACCTGATATTTGTGATTATGATTCTTAACAAATTGTAATAAGATACGTAGAATATATTCGATAGTTTACTAAAAAAAAGGTAAGTAACTAAAAAGAGTGAAATAATTATTTTTAACAAAAAATTAAAACTGACTTCCAAGGTAAAAACAATAATAATATCCTTATAATATGAACTAAAAAGTATTAAATAATTTTCCTATCTAATAGTGCCTTTTTTAGAATTCGGCTAAACCTCAACTATTTATGTACTCAATCTTCATCATTTTGAAGTCGGTGCCAGTTCCAAAAGTTTCAAATACCTATTCTGTCAGAGAATAGCTGGCCGATCCCTTATCGTGCATTTGTGAGTTAATCACTTAGTTAGTAACGAAACGGAAAGTCTCACTTTTGTATGCAAGTGAATACAAAAGTGAGACTTTCCGTTACTCGCTCCTCCGTTTCGTTACTAACTCAGTGATTAACTCACAAATGTACGATACAGAATCAGCCAGTTGAAGATTCAGCTATCTGGTACCGTAAAATGATGAAGATTAAGTACATAAATAGTTGAGGTTTAGCCGAATTCGGAAAAAGGCACTATTAGATAGGAAAAATTATTTAATACTTTTTAGTTCATAATATTATAAGGATGTTACTATTGTTTTTACCTTGGAAGTCGGTTTTAATTTTTTGTTCGTTCAAGAGTTATAACCCAAAGGAAAGGATAGACACGAGCGCCAGATTGTTTAAACACACTTATTCTGGTGAACTCAAATAATCTGCAGTAAGCGCAAGTTTTATTGTTAATGTGATAATGAATGTTATTATTTTTTCCGTACAATAAAGGTCTACATTTCTATAAAATCGTTATTTTAAGTCAAAAAATTAAAAAAAAATTACATAGTTGTATAATTATGATACACCAATGTAATTTTTTTAATTTTTTTGTATTTTTTCGTATTTTTATATGAAACAAAAATTTTGGGTAAGAGCACTTGCACGTTTATTCGTTATGGTGAAGAAGTGCATCGAGCCAATATTATTTTGAAATTATGCTTTTATCATTTTCATTCATTTTTAACAAATAAAACATTACACACACTATAATGTGCACACTACCATCTTTTTGAATGACAAGCCTATACATACGAATTATACTCTTTTGTTTACGGTTGAAGTCTGTTGTCAAATTACAAATGGATTATTGTTTTTTTTTATTACATCCGAAATACTCAATACTGTAAACGGCGAGCCAAAAGAAAAAGGTCGAATTTCGACAATTGGGCGATCTCTAAAAACTACAGCGTATATATTTGTTCCAAAACTCTTCCGAAACGGCAAGACCGACTTTTTTAAATATTGTGGATTGGTCAATATTTTTTATACCCGAAGTAAAGCACAATGGAAACTGATTCTTGCCTGCACACAAAAGGTAGAGTTAAAATCGTCAGTTTCAGCATAAACGCAGGAATAATCTAGCATGTAGTACCAAGCATCGATTTAATCAATAGTAAATAAATTATTAGGGATATCCGTAGCATTAAAATCTATATTACGTTTATCTATATTAAATAGTTGTTATTTCTATTCATACAAAAGAATTCGTCGGTTTAGTTATGACAATACGTAACTCAATTAATAATCTTTATTGAAGCTAATGAAAAAGTGTTTTATTTTCCATGCAGGAGAATCATTTATTGGGATACTTAATGATTTTTTTTGTAACAATGATGAAGAAATTCAAAGCTAGAAGTACATTCATTATCAAACTGAAATGATAGTATCACTTTAATATAGTAAAATCGACCGTACACATTTAGGTACATGTAATACTTCTTATATTAATATTCCTAAGCATTTATACAAATTCCACGTATAGAGATCGGCTGATAACTAAGACAAGAATTTGTCCCCTTCAACTATAAACAAGATGTCTTAAAATTACTTTTAGTCATCACCTGTATTATGTAGTTATAAAGGATTTGTTATAGTAATCATATTTACACAAAATTATGTCTTTAAAATTAATTTAAGTTTAAATACTAGAGTAAGGTAAGTTACAAAATTTAGAAAGTCCGTATTGTCGTGTATGATATTGTCATGTATGATATTGTTATGTATGATATTGTCATGTGAGGCACACCTCCGTGTCCCAACTGCATGTTTAGAACATAATATTGTGTAGTTTTACGCAATTGGTTCCGTAGCTATTAATTATAATAATATAATAATAAATTATAACCACAATGTTTTTATTCACTTTAATTAATGTTGCCGTTTTTGTTTAAAGATCGCAGTCAATCGAAGCAGTTGTGTACAGCTATTAAACTTTTTAAGTGAACATGATACACCATTTTATTGCCACTATATAGCAGTATAATTTTTTATATTTATGATATTAAATTAAAAAAAGTAATATCATAAGTGAAATAACTGTAACATTAATTACTATTGATCAAGTTTACTGAATTGCCAAGGAGGCTGCTACTAAGTGCATAACATAACAAGATAAGGATGTTGAAGTTAGGAGAAAAATATTGCTCTAATATTAATATTAAAACAATCCACTATTTTACTTTCTAGAAATAAAATACTGGATTCTTGTAATTTTTATAATGATTATTATATATTTAAGCTATCTCATATATTTTTTATTTTAGTTGTAACTTGTATCCGATTGAATCTGATTAATCTGTACGTTTTGGATTATTTTTTTATAACCTGTGTATTATTTCTCATATTATATTATTGTTTTTTTAAGTAAAAAATGCTACTTGTTCATAATAATCTATAATAATACGAATGTTGTGTCTGTATAGTTTGTATGTTAATGTTATATCGCTGCAATCAGTTTATCGGCGCACGCCGCTCATGGCCCGAAATGGCCGAAAGCGCAGCGCTGCGCCGGCGCAGATTCCATAGGCGCAGTAAAAATAAACGTTCGGACTGCATATTCTAAGTGCAATAAGTCGAAGTTATCATAGATTAAGTTGACGAAATGTGTGAACTCGCCGCGGTCTCGCTCGCTCGGGCGGCGTTGGGGCGGGCGGGCGGCCGGGCGGCGCGCCTTGTATGGAGCGCCGCGCGTCGCCGCCCGCGCCTATATAACGGGCCCCCGCCGAGTTCCGCCGCACTCGCAGTCTCGCTGCCGTAGAGTCAATTCCTAGCGCGTCCCGTGAACACACAAAAAACTCAAAATGTGCGACGACGATGTTGCTGCGCTCGTAGTGGACAATGGCTCCGGCATGTGCAAGGCCGGTTTCGCCGGCGACGACGCGCCCCGCGCCGTCTTCCCGTCCATCGTCGGTCGCCCGCGCCACCAGGGCGTGATGGTCGGTATGGGTCAGAAGGACTCCTACGTAGGAGACGAGGCCCAGAGCAAGAGAGGTATCCTCACCCTGAAGTACCCCATCGAGCACGGCATCATCACCAACTGGGACGACATGGAGAAGATCTGGCACCACACCTTCTACAACGAGCTGCGCGTCGCCCCCGAGGAGCACCCCGTCCTCCTGACCGAGGCCCCCCTGAACCCCAAAGCCAACAGGGAAAAGATGACCCAAATCATGTTCGAGACCTTCAACTCACCCGCCATGTACGTCGCCATCCAGGCCGTGCTCTCCCTGTACGCCTCCGGTCGTACCACCGGTATCGTCCTGGACTCCGGTGATGGCGTCTCCCACACCGTCCCCATCTACGAGGGTTACGCCCTGCCCCACGCCATCCTCCGTCTGGACTTGGCCGGCCGTGACTTGACCGACTACCTCATGAAGATCCTCACCGAGAGGGGCTACTCTTTCACCACCACCGCTGAGAGGGAAATCGTCCGCGACATCAAGGAGAAGCTCTGCTACGTCGCCCTCGACTTCGAGCAGGAGATGGCCACCGCCGCCGCCTCCACCTCCCTCGAGAAGTCGTATGAGCTTCCCGACGGTCAGGTCATCACCATCGGCAACGAGAGGTTCCGCTGCCCCGAGGCCCTCTTCCAGCCCTCATTCCTGGGTATGGAATCGTGCGGCATCCACGAGACCGTGTACAACTCCATCATGAAGTGCGACGTCGACATCCGTAAGGACCTGTACGCCAACACCGTCATGTCCGGTGGTACCACCATGTACCCCGGTATCGCCGACAGGATGCAGAAGGAGATCACCGCCCTCGCGCCCTCCACCATCAAGATCAAGATCATCGCTCCCCCCGAGAGGAAGTACTCCGTATGGATCGGAGGATCCATCCTGGCCTCCCTCTCCACCTTCCAGCAGATGTGGATCTCCAAGGAGGAGTACGACGAGTCCGGCCCCGGCATCGTCCACCGCAAGTGCTTCTAAGCGCGTCCCCCCCCCGCGGCCCGCCGCCCGGCGCCGCCGCCGCCTGAGCGAGTGTGTGTTGTGGTGTTCTCGTGCCGAGTTCGGAACGCAAGCATTTTGTACGTTGTACGTAGTGATACCTGACAGAACTGAACATCTAATTACGCCATCTTACTATTATTATAATGTAATTTATTGTAAAATTTATATAATTTTAATTTCTTTTTTATTTTTATTATTATACACGGGGTCGTTATGGATCTCTTCGCCGACTTTGTAATTAATAAATAAACGGTTAATTTATTTATTTTAATTACATTATTTCTTTTTATACACTCGTTGATTTTGGATTTTGATTCATCGTCCTCCACCTCGCACCTCCCTCGCATCACCGGAGCGGCGGACCCCGGCCGGGTCCCCGCACGTGCGGCTCGCGTCACGCGCGCTGCACGTGCACGGGACTCGATGTGGGCCATCGGGACCCGAAGGCACCCGACCGAAACTGGGTCAGTCGAAATATAGATCGTGGCCGATGGGGCTTCTGCTAACATGTCGAATGGCATACAGTAATCGCTGGGCCCGCCAGGGCGAGAGTGGGAGGGGGAGGGATGCGGGACGGATATAGACGCGGAGGTCGCCCCCCGCGCACTAGAATTAGCGGCCACATGCACTACCATAAATAGTCAACGCAACTCCCGCCTTCCGAGCGTTTTCTAATTTTAGTGTCGGCGCGGCGCGGCGCCTGTCGCCATAGAAACTCATGCCTTGCGCGCGCGCAGCAGGCGCGGTATCGGCGTGCGGGGCCCGGCGCGGCACGCTATATTTAGCGGCCCCCGGACGGCGCCGCTACCCGGGGGCCGCTCTCCGCCCCCCGCGCCCCTCCCGCATCTCTATTTCGATGTTAGAAAACATTTCTCTAATTATATTTCAGTAAACAACTCGGTGGAGTTTAGCCTCGCATCTTTAGCTTCGACGTGCGTTTCCTACTAATAATAATATACCCTGTGGACGTGCGGTGCCCACGTAGTGTTTTCGTTTAGGCCATCGGTCCGATTAGTATCCGGGTGGAGTGTGGGTCGCCGTCGTCCCGTGTCCGCGTCGTGTCCGACAACGTGTCGGGCACGTGTGACGTGACGCAACGCAGTGTTGGCGACACTCCACTCAAAAATATATCGTCAGCGGCCATAAGTGATCTTGTATCGTTTTACACAAACCGCGGCGTGCCGGAGACGTACGACGCGGAGAGCCGCTGCGACTTGAGAGTCTCGATTCTCTTTCAATTGCGATTTTAAATTTTTAACGCTTGTTTATGATTTCATTGACCTGTAGACTTACATAATATTATAAACTGAGAATATTGTATACTCGACGTCTGTCGAGCACACCCAAGCCCTAGGCACTCGGAAGAGACTCAGTCGATACCACTTCGTTTTGTCAACACATAAGCAAAATAAATACATTGAACTGAATTGATCACTCCTAAGAAAATTCGCTTACCAGACAAGGACAAAACATTGCAAAAGTTAGACTTATGTTTGCATAAGTGTACACATTATACATTATACAGGTTGATTTTTTTAGAAATGTGTTTATATAGGGCTGTCTAGTTTCTACCTAGAGTTGACGATTATCAGAGATGGCCGACTTCATTTTTACTTTAAGTTAGGTTGTAAGATAAATTATGTAGGTGTCTATGAAATTGAATGTTAGTTACACACTATTTTATGCCGAACACAATAATTATTATTATTGTATACTTTTAGGACAAAATAGAGCAGAATAGCTGTATGAGATAGAGTACTCCGACGCGCGCATGAGTCTTAGCAATATGGTATTAAAACATAATTAATTTGTTTTTTTGGAAAATAGGTTTGACACAGACGTGCAACTGTTAAAAAGGTCATCTCTGATTTGGGAATCTATTGTTTATTATTCATGTTATAAGTTTTACAATGTATTATGTAAAGCTGAGTATTTGGCAAACGCGAGATCGTGACTTCGTGAGTCACTCATTGAATATTGTTTATGGTGTTCCATGTGGCCGATCAGCTGTTCGCCATGTGTGTGTGTATGTGTGTGTGTGCTGGCATGCGCACGCGACTATTAATACTCAATCGCTGTTATCGCACGAATTTTGGCAACGTCGTATCGCCTTATTTAGTCAGCGTTTAGATTGAGATAAAGGGCGTGTATCTTCTGATATAACCAAAGGTCTCCGTACGAAAATTATGTCCGCTGCACTGTCGAATGACTTTTTCTATTAGACATAATAAATGAAAGATGCTTAAGAGTCTGGGTGCCATCGCAATTCTCATACAAACGTAATACCAAGATCATTTCCCATACGAGAATAATATACCATATTTGAGTTATTATTCAGCTTAAGATAGTAATTACCTTGACCAATGCCTAAAATCATTAACCTTGAATCGTCTTTCCCACTTACCCACTCCTGATACTCCGCCATTCCAACTTAACCAATTTACTGGGGACGAAGTTAAAAGGCATATAGCGTCCATATCCTCGAATGCCGTCGGTGACGACGGAATCAGCCGAAAGATGATAATTCCTGTTTTGGACATCATTGCACCGGTGCTTGTCGATATCTTTAATCATGGTGCTAATTCTTCCGTATTCCCTAATACCTGGAAAAATGCCACTATAATCCCACTACCAAAATCTGCTCGACCTAAGGTTGCATCAGACTTTCGCCCAATTTCAATATTGCCATTTCTCTCCAAAGTTTTTGAAAAACTTATAGGTCAGCAGCTCACGAATTATGTTATGTAGAATAACCTGCTCAGCTCTTTTCAGTCTGGCTTTCGACGTGGACATAGTATGACTACTGCTCTTATTAAGGTCACCGACGACATTAGACGTGCCATGGATGATAAGCAACTTACTCTACTGGCACTGCTAAATTTTAGCAATGCTTTTAATGCTGTCGATCACGATGTATTGATTGGTATGCTTAGAGTTTATAATTTCGCACCTCAAGTTATTGAGCTATTTCGCAGCTACCTTGTGGGGCGTCGACAAAGAGTTAATGTAGCTAATACTGCTTCCGATTGGTCCATGATTCTTGCTGGCGTCCCTCAGGGTGGTGTGCTGTCTCCCCTGCTTTTTGCACTTTTTATAAACAGCATCACCCAATCGCTATCCTCATATTTTCACCTTTACGCTGATGACTTCCAAATTTATTGTCAGTCATACCCACATGACATACTACCACTATCCACAAATTAAACAGTGACCTTAACATAATATTTTGTAATTGGAGTAAACGCCATGGTCTCTTTATTAACCCAGCTAAGACTCAGTTAATTCTCATTGGTAGTCCTGGGCTAATATCTAGGGTTGACTTCAATTGCTTACCGCAGGTGGTCGTGAATGGCGTTGTAGTTCCCTTTACTAAAGTAGTTAAAAATTTAGGAGTATACCTCGACCAAACTTTATCATGGACACAACACATTAAAGAGATCAGTAGGAAAATATACGCAACCTGGCACTCTCTATCTCGCCTACGTTACCTACTTCCCATTCCCACAAAAATTAAGATTGCTGAATCGCTGTTTCTGCCTACGCTTGATTATGCAGACACTTGTTTTGTGAATCTAACAGAGGACCAACTTAACAAACTCGAGCGTTTGCAGAATCTTGCTATAAGGTTCATATTCGGCCTTCGCAAATTCGACCACATCTCCGAATACCGCGCCAAGCTTAGGTGGTTGCCTATTCGTCTTCGACGGGATGCTCGCGTACTATGTCTTGTATTTTCCATTAAGTATACCTTCATATTTAAAAAAAAATATTCTTATTTCGACGGGCGGATCTTAAGGATTTAAGGTCGGTGTCTAATTTGCTCTTAGAAATGCCTGTACATAACACCAAATTCTATGGTTCCTCCTTCACTATTACTGGAATAAAAATTTGGAATGCCTTACCTAGAGATATAAAAATGACTAAAACTTTAAGTCGGTTTAAGACCTTGGCCAAGCAACACTTTCTTACTATTGCTAATAATGATAATTGCTCCACTTAAATTTCCTGGCTATCGATACAATTATTTATAATTATTATTTATCTATTGATAAAATATCACAATTACATAAAAATGTACCATACTTTGTTATAAATTATTTATGTTCGTATGTATGTATTTTAGATTAATATTTATTATGTATATGTGTGTATTTATTTATATTATGTACTTTATTACATTTTGTATATTTAATATTATATAGTATTTGTTTATGGCACATTCACCTTATTTAATATATATGTTTCCTCTACCCGTGGTTGCCTGGAAAAAATTACTAATTAGTAATAAGGCCGCCATTGTGTTATACTTGTGTTTTAAAAAATGTCTTTAAATTGTTATAATATTATATGTGCACAATAAAGAGTATTTATCTTATCTTATCTTATCTTATCTTATCTTATCTTATCTTATCTTATCTTATCTTATCTTATCTTATCTTATCTTATCTTATCTTATCTTATCTTATCTTATCTTATCTTATCTTATCTTATCTTATCTTATCTTATCTTATCTTATCTTATCTTATCTTATCTTATCTTATCTTATCTTATCTTATCTTATCTTATCTTATCTTATCTTATCTTATCTTATCTTATCTTATCTTATCTTATCTTATCTTACCTTGGTATTACGTTTATATGAGAACTGCAATGGCACCCGGACTCTTAATATAACGAAATGCTATGTTTGTATCATGTTCATGTGAAAATATTATGTTTGTCACATCCCGCCACATATGGCAGCCACTCGTGAACAACACATATTATGTGACATGTCTCATGCTTCGCGAACTCCCGTCTGTCCGGAATAGTTCATCACTTCATAATATTGTTAATAGTTACAAGTATGTCGATAATAATAATATAATCTTTAAATATCTTCTCTAAGCTTGCTTCTTAAGCTAAGAATAGGATATCTACTCTAGATATTTAGTTACTTATTTAGAATTAATATTAAATAACTATCATATTCTAGTTTCTATTTTTGTACATAATATTATTATCTTGTTTTAAGACATTTTTTTATAAAATAAGGGGGCAAAGAGCAAATGGAACTGATAGAGAGCAACCAACAAGCAACCGTCGCCCGCGGACACTCGCAACATCAGAAGAGCTGCAGGTGCGTTGCCGGCCTGTATAGGCCTGTATAGGCCCGGAAATATCGCTGGTGACAGTTCGTTCCAGAGTTTTGCAGTGCGCGGCAGAAAGTTACGCGAAAAACGCACGGTGGAATACTGCCACTCATCAAGGTGATGAGGATGGTATATTTTTCGCGTGGGACGATGGCGAAAAGTTTCAGGAGATATCAGATACGCTACGATTTGACGCTGCAGACAGTCGGGGTCGTCGTATTGAAGAAAACGCCAAACGGGCACTGCGTCTCCATATAATGACCGCCTCAGCCGCAGTCCCTCCCGCCACTCCCTCGGCCGGGCTGATTGTTGTCGTTGTGTGTCGCTCATTTGCGGGGTAATTATACTCGCAAACAATCGGACCGCGATCGATGGCGAGCAGACTTCGGAGACTTTATTCGAGATGAGATATCATTATCTGCTTACATTTACAACTTATTATCATTTAAAACGATTCCTTTGAGACAGGAAAAGAAAAGGAGCTGCAGTTTTCCAACGACTATTTGCAAATTTAGAGACTGACCGAAAAAGTTCTCTATGTTTTAGAGAGCGTATTCGGCAAATGAGATGATATTTAATGATAAAGATTTAAGTTGAAATCTAGTCTACCTCGAAAACAACAAACCAAACTACAAACCATTATCTTTGACGACCTCTGTGGCTCAGTGGTGAGCGCGTTGGTAGCTCAAGCCGGGGGTGGCGGGTTCGATCCCGCCGACGGAACAAAAAGTTTTCAAAGTTCCTGGGTTATGGATGTGTAATAAATATGTGTATCATCAATAAAAATCTTAAATATATGTATAGTATAAAAGTATTAAATATATTTCCGTAGTCTGGTACCTGTAACACAAGTCCTTCAGATAATTACCACGGGGCCAGACTGACGTGGTGTGAAGCGTCCATAGCTATTATAGATACTGATAAACAAAGCGGTATGCGACACACAAAATGTCTTGACACTTAACCCCTCTCGGTCCTCGGAAACTATTAGTTACACTTGCTGAAGTTAGCTTCGGCAAGTGTTAGTTCCATCACCGAGTTCTTAATCGAATGTATCACAATTTTCAACTCTCGAGGCGGGAACACCAAACTTTAAGGAAGACGGTTTTTCATACATTGATTATAAATTATTATAGTTTATCTTAATTTAAGTACCTTCTGTAATCTTAAGGTCTCTTCATAGTGTGATATAATATGATAGATTGTGTATGAAAATTTACGCGCAAGTATTAAACAATAAAAATCCTATTGTACAAAGGCTACACCTACTCCTCTAACGACATTACCCAGTAACAAGTCATAACGAGGTAAGTTGCTCGGCGCCCCCTCCCCCCTCCCTCCAGCGCCCCCACCCCCGCAGACTCCCCCCGGCGTAATGAAATATACGCAGAGCTCGCGTTATCTGTAACTGATAGACGACATCCGCATAGCCCGGGAGGTGAGAGACATTTTTATTACTCGTCATAAGCTGACGAAGTTTAACCCCCAACGAAATATTATATGTTTAAAGTTTTAGTCTGTGACACCTTTGTAGCTCTAGCACCAATAAACTGATTCAGATGTAAATTCTTACTAGATTTTTCCATTTCGAAACTAATAAAGTGGTCGACAGTGCTCTCAACTAAAATTACATCAACAATTCATTACAAGTAACCTACTTCTTACTCTTGAAAAATCTTATAATTTTCTGAAGTAATTAAGTAACAAAATTTATGAAGAGTTGTAAAAGCGCACACGTGAGCCAGTACGGCTTGACACCTTCATATTCCTGTTGGTAAAATGGTTTTGCAACTTTATGTAACCAAACGATTATATATTATTTTTGGATTTCTAATGCAAATGTAATGAAGATAAAACCACTTCTGATAAAGTCGAGTGTATACTCGTACAATGCGAATTCCCGTTTGGCGCCCGGCCTCGCGCCGACCGCGAGTATTTGCGAGCGGCGATATTAAGCAAGTTGCCGGCGGTTCATTTAGAACTATAACGACTGCTAAACTATATTAATAATGATTATTAACCTGCGGGGGTCCCGGGTGGCCGGGGGGTCGTGGGGGACCCCCGAGCACCCCCGTGAGTGTATCGATACGGTGTCGGCGCCCGGAATGTTGTTTAGGGGTCGGCTTAAAGGTTTTTATTAATTTCTCACTTAATAACTGCCGATTGAATGGCTCACCTCCACCGCCTCCTCCCGCGCTGGGCCGATCAAACGGCAATACCTGCAGAAGGAGTACAATTAAATACCGTAATAGAAAGACGCACGAACTGAAATAGTAAATAGATGTTACTCGGGAGTCAAGAGTCGCGACGTAGCTTCCACTGCTTTATTATGCTGTGCACAGAAATATACATACATAAATACTATACGATATAATAATACGAAATAAGCTGTAGTCTGATATACGGCACAGCTGAACAGTCGCCAGTAGTTTGTGAGCCTAATATATATATATATATATATATATATATATATATATATATATATATATTAGGCATGCAGGTAGATATTATGACGTAGGCATCCGCTAAGAAAGGATTTTAATCAATTCCACCTCCAAGGGGTTAAAATAGGGTATGAAAGTTTGTATATATGTACTTCTTAACGCGAGCGAAGCCGCGGGCAAAAGCTCGTTTTTTTTATAAAATATTTAGTGTGGGCGTTAAATTAATGTACTTCAAAAGATATTTCCAGAAATATAATCACTTTATGAAAAGGTATCAAAAACGTTATATTTTTATACAACTTTCAAATATTTATTGTTAAATCTGAAATTGAACATCGACGTCAGTAATTGTTCGAATCATAAAGGTCTCTGTACTCTATACAGCCGTCATCACGACACTGTGACTCTCTCTCTCTCTCGCCTGTCTCTCTCTCTATCTCTCCTGTCCCCGACTGCCGAACAATACCTATTGAAATCAATTTATGAAAAACTTCAAAACGTATTTTACATACTAGATGACGCCCGCAACTCCGTTGCGTCAATTTCGTTTATCTCACGGAAACCGTACATTATTTCAGGATATAAAGTATCCTAAGTAGGCATGTCCTTTACCGAGACTCAAAGTATCTCTATATCAAATTTCAGCAAAATCGGTTCAGTGGCTTGGGCGGAAAATAATAATAATAATATAAAAATATCTATGGACGCTCCACCCCACGTCAGTCTGGCCCCGTGCTAAGTACCTGAAGGACTTGTGTTACGGGTACCAGACAACGGAAATATCTATACAGCTATACATATAAATAAAATTGGAGTGTCTGTTTGTAATATTGAAAGAACCGTTTTTTACTACATGTATATTATGAATCTATATACGCTACATACACCAAAACAACATTTTTTACAATTTTTATCTGTATGTCTGTCTGTCTGTCTGTCTGTTTGTTCCGGCTAATCTCTGAAATGGCTGGAGCTATTTTGACGGGACTTTTTTTGGCACATAGCTGATGTAGTAAGGCATAACTTAGGCTACTTATTAACCGACTTCCGAAAAGGAGGAGGATATATTTCACTTTTTTTATTTTGGTTCGCGGACAAGTCCGTCGTTTGTAGACCGATTTCCAAAATTCATTTGTTGTTGTATAAGATGTAGCCCAAATTTGGTAACATGGTCACAAAAGTGGTGATCTGATGATGCAGTCCATGAGAAATCGACAGGATTTCTTAAAATTTATATGAAAACATATAGTGATTTTACGTTTTTCTGAAAGATTTTAAGCTTAACCTACCAAAAAATAAGAATTTGCGCCGAAGTACACCCTGGTTCCGAAGGTGCTGTACAGAACTCTTGAATCCTTATAGATAAATGTTCGGCAATTTTGGCGTTGTTTCAACAACTATATATATACGTGGGAGAGCCATGCTTCGGCAGGAATGGGCCAGCTCGACCGGAGAAATACCACGTTCTCACAGAAAACCGGCGTGAAACAGCGCTTACGCTGTGTTTCGCCGAGTGAGTGAGTTTACTGGAGGCCCAATCCCCTACCCTATTCCCTTCCCTACCCTCCCCTATTCCCTTCCCTTCCCATCCCTCCCCTCCCCTATTACCCTATTCCCTCTTAAAAGGCCGCCAACGCACCTGCAGCTCTTCTGATGCTGCGAGTGTCCATGGGCGACGGAAGTTCTATTCATCTATACATATAAATAAAATTGGAGTGTCTGTTTGTAATATTGAAAGAACCGTTTTTTACTACATGCATACGACTGTATATTTTTTTTATGAAATAAGGGGGCAAACGAGCAAACGGGTCACCTGATGGAAAGCAACTTCCGTCGCCCATGGACACTCGCAGCATCAGAAGAGCTGCAAGTGCGTTGCCGCCCTTTTAAGAGGGAATAGGGTAATAGGGGAGGGTAGGGAAGGGAAGGGAATAGTTGAGGATAGGGAAGGGAATAGGGTGGGGGTTAGGGAATTGGGCCTCCGGTAAACTCACTCACTCGGCGAAACACAGCGCAAGCGCTGTTTCACTTCGGTTTTCTGTGAGAACGTGGTATTTATCCGGTCGAGCCGGCCCATTTTTGCCGAAGCATGGCTCTCCCACGTATAAACGGTACATACACCAAAACAACATTTTTTACAATTTTTGTCTGTATGTCTGTCTGTCTGTCTGTTTGTTCCGGCTAATCTCCGAAATGGCTGGAGCTATTTTGACGGGACTTTTTTGGCAGATAGCTGATGTAGTAAGGAATAACTTAGGCTACTTTTTAACCAACTTCCGAAAAGGAGGATGATATATTTTACTATTTTTTGTATTTTGGTCTCGGACAACTACGCCATTTGTGGACCGATTTTCAAAATTCTTTTGTTGTTGTATAAGGTGAAACCCGATTTCGGTAACATGATCGTGGTGATCTGATGATGCGATCAGCGATCCATGACAAATCGACGGGACTCCTTGAAATCATATTATAGAAACATAACTAAAATTTACGCGGACGAAGTCGCGGGCAACAGCTAGTATTTAATATTTTTATACTATACATATATTTAAGATTTTTCTTATATGATACACGTCATATTTATTAAAACTTTTTGTTCCGTTGGCGGGATTCGAACCCGCGACCCCCGGCTTGAGCTACCAACAGCCTACCGAGTACCAACTGAGCAATTGAGACATAATATACAGATTGTCGTACAGAGGTAACAGACAGACAGACAGAAAGACACTTTGGCATTTATTATTGTAGTATATTATTGGAGTTCTATGGTTGTGAGTGTACACAGAATCAGAATGCCACGAGCTAAAGTGTTTAATACGTAACATGTTTTATTTTCGTATGTTCGTGTGAGATGTGCACAGCACAAGTCATTAGTACTACTAATAATACTAAAAAGTGTTCGCTAAAGAATAGTTTCATGTTGTCAATGTCATTAATAATTCGTACGTTTACGTGATGTTCTGCAAATTGCAATCCACATTGTTAAATTTTCTTCTTTGGTCAAATATTTTTTTGGCTATGAAGTTCTCGTCCACGTGAGATTCTATTACATTATCTTAATATGTGATAAGGAAAATACTTCAATATTATAATTAGATATTCAACATTGTATTCAATGATACGAGTAAGTCCGTCCTAAAATAGAGATTTCGTCAACTCGCCACGCCGGCTAGCGCAGCAGTACAAGAGGCCGCTAAGTACTGGTATAAATAGCTCAAGAATTCCTCTCCATAGGGAGATACTCCAGCCGATTAACATGGCACGATTCGAACAGTTTGTTCTGATGTTGTTTTAATGTTATAGTGCTTTATATGAATTGCTTTTTATGGTTACGTAGCCCAGAAGGATTTTTTCCTTCAAAGCAGAACCGAATCCGTCACGTTCGTCTGTCCCGACTCCCGTCATGTATGTCATAGCTACTTTTTTTCGAAACAGCAAGACCTATACTATGCTGTTACTGTACTGTTGAAACTTGATAAGTAGGTGTATTCGGTGAACCGCATTAAGGTTTTCATATAAGTATAATAAATTATAGGAAAAAAATCAGGGTCTCTAAACTTAAAACTGAAACTCAAAAAACTGTATAGTTTGCTCCAGAGATTATACCGAAGTGGCAAAATTTGTGAACCCCATCCCCTCTTATTTCTATGTAAGCAATTGATAAACCTGAAAAGAATATATTATGATTCAACTTTTTAATTATCATAGAAAACTACCAAAGAAATTGGTTTAAACGAGATCTAGTAAGTAGTTTTTTTAATACGTCATAAACGCAATTAACGATTTTTTTTGCAATGGAGTTGCGGGCGTCAACTAGTTTTAAATATAACTAAGCTTATAAGCTATCATAGTTAACAGCGCGATTAAATTAATATATTAATTTAATCGCGCTCTTAACTATTATTTAGCGCTTTTAATTACCTTACTAGCTATTTGACCGGGCTTTGCTCGGTATTCGATAAAACACGAATAAAATGACATTTTCTAAAAATGATTCCTAGCTAGATCCATTTATCGCCCCCGAAACCCCCTATATACTAAATTTAATGAAAATCGTTGGAGCCGATTCTGCTATTCCAATCTTTATAATAAAAATGGATTTCCAAATGTGTTAGTAACGCTAAAACTCGAAAACGGCTGGACGGATTGGGCTAATTTTAGTCTTAAAATATTCGTAGAAGTCCAGGGAAGGTTTTAAAGTGGCACGAAGTTCACCGGGACAGCTAGTTATGTATAAAAATATATACAAGAATTGCTCGTTTAAAGATATAAGATAAGCCTGACTTCCTTTAGTACCTTAATTTACTTCGACTACATAATATCTCAGTAAAGACGATAATATGAATAAAAACTTCGTCTACTTTTTAAGTCCTTTACATTATCCGCTCCGCAGTCCACAGTACTATAGGGGGCTTCCATAAATTACGTTGTGTTTTATTTGTGATAAATGATAATGATAAACTTAGAACTTTGAAAATATCGTGTAATTTTTTTACCAAAAATTGTCTCAAAATGTTTAAAGTTTGGAAACGTTACATACAATGCTATCTCATATGCTGCTAAAATAATGAATTTATATATTTTTTAAAGTAAATCAACAACTAAAATATTAAAAAAATAGCACATTTAAAGGGGAAAACGAAGGGATTCGAGGCGAATCGAACGATATTTCACCAACGCTCAACGGGGAACGAAAAAAAAGATCAAAACGTCTCCCGCAATTTATGGACGCCCCCTCGGCTCGTTAAGTACTTAATATCGTCACTCTGTTCGTCTTCGAGAGGGTAATAAGTTCGTTTATGTTTAACAAATGGCGGAGCATAATGCCGGAGTTTTGTATTGAACTCAATAGCTCAATAGCTCGATAACGCCGTGATGGATCGGTAATGGATTTCCCGAGAGGAACGCTGTAATTCACCCTTTTAACAGTTTAAGTGAGGTAGGTACGAGATTATTGTTCATCGTAATTTGTAGCCGAGTACTGCCTGTAATATGGCAATGGTCGTAAATAGCAGGAAGGTAAACGGCGTAATTCACATTTTATGTCAAACTAATATCGAGATACTTATTTAGATGACTTCTCCTGTGCACTCTCAGCCCCATATAATTAAGTCGTGCCTCGTGAGTCTTGATACCTCCCGTCGTCTACGAGTCGTGCAACCTGCGGCTCATCCCTAATTCTTAGCGAAATTGCAAAAAAATAAATAAAACCTCGAGATTAGTAAGGAAAGCGGTGCTTAAGTAGCTGTGTCCACATTATCTCTACATAATGTAATCGGCGCGGGGGCGGTCGCGGGGGTGAACGGGGGGACGGGGCGGGGGCGCAGAATTTAATATTGGCAGCGAGCGCGGGTTAAGGCGACGTGCAAATAAAACTCCACGAGACCGCACCCCTGACTTAAGGGGAAGCATGCTGTACAGTTTTCAGACTGAACATTTTAAAACTAATTCTACATCAATCAAAACGCTTGAAATGTCTCCCATTTTGAGCATTTTGATCGTTTTTAACGTCAAGTGTAACGCGGGGAATGTAGACATCGTTACAACTTTTGATGTAGTGTACCATGTACGTGACGTGCGTTGCATTCTCAGCAATATTATAACAGCATCTGCTGTAATAAGACAAATGGCTACGTTTTGACGACACTCTTGATACAAACACAGCATTCATCACTAGATAGTCAAAACAAGTCGAATTGAAAATACTTCAATCTTGTTTATTTATTTATATATTTATCATCACACACTTAAACTATCATTACAGGGTTTACGTAATGCGATAGTAGTGTACATAAAGTTGTATAACAAAGTGCTAAAATAATAATTTCATAACTATCCACAATTATAACAATTAAATTAATAACAATAAATTATAAAACCATAAATAGTAGATATACCCAATCATTCAATATTTAATATAGTTTAAAATTGTAAATAAATCTATGATTAAAAATAAATCAATTAATAAAATAATACAAAACACAAGTTATTATTACTTATGTATCATGTAATCATTTGTCTTCCTATAACAAATGACAAACAGGCAGTTAAGTGTGAATTCACCGAGAGTGCAATGGAACAGGTTGTTGTTACTCTAGAATCTATAGTCATCAATAATTAGTTATCGCAAAAGTGCAAAGCCTGTTATTGACTCTCCTACTATAAAACCTAATGTATGGTCAGCTAAACCAAGTTAGGTTAAACATTTAAAGTAATATAGCGATACCCTATCTATCTTGAACGCTTAGAATTTAAAATACATCGAAGTTTAAAGCTACTGGCATAAATTAGAACGCGTCCTGGCCTTAACTGTGTGTCTGCGGATATTTTTACAAACGTTATTAGAGGCGCGCGGACTGCGGTGCTGCGGGCGCCGACGGGGGGAGGCGGGGGCGCTCGGGGCGGAGGGGGGGCGGTGAGGTTTCTTTATTAAATTGTCGTTTAGGGGGTCGCCGCATTAGCCACTCGCAGCCGCGGGGGCCCGTTCACACCTCACGACATACAGCCTCCGTACGATACACGACATATTATCACAATATTATGATGACATAAAGAATGGCTATACCTTTCAAAGAACAATGTCCCTTTTGATCTATTTTTGCTTTGAATTCTAGGCTAAGGATAAGAATATTTAGAATTATTGGACGAAAAGCTTATATCTGAGGATTACTGCAATCAAAAGCAGAAACTATAAAATGCTTAAAATGGATGAAAAAGGGTGTTGATTCCTATCAGATGCCTAATAGGAAGTCGTCATCGATGTCGTATCGTATCGGTCCCGTGTCGCGTCGTATTGATATAACGTACAGTCGGAGGCGGCGCGGGCGGTGTCAGCTCGCGTCTTACATTCACTATTTAACTTGGTCTAATGCCGGTTTAATGTACACCGCGCGCACACATCACTATTCACAGTACACTACATTATATTGTTTAGTAAGATCTCCTGAAACTGTTTTAAATAAGAATATGATGCGAAACCCAGTATATTTAGGTGAAATCATTTTTATTATGATTATAATAATTATAGACTGTTCACTGTAGAGATATAAATAGGATTTTATTTAAATTACACTCGAGAGACCTAGCGAGATTTTAAGCCAAAAAAAAATACAAGAAATACAAGAAAATAGGGTTTTCGTGGATAACAACTAGCTACAATCTACACCTGCACATTTAAGAAAACACGTTCGCAGCTGTTGCGAAAAAACTATATTACTTATACAAATAAATAATGATCTCGACTCTCGTCTAAACTTTGACAACGCTACTGTGGGGTGTGGCTCGATCCATCGACGTTATGCTCGTTGTCGTTGCAAAGAAAAGACTGTCTTCAGGTCCTCACTTGTGAAAACTGATAATTATAGTTGACTAGAACTCCGTTGCGCCATAACTCGTTTATCGCGCGGGAACCGTACATTTTCCGTCCGTTCTTTCCGTGGTTTGGGCATGAAGAGGTAACACACAGACAGACAGACGGACAGAAACACAAACAGACACATTTTCGCATTTATAATATTAGTATGGAAGTACAGATATTACAATTTACGGGATTTATTATACACCTCGCCCTACACCCTATAATACACCTGAGCATAGACTAAAGCCTCTGCAACTGGAGTCCAGACATTTAATTAAAACTTACAATTACGCAATAAAAAAAAATTATTGCCCTTCTGTTCCTTCGCTCCTATTCGTTCCGAAGGAACAAAAAGAACTTCCTTGCTTTCGCGTCGCGTACTCGTACAGTTTTAAAATATTAGTTTTTTTTTCTCACTTTTTTTGGTAAAAAAGTGTCCCCGTGCGAGTTTCTTACGCCGGTGTCTTCTCGCCGGGTTAGTTCCCGAACCGGTGGTAGGTATCATGTAGACTTTCAGAGAACATTTGCAAAATATTATTCCGAATATAAAAAAATGAGTTTGAGTTTGAGTTGTACAGGTGGTTTTCATCCACGCAGCGTTGTGAGAAGACCAGTGACTTCCGTTAGTGTTGGTAGAGTTGGTAGAGAAAGTAGTGTTGAAAAGTTCTGTTGTAACTCAGCTGTAAAAACGCCATCTACGTTCTGTTATGTGAACTACTTCGTATCGTAATGTTCACCGCTCGTTGTAGTTTGTTGGGGTAGCCGAGGCGAGGGCGTGCTACCATCTGGCAACGTAGTGTAATTAAAATAGATGGCAGCACTTTTCAGTATTTAAAAGCTTTTCAAATTATAATTAAGTTTTTAAATTATAATATTTGTTTGAAACTAATAATGTCGATCGAATGATAAGCACTTTACGTTCTTGTCGTTATTTAAGTTATTATTTTCTAGCACCGCAATAAAAACAGTTTAACCCTCTGCAACTGACGTGGCTCAAATTTTACAATTATTGTACTGACGTGATAGTACACGAGACACCATTCAAACATTGAATATTTTTATAGAATTAAATTATACAGCAATTTTATTTATATTATTTAAAAAATAAACAAATTTGTTATGTTAAATACATTATAAATAAGAGAAAACATTTTTATTTAACAAATTTTAAAGTGTTTATTGAGATCACACAAATCAAAAATGACAAAATATATAACGTAGCTTTTTGCCATCTGCAGAAAATTATAGTACTGCTGGTGGTGGAGGGGGGGTATCCTTACCTAAAACCCTAGCGATAGTCATGCCGCATGCGTAGCTCCCTTGGCAATCTTTTGTTACATACTCTTGTTTCAAGGCGTATTCGGTACAATATATGCCGGGGGAGGGTAGGGATGGGAAGGGAAGGGAATAGGGGAGGGGATTGGGCCTCCGGTAAATTCACTCACTCGGCGAAGCACAGCGCAAGCGCTGTTTCACGTCGGTTTTCTGTGAAAACGTGGTATTTCTCCGGTCGAGCAGGCCCATTCGTGCCGAAGCATGGCTCTCCCACGTCTAATATACTCGTAAGAGAACATTAACTTTAAAAAGTTATAGTCGATGTTATGTTACGAGTAGGGTTGTTGCTTGAGTCTGCCATCTAAAAAATGAGTAAATAGAACATTTTGTTCACAATCTAGTTTAAAAAATCAAATTCTTCTTCCTCAATTATAAATAATCAAAAAATACCTACTGTATCGTAAACACAAACTTACTGACGTGGTTGTTTAGGAGACACTATGGAAATATAACAATTTTACTGAGGTGGTAGCATAATAGACACTTACGTTGACGCTGACGTGGTAGTTCCGTAGCTGCAGCCGCCTCCCAAGTCCCACACTTTAACCGGCCCGCGAGGTCATCACGGTAAGGCACTGAGCCCAGCAGCGCGCAAATTTAAAACTTAATGAAAATAAACAGAATTTTATGTTTCGTGGTGTATGTTGGACTACCACGTCAGTCGCAGAGGGTTAAAAAAGTATATCTCTATAGTGTTAGCCTAGCAATAAAATATGAATGATTTACCTACTTCTTCGTAGATTTTTTACAAAAATATTACACATAATATATTCAGCACAATTTGACATTCTTACTCCCCACCTCTTATCTAATTTAATTTTTTGCGGTAAGTAATTATTATAAGGACGTAATTTAAATACTTACCTAGAATATAAAAAAATCTTCCCCGACATTCAACAACCGTGTCAATAATTTTACGATGTACTGTAACTACAATACATTTTTAAATATTTTAAATTCACCGCCACGGAAGTTCCGTGGATGTTGGAAGTGAATTTGTGTGAAGTGAAACATAAGGTTTATAGTCGGCAGTGCAGGTACAATACTTATTTCAACTGAAGAAGAACTCGAAACTGCCGAAATACTTCACCTGTAACTTTTAATTTCCTCCTTTAATGAAGCTCACTCAGACTACAGTCGACGGTTGATTTGTATAATTAAAAAGGAGGAAGTCGTGAGGACGAGTGGCGCCGAGCCAATAACGGCAGGCAATAAGAGGCGGAGGCGGAGCGCGGGGCGCGTATCTCCAACAATTACGACTAAACAAATGAAACCTAACGAAATCCTCCGTCGAAAGAGGCCCCCCCCTCCCCCCACCTGGATACGCGCCTGAGCCCGCGGAACGGGGGAACTGTGGAGTCGCTCAACATAATAGGTACTGCACGGCCGGCAGGAAGTTATAAAGCGAACCTATATATTAAAGTAACCTGTGAGCACTGATGAGTCACTTTAATACAAGGACTACATTTTACGCCATTGATATAAAAGTAAATAAAATAAAATAGGAGCGAAGCATCAGTAAAAAATGTTGCAAAAATAGAGAAAATAATTCACAATTGCACGTGCTGCGAAAAAGTAGGCACTGCTTGGTACTACTAATATATATTCTGTGGCACTGCTAAACTGCTATTCAAGTACCTAATAAAAGAACTAAAACTTTGACATTTAATCATTATTGTAACGTGTCCACTCTTCAGTGGGTTCTGTGCACTTCGCAGTGCCGAAGGGCTATGTCGGGTGTTGTAGGATTTTTTTTCAGCGGCTTTGAATTGTAAATTGTCCGTCGCCGACTACACGCCCGACAGCACCGCAGCGCTACGCGGCAGCGAGTAGCGGAACTAAATACAAAATTAAAATGCTATTTGGAGAATGTAAACGAGCAATCAAATTTATCTGATCGGCGGTCGCTACTACCATTCTCTTTCTATTAAAAATTATAGGAAACACAAAATGGCACGCTATTTGAAATTGCTCGTGGTTACGGTCACCCAGCAACCAGCGACATACAGACACAGTTCCGTCATTTAATAATTTAAGCTGAAAGCTTTCCAGTAAAAAAAAAACTCGATCCCAGCCTACCGGCTTGCATTATGATTCATGACAGTACCTAAAACTGATAATTTTAGATTTGTAAACGATGTGTCTCTCTTTGATAAAAATATAAAGCTTATTTTTTTTCTTCGGGATAATAATTAAGTATATGTATCTCGTCTTCCACTGCCGGACACTTATGACAGTAATAATTGCTTCCCACTACCAGATTACCTCAAAGTCTAATAATTATTATACTAACTTTATGCTTTATAGAATAGAAGGTCTACCTAACCTTCAGAATTGTATACCGATGATTTAGGCTGTACGATGATTCAACTGGCATGTCATTGAAGAGAAAGATTTTTAAATAATCATATAGATTAATTAGATGTAATAAAATTAATTAATAATGCTAATCAAAGCCTATAAGCGGTAGCAGCTAGTCGACATTTGTCATAATGTTCAGTAATTAATAACCGCCGACGACCGCGGGGGTGTGGCGGGAGTGAGGAGCGGGGGGACGTAGAGGACGGAGGACGGGGGCCGGGGTCTAATGCGCGTGTTTCGTGATACAAGCAATGTTTACATCTAATTACCGCGCGCTAACTGCCGAGTATTGTAGTGCAGGAGCCGAAGGACGTGTCCATAGCACATTGCGAAAGAAAACGTTTCACAAAGTTGTGATTTTTAACAATTATTTCGCAAAAAAGATGGTTCTTAGTTTTTATTTCAAAATTATAATGACTATTAAGCGTATATATTCATCTTCGTAGATCCTCAACAGTTTCAAGATGAAACCGAAAACTTTAAATGATGAATAGTGATGTAAGGTTGGGTTGCACCAGAGGCGTGGTTACAGTTAAAGTTAAAGTTATGGTTATAGTTAAATATGGCGTCCTTTAGCTTTAACTTTAACCGGAACAATTCACAGATGTCTGTTGCGTTTATTTTTTTTTATTGAAGCTACAGGTAACGGGATTGAGGGTATAAAAAATTGAATTATCCGTAAAAATCGACAGGAAAAATATAACACTGTAAAACATAGTCAATTTTCAGATATACGTACATAAGCAGAGCGGATGGCGTCCTTGTACGCCATGTTTAACTTTAACCAAAGATTTGACATTTTACACTGTAGTTATAGTTAAAGTTAATGTTACAGTTATAGTTAAAGCTAGTTGGTGCAACCCAACCTTAATTATTTCAGCTAGTGACCACTTTTGAAAGTACCTAAATAGATTGTCCTTTTCTAAGCTACGCTGTACTCTACTGAGGTCTATTAGCCAGCTAGGCGTGCCGCGTGAGACGGCGGCGGGCTCTCGGTGTATGTCGGCGGTGTGGGCGCGCACTAATTTGTTGATTCGGTTAAACTAAGCGACGTTTTATGTAAATCGCCGCGTAATCACCGGGCGTTTGTTCAATTCCATTATCGCGACGCGCGCGGGCGGCGGGCTCCCTGACTACATGTTGCGATTCTGACGACTAATCGCTCCACGAACTGCTACTTTTTATTTTATATTTATTTCACTATAAAATATAAAAATACACTATAAAGTATTCGGCGAAGTATAAAAGAACTTTTCGTTCAAACTTTGAAAGTAAGTAACTGAAATGATGTTGTTAGTTGTGTAAAACACGTTATAAATGTACATTCATTGAGCATACAAAAAATTTCAAAAACTAGCGGTACTACAGAACCCTAATATATTGCGCGTGGCCCGACACGCACTTGGCCGGTTTTTTCTAAGATTGTGCTAGAACATAATAATATAAAGCCTGAATTATTATTACGTAGTTGATTCTGCTATAGTTGTAATAATAATAACTCCTACACCAGTTTCGGTGACGGTGGCCGGCTTCACTGAAACCAGGCCAGTTACGCAGGAGTAATTTTATAGTGCCCAAGTGTGTGCACAGTACATAAGAGAACTCTCTATTCCTTCTACTCTCACTGACGTCACCCGAGTCACAAATAAAAAAATTAAAATCAGTCAACGCACTAAAATCAGCCGGCCTCCGCCTCGCAACTCCTAAAGGCCGTAGCCCGCGTATCTTAATGCAATTGTGTTCAAGATGAGTTAGAATACGATCATTAATCTGCTTGTTATCATTACGCTTGTGTTATAATTATAGCACTAAAATAATGGTCACCTTAGGGTGGGTTTTACCAACTTACTTTAACTATAACTTTAACTTAAACGACGTGTGATTTAATGGCGTTATTCAGACAAAGGGCTAGCTCTTAGATTGAATGGCCCTTTTAACCAGTCGAGTGCGACATAATATTTACTAACATGCCAACTAACGCGCGTCATTCATAAGTCACAAGTTGCTAACTTCCAGCATACTCGTACCAACTTTGCTCGCTGATTACAAACTTTTACTTTACCCTATTTAGATAAAAAGTTTCAATTTTAAGCTACCTTAACATGTATTCAAACGTTGTAGTAACGGGTAAATGAAATAAAGTAAAGTAAGTAAAAATGGATTTATTTCTTAATTTTGAAACAAATGTTTTCAGAACGTCATAGTACTTCTACGTGTAACGTGTTACCAACTACCGGTTCGGGAGCTAACCCGGCGAGGAAAACCGGCGTAAGAAACTCGCACGGGGACACTTTATGCAAAAGAAGTGTAATTATTGTTTTAATTGTAATGTGACTTTAATCTATACAATTTAAAAAGCCAACATAAATATATATTCATTACCTAATTGTAAATCATTTAATAATGTAGAAGTAGCCTTGCAAGCATCAGAGACATCCTATTAGTAGGCTTTGGCAGTTGGCACACAAACGTTCTTTAATTATTTTTAATATCATACATGGGTACTTGGAAATGTAGCTGTGGATAAAAATGAGTTTCAACCTATGGCCGCTATTCGTCAATAGATGGCGCGAGTTGCTCAGTTCTCAAAGTAGTATTTCATGGCTATTATAGGCTACACCGTACACGCCAAGCGAATACAATTATATAGATTTTGACGGATCATAATAATATAACATCGAAATGTTCAGTTTCAAATAATATTATTAAGTTTAGTGCCATTATCTCTTATATAATATCTATACATATAAAACTTAAAGGTGACTGACTGATTGACATAGTGATCTATCAACGCACAGCCCAAACCATTGGACGGATCGGGCTGAAATTTGGCATGCATATAGATGTTACGTAGGCATCCGCTAAGAAAGGATTTTGATAAATTCCAACCCCAAGGGGTTCAAATAGGGGATGAAAGTTTGTATATATTAATACTTCTTAACGCGAGCGAAGCCGCGAGCAAAAGCTCGTATAATATAAAATTATAGTGTCACAATGTTAGTTACCGTACTCCTCCGAAACGGCTTTACTGATTTTTACCACATTTTATATGCATACTAGATGACACCCGTAACTCCGTTGTGCCAAAACAAAAAGTATCCTATGTCTTTTCCCAGGTCTCAAAGTATCTCCATGCCAAATTTCAGCAAAATCGGTTCAGCGGTTTGGATCGTGAAGAGGCAACAGGCAGACAGACAGACAGACACACTTTCGCATTTACAATATTAGTATGGATTCAGTAGGTCTGAGAATCGGCTGCTGGTTACTTGTTATATTGATAAGTGCATATTTTGTTGAGTAAATAATAGTAAATTATTACAACTCTAGACTGACGGCGACCATTGTATATGCGACGGGATAGCGATGGACGTTGCCATGGTGCCATACTTATTTAGCCACTTCAATAAAATAAATACTTTATATTCCAAAACAACGTTTGCCGGGACAGCTAGTAATCATGTAATACAGATTCTCAGACTCAAGATTTTACCCCCTCTTACAACGACAGCGCCTCATGAAAATATATTACAAAGTTAGTATCAGATAAGCGGCAAACGCTCGCCCTGACGTGTAATCACTTTGCACACGATCAAATTGTTGTTATTCATTACTTAAGCGACTTTTAATTTTTCATTAAACCATTCGAAGCGTTTGTAACGTAAGTGGGCAACTTTATTTTGATTTTATCGCACTGATAACAATTTTTTTAGCACGCCATCAGCCGTAACAATTAATAAAACTATTAGTTCCGTGCCAACGGGAATTTTAAAATGAAATGATTAGGTCGTGCCCTGGCACGACTGAGCCAGCTCGTTCGGACATTGTGATCGATTTGGTTTAATAGTTGGTAAGCATCGACGTGAAACAAACATCGCGTGGTAATTAGGTACAAAGTTTAAATTTTCGAAGGACCAAGGGACAAGAACTTGCTACTTTTCTGGCGTTGCAGGACTTGCAGGTTACTATAATATAAAAGCGACATTTAAATACCCGGAAATAGGATTTTACTCTTTCGCTTAAAATAATCTTTTATAAATATAATATAATTAGTTCATAGGAACTAATTATAATCTTAGACTAGATTAATAATAATAATCTGTTGATCCATGTTTTACGGTCTCTTTTACTCAAGAGTATAGTGCGCTAATATTAATAAGGATTGCTTTAAAAAGGGACACTGGACAGGTATGAAAAGACGAAGGTATGAAAGAACACATTTATTATTTCCTCAGTACGTATGTTATGAGCAGTATGCACAGTGACGTCACTCCGCCTACCACACGCTATGTACATCTATTATATACCTACGATACATAGTACAAGACCAACTGACAGCAGTACAACTCGGTGGTAACGCAGTCGCTAGAACGTACACGTAATAAAAGTGAAAAAGTTTGCACCGGTAAAATATTTTAATGATTAAAAGTATAAGATTTTTCTCAAAGCCATCTTCAAGTTTTGTTAACATCTTGGCGCTTCTACATTCCAGCGACAGCCGAGCAAATCAGTTACAAAAGTCAATTGCTAGTTCAAATTACAATTATTTATCTATATACATAATGAGATTTTTTATACCCATTTTCTAAAAAAAAGGTACATAAAATTTGTTTTAAAAGAAAAACAAAAATTGAGCAAGAGTCACTAGGTTAAAATCACTAACTTAAAGAATAACTACAGTTACCTAGATATCATTACTACTCGTAGTCTTTGTTATTAAAAAAATAAAAATTACACCAATACAAATAAAACTAAGTACATTAATTTGACCAGGTATTTTCACTCTCAGGATTATAGTACAGAGGTACTCTCAGGACGCAAAACTAAAGTGAGATTAAAATCGGCAAAATAATAAGTAGTAGTTTCATTTGCGAGTTGAATGCATTAGTTATGAAAACGTATCTTTAATATTAAAAATCAAAAATACATATTATTTCTTCAAGCCCCATAAGAGCACCGGTGATCGCGATAACAATAGAATACAATAGCATTTCCTGGAATCTGTGATCGAAGTATTATTATGATTTAGATAATCTACGTAATAAACCTGGACACGTCGACGACGTACCAGAAATTACATGAAACTATCTATAATGCCAATTTTATCAACACCTGTAAGAGTTCATTGTCAATAGATGCTGATCGGGAAGCTGTGCTTTGTTTGTGGCGTACGAAATATTAGATAAAATAAATAAACTAATTTCTTTAGGTGGTTCCGGCGTAGGTTTAACAGGTAACGAAGAGGTTGACGGATTGTAGAAAAAAGCGGTGGTAGAAGGAATTATTTCGGATTCATTACATAATTATTCAGAATACTTTGACAAATTTAAAAAGAAATGTTTCTAAAAATGGAAAACTTATTTTGATGAAAGATCCAAAATTTAAGGAAGTTTACAATCTGAGCCTCCTCGTATACCGTAGTTTTTAGATTTCTGTATAAATAAATTAAGATTGATTACTAGTTTCAGAATGCGTTCAGGACACCATCCATTGAATTCCTTTGGGTATTTAATGCGTAAGACAGATTCTCCTAATTGCGAAATGTGTAACAGAGTTGAAGACTTATATATATCACATAGTTAATGGAATGTGTCCGATACGCCACTGAAAGAAACATTCTTGTATCAAAATTTGGCTTGAATTTACAAGATATGGGTGCTTTTTACGGTTTATTGTCGGAGCCAAAATCAGTTGCGGCAAGTAGTAATTAATAATTTGCAGTGTATAGCTATTAAAGCTTGACCGCTGTAAAGTCGACCATACTCGTAGCATACACCGGTCAAGCTATAGCCAACGTAGATAGTATATAGTGTACAATGTATATACTATATTGTATACGTTATACGGTTACGATGGGACTGACATAATATTCACACTGTGAATACAGTCCCCTAAATATATAAGAATAAAAAAAAGAGTTCATTGTCGATTTGAAATATGTATTATCTTTTTTTCTCCATTTTCATATTCGCGAAAGATAGGGCTACCTAAACATCTGTAACTTTTTCTTGGAATTTTCACATGTCATTAACACTTACAGGCATTGTCGAAATTGCGACTCTCCCTTATATTCGTAAGGGTTTGAACAGATATATAAAGTTTCTATCATTTTACCATGGGTACAAACTTAGTTACTTAACTAAAACGGTAATTATTTTATGTTTACATGCTGTCCCTGTCACTCTGCTTAACATCGATAGTGACAGCCTTTAAAATGAAAAGTTAGATCACTTTAATCAGCGTTTCAGAATTCGGCCCTAAGACACTGCTGCTCATCAAAACGCTTGAAAATTAAGGGGTTTTTCACAATTTCCGTTTGATCCAAATTCGGTAAAATACCATGCAAGGGTCACCGTCAGCGCGACATTGCATTGGCCAATAAGCGCGGGGTATGTTTCCAATGAAAATAAAACAGTATTTGTGAACAACCCCGCTGTCTTGTTCGTTATGAAATAAACTTATTCTACCTTATGAGCTACCTACGGTTAACCTACGTTTATACAACTATGTGAGATTTAAAATAAATAATTTGATTGTATTTACATAATTTTATTTACAGAAGTGGAGCTACGTTCGAGAGCGTTTCATTGACATAAACGAAACGTATAAGACATATTATGACCAGTTTAAGAACGACCGTCGTAGCATACTTTTAGTATGCTACGATAGTCGCGCTTAAGCTGGTCACGCTATAGGTGCATAATATTACCATCAGGACAAAAATTAAGTTAATACAATATTATGTGATCAGCGATGTCACAGATTCTGGGCCATAATAATTAATTTGTTTACTTTTTTTCCATAAAAAGCTGCTTGTTATCAAAATAAGCATGTTATGAAACGGCACCATGTTTAATATTTAACTATTTAGATACTTAACGCAAACTATAATATTTATAATATAAGTAGGTACCTAATTATTTTTGGAATGAATAAAGAATGTAAAAATTAATAATTACTAAGTTAGATTAAACTTGCAATGGAATGTGTTGTCGTATACTTTATCACTGGACACTGTCGACATTATTGCAATAATTAAATTAAATTTGCACAGAATCACTTAAAAGCAGTCGTCGCACTCAGTAGCAGGAATTCAGGGGCGTATTCAGTTACAAGGCGGCAAGGGGCGCGAGGGCAGGGGGCACTAGACCATCTGCAGGCCCTTACTGATGCTCTCGACGTGCTCCTTCGCCTTCATACGTAGGGCGGCGATGGAGGAGGAGCGCGGGTCGGGGGGCGCGGGAGGCGCAGGGGGCGCCGGCGCGGGGGGCGTCAGGTAGCTCGGGTAGCCTGACGGCGGGTGGCTGAGGAAACCTGCAAGTGCCAAAATGGCTAAAATTAATAACATGTATTCGGCAATGAACATCGTTTTTTATCAATGGCTTACTTTACAGGTGTGCTCTATGTAGTAACTAGTACGATAACATAAGTTAAGACATCCAAGAACAATAAGTTTGATGGATCTTTTGAGAATGAAAAAGTGTAAGTGACGATATTAGTAAAAATAGGCTAAAACGGTATTTTGCTAAGATTTTGGAGTCAAAGAAGTATTTAATAGACAAAGAAGTTGAAATACCCATAAAGCACGTACCGGGCAGCGCGGTGAGCAGCGGCGGCGCTAGCCAGGGGTCGACGGGCAGGCCCAGGCCGGCGAGGCGCGGGGGCGCACACCCGTACTCCGACAGCCCCAGCCGCGCCGCCTCCATCTTCTCCTGGCGCCGCCACTTGGCGCGACGGTTCTGGAACCACACCTGGAAATAACAGAATATAATCGTTAGATATCATAAATTGGGTGCGTAAATTATAGTACTGTTTTATTTGTAATAAAAATTCGGACTAAAGCTTTTTATTTCACACTACGCGGTAAGCAATTATTTTTGCTAAATAATAATAGTTTTTGGCCGTCTACTGAATCATAGCTCATACTATTGGTATATTAATAACTAAAGGAATCACTCGGCAGGTATAAGGGTGAGCACCCTACACGAGAAATCTTTAATTTTTACCCATAGAATTTCAGCGCCAGTCAGCGCTCGGTAAACTTTTGACACGAGCGACCATCATAAATTTTAAACATTTAACGACTTTACAAAGACAATCAATCAGTGGGACGAGCTCGTTAGAGCTACTATGTAGTTCGGCCTCGAACCCCACACTTTCCCCGCACGTCGTAAACTTCTACTCGGATTAATAAGGTGAAAGACAGCGATAAAGTTAATTTTGATGCCATTATGTTGAACCGTCGCTCGCACGAAAACGTCGTTCGAGGGTAGCCCGAGACGTACCAGCGTTGTACCGACACCGGGCGAGGGACTCTCGACTCTCCCACCCCATAAATAAAGTTTATTTTGTGTCGCGACAGGACACGAGTGTCGAGTCGCCGTGTGAAACGATACGGTCGCGTGATCGTCCTCATTGCATCGTGGCGTCGACGACCACCGGCCGATGACTCCGATGTCGTCGAATTCTATCGTCATTCGTCCCTATTCGGTTTTTTTTTTTTTTTTTATGCAATAAGGGGGCTAACGAGCAAACGGGTCACCTGATGGAAAGCAACTTCCGTGGCCCATGGACACTCGCAACATCAGAAGAGCTGCAGGTGCGTTGCCGGCCTATTAAGAGGGAATAGGATAATAGGGGAAGGTAGGGATGGAAAGGGAACGGAATAAGGGAGGGAAGGGAAGGGAATAGGGTAGGGGATTGGGCCTCCGGTAAACTCACTCACTCGGCGAAACACAGCGCAAGCGCTGTTTCACGCCGGTTTTCTGTGAGGACGTGGTATTTCTCCGGTCGAGCCGGCCCATTCATGCCGAAGCATGGCTCTCCCACGTCATAATAACGGTATACCGACGGTGTACTAGCAAGTTAAGTTAATATCAGAGTTGTTGTGTTAGAGCAAATGCATCAGCTACCTGCCCGCGAAGGGAGGAAGGGCCACATCTTACACCAGAAACCTGGCTCATTCTAGGATATTCAAAGTTCAAAACTCGGTTTCATACTCAAAGCGAGTGTCGCTGTCGATTATCGAAAAATAAATTATACTAGCCTACTACTACTTTTTGGAGACCAAAATATATTCAGCCACGAAAGTGGTCCGGTCAAAAACGATAACAAACAAATTATAGTCGTAACAGTATAAGCGCATTAAAGGTACAATCAGAATCAATTAGAGCTGTGACGAGCGCTCGTTAGAACAGCAGAAACGATATAAAAGCAATTCGGAAATCTAATTATAACATAACAGGGCCCCGGCGAGCTGTTTTGGTAATTAATTATTGTAGCAGCGGTAGCGGTGGTCGGCGGTAGCACGCGACGGTTACCATCGAGTCTAAAAATATTTTGACTTATGAGTTGTAACTTGTACACACATAAATATTATTTTAGCTTTATCTTGAGTAGACCTAAACTGAGTACTGTAGGCAATACGCATTTTATTAGTGTACGCTATATTAATTTATGCGATACGTACAATGTTGATCTCCCAAACTGCCAATTTCATGTACCTAGGCCCCTAACTCAAGAGTCCAGACACAATCTAATCAACTTAATCTTATTTTAAGACGAGCGGCAGCATCGCCGACAACACGCAGCAGATACTTCGACAAACTATATTTTAAACATATTTTTAATATTTTTTGTAGCTTATTTCGATTCTACATAATATTTTGCAAACAAATTTTTTCGACGACTTTCAGTGCTTTATTGTCGATTGTCGTATTATAAAAACACTTGTAAAGAATGTTAGTCGCTATAAGTTTCAAAGTATTTAGTATGCAATAACCGTAATTTATAGCTACAAACATGATACACGGCGCGGGGCGAACTGTTTCGTGACACTTCCACTTTTCAGCTTATACAGTATACACCATGCACGGCACGAGACCCCCGCACTGAACAGTCATAGCTATATCAAACATCGAAACACTTCTAGGATTTTATTACAGCGCTTTCACATTATTTGACACCAATATCCGATAAAACTGGAAACTCGTCTACGAGTCGTCTTTGACACAAGTGCGTTTAAGTTTTCAAGAAAATGTCGCACCTGTAAGCTATAAGTTATAACAATTATTATTAAGTACTTAGTCTTTATCATCAGTAACTTACGACTTTCAATATCGTAAATTCCTTTGTGTAAAAATTCTGCAACTCATTACAAAATTGTACCATACATGGGACGTGGACATATACGTGGGAGAGCCATGCTTCGGCACGAATGGGCCGGCTCGACCGGAGAAATACCACGTTCTCACAGAAAACCGGCGTGAAACAGCGCTTGCGCTGTGTTTCGCCGAGTGAGTGAGTTTACCGGAGGCCCAATCCCCTACCCTATTCCCTTTCCTACCCTCCCCTATTCCCTTCCCTTCCCATCCCTACCCTCCCCTATTACCCTATTCCCTCTTCAAAGGCCGGCAACGCACCTGCAGCTCTTCTGATGCTGCGAGTGTCCATGGGCGACGGAAGTTGCTTTCCATCAGGTGACCCGTTTGCTCGTTTGCCCCCTTATTTCATAAAAAAAAAAAAAAAAAAAAACAACAAGCTCATAACAGTTTATGATCGCCACCCTCAATTTGTTTACGGCTCGCTCGAAAGAAAAACGAAACGAAACGAGTCGGTAATGTGATTAGCGAGCATAATGAGGGCGTAATGAAACATGGCAACATGTTCGGAGTCAATTTGTCAGTCGATTACCGCCAAAACAGCTCCAGCCGTAACTCGATAACCCGCTGCCCCGCGAGTTCCACATTCAAATCTGACATCTGTCACATTTCGGCGCGGCGCGGTGACGTTTTTTTGTTTTTTCGCGAGTGACAGTTGGCGCGGGCGGCGCGCCGGGCGGCCTCTTGTTTTTGTTGCGTTTTATTGAATCATACAAAATTGAGTTGTGACATTTTGTGTCCAAATTGTTTTTTGTTTTGTTAATCGATAGTCGATTGAAACGATTGTGTATCGCTACTGGAAATGCAATCACCGGCCTAACTATTAAAACATTTAGGTACATGACTGTTTAAAATCAACATGCTACGCCAAAACGTTCACTTCCATTTGTATAAATTATAAGTTGATTAAAGAACGATCAAAACCTAATTATTATTTAGCAGAACGCCAAAAGGCAAGAGGTGTTTGGGGCTAATTTGATATCGTTTAAATAATGAAGGGCAAGTAAACAGTGAAATTAGCCGGCGGTCGTGGAGGCAACCACTAGTCGGTCCCGCGGGCACGCCACATTATGACAGTGTCGCCAGCAATTACGGCCCGCACGACAATCCGTGAATTTTTAATTGAATGTTACGAGTTTTAGTAGTAGTAGACATAAAAGTGTCCTAAGTCAAATTTTGTCGTATTATTTTACCTTGAGCTTGTTTACCATTGTTTACAGAACTAGTTCGAACAGAACTCATAGAGTTTTATATCATCTCTGATATTTTAGACTTTTTAGAGGAACTCGTTTTGGTTACGCCATTCTAATTTCTATTCATTTGATGCTGGTTGGTCCAATAACATTAATCATGCGTGCGCTTGCCGACTGCTCAGTCCGTATAATATAGGCCTGGCTCGATTGTAATGTCTCCATAATATCTCTCGTTCATAACCTCTGTATCGTCGCCTGGCTTAGGCCTATCACAGCTATCGCGGCGGTGTCGGATGCCCGCGCGGCGCTCATTTCCGCGGCACACCTGGCGCCGCTTCGGCTGCGGAAGTGTCGCTGTCTGCACCCCCTCGCCCCTTCTCCCGTGCCCCCGTGCTCCCGCGCCTCGCGTGACACTGCCGGTTCCGATTCGATGACGAAAGACATCACACTCTGTCGTGAATCGTGAGAGGTATCCGGAGCGGCGGCAATGGGACGAGTTGTTGCTTGCATCGTTTCTTAGGAACTTCTGAGGGTAAAGGTAGGTAGTAGGGTCTTCTAGATTGCGGGTTCATCAGTGTTCCGCCGTGACTAGAGCGCGAGCGTTGTCGTTAATGTTTTCTGGAAACTTTAAAGTTTCAACACAGGTTATAGTATAGTAGTAGGTAGTAAGCGAATAGGGACTACTATGACTGACCAATGAGACACAACCACAAAACAACAAACGCCCGTTTCGTATAGGAATATCGACGAGCCTTTTTGCAGCAAAACCGATCTCACGGCGCGCGGCGGCGCTCCTCACAAACTTTGACAGCGAATATTTAATTGGAATGAAAGGACAAAACGAGCGAACTCAATTTGCGGCGTCGGCCGTCATCTCCCGGCCTGTGACGTCACCGCCCGTCACAACAGAAACGGGACTAGGAAAAAAACGACCCGAACTTTATCAAGGAAAAATTGATCGAACCGTTCGGCAGGTGAGCGCCAAAGACTCGATCGGAATTAATAATTTAACAATCTAAATTGCGGAACTAAAAATCCAGTTAATGAAATTGTTTGCAGCTCGTGGTCCGCATGCAGCGGGAAAGTTTCGGCGACAAAAAGTCCAACACGGCTTAATGGAGTTCGGCCGCGCTGCTCACATTTGAATTAACTTTTTTCATTACAACAATGTTGTTGCTGACGATTAATGCGAAGACCCGGACCACAGAGTGTTCCGTGTTCCGCGTCTATTTGCTTTTTCTCGCACTCCGCATTTGCTTTTATTTGCGCGGCTTTTACATTGCACTTTGTTATTTTGGTGATTAATTCAAAAGTTAAGGACTACCAAATCGAAGACAATCGGTTGGTGTCGTGACTCGCGAGTAGGTGTAGTATGGAGGTGAGTGTCGGAGCGCGGTGTTTGTGTAGTGCCGATCGATCGGCGATACTGTATTTACTTTACAAACGAATTCACTTTTGCCAACCTCTCCCTCTAGCGCCCAACACAAACGATGACTTCTTTCCAAGAAACCGAGCGAGGCGGACTCGGCGGGCGCCTCGGGTGCGAGCGGGACCGAGCACCGCGCCATCTTAGATGCAGCCTCCGGACCGAAAAGTTAGCCAATAACTCGTTCGGCGCGACGCCGAGCGGGCCGGGGGCGCGCGAGTGTGGGCCCTATCGTATGGGGCGCAGGGGCGAGGGTCCCGTGCGCCGAGTTAATCGCGTTCGTTAGGGCCGTCTTAAGGGCCCTCCCTTCGGCGTGCGTCTGAAGGCAGTCATTAGAGCTGGCCTGCTGCTGTCACCGCTGTGCGGGGCCTTATAATTTGATATGCCGATGACATTTTCGGCGCCGACCTTTCATTTGGGTAATTTTGACGTTTCTATAATAGGAAGTCGGTAAGATCAAAGAACAATACATAATTACACTGAGGTAGTAAGTACTACGTACTAGAGCAGCTATTGCGAACAAAAAACATGTCTCACTTGAGGCATGAGCGGGGAGGGAGGCGGGGCGGTGATTGCTATAGATCAGTACCGCAGAAGTGACACAGTTTAGTGCCTACACTCGAATGAATGCAGACTCCATTTCAGTAAGTGGATAAAATAAAAATAAAAATTCACTTTTTTATAAAATTTATAATTAATATGGATCTAAAGTCCTCTATAGCTAATTACCTTATTTAAATTACTTATATATTTTCAAATATATACCATAATAAAATTATTATAATGTACGCATGTATAATGTACGTAATATTTTAAATACATATTACCAAAATACAAACTCGTCTACGTGAGTAAGTACTTCATTCATCGTCGTCTTATCATAGATCTGTATTCTGCCTACATTACACCCTGCATCTACTACTCTATGCCATTGCAAAATGGTCTTCGCCTAGTAATTGAATGTTCGTATTTTAATTGAAAATAATTAAATAAGAATGCTAATACCGATGAAATGTTATTCCGTTGCATTTGGAAGTGTTACTGGAATCATTTTTGCAGTATCTTAACCCACAACTAGGCATTTTTGCGACTTTTTTTGGTTTCGTTTTTGATTGTGGTACGTCTGGCACGCAGAAGAGCTCGCGGACGACTAAGTGCACTGCTGCTATATAGATTACGTTGAATGTGTCTAGTACGTAGTACATACTATGTCAGTGCATAATTATTATTTTGTCAAAAAACGCTATGTGTCGGTTTCAACTTTTAACAGCTAGAATTACAATACAATAGAAAAACACTTTATTGCACACCAAAAAACACAAATTGAAACAATTTTACATAAAACAACATATTCTAGATGATGCACAAAAGGCGAAATTAATATTGCTAACAAGCAATCTTTCAGTCAACCTTTTGTTTATCGGATTGTGTATAAGAGATTGAAAACATCGTGTAGGTGTACAAACCTGATTAACAGAGAAAAGATTACCTTATCAACAATTAAGTTAAAAAAAAAAAAAAAAAGTAATAATGTAGAAGAAGCTTTATGTCTTATTTAAGAATATTTAAGAATTACCCTACTGTTATCAGAGTTATATTGTAATACTAGCTGATCCAGTGACCAGTACCTAAACGCTGTTCTACCATATTATTATTATTTCAGACATGGTGAATGGTGATCACAATTTCTTGTATAACCTCCAACTATCAGACAAACTTCCATAGCGCCATTCAAGTTTATGTGCTCTTTGGTCCGCCACAACGTTATTTCGGCTAAAAAATAGAATTACTTACCTATTCTCAGACCCGCAGGATAACCGATAAGTAACGAAATAGCAATTTCTTAAAAAATTGCGGATTTTTTTTATTAGGCTAGCTGATTCAGAAAAAGTTTGACTGTATTTAAATCTGCTTTGGACACTTTTACACAACTTAAAGTCGAAAACGTTGTTTATGACTTGTCAATCTCATACAAGTTGATGGGCGCTATAATTAGGGCGCAACGCTTTTTTGTGTTAGGTGATTAGGTCAAGTCGTTCAAAAATTGACATTGGCCTATTCTCAGATCTACAGTATTAAGAACACAAAATTTCAACACAATCTGTGCAGCCGTTTGTTTTAGAAAAGTTTAGCAACAAAAAATCGGCTAAGTGCGAGTTGGACTTACCGCTTGCACACCAAGGTAAGGAAAACATAGGCAAAAATGTGTGTTTTTGTATGGGAGCCCCCCTTAATTATTTAATTTTTATTATTATAAAGTATAAATACAAATAAGTATTTTGTGAACATTCCAGGTTCCTACCAGTTGCCATCATTGACATTAAGCAAAAAATGGCAAACAAATCACGTTTGTTGCATACAACAAACGTGATTTTTTTGCCATTTTCATCTCCCATAGGAGATCCTTAAATAATAATAATAATAATATAATAATAATATCTATGGACACTTCACACCACGTCAGTCTGGCCCCGTGCTAAGTACCTAAAGGACTTGTGTTACAGGTACCAGACAACGGAAATATATTTAATACTTTTATACTATACATATATTTAAGATTTTTATTATATCATACACATATTTAATATATACATCCAGACCCGGGAACATTGAAAAACTTTTTGTTCCGTCAGCAGGATTCGAACCCGCGACCCCCGGCTTGAGCTACCAACTCACCACTGAGCCACAGAGGTCGTCAAATTTGCTGTTATAGCGGCAACAGAAATACATAATAATCTGTGAAAATTTCGGCTCTCTAGCTATTACCGTTATCGAATTAAATCCTGGAGACTGACAGACGGACAGACAGCCATCGAAGTCTTATAATAGGGTCCCGTTTTTACCATTTGTGTACTGAACCCTAAAAACAGCGACACGAAAATTTTCCTAATACATATTAATTATTACACTTTTATATTTTTTCTGCAATATTTAGTTTACTTGTTTGTTACCTATGTATGATGTAACATAATATTTTTATTGTAATAATATTAATCAACAATAATTATAAATTATTATGTGACAATTCGTTTGATAAATCATTATAACAAAAATGTATGTCGCAAGTTCATACTATTCAGGTAGAAAGGAAGAAAATGAGACAAGAAGCTGCTCGTCCATGGAGGAATATGAAAAAAAATTAAGATTATGAAACAGTGTTCACAAAATCACAACATTATGGAGAGCCAACGTCGTCGTCGAAAGACTGTAGAAGAATATGTATTTAGTAATTTGATGTGAGTAATTCTGCTTTTTTGGTATTTTAAATAAATAGCACTGAAAATGTAAAGTGAAATAAAGAAAAATTAATAAGTGAAAATAAAGTGAGGACCGAGCAGTCTGCGGTGCGTCTAGTGCGCCTGCGCCGCGCGCCAGTCGGCAGTCGGCACAAAACACTCGCATCAAAAGTGCGCCCAAAGACATCAATCACTCAAACTGAGTTAATCCACAACTAAATTAACTCTCGACAAACGGCCGCCCCCAGCCGATCTCCCCACCTGAACACACAATAATACACTCTGTTACCACTGCGTAGAGTTACAATTCGAACGTACCATCCTCGCCTGTGCTGCGCTATTCGCTACCGTGTTACCGGGCGGGGAGGTCTAATTTCCCTCGACCGCGTCTCCCGGCCCTCTCTCCTCACATCATTTAACGAGATTACAGCGTAAAAGGTCCCAACTTCTGCCCGTTGTGCGGCGAAACACAATCAATTGCCTGCAAATAAGGGCTAAAACCCCGCGCAACCCCGCTCAACCCCGCACGACCGCGCGCAACCCCGCACGACCCCGCACAACTACGCACGATGCGGCGTGCGGTCGCTCGCCAAATGTATTTACGCTCCATCAATTACGAGTAGGTGATCTGATATAAACTGTAACGTTTATGAATACAAAACAAACAGATCATTAAAGATGAATTTACAACTCCCCTGCATTGTACAATTAAAATTACCATGTGTGTGTCTATGTTACTTCACTTGTTAATAATAATATTAGCTTTTTTATGAAATAAGGGGGCAAACTAGCAAACGGGTCACCTGATGGAAAGCAACTTCCGTCGCCCATGGACACTCGCAGAATCAGAAGAGCTGCAGGTGCGTCGCCGGCCTTTTAAGCTCTCAAACTCTCAAAGCATACTATAAACTATTTAGTAGGCGAAGTCATATAATTTGAAAGTTCTCAGTTTTAAAGAAGGAGCCTCCAAGAAGAAAGAAGGAGAAAATCGCGATTAAACCTACCAGTATACATACTCTTTCAAGTATATATACTCTTTCAAGTATTTTCGAGAAACCTATGAAAATTTAAATTATGTTTTTGAATTATTATTAGAAAGTCTTATTCATATTGGACAATAATTGACATCATTATTGCAAAGCTGTCTATAGCATGTTCATTGTTCAATCGACGTCGAACATGGACAAACATAGACGAATATAAGAGTCTCCACACGCTCGTACTGATTGACAAGTGACAGCGTGGAATCGAATAATTCGTAAAAATAGAATAATTTTATAACAATCGAAAACATGCTCCGCAAAAACATTCAATACAAAACAAAAAAGAAATCAGTTGTATTGTATGAAAACAGTGAAATAATTAAAAGTGTATGAAGACATGAAAGGCCCCCGTTAAACGGCAATATCTGAACAAATTCAATAAGTGCGCGGGCAAACACGCGGGTATTGCACAACGGGGCCCCGGGCGGGGCACAGGGGCCCGGGGGTAGGGCTGCCAACAGTAACAAAAATACAGTCAAAATATAACCTAGTGTCTTGTACTCTACAGGCCTATAACACATTACACCAAATTTAAGTATTAAGTTAGAGTATCTTAGGCAAACGTTTCTGAAAAATATTCTGAACAGATTAGAATTAGCCGTTGATCTACGAGAGTATGAGTAACCTAATTTGCTAGAAGTCGTAAATTTTTCAGAACCGTTAAATTTCTTTATGTAGTGCAAATAGAATTAAAAATGATAAATCAGAAGATTTGTTTTTTATGAGCCCCAAATATTAACATGACACCAAGAGTGACACAATGATTGTAACAATGTCGTCAGTAGGCAGCCCTAGTCGGGGGCACAATATCGTTGTTTGCGCGGGCGTAATAACACAACTATTGGGCACGCGGCGCGCGGGGCGGTGCGGGGGCGCGCGGGGCCGCTGGGGGAGTATGGTAATCGTTGCCCAACAGACTTGAGGATCTTTTGTTTGCTCGTGACTTTCATTAGCACTGTAATTGAATCGAATCGATATTAGAGCTGTCGGCTTAGCGGGATCGGTTGCCAACTTCGTGATCGCAACTTGACTATGAAAATTTTTACAACACCTACAAAAACGTAAGAAGATAAAAATGTTATTTCGACAGTTATAACGTGAACCGAAAGCTGTATGTTTTAATTAAAATGTGTGTGGCAAATAATGTCGATAGCAAGCCTAGTGTAATCTAATTGAACTTGCTATGTAGCAGTTTGTCTGTACGTCATTATACCTAACATATTTTTTACTCAGTGCTGAGGACTCAGAGACGACACGAAGGATTATGGAGTGAGATCAAAAATGGCCTCTTTGAATGTTTCGTATTGATTGATATAAATAATAATTATAAAACATGAATTTTTAGCTGTCAGCTTTTTCGTATTCTATACGAACTGCTTTAAGCAGTACTAAAAAAATCGTATGAATTGTTAGAAGCAGTCATGGAGCAAACTCTTTCAAAACTAAAACTTTATCGATTTACTCAATGTTAGCTCCAATTTTAGACCTGCAGGTCACCGCGAGCTAGACGTAGTTGCACCGCCGCCGTGCCGCACCGCCGTGTCGCCGCGGGCTACGGAGGGTCCGCGGGTAATAGCTGGGTAATAGCGTGTAATACATCTGAGATGACAAATATCGTTTCGCTTTCATCTTATACAATTGGAACTAGAATTGCATTATGTATATACTATTGTGGTTAAATATAATACTGTATACTGTTTATAATTATTATTAAACGTTACGTAATTTACTATGTATTACTTTTTAGGGTTCCGTAGTTTATTTAATGCTACCTGTGTCTCATGCCTTATTGATTGTGAGTTGTGATGTCAAAGAAAACAATGTGCAATGCCCGCTTTGGTTCATTATATACTGTCACATCTTTTCAACAATATTAAAATGTCGTAAAGGTAAGGAAACCGGAAATATCTTGGTGGATTGAAGTTTATTTAGAAAATAGATAATTTGAATTTGCTAATATAATAAACATTGTGTTGTAGAGTAGTTTTTTTTTTCTACAGATTTTTGTGAAAACTAGCATACAATAACGGAGGGCTTGAGGCCGCCGCGCCGTCGTCATAGACGGTACGGTGCGGTGCGGTGCGGTGCGGTGCGGCGCGGTGCGGCGGCGGCGAACGCAATCAAATAAACTGTTCGGCGAATTAATTAACGCGCCGCAAACACCCCGCGCACCCCGCACACCCTGCGTACCCCGCACACCGCTCGAGAGTGAGACAGCTGATAGAAGATTATTGTTTTCGTTCTGAACCTTCGGCATAAAACATACACATACGTCGATAAAATTACGCTTTTTTTGATATGTTTCTTTATCAGCAAAAATATTATATATTTTCATTTATGCAGTGTGGCTTTATTTTCATTACTATCATTATTGTTGAAGCTTTAAATAGTTTGTAAGCAATATAGAAGGTCAATTAAAATTTACTGAATAGGCTTCTTCTGTGGACTTAAGCTCAACACAGAATATTCGAAGTTATGAAATCCGGTTAGAGTTTGTAACGAAAGGGTTCTAGATTTTTTGGTGGTAATTCGTTAAGATAAAAACAAAGACAACGTCCTATGCAAAAAATCTCAGAAACTCAGCATTACTTTTACATGAGTGCTACGGAACTACGCGCTTGCTACGCCGTAGCACTGGCGCTACGGTGCTACGAGATAATTAGTGACATTATTTTAAAGAGCATTAAGATTACGGGGCTAGTTATTTTTTTAGGAATTAACGAAACTGATTAGAGAAAGCCACACAGAATATACTTTTGTTTATAGGATGGCATCCCCACAAAGTATACAAATACAACATTGTTAAAATTACCCTAAACGTTTTCCGTTGTCTGGTGCCAAATTTCACTCTCATGGGTAATTAATATCGAATGTGCGCGTAAACCTACACTCGTTGTAATGAAATGTCGCAACGTCGGAGAGAAGTCGCGGATCGTCATTGTGCGCGCGTGGCGGCCACGCGGGGGACACGCGGCCCGACGTCGGGCGACGGTGGGCCACGCGCCCAGCAGTAATTGGCCACATCGGCCGCAGCGCGATCCGCCACTGGACCGGGTCGCCCCCGCCGCCCCCGCGCCGGCCCCAATAATAGTCGGGTCTGGGTCGGAGTGCCCGCTCATTACCGACAAACGCAGTCGCGGGTAATAAGTAGTAATACATCATGTAACATGATTATTTACTACATCAAAAAGCCGCCACGTGATTACTAACATTATCAATATTATGTTACTATAGGACCCCATCTTGGGCGGGTCTGCACCGCACCAGCCAGACGTCCGCGGCTGGTAGAGACTAGAGTCACTGTCGGTAGTATCGTTTTTGTGGCTCCGCCAACAGGTCCCGAGGATTACCGCGAGGTTTACGTGCAGTGTTCCTGGTGCTCAAACAACTCTTAGGGTTCTCACATAACCTGCTAGCTCCTGCCTAAAGCTGCCATAGATACACAAAAAATCCTCAAAAAGGTACCCTATTTTGCCCTACCATCCCTCATTTACATAGACCAAGTAAAAATGTAATAGGCACTTCATAAAAAGAATCTGTTGGTGGCTTTTACAAATTTGTTTTTAATTTTTATTTAATCTATAATTTCTTAGCGATAAAAAAATAGATAACCCGAGTATTAGGTTGGGCAAAAAGTTTCTTCGCATTTTATATAAAAATTCAAAAGGTTTTTGTTTTTATAAAGTTTATTTAGAATTGACTTAAGTATGTAGGTGCCATTTTATTCGACAACTTTTTTTCATCTTGTTGGTAGGGACATGATCCCATTGCTATAAAAATTTTGGGGCTTCTGATGAAAACAATAAGTGGTTTTGGCAGTCTTCTTGTGATGTTAACCTGACACCGCCTAAGGAATTCTGCAGCGACCGAAACAGGTGGAAATCTGAAGGTGCAAGGTCAGGACTATACGGCGGATGCATTAAAACCTCCCATCCAAACTGTAATGTAACTTTAGCTACTCAGCAAAAATACTCCGGTAATTTTTGCATGCATTTGCATTTGCTCCGGTAATTTATCATCAGTTATCAGCTTCGTCAAAAATGGTTCGGTTTCATTACGTCGTAATAAAGAATCACAAATGAGTACATAGTTCATTAGGTTTCTTTCAGTGAGCTCATGAGGCACCCAAATATCGAGCTTTTTTGTATACCCAGCTTTTTTCAAATGCGCTAAAACCATTTTGTGGTCAATCTCCAGATATCGTAACTACTAATATGCCGATCTTGCTCCACTTTTTCAAAAATGGCATCAGTTTTATCCGTAGCAGGGCGACCAGAGTGACGTGCATATTTGATATCAAAATTTCCGGATTGAAAACGTATAAACCAAATTTGCGCTACTCTCACAGATACTGCATTAAGTCCATAAACATCACAAATTATTTTCGCGGCTTGTGTTGCATTTTTACTTTTGTATCGAATTTCTTCATTAGAATCACTCATTTTAACAATAAGAAAAACAAATGAAAATCTCACATTCACCTAATTTGAATTTGGAATTGTCTTCTGGAAAATTAATACTTTTTAATTATACCAAAATCAGCCAGATACAATTGGTATAGCCTAGGTATAGCCCAAGAGATTTTATGACAAGTTCATACATACTATAATGCGAAAAGACTTTTTCCCCAACCTATTATGTTAAAATTCCTCAGCTTAAGTTTTAATCGACTATAAGTAATCGCTTCACTCTTAGCTCGACAATGCCGTTAAACTGCAAGCTCAAGTCGTGAGGTAATGAAGCGTCTCCGCCCCCCTCCCTCCACCCGCACTTCCCCCTAGTAGCCCCTATGACCTACAGACTAGAGTTCATTATCGCGCGCCGAGCTCTAATTGAGCGCTCGCATAATTAATTACGTAATTAAGTAATGATTCGCCCGCGCTAATTGGCGCGCGAGACAGAAGGGGAGGGAGAGGGGAGCCGGGGGGAGGGGGGGGGGACAGAATCAGCGGTAAGAGAGTGGAGAGAGTGCTCCGTTCATCTATTCTTAGCAAAATTTGAACAAATTAGTCGAATAATTTCTTGTTTTGTTTTCGTTTACGTTCAAATAAAATTACATAGGTATAGCTGACTAAGCAGAAAATATAGCTAGTGAGTTGTGAGTAAAAATACATGTGAGGTGAGAGGTTAAGTTTTTGCCTCCTCTGAGAATGTAATTAGCTTTTACGAGATAGTTAAATTAATGGTCTTAAGTTCATTGGACTTTAATTGGCTTATTGGTACTCAGAATTGGACGAGCAAAAACTTTTTTGAAAGGCATTATTAACGATCACACTCGACTACTTTCATTACGGCCGAAAGTACTTTTACACCGAGGATCACAAACGAAGTACCCAACACAAAACGAGGTACTACAATAGTATCTTGCACAATTTCAGCTGAGCTCGCTAATCTGACCGACTTTTTCTGGGAATCGAATTTCAATACTTCGCAGTCGGTAAGCGATAGGACAAGCACACCGGCTACTGAGCAGCCGCCTCCTGTACTCGGAACTGCGTATTATAGTACAGGAGCCGGCGTCATAAAAGCGGCCTTCACAATGCCGAATCCGAGGCTCTCAGAGTGTCGGGTGACACTCGTGTTCCGGCTCCACGATTTTAAACTTAAAAATCTCGAGTATAAGGTCTTAAAATCAAACGAGTCGGTGGCCATATCTTGAAACAGATCTCGTATTATTAAGCTACTTATTCTATTGATTGAAGTTTAATTGTTAGTTGTACAAACATAAGTAATTGCAATATGGGTGCTATTGTATTGTAATAGAGTCGAGTTTCGTATTGTTGATGCTGTTGTTGCACAACCTCGTTGTCCTGCCGTTGTTGTGGGGTGTTACGGATCTGTTTTCAAGACTTTGCGGCTAAACTGTCTGTGCCTCGCCGCCTTATTACGCGGTAATCGTTTCACCAAAACATCATTTCACTTTCTGATTTTCTAAATCTTAAGAAAGGGAAAATAGTTCTGTAAATTTACGGACAGAAAAATAAAATTTACTCTGTTCTCTCTTTTAATCTGCCAAAATAAACATCAACAAATCAGACTAAATGGTATATCCGCCGCCATTGTAACCGTGGGTAAGTGAGCTAAATAAAATATATTTTATTCGTCCTCTATATTTTCTCATGCAAAGGACCGCGTAACGGAAATATGTCTGGCGGGTTCCGGCGCGGTGCGGGGGGATAGAGGGAGGAGGTAGGGGGTAATGCGGTGTGCATTACCCCCCATCTCCTCACCATGATACGCAGGCGTACGCGCAAAATAAAAGCCCTCAATATTAGGGCTAATTTAAGGTCTGAAGGGTTCTGCAATTATTTTTAACAATGATTCAAGGCTTTTAATATTATGATTTTTTAGATAGTAGAAGGCCATCTAGAAACACGCTTGTGAATTACGATACGAACGTTTCTCGATTGTAGAACGACTTAAAAAGGAAATTGATTGAAATAATCCCAAAAACACTCGAGCACTTTCACTCATTGGTGCTTGCACTCCATTCAGGCTGTTGAGCTCATTGAGGCTGAGCATACGGAACCCCGCGAGTGTGGAGCATGTGCGGAACCCGCAACCCATAAGGTCTTCGATTACTGGCATTGTGGAGCTTCCGCCACAGGAAGGAGCCGTCAAATTTTAATCAAATTATGAGCACAATACGTCGCATTGATCCTGGCCTATTAATTTTTTTTATTTGATTAGTATTATGAGCCGCCTTTGTTCGGCTCCGGCTAATGGCCGATTGTGAGTCGTAATGCGCGGTATGAATGAGGAATATGAGAGCGATGTAATTGATAATGAAGTATGAAGTTTAATTATGTCGGTTAAAGAATTGATGTGGGTATTTGTTGAATTAACATCTTATACCAAGGTACGGTAAAGTTAGGTCTTGTGGAATATGCAAATTCGATATTATCTGACGAAGAAAAAGTAATTGAAGAAATTAGTATTATTTATATAATTTACGTATCCATTTATAAAACATTTTTGCAGCTTTGTTTGGTTAGAAACTCGTACATTGTGTAGTTACTCGTTATATTTTTCCGCGGAAGAAATGGTTTAAGTTAAACTTGAAGAGGTAAGAGTATGAAATACAAGTTTATACATTTATATTATTATTTATAAGTATAAAAAAATAAAAATAAAAATTGTTTTATTTCTGAATAAATTTGAATCAAATATTTTCAGAACGTTGAACTACATGTTGCCTACCACCGGTTCGGGAACTAACCCGGCGAGAAGAACTGGCGTAAGAAAATCGCACGGGGCCACTTTTTAGTAAAAAAGTGGAAAATTTGTCTTTAAAAAAAATTACAATGTATATAACTTAATCTATACAATATGAATACAATATGGATTAATATATTACACACTTGTATATCTCTCACATTATAAAGTCAGGGGTCATATTTAAAGGCAGCAGCGCGGCGATAAAGCTTGTTAAGTTGTGAGGGTCACTCCTTGGTGTTTACGAGTATCAGAAGCACACGGTAATAACTTGCTATTAGATATACTTCCGCTCATTTATAGTGTGACAAGATAAAAATATAATATGACAAATTTTTATTTTATTACATCGCTATGTTCGTCTTGGTGTCGCGTAAGTCTCGTGAGAGCGCGGGGCTGGCGATCATTTGATACGGTGAGATCGGGAAATTGTTTTACCGATGCCAAATTGAAGTTCACTCTAGCTTCTATAACAAGGGGGTAGAATTCAAAATTCTATGCCCATAGCTAGTAGCCTGCTACGTGCTCCAAGCTGTTATAAACTTTATCACGAGGTGGTAGAGTTGAGATTCCCTTTTAGCGACTACCACGGGGGTGCCACGCGGATAATAAGAGTTCGTCTTTGATCCGCGTGCCCCGGCCGGCGGTCGCTGTTTGTTTTGTTGCTAGTTTAGCGGCAATCATAATGCTGATATTGATTTAGAGCCGTTTAATGAACTTAATCAAATTCAAATGATGTTGATATCTGGGATTATTCGTTTTTGGGAACATATTAATTGACTGTATGTCAGTTTTTGTAGATTTTTGCATAGATCTAAAAGCTATCATGAGACCATCAGACCTTGTTTAGAAAACATAATATAGAGTATTAGCGATTGAAGGTCGAACTAGACTGCCATACATTCAGCACGCCTTCGCGTGTACTTTTTGCAAGGGATTTTGCAGGAACGCAGATTAACTAGTTTGAATTGTGGTTTCGGTGCATTTAACTAGCGACTTAATGCAATGTAAGAAACTTGCACTAACACCTTCAAAATATTTCCCAAAGTGTCAGAAAATTGGAACGCAAACTCCCCCACTTATTTTGTGTAATGAAATCTCGTAGCCGTGTAAGTACGTGTTAGTTCGGTAACTCCACAACTAACCGAGTTACACGCCGCCCGCCCTGCCCCTGCCCCCACCGCCGCCCGCCCAGACATAGCTCTACCTGATACCTGCTACTAATACTATCTAATGTTATTGAACACGCGAAATTCTCTATACATTTTATTATACAAATCGATTTCGTTTGTCGGGAAAAACTAAGTGAATAATAGCCGATTTGATTTGGTTGAAAAAATACGGCCATTGTTTTGTACTCGGTGTAACTCTCAAAACTTAGGTCTTAAACGTATCTAAAGATATCCTTCAAGTTAGTGCTGATCATACTGAGTGTAATCCTGAAACACGCTATCGAAAATTGTCTGAAACTTGGAGGTCCTGAAAAGAGTTGTCATGGCAACGTGAGATATGACAACTTATCTCACCTAAAATCTATCAAGCATATTATTCTAATTAGAGAATGCAATCCCGCAAGATTATTTCAATCCCGGTATTTGCGGGATCCCACAGGGTGGGCTTAAGCATTGAAAAATGAAGGAAAAACTATTTATTTTTTTTGGAAATGGCTACGTCATAATAAAGGTTAAAAAACTCTTTCAAGCTCCTGAGATTCGACACGAGGTAGCTAGCAGCTGAAAAAGTTTGCTCAGCTTCCACGCTGGTTGGTACAATTGTCATTTAATAGTGAATTAGAGGTGAATTGAAGGTAAATTATTTAGCGGGCTGCATGAGCGCCAGTTCACGCAACCCCGCGCGCAGAGTTACATGTATGAATCACGCTTCTTTGTAATCTCGCCTGTCCCGCGTGATCCTGCTAAATTTTCGACCGGGATTAGTCGCGCAAAATGCATGCGGGATCCCGGTATTTCGGGATCCCGGTATCTCGGTATTCTAATTAAAATAATATAAATGGCAAAACAACATTGTCGGATCAGTTAGCTTATTAATGTATGTCTAAACCAAATAACAGTCGCGCAGTATTTCCGTGTGTTTGATATTTAAATGATTTCCTACGGAGACGTTACAATTGCAACAAATACTCATTGATATCATTAACCCTGCAGCGGCGCAGGGGGCCCGGCCCGGGGCATAATGGGGCCTCATTAGCAGGCGATAAGCGATCGCGCTGCCCGTGCCCTGTAATTACAGCGGGGCCCATTGTAACCGATACTATAGCAGAAACACTCCACAGAATTCACGCCAAACAAACATACGGAGCGACCCTTCGCGGGACGAGGAGAATTCGCGGGACTATCGACTCTGACAGCGAGGAGCAGAGTGCATTCTACCGTCGCGGAGCCCGGGCAGTCTGTTAGAAAAACGTTTATTAGCGCATTTGTGTCGCAAGTCGAGCGTGCGAACGATAAGTGACAAGCAATTGCGAGGAAGGGGAGATGGGCGAACGAGAGGCTGCGGGGGCGAAGTGTTTATGAAGTTCGGGGCATTACTGCAGCTCCGGCGCCGGCGGGGGCGCGAACAAACCACTCGTGATACGGACCGTTTACTCCCTATTGCATTATTAGCGACGTTTTATTACAAATTTTCCGGTTTAAAATTTTATTTGCTGTAAAAAAAATTTAGCCCTCTTTGTAGCTACAGTCTTTTGCACAAATATTATGCAAGAGGAGCAATATGTCACCTACTATTCATACTACAGTAAAATCAGCTTCATTTGACATAACACTTAAACCCGAACGAAAACCTTTTAGTTCCAACGTCTCGACGCTTCAATTCACTTTTAATCACCGGCCGTCTATACCTCGTTGGATCTCTATATCTATTGAGTTACTCTGTTACCCGCTTAGTATTATCGAATCGGGATCGTCATTGTGACGAACAAATTACTTAAGCGTCGAGAGTTACGTGCCATTAAACGCCATCGCGGGACAATGGTGGGAGCATTGTGCTGTCATTCTGGTCGGGTGCGCGGGCACAAAGCGCAGATCGCGGAGATAGCGCGGCAGATAAACATCGGTGCTGCGGGGTTGATGCGGGACAGGGGAGTGGGGACGCAACGGAAAACTATGTTAGACTTTGAGAGCAGATTTGTACTGCTTATGCCTAGTTTTTCAGGTTTTTTACCAGTAAAATTAGCTCGTAAATCGCTAAACTTCTGTCAAGAAATCTTACAAATCAAACATTATAATAGCATATACTAGCTTATAGCTGAATGTGTTACAAAGTATTCAAACTACCCAATTTATTATATTCTAAAATCTAAGGTCTAAGTAAATCAAGCCAAGGCTAACAAGTTGTCATTAGAACACTCTCGGAGGTAAACGCGTTAAAAGTTCGGTGTTACGTCGCCCGCCGGCTGACCAGTGACCACATTATATTAACGACTAGTTTACTTTAATTTACTTTTGACATCTGTACCAGTCAGCTGGTAAACTAGTTGCTTAGTCAATAGGCTTCAGATTTAAAGGCTGATTAGCTTTGATATAGTAACGGGAACGAGAACTCCAGAACTGTTGGATTATTCAGCGATTGATCATTGTAAACATGTGTCAATCAAACTCTGCATTCAGCATCTGGCGGTTGCTGCTGCAAAATAAGCAGTACTAAACAGCAGAGCAAAAAAACACTTGCACTCCTAGAAACAACTTAATAAAAACACTGCAAGCTTGCAATTGTGAAATCAATTGAAAGCTTACAATGTAGCTGTTCATACTGTACAAATCTGTGACTACCCAATATGTTTAAGTTTGTCACCGTGTCAATGATGTTATCTCCATTAGTAAGTAGTGTAGCGTTTATTGAATTATTTGGTAGTTATCTGTCGTGAGTCGCGAGTGATGTAGTTAACACGATGAGCGGCGGACGGCGGACCGCGGGCGACGCTCATTAACCCTCGCCTGAGGAGCCGATAACTCACTTACCCCGCACCCCGCACCCCGCATCCCACGTGATAGCCCGTAGGTCGTGACCCGAGCATATTATATATTATTATGTAAAATATGTTATGCAAATAGTGTTCAATATTCTGTTGTCGACTTGAACGACAAATAAACGAATTAGCCAAGACGCTAAAATATACAAAGAAAAGAGCGGACGCAGGACAACCTTGAATAACTCATGATAACTGCGAAGTTTGGGAGCAAAATACCGTGGGGCTGCAGCCCCAAACGTTGGTCTGAACAAGTCTGCACCACACTGATCGTCTCCGAGTGGCCGAGAAAATAGTGGTGGAATATCAAAGGTAGGATAGTCATGAAAGATGGAGGTTAGTACGACTGAAGAGAGACTTTTCGAATCTAGTAGTGTTATAAGTTATATTTTTTATTGAAATAGATTTTAAATATTGACAGATAAACATTCCGTTACATTTCTTAACTCCTCCTTAGTATTTTGTTATCAAAGTATGTATTTACTTATTAGTTATTACTTATTCTTATTACCGTACGATATCAAACTTGTTCGCCATCTAATTTGATGAAAAAAACTATTTTCATCTTGTCATCCAAAAAAGCTTAATGCATTAAGAAGTTAGAAGGAAAAGGGAACAAAACTTACAATAAATGGAAACAATTATCTGCCGAAAGGGTCCCGGTGGCGAAAAAAACTCGTTAGCCCCAGAGGAAGGGTTAAGTTGTCATTAGCAGACGGTTAATGTGGCCGGTATTGTTGTAGCTTTTGTCTTTGCACGTTACAGTGTTTGTTTTTACGCCATTAGAAACAGTGAGCAAAACTGTCTTGTGGAATTTTATTAAAGTTGTATGGTTGGATATGTGCGACATTTTTTTTTTATGAAATAAGGAGACAAACGAGCAAACGGGTCACCTGATGGAAAGCAACTTCCGTCGCCCATGGACACTCGCAGCATCAGAAGAGCTGCAGGTGCGTTGCCGGCCTTTTAAAAGGGAATAGGGTAATAGGGTAGGGATGGGAAGGGAGGGGAATAGGGTAGGATATTGGGCCTCCGGTAAACTCACTCACTCGGCGAAACACAGCGCAAGCGCTGTTTCACGCCGGTTTTTTTGTGAGAACGTGGTATTTCTCCAGTCGAGCCGGCCCATTCGTGCTGAAGCATGGCTCTCCCACGTATAAATTGCGAAAATTGAGCATCTACAATTTCTTCGGGGCTATTTTACCTCGGATTTACTGTGCGAGCAATCCTAATATCGCCGGCATACAGTGATTTAATATTATTTTTTTAATATATAGGATTTTGCGAGACTCCAAGATAACTTTTCTTTAGCAAAAATTTAAAATATAATAAATAATTTATTTCCTTATTTCACAATTTTGTTACATACACAAAAGAGATGAGATCCACCTAGTAAGTATCTTGAGAGACTTGTGTTAGGTGGACTCGCCCTTCCATAACTATTACAGTATTACAGTGTTACAGTACAGGAAAGAAAGAAATAGATTTCCAAAAAGCAACTTATAACAATATGAATTAACTTTATGTGTGTGAGTGTGTGCGTGTATGTGTGTGAAAAGAGAGAATAAGAAGAGATTAAATATGAATTGTATATTAGATATTGAAGAAAGCAGTTCAAATTGTGTATTCAATTACCCAAAGCCGCAAGACAATTTTCCATAGTTTGAAAGCGAGAAGAGAATATTGTAAATCATTACTAAGCCACTTAAAACCAACTGGCCTCTGCCTAGTGCAGGGGTCAGAGGCTTCTCAATGTACAACTTTTTTGCATAAATAAAGATATTTATTATGTATTATTATTATTATTAATGGACTTACATAACAATTAGCACTGCTCAGTCATCAGGCAGGTACTTCGCAAGCTTTACTTGATTGTATTTTTAATGTATTTTTTTGTATATCACCGACCAATCAGGAATTTTTACGATTCATAAATCTCTATTATGATGTTTAACATAATACGGTCCCCACATCATTACATTGTAATGAAACACGGCGGGCACAATGCTTAGTATCGTATTGTGCCCGCCCCCCCTGTCCCCCCGCGCGCGGAGTGACACATTTTCCCATCGACACAACATCGCTAACCCTTTATTAACAACCAGATTAGCTCCAACCGCATTATTTGTCAACAGCGCGGCCGTCGTGCGCGCGGCGACGCCTCTCCGCCCTGGGAATAGAGCTCACACTCGCGTGGCCGGCCGCTACATTCTTTTAGCACCATAAAAGCAATTAGAGGACGACCAGTGCAGCTCGAGCTGCTAAATCAGGCGGGCGGCTGCAGGCAGTACGCGCGGCGAGGGTCCGGGGGGTCTAGCGGCGCCGGTCGGGTCTGACATATGCTCGACGGGGTCGGCCGTAAGCCTCTTCTCTCTATTAGGGCGGGCGGCGCCCTCACAGGCTGTTTGCCGACTTTAGACTTCACTTTATTAGAGAGCAATATTCGCGAAGGTGCGCAAACAGCGGCGCCCGCTCCGTCGCAGTCGCGCGGGTGCCTCCGGTCACATTTTATTATAAATTTTTTGAGGGTGCTCAGGACGAGACGCTTAACCCTCGACGTCACTCGTGAAGTGAAATTAAGTACTTTTGTTAGTTGTACACTTTCAAATTCATGACGTCAAGATATGTGCAAATTAATAATCCACTATCGTTTTTACATGCATGATATTATGATGTAGATTGTATTTATGCGTTTATTATTACGTCATATGTACATATATAGAATCATCAAACTGACCTGCACCCTGACCTCGGGTAGGTTGACCTTCATAGCGAGCTCCTCGCGCGAGTAGACGTCGGGGTAGTGGCTCTTCTCGAAGGCGCGCTCGAGCTCGTGTAGCTGGTAGGTGGTGAAGGTTGTGCGGTTGCGGCGATGCTTCTTCTTGTCAGATGCAGCGCCCCCTCGCGCCTCGTCCTCGCTGGCGCTGGCATCCGCCTCCGCCGCCGCCTCACCGCTGCCGCCCCCCGGCATGTACCCGTCGTTGCTGTTGCATGAGCCCTCGCCTGGAAAATAACGCAGAATTTTTGGACAAATGTACGTTTCTCGCGCGATAAACAAATTATTGTGCAATGGAGTTGCGGGCGTCATCTCGTATTCAACAAAATTGACAACATTTTTAAAATTTATAAGCCTTAAAATTAAAAATATTCTTTAGTTTCTTCTCCTGATATCGAAAAAACATTCAATTTTTTTATGTTGCTTATTTACTGAGATATAAGTTGCTTATTTACTGAGATTAAAGAAATAAAGAAAAACTGAAAAATACGCTGTGACGTCATACTTACAGACATTTTCTTTGCCTGGTGTAAAATAGTTTTAAAAAGACATCATAAGGCATCAAAAAGTCACTGTCAACAATGACATTGCTAAAAAATAACGTTACACTATTACCTATTTTAAATCTAAACTATACTAATATTATAAAGCGGAAGAGTTTGTTTGCTTGTTTGTTTGAACGCGCTTATCTTAGAAAGTACTAGTCCGATTTGAAAAATTTTTTCAGTGTTATATAGCCCATTTGTTGAGAAAGGCTATAGGTTATATTTTATCACGCTAAGCCTAATAGGAGCGAAGAAATGAAGGAAAGTGTGGAAAAAAACGGGTGAAATTATTTGAAAGGACTTATCTCGCGAACTACTGGAGTAATTTTTATGGAGTCATAGTATAAATAAAGTTTACGTTGCTCTACTTGTAATTCTACAAGTAGAGTAACGTAACTTTATTTGTATGGTTAACGTAAATCGCTATGACCGTATGCCGCGAACAAACTACATATATCTAAATAATTTATCACAGACTTGAAATCTTGATCTATCTACGGGACATTGAAACAATAATATTGACACCATTTCAAAATTTTAACATGGCTTTTTTATTCTTTTATATGAAACTAGCGACCCGCCCCGGCGTCGCACGGCTATAAAATATAATTATAATGCCACTGAAAAAATGATTAAAATCGATAGCCTATATGATCCTTCACGTGGTCTACTTCTCATCTGTGCCAAATAACATAAAAATTGCTCCAGTAGTTTGCGAGATACGCCCTTTCAAATAATTTCCCCACGTTTTTTCCACACTTTCCTCTATTTCTTCGCTCCTATTAGGCTTAGCGTGATAAAATATAGCCTATAGCCTTCCTCGATAAATGGGCTATCTAATACTGAAAGATTTTTTCAAATCGGACCAGTAGTTCTTGTGTTCCTGAGATTAGCGCGTTTAAACAAACAAACAAACAAACTGACAAACTCTTCCGCTTTATAATATTAGTAACTATTTGAACTCATATATTTAGTGTCTAGCCAAGAGGTTTATCTAAGAATATATGAGTAAATAATGATTTCTGAAAATTTCGACCGCTACAGCTACTCAAAAGGTATCATTGCAACTGCATTTCAGTTCAGTTTCCGACTAAACCCTTCCACGATATCACATCCGATAGGCCCAAATAATCAATCATGGCAAACTATCAATTACAGTGACGTCATCAGCCGGCACTCGGCGCTGCACGCGTATGCAAATCGCGGCCAACGCAATTACCACACTATTACATAGACATTAAACCCGAGACCGGCGACCGCCACACACCTATATCTGCTCCTCCATCTGAGCACCATCTATCATGTTACATGATAATTTGAGTATTTACTATTCACCCCTGCGAGAGCCTCCGATTCTAATATAGGCCTATTTTACGCACAGTGTCAGTCAAATAAAAAGTATAGATAGCGCAGGAACAAAATGAGGCCGGTATTTCATTCTTATTATTATGTGAGTCAAATTAAGCTACCGTTAGGTCAGTTGACTAAAGAAACATAGTACGCAAATTAACGTACTTTGATAAATGTTTGTGCGTAGGGTGTAGGCGCACGTAGGTACTCGTATTTTAGGCTTCGGTATGAAAAAATGCCCTTTCTCGAAATTGTATTGATCTTTAAACTTGAGATACGCAATATAATAATATTATCAAGAACCCACAACCTTTAATATTCTCTTAATGTTTGTTACATTATATTATTATTAAATTGAAATTGTTATATTCCACTTTTATGGTAAAAGGTGGCCCAATGCGAGTTTCTTACGCCGCCGGTTCATCTCGCCGGGGTTACTTCCCGAACCGGTGGTAGGCACCATGTAGACTTTCTGAGAACATTTGATTCAAATTTACTCAGAAATAAAACAATTTTTATTTTATTTTTATTTTTTAGCCCTGGAACAGTTACAGATTTGATTAATGGAATAGTCAGAGATTGTATTATATTTCACTAAGTGTACTTTCTAACCTAAATAAGGACAGCAACAATGAGTATGCTGTATAAAATATATGTTTCCATTCATTTATCGTTAGATCGTAGTAACAAACACTGTAAAATTATTCATATCTTGTAAAATATAACTATCATCCTTGTAGTTACTATGTATTTTGTGATTTAATTTGTGGGTTTGCGTTGTCATTTACAACGAAGTCCGCTCGTGGTGTGAGATAAATCAATTGTCGGCGGCGCGCTGTTTGCACAACTACAGCGATAACGTTATTGTTGGCGATTGTTAACCCGTCGACGGCGACCTACGACCCGGCACGGTACTACACGGTGTAGAAGGAGCCACATCGTAATAAAAAAGCTTATTTTCCTTGATTTATGTCCAGTTTCGTGATTTTTTTGACATTACAAATTTACCCATTCATTAGGATTTTGTTCTAGCTCGTTAACCAACTACTGGTCTTATGAGAAGAACTCTTATAAATAGATCTTATAGTGTAAATTGTAGTAACATTACTGATTATAGAGTCATACTTCATAGTTGATTCAACTAATCTTAAAATCATAAAACAACATTAAGTATTTATCGCTACAAAGCAACTATGTAGATTGTAATTGTAGAGCACTCGATCGAGTGGTTGCTCTTTTAATAATGTTTATTGAATAATCCACACAATGTTGGAACATAATCCTCAATCGGACGTCAATATTTTTGTACGAGAATAACTCAATTACGGCGCGATTAGTGATCAACATGAAATGTAGATAACTCGGTAATCCGCCGTGACGCCCGTCGCTGCGACAGATAGAGACGTCAAAACAGACTACCGTCCCGCTCGCACCTGATCAAATTAGCGCAGATAAAAATATGAGACAGCTACACGGGAGAAAACAAACAAAACGCTGTGCATTAGGAGTTAAGACGTGATAGCATCTCGCGCCTTTTAGTTGTAATTACGTCGGTCGGTGTCGGGCCGGCGTCGGGCCGGTGTCGGTCGGTTGTCGGCCGCGGGTCGTTTTTGCCCCAACCCTAATCACACGTCAGATTTGCCGCGTTAAAGCTCAATAATGATTTTACAAAACGGCCTTATTGATTTATTTTGATACGCGGCCCTTCAGCCTCTATCTGTATCTCGAATCTTAACGATGACGTCATAATAATATCGTGTTATAGGTTTTTAATAGATCTCACTACTTAGATAAATCTTAAAAATTATAAAGGTGCTCGCAAAGGTTTTAAGGTTCCGTCCCCAAAAGGTAAAAACGGGGACGCTATTAGTAAGACTTCGCTATCTGTCTGTCTGTCTATCTGAAGAACCGCGCTAACTAACCAGTTCAAAATTTCACAAATAGGTACGACAAACACACATTTTTTTTCGCCTATTTTTGCTCTATAACGGTACGGAACCCTCCGTGCGTGAGTTCAACCCGCACTTGTTGATTTTAAGAATATTTTGCAATATTATTACTTTGAAACCTCGAGGGTCAGCGCAGACAGAACGGAGCGCAGCGGAGAGAATTTTATTAACGTACGTTAAAATTATAAAACTAAAGTGGGTTAAAGCTTCAGCCTTAAAAAAATGCTCGCGCGTCGAAGATAATATAGGGGAATACCTTATCGCACTTAAGTTAAATAGTTTTAAAGTTTATTTTAAAGTGCGTTACTAAAATCCTCTCCTCTGCGCTCCGTTCTGTCTGTACTGACCCTGAAAAGTTATAGAGTTTTCACACTTTAGCCGTCCGCGGTCCGTCAAAACCGCGCGCGGAAACAGTCGTTGATTGTAATCAAATAGTACCGTTCACTGTTTACAGCTTTCGAACAATACACAATAGATTTATTGCCATTAGGGATTGCAATCCGAAAATTCAACTTCTTGTGAAAGACTGTAGTGTACTAATTGTTTTTTTTTTTAGCAAAATATTATGATATATCATAATATTTTGCTGACAAAATATCATAAAAAAGCAAGAAAAATCTTAAACACCACGCGTAACGCAAGTACCTAATATTCATGCAACAAACATATATTATTACCGTTTGCCACAAATTGCTAGCACCGGATCCGGTATTTTGGGACCGGATCCGGTAACCTTAAAATGCTGCCGGATCCAATTACTGGATCCGGTTTTCCGGATTGCAATCCCTAATTGCCATCAAAATAATATATAAAGGCCTACTGGGAGTAAATAATAATAATAATAATACTCCCCACACCGGTTTCGGTGACGGTGGCCGGTTTCATTGAAACCAGACCAGGTACGCAGGAGTAATTTTATAGTGCCCAAGTGTGTGCGCAGTACACAAGAGCACTCTCTATTCCTTTACTCTCATAGCCCAGTGGGACGGAAGACCGACACGACTAGCGAGAGATCAGGCGCAGGACCGACTTTTTACATGCCCATCCGACGCATGGATCATCTTACTTGTCAGACAATCAGGTGATCAGCCTGCATTGTCCTAACCAAACTTGGAAATAACACGTTTCCAACGCGGGATTCGAACCCACGACCTCCGGAGTCGAGAGCGACGCTCTAACCACTAGACCACGGAGGCGTTGTACTGGGAGTAAATAGTTAATAATTGTATGTACAACTGGTTGGACAACCGGTTTAGAAGTCAATCGGATCGGTACTACGACCAGTCCTATGCTATGATAACTGATCATTACATTATATGCCTGACCGTCTGTTTATTTACTTGTTGTCTAAATTAACTGTTCCCAGACCTTGTTGACAGTACAATTCCACTGCAACATAACTGAATTAAGTCAAACATAATTAACGTATGTATGTATTCAGCAAACATATTAATATAATGTGCTGAATATATTTAAAAAAGTAAATTAACAGCTTACGCTTTAGTAAATTACAAGAACAAATTTAATTTTATTAACTTTAAAAAGTACTCGGCTATGGACGTAAGAAATTGTGAAAAATAAGCCGCGTCATACTAAATTTCACTCGCGGCGTCATGGAAAGCTGTTGACACCTTACATTTTATTAAAATCGGACCAGTAGTTTAGTCGATAATATTACTTGTAACATACATAGACTGCTTAAATATTTTCTTTTGGATTCGCCTTAAATGAGGAATAAAAAATCGGCCAAGTGCGAGTAGACTCGCGCACGAAGGGTAGGGAAGGTACAGGGTTCCGTACCGTTATAGACGAAAAATAGGCCAAAAATTGTGTTTTTGTATGGGATGGCCACCCTTAAATTTTTAATTTTATTTAAATATTATTATTATTATTAAGGATGACATACAACTAAGGCCTTTATGAAAATTTCAAGTGCCTAGCTGTTGCCATTGTTGATTACGAGCAAAAAAGGCCAAAAAATAACATTTTCTGTATGGAAGCCCCCTTACATATTTATTTTATTTTATTTTTAGTATTTGTTGTTACAGCGGCAACAGATATACACAATTTCTGACAGAAGTTTAGACTCTAGATATAGCGGTTATTGTGTTACGGCCTGGAGACAGACAGACAGACAGACGGACAGGCATCGAAGTCTCAGTTCTGATCTTTAAGCTGAAGTTAGGTCACATCGCGTGCTCCGGCGGGCGGCGGCATGTCAAATGTTATTTGGAAGTTGTGTATTCGATTAGCACAAGTCAGAGCGCTCACGCACTCGGCGCGGAGCTTAACCTAAATAATTGCCCGACTATTTATTTTAATTGCCATAAAAATTGCCCAAATAAATACTGAATGGCTACCGTTTGTGGGTGTAATTAATTAACGTTTCGTGGTGATCATAATAAAGATTATAATCGAAACATTACCGGAGTATGCCCTATACTCTACCTCTTACCGATTCGTATTTTTGTTACTAAAACTTAATGTAAGCAAATATCAATAAATTAAATGCAACAATTATTATTATTTATTTATTTAAAACACTTTATGCAAATATTTACATAGGCGGGCTTAATGCCGTGTGGCATTCTCTACCCAACACAGCCAACCTTAGGGTGATGATGAAAGTGTAGAATAGGCGCATTCAAACAATGAATTGGTTAAGACATTAAATAAATAGTTATAAAATTATTTTATACATATTTTATCGTAATAGACCTACATAAACCGTAATTACCTATTAAACATACTAATACACACTATAAGCTTATTATAATGCCATACATCAGTTATACATAATTAAACTATATAATTAATTATTTACAATAAAATCTGCAAAATGTAGAGTTAGTTAAATGTTCCAAAGAGCGACTTTTCACAAGATTTATATTGTTAGGGCTATTTAGCTCGTAAGATAAGAAGCACAGATCTAGCAAGGTTCGCGCTCCTATATTTATGGTCAGTTCACAGATTTCTCTGTACTCACTATCAACAAGTTGTTATTTAGACCTAGAAGCCTAATCTATCTCAGGTGTCAATGTACTGTGTACGACTCTGAGACGTATATTAATGCTTTGTGTACTAAGCATTAATATACGTCTCAGAGTCGTACACAGTACACATATAATTCACAATTTTTATGTAAAATTTGCATTTTTTTTTGTTCTTTTTTGGACAAAAAATTTAAATTTGGAATATAAGCTAACAGTAAAACGACATTTAATGAATTATTACTATGGTGACAGTTATTTATCACAACAATAAAAATATGTGCAAAAATTGGAACAAAAAATCAGCTTCCTCAAAAATTAACAAAAACAATATATTATTTTTCTGAAGAAATTTTCGTTTTTTTTTCTAATTAGTTATTCAAAGAGTAAACATATAAACTGATTAGATTTCAAAAGACTAGGTGAACCTTAAGAGCAGTCTCCACACATAATTATAGACCTTGCGCTCGCTACACACAGAATTTTCAACATTTATAACAGACCAAATTGGATATTTTTCTTTTTTATATGAATAAAAGGTGCAATATTGTCGTAAAGTCGAAACATATTCAGTCACATAACTATTTTTTTTTTCTCATTCAGTATCCGAATCTTACAATGTCATTCTCAACTTCAGTATCCGAATCTTACAATGAAGGATTATCTTCCCCGTTTAGGATTGCTAAAATATAGTCTTCGTTTAATTTTTGAGACTGTGAAAATTTATGTCTGAAACAACGCCGAAAAAAACATAAAAAGTACGAAAAAGAAGCAAAAGTAAACTCTCATAAGCCTAGCTAAAACTTACATAAAGCCTAAACATACGTCTCAGAGGCGTGCAATCCTTAGATAAATAAAAAATTGCGGAACTTATTTCATGCATGGCATCGTATGCTAGCTCCTGGCTTCCACTGAGTTGGCGTAAGAGCACGACGCGCTAGCTTAAACCATTAGAAAATACAAATGATATTCGGTTTCGTGTACGCCTCGCAGACGTAGATTAGTCTTCTGGGTTATTAATACTTAAAGTTAATCATGTTAACTTTATTATTTTTGTAATAAATATTGCCGGGTCATGCAGCATATTAACTATAAAATAATATAAAAATAAAAATAATTTTTTTCAGACTCCTTACGAGTAAGTTAGAATCTATATATTAATACGTGAGCCAAAAACTTTGTATCCCTTTTGACGAAAAATGGGGAAACGTAGGTGAATGAAATTTTGCACAGGTATAGTTTATATGTTGAAGGAGTGCATCGAGCTAATATTATTTTGAAATTATGCTTTTATTATACATTTTTTTAATAAATGAAACATTACACACACTACAACACACACACTAGAAAAAATTACAGATTTTTGAGTGACAAGCCTATACATACGAATTAAACTCTTTTATTTATGTTTGAAGTCTGTTGACAACAAGGTAACAAATTGAAAATGGATTATAGTTTTTTTTTTTTTTTAATCTGAGATACTATTAGACAATGCTTACACGGCCAGTCTCAGATCAGTTGAGTCCCAGAGACAAGAGTTGAAAAAAATATAATAAAATCAATATTTTTTTACAAAATATAAGTAGATCTTAATGTCATTGAAACTAAGGTCGAATTTCGACGATAGGGCGATCTCTAGTAAGAATGAATTTCTTCATGATTAGCAAATTCCACAAATGCCATTAATTATTACTCTGTAGATTGAATGTCAATTGTTGTTAAACAGTACTTAATATTAAATGTAAAGTACTTTGCCCTGCTTACATTATAATTATTTAGACATGGTTACATTTTTATTAAAATACATGACGGGTTCGACAAAATTTACACCTGTTGCTAATATTTATCGACATTAATTTGTACTAATTTATATTTATAAAATAATGAAAATAGTGCAAGAGAACCGTAGATTATATTAGACCTGTTATTTGTTCAGCGCTAATGAAATAACTGAAACACAAGCTCCACGCCGCTATCGCGACCATCTACATCGCGTTTGCCGAATGTGCCTGCCCCAGCTCCAGCGCCGATATAATTCTGTCCCACATTTATATTTCACTAATTATGCTCGTAATTCCTCTTCCGGTTTTCTGACTTTTAATTTAATTTTCTCGTTCACCACACTCCCGATCGCCGATAAAATTACAGCAAATTAGACGCAAAGTGGAAGTAAATTAGATTATAGATTGATTTTAAAATTAACGCTTTTAATAACGTCTATTCGCACAACTACATAATATTTTCTGTAACATTTTTGCGCAATCATTCGTTTATCGGGCATCGACTATGCATCTTTTGGTATAACTTATAATATGTGTCCTGTCACACGACGCGAAGCCATCTTTAACAGTGAACATTTTAATCGTTTCAACGGCTTAAGCGTGAAAAGTTAACAAACAGACAGACGGGCAGGCTTTAGCTTTTATAAAATTTGTACGAAATACGGATTACAGCTGGAAATGACTTAAGTACCTTTTTAACTTCCTTTCTATATAACTACAGCGTTAAACATTCGAACTCATCCAGTAGTAAAGCGATGCGCTAACAGAGAGCTTTTACATTGGTCGACATAACGCACTGTAATGTTATTTTCACTCGTTTTATTTGTATCATCAATTCATTAGTACATTAAACCTTTTTAAGTCGAATACAAAACAACACGACGAGATGTATCGACCGCGGACCGATCGACGAGCCGCGACGGTAGATCGTTATCTCGGCACCGAACAGAGTTATATAAAGTGATCATTGCATTAGCGATTGTGAAACTAGAGTGGATTACTGTCCGTCAATTCATTACTACAACAAATATACATACATTATTAGACGTGTATTATTAATGTAAGTAGCTTTAGTGCGAGTCTAATTGCGGGTAATAAAATATTAATTTTATTGTTGGCAATAATTACACATGATTAATATTCGTATCAAAAAACTTCTTGAGTATTTGTTATTGTTTATTAACTTGTGCATTTAGATGTAAAAAATATTTTTAACAAAAAACATTACATATTTTTGTTTTATTTTGTAAAAGTTTAAAATACAAAAAATCCTGACTGCTAATACTCGTAAAACATAAGATTATACTATATATATATTCTAACTATAGATTGTGTAGTTTTTGCTGCTCATAAAAAAATCTAAGACTTTCACAAGACATACTAAACATTTTAAATAATTATTGTTATCGTTTTAACCCTGAAATGTATGATTAACTTTGAAATAAACACTATACGGTGACCTCTGTGGCTCAGTGGTGAGCGCATTGGTGGCTCAAGCCGGGGGTCGCGGGTTTAGATCCCGCCTACGGAACAAAAACTTTTCAATGTTCCTGGGTCATGGATGTGTATTAAATATGTGTATCATATGATACAAATCTTAAATATATGTATAGTATAAAAGTATTAAATATATTTCCGTTGTCTGGTACCCGTAACACAAGTCCTTCAGGTACTTACCACGGGGCCAGACTGACGTGGTGTGAAGCGTCCATAGATATTATTATTATACTAGCTGTTGCCCGCGACTTCGTCCGCGTCAACATAGTATAATAACAAAGATGGATAGTCCGCTAACAAATATGAAAAAAGTAAAATATAACCTCCTCCTTTTTGGAAGGCGGTTAAAAAGTAGCCTAAGTTACACCTTACTACATCAGCTATCTACCAAAAAAAGTCCCGGCAAAATAGCTCCAGCCGTTTCAGAGATTAGCCGGAACAATCAGACAGACAGACAGACAGACATACAGCCGAAAATTGTAAAAATGTTGTTTTGGTGTATGTAGCGTATATAGATTCATAATATGCATGTAGTAAAAAACGGTTATTTCAATATTACAAACAGACACTCCAATTTTATTTATAATATATAATATGTAGTATGTATAGATAAAAAAAACTCATAACGTAACGTAGTTATAAAATAGTACTCCATGATTATGTTATTAAAGTGTTATTTATAAACTCTATATATAATATTATATTTCGACGAATAATAATAAATAAATAAATAGTTACGACACCACGCAACACAAAGTTTTGTAACTTTATGATGTATAAGTTTATGTTAATAAATATAATAGACATTTATGTGCAATATTGTTTGCAATATTCTGTTTTCTGCTTAGATTACAACACAAGTAATATTTTTTGTTATAGTTGATGAATATTCAGATAGTTTGAGCAGCTTCAACAAAATATAAGATGATTATTTTGTCATATATTTTGTGTTCCTGTCCTCCCGTGGCACTTGGAACGTAGCACGCCAGGAATAATAAAATGCATCTTAACGACATTCTTAGAGCACAAATAACGAAAAATATTTAAAAAAAACATTGTAAACAAAAAAGAAAAAAAGTTATTACTTTTTTATGATATCTCATAGAGAAGCTGCTACGCGCGTAGCAGCTTCGTAGCCGCGTAGCACGGAGCTACGCGCTCGGAGCTCTGTTCAAAAGATACCGAATTTAATCTAAATCTTATTAACAACCGTTACAACGATAATATGCTACTATTTTAATAGGACTTACAGTGTCAATAAAAGAATTGAAGCAAAATACTTGGTCTTTGCTAACGTTTAGAAATTATTTAGTAGTTGTATTTTGATTGGGTAGCCGCATAGATTAATGGGGGTTTGGTTTGTATATTTTGTAACTTAATAATAAAGTTATTCAGAGTAGCCATGTCCTGGTGTTTATTAATGTAAGGTCAGTATATTTGGGGCGGTTGAAGGTAGGCGCCGACGCCGGCGGCGGCAAACATTCATGAAGATAATTATTTTATGTTATAAAAACAACTCTTACTGCCGCCCTCAGAGTGGAACATTAATTACTTAAATGTAATTAATTTAAAATTTTGACATAAGCCCCATACATAACTTGTCAAACTCTTCATTAAATTTGAGGTTAATCATAATTAAATGTCTCTGAGTACGGCAGTTAGAAATAAACAGTGTACATGAGAATATATTGCGCGAACCGTTTACCACAGAAAGTATTCAGTACGAAGTTTTTTCTCTCCCAAGTTTGCATATATTTTTAAATTTATTTTTATATATTGTAATTGTAAATGCATCTAATTGCTTTCTAGGAATAATTATTAAATTTATTTATATGGAATGTTGATAGGAGGTAATTAAATTTAATACTTATTTCAATCTCGATTAAATTTATACAGCATCACTTACACAAGTTATAATACTGGCTATAAGGCTTGTAAAACAACTCTGTACGATTTTGCTTGCAATACATTGTGGTAATATTCTGTATATTGAAATTAAACTTGATTCCTAGATAGTAACTTCATTAGATCTTTATAAAATAATAAACATTATCGAGTGCCGACAAACTTTTTAGGCCTAAAAGCATTGTAAGTTTCTTATAACATCCGTGTGCTTTATACAATTTAAAACTACGATTTTGGTAATCTTTTTTTTCTGTGAACGCTTTATAAACCAAAAATTATAATATTAGTTGTATAAAAATAACCACGGTTTATTTTTGGTGTTTTGAACAAAATGTCAATAATAAAATATATATACTTATTTATAATATTAGTATGGATTGGTTTTTTCAACTTTATTTAAATTTTTACATTTTTTGCCTCAAAATATTATAATTATAGAAAACTAGATGACGCCCGCAACTCCGTTGCGCCATAATTAGTTTATCGCGCAGTAACTGTACATTTTTTCGGGATAAAAAGTGTCAAAGACTCAAAGTATATCCATTTCAAATTTCAGCCAAATCAGTTAAGTAGTTGGGGGTGAAGAGGTAACAGACCGACATACACACTTTCGAATTTATAGTATTAAATATGGATATCAATTTGTATCTCTATTATGGATAGTTTTAGCTATTGATGGACAGAAAGTTACTTAGCTTTATTTTATTAAGACTGATTTAGGACTATATTTATGGACAATGGTCATAGCGCACATACTTATTTCCCTTTTGATACATATTTAGAACCGCGTTTCTAAATATTGTCAGTCTTGATAATATTTAGAAACGTTTTGTTTCCGATGACAAAATTATATTAAATTGTTTATAACTACACTACTACTACACTAGGAATCATAAAGCTTCTTGTAGGAAATTTTACGGCTGTTGGGTTCGTGTTATCTCTACGGGAGAATAATTGAGAGCGCTAGCCTACTAGATAACCTGACACTGCAGTCACCGGCGCTCTATCTAGAGCTACCTACCTAATGTGCAGGTAATTCCTACGGCATCAGCTAAGCTATTACTAATACATCTCTTACTCACTTTTGGTCCAGGATTTATCTACTTTCCAATGTCACTTTACTATTAACTTAGCGTGCTGGCTTCCCCCGCATAGGTCACTCATTCCCGAGGCACAGTCTAGTCTATCAGTGTCGGTCACCGTACTCACCGGCGCTCTCGTTGGCCCCGGGCGAGACGGGCTCCTCGTCGCGGCGGCGGCTGAGACCGAGGATGGCGTCGATGGTGTGTCGGGGCGCGGGCGGCAGCTGCATGTGCGTGAGCTGCATGTGCTGGTACAGCATGCCCATGCGCAGCGAGTCCAGCACGTGCACGGGGCTGGCGCGCGGGCTGGCGTCGCGCGAGTCGGGCGCGTCCATGCTGCGAGCGGCGCCGCGGTCGACTGAGCCCGCGCCCCGAGCGAGCGCCGCGCCGCCACAGGGGGCGGGGCCACCGCGGGGAGCCCGCCGAGTGCGAATTTTCGGATTTCGTTTGAGCACTAACCGATAGTGCGCCCTGATTGGGTCCGATTGTGCCGCGTATTGGCATCTTATTCCTTCCGATTGACTTTACGCCCTCGCGCATTCTTGCCGTAATTGTGTTTCGTTTTGTCGCGCCTCGCGGCTCGAGTGAATCGCTCAAAAGAAGTTTCTAATTAATTTTGATTCAATTAGAACGCTAATTAACGTTTTCTTGTAGAATATAATTTGCGAAGAAAGTATTCGAAATTTTTAATTTCATTTTCCAAAACTAATTGAATTAATGCAGCTACCAAAAAAATATGGTTAGTACTTTTAGATAGCGAAGGGGTCAAACACCACTATAATGAGAGCTTTATATTTTGTAATCATTACCCTTTCACCGATCACTCAATATAATGATTAATGAGTGCCGATTAAATAAAAGAAAATAATGACATAATTTGAACATCAATAACATCATCGGGCAGTAATTATGTAATTAATGAACCAAAGTGATGTTAAACTAATTAGCGACTCGGTACGATGGAGTGGGTCAACACCATCCGAGTCGGGCTGGCGCGGGCGCTCGGCGCCGCGGCCGGCGGACGGCGGACGGCGGATGGCACACTCACCGCAAAGTTGACTTTATGTTGAACTAACGCAGATATGACTTTCAATTATTAGCGGCGCGGTAGTGTGAAGCGGGCGACGGGCGGCGGGCGTCCCGCTCATCTCGAGCGTTGCTAGGGGCGGGGCGATGACGTCACGCGCCGCGACCAATAGCGCGCGCCCGCTTTTTGCCGCGCGCTTTGTGTTGTCCCTTTGTCGCGGGCCCCGCGCCCGGCGTGGCTCGGCACAGCGCGACCTCAACAAGTCGCACGTGGGACCCACGACTAACTTCACTACGGATGACAATCGACAGCACCACTCGAGTTTAGTTAGCCCAATTTGTATCTGATTGTATAATTAAATACTCGTATCATATTCAATTTAAAAAATACGACAGTCTACAATCTGTTAAAATTAGACGTAGCGCAGACGACAGACTTTAATGTATCAAAATAAAGCTAATTTCTTATCTCTCAAACTCTACAGATTGTGTATGATATACTTTTTTTGTTGCAGGAGCTAGTGGGAAAATCAATTTAATTTTCTTATCGAGTAGAACATTAGTAGAATGAAAGGTATATCTACGAGGAGAATATTAGCATGCACTGCGATGTATATCGGGCTGGACGGGCAGATGTCACTGTAGATATCGACGTGTAATTGAATGACGCGATGACAATCGCCGCCATTACCGCGCACCGCACAACACTCGATTGCATCCGCGACGATTTTTCATTTCTTTTAATTGCAGTGCTTCGATGTATAACATGTAGAATATCAATTCATTTCACAATTATAGGTGTATTATAATATTTTTACTAATTGATCTGAGGGCTTTACTACTTTTATTTTATTAAGTACTACTTTTATTTCACGTTAACCAATCAACGACAATATTGAAAAGATAAGCTGCTGCCAATCTCAGTAACTTTTTATACACATTTATCGTCTCTTCAATGTTGTCATCATTCGGTATCGCAATACGGCCCCACTGGTGACTAATATACCAAAAGCCTATTTTTCTTACATTCTAAGTATTAGAAACAATGTCAGAATGCTATATTATTGTAAAATCTGGTCTCTATTTAGTCAATGTTGTTGGTCGTCGGTTGTTAAAAATCTCTTAATTTGCAGTCGCCCTCCCCCCCCCTCTCGACGTAATCAATTTGCCGTTTTTATGACGTAATGATTAACTTGCGCTGCCGTCGCTGTTGTCTCTTATTATTTATTCACACTCTTTGTTGTCCGCAATCACCCCCACCTCCCCCATCGCTTAACACCCACTTGGTCTTAATTACGACTTTCCTTAAAAATTTGTCGCCAACCATTTTGATAGTGAAAAAAATATTACTTACACTTCGACTACATTAATAGTTAAAACCCAATCGACGCGTATATCGAATTACGAAAAAATAAACATTTTATTTTGGGCCTATTTATAGTGTGTCGTGAAAATTTAGGGTGGGTTGCACCAGAGGCGTAGTTATAGTTAAGGTTATGGTCAAATATGGCGTTCATTGTGGACTTTTACTAGGTATTTGACAGTTTATTTGACATTTTGTTATGGTTAATGTTATAGTTAAAGTAAGTTGGTGCAACTCAGCCTTAGTCTCGGTTCCTGTGGAACCTGGCTTAAATCCATAGGCAGTATAAAGTGCGAGCATTATCCACGAAACTTTGAATTTTGAAAAATATAATTACCGAAAATTTATTATAATATCTTTTATTTGATGATAATTACTGCAAATTATCGAAAATCAACACACATTATTGTGTTCATTTACATCTCTGCACACCACGTCTGACCAACACATTAATCAAGATAAAAGCTCTCGAAAGTGGTTTCGGAGTTCCACGTGTAAACTTAAACAAATTTTACTAAGTTATAAGCGCGTCACTCCATATCGGCGGGCTTATACGATATTGATGTGGGTATGTATTGTACAAAGTGTCGGAAATCTCATTAGCATCGGGTCTCGGCGGGGGGAGGGGGAAGCTCGCAGGGGGTGGAGGGGGGATATTTAATCACAGCTCGCCACAAACAGTCTGAGAGCAAACGTAACCGGTTAAGTCAGAATAACGAGCTAATGGCGAGCGAACGCCGAGTTAAACGAGTTTGCGTTCCACATTGATTGGGATAAGTGGGGGAGGGGGGGAGGCTAACAACCGCCACATAACATTTGGCTTGTAGTGATGGCTGTAGTCGATAGTTGAATATCGATCAAAATGTGACACAAACTTAATTATTATCGCTACAGGTATTTACTAAAAGTATAGGTCTAATAAGTTGTAAGACCCAACATCTTACCCTGTGTTACTCCTGATACGGATGTTGTAATACTCGTTAAACTGTGTCAGTCCACATTTATGAGCAAGAACACAGGTCGCTAGTATTTGTAATGCAGTATCATACAGATGACTATATAATATTTTCTTACAAGAGGCATTTTCAGTTGAATCAAAGGCTTTTGAAAATTCTCATATAAAATACGCGGTATGTCTTGCAGCAAATTATGATCAAACTTTTAATTAGATTAATATTAAACCTAAGCTTAACTTTTATTGAATGGGTATGTTACATTAATTAATTTTCATCAAAGTTAAAAAATAATAGGATTTCAAACCAAACTATACTACTATAATGTAGAAATCTATATTATAATATTATGCAGTGTGTAACAAAAATAAGTGATAATAATTAAGAGTGTGTACGTGTTCCTTGTAGAGAGTTCACTGTGAAGGTAGCAGCGCTGAAAGACCAACATTTTTTTTCACTTTTGTATGGGGAAACTCGTGACGCTCGGGCCCTTGCCCATACAAAAGTGAAAAAAAGATTTCGTCTTTCAGAGCTACTACTTTCACAGTGAACTCTCTACAAGGAACACGTACACACCCTAAAGTATTATCACTTATTTTTGTTACACACTGTATATTATGTAAATGAAGTGCCTGATACTTCGTTTCGTTTGAATTTGCCGCGTAATAACTTTTGTGTATTATCTGTGAATCTATGGAGCTAGGTGACATTGACATTTGACAGGACTACATTACATATTGTATTCTCTTTGGCACAATATGTAAAATAGAAAGAAAGGTTATGACCTAATAATTTTGTGAGAATTATATTTTAATAGAAATTAATACAAATGGGTAAAGCAATAGTTTTAAATGTGGTTTTCTCTTTCAGGTATTTTTTTTTTTGTAATTGATTAATCTAAGGGTTATAAAAAGACGTTATATAATACAATTATATTATGTGATAAAAAGATAATATTATTAATACTAGAGATCGTCCAATGGTCGAAATTCGACCTCAGTTTCAACGACATTAGACTACTACCTATATTTAAAAAAAAATATTGACTTTATCATATTTTTTCAACGTTTGTCTCTGGGACTCAGCTGACCTCAGACTGGCCGTGTAAGCATTGTCTAATTCAATAAATTCGATAAAAAAAATATAATCCATTTTCAATTTGTCACCTTGTTGTCAACAGACTTCAACCATAAATAAAAGAGTATAATTCGTATGTATAGGCTTGTCACTCAAAAATCTGTAATTTTTCTTAGTGTGTGTATTGTAGTGTGTGTAATGTTTTATTTGTTCAAAAAATGTATGATAAAAGCATAATTTCAAAATAATATTAGCTCGATGCACTCCTTCACCATATAAACTATAATTGTGCAAAATTTCATTCACCTACGTTTTCCCATTTTTCGTCAAAAGGGATACAAAGTTTTTGGCTCACGTATTAATATATAGATATATATAATGATAATAATAAGTACTGGTCATCGACAACCCGCCGCCCCAGCCCGACGCACCTGTCAATTGACAGCGAGCGCTGTAATTGTTGAATGAGGCAGCATTAAAGCGCCAATTAACTGACATTGATTGGTTTCTTCACCCCCGCCCGCCCCCGCCCGCGCCCCGCCCGCCCTGCGGTCTGACGCCGGCCGGGGGACTTTGTTCGCTCCGTATTGGATCAATTAATTATTGAGCCCAGTTCCAATTTAGATTTGCCTCGTTGTTTTAATTAAAATATTATTCGCAATAGATTACTCTCGTTTCCCATTTCCTTGGACGTAGTGATTGTGTTCGCTTAGACAATACTTGTATTTGAATTACGTGATACAATGAATTTTTTATCATCCTATTTATTTTTAGCTAGTGACATTTAATAAATCTGGAATTTAATATAGTTTTTTTAATAAAAGCTACATTATGACCGACGATTTCCTGCAATGGGTACCAACATCGTTAATTATAATCCAATGTGTGTGTGCATACGCATTTAACACATTAAATTACGACCATTGCGTTTTCGACCAAATTACATTCAGATCATCCCGAAACATCTAATTAACGGGCCTTTAAAAGCAAAGGCCTACGTTACACGAGTAAAGGCAAAGAGTGGACACGCTGACCGCATACAAACGGACCGGACCAACATTAAATAATATAATTTCATACGACAACATCACCGTCCGCTCCACCCGCCCCGCCCGCCCGCCGCCGCCCGCCTCGCGCCGCCCAGCCCGCACTACCGCACGACCACAAATATTGGACTGCGCACCGGGGACCACAAGCGAGTGCTTGTTGTGGAACTAGTCCGGATTGGATGATAATTGAATTTATAGAACTTAGTTTTATGTTAATAACACTTTTAGATCAGAACAGGTAACATCTACTTTTTGTCATGTTTTACTTTTTCAAAAAAATCAAAATATTATATAGTACAGTTATCTGTAACACAATAAAACGTATCAAATGTATCTTAATTTCTTTATAAATTTTGGAAATGTCTCAAACCTCAATAAAATATGCATAATTATATGAATACCTACATCGCTAAGGAGAACGCGACGATGGTCACCCTAGCACACCTGTAGTTGTCAGGCTTTGATCATAGAATTATTATCCTTTCTGCGTTCGTCCCCCGCCCCCCTCTTACCCCTTCCCTCGCCCGATTGTTGCGACGCAATTACCCACCGATTAACGAGTCAAAGAGTTAGACGGTAATTGCCCGGAGAAAAACATGAGATCTCGTAATGAGATGGATAGGAGACGACACAGATTGGCGGGGGCTGCGGGGGGCGCGGGCGGGGCGGTCGGGGGCAACGAGACTCGTCCGGGATATCGGGTGCAGCGTGGTCACCGCAGCGCCGGGAGTGTTATTAGTTATTATTTGATTCGGTTTTTATGTTTTAATATTCAGTTGATCTGAGTTCAGAAGTCAATAAAATATTTTTATAAAGCTAAACATGTACGAGTATATAAAGTTATTAATATGACGACTGGAATTTTTACTTTTTATTTTTTATTATCAGTTCAAACTTGCCAAGCTATATCTCACTAAGAAGGCTTGATAAAGTACAGTACCAAATTTCACTAATCAATGATTGTGGTCTAACCATTTAACAAGCTTTATGTGTCGAAGAAACAAACATGTAATCTACCGAAACACAAGAGCTTACGAGAACATCATCAGATATCTTAACTTCTGCAAATTGAAACCTGTGACTCCATTATAACGAACAATCTAACACAAGACGCTCGTAACTCCCAGCTGATGACCAATTCAAGTTGGTTGGTCACCTGCTAACACAATAGCGCGTGCAATTTGCCGGCTATTCAGCGCGGGTGAGCGAGGGGGTGAGGCGGGCGCGGCGGGGGGAGAGGGGGCGGTCATCTCTGCGGAATCGAGTTACGGCCCGTCACCGCCGTCGACGACTTGTGTCCACCGGTGAAAGTATATGCAAAAAGACCAGATAAAACAGGAACTCTAAACCTGAGTTCTTAGGATTCGTAGTCTAGGTGATTAAGATGGCTTTAGTCACCATATTAAGGTATAGTCTATGTCTTAGGTATCACGTATGTCAGGCGTTTAAAAATTGATCGAGGTGCTCAACTGAATGTCGTGACTCGTGTCGTCGTAGAAAGTTGTTGTCATAATTTTCTTTCAGATAGCCAAGGTGACCAAAAGCACTGGCTGGCGTCAGTCAATCATTTTAATTTGCTATTTTCTCTTGGGAGGACAAAAGAGTGGACAATGAATATTATGTCTGACAGGACAAAATTTCAAATCTTTAACTTAATACCTTTGTTACCGTGCAATCCTCATAAACCCATGTCGTTTTATCTGCTGAAATCCACGTACCCCGCCACCTCGCGCAAGCAATCACAAGACGGAACAAGCGCCTAATGAGCAGTGACCGCTCACACCTCTCCCCCCGCCCCTCACCGCTCGCCGCCTCCGCCCCCCGCGGTCGTCTATAACTCAGTTTACACCGCTCCCGCGAGAGTACTGTACCTGGGTAGTGGTCAGTGGACGATGTCTTATAGACTAGTCCACTCTACAACGTGACATTTTAGTGGTTGTTCATAGTAGTACTATCGAATCATGCCATTATTATTTTAAATTAAAAAATATTTTGTATGATGTACTATGGAAACTTTATGCCGATAGGCGCGAGCGGGGATATCACCGCCGAATTTTATTTATGATTTGAATGAAAAAAAACTTCACAAATATATTGTACTACTAAGATAGAATCATTTTACTGCGGGAAAAATGAGTATCAAAATTGGCCTATACGAGTATGAAATCCATACTTCCATACTAATATTATAAATGCGAAAGTGTGTCTGTCTGTCTGTCGGTCCGTCTGTCTGTATGTATGTCTGTTACCTCTTCACGCCCAAACCGCTGAACCGATTTTGAAATCTATACAGGGTGCAATTAAACCTTACTGCCAAATTTTGATATATTGATCTTTGTTAAAAATAAAAATACACGTATTTTTTTTTATAGTCACTCAGTACTAAAATGTTGAGAAATACCTTCCGAAAGTTATCCTAAAAAACACTACAATTAATGGACACGATGCGTCGGCCGCGCGTGCCGTGCCCCCGCGCCTCGAGTGACCGATCTGCACGAGTGACCGATCTGCAACGATTTTAAGCCCGGCCGCACATTGTCCGAAATTTTTGATCAGAAACAGTTGAACGTCCGCGCTGTCTCTTACATTTTGTACTAAACCGAGTGAGCTCGAACTCACCGGAAGGATATTTCGGATAGTGTGCGGGGTGGCGGTCCAGTGAAATTCAACTGTTTCTGATCAGAATTCGGACAATGTGCGGCCGGGCTTAATGGGATAAAATATGTCATTGATAAAAAAATAATACCCAATTTTTTTTGGTTAAATTGACTCTCCTACTAATACCTAAGCCCTGGAAAAAAATGGCAGGAAGGTTTAATTGCACCCTGTATACGTATATTAATACGTGAGCCAAAAACTTTGTATCCCTTTTGATGAAAAATAGTTTATGATATGGTGAAGGAGTGCATCGAGATATCGATTATTTTGAAATTATGCGTGTCACAGACAGAGCATGTAATGTATATTAATGCACATTACACCCCGGGATGTATATCTTTACATTATATTAATCTATCATTCACACAACAGGTAATGAAATGTATCTTTCGCTACATTTCAATGGTAGCCACCCCGCTTGACGCACATTTCAGCTGCTGAGGTGTTATACAGGCTGTTCTTATATTTTTAATAGTGTCCGACCGAAACTGATTTTTAAGCCGAAACCGAAACCGAACTTTCGGCCTTAGTCTTAGTTTCGGCCGAAACCGAAACCGAAACGTGGTAAAACATTCAAAATTACGATTATTTACTGAAATTTATTGATTTTTTAACATAAATTACAATTTTTTAAACTAAAGAAAAAGTACCACATTGAATTTTTTACTTTTTGCGACATTTCTTACCATAAATATTATTATTCTTAGACTCGAATAACTTTTTGTACTAAATTCCGTTTTTTTATACGATTCATAGTAGATGCGTTTCGTCTTATTCACAACAAATCCGATTTTTATCTTCTGAACGCCCAATATTCGAGTTTTTAACTTCATAAAACACATGTCCTTTTGGTTTAGTGTATGACAGATCGAAAAACATAGGCGAAAAAATTTTTAAGTTGATAGTTTTCACAGATATGCGTTTGGTTAGCTTATTTATCGTTTCTTGCTATTTGCAACGTGACAAGGCTCAAAGATGATAAAAGCGTATAAAAAAATCATCATAACGTAAAATGTTGACAAGTTAAACTTCATTAAAGCCGTTAAAGTCCTGCCAGTGTAGTGTCATGGCGAATGTTGCACGATTAAACTTCATTAAAGCCTTTAAAGTCCTGCTAGTGTAGTGTCATGGCGAATCGAAAATCATAGACGAAAAAAATCGGTTGGGTAGTTTATATATCGTTTCTTGCTTTTTTATTGATCCCCGTAGGAACGCGTTTAATGAGAACTAAGTTTTATAAAACGAAGATGTACGATTGGTGAAATCCTCCTTTAGACATACTGAACGACGTACTACTGAAAACAAAATCAATAATTGCAGTATATTATTTTTATGGGAGACATGGACACGACCGCGGTCGAAGTTCAAAACGAAATGACTAAGCAAACTTGCAGTTGACGTCACATTTTTTTGTCCAGAAGGCGTTTTACCACTAAACCTGAAAAATATACTGAGGGCCGCAAGAGTGAAGCTTACGAGGAAGTGGGCTAGATAAGATTCTAGCAGAGTAGGAACGGTCTAAGTCCTAAGAGATTGCGTGTCCAAAAAAAAAAGAGTGAGGCGAGATAATTAACTAGATAAATCTCACAAGATATATCCTAAGATATCTTATAATCTCACAGTCAAACAAAATTCTTAAGTAAATAAAGTTCACACACAATGTAATCAATTTATCGTAGCATTTACTAAATCGTTTGTTTGGGAAACATTGTTAAAATAACACGTAATTTGCCAACAGTTATATACATTAAATAAGCCTGTTTTTATCGTAGAAATAAAATTCAATAATATAATTTCAATAAAAAGTTAAGACAATTTAATGAAAATAAAACGAAGTGCTAATTTTTGATTTGGGACTAATCTGGAATACATAATCTCAAAACATGATTGATGGTGGCGAACTGAGCTAGGGCCTCGCTGGCAAGCAAGCTCGAGTTAACTGCGAAGTTTACCGAACGATGCATGAGTTTCGGTTTCGGTTTCAGCTATATTTTGGCCGAAACCGAAACTAAGGCCGAAACTAGATTTTTTGGCCGAAACTGGCCGAAACCGAAACCGAAAGTTCGGTCGGTCACTAATTTTTAATATCGTAAATCGTAATACTATGGACCCTTCGAGTTACTTGATATTAGATTTACTAGATAGTTTATCAGAAGATGATTCGGATTGTGATTTTGATGCGCGCAAAATGTTACAATATGTGCTCATAACAGAACGATGTGAATTGAAGATATTTGATTGAAAATTAAAGCTCTGGGGAACAGACTGCCTGCAGTGCCTGCTGTGAAGTGCTGTGCTGAGGTGGTAACACCGTGTGTCTCTGTCTGTCCTGCTACCTAGCTGTCTAGCTAGCTGCTGCCTAGCTGTCCTGGCAAAAGTTGTTTTGCCATTTAAAGTATTTCTACTTTATCAGTTAATACAAAATCTTACCCCCTTTTTTATCCCCTTAGAGGTTTATACACCAGATGTTAAGTTGGAAAACATCTTCGATCTTGGATTCCAGGAAATGCTTTTGTATTCTATTGTTGGGCTTGAAGAATAAATAACATGAAGTAACTCCATTAAAGAAAAAAGTTTGATACAAAATCTGACCCCCACTTTTGTCCCCTTAGAGGGGTTAAGTTGGAAGAAGACAAATATATCTGCGAAAACCGCATTCAAATCGGATCAGTAGTTTTCTTGTGATGCTGGAACAAACATACAGACAGACAGACAAAAAACTAACCACAGTTTTGGCTTCTATAGCGATGTAGTGACACCCCCCGCTTATTATTTTTTAAATATTTTTAAGGGCGCATTTTCACTAGTCGTTAACTTGTACGGTATACAGGATACGGGGAGTCTATGACAACGAATGGCGCATGTCTATTGGTCGTTGCATGATCTCCCGCACCCTGCATGCGGGCCCTATCGACCAGTGAAAATGCGCCATAATGCACAGAATTTTCATTTCTACCGTTTTATTATAATATTGTGATGTATATACAAAGTCGCTTTTTTCGCTCATGTCCCTTTGTTCCCTTTAATCTACTTCTACTACGCATCGGATTTTGATGATTCTTCCAGTGTTAGATAGCCCATTTGTCGAGGAAGGCTATAGGCTATATTCTGTCACGCTAAGACTAATAGGAGCGAAGAAATAGAGGAAAATTTGGAAATTGTGAAAAAAACGGGGAAAATTATAACTTGAACGCCCTAACCTCAGGAACTACTGGTCCGATTTGAAAAATTCTTTCAGTGTTAGAAAGCCCATTTATTGAGGAAGGCCACGCTTTTTATCATGCTAAGACTAATTTTATAGGAGAATGTGGAAAAAACGGGGGAAATTATTTGAAAGGGCTTATCTCGCGAACTACTGGAGCAATTTTTATGTTATTTGGCACAGATAAGAAGTAGAGCACGTGAAGGATCATATGCCATCGATTTTAACCATTTTTTCAGTGGCTATATATTTATACCCGTGCGACGCCGGGGCGGGTCGCTAGTATATAATAATAATATAATCACAGAAATTTTTGAACACCCTATGAAGAGAAGAAATGTATCGTAATATACAGAAATATATTGAGATGTATTTAGATGTATCAAAATGTAAATATATATTTTCATATAGCTCGGTATCTTAAGATACGAAGATGTAAAAATATACATTATAGCTGCTGTGTGTGGTCTCCTGACGATTTCTATAGAAATATGTATTGAGATGTATCGAGATGTATCGTACTATAATATACATCTTTACATTACCTGCTCTGTGTGTGACAAGCTTTATGCTTTAATCATACATTTTTTAACAAATAAAACATTATACACACTACAACACACACACTAGGAAAAATGACAGATTTCTGAGTGACAAGCCTATACATACGAATTATACTTTTATTATATTTGTGGTTGAAGTATGTTGACAACAAGGTGACAAATTGAAAATGGATTATAGTTTTTTTTTTATTGAATCTTATATTAGACAATGCTTACACGGCCAGTCTGAGATCAGCTGAGTCCCAGAGACAAGAGTTGAAAAAAATAAATATGACAAAGTCAATATTTTTTTTACAAAATATATTATGTAGTAGTCCTATGTAATGTCGTTGAAACTAAGGTCTAATTTTGACCACTGGGTGATCTCTCGTTTGTAATAACGAGATAATTCTCGCAACTCCGTTGCGCCAAAACTAGTTTATCGCGCAGGAACCGTACATTTTTCCGGGACGAAAAGTATCCTGTGTCCTTTCACGGGGCTTAAAGTCTCCATACCCAGCAAAATTCGTTCAACGGTATGCGGCAGCGGCGTGAAGAGGTAACAGACAGACAGACAGACACACTTTCATATTTATTATATTAGTATGTATAAATAAAGTTTTCATGTAAGAATATTTAGGCACTCCGCTAAATACCCGATACATTGATATTTTGGCTATTTAGTGGAATCATCAATAAACTGTGTACATTCGCTTAGTCAGCAATATTGAAATTGTTGACCCATCGAGCTGCTCAGCTTAGCCTCCTACGCTGAGTTTGTCTAATAATTACTAACTGAACAATTAGATATAATTAAAACCTGCTTAGAATTCCATCATCTAAAGCCATTTATCCACAAGCGAGCGGCCCGCAAATTACAGGCAAGCGCCGCGTTTTGAGTTCACAACTGCAGCACTACAAACATGGGGCTCGTACTGATAGAGATCTTCAGGTGTATCCGCGACTTTAAGCCGATTATGGCTTTTTTGTACGTAATTTGTAGTTCCAATTCTTTTGTAGATGTTGATGTGTGATAATATTTTGTCGATTTTTAGTTACTTTGTCAACTTTTTAAGGAATTAATAAATTTTGTTGATTTTGTTGCACTAAATCCGTATCTTCCTGAGATCTGATCTGTCTCACTACCTAAAATTACATAAGATAACTCACTAATTTTTTTGACTATTTTTTAAGACCAGTTACATTTAATAAAGTTAGTCTTGAAAAATAAAAATAAAATAATAATGCATTATGACTCTAATAAAAATACTTATCAATAATTGTCGGAGCCGACGGCAGTAATTTATTAAATACATATTTAATGGGCCCTAATAGCTGATATTTCGTCAAATTCGTTTCAACTTTAAACCGAAACGCTGAGTCAGCCAATCCATCACTGGATCATAATAACACGCACCCAAATTAATACCTGCCTACCCGCAAATACCTCTAAATATACCGGCTACGGTAGACCTCCAACGACCCTGACAGAACCACCTTAAAACGCCACTTACTCAGAGGAACCTAAGTTCTATAATCTACGCGTCAAGATGTAAAATTGAATGCACCAATTTATCAGAAGTGGGATTCCTTGGGTTCATCTAAAGTGGTAGCAGTTGAATACTCTCTTATTAGCGATGTTAATATCAGTGTATGGTGAAAAAGTGTAGGAATGGCATTTAGAGTGCTCTGCCACCGATATATTTACCACAAACTACCGTTTGCGACCACTCAACATAATTGCTTTATTAGCACTCATTTGGGGTGTGCTGGGTTTTTTCTCAATACTTTTACTTTTGTCGAGGAAGATCCGACATCTTTCGTGATTCAATCAATCTAGTTGACTGCTTTGAAGGATATTTTCCAGGATTTATTATAAAAATAATATTATATTATATTTTGCTTATAAATTGCGTATTGCGAGTTGCGACACTGAAGTGTTATTAGTAGATCATAGTATAAGTTGCTAAAAACTAATATTTTCGGTGTGTGTGGTGCTATCTAAAGCTCTGGTTTCCTCCAAGAGCGGTGCCGTCGTGTGGCGGCCGTCATGCAGCGGTGAATGACTTCAATAGAACTTGTCTATGTGGGCGGAATGGCGCGGTTTCCTAGACAACGGGGTCAATTACCGTTCTCTAAGAAACCGCGCCATATTGCTTAGTGCTTACATGGACAACGTTTTAGTGACGTCATTCATCGCTGTATTGCGGCCGCTGCATGACGCCGCCGCTTTGGGGGGAACCAGTAGCTCTACCATGAGTTTAAAGCTAGAGTATTTATCGATACTCGATACCGACTACGTAAATATTTAGTATGGCAAATTTTACAGCGCCTCTAGCAGTACTTGCGGAACTAAATATTTACGTAGTCAGTATCGAGTGATAAATACTATAGCGTTAAACTTATGGTAGAGCTACAGAGGTTAAGTGAAACTTAGCTCGTAGCACCGCTACGAGCGCGTAGTACTTCGTAGCACCTCTACGAGATCTGTCTACAGTATGTAATAAGACAATACTTAATTTGAATCATAATATCCCTGTAATTATACTTAATTTCGATCAAATTAAATCTAAATTTGTTTTTCTTGATAACACTGTAACATAATTTAACGACTATAAAATAATACAATAGAAATGTTATTACAATTATAAGACGACGAGAGTTTTAACGCAGTTTAAGCTTTATTAAAGAGGACGGAGCGCGATATAAAACAATAAAAACGTTATTAGCCGGTGATAATCTCCTGCAGGCCAGGGGCGAGGGGCAGGGGCGATCGCCGGCGCCTTGAGATGCCCCCGGAGCAGGGTGCCACTAAATAGACCACTTACCGTCTTTATAAACGGCCCTCGGTGCTGAGATGGACACTTTATCAAGTTGTCGCCATTAATATCTCTCTATAACAAATATATTTTGATAAAGGTAACAAAAACTGTTAAAATAATGTTAATAGTCACAACTTCTCGTTACTTAAACATATTTTCAGATAATTATTAAGTGTAAAGCACGCGATCTTGAATATTTTTCGGAATGTGTGAATGACGAATTTATATTGACGGTTTCAATCCAGCGTGGATTGAATGATGCATAATATTATTGTTACTATGTCCTTAGCAAATCAGAACCAGAAATAAGTTCAAGTGCTTAGTAAACAATACACAGAGCTAAACTATCATCCCATTATATCAATTGCAACGTTTTTCCAAAAACAAACAAGTGAACACCGGGAAACAACAGCTATCCCCGTCCCGCTCCCGCGCGCAGCCATCTCGCTCGCGCTGATGTCATTAGGCGTCCATTTTTGTGCGCGCTCGGAGCCCGATCCAATTTCAAACTCATTTGTTAGAGCATAAAACAATTATTAAAAAACGCCGGTGATTCGGCGAGCAATTTCTCTCGTTTTACATCACTTAGAGTCTCCTCCCCCCCGCGCCCCTCCTAGCATCCCTCCCCGCACCTCCCAGCCACGAAGTATATTGAATAATATAAATACTTTGTCATTCTGTCTGTCTACAAGAATTTCGTGGGGATTTACCCCGGAAATATATCCCGGGAATGGACATCTAATAATACTTTCTAACCCGAAATGTGCAGTTTTCTCGTAATAAGCGAATTTCGGTGCAACTCAGCTGACTTAACTTTGAGAACCACTGCGCTGTTATAAGGAAACAAACGGATTCAATATGTTATACGACTAAAGTAACGTATCTTCTCTCAATCGACATTGAAATTGTTAGCACTATAATTAATCCTCTTAAAAAAGTCCTCCTTTTTCGTTGTTCAGTTTTATGGAGTTTGATAAATCAGATTTACCCACAACATTATCTATCATAAATCATAATGTTGAATGTTGTTATTTTTGTTAAAATGACGTCACCAGAAATCATCAGTCAGTATGTGGCCGCATATACAGTGCAGCTGTAATTGAGTACATTACAATTACAACAAACCCCCAGCCCCCCCTGGCCCCTAACTCCCCAGCCCTCCGGCGTATCACAGCGACTCATTCAGTTACAGTAATTGCATGTTAGATACAATTGAGATTTTACAGTTAAACTTTTGGGTTCCGTAACATAATTTTCGATTTTATACTTTTTTTTGATATCATAATATAAGTATTTACACTACGAAAACTTAAAAACGTCTTTGTCCTTATAATTTGTATCTCATGCTTATAAGGAACAGCTGGTTTAATAATGTACCTAATGTTTCCGTTTCCGGGCTATGTTTTGCTTTTTAGGCCACATTTACCACCACAGCAAATGCGTAATGTAATATCAGTTTTCAGTGATTTTTTTCTAAAACACAACAAATTCGGGGATTTTAATTTACGTTACCATATTATTTTGAAAAAAATATTGTAATACGAATATCTTGATAGTCAGTTTGCCTAAAACTCTATGATATTATAATAAACTGTTAGTTCTAACTTTTGTACCGAAATTTCACGCACATCCTGCGGACCCCTAAACTGTGTGAGTTATTGTGTTTGTGCGCCCCGCGGCGAGCCGCAGGTCGGAGCGGGCCGCGGGCGCGCATATGTCTAATTACACACTAAACGATCATACATACAGATATTTAAACTGCACCGCTTTGCGTTTTGACGTCCCCAAAAATACTATTGAGAAAATTATAGTCTTGAAGGTGCGCAAGGCAAGGGAAACCAAGAAGGAAAGCGGAAAAATAGCTCACAGCAAAACATCCACATGTTGAAATTTGAGTTATAGCTCTAAGGAAAACGCGCACGACGCATTGTAGTAAACACTGAAAGACCATATTATCATAAAGAAAATAATATGTTCCTGTCTGAAATGCTATTCGATTCCAACGCGTTGTGGCAATGAAGAAATTAAATTAAATCTTTGACTTAGATTAATGAATTAATTATCGTGACAACTAATTTTAATTTATAATAGTGTCTTTGTCAGGCTGTCCTATTGACCCATATTTTATAAGATGCAGTTGATTAAATTTTGTTAAATATCCATAATCCTTTAAAAAATAATTCAATTGTTATTCTATCAGATGAAAGGATCCCCAAACACTATTCCGACCCACACTATTAGATGATAGATAACAACTGATTCCCAAAATCGCATTACCTCCGTCCCGCTCGCACGCCGCGCGCCCTCTCTCTCGCACACTCGTTAGTGACTGACAATAATCGTCATCTTAACACAATAAAATAACAATAAACAAAAAAGAATCAATTTGACAGCCCTACAGATTTAGGAATACGTTTAGGGTAGCCCTTATATCTACGTTATAGAGTTGAAAATATTATGCCTCTGTGAAAAGTTAGGGTTGCATGCGGGTAAAAAGCGCGGCATTTGTGCGAGGCGGGTCCCAATATGGCGCTTACGAATAAAATTGAATTTTTTTACTTTTAATTACGGCAGGGGTCGCGTTAAAAAGCGTCGATGGGCCCCTCGCAATGTTTATTTTGTTACTAAACTCGTTAAAATAAGATCAACGACTCTATTACTTCGTCGAGATTACATTTTGGGAGATATTGGGTTATTGGAAATAAAAAACCTAATCACGAACATTGTTCGAGTTTCGTTAGCCCTTAATAATGTCGATAATAATAATAATAACGAGTACCAGGAAACGAAACAACTTGTTTACTCACATCTAATTCCCATTCAAAAATGTTTAATCCTCGAAAAGTAAGGACATTATCGAATACTCGAAGTAGTCAAGAACGAAGTTTGAGGCATTGTGTGTCGCACAATCGGCGTATTTGTGCGATGATCGCATTGTGCGACACAACGCCTTCGAATACATTGTGCGATAGCCCCAATAGCGCATAAACCCAGGCTCGGGTCTCAAAGACCCCGACTCGGCCGGTGAATGAAGTTTTTGCGCTGACCGCTCTCGGGTTACGAGTCCGTCAGTTCGCTACAAAAACCCCGAAATGACCAAGCGCTTTGTCGCATGTTTGCGGTTTACACTAATATTATTATTGGGTGATGTTGAAGTGCGCGATTACCGGAGCTATTGTGCGCTGCCATAACAGCTTAAATCGGTAGCTAGTGGCTTATCAAACTACGAATTCAATTCGAAACTTTGATTGTAAAAACCTTTGACAACAACTTTTAAAATAATTTTGAATATGATATTTATATTTGAATAACTTTATAATTATTTTTTACTATGAATTGTTTTAAATTGTGTGAACTATAAATAATAGCGAGCCTAATTAAAATAAACCTTGGCCTCTACGGGAAAACTCCATTACATTGCATTCCAATAAAGTATCGAATATTCAGTATCACGAGTTACGATCGCGGTTTTATTCAGTCACAGTAACAATGGTGGTTTGGCCAATTATCGTGTCGGTGTTGGGTAACAGTTGACACAGACAATGCGATACGCCGGACAGACAGACCGACAGACGTCTTATGTGTACAGAAGTTGCGCAGACGCAAAGGTGTTGCGCGAAATGTATACTGAAGTTTTTGTCAGAGAGCGCGCCGCGCGCCGCCCCGTCTGATACACGAGAGTACCGTGTCGCGAAAAAGTTCTATTATTACAATAGAATGTCGTGGTCAACGAGTAGGTAGTACTCGTAGTTTTTATTTATAAAGAAGTGCTTTAAAACAGGTTGTATATTATATTATTTGCACTAACTTAAGACCTAAATTCACTTTGATTAGTGTGAATGCAGGTGATTATTGATTAGGAGAAATTAAAGGACTTACACTAATCAGTAATCAGTCACTGTCCGAACTTAAATAAATTTCTTTCTCCTGATTACTAATCACCTGCACTTATCATTTATGCACTAATTATACTTATCAGTTATGCACCAAACCCAACCGTAGAAATTTTTTGAAAGGTTTTTATAGGTCTCAGCAATTTCTTTGATTACTGCAACATTGGCGAAAAATGTTTATGGAACTGACTATTCCCGATAATCTTTGACGTGATGGTGGACATTTCGAATTGACGACGCATATTCGACGTATAATTACAACTGAAATGTTGCTTTATAATTTCAACATTTTTTTATTATAATTATGTGTATTTCATCTTTTCCGGAAACTACTCAATATATGAGCAAGAGTCCTTATTAAAATTAGACTCGGTTGTTACAAAGTTACTGATCTTGTTTCTAACAACTTAATAAACACACAAAAAACAAAATTGCAATAAAATCACAATTCACGAAAGATTAAATTGTAATACCATTTGTTGACATACTCGACGGCATTCAGTTAAGTGTTAAATGAACTCAGTCGACAATGTGTCGAGACAGCAGCGAAGGGTTAACTATAGAGGGCTTATGTCAGGTAAAGAGTTGTGACGAAGGTCCCGCAATAATAGACCAATGTTAGCGAATATTACGATTTGTAAACTTTTAAATTTCTGTCCAAATCTGAAGGTTTTTTTTCAGTTTATTCCTTTTAGTACAAGTAACTTATGCTTTGTACGTACTCATAAGTACAGTTAAGAAAGAGTAGACACTTTACTTTAACTTTATTTGCTGAACGTCATCACGTTCGAATGGTGTATTTGCCTTGTATTTCCATCAAAGATCTCTATTTCCATCGACAACGTTTGTATATTTTGATTAACATCACCCTCACTATGTGATTGTAAAATTATATTTGGCATCTATTCTTTTGTGACAAGCTGCACGTGAGCCAAATAGGATCACTTCGTTGTCGGAGCATTATTGAATGTCTATTATTTCTCTTATGTCATTAAAAGATATAAGAAAAATATGCGCTATTTTTCTTACGCCATTCGATGACATTACGAGAATGTAGTTCCTGCTGACCCTTTAGAAAAGTTGGCCAATGTCAGTCCCGAAGGAGTGCCCTTATTGGCACCATATACTTGGGCCCTGTGGTGGTCCCCGGTGGCTGTGAGTGGCTGTGAGTGTCTCTCTCGGCTCGGCGGAGGTGAGGAAATGTGTTGTCCGGGTGTGCCGCGATACCTCCGTCTCCGCTCTGCTAGTGATGTGGCACGGTCGATGCTCGATAAGCATGGTGACGTTTAATATTTGCCTCAAAAACCAACCAGACAAGAGTTATTTCGCTATATACTTTAGATAGCGGCAAAGCTGAGGTTTGTGCACACAGACATAATTTTCAATATAATTCCTTGTTCACTTTTCACATTATTGAAGTAAAACTATCCCACCAAGACATAAAATGTAAAAGGAGTGAAGCAAAATATTGCATAGCTTTAATACTTCTGTCGTAAAAAGTCAATAGATTTCTTTATTTTATAACTATTATACTAGCTTTAGGGGCCCTATTGGACGGGTAAGTTCTCCCAAAAAATGCATACGAGTACCATCAAAAGAAATATTAATTCGTGATATGAAAGTTTTTTTTGTTGTGATAAAAAATAGGAAGTTTAAAAAATGGGAAGTTTGATCATGCACTTTGGGGGTTTTCAAGGCCCGGGGCCCCGTACAATAATTGATACGGCATATGTGGTTATAGCTACGCCTCTGTTACCTTAACTCCGGTTGTGCGGTTTTAATTTTAGCAAATTGCGTTACATTGCAGGCATTATAAAATCTGCCATTTTTTTTACACAATATGATTAATATTTCTTTAACTAGAGGTAAATAATTTATGTTTCTTATTTTACTCTAAATAATATACTATCTATGTACCTATCGATAAAGAAACCCGTTTGTTTGCGGAGCGTCCCTGCTCGGCGGGCGGGGGCGGGCGGCGCGCGAAATTGGAGGAAAACTTTCGTAAGGGGAAATGAAATGGGATTGATAAAAATTGGAACCAAGCCGCTGCACAGGCCCGGACTCGGGGGTTTCATAAGAAGCAGACTCTTTATTACCTTTTGTAGATAGTTATTGTAAAAAATGTTTTGATACAAATTATGTATTTTTTACAATAAGTACAAGTAACTTCTAAAAAAACGTAGTAATTACTACTTTGTTTAATTTAAGTGTACCTTAATTATTATATTTAAGTACCTTTATTACTACAGTCTACAGGTAAATGTCAGGTAATCGTCATTCACATAGTTCTCATTGACTGTTGCACAAAAAAGTTGAAACTCTTAGTTCTCACTTGGCTTCTGCCTTTTCCAACAATAATCATGCATTGCAGCTGTTCAATGACCCCGCTCTTCGCCATCACAATTGGCAATATCTTCCCCCGCGCAGCCCACACTCCGTGCCTGTCCCTCACGAGGGCTCGAAATTCACTTAGCTTCGTTTGTCGAAGCTTTTCGCCTCTTGAAACTTTTCAATAGCCTGCAATCGAATTCCCCCTCCCCCCCTCCCCGTACCCCCGCACTCGCCCGCGGTGCATGTGACGCGAGGTAAATCGTGCGACACTCACATTGTGTGGATGCGGAGGATGTAGGTGTAGAATATTTTAGTGTACTGTGCTCCTACCTGGTGCCTTCGACTATATTGGATGATGTTTTGCTTCTATTTTAAAGAATCGTACGTTACCTACGGCCACTTACCAGGTTCATACATAACGGGGATTAGACTTGACTGTCAAGGATTTTTTTTTATTAAATAAGGGGGCTAACGAGCAAACGGGTCACCTGATGGTAAGCAACTACCATCGCCCATGGACACTCACAACATCAGAAGATCTGCAGGTGCGTTGCTGGCTTTTTAAGAGGGAATACGCTCTTTTCTTGAAGGTTTGCAGGTCGTATCGGTCCGGAAATACTGCTAGTGACAGTTCGTTCTAGAGTTTTACAGTGCGCGGCAGAAAGTTACGCGAAAAACGCACGGTGGAAGACTGCCACTCATCAAGGTGATGAGGATGGTATGATTTTCGCGTGGGACGATAGCGAAAAGTTGCAGGTTATTTTTCCGAACAAATTGTATTTAATACACCTTCTTGACTCTTGACCTTAAAGTTTCTGGCTTCGAATCAAACGCTGGCAACAGCCTTATAATTATAGGCTTATTATATTAGACAGGAAATCTACTTGACTAATCTATATACAGGGTGTAACAAAAATAAGTGATAATACTTTAGGGTGTTAACATGTTCCTTGTAGAGAGTTCACTGTGAAAGTAGCAGCGCCGAAAGACCAAAAATTTTTTTCACTTTTGTATGGGGAAACTCGTGACGCTCGGGCCGTTGCCCATACAAAAGTGAAAAGTTTTTTTCGTCTTTCAGCACTGCTACTTTCACAGTGAACTCTCTACAAGGAACATGTACACACCCTAAAGTATTATCACTTATTATATATAGTACACACCCTAAAGTATTATCACTAAAGTATTATCAGCCACGACGCGAATTTCGCGTCGTGGCTGTTTCACTGTGACCACAACGCGTTGTGAGCCATTTTTTCGCTCATTGAGCGATTTCGGTCTTTGAGCGTAACATATATAAAACTCAAAGGTGACTGACTAATTGACATAGTGATCTATCAACGCACAGCCCAAACCACTGGACGGATCGGGCTGAAATTTGGCATGCAGGTAGATATTATGACGTAGGCATCAGCTAAGAAAGGATTTTGATCAATTCTACCCCCAAGGGGTTAAAATAGGGGATGAAAGTTTGTATATAATACTTCCTAACGCGGGCGAAGCCGCGGGCAAAAGCTCGTGGGTATATAAAGTTGTTTTTGTGCCTGAACTATCGCCAAACATGTGATTTATTTGATCCGAACCACATATTAGGTAAAGAAAATACAGTGCTCTTGGGCAGCTTTGGGCACTCCTATTTAACTATACTATTGCCAACGAAACCTACCGTTACCGAAATCGGTCTGGGGAGTATTATTATTATTTGCATAATTACGTATGTTTAGAATCAAAATTTACATTTTACTGACCACTGGGCTTAGACGTTAGAGCACATAGTACATAACACTATTCACAAAGTATATTATGTTTATTGTATACGGTCATTATTAGTTTACTGAGCACGATGTGTTGTGCTACACAATGGCCACTTGATCCGACTTAACAAAAAGGTGTTAATGCGTTGCGGATCGGCGCTGAGGGGAGAGGGGCCGTCTACAGGGTGAGTTTTTGCCACGCACACAGACCTCATTAGTTCGCGATTAACAGTAATTATGCAGTATATTAAGAGGGTTATGTTATTATTGTATTCAACAGCTTAGGTCAGTGTAATCATAAAAATATGGTATTGCATTATCGTAAGGCAATACCTTAAAATGCAAAGGTCGCATTTTAAATTGTATCTTGTAAGATAATTTGTGGTATCTTATCGAGGTCTTGTTTTACTAAGTAATAACATTTTCTACATTCTTAACTAATAACGGCCTTTTAGTTTAGTCAGTTACTATTAATTCTAATCCACTGTCTTAATAATTTTGCTGTACTTATGCTTAAACTTGATTTCTTAGTTAGAAAAAGGTACGGTAAATAGACAAAAGAAATTCCCAATTTCAAATAAGAGATTTTTAGTATTATTTTATAAAAATATGTATTGTAATAATATTATAATATGTATAATGTATATTATTATGTGTAATAACCACAACCCCCTGTAGGTGCGATCCGCAGCATATTCTCCACGGGCATCAAGCCGTGAAATGTCCCATAATCTATCAACACCGCCGATGAAACCACCGCTCTTATTACTACACTCTATCATCGCCTTTACCCCATACAGCTAAAGGCCATAATCCCGTGTATATTTCTGCAAAAAATAGAGTATTCGGAGGGTGTACGGTAGACATTAGGCTATCATTAGGGTGAGCGCGCGGCGGGCGGCGGATTACCGCATTACACACACTATTACTTATTAATAATGTTAATAATCTCCTTACACGATGTTTTTTAATAATATCGCATCTGTATCCGCCGTATACTCCCGCTGTGTACTTCCTGGGAGTTTTGTTGAGAAACATTTTTAACAAAATTGGTCAAAAAGTGTACGTGAATGTTGTACGACAATGATTAAAGATTTTGATACCTGAGAGATTACGTTCAGGAGCCACCAGCGAGATTTCCGTAATTCAATTTTGTTTCCTGAAATAAATAAATAAAATAACTACAATTGACATGTATTTAATTATTATTCCTATTATTTATTTACATAATTTTAAAACTAGCCTAAACTAGACACACTGGTAAAATACATAGGTGACATTTACGTCTTGGCGCTATTTGTCGTCGTGGGCAAGTACTAACGCTAAAACTAATCGACTTTCTCTAATCATTATTCTTAAATAAAAAAATTAATCTTAGAAGTTTCTCTACAATCAGGTATGTAGCAAATAGCATATTTAGTCGCTAATTAGTCGAGCTGCGAAGTAACAATTTCCCAGCGCGATGTAATGTGATAATAGTGAGTAATGACGCGACGTCCGGCGACAGAACAGCCGGCGATAAGGAGGAACTGAAGAAAGCGCCGCTTCCTCCACGCGGCCCAAGACACAGACGACTTGTGTGAATGTCTTGTGTGGTGTGTTTGCTAGATATTAGTAGCAGTAAGAAACTGAATTTGAGACTTTTTAACTAGTCAATAATTTCGAGCAGAGCTACCGTTGCAGCCACGTTGTGATGTGGCTCTATTTTACTGGGATGCAGAATTTGTAACGTTGCGTCTCACAGAGAAGAGCGTGGAGACTGCAAATTCAGGAGCCTGGCTCCATTATATGAGATCAGATGACATTAAGAGTCATGAATCTTATGGCGTCTTACGCGTAGGTAAAAGATAACATATTTTAGGTTCTTCTGAACTCATCTTGTAAAGAAAAATCATGTTAAAATAAGAATTATTACATAACTAGACGTTCCGCGCGGCTTCACCCGCGTAAATTAGATATTTCACAGACAAATTAGTCCACAACAAAAAAAAATTCAACGATCCTCCACGTGGTCTACTTCTTATCTGTGCCAAATAACATAAAAATTGCTCCAATAGTTCGTGAGATAAGCTCTTTCAAATAATTTCACCCGTTTTTTCCACATTTTCCTCTATTTCTTCGCTCTTATTAGTCTTAGCGTCATAAAATATAGCCTATTATAGCCTTCCTCGATAAATGGGCTATCTAACACTGAAAGAATTTTTCAAATCTGACCAGTAGTTCCTGAATCCTGAGATTAGTGCGTTCATACAAACAAACTCTTCCGCTTTGTAATATTAGTATAGATTTAGCCATATTATTCTATTTTGCTGTCGCCTGTGTCTCGCGCCGCCACGTCGTCGCTAATCACAATGAATGTATATCAGTAATTGCGTTAAGTTTTCCATTTCCCGCCGCTTCCCCCGCCCGCCCCTGCACCCCCCGCCCGCTCCCGCCCGCCCCGCGCACGCCGTGAAATATTACTGTTTGTTCCTTTGCGCTTGCAACTGAATTATAAATTCATATTCATTGCTACAAAATAGCAGAGAAGTTGATGGATAGGAAGATGGTGGACCTACGTAAATTGATCGCGTTTTGTCAAACTCCGGCGACTGAACACCGATAACATAATATTATTTTAATTGACACAACTCAACCAAATGACGTAGGAACGTCTTCTACCTGAATCAATTTCGTCGATGGTAGTTACAGAATATGTGTGACTGTGGACAGTCATAACCTGGATTCTTAATCTCTTCTTCAAACCTCTAAAATGATTAAGATGAATTTGGTAAGCAGGTACTTTAATAGTCCCTAGAATCAATTTTAGCCATCGCACCTACTTTTTCGAGTGGACTTGCAATTTAACTGCGGAAGTTGCAGTTTAAATCACATTGCAAACTTTATAAGTACACTTACTAATACCAGAACTAATAAGCAGCACGCAGTGAGCCCCTCACAGTACAATGCAACCTTCGTATTGTATTCGGAGTGAGTGTGTATTGTCGCACGCTTTGCTCTCATAATAAACTTTTTACGACCAAAAAATAAGCTTTATTCTCCCGGAAACTTAAATTTAAACCTTAATCCCTTATAATAGAATCTCTTTACCTGCGTTATATTGTAGAGTGTTAAGTAGGTGTTAATTTTGACGCAATTTTTTGTTGTTTGTTGCGCAAGAGTGTTTGTTGTGATGGAGACGTCGCTTTGTCACCGATACACAACAGATACAACAGCGTGCTAGCAGGAACAATGGCAGCTTTGTATTCGTTACATTATCGAAAAAGAATTAAAGACGTGAGTGGATAAGGTGGTAACTAACAGTTTGAAATCTGACGTTTTTCTGCATAAATGCAGGCTTTAGGACCGAAAAAGATTTGAAATCAAAAACTGTGGATTATATCTAGCTAGATATATGTATTAGCTAGAATCAGATCATGAAGTAGGTAACTTACAAGTTTTGTTTAAATTGTAGGGGAAAAAATGAGTAATTGCTCTTAATATGTTGTAAAATGTTACAACATCTACTCATGTCTTTAATTGTAAAAGAATAATGACAAACCCCAATTATATGATTTTTAACAACTGTCCGAATACCTTGCTGTTACATGCCCTGCTAGGATCCTAAGTACTGTTGTGGTATGGCGCGTGAAATGTAATCTGTGTTTTCACACTTTTCGGCATTATTTACACTCGGGTACAACCGCAACGAGACTGTCGTTGGTTTCTCCACAAACAATGAAGATTAGTATTATGGTTCTGCTAAAGAATTGCGACATTATTACATTTTACAAGTAAATCTCTTGTAAGGAATTGAGAGGTTGCTGGTAATAATTGTTTGAATTTATCGTGTCTAATCAAATAGTGTAACTTTTTTATAGCAATATCACAGAAGTCAGTTCTTGTAAACGATGCGACGAGAGATGAGTTCTTACCACTTGTTATTGTAAGAATTAACTACCCTCAACACAACAGTCAATACTTATTAATTATATTTAAATACATTTTAATTGCATTATCGTATTTAAAACAATGAAAGAAAACGTTCAAAATCTTTCCATTAATAAATTTAAAAAAGTAGTTAAAGAACGTTTGTGTGCCAAAGCCTATTATAAGGTCAATGATTTCATAAACGATGGCACATCTTGGGAGTAGGATGGCTTCTTGCAAGGCTACTTCTTCATTATTATAGGACTTACAATTATGTATGTGGATATTGTATATAATATTTAGTTACAAAATTGTAAACTTTATTTTAAAAGATTAATTTTTTTCTCACTTTTTTTGGTAAAAAAGTGGGCCCCGTGCGAGTTTCTTACGCCGGTTCTTCTCGCCGGGTTAGTTCCCGAACCGGTGGTAGGCATCATGTAGGACTTTCTGAAAACATTTATTTTAAATTTATTCAGAAATAAAACAATTTTGATTTTGATTTTTGATTTTGATTTTTGATTTTGAATGAAACAAAATAGTAACGTAGCAAAATTGACTAATCATTGCAAAACCTATCAAACAGTAAAAGGCAATGAGAGAAAGAAAATTAAAAGCTGTTACAAGCGAGCTGCACTAGCGGTAGGAGCTGCACAAGCTGCGCCCGGCGGCGGCGCTCGCGATAATCGCGAACCAATTAAATGAGCTTATTTCCGTAATTCTGAGCGATTGCCGCTCCGAAACCTTTCATTACACTGGGCCTCGTCACCAGCAAAATAAACTCTAACATCATAGACACAGAGTTCAAAATTAATCGCGTTATCACTGCGAAAACGTGCTGATTTTATACACGATTGTGTTCAAACGATTATGTGTCTTATTGTGTTCGTGAAGAGGCTGTATTCCCGTGAGGACGACGATGAAAAGTCGTAAATGGGAAATTGTGAGCTAACTCAGCGATGGAATAAAACAACTCTTTGCGCTAATAATGAGAAAGTATACGTAGAGCAGCTCGCCATAGAGACGCCAATTACCAATCATTATTTTTGTTAATCAAGCTTTTAAGGCCCGAGTGCTTTATTTTTAAGGCCTATTCTAGGTAAATGCAAGTCCTGTACTCCTTTGTTAGAATAAAAAAGTAGTACGTTTCTCTTTTACAAAATATGAAAGACGTAACATAATATTTAATGCAGAATATATCTAATCTGTCTGGACCTAGAATTATATTTTCAAACACTTGTTTGGAAAACAGAGATATGAACCTGTAAAATCAAAGAACTAAAAAATATGGGATGTAAGTTGTACGTAATTTACTCCCTAAGGGAGATCGCAGACGGCAGACTCGTGTTGTTGTAAATTCATCGATCATTTCAACAGTGACTTATAAGTATTAGAAGGAAACATTATGATTTTTTAAATTACTACCAACCTTCTCGAATCTTCCGATTCTTCATGTTACTAACTGCTGTTAGTAACATAACATGCTTCTATAAGTATAATACTGTTCCTACAGGTAATTTCCTAAATAAAAATAAATAAAATAAAAAATGTTTTATTTCTAAGTAAATTTGAATCAAATTTTTTCAGAATGTCTACCTGATGCCTACCACCGGTTCGGGAACTACCCCGGCGAAAAGAACCGGCGTAAGAAACTCGCACGGGTTCCACTTTTTACCAAAAAAGTGAGAGAAAAATTGTTCTTTTAAAATAAAGTTTACAATTTTGTAACTTAATATTATATACAATGTCAGCATACATAATTGTAAGTCATAATATAATAATGTAGAAGTAGCCTTGCAAGAACCATCCTACTCCCAAGATGTGCCATCTTCTATGAAATCATTGACCTTATAATAAGCTTTGGCACACAAACGCTCTTTGACTACTTTTTTGAATTTATTAATGGAAAGATTTTGAACGTTTACTGGGATTTTTAAAGGCGTATACATTGACCTTTAAAAGATTTACTGACTTTACTAAGTCTGATCACTGGCATGTCCAGCTTGTGCTTATTTCTAGTATTTCTACAGTGAATGTCACTTTTAACTTTAAATTTATTTATATTTTTTCTAACATATATTACATTATCCAAAATGTATTGAGAAGCAACAGTTAGAATACCAATTTCTTTAAATTTATCTCTCAGAGATTCTAAAGCAGACATTTTATAAATAGAACGTATGGCTCGCTTCTGCAGCACAAATATTGTATTAATGTCGGCAGCGTTTCCCCATAAAAGGATTCCATATGACATCCTACTATGAAAATAACTAAAATATACTAATCGTGCCGTGTCTTCGTCAGAAATTTCTCTAATTTTTCTGACTGCATATGCTGCAGAACTGAGCCTACCTGCTAGATTAGCAATGTGAGGACCCCACTGTAATTTACTATCAAGTGTAATACCTAGGAATACAGTATTATCTACCAAATTCATCTTCTCATCATTTAATAGCACATTGGTTTGGACTTGCCTAACATTGGGCAAAGTAAACTTTATACATTTAGTTTTACTAGAATTTAAAAGTAAGTTATTAACATTAAACCAATGTACTATTTTTGAGAGAGCACTGTTTACCTCGTCGTAGTTCGTCTGTTGTCGCTTCACTTTAAAAATAAGTGAAGTGTCATCAGCAAAAAGCACTATCTCATTATTATTATCCTTTACTAGATAAGGTAAGTCATTTATATAGATGAGAAAAAGAAAAGGGCCTAGGATAGATCCCTGTGGGACACCTAATTCTATTTTGGTTCCATTGGACCTTTTACTATTTACCTCAACCCTTTGAGTCCTATTTTTAAGGTAAGAAGTCAAAAAGCTGAGAGCAGAGTCCTTTATGCCGTAGTGGCGCAGTTTCCTGATCAATGTAGCATGCTCAACACAATCAAAGGCTTTGGAGAGATCGCAAAACACACCTAAGGCATCCTGCGACTCCTCCCAAGCTTTAAAAATACTACAAAGAAGTCCTATACCAGCATCCGTTGTGGATCGACCCTTAGTAAATCCGTATTGGTTATCGTGCAGCAAATTATTTTAATTAAAATGCACTAGTAATTGTTTTAAAATATTTTTTTCAAATATTTTACTAAAGGTCGGTAGAATCGATATAGGCCTGAAATTAGTGGGATCCGATTTAGTCCCGGCTTTAAATAAAGGAACAATCTTGCTATGCTTCATCAAGTCAGGAAAAACGCCATTTTTTATGCAGTCATTAAAAACATTGCTAGATGAGGAGCTACGATATCAATTATTGATTTAATAATTTTTCATTGTCACAGGAATAAACACAAGATTTTTCTTCGCGTCACTGTCATATTTCATATTAAAAGAAGCTATTTGTCTACAGTGATCAGAACTTAGCTTATTAATTATTTCTTTTTTATGAGGAATAAGATTAGTAAATATGTTGTCAATACAAGTGGCTGTAGTCTCACAGACCCTTGTAGGTTCCTGAAACAAACTGTAAAGGTTATACGATTGAAATAAAGATGTGAATCTAACAGTAATGGAAGTTAAATCTAATAAATTAATGTTAAAATCACCACCTTTTTGTTAGATGCACATATTTTTGACAAAATTTGTTCCATTGTTACTGCAAAAGAATCGTATAACCCTGATGGAGGCCTATATACGCCCACAATGATTAGATGGCTCAGCTCTATGCAAGCCACTTCTATTATTCGTTCAGTAGAGAGACTGACGATATCCTTACGTTTCTTAAACTTCAAACTGTTTCTGATTAAAATTAGAGAGCCTCCTCTAATGGCATTTTCTCTACTGAACGAACTTGCTATCTGGTGATCATTGAAATTGAAAATGAGTTCATGTGATCTGAACCAATGTTCAGATATACACATAATATCAATGTTAAATTCCTTTAAAAATAACTCAATTTCAAGTTCTTTACCTACCATACCTTGTAAATTCTGATGCACCAGATTAATCAAATTACATTTATTTTTCCTCAGTTTAATTGAGTCTATCAAGTTATTGGTAGGATTTTCAACATTAGACTTGAACTTAATTCATTTGTGCAAGAGATGTCCTCCATTGTCTTATTATCTAATTTAAATAAGTATTTGGAACATATTCCAAATTGTTAACACTATGACTAATATTCTGCTCAATAAAAGCAGTAGTCGGGGAAGCCAAAAACTTGGCTGGGTTTATGTATAAAAAGTTAAATAGCAACTTGGCTATACGTCGTTTATAAAAATAAGATAAGAAGAACTTATCTCTTTTCATTGTGGATACCTTAAAATCTAAATTATTGATATCTATAACCTGACATTCCTTATGTGAGTCATTCAAAATTATACAATTATTATTTACAGCAGTATACATAAGGCTGTTCAGCTGATATCTAGTAAAATTTTCTTTATTATCACTCTTTGGCAACATTTGTATATAAGGATAAGGAAAAGTAAACAAGATAACTTTTTTTAAATTTTTCAATACTAAATAACTGGTCCAAAAATTCAGTCATCTGTTTCGTATTTACCTTTCCTTTCCTCCCAACTAAAATTATTAATGTACTATTCGGACAATAATTCATAGTTAAGGCCCTTTTTAAAATTTCACTGTATGTAGCTCCGGGCATACAAAAATTAGAGATAGATTGTCCAATACACATTCTATTCAAATATACAGCCAAATCTTTACCTAACTCGTCACTGAACAAAGTAATGTGTGTTGGGCATTCAGTATGCACCTTCTGACTGGAACATATATCTGCTACTTTATTTAAGACATAGAGATCTGTTTTATTTGAGAAGCCGTTGACCCTCAATAGAGAGTAAACCCAGTCCTCATTGTAATGAGTCACTTCGACCAGATCATTCATAGCTGATATATGCCCCTGCATTTCATGCTGTGACAATTCATATTTCTTTTTCAAATTATCCAAGGAGTCGAGGAGTATTGAAATTTCGGCCTGAAGGTTGCATACATCGGCCTCATAGCTACATTTAATTTGCTCTAAGTCAATTTTACAATTTAGCAAATTATTATTCAATTTTTGGTTTTCTTTAGCAATTTTTGATAAGTTATTTATACATTTTTTATTTTTCAGTGACAGTTTACAGTATTGTTTGATGCACTTTCTGATTTTAATGTATTTCTTTAATTTTTTCTTATTATTCATTTTACACAGTGGTAATGTATCGTCACCGGTCAAATCAATAGTAGAAATGTCAACGTTACATGATTTTCTGTTAGAATCAAACTTACTTTTGTTACAAATGAGTTCATCAAATAAAGTTTGTGTTTGGGTGGCACTTTGAACATGGGTTTGTTCTTCAAGCTTTAAAATATAGTCCTCAGCATTATTCAGTTTGGTTTTTAAGTTAGCCGAGTTCTTGAGAGTGTTTTCATACTCCTCCCTGCATTGGTCGAAGCCGTCGACGATGCTCTGTAGTTCCATGTTTTGTTTCTGAATGTCATCAAAGTCCAAGCTTAACTTTTAAGTTCTAATTTTAACTCTTTATTCTTTTGTAATACAGATAGCATTTCTTTTTTATTATCATCTCTCTCCCTTAACAGCATTTGGCACTGGTACCTATATTGTTTTAGTTCTGCGAGGGCCACACGAAGTTGCTCCTCAGTACGGCGGGCCACGGCTGAGCGAGTCATCATTTTGCTGTCCATTCCCGAGCACTGAAATTGGTTTTTTGGTATGTTAGGCTTAAACGACTTTGGTAGTTAATATTGCAAGTCACCTTTTACTTTATAAGCAAAAGCCAGCCTCAATATTTTAATGTAAGTAATGTAATTTATGTACAGTTACAAAGCAAATGGAAAGACTAAGCAAAATGATAAGAAAGGAAATAAACAAAGAACAAAGTGCGGAAGACAGTTATATAGACAAATTGAATAGTTTATATGAATATAACTGTACAACTCAGAATTTGCAAACTTAAATTCTGAGTCTTTTTGAGGATGTCTCTTTGCTTGTATAATGTATGTAAAGTATTTGGGGTTTGTGTTTGTCTGAGCTTGTTGTTTTTATCTACAACTTCGCTTCCACGACTTGTCAAGCCAAGAGAGAAATAAACTTAGCCAAGTGTGATTGTGGACGTATCTCACTGGGGTGAGAGGTGTGGAGTGGATTTATTGTTACAATTATCGTAAAAAGTGACTAAAAGATTTAAAAATAAAAGCAATACTCCCCGGGATTAAGCAGTCCTTGAGAATAATCCAGCTCCAATTATTTGAATTCGTCCAGTCGTTGACAGGTGCACTTGACTTGAATTTTATATTACAAAATTACACAGTTTTACACAAATACTGCTAAGGGTTGAAGAGTAACAATAGTTTTTAACACTTATACTTTTGTTTTTAAGTATTTATAGTGCAAAATAAAGCGTAAAACCTAATAAATTTGATTAAAATAGTCGGGGGAGGTGATAATTTTACATGTTGCCAATGCCTAAGGTGTAACAATCTCTGTGCGTAGCTACACTATGCCGGTGGGGCGGGCGGGCGGCGCGGGGCTAACTAAGTAGTTATTGAAGATGTACCTCCAGTCAGCCCGGGGAATATTGGTCCCCTGTTAACTGTTTTGTAAAGTTCTTCAACATTGGTATTGGTACCATGGTAGGTTCCAGTGCGCTTCACATACTTTTTGTTACTTTATATCCCAATATTATTGTGTCAAATTTATAATAGCAGGGGACGGAGTGGATTACGACATCTCTCGGCGAAGATGATTTTAAGATTTTAAGAAGAGAGAGAGAAAAAAATTAACAATCGTTTGTAGAATAAGTATTGTCTTTAGGCCCGATTCGACCAAACTTGAAGTTACACGAGTATAACTATCATGAGAATAATTTTACTCCTTTAATTTACTCTAGGGTATAATCGTTTGCATTTTACCAAGTTACTCATAGAGTATGAAATAAAATGTCAATTATAGTTCACAATGACACCGACCGTGACAGTTGCACCCTGTTGTGCAACTATTCTCAGTTTAATATTTACTCCACCAAAATAGCCCGTTTAATTATTTACTCCCGTGTAATTACCTCATTCTTGGATTAGAAGTTGGAAAAACGCAAAACCAGCTTACTCTTAGATTAGGAGACAGTTATACTCGAGTAAAATTTTACTCCAGTTTGGTCGAATCCGCCCTTAGTGTTATAGCCCCACTGGGCTATAACACTAAAGACAATACTTATTTATGCAGTACTCACCCCGCGCTGAATTGGTTCATAACACGTTTTATGATTATTTGATAAATAAACTGGTTATGATGCACTCACCATAACCAGTTTATTTAACAAATAATCATAAAACGTGTCATGGACCAATTCAGCGCGGGGTGAGTACTGCAGCAAAAATACAGAATCATGAGGTGCAAATGAGAAATGTCCGCGCGTGACCACGCGCGCGCAGACACGCGGACAGTCCCGACTTCAATTAGGATATAATATTTATAGTTTCAGATTCTAAAGAAAATTACTCCATGATCCACTCGATACATAGGAGGCCGAAGGTTGAGTTTTGGTTTCAAACAAAATAATAATATTGGTGTAAAACAGTTTCGTAGACCTAATAAATATTTGCCTCTCAACTATTTTTTCGTCATTTTTTCCTACGTGTTGAATCGTTCGTTACTACGTTCCTATCTTTTGTAGATCCCAGGCAGCGTCGCGGAGTCGTTATCGGGGTAAGAGAGTGCGGTGCAAGAAACCACGCCCGGTAAACCGTATACCGTATACTGCACTAAATAATATTTTACTACATTTATATTCACAAATATTCTTTTAAGAATATTTGTGAATATAAATGTAGTAAAATATATAATAAGAAAAAGATTGTATGAAATCCTCCCAACTCGGGACTAACATCGGGTATTAGTAGTAGCTTTCCAATGACCATCTTTCTAGCGTTTTCCAGCTGTTTTATTTTAAAAAAAAACTAGATTACGCCCGCAACTCCGTTGCGCCAAAATTCGTTTATCGCGTGGGAACCGTACATTTTTCCGGGATAAAAACTATTTTATGTCCTTACTCGAGACTCAAAATATCTCCATGCCAAATTTTAGCAAAATCGGTTCAGTGGTTCGAGCGTGAAGAGGTAACAGACAGACAGACAAGCATAAAAACTTTCGAATTTATAATATTAGTATGGATAACCAATGTCCTGCAGTGTCCGTGTCGCGTGGTGACCGTCACTAATCATGTGCAACACGTGATGACATCCGACTGTCGCGAGTCGCCGGACGTCGCCGCTTGTCGCCGGATGCCGCGACAATCTCGACGGCGACTTCCTTCATCACAACAATTGTTAGCTACTTTTTAATATTATTATGTTTGTTTTATGCCATATTTTAATTGTTACACTTAATGCGTTTTACTATTACATATTTACATAAAAAGTATTCTGTTAGTAAAACTAGGAAGCCTCTCCATATCTGACCTGTCAGGTGATCTTCTCAGCCGTGCCGAAGTACCTACTGTAGTGACTGTCGGAATAAGCTATGATAGCGGAATATTATATTTCCCGTTTCTGAGGTTCATTTTTCCGTAATTGACGTGTTCTAAAGTCAACTTTTTAATGTTCTGAATCTTGATTTAAAAGAAAAATAAACGTATCTACTCTGAAATAAATGAACCTATTTCAAAATGGTATGTAATTGAGAATCAAAACTTCCCTATCTCAAAAACTACTAAACCGATTTTGATGAAACTTGCAACATTCTGCTTTCCCTAAGTTGAACAATACCTAATGCAACAAAAAAGGATTTCTTAAATCGGACTTGTAGTTCCAGATATATGCGTATTGCGTAATGCGTATAACACAAACGTAAAAACATACATACACTTTTAAGATTTCGGAAAATTTGTTCAGACGCTGATATACTTAGGGTGGGTTGCACCAACTTACTATAACTATAACTGTAACTTTAACTACAATGCAAAATGTCAAATATTTGGTTAAGTTCAGTAATGGACGCCATATATTTTAACGATGACCATAAAGCTCGACAAGGCTTTAAATTAACGTGACGAAAAAAGCAACTAACGCTGTCATCATTCCAAAACGCCATTTTTGGCAGTTCTCCTTTATCAGCGCGGGTTATTATGGGCGGGCCACGTCCATTTAAAGCCTTGTCAGACCAGCAATAGACATATTCTGTCAAATCTGTGGTCAAAGTTAAGGTTAAATTTAAGTTAGCCTTAACTATATAATAGATAACCATAATTTTGACCATAATTACTGTAACAGCTATAAGTGCTATAACCATGCCTCTGGTGCACCGTGCAACCCAGCCTTAGACTAACATAATATACGAAAACTGGGCAGTTCTTAAAATATTACATACATACGGGTCGAATTGATAACTCCTTTTTTGAAGTCGGTACCTCTATCCATGCAAGTTCAAATTGAAAAAAGTTGGAAGCCTAACCTAACCTATGCAATACAGTATTTATTTTAGAAATATAAATTATAATGTAATAAAGATTTTAAAATATACTTAATATACAAAATGCAATTTGTGGTCTTCTCAAGCTTTGATGGTACAAAAATAATATTTGAACCAACAGTGTCATCTAGTATCGAGTAGGAAAAATTGTGAATTATTTAGAATTGAATTTTAAATAGACTTATGAATTATTGCATCTGTGCAATCCGCAGATCTTGTTTTTGTCTTAAATTACATGTAGACTTGTTGTTTAAAGGTTTAAAGGATAATTTTGTAATTAAAATATTTTATTATTGGCATTTAAAATATATTTAGGAACGTCATAAATGACAACATTTTTAATAGCGTAAATATTTATCCTTAGTAAAATTGTTTAAATAAAAATAACCACAAAAGCGCGATTCGGGCAAAAATAATAATTTAAAATTAAATTTAACCTAGTAAGCTATTTAGCGCCATCTACCGTTCACTAGCCGCCCTAGTTTGCAACCTCAACTTCTGCTCGTCTTCGATGATGTCCGCTAGATGGCGCGCGGCGGTGTCTATGTCCTCCATCTTTATTTTGCTGAAGGTCAATCGCACGTACTGACAGGGGGCGTTGGTGTCGAACAGAAACGCCTGGCCGGGCACTACCATCAGACCGCGCTTGAAAGCCGTGTTGAATACCTAGATATAGAAAGATTTATATTATAAATGAGCTAAGCTAGTGACTGTCGAATGCGAATCATCAATGCAAGACATCTACGACAGCACAGAAGTTTAGTTCTAAAAGTAACTAGAGTTGAGTAAATAGTGGCAGTAGTTACCTATACCAAAGAAGGTACGACGCCGACTTTGTGATTTTTTTATTCGGGAATTAGTTAGTGCCCTTTGCAAAATAAAATGAATGTAAATTATGTAATGACGAGTGAACAAACTTCGATTTTGAATTGATAATATTTTATCTATCCAAAACCGCGTTGCGTTTTCTTGTCGGCTGGTTCTAGATGAACTTAATTTCTTTCAATGTAGCCACTCGTATACATAAACCAGAAATATTATACTCACCATATTATAGATATCGTCGAGCTCCCTGACCCTCAGCCAGTAGAACAGTCCCGCCTTGGGCTCGGTCCAGTCGGCCGCGGGGTCCGCCTGCCGCAGCGCCGCGCCGAGCGCCGCGCGCCGCCGCCCATACAGCTCGCGCGCGGACTGCAGTTGCGACGACAGCGCCGGGCGGTCCGAGAGCAGTCGGTGCATGATAGTCTGCAAGTGGGATAATTATTAGGAAATGTTTAAATAACCTTAACACACAGCATGACAAAACAAGCCATTTCTTAAATAGAGCTGGAGACAATATATTTTTTTTATTCTTTATGTACAATTTTCTAAAACTAGCTTAAAATATACCATACATCAATAGAGTACATGGTGTGCTTATCTCTAGAAGAGATCTCTGCCAGCAGACCTACAAGACATTGTGAAAAATAGAGCATTAATTTTGTAGACTTTGTAAATAGTAAACAAAAGAATAATGAAAACGTAATAAAATTAAACATGCACTAAATGAAAGGATGACTAACATAAAGGAATATTAATTATTGACATTAAAGATTTTGGTCTTACTGGACTTCAGCTCCGCCTTCAACTCGGTGGATCACGACATTTTGTTAGCCATACTAAAATCCATTGGTGTCTCGCCATCTGCACTCTCATGGTTTGACTCATACCTAAGAGGACGAAAACAGCGTATTTCTACTCCAGACAGATGCTCTGAATGGGTCTATACATTGGTTGGGGTCGCGCAAGGAGGAATTTTGTCTCCATTGTTTTATGCAATATTCATTTTTGACAGCCTTTACCTTTGTTCATGTTGCAAAGCTTACGATAACGAATCGTTACGAATCGTTACATCTTCGTAATTAGCACTGACAACTTTATGTGATCTCTGATAATAATAAACTGAGTAAAATTTTTGTCACTGCTTATCGTACCCGCACGTTGTCAAATTGTGACCATACCTGCCTGGATACAAATTTTAGTTTACACCGGTTACAATCTGACAATAACTGACACTAATCCTTCTGTAGTATAATGAAAAATGCAGCATGTCTCACCTGCGACAGCGTGCAGGGGTGCAGCAGCTCAGCCTGCTGCAGGCGCTCGGCGGCGGCTAGCAGCGGCGCGGGCGCGGTGAGCCAGGCCGCGCGCAGACCCGCGCTAACCACCTTCGACAGTGAGTCCAGCCGGATCACGCGACCCACACTGTCCAGCGACAGAAACGACGGTGGCGCGGGCTGGAACAGTCGTGGAACATGAGATTAGTGTTAAGTTTAAAATTGTAACAAAATGCGTCAATTATAAGTTTTTTTGGAAAAATATAACCTGTGTATGTGCAATAAAACAAAATTGGCACTCTTTTAATCATAAAACCAGATAAGTAACTCAGGCAGTATGCTAGAAGAAACGTACCTAGTACCTACACATAATATCCATATGCTATAAAAATAAATATCTTTTTTTACAATTATCTTATATCTTTAAACGAACGAGCAATTCTTGTATATATATATATATATATATATATATATATATATATATATATATATATATATATATATATATATAATTGGAATCTCGGAATCGGCTCCAACGATTTTCATGAAATTTAGTCAATCATTAATATAATAGTAGAATCATTTTCAGAAAATGTCTTTTTACTCGTGTTTTATTGATAATCGATAAACTGAAAAATATGACTCTTCCTGACATCTATTGGCGAATAATAATACTATTATGTGAGCAACTAATTGTTTTAACGACCAGCAGATGGCGTTATTAAGTAACACGAAGTCAATGAGTGTTTGCTATAATACCGAGCAAAGCTCGGTCATCCAGGTACTTATATTTAAATCTCTATCACCACATCATATTATATTCTTGAACATGTATTCCAAAATTATAACTCACTTCATCATAATTCAAAAACATGTAGGGGTCGTCCTCAACTATCAAGAAGTCGTACTGGCAAGCGAGCTCGTATATCCGGCGACGGCGGGCCTCGGGCAGCACGGTGCCCGTGGGATTGTTGCCGGTGGGCACGAGGTACAGCATCTTGGGCAGCTTGAGGCCCTTCCGCGCGCGGGCGTGCAGCACCTCCTCCAGCCGCGCCGGGACCAGCCCGTCCGCGTCCTCCGGGATGCCCAGGATTTCGGGGTGGTAGGGCCGCAACTGGAAATCATATCAATATGAATTTAGTTTCCACATTTCAATGATAACAATCATTTTTAAAGAATTCTCGCAAGTGTTTTTCTTTGAATAATTATCCAAGCGCTATTAAGGGTGGGTTGCACCAGAGGCGTGGTTTAAGTTAAAGTTATGGTCAAAGTCATGGTTATAGTTAAGGCTAATTTGACTTTGACCTCAGAATTTGACAGAAGGCGTTGCTGGTCCGACAAGGCTTTATAAGAACGTGGGCGGGGGCGCTGCTGGTAAAGAACTGTCAAAAGGGCGTTTTTGTATGATGACAGCGTTAGTTACTTTTTTCGCCATGTTCATCTATAGCCTTGTCGAGCTCTATGGTTATGGTTAAATATGGCGTCTTGATGGCGTCCATTTTTAACTTTAACCAAAGATTTGACATTTTGCATTGTAGTTAAAGTTAAAATTATAGATAAAGTTACAGCTGTTATAGTTAAAGTAAGTTGGTGCAACCCAACCTAATACCGTAATATTATGTTATTAATGTCTTGTACAGCTTACGTGCCGCTTTTTTGCTCGACTTGGCGGGGGCACTGCCGTGCCCCAGATTTCTTAAAACATAGAGGGCGCTTTGTCATAAGCTTTCATAATTCTTCTATAGATGGCACTATAAAATCATTTTAAGATAGTTCACGACTTTTTTAAATAAGTTCCGACTTTCGAGTCACATCCCTTGTCAAATAAAAACATAATATTATCATTGTTCCCGAACATAGTTTATGAACGCAATTGTAATGTCAATGTCAAGCCAGTTGTCTATCATACTTGTCAATTGTCATGTCTCCCTCGCTTTTGTTCACCATTCTGTGTATTCTATTAAAATAGAAGGAATTTATATATTCGATAAATATACAAATTTCTTCTATTTTAATAGTGTTTAATTATATATACAAATCAGAAACAATCATGTTTTGAGATGTAGTAGACAGGAGTTTAATGTGTCCTATTCTGTTAGGCACATTAAAAATACCTGAGGCCAATGATATTCTATGTTACTAACGTGAGGCTGTGTTGATTTTAAAGTAAAAATAGTCTTTATAAAATTTTTGAAAGATGGCGCTTTTAACTCAGGTCCTATAGTTTGCACATGCAAACAAAGATGGCGCTATATTACTTTCCCAATAACAGTCTGTCTCACCGCGCTGTGCAGGCCGGTGTAGGCGAACTGCGTGGTGAGCACGGGGTCGCCGGGCTCCAGCAGCAGCTCGACTACGTGGTGTATGCCGTGCTGCGAGCCGCACGTCACCAGCACGTCGCGGGGGAGGGGCGGGGGACGGTGTAGCGTCGTCTGGTACTCGCGCAGCTGCTGCAGGAGGCACGGCAGCCTGGAACAAAATCAAAAATCAAAATCAAAATTGTTTTATTTCTGAATAAATTTAAAATAAATGTTTTCAAAAAGTCCTACATGATGCCTACCACCGGTTCGGGAACTAACCCGGCGAGAAGAACCGGCGTAAGAAACTCGCACGGGGCCCACTTTTTTACCAAAAAAAGTGAGAAAAAAATTAATCTTTTAAAATAAAGTTTACAATTTTGTAACTAAATATTATATACAATATCCACATACATAATTGTAAGTCCTATAATAATGAAGAAGTAGCCTTGCAAGAAGCCATCCTACTCCCAAGGTGTGCCATCGTTTATGAAATCATTGACCTTATAATAGGCTTTGGCACACAAACGTTCTTTAACACCTTTTTAAATTTATTAATGGAAAGATTTTGAACGTTTTCTGGGATTTTGTTGTAAAGGCGTATAAACCCTTGACCTTTAAAAGATTTACTGACTTTACTTATTTCTAGTATTCCTAGAGTGAATGTCACTTTTAACTTTAAATTTACTTATATATTTTCTAACATATATTACATTATCCAAAATGTATTGAGAAGCAACAGGTAGAATACCAATTTCTTTAAATTTATCTCTCAGAGATTCTAAAGCAGACATTTTATAAATAGAACGTATGGCTCGCTTCTGCAGCACAAATATTGTATTAATGTCGGCAGCGTTTCCCCATAAAAGGATTCCATATGACATCCTACTATGAAAATAACTAAAATATACTAATCGTGCCGTATCTTCGTCAGAAATTTCCCTAATTTTTCTGACTGCATATGCTGCAGAACTGAGCCTACCTGCTAGATTAACAATGTGAGGTGAACGTGCAAGTTATTGGTATTGTGAAGGAAATCGAATGTATGAGATATTATAGGGTAGTTTTTATCGTGGAAAAGTGTATATTATAGTCAGGGTTCCCTAGAACATTTTTTTTATTACTTTCAAGCTAATGTTTTGTGAGTAGCAGCTTCATTCATGACAAACAACATTTTTATCTGCAAAAAATCTTGAAAGTAACAGAGATAGAAAGGATTTCAAACTTTGATTTGATGGTCCTAAAATATGGATTGTTCTATTTATAGGACAATGTTACTCTTAAATTATATAACTAATAACTTACAAAAAATATTAGCTGGTTAGGGTTCCGTTTTAGAGTTCTGTAATCAACAAAACTCGCGTAAACTTAAGTGGGCGACTAACCCAAAAACTCAAACATCGTCCTTCTTTATCTCTTCACACTCACGCAGGTCTTTCATATGCATAGGCCAGGTGAACGAGAACGACGCGGATTCATCGCCAAATTAGTTTTTTTCTCAATAACTCGATAAATATACAATATTTTAAAAATCCGCTAGGTTGGTTTCTCAATGATAGAATTGTATACAATGTGTTAAAATGTTAACTTAGTTCAATGCACGGTTGTGGCAATAAATGAAAAATTCCTTAAAATTAGATGCATCTTTGTGATTTTCTTCTATCGAGAAAATTTTAAAGTATCGTGTTTTTGCTCAGTTCGATTCTTGGAAATATAAAAAGTAGTACTAAAAGTAGTATCTAATTTTAGAAAATTAAACAATTCGGGGCTTATATTCAAGTATAAAAATGAATTATAAAATCGTAAATTTTTAGTCGCCCCCTTAAGAAATAAAAAAAAATGTTGTAGGGAACCCTGACTAATAGTTTCCATTGCAATAATATCTATTAGTAAGATAAAGTAATGCGAAAGTATGTCTAAGTATCTGTCTCTCTGTCTTTTGTTCTCATTTTCATTTTGTAACAATTAACAAAACAAAGTGATAATATCACTTTGATTTGTTACATCCTGTATAGCAAAAGTCTGTTTAAGACTGTAGGGAGGTCTCAAGTAAGCGAAAGCCCTTATCACATTATTATGTAATGCGACATCTTCACGGCCAAGGCAGGATCAGTATTTTGATAAAATTTCACGGTCGTCATAATCATAATATTGTCCCGCGAGAGTAAACAATTTCAGAGGCGCACTCGCTTATCTAATGTTTTGCTAATGAAAATTATGCCAACATAAGAGAGCAGAATGTTTATAGAAGATCTATTATTGTATGCTTAAAAACAAACGTTTGTTTGTTTTTAAGCATACAATAATCGCGAAAGTTAAAGAAAGCGATTTCAGAAGTGCCGAGCGTAACATAATTTACATGGGCGATGGGACCAATAAACGTTTACTACTTACTGGGCCATTATAAGCCCATTTTCAACAGCCGTCAGAAAAATAGTTTGAGAAAAATACGTTCCCTGGACTTTACAATATGTTCCATACCAAATCTCATAGGCCTAAAAACGGGACGGCGTTATACAGATTTGCCGTCTGGCCTGAGTCCTGACGCAAGGCTGTATTTCCTAAGACGTGATATCTAGACAGGTGTTAATGTGTCTGTCGCCGCTAAAACAACAAATAGAAATTTCAAAGTAAACGAATATAATAATAATATAGCGTTTCTTCAATTTTGAGATAGGAGCTCGATAGCAGTAATTTTTGGTGAGCTAGGGAAACGAAATTGTAAGCGACCATAACAAACAAGAAAGACAGTGGCGGTGCTAGGGGGTGGCGAACAGGGCGATCGCCCGAGGCCTCGCTCTTGCAGGGGCCTCGCAAGGTATTTTTTCGTAAGACAAAGGGCCTCGGGCCTCGCAAAGACCTCCCACCCGGGGCCTCGCACTGGGTAAGGCCGCGACTGAATAAATACTAAACTCTCACCCCTGTGAAGGCACATACTGCAGCGCTGTGGCGAGCTCGGCGCCGTCGATGGTCAGTGTCCCCCCAGCGGTGGTGGTCAGCTGCAGGTGCCGGAACGGGAACACCCCCTCGTTGGGCATCCCCTCCGCCAGCGACAGCATCTGGCGACCCACCTTGTACGCCAGGGACGCTGGAAATGGAACAAGGAAAGTTTCAAGTTCCTCGTAGAGTATACTGTATAGCTACTGCAACTAAAAATGACGCACCCCTCTCTCGTATTTACAGTATAACATTTTATACGTGTACCTATGGCACAAGCGTTACAGTAAATTAAATAATTAGCAAATTATCTGATCCTAAACTTTTTAAAAACCTCAAAGTGCATAACAGTACCTAATGAGATAATATCAAAAGAAGAAAATCCGCATAATGTCACAATAGGGGCTAAGGCCAGACTAACAAAAATAGAGGATACGACAATTGGGTATGCGTAGAGTCGTAGACCAGTGTCATCGAGCTTATTTCCCTTTAAATTATCTGCTTTACGCTTTACTTATCACTTATAATATTTGAAAACCGTACCGTAATCTATTTCCTCACTTTATACAAGCTAGAGCTTTGCTAAGAGTAATCAGCCTTCTCCACTGGTATACACAGCGTTAAACACAAACAACACTGGCTTGTGGTCAGTTTACATATTGATCAATTTAATCGATGGTGGCAGAGGTGGAACAAAGGCATCTGCCGGATATTTGGCACCAATGAAACATCTACATGCAAGATTTCACACATATTTTAACTAGTTTAAATAATTACATTTTAACTTTATCATGCAATTATTTTTGCAGCTTGAATTTGTGGGGTCGACGCACGGGGCAGAATTTATCTGATATTGTTGACTTTAAGTATAATTATATTACTAGCTCTGATATCCAGCGAACAACAATTAAAAACTTGCCAAACTCTGATAACAGATGAACTTAGAGGAGGCCGCGGACGTCTCGTAGATTAATCTATCTCTGAATGACTTTACTGATATTATAAAGTTAATAAAAACAGAAAGTGATGTAATTCGAATGACTCTTAATTCTTTCAGTGTTAGATAGCCCATTTATCGAGGAAGTGCCTTGTAGCCTGAACCTATTTAATGACGGGACTCGGGAGGTGAGGATAGATTCACAGTAAATAAAGCTTTTGGTAAAATAATAATAATAATAAATAGTCGTACACTGGCCGCTGGCTCTCCTTGGTCGTACTCCCATAGTGCGGACAGGGAGAGTCGCCGACCAGTGTCACATAACATTTAGATTAAAACTGTGTAACGGGCCTCTACGTGTTGGCTTCGGCCCCACGCATGCCTTCCAAAGGTCCAAGATTTAATTGCCCGTAGCCAAGGAATACCTTACACAAACATAATAATAATCTACTCACTCATAGTCCGTGTGAGCGCGGGTTCCCTGGCGGCAGCTCGTCTACTCACGAACCTCTGGTAGTCGTGCTCGTCCAGCACCCGGTGGTCGCTGATGACGGGCTGGTCGGGGTGGAAGCGGAAGATGTCCTCGCTGGAGTAGCAGCGACTCAGCCGCCGCAGCTGCCGGCTGCGCAGCTTGTGTAGCACCGACATTATGGTACACTTCGACTTTCAAAAAGGAACACTTGATTCTTTTTTTTAAATTTCAATTTTTTAGCTCGAACTTTTCGACGATTTATATTTTAAAAGAGTATAAAAAATTACAAAATAATACTAGGCGGTAAAGTTTCCAGAGTCAGCTGTCCCGTAATACTTTTTACTCGGTCAGTTTGGTCTCGTGACTGACTCCCCCGGCGCTCTGAGACTGACTGCTGTTATGTTGAGATAAGCTCTTCACATCTCAATGTTAATATTGTTTTAAGATTTTCATAACAATTTTTGCTAATATGCCAAGTGCCAACAAAATTTAAAGATAACAATGAATAATGTTATGGCCAAGGTTTACAACTCTGGCCAGTGGCGCACAATTACGTTGGCCCTGCAGGAGGATGGCCAGTCCTTAGCACTGCAGGTTCTGCCACTAGATTACTACTTACTGGAATAATTTTACTTGTTGCTGGTAGATGAGGTATAGACTTTCATAGTAACAGGTGTAAATTAAAAATAATTCATGGTTTATTGAATGTTTCATTGCAGTACTTGAAACTTGAAACACGAAATGTCTTACAAGTTGTGCGTCCCGTTGAGCACAGGAGTTATGTAACTCGCGAGCCATATTAGAGCATTATAAAATGTTATCTCAGCTCATTATCTAGTTAAGCCCACCTCAAGCGCCTCAACTAATATTTGGTTCTGAAGATGTCCTACGTCACAATTACCAGGAAACAAAAACGATTAGGTAACATAAAAATATTTTTTATTAAAAAGTAACTGTTAGATGAGAGTAGGTTTACAAGTTACACAATATGGGAATGGAGAGTCGCAATGGGTGTGTGAACTGTGAACTGTGAAACAATACTTGTTGTGAACCATAATATGTAATAGGAGTATGCGGCAAAGGAACGCGAAATGATATTTCAGGACCATCGCTACGAAAACTCTACAACAGAGGGAATTGGTAGCACCAACCCCAAACACAACGTTCGACTCATGGGTAGCATCAGGGACAGTACTCTAAATTCTACTGCGAAGGAGTCACAAGGCTTCATAGGCCTGAATTGGGACATACAACCAAAAATTCAACTATACTTTCGATCTTATACATATTATTATTAAAAAATAAAAATGTTATGAAATTAATGGTAGAGCATCGTCGCACCATCCATCGTCTAGAACTCGACTATTATTATTTTGAATTATAGCAATTCCTGATAAGTTACGCTGTTCCTCATAAGTCATAATAATTGACTGTTACATAAGATGCATTGTTAACACTGAATAACAATTAGTACGCATTTATATAAATTAGAATATCAGTCATTATTTGATCAGTGTGACTCGATAAGATGTTATTCTCCGATACCGGTTATATCCAGATTTCGAACATCACAAACCGATTTTATTGTAATCATTATAATTAATTAGTGTACTTTATGATATCTCGCTTGTACAATTTTACGTGACTTGTAAAAAAGGAAAGAATAGGAAGCCTTATGCCATCGACTAAGAGTCAACTATATCAGAGACTACAGTGAAGACGGCATGTTAAGGAAACTCTATGGAAGCAAAAGCCTAATTAATTTCTGGGTGTTACGTTACAATATCATAATATTGCCGTAACAAATTCACATGTCTAATTCAGTCTTTTGAACTTTACAAAATATGTTACATATGCTGTTAAAATTATTCGTCAGTACATGGACAGTCAGTATAAAGTCTCTGCTATATTCACATGAAGTAGTTGTGTGCGGGCGAGCGCGGGGAGCGCGGGGGGCGCGGGGAGCGCGGGGAGCGCGGCGAGCGAGCGTGCGACCGCGGCGTGGATCGCTCGCTGTGCGGCGTGCCTAGTGAACTGTCCGGGTACGACCTGAAGAGAAGGTTGTGGTGGTGTTACAACTTACATGTTACAACACACGTCACACTTGATATAGTCTACTCACGTTCTACCTATAATATTAAGGGCCTGTTTCACCACTTTCTGATAAAGTGCCTACTAGGCTATTCACAGCTTTTTTGACAGATTCTCCATACTTTTTTATTAACTTACCATCTGTCAAGTTAATTGGTGGATAGCCTTATCAGGAAGTGGTGAAACAGGCCCTAAGTTAGGTTTGTTTGCCACATTCGTGGTTTTTCGGTTTAGCCTCAGTAAGTATCTGCCGTAATCGCTGGATTGAATGTTAGATGCGGGTATAATTGCGTCTAAACTAGCGATCATCATACCCGCCGAAGCTACACAACGGAGACACGATACACTTAAATGCTACAGATGTGAACCAATCTTTACATAATATTGTAGTCTCATCAAAGGATTGGATTATAAGGACAGGGATTAAAAATGTCCTGCTAGCATTGACAGCTTTTAAATAGTATTCACCTGACGAGGCGGTCGGTGCGTGCGCGCAGGCGGTCGAGGGCGGGCAGCGGTGCAAGCGGGACGCTGCGCAGCGCCAGGAACGGCGCGCCCGCACTCACCATACACCGCATCTGTAGTACGGACGAATATTATTATAACATAATAGAGAGAAACAAGCCACAGATCGCCGCTTCCGTTTAGGAAAAGGGAGCAAGCTGATATTAAGTCTGATAACTACTACTATAACTGCCTGCTCATACGTGGGAGAGCCATGCTTCGGCACAAATGGGCCGGCTCGACTAGAGAAATACCACGTTCTCACAGAAAACCAGCGTGAAACAGCGCTTGGCGCTGTGTTTCGCCGAGTGAGTGAGTTTACCTGAGTCCCTTACCCTATTCCCTTCCCTACCCTCCCCTATTCCCTTCCCTTCCCATCCCTACCCTCCCCTATTACCCTATTCCCTTTTAATATTTTTTAATATTCCCTTTTAAAAGGCCGGCAACGCACCTGCAGCTCTTCTGATGCTGCGAGTGTCCATGGGTGACGGAAGTTGCTTTCCATCAGGTGACCCGTTTGCTCGATTGCCTCCTTATTTCATTAAAAAAAACTTGGGAATGTGTGGCATGTGGCTTGTATATGGTCAGCTTCAGCAACTGAAGACGCTATTGCTGCTCTAACCAAGCACATTGTTGATCAAATAGACCGTAAACAGAAATGCCTAGCCGTTTTTCTTGATTTCAAGAAAGCATTCGACACCGTCTCTATTCCCGTTCTTATCAAAAAACTAGAAAATAAAGGTATACGGGGAAGGCCCCTAGATGTGTTGTCTGACTATCTTCAAGATCGAAAGCAAAGGATAAAGATTGGTGACTTCGTTAGTTAGGACGAGGATATTTGCTATGGGGTTCCACAAGACAGCGTGCTTCGTCCAACTCTGTTCCTCGTCTACATTGACGACCTCTACCGACTCGAACTCAACAACGCCAAAATCTTCTCCTATGCAGATAATTCTGCTATTGTTTTCACTGGCTAATCATGGGAAGAAGTTAAACAAAAGGCTGAAGCTGGGCTCAGACTAATATCTGAATAATAATAAAAATAATAAAAAATTGGTTTATTTATCTCACCACAGGTACAATACAAGATGTTTTACACACTCTACAAAGTTATCACAACTTATGTGGGAGACTGGTGCCTAAACTAGGCGTAGCCTGTATTTCAGGACACCAGGATCTCGCTCGTTTTTTCTAGCTAGTCACACGGAGTAGTGAACTTATTATTATTGTTACAGAATAGATAATAGTACAAGTTATTGTGTAGCTTATAGGGTGTGAGGGTTAGTTGTGCTTTAGTGTGTGTGTGTGTGTGTGTGTGTGTGTGTGTGTGTGTGTGTGTGTGTGTGTTTACGTGTGGGTGTGTGTTAGTCCGGTACAGTTATCAGTTTTTCTGTGTTTTCGTAGTTAAGAGTTAGCAGCCATTCATTAATTTTACTTTTGCAAGATGTCTTCGTCATGAATGGCTCAATAACAATTTTCTTACCCTCAATGTTACTAAAACCAACTTTATGACTTTTACAAAGTACAATAACACGCAGCCCCCCACTAACTACAGTGTAAAAATTCACTCATGCAATCGTAATGCTCCTGTATGCCCCTGTCCTGAAATCAATAAATTTAAGACAACCAAGTACTTGGGCATAATGATTGATCAGCGACTGTCATGGCATGCACAAATAGAACTGCTGGCGGGTAGAGTTAGGAAACTTATCTGGATATTTAAATGTTTGAGACATTCCGCTACAAAACCTCTACTAAACCAAATTTATACTTCCCTAGCAGAATCAGTTATAAGCTACTGTATAATTGTTTGGGGGAGGAGCCATAAAAAGTAAATTAATAGAAGTGGAAAGAGCACAAAGGTCTCTCATTAAAGTAATGTACTCTAAACCATACAGATATCCAACTCACCTGCTTTATACTGAATCAAAATTGCTTACGATCAGAAAATTATATACCTTACACACAGTTCTAAAAGTCCTTAAACAATTAAATTATAGTAATAGCAAAACAACACATCGAAGAAATAAAAACACTATCGATAAAGTCACAGTAAGATCCGAGTGCTTTGTTGCAAGACAATATGCATCTCAATCCACCCACATTTACAACCTAATTAATAAAAAGCAGAACATTTATGGTTTAAGCAAATATAAATTGAAACAGACACTAAATAAATAGCTACTATACTTAAGCTACGACGAAACGGAAGCACTGTTTGATAGGTTATGTTAGGTTTTCCTTATCCAAAATGAAATTGTTTTTACCCAGCATGAATTTTGCTCATTTATTTACATCGTCATCGTCACACACAACACAGACACACGCACATCACCTACACCCACAACACACATACACACAACAGACACACCCACATTTCACCTACAGAAGTACATGTAACGCGCTTGCTTTCCAAATAGCTTTGATATTAGTAATTATAATAAATAAATAAAAATAATTAAATAGTAAACTTTTATACGTCCATGAGTAAACTCTATATTTCTCTTTGCAATAATATAACTAGCCTCACTTAATATACTTACTTCCCAAATTTATTGTTTTCGGCAGAGCGAGATTCCCCTAACAGAGGTAACTTTACTTAAAAGGGGGTCTCAAACACTGTTATTATATTGTATTTTAAGTTCGTGAATAAAGATTTTGTATTTTGTATTTTTGTAAAGCTTCACGATGCTCATTAGAGGTGACAGTGTAGTACTGACATTGTCCATGTTGGCGGCGAGGTCGTGCAACTTGGCGTTGAGGTCGTGCCGCAGCCCCGCCGCACGCACGAAGTCCGCACGCAGGATGTCACCCAGACCTGCGGGCAAATCCGGGATGAGTAAAGTTATCAAAAGAGAATCGTGTGAAAATTATGAAGCGCCCATACTCATGAATCAGGATTAGCCGATCCTATAAGTGTAAAGCTAATAGTTTCGCATAGAGTAAATGCGAAATAATCTGTAACCTCTTTACGCTTAAACCACTGAACACTACCTGCGTGTAAACAATTTTATGCGAAAATGTGCTCCTCGAACTTTTGCATACTAATTAATTTTAGGTCTGATCATCACGGGGTCAAGATAGGCCTACCAGCTTTCTCCAACAAGTCATCTATGTCGTGTGTCGGCTTGTCCTCTGTGGGAGACTCCACCGAGGATGCAGGGGAGGATTCCAGGGGAGGAGCAGTCAGGGACGCCTGGCCAGCAGCGGTCGGGTAAACTGAGGGCGGCTCCGGGCGGCACGGTGGTACTAGAACGAAGTTCATATTTTATTGGTTTACTTCGAAACTGTACTTTCATAGTTGTACACGCGCCTGTGTGTTCTAATATTTGATAAGAGGAATCCGTAGCTCGTATGGATTTCTACAAGATCCGCTATCAAAAGTTTTATTCGCCATTTGAGCAAAAAGTAAGGTTGACTTGCCTTTTACACATACGACGAACAACAGAGATGGCATGATATTTAACCGAGTATTGAAAATAATAATGACTCAAATGAAACTACTCGGTAAATCTACGAAGTGACAAACCATCATGACAGTCAGGCGGCAGGTCCCAGTATGAGGGTCTGCGGGCGCGCAGAGTGTGTGCGGGCGGGGGGCGGGGCGGCGCGGAGGGCGGGCGGAGTGACACCACCGCCACGCTGTCGCACGCGCTCACCAGGACCGAGCTGCGACCGCCGCCGTCAAACGAGCTGGCGGATGAGGACCAAAGTCTGGTTTAAAGTTACTTGATGTTGTCTGCAACTTCTTTAGCACCTAAATTCGTTTATCGCGAAAGGCTTAAAACGTATCAATGATGATGATATTAGATCAGGAAACAATCATCGAGTCATCTAGCTGTGCATAATAATAATTATTATTATGTTTTATGAAACTCAATATTTTAAGTACATAATTATAACAGTAGGTGCTAGATATGATATGCTCACATTTCATATCTCTCATCGTCTTCCGTTTCTGGGTTCGAATCTGGCTCTCCTCGCGGTGGACCTGCATCAAACAATGTAAAGGTCTTCTGTAGGCATGACTCTTAAGTCACTCGAAAGGTGACTTAAGCCATGCCAATGCCAAGGTTTAAGTTTTTATTTAGATGATATTTTGTAATTTAGTTAAATTGCCTATTGAAATGTAAAATATAAATAAATCTCAGAATAACTACAGAGTATGACCAAACTAAGTGATAATAGTTCAGGGTGTGTTTGAGTCCTCCGAGAAAGTGTCAAAACAGTTTTTCATTCAGCGCTGCTACTTTCATACTGAACTCTATACAGGGGACGCATACACAATTACACACCCTGAAGAATTATCTCTTTGTTTTGTTACACTCTGTACAGTTCAAATGCAGTTCGATCGCTCCCGACATTCGTTTTCTTATAAATAACGCTTTGGCGAACATTTGAAGCTAGCCGAAGCCGCAATTGGGTAATACACTACGGCAACACACCAGGATGCAAGCTGTGGACGCCGAACTCGACCCGCTTGCCGAGCGCGCCGAGGAACGGGAACCGCAGCCGCAATGACTGCAGGTGACGCTCCTCGTACAGCTCCCAGATGTGTAACGTCTGGAAGACACAATATTTTATGTATGTGTTTGTCTACAGTCAAAGTGTTGACTATCTGTAATTGTTCTGAACAGACAACAAATCCAGTACTTGCGCTTAGTGCCTAACGACAAACCGGACAAACAGGCTGGGTCCTTTTGGGCCAGAAGGCCCAAGGCCTTTATAAAGTTAAAAATGTTTTTGCTTTTATATTGTTCGGTGTCTTAATAATCCAATGCCTAAATAAAATAAATAACAGCCCTATTAATAACGGCAATTTATCATATTGGCCGCTGAACTCACTAAACAGGATTAAAACATACTGCCTGCTGGAGTGTAGTGGCAACGGCGTCGGCTACTGCATCAACTGTTAACATAAACATTACTAGTAAGAGTTCTGACCATGTTAGCGCAGAAGGCGATAACAATCTGCAGTGTGGGCAGGATGGCAACGTCCAGCGCCGGCGACGACACCGACAGCACCGCGTGCGCTGAACCACCTGCACAAACCAACGACCAGCTATGATGTATGTACTATCAGAGAAGTTGATTCCTAGTCAGATGGGGGCCTACGTAGTTTGGTTTGGTCGGCTGGGTTAGATGTAAGATCACAATTCACAATTAACATTAAATTGATATGATCCTACCAAATGACGTTGATCTGTCAACTGCCTAGGAATCTATTTCCTCGATCAAACGTCTGCGAGTATACGATGCACGATGTTATAGCTACTGTTTTCATAACACAAAAGATAAGAATCAAACCTAACCTAAATGCATCTTACATCAGAAAAAGCCTGATGAAGCGTTTCGAGAACAGTGTGATAGTAGATTCAAAACTGTGGCCATTCAGTAGCCAATTCATGTAAGCCCTATTTATTCCGATAAAGTGGACTTATACATTTAAAAGTACAATGTGTTCTATGAACTTACTATAATGATAGTATAGTTACAAACAATCAATGTTTTCATAATATTTAAGAAAATATATAAAACATTGGTGTCGTGTGCAAAATTTAATATATTTAACTAGAATTTCTCTGGACGTCACTTGTATAGTGTATACAGTGACACTGCTATACAGTTATGTTCAAAGGCACGGGTTACATCGCAGAATGATTGAGATGATGAGACTGAGAATTGAGCATATTAATATTATAAGTTTAAAGGACAGACATAACATAGCAGAATAAACATATTTTACAAACTTTAACAAAGACGCTGATGTTCCCCATACCTCATATTATTTGTCCTGTTTTTAACCAGATCTTAATAATTATTCTGATGTACCTGTGGTGCCCCACAGGCGCACGGCGTCAGGGCTGCCCGTCGCCAGCAGCCGCAGACTCATTACCGCGTGGAAACAGGTCACACCCTGCATAGACAATTTTTTTATTAGTGTTGTGCCAGCTTAATGCTAATGATCTCTCTTTACCACCTGCTGCATATTGGTAGTACGGAACAAGTACAAATTGCTATCTCGTTTCGAAAGGTATCCAATAATAGCCGGAATTTATTCGACCACATTTAAATACGTATTCCAATGATTTCTTACCCTAGGCACACTATACACGTAATCCGGTAGAAGCGCGCTACGGCGCAGGCGCATGCTGACGCGTGGATCGTGCGAGCAGGACAACATCGTGCCGTCCCGCTCGCACCGCAGCCGCCGCACCGCGCGCGCGTGCGCCCGCCACGAGCTCACGCTAACGTATGCTGACAGCGCCGGTGAGGACAGCTCCTGCGGGTAGATACAGAAAAAATCTACCCACTTTTATAGTTTTTGGTACGAAAATTCATATTATTGTATTTCACAATGTAACCAGAGTTATGTCTATTGTGATGTAACTGTAAAATGAAATTGAAGCTACGCGTACACACATTCTGCCTAATGTCTCAAATCACCATAACTTTTATCTGCTTGATGAAGAACATATCAGGCGTCAAAGTCAACAGTCAACACCCAAAGCATTTATTAATTGATGCCAAAACTTCTATTGCTACGAGATTGCACAAAATATATTGGGTAGACGCAATTATAGGTCTACTATCTGAAATTTATGACAGCAGATTTTAAAAAAATACCCTTGAGCATTGGATATTTTTTTATATATTTTGCACTAGATGACGCCCGCAACTCCGTTTCCGCAACAAAACTCGTTTATCGCATGGGAACCGTACATTTTTCCGCGATAAAAAGTATCCTATGTCCTTTCCCGGGACTTAAACTAGTATATCCATGCCTTTCAGCAAAATCGGTCCAGTGGTTTGGGCGTGAAGAGGTAACACAGACAGACAGACAGACAGACGGACGGACGGACGGACGGACGGACGGACGGACGGACGGACAGACGGACGGACGGCCCCACAGACGGACAGACGGACAGACGGACAGACGGACGGACGGACGGACAGACGGACAGACAGACAGACACACTTTCGCATTTATAATATTAGTATGGAAGTATGGTATGTTTAACACACATAATCAGCCGCTATAACAAAAAAAAGGATCAAAATGTTTTATTGCAATTACCCCGGTATTGCTAGAGTCAATTTATTTTCTCACTTATTGCCATCAGATTCTGGTAGACTTATACTTAGCAATTTATCCCTGACCACACCCTAGTTACATAACAGGCTGACTATACCATCCAGTAGTACATGTTGATGCGGTCGGTGGTAGTCTGCGGGAGCAGGGCGGCGCGCGGGCGGCGGAACTGGACCCGCGCCACCTCCCCCCGCTCCCCGCCCATCACCAGCGAGCACGAGTCGCTGGCGGATAGGGCGGGACGGTACGCCAGACACTAAGGGCATACACAAGTGTTATGTATAACTGGACACTACTTGTCGCGGCCCAGCAGCCCCAGCCCCAGGCTGCTGGGTAGTCACCTGCAAAATATTATTTTACGGGAGCACTTACAGTTAGAAGTTTAAGCTGTTAGAGGCTACTAAATTTTAATTTAAGAAAGAATCACAGACACTGTATGGCGCTCATCTTTATGCAATTAAGATTACGTAGGTACAGGTCTACCAGAATCTGATGGCTGACGGCCGATTTTCAAAAAATATCCTTAATCATTGGATAAATTTTTATACTTGCATGATTCACACACAGAGTAAGCCGCTAAAGGAAAAAAAAGGATCAAAATGTTCTATTCCTGTTACCCCAGTATTGCTAGTCAATTTATTTTCTCACTTTTTGCCATCAGATTCTGGTAGACCTATATAACTTATATTACTCAAAATGCGGCGGTAAGTAGAAAACGGTGTTTCACTGACGGTGGCCGGGTGATATAACTAAAACACACCGGCTCTATTTATAGTAGGTATGCACAGCGTGTAATACCCACCGTGGGTATATGAGGTAGACCAGTGATGCAGTGAAGCGGCGCGTGCGCGGGCGTGCTGGCCTCGTACACCGTCACGCTGCGGTCCGACGCGGTGTACGACACGCATTGCACGTCCTGACACATAAAAAATAATTACAATACAGAACAGACTTAATATTATATCAACATTAATGATTTTAGCACTTTATTATTATGTAAGTACCACTTATCAGGGTCCAAGACCCAGCTACCTTCTAATTTTTTTTTAATTCAATTAATTCATTTATTTTATTACCAACTAGCTGTCCCGGTGAACCTCGTGTTACTTTAAAACCTTCCCTGGACGTCTACGAATATTTTAAGACTAAAATCAGCCCAATCCGTCCAGCCGTTTTCGAGTTTTAGCGTGACTAACACATTTTAAAATCCATTTTTATATATATAGATATCGTTGGATTCAGCACATAGGCTTCGTTGGGCATGCAAAATACAATTTTTTATATTTCCGATATTTTATTGTTCCAAAGAGCAAAGACTGTACGTCAAAAAGACTGTACAACTAGTATAGGTTTTTGTAATAAAATGAAAGAATTGCCTTACTGGCATGTAGACGGCGTCGGTGATCCAGGAGTTCTTGACTCGGCGCTTGACGCCGGTCCTGTCGTAGAAGATCTGCAAATATACGTAAAAGGTAAACAATTATGATGGTTATAATGATGATGATGACGATGATGAGCAGGTATACCTCGTAGGAGTGCAGCAGGGCGAACTCGGCGGAGTAGAGCGCGACGCGGCCGCCGCGCGACACCGCCGCGTAGCAGAACGATGCTCCCGAGCTGATGCTCACCAGGCGCACCAGGGTCTCGCGCTGAGGATGTACAATGTTTACGATATTCAGAAAAAAATATATAGCTAAAACAGTCAAAACACTTTTGTCTGGATACATGATAAATTGATAATTAATCTATATACAGAGTGCTTTTGTTTATTGCGCACACACTTGGGCACTATAAAATTACTCCTGCTTAACTGGCCTGGTTTCATTAAAACCAGAGTGCTCTTGTGTATTGCCCACACACTTGGGCACTATTTTTTTTTTTAATGAAATAAGGGGACAAACGAGCAAACGGGTCACCTGATGGAAAGCAACTTCCGTCGCCCATGGACACTCGCAGCATCAGAAGAGCTGCAGGTGCGTTGCCGGCCTTTTAAGAGGGAATAGGGTAATAGGGGAGGGTAGGGATGGGAAGGGAATTGGGGAGGGTAGGGAAGGGAATAGGGTAGGGGATTGGGCCTCCGGTAAACTCACTCACTCGGCGAAACACAGCGCTAGCGCTGTTTCACGCCGGTTTTCTGTGAGAACGTGGTATTTCTCCGGTCGAGCCGACCCATTCGTGCCGAAGCATGGCTCTCCCACTATAAAATTACTCCTGCTTAACTGGCCAGGTTTCATTGAAACCAGAGTGCTTTTGTTTATTGCGCACACACTTGGGCGCTATAAAATTACTCCTGAGTAACTAACCTGGTTTCAGTACGCGTCGTGGCCGTTTTCATTAGGGCCACAACACGGATTCTCGTCGTGGCTGTTTTTAAATGCTCAGAACGCGTCATGGCTTTTCTCGATTACCACAACGCGTTGTGGTCGAATAGCACGTCAGCCACGACACGAATTTCGCTTTGTGGTATTACTGTGATTACCAGAACGCGTCGTGGCCTTTTTCACTAGGGCCACGACGTTAATTTCGCGTCATGGCCGTTTTACTATTACCACAACGCGTTGTGAGCCATTTTTTCGCTCACTGAGCGTTTTCGGTCTTTGAGCGTAACATATACAAAACTCAAAGGTGACTGACTGACATGGTGATCTATCAACGCACAGCCCAAACCACTGCACAGATCGGGCTGAAATTTTGCATGCTGGTAGATATTATGACGTAGGCATCCGCTAAGAAAGGATTTTGATCAATTCTACCTCCAAGGGGTTAAAATACGGGAGGAAAGTTTGTATATAATATTACTTCTTAACGCGAGCGGCCTATGTCCAGCAGTGGACGACTATAGGCTGATATGATGATGATGATGATGAACGCGAGCGAAGCCGCGGGCAAAAGCTCGTATATTATATACGGCGAAAAAAATCACTTTCGTTTGGAGTCTTTTAGATAGATTCACTAGAGAAAACCCCATCCTAAAGTCAATTACAAGTCTGTTTCGTGAGAATTGAGATTAATTCTCAGGGATGGCCGGAACCTACCGGTTATACTTATTTGAGTCGAATTTTTCATATAATATCATTGTTTGAGTCCCAATTATTGGGCACGGTCACAACCTCTCCTTTTGTAGTCCCCCAAAACTAACGTTAAAAAGTTTATATACCATGCAGTGTTTAAGCGTGATGACCGTCGGATCCGGCGCGGGCTGCCACTTGTCGCGCGTCGCGTCGCGTGCCCCGAGCCGCGCCACCAGCCGCGACCACCGCACGCGCCCGCCGCCCAGCGGGTCCAGACACGACAGCAGGGACCGCGCGTGACCCGCGTAGTGGCCGCTGCCTGGAATATAGAAGATAGACAAGGGTGTTTTGATGTTTTCTTTGATATTGTTTTTACTTTTTAATTTTGCAAAACAGAAAAACAAGAAAGCAGATTGTCAGTTGTCACAAGGGCAGACCCATAAATGTATGAGTATGACATCACGTTAACCGAACGACCCAGGCGTGCTCGCGCATCAAATTGCGAGTCAGCAAACTACAGCGCACAAAACTCTGGCAATTGCCCCATTCACATACATCGGACCGTCACATTGTCTAGACTCTAGAGGTTGTCGAACATCTCCGTCATCACTAAAACCGTCAGCAAATACCGAATATCTCGTGCAGTGCGTCTATAAACCCCTGGTGGTCGATGTACAGGTCCTCCCCGCGCGGACTGTCCGCCGGAAACTCCACACCCTCCTCCGCCGCCGCCGCCCGCACCGCCTCCTCCACGCGTCTGGAATATAAATATTATACGTCGCACAATATCATTATATATTATAAGCATGATTATTAGCGACATGGGTGCATCTGTCGCAGCCGACTGGTTTAAATAGCCGTTCAATCAAACAGCTAGCCCTTTGACTGAACAACGCCATTCAATCACACGGCTATACGTCGTTTAGCCGACTTGTTGACTACAACGTTCAACACTACAGCTAGACGACGCTTAGCCTACTGGTTTAATGGCAAATTAACTAGGGCGACCATTAGCTTAATATGTAATTTGGGAGAATAGGAAAACTTTTTGTATTTTATTGAAAGATTATTCTCGGATTAAGTTTAAGGGGTGACCAAAAGTTTAATGCAATAAGTAAAAATAAAAAGTCTGAGGCGTGTTTTGTGACACGCAATCACAGTTCTAACCGGACCTAACCTACTTTTGGACTTTCTGGATTGTGTTTGTTTTATGTTTTGGCGGGGGGCTGCGCCCCCCGAGCCCCCCTTTTACTTGACGACGGTCGCCGGCTGCTGCCGCAGCACGCTCGCTGCGCTCGCTCGGCTCCCTCTGTGTTGTGGTCTAAGTTCTAACCTAACCTAACCAACTTTTGGACTTTCTGGATTGTGTTTGTTTTTGTTTTGACGGGGGGCCGTCCATCAATTTCATAATCCCGTAATTTCTCCTCGAATATTTGTTGAAATTTTGATTCACTCGTATGTGCCTCCACAATTTTTGTCTCTTTAATAACAGTTGTAACTTTTATTAACTACTTTCTTTCCGAAAAACAACCACAAACACCTGCTAGTTGAAGCCATATCTATACATCTATACATATAAATAAAATTGGAGTGTCTGTTTGTAATATTGAAATAACCGTTTTTACTACATGCATATGAATATTTAGACGGTACATACACCAAAATAACAATTTTTAGAATTTTTGTCTGTCCGTATGTCTGTCTGTTTGTTCCCGGTAATCTCCGAAATGGCTGGACCGATTTAAACGGGACTTTTATTGGCAGATAGCTGATGTAACAAGGAGTAACTTAGGCTACTTTTTAACCGACTTCCAAAAAGGAGGAGGATATTTTTTCTTTTTTTATGTTTTACCTATGTATTTTACTCCGCCGTTTGTGGACCGATTTTCAAAATTATTCTGTTGTTGCATAAGATATGGTCCAAATTAGATACCATATTCATAAAAGTGGTGATCTGATGATGTAATCCATGAGAAATCGAAGGGACTCCTTGAAATTTATATGGAAACATAGCGTGATTTGAATTTTTTCAGAAGGACTTCAAGCATACACTACCAAAAAATAGGAATTTGCACTGAAGTATACCCTGGTTCCGAAGGTGCTGTTTAAAACTATTGAATACTTATAGACTGATATAATATGTTCGGGAATTTCGGTGTTGTTTCAACAACTAAAAGCATATTACCTAATATGATGTATCAATTATATTATTCATCATCATCATCACTATAATTATGACATGCATCGTCACATTATGACCTTATTAACGGTATTTCTCATAGTCTTTTACTTCAAAACGCGTGCTTTTATTATTATTCCTCCGTTTGTTGACTGATTTTTAAAATTCTTTTGTTAAATTGTTGCTGTATGGGGTATAACCTGAATTTGGTACCATGCTTACGAAAGTGGTGATCTGATTGGAACTCCTGAGTCCAGGATCTTTTTTGGGACACACATAGACACCTCAACTATGTCTTTGATCAATCTTCATATTTTTTTAGTCGGTACCAGCTAAGTTCAACGGCAGCGTAAGTTCTATGTGCAATTTACTGCATTAATACAATAACCAATTTTCTGAAATCTATAATAAGCATAGCAAGTTCACCTACAAGGAAAGAAATAATATTCTATAGGGAGCGTTTTTTTGTAGATCTAGAAAAGGGGAATATTTCCTCCCTATATTATTTTGTTATGTCACATCTCATAGGGCTTAGGCAGCGTTTTCGTCAAAACATGGCTTAATTTTTCCCAACACCTCTGACAAATGTTAATATTTTTTACTAAAATGGACATTAGAAACTTGACAAATTATATGCCTGAACCTCCCTAGGAATCATCATGTCGACTTTTTTTTTTTATGAAATAAGGGGGCAAACGAGCAAACGGGTCACCTGATGGAAAGCAACTTCCGTCGCCCATGGACACTCGCAGCATCAGAAGAGCTGCATGTGCGTTGCCGGCCTTTTAAGAGGGAATAGGGTAATAGGGGATGGTAGGGAAGGGAAGGGAATAGGGGAGGGTAGGAAAGGGAATAGGGTAGGGGATTGGGCCTCCGGTAAACTCACTCACTCGGCGAAACACAGCGCAAGCGCTGTTTCACGCCGGTTTTATGAAATAAGGGGGCAAACGAGCAAACGGGTCACCTGATGGAAAGCAACTTCCGTCGCCCATGGACACTCGCAGCATCAGAAGAGCTGCAGGTGCGTTGCCGGCCTTTTAAGAGGGAATAGGGTAATAGGGGAGGGTAGGGATGGGAATAGGGGAGGAAAGGGAAGGGAATTGGGCCTCCGGTAAACTGACTCACTCGGCGAAACACAGCGCAAGCGCTGTTTCACGCCGGTTTTCTGTGAGAACGTGGTATTTCTCCGGTCGAGCCGGCCCATTCGTGCCGAAGCATGGCTCTCCCACGTTTAAAAGTGAAATTGTGAAAAGTGCATAAAAATCCGTGAATAAAGGCATTGATTGTATGGAAGCTTTCTTCAAATATTTACGTTACTTTCTTTATAATGAAGTTTTAGTGGCAATAGAAAACGTAGTTTATGAAAATGCCAGCTATCTAGCTAGCGCGGTTCTTGAGATACAGCTTTGAGACGAACATACAGACAGGCTGCTGCTGTCTTTGTAATAGAGTAGATCTATCTTTGGTATCTAACTTATCACATTTTGACGACGCGGACGAAGTCGCGGGTAACAGTTAGTTGTAAATAAAACGCACCTAGCGCCGCAGCGGTGCGCGCTGAACTACTTCAATTAGACGGCGGCTTTTGAATCAGCTGTAGTATTGAACGTTTTGAGCGACTTAAATATTCAATCTAAAAGCTAGACGTGTGATTGAATGGCGTTGTTCAGTCAAAGAGCTAGCTGTTTGATTGAACGGCTATTTAAACCAGTCGGCTGCAACACATCCATAGCTTAGTATAGGTTCTGCTCGGCAGGTAGTAATTACCAACGTTTTTATTTAGCCATATTGCCTATTCTATTGATTTCCCATACATCTTAAATCCAAAATGATTTTTTTCCGTCCACTTATTATTGTATGTAACTCCATTGGGGCAAAGACAAACATTTTTTAACTTGTACTTTAATTTTATCGGAGAAAGCGACAGGAAACGCCAAAAATTTTATTGAAATTAATGCTTAGGTAGGTACGTACAAGGACGTTAAAATAATAGCTATTATTTCAACGTCCTTGGGTACGTACTTGTCGATCCCATTGGCGTTGGGTTTGGCCTTCTTGAAGTATTTCCTCAGCTTGCACATCACACTCGGCGTTAGCTGCTGCAGGAGCTCAGTAGACAGACTGTCTTCATCGTCTGAGCTGAAATTGTAGAAAATTGTAGAAAGGATCACAGTTAACGCATTGTATTTATTAACCTAATTTTTTTTCTCACTTTTTGTATAAGTACTTACTGCCTCACTCTGAGACGTATAAGTACTTACTGCCTCACTCTGAGACGTATAAGTACTTACTGCCTCACTCTGAGACGAATCTTAATTATTACTTACTTAAGTCTTACTGTAATTATTAATTAATGAAGATTTTGACATAATTCCATAAAATTATATGTGAAACTCTGTATTAAAATTGAATTTTAATAATTAATTAAATATCTCTAAGTGTGGCAGTTAGTATATGAGTATAATACAATACCTACATGTGGGTAAAGCTTGACCGCTGTAAAGTTGACCCTCGTAGCATACTCGTAGCATACATTTAGTATGCTACGAGTATGCTTCGAGGGTCGACTTTACACCGGTCAAGCTATAGTTACTATCAAAACTTGTAACTTACAAGGATAAACTTTCCACTGAGCCACTTTTCACAGAATAACTTTTCTCGAATATCTCGGAACACTCGTCGTTCAATGATTTTTGTGACTTGATGGACATTTTACAATCGTTTACACTTGTTACTTCTAATTATTTCTAATGTATCAACTACATAACTACTAAACAACGAATAATCATGCGGTACAATGGAATAATAATTGATCAAACAGTTTCAAAGTTCCAACTATGAGTAATGGCATAAAACGCCATCTATGTTATGGAGTACGTACTATTTCCTATATCACAACTCATATTGCGCCACCTGTTAGTAATTTTTAGTATCTTCATAAGTACTGGTAGTTAATAGTAGATGGCGCTACAATACAGATTTTTTTATAAAAGTGTCATCACGGCGCGGGGATCATATTTTATAAAAAAATATATTTCAATAAATAGTCTAAGAAAATTACTTTCAAAATCGTCGATCAGACCGAATAATTCATGTAGTTTTGAAAGTCCCGAGGGTGGGACACGAGCCGGCGGTGGGGGAGGGGGGAAAAGGTCTCTTTTTCAAGGTTTTCGCTTGTGACTCGAAAATTATTTATACTGAATATCTCTTTAGAGACTTCTACATTTAATTTCCTATATTTCCTATAAATTACGTCTAAATATTTTTACTGTACGATCATTACTTTAGGAAACATGGGCGTACCCAGGTTCTGGGCCGGGAGGGAGGGGGGGGGGGCCCATATCTATACATCTATACATATAAATAAAATTGGAGTGTCTGTTTGTAATATTGAAATAACCGTTTTTACTACATGCATATGAATATTTAGACGGTACATACACCAAAATAACAATTTTTAGAATTTTTGTCTGTCCGTATGTCTGTCTGTTTGTTCCCGGTAATCTCCGAAATGGCTGGACCGATTTAAACGGGACTTTTATTGGCAGATAGCTGATGTAACAAGGAGTAACTTAGGCTACTTTTTAACCGACTTCCAAAAAGGAGGAGGATATTTTTTCTTTTTTTATGTTTTACCTATGTATTTTACTCCGCCGTTTGTGGACCGATTTTCAAAATTATTCTGTTGTTGCATAAGATATGGTCCAAATTAGATACCATATTCATAAAAGTGGTGATCTGATGATGTAATCCATGAGAAATCGAAGGGACTCCTTGAAATTTATATGGAAACATAGCGTGATTTGAATTTTTTCAGAAGGACTTCAAGCATACACTACCAAAAAATAGGAATTTGCACTGAAGTATACCCTGGTTCCGAAGGTGCTGTTTAAAACTATTGAATACTTATAGACTGATATAATATGTTCGGGAATTTCGGTGTTGTTTCAACAACTAAAAGCATATTACCTAATATGATGTATCAATTATATTATTCATCATCATCATCACTATAATTATGACATGCATCGTCACATTATGACCTTATTAACGGTATTTCTCATAGTCTTTTACTTCAAAACGCGTGCTTTTATTATTATTCCTCCGTTTGTTGACTGATTTTTAAAATTCTTTTGTTAAATTGTTGCTGTATGGGGTATAACCTGAATTTGGTACCATGCTTACGAAAGTGGTGATCTGATTGGAACTCCTGAGTCCAGGATCTTTTTTGGGACACACATAGACACCTCAACTATGTCTTTGATCAATCTTCATATTTTTTTAGTCGGTACCAGCTAAGTTCAACGGCAGCGTAAGTTCTATGTGCAATTTACTGCATTAATACAATAACCAATTTTCTGAAATCTATAATAAGCATAGCAAGTTCACCTACAAGGAAAGAAATAATATTCTATAGGGAGCGTTTTTTTGTAGATCTAGAAAAGGGGAATATTTCCTCCCTATATTATTTTGTTATGTCACATCTCATAGGGCTTAGGCAGCGTTTTCGTCAAAACATGGCTTAATTTTTCCCAACACCTCTGACAAATGTTAATATTTTTTACTAAAATGGACATTAGAAACTTGACAAATTATATGCCTGAACCTCCCTAGGAATCATCATGTCGACTTTTTTTTTTTATGAAATAAGGGGGCAAACGAGCAAACGGGTCACCTGATGGAAAGCAACTTCCGTCGCCCATGGACACTCGCAGCATCAGAAGAGCTGCATGTGCGTTGCCGGCCTTTTAAGAGGGAATAGGGTAATAGGGGATGGTAGGGAAGGGAAGGGAATAGGGGAGGGTAGGAAAGGGAATAGGGTAGGGGATTGGGCCTCCGGTAAACTCACTCACTCGGCGAAACACAGCGCAAGCGCTGTTTCACGCCGGTTTTATGAAATAAGGGGGCAAACGAGCAAACGGGTCACCTGATGGAAAGCAACTTCCGTCGCCCATGGACACTCGCAGCATCAGAAGAGCTGCAGGTGCGTTGCCGGCCTTTTAAGAGGGAATAGGGTAATAGGGGAGGGTAGGGATGGGAATAGGGGAGGAAAGGGAAGGGAATTGGGCCTCCGGTAAACTGACTCACTCGGCGAAACACAGCGCAAGCGCTGTTTCACGCCGGTTTTCTGTGAGAACGTGGTATTTCTCCGGTCGAGCCGGCCCATTCGTGCCGAAGCATGGCTCTCCCACGTTTAAAAGTGAAATTGTGAAAAGTGCATAAAAATCCGTGAATAAAGGCATTGATTGTATGGAAGCTTTCTTCAAATATTTACGTTACTTTCTTTATAATGAAGTTTTAGTGGCAATAGAAAACGTAGTTTATGAAAATGCCAGCTATCTAGCTAGCGCGGTTCTTGAGATGCAGCTTTGAGACGAACATACAGACAGGCTGCTGCTGTCTTTGTAATAGAGTAGATCTGTCTTTGGTATCTAACTTATCACATTTTGACGACGCGGACGAAGTCGCGGGTAACAGTTAGTTGTAAATAAAACGCACCTAGCGCCGCAGCGGTGCGCGCTGAACTACTTCAATTAGACGGCGGCTTTTGAATCAGCTGTAGTATTGAACGTTTTGAGCGACTTAAATATTCAATCTAAAAGCTAGACGTGTGATTGAATGGCGTTGTTCAGTCAAAGAGCTAGCTGTTTGATTGAACGGCTATTTAAACCAGTCGGCTGCAACACATCCATAGCTTAGTATAGGTTCTGCTCGGCAGGTAGTAATTACCAACGTTTTTATTTAGCCATATTGCCTATTCTATTGATTTCCCATACATCTTAAATCCAAAATGATTTTTTTCCGTCCACTTATTATTGTATGTAACTCCATTGGGGCAAAGACAAACATTTTTTAACTTGTACTTTAATTTTATCGGAGAAAGCGACAGGAAACGCCAAAAATTTTATTGAAATTAATGCTTAGGTAGGTACGTACAAGGACGTTAAAATAATAGCTATTATTTCAACGTCCTTGGGTACGTACTTGTCGATCCCATTGGCGTTGGGTTTGGCCTTCTTGAAGTATTTCCTCAGCTTGCACATCACACTCGGCGTTAGCTGCTGCAGGAGCTCAGTAGACAGACTGTCTTCATCGTCTGAGCTGAAATTGTAGAAAATTGTAGAAAGGATCACAGTTAACGCATTGTATTTATTAACCTAATTTTTTTTCTCACTTTTTGTATAAGTACTTACTGCCTCACTCTGAGACGTATAAGTACTTACTGCCTCACTCTGAGACGTATAAGTACTTACTGCCTCACTCTGAGACGAATCTTAATTATTACTTACTTAAGTCTTACTGTAATTATTAATTAATGAAGATTTTGACATAATTCCATAAAATTATATGTGAAACTCTGTATTAAAATTGAATTTTAATAATTAATTAAATATCTCTAAGTGTGGCAGTTAGTATATGAGTACAATACAATACCTACATGTGGGTAAAGCTTGACCGCTGTAAAGTTGACCCTCGTAGCATACTCGTAGCATACATTTAGTATGCTACGAGTATGCTTCGAGGGTCGACTTTACACCGGTCAAGCTATAGTTACTATCAAAACTTGTAACTTACAAGGATAAACTTTCCACTGAGCCACTTTTCACAGAATAACTTTTCTCGAATATCTCGGAACACTCGTCGTTCAATGATTTTTGTGACTTGATGGACATTTTACAATCGTTTACACTTGTTACTTCTAATTATTTCTAATGTATCAACTACATAACTACTAAACAACGAATAATCATGCGGTACAATGGAATAATAATTGATCAAACAGTTTCAAAGTTCCAACTATGAGTAATGGCATAAAACGCCATCTATGTTATGGAGTACGTACTATTTCCTATATCACAACTCATATTGCGCCACCTGTTAGTAATTTTTAGTATCTTCATAAGTACTGGTAGTTAATAGTAGATGGCGCTACAATACAGATTTTTTTATAAAAGTGTCATCACGGCGCGGGGATCATATTTTATAAAAAAATATATTTCAATAAATAGTCTAAGAAAATTACTTTCAAAATCGTCGATCAGACCGAATAATTCATGTAGTTTTGAAAGTCCCGAGGGTGGGACACGAGCCGGCGGTGGGGGAGGGGGGAAAAGGTCTCTTTTTCAAGGTTTTCGCTTGTGACTCGAAAATTATTTATACTGAATATCTCTTTAGAGACTTCTACATTTAATTTCCTATATTTCCTATAAATTACGTCTAAATATTTTTACTGTACGATCATTACTTTAGGAAACATGGGCGTACCCAGGTTCTGGGCCGGGAGGGAGGGGGGGGGGGGGGGGCAAATTACCCAGGTTCTGGTGCTAGGGGGGGCAAATTACCCAGGTTCTGGGCCAGGGGGGGGCAAATCAGATTTTTCATAAGCTAGGTGTTTATAAAGAATAAAAAATTAATAATTTTTAGTTGTAAAAATATTGTATTGCAAACAAATGGCAAAAATTCGTTTTCTTAATTTTTAATTTTTATTGATAAAAGTACTGGATAATATATTTATTTATAAATTCTTTATTTGCACATAAGGTAACATACAAAATGAAGAACACAACAAAAGATACATAAAACAATGACAATACAATTACAATAAAATTTACAAATTTATAAAAATGTGCAAATTGGCGGCCTTACCGCTGTAAGCGGTTTCTACCAGGCAACCGTCAATATAAAATAATTGAAAAAACAATAGTATAAAACTATTACTTACAATACTTAATATGAGATAAAATAAACTACTTATACTTTACATAGATATAATAAGGCAAAAATATGAAAAAATTACAGGAGATAAGAATTTTATGATAAGTAATTAATAAATATTAGTACTAACACCAAAATTTTCATATTAAAGGAAATAGGTCTAAGTAGTGTTTCTTGACACGTTTCTTAAAGATATTTATGGATTCAGAGCTTTGTATACAATCAGGTAAAGAGTTCCAGAGACGAATAGCGGAGATGGTGAAAGAAGAATCATAGAACTAAGTTTCATGGGAAGGGAAGGCAAGCGTAAGTTTCTTTGCAGAGCGAAGAATAGGATTGCCATGACCTAGAAAATTGAAATTTGATTTTAGGTAGGCAGGAGTTGAGGGATTAAAAAGGATATTATTGTAAAGTAAGTGCAGGACGTGAGAATTTCGACGCATCTTGATCGGAAGGCACTTGAGCTGAGACCGGTATTCAGACACATGATCAAATTTGCGAAGGCCAAATATAAAACGGATGCACAAATTTTGAAGGCGTTGAAGGGAAGAGAGAAGATTTTCGTTTAGATCACAGTAGCAAACGTCAGCATAGTCAAGAATTGGGAAAAGTATAGTAGTGGCTAGTTTTATTTTGGTTGCAACTGGCTACTACACTTAGTACTACACTGGCTAATATACTTAGTAGGGACGTCAACATCATATCCAGGGGGGGGGCTGCCCCCCCCCCCCTTGCCCCCCCCCCCTCGGTACGCCCATGTTAGGAAATACAGAGTAAGTATTAAAAGGGTATTCCCAATTTACTCCCTGGACAATGTGTTTAGACAAATGATTTTTATACAATATTATGACCTGTTAAAGCTACGTTCGATTTTTCTAAATTGACTAATCAATAAAAAATATGACCTTTAAAAATTGCAAAAAATGAATGCCCCGTACCCCATAAAATAAATTTGAAAAATGTTTACGATAAAATAAAAAGGTAGAGGCATAGACTCAATCTTCCGAAGATATTTAGAAAGAATAAAATTAGATAGGATCAACTTTGAAGGAAGAGACAGATACAGAAAATCGGCGTAATGTAGTCCCCTGATTCGTCCTTCAAAATAGAGAAATCTAATTTTATTTATATTTAAGTACCTTCAGGAACAGTGAGTCTATACCTCTACGTTTTTATTTTATCTTAAATTGTTTTATAGTCGGTCAATTAGCGGGGCACTCATTTTTTGCGATTTTTAAGGGTCATATTTTTTATTTATTAGTAAATTAAATATAATGTAGAAGTCACTAAAAGGATATTAAAAATAATTTTCGAGTCACAAGCAAAAACCTTGAAAAAGAGACCTTTCCTCCCCTCCCCCACCGCCGGCTCGTGTCTCACCCTCGGGGACTTTTAGTAAGTATACATATAAATCTGGACACCATTAGGTTCCTAAAGGTGTCCAGATGAATATACTACTTCTAGTGCTATTTCTATAGTTCAACTGTACCAACTTTCAAAACTACATGAATTATTAATTTTCCCAGGCTAAAAGTAATAGAAGACAAAACACCTCGTTACTTGTTATTTTGACTCTTCTCTGATATATTATGTATTATTTTTAAGAATCGGCCAAGTGCGAGTCGGACTCGCGCACGATGGGAAGGCTAAAATTTGTGTTTTTGTATGGGAGCCCTCTTAAATTTTATTTAATTTTAATTTTATTATCAATTATTAAAGTGCATATAAAATAATTATAAAGGATTTTTTTGAATGAAAAAAGTTGAATGAAAGAAGATGACGAAAATTGAAGATGAAAGTGCACAGTGTGGTCACTGGACATAGCTAATCTACATCGTAATAGGAATAAGAAACACAATCACACGATTTTGATACATATTATACAGATCGAATTCCTATGCAAGTTTATACTGTACAATAATAATTGTTAAATTACCTAGCGGCTAGCACGTGTTTACTGTTCACTTCGATTTTTTTTAATGTAGTGTTTAAAATTATCTACCTGATATTTGTGAGCACATGTGACTCTTAACAAATTGTAATAAGAATTAAGGTACGTAGAATATTAAGGACGCTATCACATTTTTTCACAAATATCAGCAATTTTCAGGTACCATTTCACTGCGAGGATATTTTGGTTTCAAATGAAAGATTATATATTCATCTCCACGTCTACACCATAATTTTTTTTTGCCGCATACAAAATTTTCACATAAATACGTTTTAACCATTACAATAATTGCAAAAGATTAAAAAAAATGGTGTTTGATTAGGTTGTAGCCTCTAGGTACTATTAATCATTATAGCTAAATACACTGAACTAAGGAAAATAAATATACAAAAAAATTGTTGCTTATTTAGTCCCCTGTACGAATGGCTAAATATTTTATATAAAAATAAATAACATTGCCATTTATAAGAAAGATAAGAAACGCTCTCAAATTTCTTCATACATTTTCGCCCTATCAAGTACGCGGCGAGCGTCGTAACCGCCACTGTACAAGGCGCGCTGATATTGAACGTTACTTTAATATCCTTAACGTCGATATTCGTACTGACCTGCTAATTTTTGTAATCATTTTTGTGATAGCGTCTTTAAATATACGCGATGGTTAGTAGGTAACTAAAAAGAGTGAAATTATTATTTTTAACAAAAAATTAAAACCGACTTCCAAGGTAAAAACAATATTATATAATATCCTTATAATATGAACTAAAAAGTATTAAATAATTTCTCCTATCTAATAGTGCCTTTTTCCGAATTCGGCTAAACCTCAACTATTTCTGTACTCAATCTTCATAATTTTGAAGTCGGTGCCAGTTCCAAAAGTTTCAAATATTCTGTCAGAGAACTGAAGATTCAGCTATCTGGTACCGACTTCAAAATGATGCCACAAGCCTCTAAAACTGGCCGAGATTTTGTTGTGTGCCGTACGTGGCGACGCATTGATACTATGGCGCACACATACAAGCCGCGCGCGGTGCCTTTGTATGAAGATAACTTACTTCCCCTCCTTTTACTATGTATTTACTTTGTACTTTCTGACGATTGATTGATGGAGTACCAAAAAGCATGGGATGAAATGAAACACTCGTAAGAACATTGTCTATTTTATTGTACGTAATACTTACACTAGCTGTTGTACTACACATAGGCTATACACATACAGAACGAACTTACTCAGTCCTTTACTTACTTGATACAACATTTTTACAATACTTATGGCGCCAAGCACAGGCACAGCACACACATTATTTACACCTCGCGATCTTACATTGAGCGCGCATTCACCGCATTTAAAGAAGAATAGCTTATTGTAACGAAAAGTTCCTCGATTAAAAATTTCTCTGACTCTATAAAACTTTAATTTAATGCCTAAAAGATGCACGCTCAAAATAAAAAGGTTACATAATATACTTATAATTAATACACCTTAAATGCTATATTAAATACCAGGGACAATATCGCTATGTTTTAATTTGGCTCTTTTAAATAAGTACCATTAACTTTATACGGATTATACTTTATGTATGAAGACGACTTTAGTGTTAATTTATTAACATTCACAGATTTAAAATTATTTTGAATTACTTTTGATAATTAAATTAACCCTATAACAACGCAAAAAATAAAGGCATACTTGATAGATAATAATATATCGTGGGTACTTTAATAAAATTAAATTTGAGGTAAAAAATGTGAATAAAATAAATGCTTAAGTAATTTTTTTTATAATAATATTTATACATTATAAAATACTTATCTATTTTACATACATAGCAACAAAATCATAAATTATTATTAGTTAAGCAGGTTAAAATTTTATTTCTTACAGGCTCAATCTGAAAATCTTAAGAATTATTATTATGGTACTGTCTACTGGTATACTCTGTTATGTTAGTAATATTTCAGTGTTTTCACAGTCTGGGCACCGAAAACAGGTTCAAAATTCCCAATTCGATCAACATTGTTTTTGATTGATAAGTATTTGATAAAAAAGAACCGAGACTGAAGATACTAATGAATTTCTCTGGCGCCCAAAACTCATAGGAACCATAAACCACTGGAACTTAAATTTTTCATAAATTAAATTATTTTAATGGAACTCAAAAGTATAATAGTAATATTTATTTTTAACATTCGAACTGTGACTACTACAAAAATCTTTTAAAGTAATATCAATGTTTAAAAAAATTTGATTGAAACTTTATAATAATAAGGTATAATATGTCTGCGCCTCTGCAGAGTGCTTAGAGACAATAATCCTTTGTTTTTTAAGTATGGGTACTAGGTCCTACCTAAATGAATAACCTAGATTTGGAATGTTCGAAGACTTACGCTAGACGGCTAGAACTCGTAGTAAATACACCAATATCGGCTAACGCCATAGCTCTTTACCGTTACTTAATAAATATCTTATAAATCTATACCTAATTTATTATTGTACGAACGCGTATACATTTAATTTCATTATAGCTCAAGTTTTCACTAACGATACTTCCGTCTGTATGTTCACCGACCCTACGACATGTGACTCGGTGAAAATACATAATTGTATAATAATGTAATATACTTAACACTGATGTAGCGGCGCCGATGTTCCCGGCTGCACTTTGACCTTAAACCCGGGAATTATCGAAATTGTCTGATTCAATGTTGCCTTCAACGTCCATTTCAATTTAGAAAATTACTTTAAATGTGGGTAGTTTACAAAATCTTGCACATCGCAGCACGTTTTGCTCTTGAAACTAGAGAGGAAAAGTTGGTGTCACCAAATGTATATAAAAGGCGCTGCATATCGCATATTTCTCACTAGTCGCGCTACTTATATACTTTGTGACAGATATTTAATGTCTTAAATATTTATAATTTCCGCTACTGTCGTAGAGGGCAGGTGCGCACCCGATCTGTAGTTGCAAAAATCGTTATCTATACGTTGTCACAGATATTTGTCACCAGTGCCGCAGCTACCTATGGTTGCAGGGATTTGCCATTAGAGGCGCAGGCTGTGTACAGTTGCAGGGCTCTGCCACTAGAGGCGCTATATGTTGCAGATATTTGTCACTAGGGGCGCTGGCTGTCCGCGGGGGTCTGGCACGGGCGCTCGGCTCTGTGCCACTATGGCACATGGTGCGGTCAGTAGACGGGGCTGTGGGCGTCGTAGTTGAGCTGCAGGTAGGGCGGGATGGCGGCGGACAGCTCGGACGCACGGCGCCGGAGCGCGGCGATGCTGTGCCCGCGCCACGCCTCCTCCTCCCCCTCACCGCCGCCCCCGCACCCGCCCTCACTCACTGAAATTAAGATTATTTTAATCGTCTGGAACTGCATACCTACTGAGAAACCCACAGCTAGGCCACAAAAGCCTCAGCTAGGCTTTTGTGGTTGTTGTCGGAGGTAGACATCATTGGATTTCAGATATCAGTATTGCGACTGAAGATTGGTGCAGTTATACCTACCTGCTAAAACTAGTATAGGGCGTACTAACAAGATTAATGCTTTGTCGGCTGGTCGCGTAGGTTTGAACAAAGCAATGAGGTCATTGGCAAGAGGCTTCTAGAACTAGATGCAAGTGTGATTCAGAATCATAAACTTGAGAATCAGTATAAACTTGAGAATCACTGATTCACAAGTTTAAGGGTGAGTCTCTACCCTTGCGTTTCCCTAACAGAAATGTTATATTCTCTCTCAAGGAAGATAGCTCTCCCAATGTTGCTACCATTTCCTTTCCATCCTATAGAAGTAGGCAATAGTTACTAACCGGAGGCGGGCGAGGCGGCGGCGGCGCAGGGCCCGTGCGGCGGGGTGGGGGAGCCCTCCACGCCGCTCATGTTGTTGCAGTACGACATCATCGTGTCACCTGAAACACCATGTTAGAGTTACTAGGAAAAATATAAAGAAGTAGAAGCTTCTCGTACTACGAAGTTTTGTGCGTAGGTACTACGGGTTCGTAAGAAGATAGCAATCCCAAAGAGAAACCTCCGACTGAACGGATGCAATGCAGACCGCATTTCACGGAAGTTATTACAGTTACGGTATGGTGCTATTTCGCAAACATGGTTATGCAAAATGAAGCAGTGTGTGACACTCACCGAGCGAGTTGAGCGGGTAGTGGGACTGGTAGGGCTGCGAGGCGACGGAGCTGATGGGCAGCGCGGGGTTGAGGTCGGCGGCCAACTGCGGCAGCGAGCCCGCGCCGAACCCGCCCATGCCCACCCCGCCCTGCGACAGCTGACCCAGACCTGCCGGGTAAACAGTTAGATAATGTTTGGTGCTAGAATAGAAGTGCATGAAATTCGAACTTAGACCGTTTTTTAAAGATGGCAAGAAAATGCAATCGCACTTTGATCGTCTTCGGACCACATAAAATTAGTACCATCGAGGAAAATTATTCCTAGGCAGGTGACGGACCTACGCCATATTGTGGTCGGCTTATGTGAATTCAAACTGTGATTGGTCGGATGGGTCGTTATAAAAATAAAAAATTAACACAACCAAATTACGTAGGTCCACTTTCTGTCTAGGAATCAACTTCTTTGATAGTACATTGTCTCTTTTATTACGAAAATCCATTTACAACCACGCTCGAATTTCTACGTGTACGATAGACGGGTATTTAATAGCTGAAATGATTAAACAGCAGACAAACTATTAATACGTAGTTCCGTCTGTTTTCGGTACGTCCTCATAAATACTTAAACGATAAAATCATATCTTATAAATAGCAACTTAAGTTTAACGACATGTAGTTGTCGTATTCGTGAAGTAACACTGTCCATAGACGGACCGCAAGTTGCTCTAGAGGTGTTGGCGTTGAAGTCGTATACGACTGCAACACGACCACATCATGCAGTCGACCATATTACATAACCTTTGTTGTTCGACCGCACGGCAAAACTCGACCGCAGAGCGACTGCTCCGACCGCTCAAGAAATGCTCGAGCGGTCCGTGTATTGGGGATATGAATTTAGTATGGAAACATCACATCTCCGTGCAGCAACCGCATCTTGCAGTCGGTCTCAACTGCAACATGCGGTCCGTATGCCCAGACTTCGTATCGTGAGCAGTCTAGATTTCGTATTTACTTAAAAATTCTAAAGCCGTCCCAATCCCGGGATTTCCAGGATATTCCCGGACTCACCGGCGGGCATAGACCAGGGTCGGTCGGCGAAGACGCCGGGGCCGCAGACGTCGCCGGCACCGAACGGCGGCAGACCGTGCGACGGCAGCAGCGCGCCCGGCGACCGGAACACGTTCGTGCTCTTCTTGCGCTTCTTCCACTTCGCGCGACGGTTCTGGAACCACACCTGCGGAAAAATATACGATGATGTAAATTTTGCAGGCAGAAACAGTTTTACATTAAACATAGGAAGTGACTGTGTGAGGATCTATCTAAATACATATATATTTATATAACATAACTCTTAACAGCCTTATAGTATCTCAATTTGGTTAATGTGATTTTCAGTAGCATTTTCATTTTTCACTAATAGATTATTTTTGTTACGGCGTTAACTATTTCGTCTATTATTATTATGTCATTTATGATTTCGGCATGCAAATGAGGCTGCTTATCAGAACAATAAAAAAGCATAATATCAATATCATATTATTTCCTGCATTGCGCTAGATATTTATTCAGTGGTTCGACAGTACAAATAAGAACTCAATGGGAATTGCATCTAGTCTACTATTGTCTCTACGTACGAGCGAGTCAGCAAGCGTGCGAGAGAGAGCGCGCTACTAATTTGGCAAGTGTCAGAGACAAACTCTATTATTTATAGATCGCGGAGGCTTTTATTTTGCTGTCTTCCCCCGCTCACGCGTAAACAATATTTCACGGGCTACATTTTTAATTCTGTCCACGTGGCTGCGATGTTCAACTTTAAAAAAAAATTAGAGTTTAGATGTTTGATGAGAAACCGCATAATAATAATGTTTTGCTTAAAGTTGAACTTTTATAGATTTTTCTACCGATGCATTGGTTTTTCAATTATACCTTTAAACTATATTTAACACACAAACATTTATTTATAAAAACGTTTTTTCGTAAAAGTTTTACGAGGAAGGGGTAAAAGCAATACTTTAGTAAATCGACGGGCGGCGGCGGGTTAGCCCCAGCGGTCCCGGGGGCGCGGGATCCGGGATATCCCGGGATTACGGACTTGCCCGGGAATCAATAACTCTTAGTTTGATGACGAACGATTTGCGCCAAATCTACTATCATTTGTCAAACATCACCCGATCGAGGTCTTTAGGATAATCGCCTCCCAACGGCGAAAGATTTCGCAGTTTTCGGGTCTCGTACTCGCTAGTGGGCGCGTAAAATATTATTTTACGATCTTTCATGAAGTTGCTGGCCATCAAACGGTTATGACATGATAATAGTTAACTTTATGTTCAGGAGCAGCATAACGACTATCGCTGTTAAGCACTCGTATAAACGTCACGATAATGTGCCATCACTTTTAAACGTTGATACATCGATTAAATAACAATTTTATCTTAAGCTCGATATTAATGATATTAAAGATAGCATAATATAAGGAATCAAGTAAGTTGCTTGTCCCGATTTCGTTCGCTTTTAGGAGCCTGAATGTTGTACTTTAGGCAGAGAGGTTAAAAAGTTTTAACCACATATTATTCAAAAATGCCTATAAAAATATTATGTATTTAGGCATTTACTTTTTATTACTTTTTTGGATTTGAGAGTCAGAGACAAACCTTATGACGAACTATAGCGTAATACGTCATTCGTAATAAAGATGTGCACACTTTAATATGATAAACTAAACTGTGTAAGGAACGACACAACTGTCATAAGGTGTAAGCTGTCACCACTTCCTGATGAGTACCGGATAGGCTATCCACCACTTAACTTGACAGATAGAGTATGGAGAATCTGTCAAATAAGTTGTGGATAGTCTATCTGGCACTTTTTTTTTATTAAATAAGGGGGCAAACGAGCAAACGGGTCACCTGATGGTAAGCAACTACCGTCGCCCATGGACACTCGCAACATCAGAAGAGCTGCAGGTGCGTTGCCAGCCTTTTAAGAGGGAATACGCTCTTTTCTGTAAGGTTTGCAGGTCGTATCGGTCCGGAAATACTGCTGTTGACAGTTCATTCCAGAGTTTTACAGTGCGCGGCAGAAAGTTACGCGAAAAACGCACTGTGGAAGGCAGATAATAAGGCAGATCCCAAGACTGCGTCAAGTGTGCACCATCTTTCAGGTTAGAAAGTTTTCATTACCAAATTGTTCTTATACGTCTATACTCACAGAATATAATACAGCTATACGTTAATTAAAGGAGCGAATAGAAAATCCTCGAATACTTGGCGTTGCCTTTGCAAGTGAAATTAAACTTTGACAATTCCGCTAAGTCTTTATTAGTTCTCCGACTTTCAGCCGGCTCGCCCGCCATTGCGAGGTTCATTTTATTTAATTTGAGAGTTGCCAAATTGGATTTGAGAAAGGGCGCCTTATAATGAATACTGAGTATGACGACTTGTGTTATAAGACACATTTTTATACGCTTCCAATTATTGGTCATAGCTGTTTTAAATCATCTTGAAATTGACAGTTACGAATTGAGACCCTCACTGAAAAAACTGATACACTGAACACATAATAAACTGAACTGACCCTAAATAAACTGAACATAGAGTGAGAGAGATATTTAGAACAGTAAAACTTCAAATAACACAATTATAATTTCAATATTGGTGCTCAACATAAGAAAAGTCGATGTTAAATACTAGGTTTTAACCCATCAATCCCCAAGCGGCAGCCGCCCGGCTGCCACATAACAATTGAACATTTATTGTGTCTGCAAAACCCACGATGGAGGTGTTAATAGGCGTCCACCTATCATTTTACAATGCTGACATCTCCGGCTTTTCTTTTTCTTCTTTTAAATATTGTGCATTGGAAGACTTCCTAACGTGATTCAATTCAAACGAGGCTGGCTAGCATTGAAAAGGACGTAAATATATTTTAGATACATATATTTGATATATTGACCGGCCTACGATTGAATACATAATAATATTGTCTCGTCAATGTACACCCTTACATAACTATTCCTAATTTTAATTTAGCAATATACTCTGTTAAACTAAAATTACGAATAGTTACATAAGAATCACCGCTCGAACCGAATGGACTCTATCACATTTCCTTGTTCATTTTTTCCGGCGCATAAAATGTACCATCGAGGAAATTGATTCCTAGGCAGTTGACGGATCTACGTCATGCGGTCGGCTGAAGTCAATTCAATGTTAGCTGTGATCGGTCGGCTGGGTTTTACTTAACGCGACCAAATTACTTAGGTCTGCCATCTGCCCAGGAATCAACTTCTCTGATAGTACAAAATAAGTCCGGCGTCGGCTTGCGATCAGTCCGACAAGAACGATAATAAAATATCGGCCTCCCTGTGTATTTGGGCCTTAAGAGGTCGATAGTCAAACATTTGATGATCAAAGCCACCTCCCGCCTGAGTCAGCACCACGACCAGGTCCGCCATTAGCGCGGTCGTGCGCCGCGAGTTAGCGCCGCGCCCCGTATTTGTCCGTCGTGCGCGCGCGCAGCCGCCGTCAGTGATGGGCGGCAGCGGGGGCGGGGGCGGGCGCGACCTCATGTGATAGTTGTGACTAGTGAGATGTAAAACGTGTTGGACGGTTAGCATGGTGACAAGATGCAACGGGCCACCGAGTTTTGTATTTATTAAACAAAATATTTGTATGTATCAGCATAGAGGCATTTCCGCTGAATACTTGTAACTTGTGTAGTGCACACTTCCTCCAAATTTTTTGTCACGCCTGCAATCAAAATCAAAAATATTTTTATTCGGAGTAATTTTTTTACAAAAACTTTACCGAACGTCGATACTACGGTCTGCTACGGTGCCTACCACCGGCTCGGGAACTAACCCGGCGAGAACAACCGGCGCGGCGTAACAAACTCGCACGGGGCCATCTTTTACTAAAAATATGGAAAATTACAATTTTAAACATATAACAGTACAACACGGTCACATTCATGTACATTACATCCCGGGATGTATATCTTTACACTATATTAACCTGACGCACCACTGGAATGTACATGCAAGCATCGTAATGACGTCATCAATGCCAAGACATTATCTCGGCTATTTCATGAATCCGTATGTCACTGATATAAAGGTCATATCAGAGGTGTAATAACACTGAATACACTATAAACGTGTCGACACCCGCTACCGCCTATATCTTGTCCTTCACACGCTAATATTCAGCACAAACACACCGCTCACGGTAGCTAACTGTTACTACCTCGCATCACTCGCTCCCCTCCCCTCTTTGCCCCCCTTGAAGAGGGGAAAAGGGGGAGAAAGCTCAATAGAAACAAAGTGCTCTCTATTTGGTAGTCCAAATAGTAGAAACAAAGCTGCTATGGATGTGTAAAAATGTGGAGTTGAGAATTGGTTCGACCAACAGAGAGGTCAATGGTCGCAAATTATGTAAACGGATGTAGATTTTCTATTTGCATATTGTATTTTAAAAAATCTTTCTGATTTTCACATCGAAGAATTTCTCTGTAAGAGTATTTTGTAATCTATAAAAGCTAAAGAATGTGTTTTTTTGGAACGCGCCAATCTCAGGAACTACTGGTTGGAATAGAAAAACCTTTTTGTGTTGCATAGTCCATTTATCGAGGAAGGCTTTTGGCTAAATTATATCACGCTGTCACTAATAGAAGCGAAGAATCATTGGAAAATGCGGAAAAAAGGGAAAAATCTTTGTTGACGCGGATGAAGTCACGGACATCAGCTAGAGTTTAATATTCAATATCGGAAATACGATAATAATGCAGCATACATATTTGTAAAATGATATTGTACTATAATATTATACTAGGTATAGGCAGCTCGATCGCTGTACATGACAGTACATAGTGCAGCGCCGCGCCGCTCGATACATAGCGCGCAAGCGTAGACTACGCTCTAGGGTTGTCACATTGTATATTATGTTATCGATGAAAATAACTTAAAATCCCTGGTTTTTACCCGATAAATGTAACCGAGAAACTAGGAATTCACTTTAGTCCAGAGTGTAGTTTCTAAGACAAAGATAAAGAAATATTTACTGCTTACAAACTACGTTACTTAGGTGTTACAGATTTGTTGGTCAACAGTTTACCCGATCGGGCATGCAATCTCGTATTGGTTAAGAAACGCAGTGCTATGAAACATAGAGCCCACATTAAAGGAAAATAAAGCTATGTATGAAATATTACAACAATTTTAATCTTGTTCATTTAATGTTTGTTATTTTAACAATGAAATTTTCGATTAAATAGATTTTGATTACAATGATATTCCGAAAATTTGTATCGATCCTGATACTTCGGTGCTTATCGATGCCAGCAAACAAACAAATCATTTCACTTTATTATATTACTATATCCTATAATTTTTTTATCTTCATTAACTGCCAAAAAAACAAAATGTAATGAATATAATTTATCCAGTTAAAGTGAAGTGTCGATAATCGTCTAACCGTCCATCCCTAAGCACGGGTTGCGTTCAATTTATTTCCGGGACGTGAACCTGCTATGTAGCCTGTAGGTACTTGTATATACTCCGCCTACGCCGGCGCCCGAAGCCATTATGCTCACAGATAGAAAGACTACTTACAGTTGAAATTATAACATTATACTATTACTTTATTAAAAAGGAAACTAATTAATTATTTTTGAAATCTAAAAGTCTGACACAAATGGTTTTATATCATTTAAATTATATTCAAACGTTATGTTATTATATTTAATTATAACTAAATCAATGTAAAATAGGTATGTTCTACACCTAATGATGATTTTATCGAAACATGCGAAACATAATTGTCAAATAAATTAATAAAAGTGGAACAAATGCATTAAAAGTGTAAACATAAACATGAATTTCTACCAAGAAGTTACGGTACATCCAATATCATATGTAAAATACGGTCACCGGCTGATTTCTATTAAGCGAAAATGATTTCGACATAATGTCGACATCGACAATAGAATTAATGTGACGAGTGACATCCCTATAACAATATGCGGAATATGTCGACGCTGGAATGCATGTAGAGAACATAGAGATATATACAACATACAGATAGAGGAGCACAAAGGGCAGAATTAGTCAAGAGTGCTCGATATAATGCACGTTTGTGCTCATGTGTTTAGTATGCATGTTATATTGGTACGAGTATTTACCATATGTAAAGTTAAGACTTAAATATTATGCCACTAGATGACGCGCGTAACTCCATTGCTCTAAAACTAGTTTATCGCGCGGGAACCGTACATTTTTCCGGGATAAAAAGTATCCTATGTACTTTTTCGAGACTCAAATTATATAACCAAACAGCAAAATATGTTTAGTGAGGTAACAGACCGATATACACACTAGCATTTATAATATTACTGGATGTTGCCGCAACTCCGTTGCGCCAAAATTCGTTTATCGCGCAGGAACCGTACATTTTTCCGGGATAAAAAGTATCTTATGTCCTTTTCCGGGTCTCAAAGTATCTTCATGCCAAATTTCAGCAAAATCGGTTCAGGGGTTTGAGCGTGAAGAGGTAACAGACAGATAGACGGACAGACAGACAGACACACTTTCGCATTTATAATATTAGTATGGATTATAGTATAGATGACAGAATGTAAATGTTAGCATAAAATACCTATTATATCTAAGGTAGGAAAATCACGTAAAATTCGACAAGAGGACACGTACACGTACAAAATCAGAACGCGTAGATGCGGGAAAACTGTAGTTTGTAGTGTTGTGTAGTAAGGAAGCTAGAGTTTAAAATTTAATATCAATTAACTTGCGCACTTATTTTTAAATTAAAATAAAATTAATAAAGTAAAACAGTTACTTCCTCACAGACAACGACGCACGAAATAATAACGGGGAATCCCGGAACGGAAAAGTGTCGCGTCTCTACTACGAGTAGCTAGCTGCGAGCTGCGAGCGACCTCTACACTTCGCGAACGCTCGGTGCCGCTCAAATTGAATACCTCAGAAACTTTTCATTAGAGCACCCCTCTCTCCCTCTTACCCCCTCATCACCCCTCTTCCGGCCGAGTGCAGACGTCGGGCAGAAACAGTAATATCGTGATACGCTGTGATTTTAAATTGAAAATTCGACGTCACTTCCCTGTGAATCTCAGTATTGCTGTTCGAACTTTTAGACTGCAATATTATTATTAACGAGCTTTTGCCCGCGGCTTCGCCCGCGTTAAGAAGTATTATTATATACAAACTTTCATCCCCTATTTGAACCCCTTGGGGTTGGAATTTCTTAGCGGATGCCTACGTTATAACATCTACCTGCATGCCAAATTTCAGCCCGATCCATCCAGTGGTTTGGGCTGTGCGTTGATAGATCACTATGTCAATCAGTCAGTCACCTTTGAGTTTTATATATATAGAAAATTTGTTCCTTACTTTTCTTTTTTGCAGGTTTATTTATTAGTGTTAAATTATATTTTCAATTAAATATGGCATGGGCAGAGAAAGGTCTCTAGCAGACTTTTCTCGCTGACTCGGTTTCTGAATCGAAGTGAAGTAGGGCTGTAAAACCTAATCGATTTATTGAAATAGACCTATTCCAATAAATAATGGCAATCCATTAAACTACGTTATTTTACATTATTTCCTAATATATTCGAAAACCGTATTTGCATTATATTTTAAAACTAGCTGTTACCCGCGACTTCGTCCGCGAAAGACAGAAAATGTTCTACTCTATTACAAGGACAGCAGCTGCGTGTCTGTAATATGTCCGTCTCCAGGCTGTATCTCGAGAACCGCGCTAGCTAGACAGTTGGCATTTTCATAAATCACGTTTTTCTATTACCACTAAAATACATAGGTAAAACATAAAAAAGTAATAAATATCCTCCTCTTTTTTGGAAGTCAGTTAAAAAGTAGCCTAAGTTCCTCCTTATTACATCAGCTATCTGCCAATATAAGTCCCGTCAAAATCGGTCCAGCCAATTTGGAGATTAGCCGGAACAAACAGACAGACATACAGACAGACAAAAATTCTAAAAATTGTTATTTTGGTGTCTGTACCGTCTAAATATTCATATGCATTTAGTGAAAAACGGTTATTTCAATATTACAAAAAGACACTCCAATTTTATTTATATGTATAAATATAACGTAGTGAACTTAAAAATGATTTAAATTTTACATATACAGGAATATATTCCTACACTTGCTACTTTACAAATGAAATTATTTATTATAAATAACAAAAAATTGTGTATGCTTTACATTGAAACAAAACTTGCACGCGGCGGTCGCGGTCGCGGAGTGACAGCTACATGCAAAAACAATTAACCGTCCCGCGGGATTCCCCGGGACCCCGCCTCGGGATTCCCCGGGATATCTCGGACAGACAACACTACATATGGCGCTCTGACACTAGCATAGAAAAACAATTAGATGCTAATGCATTCTCTTGTTGCTAGATGATAGATCATTTAGCAACAAGAGACATTCTTAAGAAAAACATTGAGTTACAGAATATTGTTGACGGCTTTGACCAATGCAGAGAGGAATATGAAGACTTTCTCAAGACCTCGGCTAACCTCAAAATCAAGCTGAGTAATGCCGAAGACTACATCTTAAAACTAGAAGAACAAATTCATGCTCAAAATTCCACCCAAACCCAAATCTTATATAATGAGCTTATTTGTGATAAAAGCAACTCTGCTTCTAACACTAAATCTTGTCAAAACATTTCTACAATTGATTTAACTAGTGATGATACCTTACCAATATGTACATTGAATAGTAAGAGGAAATTAAAGAAATATATTAAAATCAAAAAGTGTATTAAAAATTATTGTAAACTTTCAAAGAAAAATAAAAAATGTTTAAATAATTTATCAAAAGTTATAAATGAAAACAAACTCTTGAATAATAACTTACTAAAGTGTAATTTTGACATAGAGCAAATAAAATGTAACTATGAGGCTGATGTATGTAACCTACAGCAAGAAATTTCGATACTTCTCGACTCTTTGGATAATTTAAACAGAAAATATGCTTTGTCACAACAAGAAACGCAGAGGCATATATCAGCGATGAATGATTTACTTGAAGTGACTCGTTATAATGAGGAACGGGTTTACTCTTTATTGAGAGTCAACGGTTCCTCAGACAAAGTAAATCATTCTGTTTTGAATAGTATAACTGATATATGTTCCAGGCAGAAGGTACATACTGAATGCCCACAAATTGCTTTGTTCAGTGATGAATTAGGTAAGGACTTAGGTATTTATTTAAATAGGATGTGTATTGGACAATCATTTTCCAATTTCTGTATGCCTGGAGCTACTTATAGTGAAATAATGTGCAGGGCTTTGGCTATGACTTATTGTCCGAATACAACATTAATAGTTTTAGTTGGGAGGAAGGGAAAATTAAACAAAAAACAAATGACCGAATTTCTAGATAAATTATTTATTATTGAAAATATTAATAATGTTATCTTGTTTACTTTTCCCTATATACAAATGTTGCCAAAGAGATATAATAAAGAAAACTATTCTAGGTATCAACTGAACAGCCTAATGTATACTGCTGTAAATAATAATTGTATCATTTTAAATGACTCACATAAGCAATGTCAGGTTGTAGACATTAATAATTTAGATTTTAAGTTATCCACCATGACAAGAGATAAGTACTTCTCATCTAATTTTTATAAAAGACGAATAGCCAGGTTGCTATTTAACTTTTTAGATTTTAAACAAGCCAAGTGTTTGGCTTCAGAGACTACTGCTTCTATTGAGCAGAATTATACTAGTCATAATATTAACGAATTGGAATATGTTCCAAATATTTATTTAAATTAGATAATAAGACAATGGAGGACATCTCTTGCGGAAATAAATTTAGTATTGAAAATCCTACCAATAATTTGTTAGACTCAAATATATTAAGTAAGAATAAATGTAATTTGATTAATCTGGTGCATCAAAATTTACAAGGTATGGTAGGTAAAGAACTTGAAATTGAGTTATTTTTAAAGGAATTTAACATTGATATTATTTGTATATCTGAACACTGGTTCAGACAATATGAACTCACTTTCAATTTCAATAACCACCAGATAGCTAGTTCGTTCAGTAGAGAAAATGCCATTAGAGGCGGCTCTTTAATATTAATTAGAAATAATTTAAAATTTAAGGAACGTAAAGATATTGTGAGTCTCTCTATTGAACGAACAATTGAAGTAGCTTGCATAGAGCTAAGTCATCTTATTATTGTGGGTGTATACAGGCCTCCTTCAGGGTTATTTGATACCTTTGAACAAACTATGGAACAAATACTGTCAAAAATATGTGCATCTAACAAAAGGGTTATTATATGTGGAGACTTTAATATTAATTTATTGGATTTAAATTCCACAACTGTTAGATTTACATCTTTATTTAAATCATATAACCTTTGCAATTTGTTTCATGAACCTACAAGAGTCTGTGAGACCACAGCTACTTGTATTGATAACATATTTACAAATCTCATTCCCGATAAAAAAGAAATAATTAATAAGTTAAGCTCTGATCACTGTGGACAGTTAGCATCATTTAATGTCAATTGCGATAATAACGTAAAGGATAATCTTGTGTTTGTTCCTGTGACTACAAAACGTATTGAGCAATTTAGAAGTAAATTAAATTCAAATATTCAGTCATTGGGTAGATCAAATAGCTCAGATGAAGCTTTTAATAATTTGTTTAAGGTAATAAGAACACAATTTAATACAGTATTTACTTCTAAAACAGTTAGAAACGATAATAAAAAAACCAGATTTATTGAATGGGCAACTAAAGGAATTAAAATAAGTAGGCAAAGATTATATGAATTATATGATGAGAGGTGTAGCAACAGTAGTGAATCATTTAAAGCATATGTTAAAAATTATTCTAAAACCTTCAGAAAAGTTTGTAAAGCTGCTAAGGCTCTATATATCGAAAATAAAATTAAAAATTCTAAAAATAAAATCAAAACTACATGGAAGGTTATATCTGGTGAGACTGGAAACGTCACCTGTCGTAACACTGATTTTGAATTATACTTTGAAAATAAAAAGATTACAAATAATCTCGAAGTTGCGACGGTTTTTGAAAAGTTTTTTGCTGACATTCCGGTCTCAACTACAAAAAATCTAAATTCCTCACCAGAAGCTGCTGAAAAGCTACTCAGAGACAATGTAAAGGAATGTGATGTCAATTTCAAGTTTAGGGAAATTAGCCCTAGAGATATTATTGATACCTTTAAATTGTTGAATATTAAAAATACTACTGATCTCTGGGGCATGTCTACAAAAATTATTAAATCGATAATTGACATCATAGCTCCTCATCTGGCAATAATTTTCAATGACTGCATTAAGAGTGGTGTTTTTCCTGACTTAATGAAGCACAGTAAGGTCGTACCTTTATTTAAAGCGGGAATTAAATCAGATCCGACTAATTACCGGCCTATTTCGATTTTACCGACTCTTAGTAAAATATTTGAAAAAATTATTTTACAGCAATTACTGTTACATTTTAATTTAAATAATTTATTACACAATAACCAATACGGTTTTACTAAGGGTCGTTCCACAACGGATGCTGGTATAGGTCTTCTTTGTAGCATATTTGAAGCTTGGGAGGAGTCACAGGATGCCTTAGGTATTTTTTGTGACCTCTCTAAGGCATTTGACTGTGTCGAGCATGCTACTTTAGTCAAAAAATTGCACCACTATGGCATAAGGGACTCAGCACTCAGCCTTTTGACTTCTTACCTCAAAAATAGGACTCAAAGGGTTGAAGTTAATAGTAAAAGATCCAATGGGACCAAAATAGAATTAGGTGTACCACAGGGATCCATTTTAGGACCATTTCTTTTTCTCATCTACATTAATGACTTACCTTATCTAGTTAAGGATAATGAGATAGTACTTTTTGCTGATGACACTTCACTTATTTTTAAAGTGAAGCGACGGCAGTCAAATTACGACGAGGTAAATAGTGCTCTCTCAAAAATAGTACATTGGTTTAATGTTAATAACTTACTTTTAAACTCTAAGAAAACCAAATGTTTAAAATTTACTTTGCCCAATGTTAGGCAAGTTCAAACCAATTTACTATTAAATGATGAGAAAATGAATTTGGTGGACTCCACTATATTCTTAGGCATTACATTAGATAGTAAATTACAGTGGGGTCCTCATATTGCAGGTAAGCTCAGTTCTGCAGCATATGCAGTCAGAAAAATTAGGGAAATTTCTGATGAAGACACGGCAAGACTAGTTTATTTTAGTTATTTTCACAGCAGAATGTCTTATGGTATCCTTTTATGGGGAAACGCTGCCGACATCAATACAATTTTTGTGCTGCAGAAGCGAGCTATACGCTCAATTTATAAAATGTCAGCTTTTGAATCTCTGAGAGAAAAGTTTAAAGAAATTGGTATTCTAACTGTTGCTTCTCAATACATTTTGGATAATGTATTGTATTGTTACGTGCTAGGGTTCGAAGATTTGGAGAGAAAGACCTGGTGACTCTCTTGAAGACTTTATTAACACTGCACTAAACACTAGGTCACAACACTTAGCACTAAGTCCAAACACTAATCACTAGGTCCAATCACTAAGCACTATCACTGTCCTAGGTCGTAGCCAAGTCGCAGGTTTCACTGGTTCACTCACTATTGATCACTTGTGTTCACTCCGAAATCGCGTTGATGATCGCTCGAACCAAACTGACTTGCCGGGACTGCCTGCGGATCTTTTTATATGGCGAGACGAATTCCAGAAATTTCCCGATTTTACGTAAACAAGTAAACAACCGTGGGAAATTTCTAGTAGGCTCGGGCATGTGCCACAATAAAACTGCCGTCCTTGCGATAAGTGCAGTAAGTTGAATTTAATTTAGACCTTATGGACTCAGTCATAAGGTCTAAATTCAAACACGCTAACAAATAAAGGGTAAACACGTAAACAAACATTGGACCTTTTTAGAAGGTTCGAGTATGTACTTGCGCACCACGTGTCCGTATACCATGTACCGTAACACTACTCCCCTCTTAGAGATGCTCGTCCCGAGCATCATTGTTACTGCCATGGTATCGCGCCAGACGGTCTATGTGTACCACTTTGAATGTCCCTCTTGGTTGCTTTTGAATCCTGTAAGTCACATCGTTCAATCGGGTAACCACTTTGTATGGGCCGTCCCACTTGGTCTGCAACTTTGGAGATTTGCCTTTTCGGCGAGTTGGGTTATGCAGCCACACCAGTGACCCTTCTTCGAAGCCGCTTGTATTCGATTTCCGGTCGTATCTGGTCTTCATGTTCTCACTTGACTGTAACCCATTTTCCCGAACCATGGCGTGTATATAGCGCATCTTTTCCCTTAAATCGCAGACATAATCTGGTACGGTCTTTGGTTCTTCCGGTGATCCTCCTGTCAAGAGGTCTACTGATACTCGCAGTTTTCTACCGTAATTGACATACGCCGGGGTAGCTTTTATGCTCTCATGCTCGGCGGTACGGTACGACAGAAGGAAGAGCGGTATATACTTGTCCCAGTCCTTTTGTTTGTCATCTACCAATTTCGCCAAATGCCTCTCAAGGGTCTGGTTAAATCTCTCAACCATTCCATCAGACTGTGGATGGTACGCGGTGGTCCTCGTTTTATGCATTCCCAAAATTCTGCACACTTCCTGGAAGACCTGCGATTCGAAATTCCTGCCCTGATCGGAATGGATTTCTAGAGGCACACCAAAGCGAGATATTACTTCTTCGACTAGCTTAGAAGCAACTGTTGTAGCTTCCTGGTTTGGTATGGCGAACACTTCGGGCCATTTGGTGAGGTAATCCATGACAACCATGAAATACTTGTTTCCTGATTCCGTTACAGGAAATGGCCCAGCTACGTCAACTGCGATTCGTTCCCACGGTGCGCCAACGTTATACAAGCGCAGGCTCCCACGGCTCCTTGTCTGTGGTCCCTTCACTGCAGCGCAAGTAGTGCATTTGCGGCACCAATCCTGTACATCGTCTCGACAATGCAACCAGTAGAATCGTTCTCGCACTTTCGTTAACGTTCTCTTTACTCCTAGATGACCTCCTGATACGCCATCATGCATTTCACGGAGAACATCCGGTACTCTCGTTCTTGGGACAACTATCTGAAGATGGAACTCTCTGCCGTTGGTCTTCTCCCATTTCCGGTAAAGTATTCCGTTTTGAAGAATCAGACTGTCCCATTGCGCCCAGTACGCCTTAGTGACAGCGCCAGTGGGTGCTACCTCACTCCAGATTGGTTTTTCATCACGCCGTTTCTTCCATGTGATGATGTGCCGAAGGTCGTCATCTGTTTCTTGAGCCTCCCTCATAGCATCATTCTCCCATGGGCCCAAAGGACTTGTTTTCGTTAACTTTAGTGTCACTACATTAGATTCCTGTTTAACACAATGGTTGCAGTCTTCTGAACACGGCCTTCGTGAGAGTGCGTCGGCATTCCCATGCGACTTTCCGCTGCGGTGTTCCGTCTTGAAGTCATACTCCTGGAGTTGTTCTATCCATCGAGCTACTTGGCCTTCTGGGTTCTTGAATTGTAGTAGCCACTTCAAGGCTGCGTGATCAGTTCGCAGTAAAAAGTGTCTGCCAATGAGATACTTGCTGAAATGTTGTAGCGTCTTTACGACAGCCAAGAGTTCTCTTCTTGTCACACAGTAGTTTCTCTCTGGCTTAGATAAAGATTTGCTGAAATATGCAATTACAACTTCTCTTTCACCCTGTTTTTGAGATAACACCCCTCCAATGGCCGTGTTGCTTGCGTCCGTGTCGATTATAAACTGACCTTCAGGTTGTGGATACCCCAGGATTGGTGTTTCACACAGATGTTTCTTTAGTTTCTGAAAAGAATCTTCGGAAGTCTCGTCCCAAATAAACTGTCGTTTATCTTCTGTCAGCCGATGTAATGGCTTGGCTATCTCTGAGAATCCCTTAACAAAACGCCTGTAGTAGGAGCATAGGCCGAGAAATGCCCGCACTTCGGTTTTGTTCTTAGGGGTTGGCCAATTTTGGACTGCTTCTAGTTTCTCCGGGTCCGTCTGAATTCCATCACTGGAGATAACATGGCCGAGATAGTTCACCTTACTCCTGAATAAACGACACTTTTTCGGATTCAACTTTAACTTGGCCCCCTCTATTTTGGCGAAAACTCGTTCTAAGTTTCGCAAATGGTCCTCGAAGTCTCGGCCAACAATGATGACGTCGTCCAAATAGACTAAGCAAGCCTCTCCAACTAAGCCTGCCAGTACACACTCCATGAGTCGCTCAAATGTGGCAGGTGCGTTGCACAATCCAAAGGGCATGACGTTAAACTGCCATAGACCTTTACCGGTGGAGAACGCTGTCTTCTCCTTGTCTTTTGGATGAATTTCCACCTGCCAGTATCCAGATTTCAGGTCCAGGGTCGAGAACCATTTCATGCCACTCAAGGTATCCAGAGTGTCGTCGATTCGAGGTAATGGATAGCTGTCCTTCTTAGTGACATCATTGAGACGTCTGTAGTCCACACAAAATCTTGTGCTGCCATCTTTCTTCTTCACTAATACAACCGGTGAGCACCACGGACTTGCAGACGGTTCAATTATCTTATTCCTTCTCATGTCCTCCAAAAGGCCTTCAACTTCTTTTTCCTTTGCAATGGGTATCCGTCTTGCTCGTTGACGAATTGGGTTCTCGCTTCCGGTATCTATCCTGTGCTGAACCATCGACGTTCTTCCAAGGTCGCCTTCCTGACTGGAGAAGATATTCGCGTGGCGTTGTAAAAACTTCTTAGCTTTCATGCCTTGCGAATAAGTCAGATTACTCTTGCAGTCATCGAGTAGCTCAGTCACTATTCCATAGTTGCTGGTTTTTGCTGCGTCTGAGCCTGTGATCGAATTACACTTTCTCATCCAGACAACTTCCTCGCACTTTCCAATGACGTCACCTTTGTTCAAGCAGATCTCGCGATCACCAAGATTCAAAACTCTGACCACAGCGTTACTGCTTCCACTAACAAGGGTTCTTGCCGTCATCAATTTTTGCGCTGATGTCTTGGTAGGTGTGTCTTCGATTAACACGCATCTGTTTGACTTCTTCTTTCCAGCTGGCGGTAGTTTCACCAGCACCCGAGCTTCCGCACGTCCAGGTATTATGACTTTCTTTACACATTCAACTTTCCCGCAGGCGCCTCCAAGGATGAAAATTTCTTCTTCGCCACACTTGAACACTCCGTCGGCGACATTAATTCTGCAGTTGTGCTTCTTCATGAAATCCAAACCCAAGATGCAATCATCCATAATCTCAGCCACAATAACGTCATGAGGGTATGAGAACTCCCCCACATTCATCGTAACTGACATTTCTCCCAGGACGGGTATTGGCTGACCGGAGGCGGTAAGAAGCCGACAGTTAATTCTCCTCTTGTGCCTCCTTGCGGCTTTTATCAAATTTGGGTTCACTATTGTTCTAGAGGCTCCTGTGTCTAGAGTCATTTTGCAATCCGTCCCGTTAATAGTCCCCTGAATCACCAGACTATTCCCGCTGCTTGCTTGGGAGACAACCGTTATTGGGGCTTCCTCCGTGTCAGCCAGCACTCGCCCCTTAGTCCTGGCTTTTATTCGTTTCCCTGCTCCCGGGCAGGGGATGAAGCCCCTTGCTTCTTCAGCTCCTCCATTTGTTCCTCGAGCCTTTTCATCCTTGCCATCTGGGTCTCTTTCTGCGGGCAGTTAAGCTGAAGATGGCCCCTCTCGCCGCACTTGTAGCACATGGCTCCAGAACTTCTCTTCGTAGGAGCCTTAACCTCCTTGACTTCCTCAGAGACCTCGCGGATCTTATATGTCTGCCGTATGTCACGCCGAACAGCCTCGACCTCTAAAGCATGCGCCAATGCTTCCTTAAGCGAGGTGTGGTGACGTAGCCTTACTGCAGCTCTGACCTCTAGGTCCCTGATTCCGTCGACAAATGCTTGCACAATGTTCGTGTCGATCATCTTGGAATCGGCTCCTGGGTGTGCCTTCTTGACCAGTTTTTCTATTTCCAACGCCCATTGTTGTAGTCCTTCTCCTGGGCGTTGGACTCTGTCACGCAGTTGGGCACGGAACACGTGCTCCAGGTGTCGCTCCCCGTATCTGGATTCAAGTGCCTCCATCAGGTCTTTAAACCCATTTCCTGTATGCGCTTCTAGGACCGACAAAGCTTGCCCTCTGAGCGCAACAGTGAGAGCGGTCAGGCGTTGTTCATCATTCCATCCGTTGGCAGAAGCAACAGTCTGGAATTGCTGACGATAAGCATTCCAAGAAGTAGTGCCGTCGTATGGTGGCACTTTTACTCTTGGCCCATGTGCCACTCCAGAATTTCCACTAGACGTCGCGACTCCTGTGGTTTCCAGGCGCACTACTTTTTTCTGTAGTTCAGTGAGGCCGGTTTTCACATTTTCCACATCCACTCCCAACCCGGTAACGCGTTCGTCCATTACGTCGACGTCTTTACGAAGCTTAGTCACCGTGTCACTAACATCCTTTATAGCCAAAAGCGCTTTTTCTTGGAGGTCCTTTTGTTGCTCTTGTGACTCCTGCAAAGCGCCGAGCTTGCGTTCTTGTAATTCTTGCAAAGCGCCGAGCTTGCGATCATGTGACTCTTGTGACTCTTGCAACGCGCTGAGCTTACGGTCTTGTGCCTCTTGCAAAGCACCGAGCTTGCGGTCTTGTGCCTCTTGCAAAGCACCGAACTTGCGGTCTTGTGATTCTTGCAGAGCCTGAATTAACTCAATTAGGCTTTGTAATTGGGGAGCCACTTGAGGGGCCGCAGAAGCTACGGGCGATGCATGGTGGCTGGAGCCAGTAGGCAGGGGTTGAGCAGACGGAGCTCGGTGGGCGGAGCTAGTGGGCGTGGCCTGAGTGGGCGTGGTCTGGTGGGCGGAGCCAGTGGGCGTGGCCATGCCCAAAGTGGGCGGAGCCTGAGGGGCGTGGCCAGTGGGCGTGTCCCGGTGGGCGGAGCCAGTGGGCGTGGCCATGTCCAAAGTGGGCGGAGCCTGAGGGGCGTGGCCAGTGGGCGTGTCCCGGTGGGCGGAGCCAGCGGGCGTGGCTTCAGCCAAAGTGGGCGGAGCCTGGTGGGCGTGGCCAGTGGGCGGAGCCATGTGGGCGGGGCCAGTGGGTGGGGCCTGTCCCTCAGTGGGCGGAGCTTGGTCCCCAGTGGGTGTGGCCTCCGCAACTCCTCTCTCGGAGTCAATGGCAGCAGCTCGCTGCGCCCTTGTCCTGACACTCCCCTTGAAGTCCTCTCTCGGAGTCAATGGCATCTCCAAATCGCACTTCTGACACCAGTTGTTACGTGCTAGGGTTCGAAGATTTGGAGAGAAAGACCTGGTGACTCTCTTGAAGACTTTATTAACACTGCACTAAACACTAGGTCACAACACTTAGCACTAAGTCCAAACACTAATCACTAGGTCCAATCACTAAGCACTATCACTGTCCTAAGTCGTAGCCAAGTCGCAGGTTTCACTGGTTCACTCACTATTGATCACTTGTGTTCACTCCGAAATCGCGTTGATGATCGCTCGAACCAAACTGACTTGCCGGGACTGCCTGCGGATCTTTTTATATGGCGAGACGAATTCCAGAAATTTCCCGATTTTACGTAAACAAGTAAACAACCGTGGGAAATTTCTAGTAGGCTCGGGCATGTGCCACAATAAAACTGCCGTCCTTGCGATAAGTGCAGTAAGTTGAATTTAATTTAGACCTTATGGACTCAGTCATAAGGTCTAAATTCAAACACGCTAACAAATAAAGGGTAAACACGTAAACAAACATTGGACCTTTTTAGAAGGTTCGAGTATGTACTTGCGCACCACGTGTCCGTATACCATGTACCGTAACAGTATGTTAGAAAGAATTTAACTAAATTTAAAACTAAAAGTGATAGTCACGGTAGAAACACTAGAAATAGGCACAAGCTGGAAATACCAGTGATCAGACTTAGCAAAATAAGTAAATCTTTTAAAGGTCAATGTATACGCCTTTACAATAAAATCCCGGAAAACGTTCAAAATCTATCAATTAATAAATTTAAAAAAGTAATTAAAGTACGTTTGTGTGCCAAAGCCTACTATACGGTCAAAGATTTCCTAAACGATAGCACATCTTGGGAGTAGGATGGCTGCTTGCAAGGCTGCTTCTACATTTATTATATGTGACTTACAATTGTGTATTTATATTGTATAGATTAAGTTATTTACATTGTAAATTTTATTTTTTTAAAAGACAAATTTTCCACTTTTTTACTAAAAAGTGGCCCCGTGCGAGTTTCTTACGCCGGTTCTTCTCGCCGGGTTAGTTCCCGAACCGGTGGTAGGCAACATGTAGTTCAACATTCTGAAAATATTTGATTCAAATTTATTCAGAAATTAAACAATTTTTATTTTATTTTTTATTTATTTTATTGGCTTGATACGGCTTTTAGGTAGGTAGCTATCAAATATTATAAGAAAATGCTTCTTAATGTATATTATATTTATCAATTTTAGTATAATATACTATTATGTTCTGTCAAATGTCAATAGTTTATGCTGAAATTTTAGAATATAAATTGATTCTAGAAAACATTTTACGACAGTAGGCTACTTTTTATAAGTGAAGTTTTGTTCAATCAAACAAGCTTAAAGCAGTGTCAAAATATTGGCTACCTCATTCTAAAAACATAAAAACATGCAATAAAAATATCTTTTGTGTGAGTCCTGTAACTTTCAGTAGGGAGCCAAGACTTTCCCACATAGCACACTATAATATAATTCTCAAAGCTCCGGGGCTACCGCCTACGGTGCAATCATATTAAAATCTGCAATACCAGTAAATTCACTGTTATTAGGTGCGTGTAACGACAGTGATGACAGGGCCGGATTTAATTTGTGGGCGGGGGGCCCCCTGCGGCCGGGATTACGTGTGTTAACTCCGCGCCCGCGCCGGGCGATTAGCTACGCAACTGCTTTAATGAACTCAAGCTGTTTCTTTAACCCCATTGTAATCAGATTGTCGTTCTAATACACAGCAGAGAAAATTTAATATTTTTAATAGGTTGGAATATTATTACTTAAAATTTTACAGCGCAAAGCATTATCCATACTTAATATTAAAATGCAAAAATTTGTATGTCTTTGTGTCTGTTACCTCTTAACACCCAAACCGCTGACCAATTTTGCTGAAATTTGTGTCCCGAGAATGAACATAGTATACTTTTTATCCTGGAAAAATGCACGGTTCCCGCGCGATTAACGCATCTTGGCGCAACGAAGTCGTGGGCGTCACCTAGTTGTGCAATAAATTGTAATATTTGTTGCTACATTTTTTAAGAACATGCCATAATAAAATAATGATGCCGTCCAAAATTTTCAAATAGATGAAGCAAAGATGTTTGATGTACAAAATGAATAGTACGGCCTAAGAACGGACAGTTTGGTCATCTGGGATTCGAACCCCGACCCCGCCATTAGGCGCGAAATTAGCCGCGAGACAAATGGATGGAGACAGTAAATCAACAGCAAATCCCGGCAGCAGGGGTGCTGGTGGTACACTATTAATGTTGTATCACTGCGATGCATTAACTTTACCCTTATTTTGAACTGCGCCGAAGCGGGAGGGAAATATTTTGGCAGTATTTGCCTATTTTAACATCACAGCACCTAAAGATCTAAACTGATGTGCGAATAGATTGTGGTTATAACCAGGATAACAATAAATAATGAAGAAATGAGTGGAAGAAGCAGGTAAGTAACGGTTAAAAAATTACCGTTTTATGCACAAATGAAGGCTTTAGGGGCCTGGAAAATTGTGGATTGTATGTAAAACCAGATGATGACGTAGGTAAGCTACAAGGTTTGTTTATCTTATAAATAGGGAAAAAATAAGTATGTACTGTCTTTATGTCATAAAATGTTAGTTATCTTGTTCTTCCACTCACGTCTTTAATTAAAGCAATATTATGTGAACATTATGGTATACATATAATAGTAAGTATGTAATTAATTTCAAATGGTTTAATTATGACCACTTAGTTCACCTTCCTCAACTCGTGTCATCGGCTATCGCCTAAAGTCTAAACCTTCTAAGGTTATTTTGGGTTGAATAATATTGTTTCCCTCGTTCCTTATATTCAAGAAAGAAAAAGCAGTTTTAAAACTGAGTTAACTTCAACTCAAATTGGCGAATGTGGGCCTGTGCTTTTCGATTACTGTTAACAAACAGCTGACTTTTATATATGAATCATTGTTACCAGTATCGATTCTCTCACGCTGAATATAGAGCAGGTCTCGTATAGCTCCCCTGAGGGACGCCGAGAAAGGATTGTCAGATACTAACGACTGACAAACAAACGTTGACTCTCGCAGTTAAGTCAAGGCGAGATACAACGAAAGAGCCAAATGTTTTAACTTATGCTTTAGGCCAGCGGTAGGCAACAGGCGGACCACGGTCCGTAAGCGAACCAAGAAAGGTAGAATCTCGGACCGCGATATATTGTCATGTATTAATTTATACCAAGTATCAATTAATACATAGATAAGGTATACGTTATACCTTTAATAATTAAAATAATATTTTGAGCTACATAGGATAAATGTGTTTTTTTCTGGACCACTTTCAAATTCAAAATTTAACAACAAAAAAATTGTAGATTGCTTAACAAGCGACCTTAATATTCAATTAGTATATTAAATTGTCCTACGTATATTAGATTAAACACTACATAGTATTATTATTTAAAAAGAGCTAAAAACTAGTGCATCATCACTTTATAATCATTTAATTGTCTACAAAATATTGCGATTGATGTAAAGTAGAAAAAACTTTATATAGACACCACAATTTGAAACTATACTGTGAGTTGCATTTCATTGTCTTTTAGTCAGTTTTGTGAACGAACTATTAGTGAGGTGTTAGAATTTAGGCCATCGGTAATCGATATCTTATACACATCTGCTCTAGTAAGGCGCGGCGGCGGCCGGCTGCATAGTGGTCTGTGCATCGTTACTTGTAATGACCAAGCATATTACGTGTGTATTTATACCAACATTATATTATCTCATCACGCAATAGTTTCTGATTTTGATAAGTAAATAAAAAATGATCGTAAGTAGTACGATAAAAGCATATAACTTAAATTATATAAAAACACCATTTAAGAATTTAAGCAGTGACCGCATTTCTAAGTATCAGTGTACAAAAATTACACAAAAATCCATTTGCAGTTAAAATATATTATCCGTAAAAGTGTTATTATAGTTTTGTCATTTATCATTTGCACAGTTTTCTGATGTGTATCTACTATCTGATATTAATACTTATCTGAATAGTTTTTTTAATTTTTATTTTTATGTAATGAGGGGGCAAACGAGCAAACGGGTCACCTGATTGAAAGCAACTTCCGTCGCCCCTGGACACTAGCAGCAACAGAAGAGCTGCAGGTGCGTTGCCGGGCTTTTAAGAGGGAATAGGGGAGGGTAGGGAAGGGAATAGGGGAGGGTAGGGAATGGAAAGGGTAGGTGGATTGGGCCTCCGGTAAACTCACTCACTCGGCGAAACAGAGCGCAAGCGCTGATTCACGCCGGTTTTCTGTGAGCCCGTGGTATTTCTCCGGTCGAGTCGGCCCATTCGTGCCGAAGCAAGGCTCTCCCACGTAAACGTACGTTTGTTTGTAAGATGTAGCAATTTTTGCGGATAACGCTCACGAAAATATTTGTTGTAAATTTAAATTATAAGCGAGCATTACACGTAGCTGACCGCTGAACGTTACTTATTGGTCTCATAAATCTTAATACTGAGCCCCACGGGCCCCGCCGCTAATGCCCCTAATGCCGGTGCCCCGCCGTGCCCCGCCGGCCGGGACCCCGCGACTTTACACCTTCTATATCAACATTTACGTCTCGAGTAAATGTAACTTAACACAAAATTGGGTGCTTTATTTTTATGGGAAAAAAGTATGGCAGAAACATTCCGAGAGTAATCCTTAATATTGCAAACGACTCCATATTCGGCGTCGATGTTTCTGTAAACGTACTTATGTATTCTTGTATTTTTATTCTAAAGTCCGTGACGATGTCAATTGACGTTGAATGACAAATAAGTGACAATGAGATTTTTAATCGCAGCGAAGTCGGGCACGCGTCAGCGTTGTCCATTAAACAATTAGTGCGCGAGCGCGGGCGAAAAACGTCCGAAAATACTGAATGATTAATAGAATAGAGAAACATTTTCCAGGTAGTCTGTGATCGAGGTATTTTTGTCGGCGCGCACGGGACATCACTAGCCGTATATCTTTTTAATAATGAAAGGATTTGGTAAACAAAGTGCGAACAGGAGGGAGGCGACATTCTTTATTTATTTTTATTTCATACCGCGTGGAGCCGACCATGAATACGTAATGAGCACGCGGAGGAGATTTTTACTCTTTGAATTTACTTTAACTCTTTAACTTTGTAAAAAAAGATTTCTTTCGTATCCAAATAATTCTGATAAGACGCTTATAAGTGACTCAATACTAGTTTTAATATTAATCATGCAGACAAATAACTCGAGCCACAGTTATAAGTTTTAACTTATATAACACTTTGGAAAAATTTGATTGTAGAGGTCTGCTACGAAAACGCTATGAATATTCTACAGGAATGAATAAAACTATTTCATAACCACACAGTGTAAATATCATGCAGTAAAATGAATCAGCCCTACCCTTCAAAATTTGAGTGGCCAAAGAGACAACTGATATTACAATCAGGATATTATCATACTGCAATATTTTACTGCTTTAAGTTATCTGAAAGTATAACTTTCAGATAACTTAAAGTAACCGCCTTAGCCTAAGTATAATAAATAATCTGTTGTACCTCAATATTACGTATACTGTGGTCTGTGCTATTATTATAGTCTACAGTGTTGAGTTATAATAACTCTGTGAGGTCGGTAGCGAAGCCCTGCGCGTCGGGCTCCGGTCACTTCGCGCCACACTGCGAGATTCTAATTTTTTATTCCTTTTTATTCGTGCTGCCCACGCGTTTGTATCCGCTAATATTTATCCTATTATATTTCCAACTTTATGCTATTTATACACCAGACAAAAAAGAGTCGTACATCGTACAGTTTTTCATTAAATGTATATATTTGCTATTAACTCAAAGATTCTAACTACGCATCAATTATTTTGCTATATTTTTCATTATACTCGTAAGATCAATTTATAAATAACATACATGCAAGAATCGAAATTCGATGCAGCGCTGAAATCAGTACAAAAATAATTGTATAAAGAATCAAGTTAAATTTTGAATCGTTATCATAAAAATTTAGCACCGTGTCACGTCAGATTTTTATGTGTCATGGTATTGAAACTAACGTCTTGTTTAGTTGTTAGTTCAAAATATTCAATATTAGGTATTCTATTTATAGCAACATTCCATCACTTGTACTTTAAGCACGGTGTGTTAAACCTAACGTAAAACCCTAGTACACACTCCCTCAGACTAAAAATACCTCTCCATTATACGTGTGATCCGTTTCGCTGGTGTTTGTGAACAAACAGGCGCGGAGTCAACAGTTGCCCCGGCGCGGTTCCCCGTACTGTGTGCGGTGTGCCCCCCCGCAGCCCCCACCGCGGCCCTTACGCAACAGTGGTTCACGAGAAACTAAACTGTTTGCTTTACTAATATAGAGATTTTGCTACTTGCGTGGGGTACGAGAATAATACGTTTAGAAATGAGAAAGTATATTATTCGAAAGTGTGTTTGTTACCTCAGACCGCTGAAATTTTGCATACAGATACCCTAAGGGTTGATTCGGACCGCAACGCAACGCGTAGATGCATTTCTAAATTTATATGGATTTGACAGATTCGCAAGACGTCGCACGCAATTGAAATCTGTCAAATTCATACAAAATGCCCCGCCGCGCCTCGCCTCGTCGCGTTGCGGTCTGAATTGACCCATACTCAACAGTCTACACTCTACAGAATAGACAAACAATAAGTAGTTTATGTCACAAACAAAGTAAGATTAGTGCAGAACTAAAAATTCCTATGCAATGAACCTCAGTTAATCCGACTACATAAAATCATAATGATTATGCAGAGCTAATAAGGAAATCCACCTAGTAAACATTTTGTTATAATTTACATGTGTATACTGGCGGTAGCGGCTGGCGAGTCGTAAAACAGATGATAATGCGGCGATCGGTAAACTGTCGATACTTGACGCATAATTACTGGACAGTAGAAACAGCGATACACACGGACACACGGTGTGTAAAGCATTAGCTATTATTATATAAGTAAAGTATTCTTTAATAGGTTTAAGGAAAAAATATGTAATTAATAAAGTAGATAAAGTGATAGAACAAGATGAAAGATCCGGTCAAGAATTGGAAAGAAAAATCTTGGACTTTAGCTTTAGTAGTGATTATAAATTACATATTTTAAAGGTCTATAAATACAAAGACGCCCCAAATTACTATCTAGCCTGCGAAGGTAATCGCATTGAAAGTGACCGAAGTAATAAAGATGTTAGCTTAGCTGTCAGTAGTTAGCAGAGTATCACCTTAAGCGGTTTACAAGTGTTAAGGACTTAACACTAATCGATTTTCGTCCAAAATCGAGGCGCGTCACCGTAGGCGGCGCTGTATCGCGCTAACGAAATGCAAACACGAGCACACGACACAAATTAAGACTAATTCCTAACGCAAAGCATAGTTTATCTGGGGACTAACTGATTGGACAAAGCGCCAGTTAGCGGATCAGCTATGAGGCCCTGCGTGCCCCGCGCGCCCCCGCGTGCCCCCGCCGGGTCCGGACACGCCACTGTGGACATTGTTATTATCGACGATTATCTCCCATCTAATTTTGTTATTATCCATTCATTAATGATCTCCATTCATGACACTGCTTGTGCTAATATTTCGAATTCTTTGGCACCTGATACTCACTGTGGCTTCATCGATACTTTTATACGGTAAAGTTACACCCAGATACTATGCGGCTAAATGTTAAATCACTTTGCAATGTTTTATTTATTTGTTAAGAATTAATTCTGAGAAACAAAGAAAAAGAAGAGTTAAGTGAGAATACAACAATACAAAATATAATATTGCAAGAGTTTACACCCAGTAATAGATTATTATCACAAAAAAATTAAACACTAGATAGTTAGACATCGAGCCTGGTTGAATCTTTAAAGGTAGGTTATATAATGCACATAATTATGATTGTTCAACATCGCTTTACAATGGTTGCGCAATGCTTTTGGTAAACTATCACGGCTGAGTCAGCCACCGACCTCGGCCAACGTTTACAGTCAGCTCAAACAGTACCTTGTGTATTGTGTTGGCCGGGTAAAACGTCGCTCAGTTTGGGCAAATTAAACTTGATGTAGCAAATCATCATTGTCAGTAATATTTTTGTCGGTAAAACTTGCGAAATGTTCAAGGTAAGAATCGATTTTTGTGTCATTATAATATGCTGTGTCAAATACAATTGGTATTTGCCAATGACGAATGTATAAAACTTACAAAGTTTTTTCAATGAACAAAGTCCGTCACAAGAAAATTTTATTCGTTTTAAAAAACGAAGGCGATCGTAATGCTTTCGACGCGACCACCCATTCACTAGAACCACGGTAAAACACATAAAAGAGGTAAAATGTGATCACGAAGCGAAGGTGGATGCAGGTAGAAGGTCTCGTGAAATGTATCAGTACAGTGCAACTTTTGTACGGGACGTGCGAAGTAGAGTGCCGCAAGGTGAACTGTTGGGCCCGCTTTTTTATATCGCGTATGTTTTTATGATTTTAGCCGTTCCGTATAAACTCTTATTTGTTTGTATTAACCTTTTGTGTGAGCTATTCCCATGGAGTTTATCATAAAAGGCGGTAAAGTTTACGACTGATAAAATATTTTTGATGTATGTGACTAAAACATTCTTTGAATTCGGTTATAGATCACTCATACTCCAACTTTTTGTACTTACCTCAATAAAATTTCTATTTCTTTAAGTAATATCTAAGCATCGCCTAGCAACTTACCTCGAGACAACAGACGACGCTCGTTTTATAGAACTAAGTTTAAACATTCATAGTATAGATTTCAATATTCTTCATTGGTTTTAGTCAGATATCACTAGTGGTAAGTACCATCGAAGAAATTGATTCATAGGCAGTTGACGGACATACGTCATTTGGTCTAGTTATGTCAATTTAATATAAGTCGGCTGGGCTTGACAAAAAGCGACCGAAATAAGTAGGTCCGCCATCAGCCTATGAATCAACTCCTGATAGTACATAAAGCTCACCTGCACGCGGCTCTCGGTGAGGCCGATGCGCATGGCGATCTCCTCGCGCATGAAGATGTCGGGGTAGTGCGTCTTGGTGAAGCACCGCTCCAGCTCGTTCAGTTGCGCCGGCGTGAACCTGACCACACATCATAATATTATGTAAGTTTAGTTTTTGAGGTTCCGTACCCAAAGGGTAAAAACGGGACCCTATTACCAAAGACTTCGCTGTCTGTCCGTCTGTCCGACTGTCCGACTGTCCGTCTGTCCGTCTGTCCGTCTGTCTGTCTGTCTGTCTGGCTGTCTGTCTGTATGTCGCCAGGCTGTATCTCAAGAACCGCTTTAGCTAGACTTCTGAATTTTTTACAGATTGTGTCTATCTATTGCCGCAATAACAACAAATACTAAAAACAAAATAATATTAATATACAAGGGGGGCTCCCATACAACAAACGTGATTTTTTTTGGCCTTTTTTGCTGGATATCAATAATGACAACAGGTAGGCACTTGAAATGTTCACAAAAGACTTAGATTTATGTGTACTTTAATAATAAATATTATTATTTAAATAAAAAACAAATTTAAGGGGGGCTCCCATACTAAAAACACAATTTTTGGCCTATTTTTTCTCTATAACGGTACGTAACACTTCGTGCGCGAGTCCGACTTGTACTTGGCCGACTTTTACATTAAAAGAGGCAGAAATTAAAAAAAAACGGTATGATTACGATATAATTCACTTACAGATCACCACTTTTGTGAATGTAATACCAAATTGGGATGATACTCTATATACCAAAAGAAACATTTTGAAAATCGGTTAACAAACGGCGGAGTAATCGTTGAATATATAATAATAAGAATATATAATAATAAGAAAACGAACATAACACCTCCCCCCATTTTGAAAGTCGGTTAAAATTGTAGCCTATGTGTTATTCTGATGTATAAGCTATATTATGGTAAAGTTTCATTAAAATCCGTTGAGTAGTTTTTGCGTGAAAGAGTAACAAACATCCATACATCCACACATCCACGCATCCATACATCCAAACTTTCGCCTTTATAATATTAGTAGGATTTAAAAAATCCGCTAGTTCAGTCTCTCAATGATTTTATACAACGTGTTAAAATATTAACTTAGTTAATATATTACGGTTGGCACGGTTATGGCAATATATGAAAAATTCGTGAAAATTAGATGCATCTTTGTGATTTTTTTCTATCAAGACAATTTTTAGATATCGTGTTTTCGCTCAGATCAAATTCTTGGCAATATAATGTAGTATCTATGTTTTGTTTTTTTTAATGTTATGGGACCTCTTGTTCCCCCTTGAAGGAGAAGGGACAATTACTTACATATATGTACTTTTTTACATTTTTATTAATTTTTTAGGTTTTATTTACTAATTTTTTTTTACTTTATATTAACATATCATATTTGATTTATATTCTAATTTTACATTTATTTCTTTACTTCATTGTACATTTCTTCTTATATTACATACATTTTAAAAGCATTTTTATTGTCTCTCATTTACATAGATTTCTGTATGACATTCATAATTCATATTGCAAATTTTTCATTACTTCTAATTTACATATTATATTGTTATACATTTTTGTTATCACTCATTTACATAAAATTTCTTTGCGACATTCATAATTCATAATACAGATTTTAAATTTTTTAAATTACTTACACATACATTTTTATTGTCTCTCCTTTCATAAAATTTATTTGCGAAATTCATTATTGATATTTTAAGTTTCAAAATTAATTTAAATTAGATATTAGATCGTTACATATTTTTATTATCTCTAGTTTACATAAAATTTCTTTGCGACATTAATGATTCATATTACAAATGTTCATTTATTTATTATCGTACATATATTGATATAGGTACATTCTATTGTCTGACATTCTGTAATCCTGTCTTTAAATATTAAATCTCATTTTGTCATTTTGGAGTTGTCTCTAAGATCTCAATAAGGTAAGTACAGGTTATTTATATGCAGGCATTTGCATACAGTAGCCCGGAGCATCCGGCTGGTTAATGTTAGCATCGTGTTATGTAATCGTAACATATAATCATGCTATTTGTGGCGATTTCATAGCGCGTGCAATTACAAATGGTGCTGATAGTGTGTGTCGTTACAAGTAAGTCTTAGTATGTGTTGTGCTATTATATTTCTTATGCCTTACATGCTTGTGTTATTGCCATCAAGAATCTCAACTACTTAACACATAGTATCTATGTTTAAAAAATGAAACAATTCGGGAGTTATTTTCAAGTATAACAATGAATTATAAAATTGAAAATTTTGGGTTAGTCGCCCTCGGCGTACAGCGTAGGAATCTTGTCATTCACTATCGGATACTTAAATTTTAATACTTGACTCTATAAGCAATGCTCACCTCGTCCTATGCCTCTTCTGTTTGGCGGGCTTGTCACTGTCTGAGGCGGAGGAGGACATGCTGACCGGCACCGTCGCCATGTGTCCGCTGTGCTGCTGGTGAATACCACCTGCCGACAACACCAACACCATCATGATCATGTCATAACAGTAGTAAGAGTAATTTTAGGTCTAGGTAAAGTGCCCTGGTTCTGTGTGAAAGGATTGACTTAAGTATGAAATTTTGTGAGTTATAACCCTGTGTTTTGATGTTTGTGTACGTTATACCTATATTTTGTTTACATGTGGATAGGAACCAACATAAGTTTTTAGATCGTCTTATAAGTTTTGAGTTCCTTCGAATCTAAGTGCCTTTTCTTCTGATAATTTTTCTCTGAATGGTAAAAATAATGATACATGTGCGTTTTTCTGCTGATGTTGCATCATGCAATGATTAGGGCAACAGATCTGATTGGGGTGATGCGTGTAGAATCATAACCTGCAGCACCAGAATTTGCTCATCTATGTGTAGGACCTATATTAAGTACTCTACATGGGTTTGTATTTCACAGGTATGGGTGCTTGTGTGTGTGTGTGTGTGAGTCGTACCCTGCAGATGGTCGGGGCGGAGTGAGTGCGCGAGCAGGCGCGCGGCGGGCGCATGGTGCTGCTCCACACTCGGCTTGAGATCGAGCTTGCTCTCCGAGCGCTGCTCTTTGTGACCTGCTGACAACACACCTGGTGCAGTTACAGTTCTATAAGACTAGTCACAATCATTTTGGTAATACTTAGGGTATTACCAAAAAGATTGTAACTGGTAAGTGGTAGATCGAGCTGAATGGAGTTCATTGGTATCTTTAATAATATAATAAGAATAATTTAATAATATATAGAAAATAAGTAAAGTTGTATCAAAATTGTTAAACCAGCAAAAAATATGTACCGAAGATTCGAAAAATGTCTTCATGCTTTAACTATAATGTTGCTCTACAAAACGATCATACGACGGCGCAAAGTATAAATAGCCTTTAGTGTCATAGATTACAAACAAAATTATCAGATTTTAATAACAATCATTAATATAAATTAAAATTAAGCTCACATGTGCGACAGAGACGCCACAATATTCCATATACAACAACGTATTTTCTAGATTTAAGTGTAGTGTAACTTTAGTATTTATTGTATTATTTAAAGCATTTTTTTCACATTATGTAAATAAAAGAACTATCTCATTTTCTTCAGAAACTTATTATTTAGTCAAGCCCTAAAAATAAAACTATTCTCTTAAGTTTTAAACGGAATCATGGAGTTTTTTTAATGATTTGACAACAACAGTCTATACAAATACTTTTATGTTGTAATATAATTTATGAAATAACGTAATAATATTCAGTAATTCCATAAAAGCAAAGGGCCAGGCCGCAACGGTGCGGCGTCGCATCATAAAAATCTACGACGTTGCAGAACGCATCGCGGAAATTTGCGACGCGACAGCGGGATTTCTGATGACATTTTTGCGTTGCGACATCGCATCGCGTTACTGTGCGATGTTGTTGCGTTACGACGCCGCAGCGCGGTGTTGTGGCCTGGCCCAAGGGCAATTTCAGAAAAACGTGTACAGGGTATAAAATTTCATTTTAATTTTTATGTCAATTTTTTCTTTTTTTCCTATAATTTTTTTCTTTAATGTAATAGGAAATATAGTTTATTATACAAAAAAAAAACAAAAAAGAACGCGGAATTTAAGGCATTTTCCTGATAATATCAAAAATGACCGTAGAAAAAGTCACCCAACGGAGGTCACATAATGCTACCTGCTTGTTGTTTTAAATTGTTTAAAAATTAACCATCTTATTTAGCACAAATACATTTTTGGTATCAAATACTATACAAGTTTTGCAATGTGTAAACAATAACAATAATCAAAGAAAAGTGATTAATAACAGTAAAACTTGGTCACATACCTAAACAAAGAAATTGAACACCTGCACTTCAACAACATTTCCGCGCTTTTCACTAGTTAGTTTGCCAGTAAAAACAAAAAGACGTACCTATCGATGAAGAACATACGTTGTTTTGCCAGATCATGCCGAATAATTTCTAGTATTAAAAGAATTTTTGCAAAAACGAGCGGTCACAAAGCGGAATCTTCCGGAAGACTAAAATTTTCGTTTTAAATTCAAATTAATTTTTAAAAGAAATGACATATAAAAATATATAATTGATACTTTCAGCTGATACATTTGACTTTTGAGATTTTAAATTATGTATAGAAATCACTTCAAATACTGGATATTTTTTAAAATCAATCATTATCTCATCTTAGTTGGGAAGGGGACAGGTATATTTGATGGTTTTCAATGCTTTAAAACCTTCGTAAGTTTTTTATTTAGTAAAGTAACAACAACACGACAATTTATATATGTATTTAAACATATACTTTTTTCACTTAAATTAATATATTCTGTTAAAAGTTATTTATCTCAACAAAATAAATTAACAAAGTCAAGGGACAAGGCAAAATCAGGGGGTACACATTTTTTTGAAAATGCCCCCAAAGTGAAAGCGCGGTTTCGTAGCACGTTCGTAGCTCCGTAGCCGGCGCGTAGACGGTCTACGCAGCTACTCAAACATTACTATCAACTTTTTATTTTATTTGTTGAATAATATTTTGCTAAAGTCTTATATATTTTATATATCAAATTAATATATATAAGTCAAGGCTGTATTATAATTAATATAAGTCAAGGCTGCTACGGCCTGCTTTCGGGGAAAAAAATTGATCAAATTCTATATCGCTTACATTCAACGTTTTCTATAGTTACTTATTAATATTCTATTACCAAAATATTGACTTTCTTCTTCTTCTTTTGGCTCCCCGTTTAAATTATTGACTATTTCAGATTTAATAAAAAAACAACAATCCATTTTTAATTTGACAACAGACTTCAACCATAAATAAAAGAGTATAATTCGTGTGTATAGGCTTGTCATTCAAAATATCGTAGTATGTATTATAGTGTGTGTAATGTTTTATTTATTAAAATAAGTTATGATAAAAGCATAATTTTAAAACAATACTGGCTCGATGCACTCCTTCTCCATATAAACTATAACTGTGCATTTTTCATCAAAAGGGGTCCAACGTTTTAAGCACACGTATTAATATATTGATGAAAATAAGATAGCGTCAATACAATTGACATTAACGTTACGAACACGCAGCAGTCAATATCTCAGTGCTACGGCCGCCATTCGGTTTTACTGCACATTCCGCGTTTATGTCAGTTGCCTCACTTGTTGCTAGTGTGATTGTTTGATAGCTTAGAGCTAAGTTTGATAGTCACAACAAGTTTAAGAAAGCTGCATTGTTTTGATACTCAAAGTATTACATATTTTCAATTACAGTAAAGTATTGTGTTTAACTTATTTAAATTATTTATCACAGCTGTAATATTATATTCTCATATTGCAAATTTGTTTCTTTGTTTGTTTGTTTAAATCCACGATAGAATTATATTCTTTACTAGCTGTTGCCCGCGACTTCGTCCGCGTCAGCTAAATGTGATAACAAAGATAGTAAAAAAGATTTAAAAAATCCCTTTTTAAGGTTAATAAAAAAAGTGAAATATATCCTCCTCCTTTTCGGAAGTCGGTTAAAAAGTAGCCTAAGTTATTCCTTACTACATCAGCAAGCCTAAAAAAGCCCCATCAAAATCGCTCCAGCCATTTCAGAGATTAGCCGGAACAAACAGACAGACATACAGACAAAAATTGTAAAAAATGTTGTTTTGGTGTCTGTACTCTATATACATTCATATGCATTTAGTAAAAAAACGGTTCTTTCAATATTACAAACAGACACTCCAATTTTATTTATATGTACAGATTATAATTCCAGATGTCCATAGTCCAAAGCGTGAGTACAGAGGCACTTTTTATACTAACACAAAAGGTAGTCTGAATTTTACGTTTTACGAGACTACACGGAAGCAATTATGGAGGATCAAATAGTCGCAAGTCTAATCGAATATATTGTCTAATTAATTATCTAATATTTAATACTAAGTGCTTTTGTAATTTTTCGCGCACAATTTAAAATATTCAAAAAAGGAAATAGGTAAAGCAGAACAATTAAAAAATACATAATTTCATTATTATCCATATCCAAACTTCCATACTAATATTATAAATGTGAAAGTGTATCTGTCAAGGACATAGGATACTTTTTTCCCGGGAAAATGTACGGTTCCCGCGTGATAAACGATTTTGGCGCAACAGAATTGCGGGCGTCATCTAGTACTTTTATACTTTCAGAATGCTGCTGGAGCTACCGTGGCGCTGTAGCGCGTCTGGTATAGCTTGCCTCTGCGCGTGCCGATGGTCTTCAAGCGGTAATACGCTAAAACAGCCTTAGTTTCCCAGCGTCTACGAAAATCCAGCAACAGCATTCTGAGAGTCATTACTAACATCTAGACACGCGGGAGCGTGTCAAGCCAAGTTCAAGTATAACAGAACTGGCGAGCAGCACCGTGTGCATTTATTATTATCATTGTCATTTTATTTTTGTAAATAATGCACTAACAATACTATGGGCATATTGTTTGTCTGAAATAATGTTTTTCATTCATTCATTATTATATTCTATGAAATATTATACTTTTTCAATTATTATTCTGTTTTGCCAAGGCCAGGGTTTTCAGATGAAACTTTACAAGAAAATAATTTCCAAGTCTGTCAACAAACTTGAAGACTGTTTTTAATTAACTGCCTTATTTAACATAATGTCTGATATAAATGCAAGGTGTGGGGTATGCCGGGGTTTTACCGGGATTCGGGGATATTACCGGGATCAGCGCGGAACCCGGGGTTAATGGAATCGGAGGTTGTAAACGGAAATGCTCGCTTGTGTCGATGAACACGTTTACAGATACTTTTCTTTTTCTTAGTTGAAGTAGTTAAAAGAAGCTTCGTTGTGACTGTTGCAGTAAAAACGGAAAGTTATATGTAAAGTAGCAAAATCTTAAGGATAACATAGCAAACTTATGAGTTCTAATAATTGAAAACATGTTTATACCTACCTAATTATTTTGTTAAAATATATTATGTCTTATTATAATGTACAATATGAACATATATAAAGCAGTGAAACCTTCTATATAAATTATATAAGCTCTCGGGGGATTTCTAGGTATGAATAGGCATCGAATGAAATAAAATTAATTAATAAAAATATGTGGATTATAAGAATCTTCACCTTTTTTAGAATCGGTTAAGTCTTATCGTGATTCAAACACAATCCCAGTAGTGAGTCGTTTTACAACGCTACCGTGCGGCGCGGCGGCGCGGCGGCGCGGCGGCGCGGCGTGCCCCGCACGGGCGCGGGTTTATAATGTTCCCGCTACTGTTTATTACCCGGGACTTCCGCCGTAGATATAAACTACGTCACTATCGTCTGCCACAGTGTAAATTATATACAGTAAGTACTCATAGAGCATGAGTAAAGCGCTATGGCACATCAGTTGTCATCAAGTTGACCTGAAGTAGCAACTTCAGGTCAATTTCCTGATTTTGAGGACGCAGCTGAATTACTACCACGACATGCTATTTAATTAACATTAACGTTTGCTACTTACAAACCATGCCCGTAGTAGTCTAGGCGTAGCGGTTTTGTAGCTACTACCTAATAATTATACAATGTCACATTATAAAACCATCCCTTTGATCTGATTGAGCTTTAAGTTCATTCCTTCCTGATGAAAATTGAACCCAATTTTAAAATACTTTTTAATACTATACAGTAAAGAAGTGGAGTTTAACAACATTTCGAATATGGCAGATTTGCTCTACTGTACAATATTAATTACTGATGGTTAAAATTTATTTCACCTTGGAGTGCTCCTTATTACGTTGGCATAGAGGTTCTATTGAAGCTAGTATAATTGTGAATGATCGTAGTTTACTCTCGGTAATCACCGATAAAAGATACGACGTTGTTATTGTTATTGGTCCATAAAAGTTATATTAGATTTGATAGTCGAATACCTAGTAGGTACGTAAACACCGAATATTATGTGTCACTGATCACTCATGTGTCAAAGACAGAATTTTGCATTTACTAAGTATGGATATGGATTCATATTAAAAAATGTCGTGGGTACAACTAATTTCTTTGTAACGTAAAAATAATATTTTTGTACTTATATTATTCTTACGTTACTTTTTATATTTTGAGGGTAAATGAAGGAAATCAGTGATACTGAACTGAACGTAAGATTTTGTATTCTTGACATTGACACCCGATAAACAGCTATACGAGAATTTTGTAAATGAAAGTGTTTATTGTATGGTGTTAAAGTATTATTCTACAGTAGCTCCTATACTAGTCACTGATCCGATTTTCAGTAAGTAAATTATAATGTCTATAAAATATCTATCAATTATAAAATTACGTATATATAATTTGCGTAGTTGGGTAAACTTTTATTTATTTAATTTAATAAATCAATTTACAAATAATCAATGTTTCAATTTAAAGTGCACATAGATAAAAAAAATAAAAGCAAAGAACTATTTACATTAAGAAGCGTGCAGATTGTATGGCAGTATTAAGGAGAATCTACATAATTATTGTAAATTTATAATTCGACTCATTAAATAGATGTTTAAATATTATTGTACAATGTACAATGATAATAAATATCTATAGTTATTATAAAACAAAGTCGCTATTTTTTCCCTCATGTCCCTTTGTTCCCTTTAATCTTTTAAAACTACGCAACGGATTTTGATGATTCTTTCAATGTTAAATAGCCCATTAATCGAGGAAGGCTATAAGCTATATTTATTACGCTAAGACTAATAGAAGCGAAGAAATATAGGAAAATGTGCAAAAAACGGGGAAAATTATTTGAAAGGGCTAACTTGAACGCGCCAATCTCAGGAACTTACTGGTCCGATTTAAAAAATTCTTTCAGTGTTAGATAGGCCATATTGAGAAAGGCTTTAAGCTATATTTTATCACGCTAAGACTAACAGGAGAATGCGGAAAAAACGGTGGATATTATTTGAAAGGGCTTATCTCGCGAACTACTGGAGCAATTTTTATGTTATTTGGCACAGATAAGAAGTAGACCACGTGAAGGATCATAGGCTATCGATTTTAATCATTTTTTCAGTGGCTATATATTTTATACCCGTGCGACGCCGGGGCGGGTCGCTAATTATTAATATTATAATCATGAACTTTCGTCGTATTTGATAGAGCACAATGAACAATTTTAATATTCTTGCTCTACATTTCATTATATTATTATGTACGTCTATTTGTGAAAATGCTTTCCTAATTAAATTGTATTTACTTAGGAAATCGGTTAATAATTGTTAAACCTAATAGATGTTCGAAATACCGATTGGTAGAGTCACTGTTGATCGAAAACCTTCATTTTTTTATTTTTTTTTATTAAATAATGGGGCAAACGAGCAAACGGGTCACCTGATGGTAAGCAACTACCGTCGCCCATGGACATTCGCAACATCAGAAGATTAATGAATAAAAAAAGTCCATACCTCCTAAAGCGGTGGTGGTGAGGTTGTTGAGCATGGCCTCAAAAGGCCAACCCTGGCCGCCCCCTATGCTGGCATCGTCCCGGGCCCCGCGCGGAACTGACCCGGCCCGGGAACACACACTGGCCCCGCACTACGCACACCGCAGATCCCGCGGGGTCATTCTTGACCCGAAATGTCACCGGAAAAACGAAAAACCCGCGTCCAGGCGTCCCCGCCGCGAAACGACGACCGTTCGTTACTCCTAATTAGAGTTAATTACGCGGCGCTCCGACTTATTTACACACTTAATTTTTGTCATAAAATTAATATAACCCGTTTAGTATCAATTTGTATAAATTTGCAATTTGATTGGTACGCCCTTTAAATGATCGCTTAATGTGGGAACCCGCCGAAGACTGCTACAAAAACAGATAGTGCTCACATTGTTGTCGGTCCGCCGCCGCCGACCCACCCCGCAGACCTCCCGTCGTCCCTCTCGCACTCCTCGCCCTCCCCGCTACGAGCGAGCGGTCCTCTCACACGCATCGGTCGAGGACGCTTACATTTTGTTTACGGACCATTTGAACAAACGAATAATCTATTATTTCATTCGTGCCCGTATTATTGATACGCCGCTTTCCCGTCGCTGCAATATTTAACGAGCCGTTTCGATTCGCCCTTCTCCCTCCCTCGCATCGGAGCCCGGAGTCTCCCCGGTGTTTCTATCTCCTTCGCTCGCGGTATTTGAATATCGAGTTGGGCGCGCAAGACGCTATCGACCAATAGGGAGGCGGGGAAATCACTCAGAGAGTTTCAGGGCCGGGCGACGTCTGCGGGGCGTTTCGCTCCTTTGTAATGGAAAAAACAAATACAGGCTCCACGGTGTAGCGGGTAGCGGAGCGGCGAGCGGATAGCGGAGCGAGAAGCGGGAGTGGAGCGGGGAGGTGTAGCGGTCGGTAAATAAGAGTGCTCAAATATTTCAGGCGTGAGTGCTGTTTCTTGTAACGTCTCGGGCTCGGACGGCGCTGAATAAAGTATGAACAAATGAGAACCATTTTATTTCCGTTGGATTAAGTAATGCTAATTGCAGCTCGATCTTGGATTCCCGTTTCGTAAGGCTTTTGATTTTATACGAAAATATTACGGGATCGCTAGCTTAATGCGTACTCGTTAATTTTTGTTTACTCTACATGAGTTCTCTGCATATTATCATTTAAGATTTGAATCGTAAATGCTCCTTGTTTTATTATGTTTAAGTCTAAAAGAATATCCAAATAAAAAGTGTGTAAGTAACTTTCTTCAATCTACATCATGCGTAAGATAATAATATAGTGTTTCTATTTTTAAATAAATAAAAATAGAAAATGTTCAGAGAGTTATCCCAAAGAGTGGTTGAGAAAACTAACGATCCCAGTTAGCTGGCGCTTACCTCGGCCAACGAATCAGCCTTGCGATACAGCGAGGTGATGCTGCCAGCCTCTTGGGTACATTGCCCGCAGCCTCTGACTTACATTTAGTTTTTTTATATATAGTCTTTGTTTTATATTTTAGCATTATTTATAGCAATTATTACTTATTATTATAATTATCAGTATTAATAATTTTATAAAATGAAAATTTTGTTGCCTAGAAATATATTAATAAAAATATAATACTATTATTATCATCACTCATTTTCATATTTGTGAGTCTGACATAGAGTCACCCAGTGAAAGTATAGAATAACTCAATAAGGGCCTGATTCACCATTTCCTGATAAAGTACCGGATAGGCTATCTACAACTTTTTGACAGATTCTTCATACTCTACCTGTCGAGTTAGTGGTGGATAGCCTTATCAGGAAGTGGTGAAACAGGCCCTAAACATAATAATAATTACTGTGTGAAAAACTTGTAAGTTTGCAATTTAGATCTGTTGGCTGTTATTAGTCTGCTGTACTTCAAACATCTCCTAATTTAAAAATCATTCATGTGCGACTCGGAGTATCGCACAAAGGTTTTTGAACGAAATTGTTAAAAGATATTTATATTTTACGCACTTAAACTTTATTTAAATTTAAGTTCTTAGTATTTTTGTTATTTCAACAGAATTACGTCGTCTGCGATAACTTTGTACTAGCTGTTACGACTATACGCAGCCCGATAACATAAAGACAGTAAACGCAGTTACCCCTTAGATACAGAACCCTAAAACAAGTACCCAATACAAAACACAAACTCAAACCAGGCACGTCACAAACATACTTCAGTTTCATGAAACGTTTGGAAGCGCGTAATGAAATTGTATGCAGCGGCGCGGGGGGGGCGAGGGCGGGGTGAGGCGAGGGGGGTGCAGTTTTATATTAAATTCCTTCCTCGAGTGCCCGCTTCGGTGCCTCGGAGAGGAATGTTTCAATTCTAATGCACGCCCTTTGTAGTTCTGCCGGTACATTTTCCGGCTTTTCGACTATGTGAATTTTTGAGCTTATATTACAGGTAGGTATACGGTGTTATAGATGAGTATTTGTAAGGTAAAAGATTCGGTTAGATGCTTCATGCTATAAGGGCTATCATACAAAGTCGTTTCAATTAACCATCTATTTAGTTTTTCCGCACAAATACTAGTAGGAGAAGGTTGCGTACTTGAAAAGGCTCCGAAACCTTTTGGGTACTGATTTAATGATATTTGGCACAGACTTTCGCAAACTACGGGGCATTTTGCTCGGTGGTCGCGGTAAACGTCTAAAAATATTTAACACTAGCTGACGCCCGCAACTCCATTGCGCCAAAATTAATTTAACGCGCAGGAATCATGCATTTTTTCATCAATCAATCAAGTATCATCCTATGTCCTTTCCCAGGCCCTAAAGTATATCTTTATCCAAATTTCAGCAAAATCGGTTAAGCGGTTTGGGCGTGCAGAGGTAACAAACAGACTGACAGACACTGTATAAATCATAAAGTTAATATACCTAGCGGAATAGAGCAACAATCTCGAGCTGTCAAACGTAACCGAAATTGGTTTCATCTGTGTGTAAAATATGTGTACGTATACACTTACACAAGCATGATTGAACGTGATTTCTATGAGATTAAATTGTCAACGTGCGGCATGTGCCGACTGGACGTGAATAAAAGAGTGCTGCTGTCATATATCACACGTCTCTTTTTACCACGCAGTGTTACTGATAGTGACATCTCTCTTGCTCAGGCCTTTGTTTCTGTATTCCGCTAGGTATATTAACTTTATGGTATAAATATTACCTGCATTGACGTGCGGTACTAAAGTACCCTATAGATACATAATATATTACGAAATTCGTTTCGTGCCTTGTAAGCGAAACTTAAATTACATTCATGTCTGTTTAGTGGTTTAAGCGGGAAGAGATTGCAGACAAAATTGTATTAAATAATAATCTATTAATTAATATAAGTGTGGGTTTCATTGTTGTGTCGTGAAGTATTTTCTTATCTAAACAGTAGAATACTACTGTTCAGAGAAGATAAGATTTATAGCCTATAAACTGTAGCTGATGGAGTTATGCTGATTGTCAGTCTGATCATGACAATAAGGGTGTGAGATATTTTGTTACTACAAAACTTATTTGTAATTTTTAATGAGATTACAACAAAATATAAGTTTCACACTAACAATTAAAAGTTATTGTCACGGTAGTAGGTAGTATTACTATCAGATATCAGCTGATCTCTTGCCCTTCGCATTTGTACCTCTGGCCCTTTGTGCCCCTGGTCCCTGGCCTCTCTGGCCCTCTGTTTCGTGGCCCCTCCGGCCTCGAATCGATAGTCGCTATGCAAACAAACCCCGGCGTAATAAAAATATCCCATTAACCGGCCAGGCGCTAAACGATGATTTTTAATAACACCACACCCCTGCCTTCATATCGGTTATGCCTTGGGGTATCTCTTTAATACGCATTTTACGAAACACCCTATATGTAGACAGAGTTATTGTGAATCAAACTCTAGTATCCTGTAAATAGAGTTGCTAATTGCATGCGTTTATGAAATTTATCAGTGTTACAAAACTTAAGATCAGGGTTCCCAAATTTGAATTCTAACCCGTTGTTGTAGGGTTCTATTTAGCTAACAGTATAGGATGGTAATGCACGTCTAAAGCGGGGTACAGACGACGCATTGTGGTGAAACCGCGTAGTTTATTATAAGTTAATACGCGCCCGCACCGCGCCCGTACGAGTACACTGCTGGTACAAAAAATACGCATAATATTTATTATGGCTAAAATCAATAATAAATTTCTTACACAGCAAAAATGCAATTTCTTGTGTTACTATGCTTGTGTCATCAAAAAGCTTATTAAACACGTGTATTTGCTTTTGCTTCTTGAAATTGGTCAGAATTGAAGGACCTATCTTTATGCAGTTCATATACTTTCAATAAAGAACATGATTTTAAATTGCAAATTTTACTGAAAGAACTTACTTTCCAACATGAAAAAGGATGTTTGGTATAAAAGAGCTATTTCTACTCTTATTTCAGCAGCATACTTTTTCACTAATATGCAAATAAACATAATAATGTAAGTTGTAAATAGAAATAAATAGGTTTTTAAAGAAATCCACCATTGTGTTAAACTTCGTACTATATTAGATGAGTAGAAGTTATCACTATTGGACAAGTGATGTAAGGAGCTACAGAAATACGCCGCATATGACGTAATATTATCACAATTGGAAGTTTGAAGGCTTAGAAGTCCTTTTGGTATTTCTTCACGTGGAACGCCGTGAGCTGTTTAATATATTTTTCATCCCTGTCTTCTGCTTGCGCGATTTTTGTGCCCGGCGGTGCAGGCGCTCCCCCGTAATGAACTTACACGGTTTTTAACTCGGGCTCGGCCGCGCTGCGCTACACCGAGCGTGCTACACTTATCATATTATACGCCTGTTTGTGTATTACTTGTCGGATTTGCTGCTTATGAGGTTGGTGATGGAATTTTTGAAAAAATTACATGTTAAATTTAATTTGGCATACTCTATCATGTATGGGCTAAAATGGCCGCACTTTGCAATTTCTCTAAAATTAATTCAGAAACGAATCGTCAAAACAGTCAAACTGACGAAAGTCAAATTAGTACGAATTACTAGACATGAATTGCAAGCAGAGTAAACATTTTGTGATTTTTTAAAAATTAATCATATATTATATGATGATATTCCTAAATATGACTCTCCAAAGCGACCATATTTTTAGCGCCCCAGTTATCTATAAGTATATAGAATTTTATCAAGTTTACTTCTTAGCATATATTATGCTTAAGAAGTAAACTTTTTCGGGTAAAAACTGTCATAAAATATCTCTATAGTCACAACACCGCCGTAAAAGCCGTAACAAATTCTATGAGCGGATTATTTGTGAAGATGTATCAGACATACAGACTCACTTTCATATTTATAATATTAGTGTAGTATGAACTATTTTTCGTACAGATTTTTAATGTATGTGAAAACACCTGTACATAATAAAATTGAAAGCATGTTATTGTAAATATTATATAGGTATTACATATTATTATGTTAACAACTACCCCCATTACAAACAGTCATAACTCGTAACTCGCAGCTCGCAGCACAATATAAGTTTCCGTGGCGCCCGGTGCAGTTGTATGAAACGTTTTATCGCTTGTGTACTCCCCGTAAACTCGCTTCTCTTGTGCTAGAGATGTGACTAATAATATCGGTATATTGTTAAAAGTATGTTAGCATTGTCCAGTACTTTTAGAGCTTGAGTGAAACTTGGTCGAAAGATAACTTTCGACCTTCCTATTAATTAAAAAATAAAATTAATAATAACAAAATAATAATAATGAGATGAGAAAGTTATAGTCCGAAGTAACAATACGCGCATACATTTACTTACATCGCTATTCGCTGCCCTTCCTATAACTAAGCTGTATTCGGGTAAAGGGGTCCATCGTCTAATATTCCTTTTTAATTGCAAAAGCTCTGCCTGGTGCTAGAAGTGGCAAACAGTTTTCGATGCCACGGGCAGGTACACGCATCAATATTATCATGATTCTAGTATCACGCGATTTACAAGTGTACTGTGATACTGCAATTCGGCCTATTACACATCAATATTATCAGGGAATTGTGATAATATTGATGCGTGTAATACCTGCCATTATCGTCACCCCAGAAGTTTATATGACGCTCTCATACGTGGCCAGTAGTTGGTGTGCAAAAAAAATACATTTTACCTTCATATTCCTAGTATATAAGAACCAAAAAAGGCAACATCTCAGGACGATCGACGAAAGGAATAAGAATTGGGAACAGAGCACCCCCGTACACGGTGATAAATTTGTGGGATACCTCCAAAAATGTATGGAACACAGTATTAGCAAACTATATCGATACGCACAGTCCACATCCCTCCAGCTACCTGACGCTCCCGGGGCAGCCGTACATCGTGGTTACCTGCGCCGCCGCCGTCTGCGTCGCTGGACTTACCCGGGGCTAACTCGGTAGATTTAGGTGCACCCGATTATTGCGGCTCACATGTGGAAAGTACTTACCAAGCAAATATAATTTTTTTTAATAAAAATTACCACTTACCGACCATCAATCATTAAAAATATACATGAAAAGTGACAATTACAATAAAATAAATGTTTTTTATGCCATATAAAGATCCTTCGCATCAAGTTTGCAGTGGACCATGAGGAAAAGATATTCACCGTGTTCACTGTTAATTGCCAACAAACAGTCGTTCTTCTACCATCTTTTTATAGTAGATGACGATCACCAAGGAAGACGTAAGCTTGATAAGCCAACTTTAGTCTTTGCTAAACTTCGCCATCCATCATGTCCGCGAATCGCAATAACATACATCAAAGTATTATGAGATAAAAAACACAGCGCTGCAAATCCTCGTCCCTCTGTCCCACTTCATCCCGCGATGTCCCGTTTCATCCCTTTAGTGTCCCGCCTCGTCCCGCTTCGTCCCGCGATGTCCCGGAATGTCCCGTGAATACAAACGGGCGATAAGCAGGCCGCGCGTTACATATTTCAAAGTGCATTACCACTGATTTATAAAACGGCTCCCGGTAATGGGGAGGAAATTTGGCGAATCGCGCCCGTTTTTCCCGATATGTGAGACAATATTGTGGCAACATTATAAATAGCGATAGTAATAGTTCCGCTATATCATAGAAGATTAGGAGTATTGCTTTATTTTTGATTACAAACACGCAAGTTACAGAAGAATGTCTTAATTATTATGTTAGTGTTCTGGCAATTTTATTTTAATTTTTGTGTTGGACATTTCGTATATTCGGTTAAGAATATTGTATTTAAATAAAAAATTATGCATAATTTCCAACTACGCGTATAATATGTCCACAAAAAGAATCATCCCTGTGTACTGTCGCTTCGATTTAAAATTACTACTAGCTATATTTTGACCGAGCTTTGCTCGGTATTCGATAAAACACGAATAAAATATACATGGGAGAGCCATGCTTCGGCACGAATGGGCCGGCTTGACCGAAGAAATACCACGTTCTCACAGAAAACCGGCGTGAAACAGCGCTTGCGCTGTGTTTCGCCGAGTGAGTGAGTTTACCGGAGGCCCAATCCCCTACCCTATTCCCTTCCCTACCCTCCCTTATTCCCTTCCCTTCCCATCCCTACCCTTCCCTATTACCCTATTCTCTCTTAAAAGGCCGGCAACGCACCTGCAGCTCTTCTGATGCTGCGAGTGTCCATGGGCAACGGAAGTTGCTTTCCATCAGGTGACCCGTTTGCTCGTTTGCCCCCTTATTTCATAAAAAAATTACATTTTCAAAAAATGATTCCTAGCTAGATCGATTTATCCCCCCCGAAATCCCCTATATACAAATTTTCATGCAAATCGTTGGAGCCGATTCCGAGATTCCAATTATGTATAAATATATATAATTGGAATCTCGGAATCGGCTCCAACGATTTGCAATTACAAGTATTGCTCGTTTAAAGATATAAGATAAAGGCTACGAATAATAAGAAGACGTACTTACAGAATACATATGTATTAAATATCTTAGTATACTCTTACTTTTTGGAATGCACAATGTCCAATAACAGAACCACTCCACAATTACCATTACATACCTATCATGATCAAATCACTCCCCGGCCCGCTCCCCGCCCGCCGCCGCCCGCCGCCGCCCGCCCCGCGCAACGATTTAATATATCGGCCGCGTGCCGGGGACAGGTGATGCGTAGGGCGGAGGTGGGTTCCGCTTGGGACTGGAGATAGTAAACAGTATGTTCTTTATATTGCGTTGGTCAGTAGAAGGAATAAAATAATTTAACGTCAGAATAATTATTATTTTTAACAAAAAATTAAAACCGACTTCCAAGGTAAAAACAATAATAACATCTATATTATAGGAACTAAAAAGTATTAAATAATTTTTCCTATCTAATAGTGCCTTTTTCCGAATTCGGCTAAACCTCAAATATTTCTGTACTCAATCTTCATCATTTTAAAGTCGGTACCAGATAGCTGAATCTTCAGTTCTCTAACAGAATATTTGAAACTTTTGGAACTGGCACCGACTTCAAAATTATGAAGATTGAGTACAGAAATAGTTGATTTTTAGCCGAATTCGGAAAAAGGCACTATTAGATAGGAAAAATTATTTAATAAGTATTTTTTAGTTCATATAATATGGATGTTATTATTGTTTTTACCTTGGAAGTCGGTTTTAATTTTTTGTTAAAAATAATAATTTCACTCTTTTTAGTTACTTACCTAGTAAACCATCGCGTACGGTACTATACTTACGTATAATAACACACCTGCATATTATTCTACGTATCTTATTAGTTATTACAATTTGTTAACAGTCACACATACAAAATATAATATCAGCTGCAGATAATTTTAAACAATACCACAGAATAAATAATAGTACAAGTACATTACATTTAAAAATATTATCGAAGCAACTTACTTCTCAGAAGTAATGTCAAATGTGTGCCTTACGCTCTGGAGTTAAGGTTGAATTTGTTATGTTAAATTTTTGTGACATTGGTAACCCTGTCGTGGTAATGATGATGATGATGATGAATGTAATTTGCATAGTAGCATATGCTTTCAGTTCTTAAAACAGCGCCTAAACTCCCAAACTTGTATCTATAAAGAATCCGGAGTCCTCTTAGTATCTTCGGAACCATAGTATACCTCGGTGCAAAATCTTGCGTTTTGGTAGCTTAGGATGCTTAATCTCATAAAACCAAAATCACCATAATTTGTTTCCATATAAATTTCGAGGAGTTCCCTCGATTACTCATGGTTCCCATGGTACATCATCGGGTCACCACTTTTGTGAAAATGGGACCAAATTGGAGTGAAACCTAATACAACAAAACAAAAATTTCGAAAATCGGTTAACAAACGGCGGAGTAATCGTTGAACATATTACACAAATAAAAATAAAAAAATAAAAATATCCACAGCCGAACATATAACCTCCTCCTTTTTGGAAGTCGGTTAAAAATAAGAAGACCAACAATAATTCACTGTCTGGTGCTGGCAATGCTTAGCGAAATTCAAGTATCGTACGTTTCACCATATCGGTTAGTATTTGGATAACCAAATACTAACCGATATGGTGTACTGGCATAAGCCAGTAATCAGTATTGAATAAAGTAATCCTATTGGCTACAGAGTAATGTCATGATGTATCGTGTAGTTATGTCTATTGTGATCGTATGTAATGTACAAAATCTAAAAAATAAGCATTTTAAAATAAACTATGTGCTATTCAGTGCCAAGAGATTTTTTTTATTTTACCTGAAATAACCCGTGAACAATATGAAAACTGATAATTTGTGTCTAAGGTATTAGAATATATAGTAGAACAAAAATATTTAAAAACAAAAGTGTAAATTCTATACAAAGCTTATCTTACCTTTAATCATTTGATCGTGCATCAGCACCAAGTGGAACACACCACAATATTGTATCGCAAAGGTGCATTAATAGTAACTTGATTGATGTTTATTAGAGGGGGAGGAGAGGAGAGTTTCAATTTGACCTCACTGCACCGGACCGTTTTCTCTTTATTACAATAGTAGCAGAGTTTACTTTCCTATGCCATATTACAACAAAAAGTATAAAATAGCAAATCCTTAACATTAGGGTAGGAGAATTCAATTTAATATAAAAAATATCTTGTCTGTCCGTCTGTTCTAACGCGACTCGACGTGGGAACGTGTTTTATTACATTTCGTCTGCTGCAGTTTCGACAGATCTATGCTGGCGGCTCCCGCGTGCGTGTAATGGAAAGCCCTTGATTAGTGATTTCATTTGAAGCACTCGATGTGACAGGTATTGCTGATCTTTAATGTAGCAGCACTGAGGCTGCAGATATTATCTCTCTTGAAATATTTCGTAAGGGTGAAGCCAAACGAGCGTAATTTTGTGAGTCGTGAGTCACAGAATTTCGGTTGTCAAAAATTCTGTTGCATTCAGTTTCATAGAAAATTTCTACTCCATTCACACGAGCGTGATTTTGTCCGTCGCGATTAGTATGAAACATAATTTACGCGACCGAAATTCTGCGACTCACGACTCACAAAATTTCGCTCGTTTTGGCTTCACCCTAAAGGTCATAAAAGAACTGATAAAAGTTTAGTTGTTTTTTTACTTTCGAAAAGATATTTTGGTAAGGAATCAATAAGAATTTTAAGATGAGAACTTTTCCATGCTTAATCTTAGTTCTAGTCATAATAGTAAATTATTATTCAGTTCTCAGAAATATACCATACATGAATCTCGTTTTATTTATTTTGCTCTTATAAGTTCAAGCAGAGGTAACACAATACAAATATGGAATAGTGATATTAGAAACGGAATCAGATACTAACATAACATTACCAACAGAATATGACATTGCTTAACATATTATGTACCTAAAATAGAAATATTTACCTTTTATATTTTGAGAAAGTTGGTTTTGAAGTAGAAAATTTTTTATTGTAGCAAATCTTTACTTATTACAATAATTTATACAACCTTCCTGACAGTTTTCTGTCCAACCAGCAGCAGTACCATTGCTTACTACATACTATAATGTTGCGTGCGAATTTATTGTGTGAATCGTCAATATCAACACAACGGTCACCTCCCGGTCAAACAACCACCATACATATTGTATCCGGTATACTAACGTGGGTGAAAGATACTTGGCAAGAATCGGCGCGACGCCGGCCGTTAAAAATAAACTACTGCCTCGTAATAACATTACAATTCCAAACAGTTTAGGCAGCATAAAGCTTTTCTGGTGATTCAGAGACACATGGTAACTCTAGTTGTTCATGAGTGGCAATATTCAGTAATCAGCTGTACCTAGGTGAACTGTATAGCGTCCCACGAAACTTTCAGCTTCGCCTTAAATCACGGTTACTACGGTTTCGGCCAGTATGTGATCGGACATTTGCGACTAGTTTGAATAAAAAGCTACCTTAATTTTATAATACTACTTTAGTTTTAGTGACACGTTCTCACAGAAAACCGGCGTGAAACAGCGCTTGCGCTGTGTTTCGCTGAGTGAGTGAGTTTACCGGAGGCCCAATCCCCTACCCTATTACCTTTTCTACTCTCCCCTATTCCCTTCCCATGCCTACCCTCCCCTATTACCCTATTCCCTCTTAAAAGGCCAGCAACGCGCCTGCAGCTCTTCTGATGCTGCGAGTGTCCATGGGCGACGGAAGTTGCTTTCCATCAGGTGACCCGTTTGCTCGTTTGCCCCTTTATTTCATAAAAAAAAAGTGACACTGTGCTTTTAATACCGCCTGCCGTGTAATTGTGAAGGCCGGCGGTCCGGCGCGCGCCGGGATGGGTGTGCACGTACTGTTTGACAAGGGGTTGTAATTCGATTTAGCTTAATCATTGTTTGCCTTCACGCCTATTGTGCTACACGTACTGAGGATGACTCGAAAAATATTAACATATTGTTTTTAGCGTTACGCTGAGCTAACAATTTTGAGAGAACTGTCCTGCAGGGTGATTACGTATCTTGCGAGTTTTAACAGTTACCAACAGTCGTAGGCGTTTGATATTATAATATATAAAATTCCGATAGATAAGATTGCCAGAAATAAGTCAGTACTGTGAATTTTGGATGGATTAATAGATAAATAGTTTCCGCTTAGGTCTTTTAAAACTAGTAACGACGCTGTTAAAATCATGTGCGCGAATACGTGCAACGTGCACACCCACACCCGTAAAGACGTCATGACGTGCGTCGCAGTCGTAGTCACTATTTCTTAGTAACTAAAAAGAGGCAAGGTTTTGACTTTTGAGGCAGGTCTAACGATATTTTGATATTGCGAATTGCACCCGGGTCTCATCCGGGCTGACTAGCGTATGTATAATTAAATGTGACGGCCACTTGTCGCGATAATAACATCATGTCAGTTACATCCGACATAATGAATTCGTGACAGCCTCGCACAGACAGACACATCAAATATATTAGACGATTACAGCCAGCGCCACGTGCCGCCCTGGCGCTTCGCCCCGCCGCCCTATGGCCACGCGCCGCGCCCTGCGCCCTGTCATCACTGCACCTTTGATTTATGATAACATACTGCATGTTTACCTGTTGGCACAATCATTGTGCTCACATACATTTCACTCGATAGTTTTACTCCAAGTCGAAGGCTCGCATTGAGTCAGCTCTAAGGCTCGCATCGAGCCGGCTTGATAGAATTAAATATTATATCTAATTTCTTTCGATTTGGAGTAAAACTATCGAGCAATGCTGAATGTGTGGATGAAAGTCCGAGCCGTGGTTTTTATATACGTGATGCAGCAAAACAGTATGTGAGTACTTAGCAGTAGAGAGTAAATAAAAAGTAAAGTTTCTTCTGAACTTTTTTGTTACCATATCTAGGGTCGTCTATGGGCCAGTCGCCCATATCCTTTGTTTGTCTCATTTACATCATTTTGTCGCGACTCGCGTACCAAGATTACATTTTCTCTTAATCTACTGTAAGTCCATCACGCCTTGGACCTTTTAAATTATACGTTATTATACTATTACTAGTTATATATTACTATTACTATAATAATACTATTATTATACATCTTGAAAACTACCTAAGTTTCTTCTGGATTAGCCAATGGTCACATTTTAACATGAAAGTTATTTTTTCGGAACTCAAAGTATATCCATACCTTACAAACATCGGTTCATCAATTTAAGCGTCATTTAAGGACAAACAGACAGCCTTACTTGTCTATACTTACTAATATTATAAAGAGGTAAACTTTGTTTGTTTGTTTAATTGTAATGAATAGGCTCAAAAACTACTGGACCGATTTTAAAAATTCTTTCACAACTCGAAAGCTACATTATTTACGAGTAACATAGGCTACTTTTTATTTTGGAAAATATAGGGTTCCGTAAGATATTTCAGTTTTTCAGAAACAACCAGAAAATTTACTTATTTTGCGTACGCTGCCTAAACTATAAAAGATAGAACTATACAATGTTGTAAGTAAATGTAGATCTTATAAATATCTACAAAAATGTCCGCGACACACTATACCTATCTATGTCAAGTGAGGCACAAAATCCATTTTTTTAAACTTAAGACTACATTTAAACGCATTTATTTTACTCATGCTAATAATCCTTATCAAAATAAATATTTCATCACTAAGTACAGTTTATGTAGATTATATTTGCTCTGTAAATGATTAAAATTGGACGTTTGGTTTAGAAGTTATGGCGAAATTAAAATATTGCGATTTACGCCCGTTTCGAAGTGGGCGCTACCAATGCCACAGAATAGATAATAGTACAAGTACCAATGCAGGGGTGCGCATTTGTACACATTGAAAAGGTCTAAACTCCGCGATGGTATATATTTTTTTTATGAAATAAGGGGGCAAACGAGCAAACGGGTCACCTGATGGAAAGCAACTTCCGTCGCCCATGGACACTCGCAGCATCAGAAGAGCTGCAGGTGCGTTACCGGCCTTTTAAGAGGGAATAGGGTAATAGGGGAGGGCAGGGATGGGAAGGGAAGGGAATAGGGGAGGGTTGGTAAGGGAATAGGGTAGGGGATTGGGCCTCCGGTAAACTCACTCGGCGAAACACAGCGTAAGCGCTGTTTCACGCCGGTTTTCTGTGAGAATGTGGTATTTCTCCAGTCGAGCCGGCACATTCGTGCCGAAGCATAGCTCTCTCACGTATAAGTATATCTCTTATGGATATATCCCACAATAACATATTTTTTTGTCATTTACTTTTAACTTCAAAATATAGTGGCTAATTTTCGAAGCGATTTCAACCAATACGGTACTCGTAATAATCCTTATTCAATTAAATACTTCAAATACATTATTGATTATGGCTCTTTACAGCATAATTATTACGATTTTAATTTTAAATGAACATTTTCGAAGATATTACAGATTTAAAAATTGCGGGACGTAGCTTTTCGGCAGTACCGACCAATGCGGGCCACGGGTAGTAATGAATATAAATTATTTAAAATCAAACTACTGAATCGATTTTAATCATTTTTTCAGTGACTTAGGCCATAATTTATTTTATACCCGTGCGAAGCCGGGGCGGGTCGGTAGTATAATATGTTTTGTCCTAGCAGGATCTGCTTTTGACTTATGGCGACGCGGCGACCAACTCTGCCACGGCTCTACAATCTTTTCGTTTGTAAATTTGTAATATGCTTGTTTCCCTGTATTTATTTTACATACACTGTGCTGATTAACCAATTGTAATAATCTAGAATCTACACAGAGTCCGGTCCATAAACACTTGTCATGTTGAAAATGACTGAAAGTTGTAATCACTTCCTACATCTAGCAATATTTTAGTTTAGTTACTTTTCTTTATTTTAACTATATTTTTTTTCTAAATTACAATTTGAGAAAATTTTAAATGTCTGTTGCTCGTGGTTAACAAAAGTTCAGATCTACCTCTGTCCTGATATTCGCAGGCCCTTTGAACCACCGCGTCGTTTACAGCTCATATCTCCACTCTATAAAACGCAACAAAAACACACAAAGCCGGACCTCCCACACCTTTGTCTGTGGCCTATAAAATTAAAAAAAAAGATAAATTTCAAGTACCGGAAGCGGGCGAGGGGGCGGCGGGGAGGTGAGGGGGCGGCGCGGGGGGGCGGAGGGGGGCGCACGGTAGCGGCTGATACGTCAATTAGCGGGCAAACGCGAGAATGCCATGTGAACTGTACGGAGTGCACAGGGTGTAATAGTTTTGAACAAGGAGTTTACTAGGAATCTGATAGGCACAAATAACACAATGCATGGTGTAGCACTATTGCTACACCATGCATTGTGTTATTTGTAGTAAAGCTTTAAAATTAACTGCTATGCCTATGCATAGCAGTTTGTTTTAAAGCTTTACTCGGCATTCAATAAAATGACATTTTCTGAAAATTATCACCTACCACTACCTAGTTAGATCGATTTATCGCCCCCGAAACCCCCTTTAAACTAAATTTCATGAAAATTGTTGGAGCCGATTCCGAGATTCCAATTATATATATACAAGAATTGCTCGTTTAAAGATATAAGATAAGATTAAATAAAATTCATTCCCATATCCGTAAGTCATGTGGGCAGGTTTTTGGTTTGTATAATGTAAGTATTCTATATTGAGGTCCTTACTTCTTATTTATTTCGTTCAGTTCATTGTTTTGTGTTAGTTTTAAGTTTGTACGAGTACAAATAAAGAACATTTTGAACAAATACTTAAAAAATCTGTCTTCAAAAACGTTTCTTTAACAAATGATCTCAAATCAAGTATCACCCTGTAAAGATGTAAATGAGTCGCACACGCCGCGCGCCGCGCGCCGAACGTTTTAACACGTCGGCCGGCCACTCGCCGCTACCGACTGCCCGCGACCTAGCGCTGTCCGAGTACCATGTTCTATGACCTAGTGCTCCCTGTGTGACCTATCCGTTAGTGAGCTGGTACTTTCCTACTAGTTCACTAAATCTAGCCCGGTGATAGCGGTCAGTAGACACGTCGAAATAGAAACGTCGTTGTCGTTGTTATCATATTTGGTACTAGATGAGGCTCGCAACTCGTGCGATAACCGTGCATTTTGTAATATAAAAAGAATCCTATGATCTTTCTCGGGACTCAAAGTATCTCTACACCTTTCCATTCAAAATCGGTCCAGCGGTTTGGGCGTGAAGAGGTAACAGACGGACAGGCAGACAGACAGATAGGCAGACACGCTTTCGCAGTTATAATATTAGTAAAATATTAGTATTATATGATTTATACGTGGCAGAGCCATACTTCGGCACGAATGGGCCGGCTCGACCGGAGAAATACCACGTTCTCACAGAAAACCGGCGTGAAACAGCGCTTGCGCTGTGTTTCACCGAGTTTACCGGAGGCCCAATCCCCTACCCTATTCCCTTCCCTACCCTTACCGACCCTCCCCTATTCCCTTCCCTTCCCATCCCTACCCTCCCCTATAATTACCCTATTCCCTCTTAAAAGGCCGACAACGCACCTGCAGCTCTTCTGATGCTGCGAGTGTCCATGGGCGACGGAAGTTGCTTTCCATCAGGTGACCCGTTTGCTCGTTTGCCCCCTTATTTCATAAAAAAAATGAACTGCAGTATGGGTAGTGGATGGCTCTAACAAGACCATATTTATTAGTATTGCTCCGTAGTAGCGTTGCTTTGCAGCCGCGACGACACAACGTTCCTATGTTTAGCATATAGTGAATATTCCGCATTAACGAACAGATGACCAGGTGGAAGGGGGAATGACGTCGCTCCGTGTTCCATCACTCCCATACATTCATCAGTGCGATGACGCGACGCAATGGAGTATTTAGTACTAGTGAAGTATTTAGTATTTAGTAGATTTTATTTGTTATATTTTGCAGAGCAATTTCTGTTTCCGTAAAAGCCTTTCTCCGTAACAGAAATTGTGAGTTCACCTTACTTTACGGTAGTCGATAGGTATGTTGCTATGTTCTCTATTCTACAAGTTACGAGCGCGACTATACCATCGTTATGATGGGTTCTTGTTGAGGTTCTTGTTAACCCAGTACTGAACAACTGTTTAATAGCAACTGTTTCTCAGACTAAGCTGTAATGTGACGTCATCTCACATATTACCTGCTAAAGTGGGGGAGCCATGCTTCGGCACGAATGGGCCGGCTCGACCGGAGAAATACCACGTTCTCACAGAAAACCGGCGTGAAACAGCGCTTGCGCTGTGTTTCGCCGAGTGAGTGAGTTTACCGGAGGCCCAATCCCCTACCCTATTCTCTTCCTTACCCTCCCCTATTCCCTTCCCTTCCCTACCCTCCCCTATTACCCTATTCCCTCTTAAAAGGTCGGCAACGCACTTGCAGCTCTTCTGATGCTGCGAGTGTCCATGGGCGACGGAAGTTGCTTTCCATTAGGTGACCCGTTTGCTCGTTTGCCACCTTATTTCATAAAAAAAAAAAAAGCTACTTATGCAAATGTTAAAACGCCATTCAAATTAACCCCATATAACCCCATAGTACCCGTTGCAGCCCCATCACAGAAGTATCAATGTCTAATAAAGAATCGGTAAATTATAAAGTCAATAGTCACAAGTCAGCGTGAGTAGTGTCGCACGGGGCACGGGGCACGCTGTGGCCTGTGGGGCACACTGGGGCACACTGGGCCCCACAGCGAGGGTGAGCCCCCGCCTCGCTGATCCGCCGTGATTTAATATTAATGATGTTTTAACCTTAGTGATTTATTTCAATCGGACCGAGTTACGAGTTACGGCGGTTGAAATATTTGATAGGAGTTAGGACCATAAAGTTAATATACCTAGCGGAATAGAGCAACAGTATCGAGCTGTCAAACGAAACCAAAATTGGTTTTCATCTGTGTGAAAAATATGTGTACGTATACACTTACACAAGCATGATTGAACATGAATTCTATGAGATTAAATTGTCAACGTGCGGCACGTGCCGACTGGACGTCAAAAAAAGAATGCTGCTGTCATGTATCACACGTCTCTTTTTACCACGCAGTGTTACTGATAGTGACATCTCTCTTGCTCAGACCTTTGTTTCTGTATTCCGCTAGGTATATTAACTTTATGGGTAGGACTCGAATTTTACAGGGCTTTAAAATATTATTTAAATTGAATAACTTAATAAAATTCTGTAAAGCGTTGCCCTTAAAGATCAAAATAATAGTTAAAAAAATAGAAGAAACACGCTTTTGTTTTTTTTCATAAAAATTAGATAAATTTTTGCATTGTAATTTGCTCTTAATTTGTATGCAAAGTTTCGAATTAATTAGACTACTGGAGGTAGGCAAAAATCGTGCTTAAAGATTCCGTTACAAACATACATGAATCATGATACAGCCCAAGCTAATATAAGCTTGTTAAAAAGCTAGATCAAAATCATTTCATCAGTCATCGGTCATCAGCCTTGAAGCACTGATAGACAGACAGGCCTGTTATTGGGGGTTATTAATGTGTAAAAAATTATATCCTTAACGATCGAAGTTTGAACCAACCAAAACTTATAGTTATGTACCTATCCTACAGAGTAGGTAAGAAATATATTGAAGAAAATTTTGGTCTCTAGTTATACGCGTAAACTGCATACTAAAACAAAAAGTACTCATTTTGTCATCGTTTTAAAGTTTAAACAATGAAGTTTGCACTATTGACTATCCAAACACCTACGCACCGGCTGGAAATGCACCTGCAGCTCTTCTAATATTGCGAGTGTCCATGGGCGACAGTAGTTGCTTTCCATCAGGTAATCCATTTGCTCGTTTGCTCTCTTATTTTATTAAAAAAAAAAAGCCCGTAGCTCGCTACCGCTCATGCCTTACACCGCTCAACTCCCGGCTTTGTTTATTGCTAATAAGCCGCGCGTCTTGGGGTTCGGTAATTTTTATTGTGGACTACCCCCGCTCCCCCCTCACCGCCCCACACCACCCCCCGCCGCCCCCGCACACGTGGCCGGCTGTACCATGAATACAAATCCACGTATTAAAAACTAATTGACTATAAAGTTAATGTTTGATAACCGATAGCGGGAAATGAGGCGGTTATGTTTCGTTAAGTTCAAGGTTAAAGTTCTTAATCCATACTAATATAATAAATGCGAAATTGTGTCTGTCTGTTACCTCTTCACGCCCAAACCGCTGAACCGATTTTGCTGTTTAGTATGGAGTTTAGTATGGATTTCTGTGAGTCCCAAGAAAGGACATAGTATACTTTTTTATTCCGGAAAAACCGGAGCAAGAGAGTGGTGAGCGTGATTTGGTTCCTAATAACATAATAATTTACTTTCGACATCGGCATAACCTGTTCTACTAATCATCATCAGCCTACTGCTCTTTACTGCTGAAGGCTATGCCTCCCCCACGCGCCAACCATCCCGATCTTGGGCTACCCTATTCCGCCGCTCGCCACCTTAAAATCGTCGGCCCATAGACTAGCTACTAGCTGCTGCTAGCGACCGTTCGTGCTCCGCGTTACACACGCAGCAAAAGTAATATTTTTGCGAATCGCGCGGCACACTGCCGCTCCACGTGACCATGGCGCTCGTGGCCAACGAGTTGCTGGCGTTTATCCAGCACGCCATCGACACTATGGACGAGGTCAGCATCATGCTGATCTGCAAGTCCTCCTTCTCCAGCGAGGAGATTTGCAAGGGCAAGCAGCTGTTGTACAAGACGCTCGGACAGAGCGCGAACATGCCGTCGCGCCGAAGAGACGGAACGGAAAGGAGCGTGCAGGACATCATCTCCCTGCTGAAGCAGACGGATCCTGACTAGGTGCCGGCTTTTGTGGCAAATGAGCTGCACAAGCTGCCGCTTGTCACGCTGGACCACGTCGACGTCGTCTGCCTACTGAAGGACATCAAGTTCCTGAAGGAGGAGCTGGCCGGAGTTCGAGGTAGATTGCAGGCATCAGAGTCTACGATCAGTGACTTGGTAAATCACCTGATGCCGCATTCGTCACCACACGTCGAGGCGCGCAAGCGAGCACGTTTAGCCCGTCAGCATTATCGGACGGGTCAGCGAACACCGCCGCTGCCGCCCCCGCCCGCGCTCCCCTCCCGGTTGCGCCGACGCCGAGTCCACAGGCGACTCAGCAAAACTTTGCGACTGCGACGCCCCGCACCTCCCCCGCGGGCGAAAACTAATGGGGATAATGCGAGCCGCAAGGCTCCGAAGAGTCGCGAGACTAAGAAGAGCCGCAAGGCTCAGTTGTCAAACGAGACGTCAAACAGCAAACATCGTATCCTTACGGTCCGTGTTAAATACATTCTAAAGTGATTCTACCAAGTGTTTTAAAATAATAAACTTTTGGAGTATTTACCTCACACCACATTATATTATTTGTGTATATTGTTCGACAAACTAAGTGCAGTTTTCAAGGCAAAAATCGTGATTGTCTGAAGCAAAAAACTTTTATTGTGGTACGTGGAGGGTACATAAATATTCAACTCAATATCAATAATTACTCTTGAATGATAACATTCAAGAGACTTGTAGCGCCATCTAGTATTGGGTCGATGAACTAAAAATCGAAGATCTCTAGTAGCGCCATCTATCTTTGGTACAGCGAAGTATTCAAGAATTCTTTTTATCCTTTTCTCCAACCTTTTAAGTAATATCAGGCGTGAAGATGTTCTCCTGCAAGCGTTGTGAGGCTCAGTGCTTCGAGGGCCCCAAGTGTGCATTATGTCTTGGTCAGTTTGACTTTGCTTGCTCCGGTATAACGGAGGTTGGATGGCGCAAATTGGGTGAACGGAAGAACACCTGGAAATGCGTGAGCTGCAAGTCACAAGCGCCCTCTAGCCCACGGCCTACAACACCATCTTTGGACAGGCCCTCAACACCCCAACCCGCGGATATGGACACTATCATGTCAGAACTTAGGTCGCTCTCTAACAAGATGATTAACCTACCCACTTTAATCGAGGATGTCAAGGCTATAAAGTTGGAACTCGTAGAACTCAAATCTATCCGGAGTGAGTGCCTAAGTCTTAAATCAAGTGTAGAATTCCTGGACCACACCGTAGAAACACTCTCGACCAGGGTTACGAACATAGAGCGAGACGTAGAGTGCTTCAAAAAAGTCCAAGAAGACGTGTCGGCCCTACAAGAACGATGCTCTAAACTTGAAGATTTGTATCGGGATGGCGAGCAGAGAGCAAGATTGAATAACTTGGAAATCAAAGGTGTTCCCCTTTCTAAAACGGAGAATCTTTTTAGCATTATAACCAAGATTGGTGATACTATAGGATGCACCATACCTAGGGAACAGATCAATTATATCGCAAGAGTTCCTACCCGTCACAATGATAAGCATAAAAATATAATTTGTTCTATCAACAACAAGTACATCAAGGATAATTTTGTGGCGGCTGCTCGTAAACTCAAATCATCGCTGACGGCTAGACAGTTGGGATTCCAGACAGATAATGTTATATTTGTTAATGATCATCTCACCCTTGATAACAAACTACTTCTAAATAAGACCAAGAAACTGTCAAAAGAAAAGGGTTTTTTGTACACTTGGGTAACTGGTTGCAAGATACTCGTACGAAAAAATTCTACTTCGCCGATTCATCATATCAGAACAGAAAGAGACCTTGCAAAATTTATAAAGTGATATCCTTACTGCCCTGCTGCTCTGATGTAAAACTGCCATGCTGCTCTGTTGTACCCGATGTATCTACTCATGTCTGTTTCAATAGGTTATTAAGTTTGAACTGTGTTTTTGTAGTTTATTTTTTAAAACTAGTGCTTTTTTCCGCTTGCTTTTTGCTTCTAAATTATGCTTACGTAGAACTTGTCTTTTGCAGCTTAACTTTTGTCGCTATGGTTGCTTCTCGCTCTTTTACTGGTGCATCTACCTATTTTTATTTCTATGTTGTTGCTATTTTGTACTATTATGCAATCTCTTCTTGTTTCCTACATGTACTGTGCACCAATGCTCGTTTAATTAAATTTTATTTCAGCCCGGGACCGCTGATATGTATGTGCTCTATAATGCGATTATCATATCAAAATAATTATATACTAAACAAAATTTTATCATTTACCCAAATTTATCTGGATGGATATAATCTGGATTTTACTTATAAAACAGATTATTTCTTAATTTACAATGCTTCCCATTAGCGTTTACTATCAAAACGTAAGAGGTTTACGCACGAAGACTACTGAGCTCTACCGCAACATATGTGCTAGTACCTATGACGTGATCTGTCTTACAGAAACGTGGCTTGTCGCAGACATTGGTGATTGCGAGTTATTTGATGATAGATACACGGTCTGGAGGCGTGATAGGGATTACGCTGCTACAAACCAAACTTTAGGAGGAGGTGTGCTCATCGCCGTGCGGCGAGACCTAGTAAGCGACAAGCGTAGCGAATGGTGTTCGACCGCTGAGGATCTGTGGATTACTTTGTCCATACGCAACAAGCGATCATCCACAGCATCAAAGATACATATTTGCGTAGTCTACATTTGTAAGCAGAACCTAGGTTTCTCTCAATCAGCCCAGCTTACGAACTTTTCCAATAGCCTGTACGATATTGTTCTTAGCAATATATCTGATACTTTTTTGGTTGTTGGTGATTTTAACTTGCCGAACATCTTTTGGCAACCTAGCGATCAGTCTCTAACTCCCCTAAATATACTAGGTGACGCCCAAATTGAATTCTTTGATAATCTTAATCTTACAAACCTTCTGCAATATAACTCCTACGCTAACATTAACAATAAAATTTTAGATCTGATCTTATCAAACAACGAATTAACAGTAAATCACTGCCCGGATGCCTTGGTGCCAGAAGATCTCCATCACAAAGCCCTCTGCGTTACTACCAACCCAGCTAATCTCTACACCCTTATGTCACAGCCCCGTAGTAAATATCTATATCATGCCGCTGATTTCACCTCCATCAACGATCGACTTTGTGAGATAGACTGGCCAAATGAATTAAACGGTGATACTGTCGAAAATGAGGTTCTAACTTTCTATGATAATTTGGATAAAATCATTGACACTTACATACCTACTAAAGTCATGGCTCCTTCTCGTAGATTTCCTCCTTGGTATAAGCAACCACTTATTAAAATTCTCAGGGAAAAGTCAAAGTTTCATGCAAAATTTAAAAAGTATGGCAACCTATCGGATTATGAATCTTTTACTTTACTACGTGAAAGAGCCAAAACAATAGAGCGTGAAATGTACACTACATACATATCGAATATCGAGAATAATATTACTAAATGTCCTAAATCATTTTGGTCGTACGTGAAATCCAAAAGCCAATCTCATTCGTACCCCTCCACTTTTAAGTTTAATGACTCTGTCTCTAGTAATGGGGTGGACATTTGTAACATGTTCTGTGACTATTTCGATTCGAACTTCCACTCCAACAGTACTGCTTATGATGGTGATACCCTCTCTGAAGAGTCATTAAGAGTCATTGAACCCTAATTGTATTGCAGACATATCATCGATCGATATCAAAGATTCCGAAGTCAATAAACTACTTAGGACTGTCGATACCAATAAATCTGCTGGTCCGGACAAAATCTCACCATTATTTATTCGCAAATGTGCTGACAGTCTCACTGTACCGATCTCTATTCTCTATAAAAGATCTCTAGCCGAGGGCGTGATGCCCACTATATGGAAGTCAGCATTTATAACTCCGATACATAAGAAAGGGCCAAAAGATAATGTCCAAAACTATAGACCGATTTCCAAACTCTGCGTATTCGCTAAAATATTAGAAAAAATAGTACATGGTCAATTACACACATTATTAAGGCAAAGTATGAGTGCTGACCAACATGGCTTCCTCGCAGGGCGATCTACTACGACCAACTTGATTATCTGTAGTGATTTCCTAAATAAGTGTATGTCAGAACGAACGCAGGTGGATGTTATATATACTGATTACGCTAAATGTTTTGATCGTCTCGATCACGTTATCTTGTTGCGTAAATTACTAGACATTGGCATAAGGGGCGATCTATTTAGGTGGTTTGAATCGTATATTCGCAACAGATGTCAAACAGTGGTTCTGAACGGCTTTTCATCAAGAACTTCATTTATTTATTTATTTATTTATTTAACAGTTTATTGCACACAAAAACATTTAACAAATTATACAGATGAAGAAAAACGACACAAAAGGTACTGCTTATCTCTAAAGAAATTTCTTCCAGCAGCCCTAAGAAGAGAAATTTGAACACAAACAACAGATAGGGCGTGCAAAAACAGAAACGAATAATATAAATTATAACTATGTAAGTAATACTAAATTATTATTATACATATTATGTTCAACAAAAAAACAAAATAACTAATACTATACTTACTAATAATAATAACAAACTATAATATTAGAATACATACTATACTATAAACTATAAATATTTACTAAAATAAATACATACTATATGTATATTTAATAATTATAGTTGGATTCGGTATTGAGGTAGTGCTCCTTTAAGCGTCTTTTAAAGACAGTGATTGTAGGACTATCACGGATGGCGTGGGGGAGGGAATTCCACAATCTGACTGCATGAACAGTAAAGGAGTAGGAAAAGAAGTTGGAGCGATGGGAGGGGAGGGAAAGGTTTGTTCTAACATTAGGTCTACAAGGGACGTCTAAGGATCGTGAAAAATTAAAACGCTCTACGAGGTAAGAGGGGGACAAAGGGTTATAAAGGATATTATAAAGGAGGGAGAGAATATGGATATTTCGCCGAAGGCGAATCGGAAGCCACCTTAGCTGTGACCGAAAAGCAGAGACATGGTCATACTTTTTAAGACCAAAGACAAAACGAATGCAAAGATTTTGCAAACGTTCTAACTTTGTCAGCAATTCTTCGGTTACATCTAGGTAGCAGGAGTCAGCATAATCGAGGATAGGGAAAATGAGTGACTGGACTAGGGAAATTTTAGTTTTGAAAGGCAAAAAGTTCTGAAGACGCTTAAGCATGTGTATCGAGTGGAATATTTTTCTACTTACCTCATTGACTTGAGGTTGCCAGGACAGATTGCTATCAATGATTATTCCGAGGTTTTTCGCAGAGTGTGTGTAAGCAATCGGAGTATCATTATATATAACTCTGGGCACATCATTTAGCCTCTGTGTCATGTACCTGCTACCGACAATTATTGCCTGTGATTTATTGGGATTGACTAAGAGTCCAAACGATTTTGCCCAGTTTGCTATTCGTTGTAGGTCTGCATTGATGTCCTTGACCGCTGTACCAATATCATCAACATGAGAACGACGATATATTTGCAAGTCGTCTGCGTAGAGATGAAAGTTACATGACAAAATTATTAAGGTGACTGTGTTTATAAAAATTGAAAAAAGGAGAGGAGAAAGAACACCACCCTGAGGAACCCCCGCATCGAGATCACACCAGTCAGAGGTAGCCTCACCATAGCGGACCCGCTGCGAGCGCCCCCGAAGATAGGAGTCGAACCAGTCTATCACTGCGGATGATATATTGAGGGAACGAAGGACAGATAGGAAGATGTCGAAGTCAACTGAATTAAAAGCACTGCTAAAGTCAAGGAGTACCAGGATAGTTACACATTTTTCCTCCATAGCTAGACGTAAATCGTCAGTAACTTTTAGCAGTGCTGTAACAGTACTGTGACCAGGACGGAAACCGGATTGAAAGGAAGAGAGCAAATTATTAGAGGTAAGGAATTGGGAAAGCTGTTTGTGGACAATGTTTTCAAGGACTTTGGAGAGGTAGGGCAAAATAGAGATTGGTCTAAATTGGGCTAAGGAAGAGGGATTAGGGGTTTTAGGTAAAGGAATTACGTTAGCACGTTTCCATGCTAAAGGGAAAGAACTCGTTGACAAGGAGTGATTAAAAATATGAGTTAGAATTGGCAAGAGTTCAGGAATTGAAAGGGAAATTATGCGGGGACTAAGGTCATCATTCCCTACAGCAGTAGATGTTATAGCTGTGATGTGTTTCTTAACATCGTCCTCAGTGACAGGCCGGAACGAAAATGGAGTACAGGAGGGGATAGGGAAAGAGGAGATATGGGAAATCGTGCGCGCTTTGGTATCTCGATCAACGCTTATAGGCGGTTTAGAGAAATGGTTGTTAAGAGCGTTGATATCTACCGACGTGCTATCTAAACAAACCGAAGACTTTCCTATACCAAGGGACGAAAGGAATTTCCAGAGTTGGGAGGGGTTACTTTGGTCAATTGTAGAATGTATGTGGTGTCTTTTTGAATCTCTACACAGACGACTGCAATGGTTTCGGAGGAACTTATACTTAGCCAAATTTGTCTCAGTTGGTCTTTTACGGTATTGACACAGAGCTCGGTTACGCTTAGCCATCATGTTTAATATTTCCTGAGTGAGCCAAGGTGCCGGTGCATATTTAACTTTAACTTTTCTAAATGGAGCATAAGTGTCAAATATCCGTGTCAATATATCACTGAATATTGATACTTTTAGATCGATATCGCAGGCCGAGTGGACACGAGACCAGTCAGCATTAGATATGTCATGCTTAAGAGCCTTCAGATCCAAACCCTTAAAACTACGTAGGATGAGGAACTTAGGTTTTTTACGAGGTGGTTTGAGCTTAAGGGAAAGGAAAACTAGGTCATGGTGAGAGAGGTTACATGGAAATTGGCCATGGGTTGCAATAAGATCGGGTGAGGAGGTGATAAGAAGATCTAGGAGAGAAGGGTTGGAATTGGGAGCATGGTGGGTAGCAGAGAGCGGAAGGATGCTTAGGTTAAGGGATGAGAGTAAGGAGCGGAGTTTCAGGGCACGTGAATCGGCTTTCATGAGACATGTGTTGAAATCACCTGCAACTAAAGTACAATCGTAATTTGGACCATGCGTGGCCAACAGCGTCTCCAGAGTACTGAAATAATCAATACGTAAGGATGGACTGTAAGCCACACATAGCAGTACCTTCTTACGATTTAAGGTGACCTCAACACACAAGTACTCAATTGAGCACGTGTACCGGTTGGGCGAGGCAGTGATAACTTTACATGCAATGTCACCACGCAGATAAATGGCCACTCCACCGCCACTCTTACCCACACGATCATTTCTAATGAGCTTATACCCCGGAAGAGCATAAGCAGTAGATGGCAGAGAGGGTTTGAGCCAGGATTCCGACACTAAAATAGCATCTACCGGGGAGCTGCTAAACATGTCAAGGATATCTGGATAGTGGCGAGGTATGCTCTGAGCATTAATATGGACAAGGTTGAGGTTGTTGGGAAAGCGGGATAAGGAAATTGTTAACTGTTCATGAGCAGAACAAGAAGTCGACCCCCCATCACTATCTAGGCTATGAAAACTGTCAGACGAAGAAGAGCACGAAAGGAAGTCCTCATTGATAAAAATATCATTAGTAGAATGTAATAAATCCATAAACTAATAATATATATAAGAGCAATATATAAATAAATAATAATATATAAATTATCAATATAATATATAAAACACAAAAAAAAAAATATTACCTAATTACAAAAACTTAAATCTATTATTATTATCATTTACCCATCCTAGCTCACCATAATGTGAGAATAAAAAAAAAAAACGCTAGCAACAATGCTTTGACTATTGTCTAATGTCTGCACAAGAAAAAAAAAAGTTATACATAAAATATGGCATTGACATTCACTATTCAGTGACCACTGACAGATGTCAGTTGTCAGTTGACAAAAGAAAATGTCAATGAACATGCAAAGTGCAAACTAAAAATTAAAAATTTTACAACTACACTAAACTTATATTCAAATTAAACTACTACCTTAGAATAAAAACAGAAAAGTGGAGACTATATATACAACAGTGTAAACAAACACAGAATACAGGATATCGCCGGTTGGACTGCGTTTGCGCTCTCGCCTATGTCCTTCTAGCACGGCGTGAAGAAGTAGCAGCTGTGCTGGGGGCCTTATTTTCCATAGTAGTATGCTTTGAGACCTCACTACTTTTATCTACCGTTGTGGTATGGACAGCCTTGGGGTCTTTAACAGCGGGAAATGTGGACAGTAACGGCTTGAGCTCCTGCATACTTTCAACCTTTCGACGAGTCTTGTCAGGCAGCATGATTGTTATTTTACCGTCAGTGGACCAGCAGTTACGAACACCAAAGTGCTGTCGGGCTGTCATGAATACCTGATGCCGAGACTTAGTCAAGAACTCAGATAAGACAATGCCACTACCTTTCAGTGCAGTCTTGGCGTCCCAAACTATACGCCGCTGCTCGAGATCTCTGAAGCGAACTAGAACAGTACGGGCTTTAGCTTTCGGGGAACCGAGGCGGTGACAAGTTTGGAGATCATTACAGGTGAAGTCTGATACGTCCATTTTATCTTTTATAATGTTGGTGATAACAATAAACAGGTTCTCATTATTTGTTTCAGAGACCCCATGAAACAGCAGTATTTTTCTGCGGAAGAATGTTTCATGTCTGTCTAGCCCGAGGGATAGGAGATCAACCTGTGCTTTTAGTTTGGAGAGAGTTTGCCAAACAAAGGTTTTAAAATTCTGAAACTCACTGCTCAAACTGGTGACGTCTGGATGAGTTGGTGCGGCAGCAGTGTCATGAAGTCTCTGTTCGTAGGCATCCATACGGGATTGGAACAGCTTGGCCAAATCTTCCATATTAGCAGCAAGTTGTGATGAAACATCCATTCTTGTAGGTTATGTTATGAAGTAGTGTTGTTCAGTGCTGATAACGTTGAAGTGATGTGAAATTTATATTATGGCGAGCAAAGGAGGGTTAAATAATTTAATTATTGTTATACATAAACTGATTAAAGAACTGTAAGTATTTTATATTTTAATATTAATATCCTGAGTCTAATTAGAATGTTGTTGCTACGCCTACCCTCAAAAAAAAAAAAAAAAAAAAAAAAAAAATATTCATTCATCTCGTCAGGTATTCCACAGGGATCTTTGTTGGGCCCTCTCTTATTCAACATATTCATTAATGATATATCCACACAATTTTCTAATTCTAAGATCTTACTATTTGCCGATGACATGAAGATCTTGAAACAAGTCAAAGGCATTGAGGATGCTGTGTTGCTTCAGAGCGAAATTAACAACTTTTTTAATTACTGCAAATCCAATCGCTTAGATCTCAATGTTTCCAAATGCTTTATTTGCTCCTATAGTCGTAAACCCAATCCTTTAACGTACGATTACAAATTAGCTAACTCAACTTTAACACGAGTTCACGCTATAAAGGACTTGGGTGTAACATTCGACTCCAAGCTTTTGTTTGACACACACATAAACAATATCATTAATAAAGCATCGAAATCACTCGGCTTCATTTCAAGAATAGCATCTGATTTTAATAATATAAAAACTTTAAAAATACTATATTGTAGCTTCGCCCGCACTCACCTAGAATATTGTTCTCAAATTTGGAACCCCAATTATCATACGTACATCGAAAGAATAGAAAAAATCCAGAAAAAATTCTTAAGACTTGTCCAATTTAAATCCAGAACTTATGTATCGAACTACTTATCGCGTTGTAAAAAATTTCATATTCTTCCACTATTTGAGCGCAGAAAAATTGCCGACATAGTTCTCCTATTTAAACTTCAGACTTCTCAACGGCATCATAGATTGTCCCGAACTCGTTGAAAAATTTAGCATCAGTGTCCCATCAGCGTCACTTAGACGTCATCAACTTCTGTACGTTCCCCCAGTATCAACAAACTATCGTCGAAACTCCTATGTTTTTAGATCCAGTAGAACGTACAATGAGATTACTCGGAGCACAGAACTAGACTTATTCTGTACCAGTATTGGTAGAGTAAAGAAGAACCTTAGCGACCCCTTTTTTAAATAAATCATATACAATATTATTATGTAAGTATTATGTTCTTTGTTTGCTGTTTGTTTCTTTGTTTAACTTCTCTAGCGTATTTTATGTGTGTGAAAACTTGTAATTGGCCTTCCTGTGTTATTTTAAAACTACTTGTTACTCTAGCTGTAAGTTTTCCTAAATAAATAAAAATAAAAAATAAAAAAAAATAAAAAGGCTATGAAGAGCCGCAAGGTGGAGTCTTCTCGGCCTGGCAAGGACGAGAGCAGGAGGTGCGATGAGGAGGGCTTCATACTGGTGAAGAGGAAGAAGAAGAAGCCCGCCGCCCACCACCATCGCGGCACCGCACCATATGTACCTGAGCTGCGTATGCGGAGCGAGGTCCCCGCGACGCCCCTGTACATATCCCGCCTGCACTGGTTCATGGAGGTCGAGGACGTTGTCAACTACATCAGTAAGAAGACATCCCTCCACTTGAGGGTCGAACGTCTGCAGTCTCGCCACAAGGTCAACTTCAGTTCCTTTGTGGTGAGAGTACCGACGCATCTTCTATCGACCTTTGAAGCGGAGGAATTCTGGCCGACTGATGTGGTCGATCCGAGGTTCCGGGGGAGACTCCGGTACGAAGCGAGTCACGTCGCCGGCAAAACGTGACATTGTTAGTTTTTTAAGAATTTATATAAAATATGTATGTTAGTTTTAAGGTATTTATTATATAATTATATGTATGTTAGATTTAAGGTATTTGTTATATGGGCCTCTGATGCCCGAAATAAATGATTTGATTTGATTTGATAGAGCTGCAGGGTACCTACGCTACGTTTAGTGACTCTACAATTTAAATAAAAAAGAGAGTTTTTTATCAGTTTGCTTTAAGAAATTGGCGCGGCGGGCTCTTGTAACTCCTTTTACGATTGTCTGCTAGTTTTCCTCGAGTTTTCACCTGAAATGCAACTATTTTGAGTAAAATTCGTTAAGACTCAATCCAATTTGTCTTGCAATAAATAATTAGTAATCGCAATACTGCTCATGAGATTTAACTACTATATTTACCCATAAATATTCTAAATGCGAAAATGTGTCTATCTGTCTGTCCGTCTGTCTGTTACCTTTTCACGCTAAAACCGCTAATGAAATTTTGTATGTAGATACTTGAGTCCCAGGGAAGGACATATAATACTTTTTATCCCGGAAAAATGTACGGTTCCTGCAAGATAAACGATTTTTCCGCAACGGAGTTGCGGGCATCATCTAGTTCTAAATACGTAGTGAAATCTTGTGTACAGTATTAAATAAATATACTTTTACTTATACCTACCTACTAGTGTACAATTCAACGGCGCTTAGCTGCTGAGCGATTTTCATAGTCCTCATCGTCCATCAAGCATCAAGTTTGTCGCTAGTACGTCTGCCGTGACCGTTATTCCCCAGAACTAGTATGTAGAGCAGTGCACTACTATCATTACTGCGCTCTCTGTTTGCGGATAGTGTTGGCGCCGGTGACTGGCGCGGTGTATGTTGAGCTAAAGTAGACCAGCCGTTGCTAAGGAAGAAACGTGCGGACACTGTGAAGAAACTCTTCTAGTTCTTATATACCTATAAGATAATATTAACTTCGTATATGCGTAAGAGATTGTAAATAGAGCGGGGATTTAATTGTTAATTTAACAAATAATGTCCATTACAGGGATTCATTTCATCTAAGTTGGTTCATCAGACCTCTAGACCAACAGACTTTTTATTTTATAGTGTTTTTGAGTATACGAATAGGTAATTCTGAGTGCAGGCCCAAGGGTGCCGCGTTTGGATAAATCAAGACGTAGTCAGGCATTTTGATTGAGTATCGAACAAAATTAAAGATAGTCCGGTTTTTGTAGAGCCTTGCGTCTATGATTTTCTATGAAAATACTACAAATGTTAGACGGTTTAACGTTAACATACGCGTCACACTAAACCTATTGATATTAGGTATACTGAGTTGTAAAGGAAACCCCTCAAAAGCAGGTTTTCCGGCCCTTTTATAGTAAATCGGTTCAGCTGACTTGTTTTTCCGCCTATTAGATATGGTGATCTGGAAAACCTTATACCAGCTTATTATAAATACCAGTAGGTATTACTACACTCTTTTAAAGAATCATTGTGATGATGACTACTAAGTAAACAGTGTGTATTGACTCAGCAGGTCTCTATGTGGCGATAAGTGTTCTAATGGCGCGGGCGCCGCGTAAGGAGAGCACTTTTAGCGCGCTACAGCGGAATGTTACAACGAACACAACATGGCCGCCGTATGTATGAAACAATTGGAGAAAAACATGTTTCCCGACTATAACATTGCTACACTAAAAATAAGGTCAATAAGCCGTCGATGAAGTGCTAATACCTCCTAACTGTAGGTGCTTATTTTACACGATAAGGAAAAGACGTTTACTTTTTTAGGTTTTATTTACAGAACTTTCCTACAATTTTTGTTGCACTAAACGTAATGACTGCACTTTTGATATAACTACGCTGCGTCTCTCTACCAGTAAACACCAATTTAATCAGGTGTCGTTACACCTCTCATGCTATATCCATCAAGCCGTTCAAGCTATAGATTATAGAACATGCCAAATAATTATTATTACCTACCTCAAAATACTAGCCTCAAAAAACATAAAAATCATTCTTATACCTTCGGGTAAAAATAGCACTGAAAGTTTTCCGCCGCGCGGCGCGCCTCTTGAGTCTTGACGTATAGTTTTCACGAACCTTTTCATGATTTTTCCATTTGTTGAGATTCTGAATCTGGAATGTATCAATGATGATTTTAGTAAGTAAATACGTAAGTAGAAAATTGTAGAGTTAATACTACAGAAAATCCTATCTACTTAGTATTAGTTTCAATTGTATTTTCTTATAAAAATCTAAGACGCCAATAATAGGTAATTTATACGTGGGAATAACCCCTACCCTATTCCCTTCCCTACCCTCAATTATTCCCTTCCCTTCCCTTCCCTACCCTCCCCTATTACCCTATTCTCTCTTAAAAGGCCGGCAACGCACTTGCAGCTCTTCTGATGCTGCGAGTGTGTGTAAAGTTGCTTTCCATCAGGTGACCCGTTTGCTCGTTTGCCCCCTTATTTCATTTAAAAAAATAGGATGATCGCTAACGATCTGGTAGTTTTCCGTATTTAAAACTTTATTAGTTTAGTTCTTACGTGTATTGTACTATTATCATTTATGTATTATAGACATTAATTCTAGACAACCCTTGGATAGGATAGGACGTATAGTTTCAAAGTTAATTCTTTTTTTTAAATATAAATATTTGACAATAGAATCGTAAAAGACTTTGTATGTTTTAATAAGAGAGAGAATTTTAATATTAAAGAGGTCGCCACTCGCCGTCTCCGCGCTAATGAAATTTCCGTGTCGACTGCAGACGCGGACAGATACTGATGCTCCCCGGGGAGGCCGGGAAGAACGGGGATCCCGCCCGAGGAGAACAGGGACCCCAGAGGGGGGAGACCCATGCCGCCCAAGCGGAGGGAGAGTGGAAAGTGCCGTTTAATTATCGTTAATATTTTAGGTATTAGAAGTGTATTTTCAACTAACACTTTATTGCAAAAACAATACAGTTACTATGCCACAAGTTACTGAACTAATTAATTTTTTGCCTGTCGAAAACATAACGAAATATTTTTCTGCAAAGCACAAGTAGCGCCATCTGTGAAGAGTTTTCTCAAGTATGAAAGCGCCATCTACCGATGAAATTATTAAACGAAATCTAAATAAACTTGTACTGAGGATGGCGTTGTAGTGTTTAAGTCAAAAAGTAGATGGCGCTGAACATTGGAATTTTGTTCATTACGTCGCTATTTTCAGATTATAGATGGCGCTACGAATGTCATTAAAGTAACTGATTTGAGGTTCTTAGGGCCGATTCACACCGGAATAGCAGCGGCGAGGCGAGCACTTTCAGCGTCATATGATTTTAAACTTTATCTTCATTATTGTAATACATAGTATCGCTTGAGTAGTCTACGGCCGCCCGTGGCCGCTCATGGCCGCTCGTGCCATTCCGGTGTGAATCGGCCCATACAGACCTACACGACCGTTTTGGCGCGTCGAAGCCAGCTGTCCTCGTAAGCGTGGAAACCGAGGAGCTGCCAGGGTGTCACCAGCGTCATTTTTGTTATTCCTAGATACTGCGGTTTGTTTTAATTTCGGTCCCATTCAAAATGTTAGGTTTTTAAATTTAATATTTCTCAAAGGCTTGACAAAAAGAAGCTCATTTCATTAATATCAGTACAATCTTCATTTAAACATTTTCAGACATAACGTTACAAGTTTTATTTAAAAACATTACGAAACATCATAGTAATCAGAGGATTCAGAGGCGGATGATGCGCCCAAAGCCATACAGAGAGTTCGTGTGGTGCGGTGAGTGGTGAGGCGGGCGGCGTTGCTGTTACACAACCGCCGCGCCCCAATGAAAGCCGCCGGAGCTCGGAGACGACGGACACTCGGACGAAGAAAAAGTATCATTAATTCTTCACTTTAAGTATTTTTAGTGCCGAATTTATATGAGAGTAGGCCACTTTATTTGCGCCGCCCGCGCCCTATGAACGAAATCTGCCGCTACCCTAGGAATTAGGATGCAGCCGCCCCTAGGCCGCGGCCTATACGGCCTGCCGCCTGAGTGTATTTGTCGAGTAGAATTCAAACGAAAAAATTAATTTAAATTCTACAATATATTAATGAATAATGACCAAACACGAGCAGCGAAATTTAAATAGTTTAATATATCATTTTCTATCATAATATCATTTTATGGAAACGGCTTGAGAAAAATAATAATTATTGTTGATCAGGTCAATTTCATTCTGCTATTTTATATTCATATAAAATTAAAACTTTATCATGTCACCAGTAGTGCTAGCAAGGCGACCAGCGGAAATGCGAAAGTATGGAGAAACTGTGGAAATAAACCTAAGGTGCCGTTCCGATCTTTTTTCGTTCCGAAAAATTTAATTAAAATGCCACTTTATGACAGACTATAGTCACAAACTGTGGAGATAAACTTAAGGTGCCGTTCCGATCTTTTTTAGTTCCGAATAATTCAATTAAAAAGCCACTTTATGACAGACTATAGTTCTAAAAATTCAAATAATATCCTACATTATGACATATACTATAGTGTGTCATAAAGTGGCATTTTAATTGAATTTTTCGGAACGAAAAAAGATCGGAACGGCACCTTAGGTTTATTTCCACAGTTTGTCCATACTTTCGCATTTCCGCTGGTCGCCGTGCTAACACTACAGATGGCACTAGATCGGTATCTTATCCGAATTTTAAATAAAAAGTAAAATTCATAGTAAAATTTAAATTTTTGTGTGCTCACTGTTGTGTTCATATTATTTTATTTATGTCCTCAAGATCTTTATAATTTAAATAGCGTATGTATTTAAATTTTAAAACTTGCACAGGCTGGAAATAGATGCGTTAGTAAAAAATATTATTAGATAATAAAAATATTCAAGTTGTTCAACTAGTTATTTACTATAAAATTTATTATGTATTTTATGTATCTGACTTTACTTCCTCGTATTCTCATAAGGATACTCACGCGGTGCTGCCTCGCGTCGCGTCGCGCTTTCCACCGGCCGTGGTCATCCGAAATGCGCCCGCGCAGCCGAGATGGGACAACTCTAAAGGCGCTTACATACTGTGAAATTAATGTCTAGTGATGAATGAGGAGCTGTACCAACTACCAAGTAGCCTTTATTATTTGTAGTATAGTACTAGGCACTAATAATAGAAGTAATAGGGTCAACAAATTATTGACACGTTGGTTTATTTTTAATAGATACGCAATTGTAACTTGTAAGATAGACGTACAAAATTATCATTGGTAAAGTTTAGTAGATACTTAAATAAAATACAAAATTCGTCTTAAATAATGAATTATTGCAGACTATAATATTACTAGCTCTACCTAGCTAAAAATAGAGTAATTTGATAATATAAGTTTCAAATTGAATAGGTACATAACTTTCTAGTAAGTATGTATCTAACGTCTACAATAAAATCTAGTAACGTTTAAAAGTTTGTATTTTATGTTATATAGAAAAATAACGAAAATTAACGAAAACAGACGAAACAGAAATGAAAATAGAGAATTGGCTCCAATGTGCACACTCCTTTATCCAGAAAATGTTAAGCACCGTGAACACTATATTGTGTTTTCTTTTTTTGGTTTGTCATAAGTTCTCACCATACTGTGGTAATCTCATCATCAGTGACACAGGTGACATCGCGTAACGAAATTACTTCCAGGACATTCTTCAAGTAATAATAATATTATGATGGTACACTCACGAAAGTTTAAGGTAATAAAAAAATTAAACCCTATAATATTTTGAAAGCTAGTACATGTGTATGAGGTGAACCGACTATCCATATTATGTACCTTTAGATCATTGTAGAGTGCACTGACGTCCACTTTATAAATCTATAGATACTTAACGAACGAGTAACCTGTCAAAAAATACTATCATAATATTATCATCTCCAATGATTACTCAATTCTATCTCAACCGTATCCGAGCCCAAAACTAATATTGTGTAACCAAAATCTACAAGCAATCAGATGACGGCCCAACATGAAACACCATGTCACAGTCGATTGAATTATCGACATCTCACCATGTCATCATGATCCCGCCATCTCCCGGTTCCCACGCCCGTGCCGCGGGGGCGCAGGGGGGGGGGGGGGTATGGGGGGGGGCTAATGTTACAACACGCGGGATGAATGAAACAACCTGTGACTGACAGGGACGGACTTCGAGATTCAACAATTTTTAACTTTCTGTTCGACCTACATATTATTGTATTAAGTCTCTATATATATATATATATATATATATATATATATATATATATATATATATATATATATATATATATATCGAACGCCTCTGTGGTCTAGTGGTATAGAGCGCGGCTCTTGACTCGGGGGTCGTGGGTTCGATTCCCGCGTTGGAAACATATTATTTCCAAGTTTGGTTAGGACAATGCAGGCTGATCACCTGATTGTCTGACAAGTAAGATGATCCATGCGTCGGATGGGCATGTAAAAAGTCGGTCCTGCGCTTGATCTCTCGCCAGTCGTGTCGGTCGTCCGTCCCACTGGGTTATGAGAGTAAAGGAATAGAGCTCTTGTGTACTGTGAGCTCTTGTGTACTGCGCACACACTTGGGCACTATAAAAAATTACTCCTGCGTAGCTGGCCTGGTTTCAATGAAACCGGCCACCGTCACCGAAACCGGTGTGGGAGCTATTATTATATTATATATATATATATATATATATATATATATATATATATATATATATATATAAAACTCAAAGGTGACTGACATGGTGATCTATCAACGCACAGCCCAAACCACTGGACCGATCGGGCTGAAATTTGGCATGCAATATTATGACGTAGGCATCTGCTAAGAAAGGATTTTGATCAATTCCACCTCCAAGGGGTTAAAATAGGGGATGAAAGTTTGTTTATAATAATACTTCTTAACGCGAGCGAAGCCGCGGGCAAAAGCTCGTCTAATATATTATAGGGCAAAATGCACAGTATTTAATCAAAAGTATCTAGTTGAAGGGCTTATTCCACTTTACTAAATTGTGTCGTCCTAATTAGGATTCTAAAAAGAAGACTAATTAGAAGCTTCTGATTGAACCGATCAGAAGCCATACTGCTTCAGATTTAGTACGCTAATAAGGATCCTAACTTTCTGAATGCTATTTTACTTGACTAAATTTAGTTACTGAATCAATTTAGACGTCTAAATTCAGTAAGATTGAATAAGCCCTTTAGCTTGTGGCAGTCCGTCCCTGGGGCAGGTTTCAGTGACAGTGAGTGTGATGACGGTGAGCGTACACTGTACACTGTAGAGTGTAGAGTCACAGTCGGTGTGGTGAGCGCGTGCGCTGCTGTTGTGATGAACCATTATCTCCCGCGGAAAATGTGATTCAGTCGACATACACTGTGAACTCTACTGGGATCTGTGAATTACGAGTATTATAAGGTCAGTTATAGTCATAATATTATGATAAAATAGTTACAGGATTATAATAATAAAAGTGAGGAGAAGAATATACTATATCATTCTTAGATATTCTTGTCCTCATAGATAGACTAAAATTAGTGTAGGATAAATTCCTGAAATTAATTTCCTTGATACATTTTTATTTCTAGAGAGAGACCAGAATAACAGATGTAAATCCCATAAATGACTTAAATTTGCATTAAAAAATAGGGGTTCGGGGGAGAAAATTCTATAATTATTATTTATGCTGTGATTTCCTTTTTAATTCATCGTAATGCTATATTTTAACATGTACAATAAATAATAATTGATATTTTAAGTGTTAAAATAAAATCAGGAGAAAACGCGCACAGAAAATTGGAGAAAATAAATTTCTTCCGCGCGCTACGAGATGATAGAGCGCGCTTCATAAATTACAATAACTTGTGAGGAGAGCTGTAATTACGGACGCGTAGTGAAATACCGACTGACTTGTTAACTTACTTAGCCATTTATTAGCTTAGATTAGCCGTAAGTTAGTCAAATTAGTTAAATTAAACGTGGCACATTCGAAAGAAAATCCACTAATCATTGCGACAAAATAAAGTTATTATTTCAAGTGACGCGAGAAACATAATTATTATTTCACGCAGTACCGAATGGATATCTATTTGATTTAGTAGTAGTTTCAACTATTATACGTCATGCACTTTTCAACGCTCCAAGATCTACGGATCCCGCGGGATTTATAAATACGTGTATCTCCGACATAACATAATAATGTTATTGTTACTTTATATATCGCCAACGTAACATCAATGTTTTTAGTTTACATTAACGAGGAATTCGTATGTTTATTTGTTAAATAAATATAGTTACAGCCAAATACACAACCTCTTAATTAGATTTAACATACTTTTAGAAGTCGGTTAAATCTAATTGATGATTGCAGTGTTATACGAGTAATTTCCTTCTGTCCGATCTAATTAAGTGTTAAATTGAAATGAGCCCAATTACAGTTGCACAAGCAACGGACATATCTGCATACAGGATGCTCGGCCATATCCTAGAAAGTATACGCTAGATATACGCCTATATATTTTATCATAGGTTATTACCAAACTCATTTTTTTATGACTTATTACGAGATTTTTTTCTGCGAGAAATCTCGAAAGTGGTAGCTAACAGAAATAGAAAGGATTTCATACTTTGACTTGATGGTCCTAAAATATGGATTGTTCTATTTGTAGGACAATGTTACTCTTAAATTATATGACTATTAACCTATCAAAAATAACGGTGATGATGATGATGGTAAATAGACAATCAGTTAATTTCCTTAGAGTGCGGAATGTGAGGCATTAGCCGCTCACTTCGTAGCTGCGCGGCCAACTCGCGGTTTGACTTAACTTTCAAATCTATTTATACGGCTAAAAAAAGGTTCAACCGACAACCGTTTAATTTCAACCGTAATAAAATAACATTGTTTAATGTTTACCGATATTGTTTTATTGTGATTTACTATTCAGGTTCGTTTTTTATAAACCTAACGTGGGAGAGCCATGCTTCGGCACGAATGGGCCGACTCGGCCGGAGAAATACCACGTTCTCAGAGAAAACCGGCGTGAAACAGCGCTTGCGCTGTTTTTGGCCGAGAGAGTGAGTTTACCGGAGGCCCAATCCCCTACCCTAATCCCTTCCATACCCTCCCCTATTCCCTTCCCTTCCCATTCTGTCCTCCTCTATTACCCTATTCTCTGCTGATGCTGCGAGTGACCATGGGCGACGGAAGTTGCTTTCCATCAGGTGACCCGTTTGCTCGTTTGCCCCCTTATTTCATAAAAAAAAAGAAAAAAAAGACATAAAAAAATACTTTAATTCTAAGTGTACGCCGCGTAACTTCGGCCTAGTGTGTTTAACACTAGGCCGAAGTTACGCGGCGTAAATTCCGCATAATTACGTCCGCAATGTCAAACGCATACAAAATACGGACGGAGCGCGACGGAATAGTGAGTCATCGCCTCATCAGTTCCATTGCGGGCGCAATCATGCGGAATTTACGCCGCGTAACTTCGGCCTAGTGTGTCTAAACACTGTTTAGACCCTTAGAAATAAAGTATTTTTTTATGTATTTTTAATCTTTTTCTTTTTAAGTTTATAAAAACGCCTACTATGTTGATAGTAGGCGTTTTAAAATTGATTTGTGTACAAGCAAGTAGCGGACCTACGTAATGCTAGTCATGTTTTTAAACGAAAAAAATAAGGAAACAAGGCCGCTAAACTCTTGAGCAAATTTTAATTTATTTTCTTAATTATTGCGTGTGTAACTCAATAACCAGAAGTTCGGCAATCGATGAGTTCGCGATTTCAAAATATCGCATATACGGAGTGTGACCGACTTTTCCGACATACGTAACAGATTGGATCACTCCGTTATTAGTGTAGCCTCTTTGTAGTCCGATTAAGTTAAGGGCCTATTTCACAATCGCCTAGTGACGACTTGTGTAAATGTTCTGCTGGTTACGTCGAGTGACAAAGACAAAACTTACGGAGAAGCTATACAGCTATTCGGCAAAAATTCCAAGTCACAAAAAATTTAAGTGGAATATTTAGGTGGTCTACTAATAATAAAAAATAATAACTACTGTACTCGGCTAAACATGGCGGTAGCGGTCATTGACTCCCTGTCAAAAACTTGTCATTTTCTATACAAAGCCACGATTGACAAAATCTGACGCTTCAATGTCAATCGCGGTTTATATAGAAAATGACAAGTTTTTGACAGGGGGTCAATGACCGCTACCGCCATGTTTCGCCGAGTACAGTATAGTAGGATGACATCCTATTTGAAGACTTCTGAAATTGTTCGTTCTTTTAAAATGACGAATACGATTCTAAATAATGAGTTTCGCCTGACTGTCCTTTCTCAGTGACAGTAGGTGAGGGTTGCTTTATTCTTTGTAGTTTATTCTGAGTTATTTACCAAAAACTTGTAACAGAAATCTTGAAACTGGTACTTACCACAAATACTATTTCAAGTACCAAGACGACATAATTCAAAACTTGTTCCACACTTGTAACAGCTTGTATTTGTAATTTAATTATATTTAACGAGGAATGGTATTAAAATTACGCAATATAATAATTAAGTATGTAAATATTTTTTAAAGTCGTTTACAATTTACTTTAATGTCTTTTTCACTTTTGTAGACGTTTATTTTTAACTTTAATTTACGAGTAAGCGCATCACGGAAATTCATTATCAATTCTGAAACTAACGCTTCAAGTCCAGAATTAAAAGTTTCAAAAGGCGTCCAGAGCCTCAGTTAATATACAAGTGAAAATACAAAAAGGATTATATCCGCCATCTTGTAATGTGACACTTGAGGGCTACTTACACCCACGCCCCCAATTTTTATATATTTGCCGCATTTCAAAATATTATCGCTGGTTTTGTACTGAGTTACAGCTGCAGTTAGTACATACGCCCGCACGACAATGTCAAGTGCCCCATTATCCTTGTAGGTCTGAACTCTGATGTATCAGAAAAGTTGGCAGACAGACTTAATTTAGTTGGGTTTTGTATGACCCAGCTGACAGATCATGACTGACTGCTGACATTGAATTAGCATAGCCCGACCAATTAACATAGATCCGCTATCAGCCCATGAATAATTTCTTCCATGGTTCCTAAATAAAAAAACATCAAATTTTACCGCAAACTCTCATTCGCCTTGACCATTGTAAACAAAAAGTTACGTAAGTCCAAAATTCTGTCAATATCGCCGGAACCCCGAACCTTACGCAACCACTTTCATGTCGAGTGCTGACGCAACCGTAACATTTAACTCTATATTTATACTTGTTATTAATAAAACAATCAAATTGGGAGAAAACGCATTTACATATTTAAAACGTTAGACATAATATATAGCGTTTTCTGCATTTCTAAGTTACGTTGCAAGAAATTGTAGAGCTAGTAGAATGTTCTCAACAATGTTACTACATTGCTTTCAGTACACTTTTTACAGCAACCTACGGACATATCTGTGCCCGTTTCATTACTAGTAGTACTATACATATATAGTGAAATATGCAGTCGTTTTATTATAATAATTATTATAATAAAAGCATTAAGTACTTAAATAACTCGACCGTTTCAAAACCCTTTGACGTAACAATCCCGTTATTGGGACACGAAATGTAAAAAAAGTTAAAACAAAACATAAGCTATTTGCGGGAAAATGTATGATTCTCGAAAAATTCCTTATTCATGAGGGCAGAGAACGCGCGTCACGCGTGGAACGTCTAGTTGTCAATAAAATTTAAATTAAAAAATCTCATAAAATAGTATTAAAATTTAATCTAGTGTAGTGTTGATGTAATCGACGTAACATTGACAATGGGATGCGGCGTCGTGCCGGCAGTCGGCACTCCGGCAGCCGGTGTGACCTCACGCAAAGTTCAGAGGTAATTGAGCTGGTAAATTATTGTGCTGATCTTTAAAGTATAATTTTAATTTATAATTTTAAATTAATATCACAATAATATTATGGTAGTAATCATAGGCTGCACTGGTCCACGACGGTCGAGCAGGTCGTGGACTACATCAGGAGCAAGACCCACTTCGTCTTGAGGGTCGAGCGCTTGGAGTCCGGAGTCCCGCCACAAAGTGAATTTTAGCTTCTTTGTGGTGAGAGTCCCGACGCACCATCTCCCGACCTTCGAGAAGGAGGAGTTCTGGCCGATTGGAGTCGTCTACAGGAGGTTCCGAGGACGACTTCCGAACACGTCGCGCCCCACGTCGCAGACAATACGTGTTTAGTGTTTTAGTGTTAGTGTTAGTTTTTAGTATAATTGTATGTTTGTTAGTCTATAAGGTATTTATAATATGGGCCAAGATGCCTGAGAAAGAAATAAATAAAATAAAATAAATAAAATATACATACGTTAGAAAAAAAAGCTTGTGATCTTAACCTTTGGCGTTGTTTTGGGACTATTTTAGTATTTGCGGTATGAAACTCAAGTTCATAACTTTTTTGTATATTTGCATTAAAAATCTTTTTTTCTTGTATTAAGATTTTTCTGACAAAAATACGTCGCATTTTTCTTATGTTATGAAATCGTTAAAAGTTATTATCGTTGTAGTTTTTTATTTAATAAATTAGTTATATTATGATATAGTTTCGGTAACGGAGGCTATTAAACTTGATATAATTATGTTGTAATATCGATTATAGTCCCGGCGTTACGTGCGGAATGTTAATGCCGATGTAGTAACGAAAGTTTGGCCCGGACGAGTTGTTGCTGCCATAAATAATAACGTGACATTTATGAAGTGGTTGAAATCGGTTATCTTACGATTTGCATAATTTTAAACATTTATGAATTAAATTTTATATCAAATCGTGAATAATGATATGTTATTATTTTCTACTTCTGATTTTAGTATTATTTAAAAATAAATAAAAAATAAAATACGTTTATTGCAGACTATCACAGCCCATAGCGGTTAGTAATTAACAATAATTTTTTAATCCTATGTTAGTAATGATAAAAAGTGATTAAGTTTAATTTCACTATTTGGCGTATTTGCGCTACGGTACCGGCGCACTAGAAACATGGACATGGACGTGCTCCCAGTGCGCCGCTATCGCGCCGTCAGCTTGCCCACATATCGCCTTCAGTATGCTGTTGTCACTCTCGCGAACTCTGCACATCAGTGACGCTGTACGCTTGCGTAAAACTGACGGAAAGTCGTCAGTTCTAGCGTCAGCGAACATGCCAGATGCACTGCAGTATCGCGGGAGCGCGAGCAGCATCCTGAAAGCGTTATTGTATTGGACACGAAGAGCGTCAAACGCCCGCCTCGTATATGCCACCCACAGGGCGCATGTATACAGTGGTTGACAAAAAGCTTTAAAAAGTGCAATTTTGACCTCCACTGTACACCGCGCAAACCGGCGGGCTAGCATATTGCAGCGCACGGCTAACGCTCTTCTTGCCCTCTCAATATCATCATCATCTCTGAGATCCTCGTTAATGATATGTCCCAGGTATTTAAATTTTGATACTATTTTAAGCGCGGTCCCATTTATAGTAACAGGTGGAACATGCACAGGTTTTGCTTTACCCACCTTAAAGACCAAAAGCTCACTCTTGGAGGCATTATATCTAAGGCCGTGTTCACTTGCATAGGTCTCACAAATAGACAACAGCCGCCTGAGCGCGCTGATCGACGGGCTGAGCAGAGCCATGTCGTCCGCGTAACTGATGCTGTTCACGCAAACACCATCAATCGAGCAGCCGACACCGGCACCGCTCAGCTCCTCGATCAGATCATTAATGTAGATATTAAATAGGGAGGGCGAAGTGAGTCCACCTTGCCTCAAGCCACACTCAAGCTTGTACACCTCGGATAGCTCTCTACCCCACCTAACCTGATTGGTCTGCTCGTTGTACCAATATTTGAAAATGCAGATGAGCGGTTCGGGTACTCCTGCCCTTCGCAATTTTATCCAAAGGACCTTGTATTTAACTAAATCAAAAGCCTTCGATAGGTCTAGAAAGGCTGCGTACACCGGGGTCTTCCTCTGTGTATAGTACCTAACGGTGTGTTTGAGCGACAATATTGCACATTCAGTAGATAATTTCGGTCGAAACCCAAATTGCGCATCACTTATACGGAGATGTTTTACCAACTGCATCTCAATTACCGCATCCAATACTTTGGCAGTTATTGTAGCTAGAGAGATGGGTCTGTAATTGTCCTTATCCGATAAGTCCCCGGTCTTATTTTTTACTTTTTATTATTTGCTTTCCTTATCTTCTTCAGTCACTTTTTTTAGATTTTTGAAATTGAATTTAATTTGTATTTGAAGAGATAATTATTTTATACATATTGTGTTTAAATAATTATTGCACTTCCGTCGTCTTTATTGATACGTAATAAAACAAGTCAGCTGATGGTTTATCGTGTAATTCGTTCAGAAATCTGATAACTATAGTTACTAGTCTTAGTACCGGTTATCATAAAAGTATGGCCATCGCAACCTAAATCTACTGGTTTCGTCGCAACCAGCTACCGTATCCGAAACATCGCCGTCAATTAGAACCGCGCCCAGCCACCGCAACCGAAACCCACAAAACCGAGGTCGTTGAACCCGCACTTTCGCCGACGAAAGTTGTCAATAAATCTATTAGAAGCCGGCCGAGAGAAAATATTACTTCAGGTCCGAGTGCCGGGTGTTATCACACATTATGTGACCGATGACGCGGTTCACTCGACTGACATTTTTTATGTTAGCGCGATTTCACTTTCCGAAACAAGGATCCCGTACAAATTTCTAAAAATATTGTTTGACATTTTTCATTTTCACACCCAAAGGTCTGAGGCATGTAAAATAACTTATTTTCCTCTGAATTAAATTAATAAAATATAAGGAATTAGTTACTTAAAATATTTTTTAAACTGATTTACATATCTGTAGAGTAGACCAAAGTCGGACGCACGGACTGATGGTAGCGCGGTGGAGCGGCGTTTTATTCAAAATATGATTATCAGAATTAAACTAGAGCTTAAACGAGGGCTAAGAATCTGCATGTTCATATAGAATGCACGTGTAACATGTATGTATGTAACGATATGTGATATCTGTTGCATAGCTGGCGTCGCGTGCGCTCCGGCCGGCGAGCATGTGGCGCACTGGGGCGCCCGTGTCCACTATACACTGTACACACGATACATTTTACAATGTTATATTCATTAAGCTATATTGCATAGCTTTTATCGCGGGCTTTGAGAGCGGCGACCGAATCAAGAAATTCCGTAACGAAAAACACCTAACGCTCGTCGAACGTCGTTTCAGTTCGGCAGACTTCAACTCGGAGTTTGTGTGCGTGTGACTAGACGTATGCGAATTATAATTGCATAAGTTGATAAAAGATGCTATGCAATAGCTTTACTGCGGCCGCCAGTGCCCGAGTGCCACAGCCCACACGTTTTTTTTTTTATTATATTATTTTACGATATTTAAATATTACAGTAAAATGTTAAATGTGATACTGGCTTACATAAGATAACCTAATATTAATAAGTAGTAAATTACTTGCTATAACACAAAGGCATCTTTTATTTAATGATTAAATGAAACAACTCATTAATTTCGTATCCAATCGTCGTCTCGTGTCGTGTGACAGTGGACACACTCGCCATACATTTCCGCATGGAGCAGCCGCGCGGCGATGTGGAGTAATATATCGCACTGTGTTTGTCTTACGGGGAAAGCTCGCCCATCCATTACAGACGACAGACCGTATGTTATTGCGCCGTCTATCTTCTAATTAATAATCAAATTAAAGGATTCCTTGCCAACTTTCTATCCTAGGCGTTAGTCAGCAGAAATTAATGATTTCATTGATGACACTACAGATAATAAATTCTGTAATATTCTATGTGTCGAGATAATAATGAATTCTAATTAAAGCTGCATCTATCAGTAGATGTATGTACCATGAGATAAATCGATTCATAGGACCGATAATGAAGTCGAGCTTAATAGTAGCATAGACTTGACATAAAACTCGACCAAACATCGTAGGTATCAGAGAAGTTGATTCCTAGGCAGATGGGAGACCTACGTAGTTTGGTCGCGTTACATTAGATTGACGTGATCCGACCAAATGACGTTGGTCTGTCAACTTGCCTATGATTTAATTTTTTTCGATAATACATTTGCCTATGAATTTCTGATGGTGCCAGAGAATATCTTCTTGGAGAGAAGGAAATATGGAATAGTTAAATGGCATGTGGAAACCTGTTTTAGGTGACCACTTTGTGTAATAACCCATACGAGTATCATATCGCTTAAGCTACTGGATACATCTATAAGGAATTAATAAGCTGTCATCACAAATGCAGTCAAGTGTAGAGGACACATAACACCGGAGATTAGGGTCAGGCAAACTGAGCGGAAAGTCGATGCCGCAGTTGTAAAACTGAACTTTAGTGACACGGGAATATAGTACGTTGAATTAATAGAGTTATTATATATACGTGGGAGAGCCATGCTTCGGCACGAATGGGCCGGCTCGACTGAAGAAATACCACGTTCTCACAGAAAACCGGCGTGAAACAGCGCTTGCGCTGTGTTTCGCCGAGTGAGTGAGTTTACCGGAGGCCCAATCCCCTACCCTATTCCCTTCCCTACCCTCCCCTATTACCCTATTCCCTCTTAAAAGGCCGCAACGCACCTGCAGCTCTTCTGATGCTACGAGTGTCCATGGGCGACGGAAGTTGCCTTCCATCAGGTGACCCGTTTGCTCGTTTGCCCCCTTATTTCATAAAAAAAAAGAGTTGAAAGAAAAAATGCCTTGCTGTAAAGCGATTGACATAAGCCGACAAAATAACGTAGGTCCGTCAACTCTTAACGTTAACGATAAGTCGTTATTTTAAGACGCAACGTTATGTCTTTTCTGGGTTCCTTCTAACCCTAACACAATAAAACCATCATCATTAACGCAGTCAAGTGTAGAGGACACATATCGGAGATGTCAGTATTATACCACACTCTGATGACACTCAATCTGTCATCAGCATGATGCGTGTGGAATGTCGTTTGGAACTTTCGCTACCAACCTGTCACCCGCCTCACCCACTCAGCATAATTTAACTTTATGTTGTTTGATTGTACTTGCATAATGGATGTTTCTGATTTTATTGCTGTTTGTTATTTTAATACTAATATTATTTTAAATGCGAAAGTGTGTCTGTCTGTCTGTCTGTAACCTCTTCACGCTTATACAGCTGAACCGATTTTGATGAATTTTGGCAAGCAGATCTTGAGTCCCGGGAAAGGGCATTGGATAGTTTTTATTCCGAGAAAATTTACAGCTCCCGTGGGCCAGACGAACGCAACAGTTGCCGGCGTCATCCAGTGTAATTTATGAATATTAGACAAGACAAAGCTGCCCAAAATACAACCGTACTACTTATATTAGAGTGGTGATATTTTCACTATTTAATGATTTATAGCAATCTGTCGTAGCCTTTTGACTAAAATGGTTTTTGGACATTTAGTTAAACCAGTTACTAACATTCAGGGAAATGTATTATCCGAAAAAATATGATAGTGATTCAAACGTAATGTCCTTAAATCAAATTTCCAGTATAACCGTTTTAACAAATCTTTTATATTATATGCCTTAAAATATATCCTAATTAAATTGCATGACAGATATAATGGGAAGTTAGTTATAACATTCACACCGCAGTCCGCAGTTAATCCGGGTGTGCAATCAAATCTTGTCAAATCTTTAAACTCACTATTTCGTCTTCATACAACGAAGTGTTCTGTTACGTAAAATTAAACGCCGTTTATATGTTTATTGCTCCATAAAGACGCGTATGGTTTTAAATAAAACTATAAGTGTTGCTTTACGCAGAAATCTTGTATTTTGAAGGTTTATCACGCATCAGATAAAGTCAGTAATGTAACAAGTTATTTTAAAACTATCTTTAATATTGTGTCGTGGTTTGGATCGGTCTCAGTTGTTTTGACGTGTCGGTCTCACAATTTTGATGAAATATTTAATATTGCAGGAAAGTTATTACATTATGCATTATAAAATCCATATATTTAGATTTTATAATGCATAATAGACCGACACACTTTCGCATATGATTATAAATGCGAAAGTGTATGAACGAATCTCTTCACGCCCAAACTACTTAGCGATTTTGCTGAAAATTGGTTCATTCAGTAATTTATAATTCATCCCGTTCCACTTGTCAATTTCCGCCGCAAATATCAACCAACGTGGCATAAAAAAGGAAGTTATGTCCTGTTTATACCCCTTGGCAAAAATTATACCATGTCTGCTGTTTTGGTTTCACTTCTATCGGCCGATGTTTTTTCCAAGTATTTTTTTCATATATTGTGAGGCAATGGGAAGGCAGTGTTGGGTGTCGCGTGCACAAGTGTCGCAGGACGTTGCGTGTGGAACTGACGACGGTGATCAGTTCTCACACTCCACATCATTACTAGCTGTAGCTACTAACGCAGGAAAACATCCATTACTCAGTTATGATAACTGTCAATAAGTAATATGAGTTATTATTCTAATATGGCAGATTTGAAACCAGCAGCTCATTATTTGAAAGTTGTTAATGTTCGAAAAGTATTCAGACTAAAATACAGCTTAAAACACGCTTAAAAATAATAAACAACACAATATCTCCCCGATTCCCCACTTTTTTTTCCACCATAAAAGCAGCTTCGTTTCTTATTAGATCCAGTCCTTGTTTTACTAAACACCAAAACAATATTCTTACATACGTCAAAAAAAACAAGAGGTACTGCTATAAACAGGTGCGTTGAGTGTGCTGGTGTATGAAACACGTATGTGTAATTTATTATAATATCATCTATGTCATCGTATTACGATTACTAGATCACGTAATAGAATGTTTCCAAGTCAGTGAAGAAAAACCCTTTAGTGTAAAGGTATACTCTTTACTTTTTAGCCCTGCATACCTATTACCTACAAACATTTTACATTCATACATTTTAATTTCATGATAGGAGTAGATTCTGAATACCATGTTTAATTTTTATATGTCAGTAAGTTTCAATAAATATGTAATTACAATTTGCTAAGCAAAATATTACAATTTCATTGTTTAGAGTTATTGATATTGTAAATTGTTGAATAATAATGTGATAATGTAGTCAAAGCTCGCCCGCCATATAAACGACATCAACGAGCGCCGCTCGTATCAATTTAACATTTATCTCGATTTTGTTTGAAAATTGAAACGGCCTTATCATGTTCTGCCTGCAGAATATTTTATATTTAAATTTTTATATTAATTAATTTCATTTTACATAAAACTGTGTTTATTTTATGCCGAGGATTCTATATATTTTTTTAATTAAGTCACAATTACTACTAGAACTAAAGTATACTAGTATGTGTACTTTTATTCTAGTAGTAATTGTGACTCATGGAATATTTTAAGCTGTATATATCTATGAAAGATCATGCATGTAGTTATGTATGTATCGTCACGTACTGAGCCTACTTACCAGTCGTCCTCGTGCTACTTACTAGTGACATGTCGCGGTGTGGGCAGAGCTTTACCGATTAAAATGTATGGGATACGAAATTTAGAATTAAAGGTTACCGTACAGGGCCCATTTAGGTCTAGGTTAAAGCTAATCTTAAATTAAATATCATACTCTGTCTTGCTCGTCGCAAACATATGCAAGAGAAGCCGTGATATTATTTTAACTTTAGATTGTGTTTTTCTTGAGACATTTATCGAAGTTCTGTTAAGGAAATATTTAATGTATTTATTTTCTGTAGTCAACTGTAATTTTAAAATACCTTAGTTATACCTTAGTAGACAGATATTTCTATATCAAATTCTACGCAGTACAATTACAGCCAAATTGTTGGGTAAGCATTAAAGTTATTCATGGGCGATTCCATTATCGCGGGTGTAACAGTTTGACACACTTAAAGCTTCCTACAGGCAAAATGTATCCCTTGAAGGGATACATTATAAACGAAAACCTCATCAATTGTATGAAGGGCCACAAAACAGGTTTGAAGTGCTGTCGCGAGTGCAACCAATTTGACCCTCCATTAAGAACTGTGATGAGTTCATATGTGAATACTCTTTAGTGCGAAACTTTTACCAAATAACTTGCCTATATTTCAAAATAGCATAAAGCAAAGAACTACATATATTACTATAATTACTTTTATCTAGTTACATACGTAACTAGATAAAAGTAATTATAGTAATAAGTACTAGAAATTATTAACATTTCTACGATCGCGGGCGCAACATCAAAATTCTCAAATATGTTAAAGGTGAATTAAATCGTAATTCTCTAACAAATTTAAAAATTTTCGACATGGAATATATAATTATACTAGTAAGTTTGTTATAAAACTGCACCAAATTGTAATTTTTTAAAGTTTTCAGTTGTTAATTGGCCTGACAAAATTAATCGTCTAAATCACTCAAAACGATTGAATAGTGTAATTTATACAAAAGATTTCTACGTACTGCTGTATAACTATACTACAACTAAACATTGATTTGAAATATATGCTATTCTAATTTAAAAATATGGGGAAAACATCGCGACCCTTAGATGATATTGTTTAAAAACGCTCTAAATTATTCGAATTCCATTTTTTACCGACAAAACTTGTTTTTTTAGTAAATTCACATCTTCTTACGTATATTCAAATTAAAAAATGTAACTAATGCCTCATTTTTAAAATTCTCGTTGAGGGCCGTCTGTAGCGGAATGGTCCTCATATTAAATTATTCAGTGACAATCAGGAGTATTATTCCTAGTGATAAATTATATAAGCGGTCTTTTGTAACAAGTACAATAGTACAATAGTACTGCACCAGCAAGTAGCGCCGCCCACTACCCTGCCTACTGTTCTACACCCACACAATCACACTCAAGGTGACAAGGGAGTAATTACTTATAATTAGGTAATGAGAGAGATTTTCTTAATTGTGATTTGAGTAGGTCAAGCCTTTTTTGAGTTAACTTGCTTTTGCCATCGCCTCCGCCATCATAAAGCTGTTTAGCTTAAGTATGAAATATGTTAGCATAGCGCTCTGTCTCTGGCATTTTGTTCAATTAATAAATTATGTTGTATAAAGGCACATATTATTATGTGCTTTAGTATCCACTGGCCACATGTGTGATACGAAGTCGTGACTACGCCTTATAAAATATAATATTATATTGTTACAGTTTAGCGAATTCAGGGCACACGTGCATACTATATTTTCAGCTTATAATCTTAATAATAATGAACATTATTAAAATAAAGAGCATTAATAATTACCTATACTATAATGAAATTTACCGACATTATAACGCTACCGAGCGAACACTATAATGCTGCCAAGACGCAAGATGATCTACAAAATATAAAGACCAGTTAAACACATAGGTGATCTTCCACTATATTATGAAAACTAAAGTGTTTTACCCGAAACAGTTCATTTCGAGCAAGGCTATTTTGAGCAAGTCTGCTTTATTTTTCTCACGCATCTTTTCGCAAAGCAATTGACACTGTTTCTAATACAAAGAGTTATTGCATCTGTGTGTAGTAATTATTGTAAATGCCGCGCACGTCGCTCGCCTTGTGTATGCGATCCTGGGGGACCACCACAATGCTGTAGCAACTCGTACTTGGCCATTGTGTGTGATGATCATTTGTAATCTTGACTTGAAGGTGTATGTTGTACTTAACTTTATATTGATTAATTCGGTATTTTTAATATTTTAAACAAGAAATTACAAGATTTTCTTTTGACAAAATATATAATATAGTGTTTATCTGCGATGTTACTAAACTTCTGTGCTTGTGAAAATAATAGTATGTGATACAAATTGTACTCCTACAGGTCTTTTGTCTGATGATTTCGCTCTTTATTTTGGCTCAGCCTCTGTCATTCAACCTAATCCCTAGCCTCATGAGTCATGATACTAAACGTTTTCTAAGCTCGAATTAACCTAAACTCCAGTAAACTGATGATACTCCATGTAATAAGTATTAAACATCCTGCAAGTTTTTCGTCACGTACTGCGAATACCTAAGCCGGGGTTCTCGCGTGCGCCTGCGCAAGTCCCACCGTTTTCGGACATTTAAGTGACTAAATGTATATTCCGCACCTTAAACGGCCTGGTGGCTTAAACTCAGTTGCCTTGTAGGGAGAAGTTGCGACACTTATGATAAAAAGTGGTGGATTTAGTTTATACTTGAATAATTAGATGTGGTTATCCTTGTCGAGAAGTAATTTTCCAGGCTTTTATGCCGGTAAACTAAATTGCAAGAGTGACGAATTGTAAATTCGTAATTTCATCATCATAATATTATCCACTAGCAGGACAGCTGCTGTAGTCTAAGGACGTAGACAGCTGCCGTTTATCTTGGTAACTATATTGACTCGAAGGTGGTGCCGGATCTGTTTGCGACTGTACAAAGGTAGAAAAAAAATATAGAGCTACAACAAATATTATATTTGTGTGTTAGATTATATAATATAATGGGACCAAACCACCATAATATCACCATGACATTTGTGGTTAGGACATTACAGAGAGGATACATAAAAAGTTAATGTTGGTCCTTTCCGGTCCCGGGCTGGTTGCCCAAACCTGCGACCGGGTTGAGGCTTAGGGCTCGATTATACGAGTAGTAGTAGCGAGATAGTACCCTCGGCCGAGCACATCTATACAAAACATACCGAGAGTTGGGCTGAAAGCACTATCTCGCCAGTGACGCCACTACTCGGTAGGTGTGATATCAAGGCATTAGGACTTGAAGGTAATGATGGTGTAACCACTGACATTTAACCAGCTTATTTACATTACAGGATTCACGTCCTTTTCCAAGAAAAACAGGAAAATCAAATTACACCATGAATGTTAATAGTATAATTATTACGTACTTGTTTTTCCAAGCATCTGAAATTGTGCGAAAATTGTTTGAATATGGGGTCTCGATAATATTTTTCGACCGAGCGGGTTAATACGCCCGGTCAGGCCTAAGTCATAACATGAGCCGTATTGCGCTGACTTTAGAAATTGTTATAGAGGGATTCGGGATTGTACGCTACTTGAACTCAAAATATTATATCATACAATCAAGCCGTTAAGGCTCAAAGCATACAATAGGAATATCAAACAATCTGATATAAACAAATATTTATACAATATTATCAGGCCCGGATCCAGGGGGGGCGAGAGGGTGCACTTGCCCCGGGCGGCAAAGATTGGGGGGCGGCCGGAGGCCACCTCCCAATCTTTTGCCGCTCTCTTCACCGCCGCGTGCGCCACCGGTGGCACCGCGCTACCGCGTCAACGTTGATTCGCAGAATTCTATCTGTTGTTTAAAGACTTGGAGGCGCCCCTTGTCGCCAAGGACCTCGGCGTGACTTCTCACCACCGCCACTTCAATTCAACAAAGTTCTGTAGAACTCGTTCTGCGGATAAAACCTATGTGACCATGAAAATTATTACCTATTTTTGCTTGGAGGGCGGCAAATTGGGATTCTGCTCCCCCCTTTTTAAAACGTAGATCCGGGCCTGAATATTATATGTATAATACTATAAACTTTAATGTATAAAAACCACCTACCGAGACCTACCAGTAAACTCTAAACTCTAAGAGTAGAAAGCCAGTCAATAGTCCACCACAGAGCTGTCATTACGGTAAAGCTCCACAGTAATATTTATATTCTGCCTGGGGCTGTCGTTACTAGTTATAGTACAAGTTATGATATAAACGTCACACACCGCGTAGTAAACAGTTATTTATATGCTGTCGCGTGCCGTACCTACTTGAGTAGACCGTACTACTTGGAACATAATATAATTATAATACTGTATATTACCACACACTCCTGTTATTTTGAAGCTTCATTCATTAAATCCGCTATCTGCCACACAGTATCAATTTCTTTCATGGCACTTACGTAGACTAACTAAATCATCCCGCCCGTTTTTGACTTCCCTGTAATCAGGTAACCTCTACTTCGCTGCTATGTAAAAAAGATAACCTCTTAACTTTTAAAAAGTTAAAATTATACTATTATCATAAAATAGAATGCATGTTTTATTGACATTCAGCCCAACAAGTAGAGTCTGAACTCTGAGTCATTTCGCTTCTCTCTCACTCATTCCAAGATTGATCCCACAGAGAAAATTATAACTTTAACTTTCTCGCTGTAATAAAACGTTTTATGTTATTGACACTTCCCCTTCCCAGTAGTTAAATAACCCATAACAAATAACCGATATCTAATAATATAACTATTAACTATGCTCACTTTCACAACCTCAATCTTTCTTTGTGTCATGTGTGTTTGGCTTTTGTTTTATATTTCATAGGCAAAAAGTTTTAAGACTCTTCCCTACTTTGGGCCATGCTGGGTAACCACGATTGTCACCATGATGGACACGTCCGACAGGTCATGTTAGTTATCGCTCGTATTAAACCATCATGAGCTAATGCAGAGAGGCTGCATCATGTCCAACCAATCTTTGTGTCAGACCTACATTGTATATTATCTTGACCGAAATTAAGCTGTTTCTTGCCAAACTGTCTACTCTACACGTGTGCCAAATTTCATCAAAAATGGTCTATAAGTCAGAGCTTTTCCAATTGATACAAACAAGAACCTATATCCTTCGTAATTTCTCGAAGTCGATATTGTGTGAAGCGTCTATAAAAACTCTGCACCCTAAACAAAGTATTCTTGCATGTAGTTTATTGTATGTTTGAATAATATAGTTCTACATCCGCTTCGCCGCTCCACATAATCTCGGAGAAAACTGTCTGACTTGCAGATCCTTGGTGTTTCCCTCTACACTGTCAGCGTTACTAATTCCGTCTAGAATAACTATAATAGACGACGTTTCTATTCCATTTCATGAGCAATGACTCGAGATATTCATTCACAGATGCTCAGAGCAGGTAACGATATTCTCGCATGCTATTATTTTTTAAGGTTAACCAAGTATAATTGATGTGAAAAATATACGAAAAAATTACATTACGTATCAAATGATTCTGAAAACAAAATACAAAATCTAAATAATAACGATTTGTTTGCTTATAACTTAAATTAGTGACTATATTATTTTAAATTCGTGCAAGCACTTAGAATTCCTAAAACATTTCGTGTCAAAAAGATCTGAACGCGCAACATTCCTATTGCATGTGCTATGCAATAGGAACAAGTTTTTTTTTTTTATGAAATAAGGGGGCAAACGAGCAAACAGGTCACCTGATGGAAAGCAACTTCCGTCGCCCATGGACACTCGCAGCGTCAGAAGAGCTGCGCGTGCGTTGCCGGCCTTTTAAGAGGTAATAGGGTTATAGGGGAGGGTAGGGATGGGAAGGGAAGGGAATAGGGGTGGGTAGGGAAGGAAATAGGGTAGGGGATTGGGCCTCCGGTAAACTCACTCACTCGGCGAAACACAGCGCAAGCGCTGTTTCACGCCGGTTTCCTGTGAGAACGTGGTATTTCTCCGGTCGAGCCGGCCCATTCGTGCCGAAGCATGGCTCTCCCACGTATAAATTTGTCGCTTCCTGCACATAAAAATAACAGAAATTCTCATTCTACTTAATGTAAATTGAAATCGACAGACATAACTATTACTTCCATTACGTTAACATAGGATATGTCTCAATTGAACAGCTCTATCTGACATAACACGAGCACTGCTATGATGAAACATAGTAAGCTGATATCTCTACTTATAGTAAGTAATAACTAATAGCATATAATACATAGTCATTTCACACTCATTATGTTTCACTTACAGAGAGATTATTGATTGTAGGTTTAAGTATTATTAAAGTACAAAGTACAATGTACTATGTAGCTTATAGAGGTACATCTCAAATTATTTTTAAACCTAGTACTTTCTTGTCTTTAACGTGAAATATTAGTACCGTCGGACTCAAATAAAATTTATGGGTCGCAAGATTATAATATAAATACATTTTTTTTCGTCTGTTCTAACGATGGCGAAAAGATATGATAAAACTTGTACGAAATTATGAAACTCTACGATGGATGCAATATATTTAGCTCCTTGGCGGATACGAAGTATATTATGTAAGTTTTAAATAATTAAGTAATTAACTTACTTTTCCCAAAAAACACAAAAATGTGGAAGGAAACAATAAATATAATTAATAATGTTCGATCAATTATTTGATAACACATTACTTACCTAATCGTGTTCTAAATCGGCAATTATATTGGAAATCGCAAGTTTTTCGTACGAAGCAACTCCTAATTAAACTAATAAGGCGTTACAACTTTCCTTTTGTATCGATTCTGCAGTCCATTGTTTATTCTGTGGCGCAATTTTCATTGAATGTTCGAGTCGATTTTAAAATTCCACTTTTTACCTTATCGAACGAACACAACAATAGGTGCCAAGCTGATTATAATTTATTGCTATAGAATATGTACAGAGTTACAAACAGAATGGTACCTAGGCTCAGCACATTAAGGGGGTTACACAGTACAGGAGGTTTACGGGGGTCACTTCTCATACATCGAACCGTAACTTGGATGCATTAAATATTCAACCACATAATACTTCGATAATTTCGCATAGGCATCTAATCGATAACTTGAAAATTCTAAGGAGATTTGAGGAACGATGATTTATATAAAATTTGGCTCCAGACTAGAGTTTAGGATCTTAATTCTTAATACATAGGTTCACAAACTACTGAATCATACATTACCTACATCAATGTGAAAACCATGACGCAACATAATATCATTACTTTCTGAAGGCACTATTCAGGTGTTATTTATATCTCCATAAAAACTATTTTACATAAACTATATATAATCCTAATCATCTAATATATCACTTATAGATCATAAAGCCGCGACCATATTGAGCACAATCGATTCCCGCGCTCTCGCGTTTCGCGCGCTTTCTCCGCGACGGGTTCTTGACCCCCCCTTTACCCAGGCATCCCCCCTCTCCTCCTGTACCCAGTCATCCCCCCTCCCTCTCCCCCTCCCACGATACACCAAATATTGATAACACTTTCCCCTGTCAACGAGGACTAATTATGTTAATGTCGTGAAGTTCAGAAAATACCAGTTCTTGTCATAGTAGATAGGGTTCGGTGACCTTTGACCGACTTGGAGCAAACAGGTGTAAAATGCCTTGTGAATAACATCTGGGGTAATAAGTAGTAACGACTTGTGCACGATTAGCATGGTAAACATAAAAAGGGTTTATTTTACTGAAAAATAATAAAAACAATTTTTCATGCGATCATGCTGCAGCATGCTGATGTATGGCGGGCGCAAGAATTATGACCCGTCACCTGATGTATTCGGTATTCTGACCTTGAAGTTTTATTATGACTTCTAAGGACTGCCATGTAGTTGGTATCACACAATTCTCTTCTGCTGTCTTACACAGTGCAAGCAAATACAACTAATATGCCAAGTTTTCTTTTTGATCCTAATTATGTGTGTATATCCTAACTAGCTGTTGCCCGCGACTTCGTCCGCGTGGACTTCAGTTTATAGCGCGCGATGTCAACAAAATTGGTGTCAAAAGCTTTTATAAAAAAACCCTGGTACCCCTTAAATCAATAAAGCTGTGCAGTGTGCAAACAATAAGTACTTCATTTTTGTATGTTAAACTTTATATATTATGCCAAATTTTAAAGCTTATTTAGCCCCCCAATTACACAACTTTACCCATAAACTATTTATCATTGATAGGTTTAGCCCCAATTTCACCAACGTCTGTTAATGTTAACAGCTTGTTAAAATATCCTGTCTTCTCTTTCATTCATATGAAAAACGAAACAGCTAACGTGATACTAATTCGAGCATTAACTTTAACAGTCGTTGGTGAAATTTGGTCTTAAGGTTACGTCAGTGCCTGCACAGATAAAGTACTGAGTTATTTAATACCGTAGAATAGATATAACAATCGAAAACAATCGAGACTTAAATGTAAGATGATACCACCTCTTATAGAAAGACTTTTGAGCAAGCGTCAGCGTGATGTAGAAGACGCACGGCGTCATCTATTATGAATTTTTTGAACAAATTTACGACCCTTACAACCCTTTTTTCCAGTAAAAAAGTAGCCTATGTCCTTTCTCAGGCTTTAGACTATCAGTATACAAAATTTCATTACAATCGGTTCGGTAGTTTTGGCGTTTGGCGTGAAAGCGAGACTGACAGACAGACAGACAGACAGAGATACTTTCGCATTCATAATATTAGTACAGATTATGTGCACACTGCACAGCTGTTTTTGGGTATTTTGATTAATTAAGGGCCGCGCTACACCGGAATGGCATGGCAGCGGCGAGGCGAGCACTTTCAGCGCTGCCATTCCGGTGTAGCGCGCTGCGCGGCCCTAAGAGGGGTACCACTTACCAGGGTTTTAAAAAGTTTTTAAATTTGACACAAATTTTGTTGACACCGCGCGCTATAAACTAAAATCCACGCGGACGAAGTCGCGGGCAACAGCTAGTTATGAATAAAAACAATAATATATAATAAAGTAGGTATGATTAGTTCTGTTATAATAATGAAGTAAAAAATAAAGCGCCATCTGTTTTCATATATTAGAATTAAAATGTAAAAATATTTTCTGGATGGAATATAGGCCAACACAACACACTCGAACTCCTTAGAAATGCAGTAGGAGTTCTATAAGATAAGATTGATTGATTATTATTATAGCAAGTGATAATATTATTAAACATAATATTCTAACGTATTAAAAACTATAAACAAAAACATAATAACTAATAAGTATGATTAGTTCTATGTTACAACGAAGTAAAAAAAGCGCCATCTGTTGAATCGTATTAGAACTAAAATGTTCATTGCATCGCGTCGATATATTTCTGGATTTTTTATAATATTATACATAAAATATATTTAAGATTTTTGAAATATTATTTTAATACACATCCAAGACCCAGGAACATTGAAAACTTTTTGTTCCGCCTGCGGGACTCGAACCCAGGACCCCCGGGATGAGCGCTGGCCACGCGCAATGCGAATTCATTTTCATCGATATTTTCATGGAAATAAGATATTTTCCCACATCAAAATGTAGCCTATGTCCTTTCTCAGACTCTAGAATAACTGTGTACAAAATTTCATTGCAATCGGTTCAGTAGTTTTGGCGTGAAAGCGAGACAGACAGACAGACAGACAGACAGACAGACAGACAGACAGAGATACTTTCGCATTTATAATATTAGTATAGATTATTACTAATTCATTTCAACTGATTACTGTAAAAATATTATATATATTTATACTTTACTATAACATCGTACAGACGTGTATGCGAGCTGCGTTCGGCTTGCGTACCTGGTACGGTGTACAATGGGTGTATTATTCAAATGAGTCCACCAACAATTACATGGTGTTTAGTGACACAACTGTTACGTGACATCGTTATGTATCTGTGTTATTTTAAGTGTTGGTAACTCCCAGATTTTAAAATCCCGTGAGACTGGAAGTAACCTTCAATATTTACTGTAACTCCGATACCATAATAGGAAAGCTGACATTAAAGGAATACTGTTTTACTAAGTTAAAACGGAAAATATACAATACAATCAACAACATTTAATGATTCTTCTTTTTAGGCCGACTAGAGTGAACTTAAATATGATATACAGAGTGTAACAAAACTAAGCGATAATACTTTAGGGTGTGTATGAATCCGTTTACTGTAAAAGTAGCAGTGCTGTAAGACCAAAAATTTTATTACACCCTGTATTTTGGGGGAAATGAATTTAGATTATGAGTTCCTCGGGCGATAAGAAAGTGTCGAGTGCGGATCGCCAAAGACGAGCATCAAGCCAGATCTCAAATTGGGTTTCGTTCAACTAAACAAATTAATAAAAATATAAAAAACTAACAACGAGGGCAAATCCTCTACGGGTCGCATAAAGCAAAACATGTTCCATTACCGTTTACCTAAAAAGTTTGGCACCTCTAATCATCCGGTGAGCCGTCAGCTCATTCACAAAAAGCCTAAATTGGCCAAGACATTCCTCTGGCGAGAACACCACCACCACGTGTACCGCGTGACGACACCCGCAGTGAAAGGCGGCAGTTCGTGAGGTCAGCGGGGTCGCGCTCGCTTTCATTGTCAATGTCGTCCGTCACTTGATAACGCGCAAGTTCGCGCCGCAAACGAGCGACGGATCGCCTGATAAGTAAACCGAGGAAATGATTTCGAGATCGTCTGAATGGTAACGCGCAAGTTCGCGCCGCAAGCGAGCGACAAATCGTCTGATAAGCAACCGTCTATTTTGAGATTGTCTGAATATTTGTCGCTGATTTATTTCAGTGAGGCATTTCATGTCTACACAGCTATTTTCTTTGTATTTAATTTCATATTAATGTAATGTTATAATTTTTGTTTGTTTGAGTCTCCGAAAGTACTGCACTTATTTTAAGTATGCAAACATGTATTGAACACGGGATAATGACATAGATTTACTATATTCCGCAAAATGTACGGTTCCAGTTGGGTCCTATTTTGGGCGCACATAAAATCGCAAAGCAAACCTTAGTCTAATAACTCTGATTATTAATATTCATGTTTTTGTTGCAGGTAAGCAAAAGATATTCCGATACCGGGAATCGAACCCGAGCCTCCTGGGTGAGAGCCAGGTATCCTAGCCACTAGACCATATCGGATGTGGTAGAAGATGGATAAAGAGTATACCTACGTTTGTACTCGTAGAGCACATTTTCTTTACTCTCCTGTCTGTTGAAAACACATAATTTTAGTTAAGAACTCAGTAATTATAATCTACCAGTAATAATCTAACTAGATACTAGAAAATATTCATAACTTCACTATCAAAAAATGTACAGTCAACCAATGCTTACTCTACCTACCGCCCTACTAAAAATATTTGTCACCTTATTACTAAGTAACTCAGTTTATTCAACTCAATACCAAAATTAGACAAAATCTATTTCAAACTCGAATCCCACGTGTCATTTTAGATCGAATTTCCATTCGTCTCTTCATGCTTTCTTGTTTTTGGCAATGGTACGGTCGGCGGCGCAGAGATATCACGAATTATATCTAATTATGCTGCTGATGGTACGTAATTGAGTTTTCTCTTTGTTAACGCCAAAAAGAATAGACGTATGATGTAATTTACTACTTAAGTAAATGCTATATGGATGTAACTTGATTGTTTGAAGGCAGAGCAAGGAATCGAAGACTACTATTTAAATAGAAGTCTTTGCAGGGAATAGAGAGGTCGTTGGACCAAGATTAGCCACCTCACACCTGACAAACATAGACTAAGTACCAGTTACACAGATATTATAAGATAATTATACTATTATGTTATATAGTAATTATACGATATTATTATGTTATATTATCATAGTAGAGTCACCTTCACATAGTAACTACTAAAATAATAAGTAATTATGAAGCTTCGCTTAAAGTTAAAAATACGTTATACGAAACATAATTTCATGAAGATACAATCGCCACAGAGACACCCGTCATAATATTAATAGATAATATAATACAGACGGTATTTACAACGTATACGTATATTTACAATATTATGTCACATGCGGAGTAATAGTTCACGGAGGAATAAAAATAAACGCCCCCGGGTGGGCTCGAACCACCAACCTTTCGGTTAACAGCCGAACGCGCTAGCCGATTGCGCCACGGAGGCGATGGTCATGATGATGAAATAGATATATCGTTAGTATATCACATACCAGAGAAAAAAAAAACAAAATGGGTATCAAAATAATAATTAACGATAAGAAACTGATTATGTTTTGTTTTAATCCTTATCAAAGATTTGGGCTATTTATTTCAATTGTTTTACTTTACATTGCACATGTATTAATTATTAGCTATAACTGCTTTCAAATCTTATCTATCTATTAGAAAAAGATCAACACGCAAGAACAAAATAGGTAAGTATTCTGATTGTTTTCATCACAACGAAGCGCGATTACAAAATGGAGTTGTCGGCAAGTTTGGGCTCAAAAGACGAACAATACACATACTCTACCTACAGGTTATGAAATTATGAGATGTACAGACTGATGCAGAACAAAAAATATTTCTTAACTTATCTAAGACTTAGTTACCTACTCACATTACATGTCCATAACTCATAAGTACTTAAACTATATTATAGGTAGCTAGGCATATTGTAACAAGGTAACTACATAATAACAAGTAATATGCGTCCGTCAGGTATGAGGCAGGTAATTCGGTGGTGATGTAACCACTTTCTCCGGGCCCGGATTCGCCCGCGGCGATCTCTGAAGAGTAATGAAAAGTGAATTAATAACCATGGTCAAATGGCAATACATGCAGGGGCGGATCTACCATAAGGCTTTTTGGGCTGCAGCCCAGGGCCCCGCGAATACAGAGGGCCCCCAACCGAACTGAAACCAACAGACGATATTGGCAATAATAAAAATCATCTAGAATTTTAAAAAATCCGATCATAAGGTTGGCGCATTATCCAAATGCCGTAGACAAACATTTAGTGCATTCACTTAAAATCTTACTTACTGCAGTCTAAGACAACGTCTTACACCTCTTGCAGTGAAATTTTTGGCTAATTAAAATCATCGCTCCTATTAGTCTTAGCGTAATAAAATATAGCTTATAGCTTATTGCCTTCCTCGATAAATGTTCTATCCAACACTGAAAGGATTTTTCAAATCGGACCAGTAGTTTCTGAGATTAGCGCGTTCAAATAAGCCCTGTCAAATAATTTCTCCCCGTTTTTTCCACATTTTCCTCTATTTCGTCGGTCTTATTAGTCTTAGCGCAATAAAATATAGCTTATACCCTTCCTCGATAAATGGGCTATCTAACACTGAAAGAATTTTTCAAATCGAATCAGTAGTTCCTGAGATTAGCGCGTTCAAATAAGCCCTTTCAAATAATTTCCTCCCGTTTTTTCAACATTTTCCTCTATTTCTTCGCTCTTATTAGTCTTAGCGTGATGAAATATAGCCTATAGCCTTCCTCGATAAATGGTCTATCTAACACTGAAAGCATTTTTTAAATCGGACTAGTAGTTCCTGAGATTAGCATGTTCAAACAAACTAACAAACTCTTCCGCTTTATAATATTATTATAAGTATAGATATACCTACATTATTACAGAAAACGGTTTCTTGTCAAAATGGCAATAAGTTGAGTAAGTAGGTAGGGCCCCTAAGCAGTATTAGCCCAGGGCCCCACAAATTCAAGATCCGCCCCTGAATACATGGCGTAATAAGTAGTAACTTTTTTAAGCTGAGCCCTAATAATTACACATTGTTGTGTATTTATTATTTTTATACGCCATATTTAACCTTCGCTCATACATATTAAATCTGAAAATGTACTATGGTGTTATATTTTTCCTGTCGATTTTTACGGATAATTCAATTTTTTATTCCCTCAATCCCGATACCTGTAGCTTCAATTAAAAAAATAAACGCAACAGACATCTGTGAATTTCTCCGGTTAAAGTTAAGGTTAAAGTTAAAGCTAAAGGAAGCCATATTTAACTATAACCATAACTTTAACTTTAACTTTAACCACGCCTCTGGTGCAACCCAACCTTAATCATGCCATTTCGTGTTTTTATCTGTGATTAGACTGTTTAGTAACAAATTGGCACACAAGCTCTATAGTTAAATAAACTTGCATCAATTAAAAGTTGATGAAATGGCATTATACAATATATTATAAATCGAAGAATTCTTAGTTACGCAGACGACATTTTTTACTTGTTACATTTTAGTTTACATTGCAGGACAATATAATTTTTTCTTTTTAAGCTGTACCTACTTCAATGATGATAGTGATGAGTGATGACACAACAAATAACAATTGGAGGTCTCTACATTCTTGTCGTGAATCGTGATACGTAAATTATAATTATCTAAAAAAGTTTCAAAACCTCCTAATATAATATAAATAATCCAAATTTAAAGTGTTACATAATTTGATAACGTGTAATTAATAATAATCTAGCTCTTACCTAGAGCATAAACTAATAACTATGTCTAAACGCTTATAATCAAGTAGAGACTACTGCAGTAGGGCGGGGCGCTCTACTAACATTTGATTTAGGTTTAATTACGCAGTTAAATATCAAGGTTAGTCGCGTATAATGTCAAAGTTACTATATGTATACATTTAATGTTGTACATATATGAATAATATTTTGTTTCAGATCACAAAATAATAACTATCATGATATAAACCGTTATATCATAACTATCAAGTTATTATAAAGTACAGACTTTTCCGATTCGTAATTCTTGATGGCACTCTTTAAATGATTAGTTCCATCAACGATTCGCTACAAACTAAGCCATATTGTAGAAACTGTCCACGGCAATTAGAAAAGCAGACACACAACCGGCCAAACACTTTTCCACGACATATACACTTACTCATATACACTAGATAAAAACAACTAACACTTTCACTACTTGTGTTTAGACAATAATATAAAATGTAGATGGAACTTTTTTCTTAAAAAAAAGGAAGACAAAAAATAACTTAATATCTTCTTTAAAGTTTTTTTTTATCTTAAATTAAGACATAATATTAAGAAAAAGGTGTATGGTGTAAGTCTGTACCGCACACTGATTCCCGAACCGCTGAAATGTTTGAAAAGAAAAAGGAATAATTATTTATCCCAAAATTAATGTACGGCTCCATCGCGAAAAATGGAAGCTTTCTATAGGAACCGAGGACTACAAGACATCTAAAAGAATTTGGTTTACGCTATTAGAGACTAGAAGCAAGAGAGAGTGTCTCAATAATTAATTAATTGGAAAGCGGAATTGGAAATGATGAGTCTCGGATTCCCTCCTCTGTTGTCGCGATTTACTGCTAGATTAGAACTAGTTGAAAATAGCTTCTGTAATAATTTCTGTGAAAACCTAAAAATATAATATACTTAATATTACTAGATGATGACCACAACTCCGTTGCGACAAAATTCGTTTATCGCGTATGTCCTTTCCCGGGATTCTAATTATTTTCATACCCAATTTCAGCAAAATCGGTTCAGCGGTTTGAGCATGAAGTGGTACTGACAGACGGATAGACGGACAGACACACTTTCGCATTTATAATATTGGTATTTTATATAGCTTTTGAATTAAATTATACCCGAAATATGTTTTTGACTGCATTAAGTTCGTAGTAACAACAATTATTATACATAATAATAATTGTTGTAAAGTACCACGAAGCGATAAATTTTGGCCCCTTAGAACGATTTTGGACTGTAAAAGTTTAATTGACTCTCTCGTTATAATGGAGAGCTTAAAGTGTACAGATTATTATGGTAAACATATAATAAACATCTGACAGTTACCAGCAATTAAACTCCTACGAGTTCCTTTACAAGTTCCTCCAACTTCAAGGCCGCGGAACAATCTAAAGTAGAACAATTGTTCCATAGATCGGTTGTACGGTTCCCATGGAAAGTCCTGGCGAGTGGCGAGGCCGCACGTTCAACGCCGAAGGTTGCATTAGCACAGTGAGTACACGGGGTTGCAAGAGCGGATATGGATCAAGTCTGTTACGCACTTGATGATTTAACTGTACGTTACGCACTTTTGCAATGATTTCGTGTAGTTCCATGGCATGTTCTGTGAGCATGACGTGGCAATTGGCATCATAGCCGATGACAGTCCGTGTTGGTTATATTCTTACTTAATGTAGAGTCTACGAACATTGTTGTAATGACCTGTGCTCTGACCTCTGAACTAATAATTGAGTCCAAGAGAATATTATGGTGTCTGAACATAAAGATTCCCATTGCTCTTTGTTCAGGACCCTCCTGCAGTTATTGCTAAATCTTCTCGTCTGGTATATTCTATATTTATGAATTATGCTTTTAATACTTTTAACGTCTTATTAGTTTTATGCTGATACTCATAGTAGGTATGTAAATAGTTAAAGTTACAAATGTTAGCAAGAATCTAAATAGATACCGAGTATCACGAAAGTCTAAATGCATATTTTACAGTAAAGCGGCCTTTGCAAATATGCAGTTGTACTTAATTATGTAATCTGTTACATAAGTCAGATAAGTAATTGGATCACAGGGCCAGTCTCGTAGTCAGCTATCCAGGAAGTTTTTTCACAAGTTTTGTCTTGTTTGTTGTAATTATTATTGTTTTATTATTATTAACTATAGGTTAATAATAATAAAACAATAATAATTACAACAAAAAATATAGCCAGGGTTAAAATAATCTTAACATAAATAAGAAAGAATTAAATAACGATTGTTAAGAAAGGATAAGATTCAGAAAACGGTCATTACACATGAATAATTAATTATTCTTGACAAATGTCTGTCAGTTGTTGTGTCATTCGTTGTGCTCCATCTTCACATAATTATCGAGTAGGTAAATACTAGAAATGAGTAAGAAACCTCTCGTCACCTTTTATTACAGAATAAACAAGGATGCAACACATTAACCCGCTTCTATTTTCTAAAACCTGAACGAAAGTAAACGTCACACCGACCGGTCGGAACCGGTCAGCGCTGGTTCTGACCGGCCTTCCTGTCATTTCACTCTTTTTTCCTTTCGCCCGTCAGCCAAATATGCAACTTATGAGGTAATAATAAAGTATGTTTTTGAACGCGGCTAATTTATGTTAATAATGTGACTGCTCGTATCTTTTCCTAGAGTGAAATTATCACATATTTCTCGTAAGTGTCGAGATATTGCGTAACGACACTTCCTAGTAAACAATTTTATGGTAAATTCCTATTATATGTGTAATGTGCGTCCAGTTGTGACAGTAACACATGAAGAAACACTATGGCGTATCGGGTGGTCAGGTTGCGCTGTGAACACAAACAATGGTATAAATAATACCTTATCAAGATATATTTTAAAAAGTCGAGTTTTAACGCCATGACACTCTTTGTGACAGTGACTGACGCGTCTAATTATTTTTTTGACGCTGCAGTCAACGGGTTAAGGATGAATATAAAAAGCTTTTGGAATCCAAGCTAAGCATATTCGGGGAGTCAGTAGAGCATCACGCTCTCTGTGGGTCAGTATACCAGTCTAATTATTATGCGTCAAACATTATAATTTTAAATGTGCGAACGCGGGAATCGAACCGGAGCGACTGCGGTCGTGGGCAAGTGGTACATCAAAAGCGCTCTGGTTAACAATTAGTATGACACTTGAAGGCATACAAATAAGTATGATAAAATATTGTAAAATTATATTTCATTATGATTGATAGGTCAGGTTAGGTCACAACTCACAGGTTTCTTACATGCTTACTTGAACCGCGCTAGTTGTTGACTAAACAACAATTACTTATGAAGTTATGACACACGTAGAAACAAAATTACGTACTTCCTTCAACAATCGCATAATTTATCTATGTTTTGATGTACCGCTTCTATGATGATCATACCCTCACATAGTAAAATCTCAGTTCGGGTGGGGTTCCTTTAAAACCACTTTCTTTTACGGTACCCCTTTTACTTCTTTTTTAAAGATTTAAAACTACCAGAGAGACTCCCTTCCCTCTCTAGAATTCCTTTTCTAATTATGAACTCCGTTTACATCAAAGTTGTCTTGAGGTTTTCAATTCCTGTGTATCAGTTTTGGTATCGTTTTGTAGACACAAACGGCCACCTGACCTCCAGTTGTAACAATAACACATCTGCACTTTGCACACAATAGCGGGTCCATTCACTTGGCACTTCACCTCAATGCTTCTGAAAAGTGAGCTGTAAACAATGTCGTGAGCCATCCAATACATTACTCCATTCATTCATAAGTTGAAATTGTGTTCTTGAAAAGGTTTAACACTTACGTAGTTACCTATGTAGTTTTCATATTTTAGTATGACTAAGCTAGTACATATTTAGTATATATCTCATATAAAACCCGCTAATAAATTAAGTAAGCCAACTCCTAATATGATGCAGCCAGCATTCAGCATATGCAGTAAAATTATAATAAGTAATTAGAATGGAACTTCATTCATTTTTTTTTTGTTTATTTGTCTGACTGTTCAGTGTTCACGCTTTAACCTCTGTTTCCACGGGTAAAGAGATACTTTAAATCATAGACATAATACGACAGTATATATTATGTCTATGCTTTATATTGGTTATGTACATGTTAATGTTTTTATCTCATCACACAAGGTTACTTTCTTTATTTTCCATTTACAATACTAAAGAGAACCACTAATTAGTAAACTAGTAGCTAACAATTAGCCAACAGAGATTAGCCACGCCGTTGCCGTAAGGTGATTCAAGCATTCGACGAAATTGGTATTCCATAGAAGGCAGAGCTCTCTACATGTTGTAACACGATGTAAGAGGCGTGGAATACCATAGGTCTGTGACTTGCGAGGAAAGTGGCCGGTGGCTGGACGACTGTTAAACAACAATAACTAATACCGAAATATGGTTAAGCAACATTTTCTATGATCTATCGATATTGTAAATACGAAAGTGTATATCACCATTCTTACCTCTTGGCTCTTGGCGCTTAAATAGCCGAACCTATAGGTATATTTTGTTGTAATTTGGTCATTGGTATAGAGATACTATCGCAGATTACTAAATAGATACACTGTACTATAGAATCTATATATATAAAACTCAAAGGCGACTGACTGATTGACATAGTGATCTATCAACGCACAGCCCAAACCACTGGACGGATCGGGCTGAAATTTGGCATGCAGGTAGATGCTATGACGTAGGCGTCCGCTAAGAGAGAATTTTGATAAATTCCAACCCCAAGGGGTTCAAATAGGGGATGAAAGTTTGTATATAATAATAGTTCTTAACGCGAGCGAAGCCGCGGGCAAAAGCTCGTTCCGGTATATGACTTAGAATAGTTATTGTCGCAAAAATACGTAGAAATATAAAAAAAACTGGACTTTGGATTTAAGTTGAGGGTAAAGGATTTTATGTAAATACTGATACCGGTAAATCGAACTCATAAATTAATCCAGTAATAATTAATCTTATCGTTATTGAAAAAAAAACTGATGAACTGATCAATCAGTTTTTACCAAATCCGGCGTCTGTTAGCCGGCTATTTATTAAACAACTAACGCTTCGGAGCAATTACTGTTAAAATAACAAAATATAATGAGCGGTCAGTAGCAGAAGTAAAATTATTTATTACTTCAATTAAATAATTACCTAGCCCCACATTTTTGTCGTTACTTCAGGAAGTAGGCTTTCACGTTTATAATCTCTATTAATTAGTTTTGAGCAATTAGTTAAGTGTATTGTATAATATAACGTAATGAATTGGATATAAATCAGAAGACCAGATTGAATAGGCAATAAGTTATAACTTAAGCATTATATTTTTAATTTATATACGATGTAGTTACTGACATGAGACATCAGACATACGCCGCTGTATAACTGGACCGCGTCTTGCGCCAAAAAGAGGATTCCTTAGATTTACCCTATAGGCTATAGGTAAGGAAGCCAAAAACTAAAAAGATTATGAATATTTTACCTGTGAATGTTTCACTGCGCCGGAACTATTGATCTCTTGAAAATATCTCTAGATTCGTTATCACTTATCATAGACAGGATACGTTTTACGCATAACATGCTGCAAAGTCTTAAGCCCCTTTTTTACTCCACTGCGGAAGGAAATGTTTTTATTTGGCAATCATAAATTATAACTTAATATAAAATCGGCTAAAAATTAAACAAATTGAGTAAGTAACGCAAGAATTAAAAAAGAAACAATTTTTATTAGGAAAATGACGTTCCGAGACACGCAGCGAGCGTGCAGATATTTGTGTTGGCTGCTGCGTGCGGAATCCGCTCCAGGAAACTCGGAGACGTCGACACACTTACATACATTAGCAGCTGTGTGCTAGACGAAGCGTGGGTGACCACCCGGCCACACAGAAAACCGGCGAGATATTACGCAAAGCTGAGTAATGTTACCCAGTAGTCCTAGCATGGCCACAGACCACATAGCTAGATCGGAACGGTACCTTCGTTTGTCTCCACAGAGTTTCTATACTTTCGCATTTCTACTGTGGCTTCCCTCTTAAAAGGCCGGCAACGCACTTGCAGCTCTTCTGATGCTGCGAGTGTCCATGGGCGACGAAAATTGCTTTTCATCAGGTGAACCGTTTGCTCGTTTGCCCCCTTATTCTGGTGCTGCGAGTGTCCATGGGCGACGGAAGTTGCTTTCCATCAGGTGACCCGTTTGCTCGTTTGCCCCCTTATTTCATAAAAAAAGGGGATTGGGCCTCCGGTAAACTCAGTCGCTCGGCGAAACACAGCGCAAGCGCTGTTTCACGCTGGTTTTCTGTAAGCCCGTGGTATTTCTCCGGTCGAGCTGGCCCATTCGTGCCGAAGCATGGCTCTCACACGGAAAATGTAATAAAGTATGTCATAAAGTAGAATTTTATTTGAATTTTAGGGCTATAATAATTATAGCCCTAAAATTCAAATATTATGTACTACTTAGTCTATGTCAGGGGTCACCAATTAGTTTCGCTCGGGGTCCGTTTTAAGACATGAAATGACCTTCGCGGTCCACATATTTTGTATAAAAAATATTTACATAGGTAATTACTAATTACGGAAATTACAAAGATATTTTTTAGATATCAATGAGAAAAGTAACCATTTTTTGTAGCTAATTATCTATCTGAAGTTTGGAGTGAAATATTGGTGCAAGCTATAGATATTGACATTAAATCCTGCCGATGTTGAAGTCCCTTAACATGAACGAAGATCATCTTCGAACATGCTGGGTACACAATTGCACAATGGGTCGGCGGTCCGGATGCGGACCGCGGTCCGCCATTTGGTGACCCCTGGACTATGTCTTAAAGTGGCATTACATTATACATATTTGTATTGATTTTTTCGGTCGCGATTAGCCGCTGTAAAGATCGGAACGGCATCTTTAGTTTATCTCCATAGTTTTTCTATATTTTCGCATTTCTATTGTGGCCATGCTAGGGTCACAGACCACAGTGGTTCTGAAGAGTAGGGCATTGTACGGACTAGGAACTGCCTTCCTAGTCCTTACAATACGAAAACTAAATCACGCAAGTGGCCATGAGCAGAGCAATCACAAGTGAAACTCCTCTGGCGTTGTAAATGTCCAATAAAATTAACTAAATCTAATATCTACCTAAACTGTCTACTGGTGAAATTGTCATTATGTTATTATTCTTCAGGCAAGATAGTGCAGACATCTGTAAGTAGGAGGTATTGAAGAAGAAACTATGCTGTTATAATCGTAAAGCCTCATTTAGTTTTTATTGAGTAAAAATAATAATTGGGGCAAGTCCGGCATGTGTGTGGGTTCAGGGCTATCAAACATTTTTTTGACATCCGTAATTTAAAATAAAACAACGTTATAAAATAACATATTTACCTATAAAGTTATGAGCCCAAAATCATAATTTTCGGTGGTGGAGGTCAGGTTTGGAGGGCACTTGTGACTTGGCCACTTTATGGGCAATGCCATCTAGTAGGTTTGAAAAGGTTAACAATATCTGATTGGAGATAAGACTGGCATATGACGGCCTTTTCTTATGTAAGCTAGACGGACTTCCCCACTATTGCACTTTTAGGTAAGAAAAATTTTGCAGGTGATAATAACCAAATTAATCACAACAAATACTAAGCTAAACTTTGGGTACGGAACCCTAATAAGTAATAACCCGACCATTAGATCCGTCATCTGCCTATTAATCAGTTTCTCCGATGGTACATAACTCGGGTAATTTATGGATGAGTCCCCGTTTCCCGTGTCGGACGTGTGACGGTGGATTTTCCTCTCGGCGCACGCGCAGGCGGCAGGCGGCTGGCGCGGGCGGGAGAAAAGCGATTACCGCAGCTTTCACTGTCGAGCGCCGGGCGAGGCGGGTAAAGCGGTTATGCGGTCGACACACTTTATCGATTGTTTGTGATACTATGAATAGGACGAGAAAATAACTTAGTACCTACTAGGTACCTACAAGCAGAAGTGAATCGCCACATTTTAATTGGAGTAATGTTACAGAATTAATTGAGATATTATTATGATTTCTATAGGGGTTGAAAGGTTTGTATCTTCATTAACTGTTCTATGGAAATTGTATTACCCAATATAATTAAGTTTAATACTACAGGACTATTAAGTACCTAAATCTGTTTCTAATCATAGGCTACTCAGCCTGGAAAACGTAAAAGATACTTTGTAAAAAAATACCTTTTTTGACTGAGAGTCTTATCTCTTTACCACACTTACGAATACCTTGTAAAATTCATACGAAGTCTACTTTTTTCCCCTATCTGTAATCATTGTTACAACATCATTACATGCTGATTGCTGGTATTGTTTTGTGTAACATCAACGCCTACTTTCCATCAATGTAGAGCAATAGATCCTTCCGTATTATTCATAACTAGGGAATATTTAAGTCTCGTCTAGTGTCAACGCCTACTTAAGGCATAATAACGACGACGATTAATACTGTGATTATCACTTTCAGATGGCGTACAAGGTGCTAGCGTGCATAGCTCTGCTCGCGGTGGCAGCGCCGAAGGAGCAGTCGAGATGGTCGCGACAGATCAGCTCGTACACGGCGGACATCAGCGACTGGGTGCCCCTCACCGGGCCCGTGGAGCCGGTGGTCCCGCTCAAGCGGCAGGCGGTGGCCGAACCCAGGATCCTCTCGGAACCGTTTCCAGAATTGACGAGAACTCTCAGCGGCTTCAACGGGGACACGTTCCCGTCGAGATCGTTCTACAACTCCCAGCCCAACCGGCAGCTCTACCTGCAGTCGGTGCCGTCGGCACCGCAGAACTACCTGACGGAACAAGGCTTCGGGCAGGGCATGAGATTTGGCCTATCGCAGCCCAACTTTCCCCTGACGCAGGGCTTCATCGCCCCGCAGTATAATTTTGATAGCGTGCCCCAGTTCAAACCGAAGCCGCTATCTAATACTGGGCCGGTTAAGTTCGACTCATTTTCGCAAGCTCTGCCGCCGCTGCCTTCGCCCGCCAAGCCGTTTTTGAACCAGGCGCCGAAGCTGAGGCCGGAACCGCCGAAATTCGTAGACGGCTACCGCGTTGAAAACAACACCGATCTAGGATTGAATAAAAGACCCAAGCCCCAGTCGCTTCATAAGATAAGATTCGACAATTATGATAAATCAAAAGAAATAATCAATACGCCGAGAACGAAAGTAGAGCGAGAGGAAGTTCAATTACTTTATGTTCCGTTGGAATCGCTGAACAAGGGACAATTCAATTTTAGAAATCCGATTACCGCTCCGCAGATTCTAAATTCGGAATTGTACAATCAGGTTCCTAAACAGAATCCTCTCATGAAGAATTTGGCAGCCGAAATTCAGAGACCTACTCCCAAACCTGTTGAAGAGTACAAGCCCCAGGAATTTTCGAATCGTACTCCCAAACCTGTTGAAGCATATAAGCCCCAGGATTTCTCGAATCGTTTCAATTCTCCGCCAAGAGAAATTGATACTACAAAATACTCAACGTTGACACTGCCTTTTACAACTACCGTTACAACTCCGAAACCGAAGCTTAAGCCGCATCAACCGCCCCTGGCCATCTTTTTGACCCAGGATTCGAGAAAAGATATCAAAGTTGGTGACGTATTATCATCTCTGAAAAACGCAAGAACTGTTCCAGTTTTAGACTCAGTGAACCCATTGAACGCGCCTGAGGTATTCATAGGACCTTCATCGTTAAATCCTCCAGACGGTTTTGTAAAATTTGAATTACCATATTTGTCCAATATTGAAAACAAAGACAAAAAACTAAAGCAACTGCCATTTTTCGTTGCACCTTTGAGTTATAATACGCCGCAAGGATTTGCTAAGATTCCTTTTCCTTCACCACATGTTGGATCAGTTGTTATAAATTCTCAGATCCAAGAGTCCTCATCATCAACTAAATCTTCTACCGTTGCTAATGTATTCCCCAACTCTTACACGGCAGATCCATTCGCTTACGACAACCGACAGCCCGTAACACAAAAACCAAAGGTCAGCTACTACAGCACTGCCGCGCCGAAAGAGAATGTAGTCAGCAATAACTATAAACAGAATTACTATTCTTTCGAACCTCAGACCGTCAGTACAATAAGACCACAAGAATCTAGTTTACTGACTGCCAAACCCGGCACATATTTTATAAATAGAGAAACCCAATTTAGTCCATCACAATACGTTACCTTCCCACAACAACAAAACTATCAGACTCAAGAGCCAAGAAAAGTATTTAGAAATAATTACTTACAAGACACAACGAGCACAACGCAATCAACTACAATAACAACGAGACAACCCTCGACCCATTCTACTCAATTGTTGGAAACTCACAATCCATACTCAATCAATCAAGGTCTGCAGTTCAACGCGCCAAGCGAATATCAAAATTTCTTTGATGAATACAAAGAGTCATCGGCAACAACGCAAGGCTATGGTCAGTCTCAGACACCGTCATCGACTCCTGCTACTGTACTTACTACAGAGGTGAAATACGAACAGACGCAACAACCGAATAGGGTGACCCCCAGTTATCAACAGAACTATCAACAAGATTATTACAGCGGAAATGTAAATCAAAATTTAAATATTCCCGTCTCTAGTGAGCCGAAATATGAGCAGACACAATATATTCAGAGTCCAAGTCCCAGTTACGAACAAAATTATGAACCGGATATATATTACAACAAACAAAACGATTACGAATCATACCGTCAAACTCCAACTAAAAATGTAAATGAATATCCAGAAAAAACTGTTTCAAACTACAACAGTGAAAAAGCACAGCCTCAAAATTCTGTGAGCGTCAACTACAACAATAATTACGAAAATGTGGATAGCAAATTGCAGTATAATCCTAACGTTGCCAATACAACGCAATCGTTTACATCAGGGAGCTATTCTGGTGAGAACAAAAGTCCTGAAACGGAATCGGCTGAAATAAATTCATCAAATTCTGGTGAATATAATAATTATAATGTAAATTATAGTTCCGAAGAACAGTCTTATACGACAACAACAACTACTACTACTACGCCCTCTACCACTACTACATCAAAACGTACCCCACCGTTAAGAACAAGAGGTCGTCCTAAATATCCAACAAAGTCAGAATCTAATGAATATTCTACACGTGCAACTGCAGTGACTAGGAGACCTTTGAGGGAAAGAAGGCCATCGACTTCTAGATCAAGATATGAACCAAACAAATTTGTCACAGAAAAATCTACCAAGGAATCATATGAGTCGAATGAGAGCACTACAAAAAGTTACAGACAAAGAACAAGGGGCAAGATTCATTACAAACCGTCAGAAGGTGAAGAAACCTACGAAAAACAAACGAAAAATGGAAATAAAATGGGTGATCTCGCATACCAAAGAGATATTCTCCACCAAAACTATCCTGTGACACTCATGGAAAGGGCTAGTACAATCGACATCGAAGCTATTACAGAACCCATTGGGAAGTCTGAAAATGCGCAGTCAACGAATTCTGAAGACACTGCAAATGCCTTCAGTAATGATGAGCTCGCTATAACTGAGCACAACCAACCCAAAGAAACTGTACAGTATATCTCACATGAAGAATCTGGAATACATGCTGACGACGTACCGTTACCAAAGAACCAAAACTATGAAGATTATCTAACAAAAACTAGTAATGTTCAACTAACAAACGAGGATGGCTATTCACTACAAACCTCACCCCAAGTAAATCATGAAACAGAAGATTTGTATGAAAGAAATCAAAACGATCAAGCGAACGATTCTAAAAGAAACGAAGATCGAGAAACTGAAGCTCCTGAAATAAAGAGCATTGAAAATCAACATATATTCAGTCAAGAGGAAGCTCAGCAGGATAATGCTGTCGAAACGACACCGTCGTATAACAGAGTGAGAATACGCCCTGGTGTCATCCGACAGCATCACCAAACGTCTACGACTGAATCTTCAAAAATAAAGAACGATAGGAAAAATAATGCACCTATAACTTACAGACCAGCATTCGACAAGCGACGTACAACCATGCGTATTGAAGAAATTGAAGCTGATTTAAAAACTAAACAAATTCATGCGCGGCCGGAATTTAAGGATTACCGACAGCCAGTATACAAACCAGATCCAACGACAGAAGCCACATCAACGACTACGGAAACTACTACAAAGCGTGGACAGTTTAGACGAAAACGCCCAACCTACACAACAACATCTACAGAAGGGTCTATTAATAGAAGACCTTACGAAGCAAAAAACAGATTCAGGGGAAGACGGCCTACAGAAAAACCTACGGAAAAGCCCGATATTCAACTTGAAGACATTACTACTACAGCCAGAAGTATACCTGTGAATAAGTATAGATCAAAGTTTTCTGAAAGATTTAACAAAAAACCTGCCCCTGAACCAGAACTTGAAGAAATAACAGAAGACCAAGATCCAAATTACTCAATCCATAGGCCTAAATATGCGGCACCTGAATCTGACCACTGGTCCCCTAAATTCTCTGGTGGAGCATTTAAGCCTTTCAATCCAAATGATATAGATAATCAACACAAAGAAGTCGAGGAAAGTAATAAGGACGAGGAATTGGATATAATAACCGTCGGACATGATGAAATATTAATATCTGTGACACCAGCGACTAACAATCGTGTAATAAAAAAGGTTCCCGATATTCCACCAACTCTTGAAGCTCTCGTAGAACAGACAAAGGTTACAAAAAGTGAGCCAAGTGATACAATGTCGACCTTTGAAACAATGTTGGAAGAAGTAATGAAAAGTTTAGAAGAGCAAGATGAGGATGAATACACAAATAAAGTAATGAAACACAAGGGTGGCGAAATTGGCGAGATTCCACCTGAAAGAATAATATCGTCCGGAGATAGTTATGCCGTTAAATCTACGACGCCCACGCACGAAGAAATTACGACGAGTCGCCCAAAAGCTTCTTCTCCAAAAGAGGTAATTGTTCAACTGTATAAGTATGCAATGTGTAACGAAACTAAGTGATAATACTTTAGGGTGTGTAAGATCTGTCTTCTGCGCTGCTACTTTCACAGTGAACTCAATATATTACTATGTACTTATATGTCGTAGGATGATTTGATAAATCGGATTATCGCGAAAATTCTAGGGACTTCGCGAAAACACGGATAATTAGACAATGGTGATTACATTTTTCAACCTTACTGACAAAAGGTCGTGTTTTCGCGAAAACGCGAGTCGCCTTAGTAAGATTGCGAAACGAAACGTTAGTTATTATCGAACACCACCCACCCAGTAGTATTATCACTTAGTTTTGTTACACCTGTATTATCACTTAGTTTTGTCACACGTAGGCCATCTCGGGTTTTCTTCCATAAAGTAATAATATTTTAGACATTTTAAGTTCTGTTAACATGTTAATTCAACAACAGCGTAAAAAATATTTGGCAAATTACACTTAAGAGTCCGTATACGAAATTTTGCCGAAATTTTGAAGAAAACGACAGAAATAATCTATATAGATAAAATTCTATCCAATTCGAGAAAAAAGAAAAAAAAAACAAATTGTGCCAAAAACACGATTCAAAACAACCTAAATCTCACATTATATTACTCGCCGCAAGGCTAATGTGAGATTTAGGTTGTTTTGAATCGTGTTTTTTGGCACAATTTGCTTTTCAATTTTATCTAAGTATAGATTATTTCTGTCGTTTTCTTTTTATGAATTACAGCTCCAAGTTGCCGAAATTAACAGCAATTCTTTGCCCATTTTCTGTAAAATTTTGCCGAGTTACATATTTTTTTACTCAACTATTTCATATTAAATTGGTAAAAAGTAATTCCAACATTGTATAGACGACTTTCTCAACAGTACATTGTATTTTTTTCATACCGTTATGACGTCAATACAATCCATAAACAGCCAACAGGTGATATTCTAAACCTTTTACAGCAAAAATCACAAAACTGTCGCGGGTTTGAGTTGGAATATTTAAAAATACTTAAAAAAAACAAAAATCTAGCTTCAACATTAGATTATAATTGAAATGATCTTACATGTTGTCCATTAAAACTTATAGACTGTATTTTAACTGTTAAATCACGTCTGTTAATCAGAGAAATCGGCAAAATTTCGTATGCGGACACTTAATATATGCTTACTTATATTATACCTATATCTCATCAACCTTACAGGAAGAAGTACAAAACAGGCGACGTGGCTACTGGAAGAAAGTCAAGGTTCGTCCAGTTTCTGAGGGAATCGAGACTGCCGAATCTCAATACTACTCCAAGACAGTAAACCGGCTAGGACAAAGTGTTCCCACCAACTCAATCGATCAAGTCGTCGAAGACAAACCTAAGTTCAAAGTTACCACCTACAAGCCACAGTACTCCTTCATCAAAAACTTATTCGACAATAATGAAGACGAGTTAGATGTAATCCCAGAGATAGATATTCCAAAAATCAATGCCACTAGCGAAGTAGACGTTAAAGAGACGGTCAAGCTAACCACTGAGTCCTTCCTGAACAAAGAAACACCTACAGACAAAGTCAACCCGGGTGAAATGGATTTGGGTACTGGCTCACCGGACCCCACATACGACGATACCTCTTACTATAGTGAACCTACAGAACCTACATCGAGCTCGACGAAGCACGACCGATCCGATAGATTTAGTTTTATGGACTACCTTTTCGGTGTGACGTCATCCGACGAAAACGAAGAAAGCGTTCCAAATGACAGAGACACTGATAGTACAGACGCTAGAAACATCGAACAGGAACCTCAAGCGAACAAAACCACCACAGAGAGTTCGTACATTCCAGAAGAATTCACAGCGGAGTCGCAGTCCCAGGAGGCCGAAATCGCTACTGAGGCAGCGACTAGCAGCACAGAGAGGGTAGAAACATCATCGATATCCAGCTTCATGGATCCCAGACGAGTCATCAGTACGTCAATGTCCACGGAGATATCCCACGAGACCGAGATTTGTTTCCGGGGCAAATGTATCAAGACTCTCAAAGACCTATTATAAGAATGGTGCTAAGTGTTGTATTCAGACTTCAGACTCTTGTGAAACAAAGTGCTAGTGAAAATATGGACACTCGAATGTTGTATTCACATTGAAATGTATTATAAAATAGAAAATTTTAAGAGAAATTTTACATTTGCTGATATTGTAATCAATGTTAAAAGGGACCAGATGTAAAGTTTACTTGTTTTTTTATTTAAGTATCGCATATTATCAGTTTTAAAGTGTCTTTCATCTGTACTTTCATCGAACGACCTCAACCACGGTATCAATTTACACTATTTACAATAATTCTAAGATTTTTCTTTTCCTTTCTAAATTACTTAGTTTTTTACATAACTAACATAGTTTCAAAGTAGCAGCTTGTGGAGTTTTTAACATTTTATTTATATTTATTATTTAAAGTTTGTGTGAAATTTTGTAAATTGCTTATTAGAGCTCTTTACTCTATCTCGCATGTTATTTTATTGACCTAATATAAGAGTACACATTTAAAGTACTCAAAAATGCTTCAAAATTAAACATTTTGTATTTAAATGGGTACTCTCATAGCGGGCAAAATTAACCAAAATGATATTATTAAGAATGTTTAAGGTGAGTGGCCAATTGTAATGTAAATTAAATAAAGGTACATAAGTTAAATATTTAGGTATGTAAGTTAAATATTAGAGAATTTAAAAATATATTTTAATTGGTAAAGTACTGACTGACTTTTATGTAAATTGAGAAGGAATTCTTCCTTTATTGCTGCTTATTAAATTCTACTTGTTTTCCCACCAGTCACCATATGCAAGTCATTGCCAGCCACATTTAAAGTGGATGTGTATACCATTTTATACCTAATTTATAATAAAACAATAAAAATAAAACAAAGTAAAGTCTTTCATTTACACAGCGTTTGCCCCAAATTTTGGTACTTATGTAAGTTAACTTGAAAACATTTTTAAAGTTGTCAAGGAAACAAACTAAATTACAAGTTCTTATAATGAATAAGGCCAAAAAATATTAATACCAATTTTATTACTTACTTAATTATTATTTTTTAACAAAAAATTAAAACCGACTTCCAAGGTAAAAACAAAAGTACCTACTTACTTAATATTCTTAAACATAATCTAAAAAGAATCAAATAAGTAATTCTTATTCCTTATTATAGTGCTGTCTTCAGACTTCGCCTAAACCTCAACTACTTCTGTACTCAATCTTCGTACTTTTGAAGTCGCTACCAGCCCGGAAAAGTTCTGAGATCCTTGACATAGAACTTACGCTAAGGTTAGCTGGTACCGACTTCAAAAGCATGAAGATTGAGTACTTACAGAAATAGTTGAGGTTTAGGCGAAGTCTGAAGACGGCACTATAATGATTGACGACTGCGAGCGTGGAATATAGGTTTACACCTTGGGGAGGAATATGCACCTGTTATACTTTGGAAGTTTTACTAAAACTGTGCCACAATGGCAAAGGGTAAGTTTTGCACTAAATGACAATCAACAACAATTAAAATAATTATAAAGTGATCATCAGTCAATATAATTATCGTAGAACAATATTTAAGATATGGAAATAAGATCTACATAGATTGACACCTAACATGATCTTATTTTTATAATAAAACTAAATGACCCGGTGAACTTTGTATCACTTCTGAAAAAAAATGTCGTTTTTGTTTATTTTACTCGCAATTTTTCATAATTTCTTACCACACAAACCTTCCCTGGACTTTAACAAATATTTTAAGACTAAAATTTGGGGAATTGGTTCAGCTATTCTCAAGTTCAGCTCGAGAGACTAATAAAATTGAAAGTTAATTTTTATCATAATATAGATTAAGTATCATAAATCATAATGTACATAAATACATATCAAATAAAATATTAATAAATACCACATTTAATAATGTTAATTTACAAGTTAACTCATTTTTATACATATATTAATTATAAAACTATTATTGCAGAACCTCTGCACTCCAGTTGATGGACGGCTACAACAGCTCCTATGAGCTATGCAACAACCTTGTACTCAACACTGTAAGTACACAACATTAAGAGCTTACATTATCAACTTATTACCAAGATATCGACTGAAATATGTTATAGTCATTGAATTTTTTTCTTAGTTTGATCCACAACGTTTTATTATATTTTCATTCAACATTAATTAAAGTCAAAGTTCCTTTCTCTTATTATAATAAATGTTCTGTCTCAAGTCTGACTAAATCTATAAAGGGAACTTTTGCAAAACTTATTTTATTAAACTTACCTTTAACTACTTCATAACAATTAACCTATAAAGCCCCATAAGATCACCGGTGATCAATAACAATAGATTTCCAAGCACCCGTGATCGAAGGATTAAGAAAGTAATTGAACAAAAGGTGTAAGCATATTAAAGTGCTTGTAAATAAAATGTTTTTCTTCTTGTTTTCAGCTACATGTTCCAGTAAGGAAAGGAGAATGAGGATTTTTACAAAAAATTCTGTATATTCAGAAGTATATTAATCCACCTAGAAGAGTACATGTAGCAAAAGAAGTGCATTGTAGCAGACAGTTTGCGGGCATAAAGGAGAACTTGATGAATGAAATATCTGATATTTTGGGAATGTGTTTGTGTTGCTGCAAATTTGCCGCAATACCACTTATATTTTATAATAATATTGTGGCAAGATTAAAATAATTATTATTGATTTTAACCTTTTATTGAAAATATATCAGTCCAAATTCATTTTGGATCGTTATAAAATCTACTGTGGCATCGCTTTCGCTACACACAAAATACTAATCCATACTAATATTATAAATGCGAAAGTATCTCTGTCTGTCTGTCTGTCTGTCTTGCTTTCACGCCAAAACTACTGAACCGATTGCAATGAAATTTTGTATACAGTTATTCTAGAGTCTGAGAAAGGGCATAGGCTACATTTTGATGTGGGAAAATATCTTATTTCCATGAAAATATCGATGAAAATGAATACGCATTGCGCGTGGCCAGCGCTCATCCCGGGGGTCCTGGGTTCGAGTCCCGCAGGCGGAACAAAAAGTTTTCAATGTTCCTGGGTCTTGGATGTGTATTAAAGTAAAATTTCAAAAATCTTAAACATATTTTATGTATAATATTATAAAAAATCCAGAAATATATCGATGCAATGAACATTTTAGTTCTAATACGATTCAGCAGATGGCGTTTTATTTTTTACTTTATTGTAACATAGAACTAATCATACTTATTAGTTAGTATGTTTTTGTTTATAGTTTTTAAATACGTTAGAATATTATGTTTAATAATATAATCACTTGGTATAATAATAATCAATCTATCTTATCTTATAGAACTCCTACTGCATTTCTAATCCATACTATCCATACTAATATTATAAATGCGAAAGTATCTCTGTCTGTCTGTCTGTCTTGCTTTCACGCCAAAACTACTGAACCGATTGCAATGAAATTTTGTACACAGTTATTCTAGAGTCTGAGAAAGGACATACCTAGGCTACATTTTGATGTGGGAAAATATCTTATTTCCATGAAAATATCGATGAAAATGAATTCGCATTGCGCGTGGCCAGCGCTCATCCCGGGGGTCCTGGGTTCGAGTCCCGCAAGCGGAACAAAAAATTGTCAATGTTCCTGGGTCTTGGCTGTGTATTAAAATAAAATTTCAAAAATCTTAAACATATTTTATGTATAATATTATAAAAAATCCAGAAATATATCGATGCAATGAACATTTTAGTTCTAATACGATTCAAAAGATGGCGTTTTATTTTTTACTTTATTGTAACATAGAACTAATCATACTTATTAGTTAGTATGTTTTTGTTTATAGTTTTTAATACGTTAGAATATTATGTTTAATAATATAATCACTTGGTATAATAATAATCAATCTATCTTATCTTATAGAACTCCTACTGCATTTCTAATATATGTGACAAGTTGATAACAGAAGGCGCTCTAAAATAAAGGAGTTCGAGTGTACCGTGTTGGCCTATATTCCATCCAGAAAATATATCAATGCAATCAACATTTTAATTCTAATATATGAAAACAGATGGCGTTTTATTTTTTACTTTATTATTGTAACAGAACTAATCATACCTACTTTACTATATAATATTGTTTTTATTCATAACTAGCTGTTGCCCGCGACATCGTCTGCGTGGACTTTAGTTTATAGCGCGCGGTGTCAACAAAAATTGTGTCAAATTTAAAAGCTTTTTAAAACCCTGGTAAGTGGTACCCCTCTTAGGGCCGCGCTACACCGGAATGGCAGCGCTGAAAGTGCTCGCCTCGCATGGCAGCTCCATTCCAGTGTAGCGCGGCCCTTAATTAATCAAAATACCCAAAAACAGCTGTGCAGTGTGCACATAATCTATACTAATATTATAAATGCGAAAGTATCTCTGTCTGTCTGTCTGTCTGTCAGTCTCGCTTTCACGCCAAACGCCAAAACTTCCGAACCGATTGTATTGAAATTTTGTATACAGATAGTCTAAAGCCTGAGAAAGGACATAGGCTACTTTTTTACTGGAAAAAAGGGTTGTAAGGGGGTGAAAATGCGTAAATTTGTTCAAATTAAGTTAGTTCCAACAATTCATAATAGATGGCGCCGTGCGTCTTCTACATCGCGCTGACGCTTGCTCAAAAGTCTTTCTATAAGACGTGGTATCATCTTACATTTAAGTTTCGATTTTTTTCGATTGTTATATCTATTCTACGATATTAAATAACTCAGTACTTTATCTGTGCAGTGACGTAACCTTAAATCTATCAATGATAAATAGTTTATGGGTAAAGTTGTGTAATTGGAGGGCTAAATAAGCTTTAAAATTTGGCATAAAATATAAAGTTTAATATAAAAAAATGAAATACTTATTGTGTGCACACTGCACAGCTGTATTGATTTAAGGGGTACCAGGGTTTTTTTATAAAAGCTTTTGACACCAATTTTGTTGACATCGCGCGCTATAAACTGAAGTCCACGCGGACGAAGTCGCGGGCAACAGCTAGTAGGTAATAAATATTAAGTACTTCTGTTGCCTTTATTTATTCAGTTAATCCCAGAATAACTAATTATGGTTATCAATGAAGAGGTGTTTTTGTTACTTTTGAAATTAATTAGTAATTACATATTATTTCAAAGTAATGATCTCAATAATTAATAATAAAGTTATTTCTTTCATATTCTTTACTTGCTTCTTAAGTGGTGGTACATTTTGATGTTACACTTATATATATTATGTCTTTCTTATGATCAATACTTTTAACTAATATTATAAAAGCATACAAATTCACTGATGTTAACAATAATATTATAGTCTTGATAGAGATACATTCTTATTTCATTATTGGTCTACACTCCACAAGATAAAATGTTCAGTTAACCATTACATACTTATATACTTAACTATTATTTATAACTACTTAACTATTACTTATTTATTTTATGCTCTTTATAGCATAGATGTTATAGCCGTAATATAGTCATATTCCTAGGTATATTGTTATATCCCTAGGGATATAACTATATACCATTACATAGTTATAATATGCAAGCTATTCATTACTATGTTGCTAGAAACATAATTATGATACAGTTGAGTTTACATAAGTTTAGTGATATTATAATCATATTACTGGAATAAGTTTAGTGAAATGATTTTAACAGTGTGGAGGCAGGGGTTTCGTTGTATTTGACTGCATTACGGCATATAAGTAAATCCCTAGGGATATAGCTATATTACGGCTATATCTATCATACTGCGACATAGACATTGCTTAATATTGTTTTTGATAAACATTCAATCTGGGTATGAATAACATCTATATTTTAGCATATTAACGGCTGTTCCCAATATTTCATCTATCTCTGGTTTTGCCCTACTAGAGAAAGGAGTAGCTCACAATTGACATAAAATATGTGTCTCTGATGTCTAATGTGAGCTATTCCTATCTCTAGTAGGGCAAAACCAGAGATAGATCAAATTGGGAACAGCTGTTAGTAAGTAAGTATACCTACTGGTATTTTACCTGAAATAAAAAATATTTCAAAAGTATTACTAATGCTATGGTAAATAATGATACTTGAATAAGTCATAATTAAAGTACAGTCACAAGTTGTAGGATAAAATTATTATGCTTTTTACCAGTAGCTGACTAGGTTAATTACTGTGCATTTTGCAGAATTATTCTTGCCTGTGCCATTCGAGTTTTGACTAAGTTGCATTGCTTTAGTGAAAGACTGTCAGTCTGCATAGCAATTTGCCTGCTGGCTTCCTCTCTTACCGTAACTTGTTTTCATTTTGAGGCGCTAAAAAGTCATGATCTTCTCATAGAGTGCGCGAAATAATTCCTGACTGAGTTTGTTCTCGGCTATAGAAACACTTTTGGTACTTATTAGAAATTATTGCCTATTGGGATCTTCTGCGCTCCAAGTGGTATTCCTTTACCTGTAATATTATGTAATTACATTTTCATCATTCTACACTAAAATACAATCTTATGGTATCATAAACATAGTTTAATATAAGTAAAATCACACAATAATATAATATATCATACCATATTCACTGGTTTTAACACTTTTTAATGCTTCCGATAATCAAAAGGTACCTCTTTTGTTATCGTAGATTTTGACAGTAAACACCCAAGAAATGAGCTGTCAAATTCAAATCTTCGGACATCTAAAAAGCGCTCGTGGTAAGGTTTGATACAAGAAACGTCACTTGATCTTCGATTGGATCGAAGTTTCAAACGAAAGTATTTCATAGTGGGATACGCCTCAAATTTTCGTCCGAAACATTGAAATTTCATCCTCATGGTAGACGTCCAGGCGCCGTCCGAAGGGGGGGTCACAGGGGACATGACCCCCCCCCAAAATCTGGGACAAATCGATAAATCTCAAAATCTTGCCAAATAATAAAAGGAAATTTCTAGCTACCCCATAGCAGTGACAAATTTTTATTTTTTAGTGTGGTGACTAAACTGTACTCAGCAAAACGAGGCGGTAGCGGTCATTGAGTTCGAAGTGATATATATGCTACATATTCAGTTCACATCGAGTATGCAAAATACCATATCACCCTTAAACTAGAAACATCTGACACTTCATTGTCAATCGCAGTTTCTAAAGAAAATGGCAAGGTTTTTGACAGGGAGACAATGACCGCTACTGTCTACTCCCCGCCCCCCCCACTACTGTCTGACCCCTCCAAAATTTTAGGCTGCGACTGCACCTGATACAAACACAAGTTGAATGCTCAGCAAACACAAGGAAGCCGACACATTTTAAACAATGCCAATGGCAAAACTTGGTTTCTGGCTTAAGCAGGGACCATAATATAATATACATATTATAATATTCACTGAAATTAAAACTTATCTACTCTTTCTTTTAAATAATATACATGCTGTTTTTTTTTTCATATTAATTGTAGCTCAATTCTTAGAATTCTCTCATCCTGTTGCAATTCATATTACATCATCAGTGCTCAAATACAACCTTGTGTATAAATCAACCGACTATTTCACAGTCATCATCTTCAACGGCACCACCATTTAACGCATCATTCAGAATGTCTCTTCTATTTTTCTTCAATTCACTGTTAATAAAACTCCGTCTCTCCAGCTTCATCTTCAGCTGGTTGGAGAGTACCGCAGACTGACGAAGAGCGAGACCCTTAGTAAAGGTGTACATAACTATTGTAAAGTCACTCTCGAAAAAGGCCAAGGTTATACTAGACCCGGTCTCGACTGTGCACAGATTTTCCTGCAGTCTGCCTATGTAAGACACATCCACATCGCTGTCGGTAGGCACAGGCACGTATATGTTCAATCGCTCGTTCTTGTTGGGACGAGCGACCACGTACAGCGTGTCTATATCTTTATTGTAACAGTACTCAGTATCGTACATCAATTTTTCATCCACGAGATTAATATACAGGTGGTAGGCCATAGCAATCTTTTTTGGGCAATTACAGCCAAATGATTTCATGTCTTCCTTTATCTTCGCCTCTAGCTCCATGTTTGCAACGAAAATTGTAATTAATTGTTTTTCAATAAATGTTTTATTAAAGTAAAACAATGAAAATTGCAATAAATTGAATAGGTACCGTACATGCAGGGTTGCCAGATGCAATTTTACGATTTCCCCCAAACTGATTTTTATATTTCCCCAAAATGATACGTTTTCAAAACAAAAATCCCCAATCGCTTTGTTACAGAAAAAAACCGAATATAAAATTAAAACTACTTTTATTCGATTTAGTAGTTTGAATCACTCGACAGTTAAACAGATACACAACACATGATCGCTCGCTCGACCAAAGAGACAATTTTTTAAGGGTGTGAGTTGACAGACGTGCGTGTAAGTACGCGGACTATGGCTCGACGATCTTAGGAGTTAGGCTGGTATAAATAGTCAGTACTTAAGATGCGACCCGGTCTCAAGACTCGGTTCGGCTCTGTGATTGGTCCTGGCAGCGAACCAATCACAGAGCCTGAACCGTGTCTTGAGACCGAGATGCATCTTGAGTACTGACTATTTATACCAGCCTTAATCGCCTGTGTGTCAGCAAAGAGCCGCGAATGTGGGGGCATGATAATCCAGTGTGAGCGATTCTCGTGTGTCACCGACGAGCCGAGTAAGTTCGCGAACCGCGTAATTTAAGTTCGTACGTCTGTCAGGCCTTATACGCACTCAATGATATTCTACTTATACAGATATGTTACGTCCATACTATTTTCCGGCTTAAATCTCTTCCGAACAATTTTCAAATTCAAAATTGCAAACATTGACACATTTGACAGATAAGTGAAACAAAAGATATGAAAAACCATTTACATACTCGTAAAAGAGACATTTCTATTTTTAAACGTCGAATCATATCGCTGTCTCTTTCTTCGCCTGAGCTATGACGAAAATTCGATTTTTTCCAGATTGTTCGAAAAAATAATTGAAAATGTAAATAATCGAGGTATTTATTGCAATCAAGACATGTAGTAAGAGATTACATGTATTTAATTTACTTTCGAGTCATAATTGGTACATTTTCGAAACACGCACGACGTCATTTTCAATTTATTTAGGTAAAACAAGACGCGGCATGTTCGTGACTGCGCTCGATGCAGACTAAACAACAGACGGCCCAATTGGGTCGTATTTGAATCTTCACAACGCACGCGGTAGTAACATATCTGTTTTGATTTTTTCATCATTGTACGCACACGACCAAACAAACCAAAACAAACAAACAACAAATTTGCCAGGATGTTAATCGAATGAAAAGGACGTTGGTTTCATCTGTTTGTTATGTTTTTTTCATAATAATCATAATCATCATTTATTTGCAAAGAATGTTATTTTAGCACCCATCTTAGGAAGCTGGAAGATTTGGATGAAGTTGCACATGAGTTATGACTTGAGGTTATTCATGAATACTACTTACATATTTTATTATTCTGACGACTACAACAAAGACATTGATGGGTAAATATGAGTTATCCACTAATTTTTTCATAAATTGTACACCTATTAGTAAACTTAATGCTAAATATTTCAATTGGTCCATGATAAGTAAAGTCTAAAAACTATAGAAAAATATACAATTTTAGAACATGTCAATTACAGTTAGAATAAAGTCATTGGATTAAGTTATAAAGGATTAATTAATTATAAGTCAACACTAATACACAATTTTGATGTCGAGTAAGATATTAAGATAAGAAAATGTCAATAGAATATTAAATAAAATTATAAATAATATGTCAGTCAATAATTATATAATGAATTCATTTAGGGAATAAAAACATTTCTCTGCCAGCCATTCAAATAGTTTTTTTCTTAAAAATAGATAATGGATATTCTTTTATGTCATTGGGTAATTTATTATAAATTTTGATTGACATATTATAACATCCTTTACTGGCTAATGTTGTTTTTGAGTTTGGTAGAACTAACTGGTTTGGATACCTAGTATTTCTATTTAGAAACTGGGACTTTTTGTATAATATTCTGAGATATGTTTTTTGACAAATATGCTTATCTCATATATGTACAAACATGGCAGTGTGAGGATATTTAACTTTTTAAAAAGAGGGCGACATGATTCCATAGGATGAACTCCACATAAGGTTCGGATACACTTTTTCTGTTCAATAATAGTCGAGATATGTCTACAGAGTTCCCCATATTATTATGCCATATCTAAGAGCTGACATGACAAACGCATGATAAGCAATTAACGCAGTTTCTGCAGTTGCAGTTTTGTGAAGGGATTGAAGAAGATATACGTACTTGTTTATTTTTTTGCAGGTTTTGTCAATATGTGCCTGCCATGATAAATTATTGTCAATGGTTATAGCCAAGAAGTTCACAGTCTTAGCCTCTTTTAATACTGAGTTGTCATATTTTACACACAGGACTTTTGCTTTGCCTTTCTTACTATAAAATTGCATGTATGTTGTTTTTTTTATATTTACCTTTAAATTATTGTAGTTCAACCATTCGATTACGTCATTTAATACTTTTACCTATTTTTGGAAGCTATTCTGCTCTTTGACTATAATTTCATGTTTTCCGAGAAAAGAGGTGAGTCGTTTGTGCATAACTTTTTCGAACAGCTTTGAAATGACAGGGATAAGTGTAATAGGTCTGTAATTATTAACTTCTTTTTTAGATCCACTTTTAAGAATAGGGATAACAATAGATTTTTTTTTAGTTGGAAATATTCCCTGTTCAAATGATAAATTGATTAAATATGCTAATACGGATGCTAATTCGGTGGCGCATGATTTTAGCAGCCTTGCAGGTATTTCATCATATCCCGTTGAGTTTGAGTTCATTAAGGAGTTTATCATGGCTATTACCTCTTTTTCATCAGTTGGAGTAAGAAAAATACTTTGTTTATTTTTGTTCATATTTTGAGATATTTTAAATTTGTTATCACTATTATTACTTTTTTGATTATTGTCGATTAAGTCAGGATTTATAAAATTATCATTAAAAATATTTGCAATCTGAACTGGATCTGTAATATTATGTGTATTTTTAAAGTTTATTTCTTTTATGATTTTGGATTCAGCAATTTGTCTGGTTCCTTTGATTATATCCCAAGAAGCCTTACATTTGTTATTTGAGTTTTTTATGTAACTATTGTTGTTATTTTTCTGAGCCATTATAATACATTTTCTTAATATCTTTGAGTAGTCTTTAAACTTTTTTTTATTTTCCAAACTTTTATTTTTATAATATTTGAGTCGTAGTTTTCTTTTAGTATTGCAAGATGTTTTGAGTCCCTTGGTAAGCCATTTTATTTTAGAATCCTTTTTATTAATTTTATATTTAATTGTAGGAAAACATAGTTTAAATAACATGATGATAGTATCATGAAATTCATTAAAAGCCTCATCTAGGTTTAAAAGAGCATAAACGGACGACCATGATAATTTTTTTAGAGTGTCCTTAAATTTATTTATATTCTCAGTACTAAGGTTTCTTTTGAATGTAAAATAGGTTGTTGTCGTCTTAATTTTAGTTCTTATGGGTATATTCAGAAGTGCTTTTAGAAGTGCTAACCCCAAAAAATCCCCAAAGTGTATTTATTTTCCCCAAAAAATTCCCCAAAGAAACTACTGTTTCCCCAAATTTTCGCCTAGAGTCAAAATTTTCCCCAGAATTGCGAAAAAAACCCCCAATCTGGCAACCCTGCGTACATGTCGGCGCACATATGTCAAGAGTGATAGATTGTCACTGTCACTCTTCTTAAGTCTTAGTGACATATTTCAAACGATGTTTTAGGGGCATGTGTCAAAAAATAAACAACAAGAGTTTGTTTATTTTGTAAATATTATAGCAAATAAAATATATTTAGAACAATAATTATTAATGGTATTTGGGTTAGATTTAGTTAAAAACTACTTGTGGAAAATGAATATAATCATAAAAAACTGGTTTTGAAAGTATAAAACACTCAATAAGTTTCAAGGCCCAATCTATGCTAAAAGGAAATAAATTGGTGTTAGCAGCATAGCTTGCACAAGCACGTAGACAAACGAAAGAAACTAAATTTTGACAGTTTTACCGGAAAAACATTGGAGTAAAAGTTTCTTTCGTATCTCGATACTTTGGATTTAAATGAAAAAGGTATTCTATGAAACTATCATTGCAAGTTTTGCTGTCGGGTTTTGGAGAACATGGTGGTCCATCATTTATCAACACTAAAACGATAGTTAGGTACTCAATTAATATCTTTATAAAATGCAACTCAAATAAAATTGACTTGACTGATAATGCAATTTTTTATTTTAGGTTAAGTATATCGGATCACATACTTTTTCATTTTTACAGCAGCTATCTGATCTAATTTCCTAGTGGATTTAGGAAAAACATTAAATTTGTACTTATACAGACTAGGTACCTATTTTTGCTGTTATTTTTGCAGTCTACGATACAAAAACAATTAAGACCAATTTCTAAACAATTCGAAACCAGATTGACAAGTTTGTTTGACTATTAGCTGAGCCTCTTTTTTGCATATTTTTGGAACGCCAAGCGCGGCAATCGCTTTCTTTACCCCCTCCACCCACTTCCTCCACACACGCTGCGGCTCTGAATAAGCGTCAAAAGAGTGTAATGTAATGCCCTACTTACCGGGACATAACAAAGGAGTCGGTCTGCATATTTCTTGTAATAAAAGTGTTAATAAAAGTTTTTACTTTTTAGTGCTAGATATTGTTGATTTTTGTAGTTCGAGGATGTGGAATCGGATGGAGGAATATGCGAGGATAAACCCCAATTTGTTATTCCGTGATTCCCGGTTTACCTAGTTCCAATATAATAACGAAGTGTTAAAAAATATGAGATATAAAGCACAATATTTAAAATACCTTATACCGTAAACATTTTAATAAAACGTAATACTTTGGCTGTAATTAATTTACAAACTCACCTCCGAAAAAACTCTATTTCATCGAAATATAAGTATTGACTAGGATAATTATACATTTTATTTGAATAAATTGTTAGTAAATGTATATCAAAATTTCTTTAACCGAACAATTTTGTTTCTTAATATTTATTTCCAAAGATATTTAAAAAAAACATGAAAAATAGAGAAGATCCGCCCTTGTTGTTACAGTTTTATGCTAAGCTAAAATGAATCTTATTGCGATGCGTAAACGCTTGGTCTTTGGTTGTGTGCAAGGTTATCGTTTTCGATTGAGATTAATCCCCGCCTTAAGATACGAAATATATATTTCGAATCTTAATATTTTATCTTAAGATATGAAATATATATTTCGTATCTTAATATTTTATCTTAAGATGCGAAATATATGAATACAGAGTGTTTTTGTGTCGGGCAGCGGGCTCGTCGGTGATTGGACGAGTGGGATGCTCCTGATAGACTATATAGACTATACTACCTCCAAAGACCAAAGAGACGCTCTTCAGTGGAAATGCTTTGTCGCATGTTTGTATTTTGCTTTTTTATATCTTCCCTAATCAAATCATGAATCGTAATGAATGTTTCTCTTGAATAGAATCAATCACCCTGTATATAATATAACTCTAACAAGGAATACGCGTGGCACCAACGGAGACTCGTAAGGAAATGAACAGATTTTTAATAATATCGTATCTTAGCCGTGTGTGATAGCTTAAGATACTATAATATTTTATATTTGATAAAATATTATATTATCTTCACCGTCTGTGATGCGCTTAAATCGAATAAAAGTAGTTTCAATTTTATATTCGTTTTTTTTTCTGTAACAAAGCGATTGGGGATTTTTTTTTAAAACGTATCATTTTGGGGAAATATAAAAATCAGTTTGGGGGAAATCGTAAAATTGCATCTGGCAACCCTGGTAACACTTTTTCAATTTCAAAAAAAGCATTTTATAATTTGAATTCGGAATGTACCTTTTATTTCTAAAAATTGTGAATCATGATTCATGAATGTAACAATGGATTTCAGAATAACTTTGAAGAGTAGGTACAGTGTAAATTATAAAAGTGTAAACTGAAACTTACGTGCATAAAAGGTATCTACTTATTCGAAATTCAAGTGATAATAAAAGGTTCTAGACTCTAGTGATAGGATAAGTTCTATAATAGCATTTCGACACAAAATAAGGTAAGCTTAGATTGATAATACAAAATTTTTCAATACCAATGATATTGTACTTTGAGTTGGTACTACTAATATAAGTATTATATTCTGTGCTTTGAGTTTTTCATCATTGTTCAATACAATCTCAAGTCTCAAACAAATGAAAATTTTTACTTGTTTCGACATGCTCGCGCGACGCCTGAAATTCTTCGTAGGTCTATCTAATATTAATTAATAATTATGTAGTTTATAGGATAAATATAAGTGGAATTTCATTTAAAATTAAGATAAAAAATCATGTAAGGTCTATTTTGTTGGCACTTGTGGGAAATAAAAGTTTGGAATTTCAATTTTTATATAACTACGATGCATCATGCCATCTGTCGGTCATTTGGAAAGTATCGGCGTTTTGAGACTTGAATATTAATAATTTATTAATAAGTTAATAATTGTGGGCCTAGTCATCATAATAATATATTTATAAACAACATTATAAATTATAATCATCTCAAATCACTTGGTACCAAAATATTACAGATTTGCAAAAATTGCAATGTATTTTATGTAATATTTTTGTTAAATGCCATCTAGCGAATAGAAGCGGTACTCGGTTAAATTTTAAGTCATTCGCAAAACCTGGACTGTGGCACAAGATGGCGCCGCTCATTTAATAAGAGTATTTATCTCTGTATTAGCTTCATGATTTATGTCACCGAAAATATCTATTTTATAATATTATTTTATTTTTTAAGTGCATAGAATCTTACTATGTTGCTTAAAAACACTTTAAAATTGTAGAAAGTGTTATTGTTATCGTAATAGAATAATATAAAGGAGTTGATGTAAAATTTCGAGTCAGTCTATAAGTGTCAGGATGGCCGAGCGGTCTAAGGCGCCAGACTCAAGGTTTCCTTGCCCACTGAGTGGGTTCGAGTTGTTCTGGTCCTCTCTGAGGGCGTGGGTTCGAATCCCACTTCTGACAAATCTTTTTATTTTTTTAGTATTCTATAAAAAAAAAAACCACAGAAAAAAAACAAATATTTGTCATATTATGGAATTCGAACTCTACTAGTTGCAAAATCCTGGTCCTTGAATTGAGTTAAAAACTTTTTGCAAAAACATATTTGAATATTGAGTACTATACTACGAATAGTAAAAACTAGTTAAGTATTAGATTTAAAAATTGCTTGGAGCAAAAAGCAAAATTTGGTTTCCCGTACCGGGAATCGAACCCGAGCCTCCTGGGTGAAAGCCAGGTATCCTAGCCACTAGACCATACGGGAGTTATTAGCTGATTCAAAATATTAATTTACATTGTACTCTTGTAAGGACCTGTTTCACCACTTCCTGAAAGTATAGGATATGCTACCCACAACTTTTTGTTAGATTCTCCATACTCTGGGCCTGTTTCACCACTTCCTGATAAGTGCCGAATAGGCTATCCACCACTTAACTTGACATATATTATGAAGTATGGAGAATCTGTCAAAAAAGTTGTGAATAGCCTATTCCGCACTTTATCAGGAAGTGGTGAAACAGACTCTATAGACTTGCAAAGTCAATCCTCAGCTAGTTTATCGCACAGGACCCATTCGGATCTGACGGTCGAGAATTGAGAGCGCCTGTACAGATATGAGATATGAAAATAATTATTGTTTTAAATTAAAATTACTACTATAAGTAGTAAGTAAGATTAATTTAAAACAATAATTATTTTTATTTATATAACATACGAAAACAAAATATGCTTATTATATACTTAATACAATAATTACTTAATTAATAAACTAATACAATAATAATATTATTTGATGAATTTATATGAGTTTAGAGCATACATCTACTCTTTTTCATTACATCAAACCAGACAACAATTAAAATAAAAGTGTCTACTTATTTTTATTTTTATTGATTCAATAGTAGGAGAATCTATTTAAAGAAAAAAATATCCACGTTGCTAGCAGTATATTGTTAATATTGAAGAATAACCTACTTCCTACTATTATTATAAAGGCAAAAGTTTGTTTAGATGTTTGGATATATGGATGTTTGTTACTCTTTCACGCTAAAACTACTGAACGGATTTTAATGAAACTTTTACAAAAATATAGATTATACATCAGCCATTTTTAGGAGTGTCTAATTTAACCTTTAGTTCTATGGTTCCTCGATCTACATATTTAAAAAAATTATTCATGTATCTGATCCATAGGACTTTTATATGGCCGGCTGTCCCAATATGTTTTCTCCATTATTAAATTTCCATACTAATTTTATCTTACATTCACTAGCTTAAGTAAGTATGATCAATTGTTATTTTGTTTGGATACTATGTGTACTTATTTATACAGATCAGTTAATACAGACTAAAGTTAAATACAATAGTATGGTGTAATCTTCGCAATAATATAACCACATCAGCTGTGGAGATTATTATTTATTTCACCACACTATCTATACTTACTCATAAATTTTAATAATATTGTGAGTTATTAGACGAACCATTTTCAGATTGTTGGGAGCCCATGTCCACACATGGTCTATTTTCCCTTCATTAAAATTTAAAAGCAAGACAGTATGTGACGATGTATATTGTATAAGTAATATACTTACTTATGTAATTTAAATACAGTACAGTTTCTACCATGCTTTGTGATAGAGAAGTTTTCACAAACTGTAGGTAAGTAAGTACTTATGTTCACTTTGAGTATTTAATTATTTGTTAAATGAATTATTGTTATTGATTATTAGTGAAAACTTTGTTTTATAAATTTTTAGCAATAAGTAAACTGTATACTTAATTATATAGTTTCAAACATTCAACTTTCATCTTTTTTTGTGGTAAGGGAATGGTCTTACGCGGTGCAGGTGGCACAGTAGTACAAGTTATAGGTACTATTTTTGTTAATTTTTAAGTCACTTCAGCATTCTCTGTGATCAACTGATCATAATACTTAGTTCAAAATACCATTCAGGTAATAGAATACAATTTGATTAATTTTTGATGCAATAACTTGATAACATAATTAAATGCGCGCAGGTTTCACTACCCAATAGATTCACTTTGATTAGTGCGAGTGCAGGTGATTAGTAATTAGGAGAAATTAAGCACTAATCAGTCGCTGTCCACACTCCTGACTAAGTAATCACCTGCACTTATCACTTGCTAATCACTAATCAAAGTGAGTACCGCAGATTCTGATGATATTGGTGAGTACAGGCCAATACCCATGTCTGTGACTTCCCCTTGATAATTTTTCACTTTGTGAAATGATGATTGCTCCCTGAAGATAATGGTTCGTAATTTCGATGTCGCAATTGTCGCCTCCGTGGCGCAATCGGCTAGCGCGTTCGGCTGTTAACCGAAAGGTTGGTGGTTCGAGCCCACCCGGGGGCGCATCTTTTTAATAGTAAAAATATTATTATTAATATTTTAGTACCAATGTCCCGTTTTTCGCTAACCATGTTCTGATTTTCATTTGCATGTAATAATGTAACTAAAGGGATCTTTTTAATAGTAAAAATATTATTAAGATTTTAGTACCAATGTCCCCTTTTTCGCTAACCATGTTCTCATTTTCATTTGCATCTAATATTTTTTTTTATTAAAAAAAGGGGCGCACGAGCAAACGGGTCACCTGATGGTAAGCAACTGCCGTCGCCCATGGACACTCGCAACATCAGAAGAACTGCAGGTGCGTTGCCGGCCTTTTAAGAGGGAATACACTCTTTTCTTGAAGGTGTATATGTATGTAATAATGTAACTAAAGGGACAATTATTTTTATGAGTTTAAGTTGTAACTTGTAAGATATAACAATTTCAGCGACAGGATCTAACCATTTATTTTATCAGTGTGATCAGTGATAACTGATATATCTATATATTAATACGTGAGAGAAAAACTTTGTAACCCTTTTTACGAAAAATGGGGAAACGTAGGTGCATGAAATTTCGCATAGTTATAGTTTATATGGCGAAGGAGTGCAACGAGCTAATATTATTTTAAAATTATGCTTTTATCATATATATATGTTTTAACAAATAAAACGTTACACACACTACGACACTACTATTAGGAAAAATGACAGATTTTTGAGTGACAAGCCTATACATACGAATTATACTCTTTTATTTAAAATTATTAGACATGGCTTAAACGGCCAGTCTGAGATCAGCTGAGTTCCAGAGACAAGAATTGAATTTTTACAAAATATAGGTAGTTGTCCTAATGTCGTTGCGAGTAAGGTCGAATTTCGACCATTGGGCGATATCTAGTATTAATAATTATCCAAGGAAGTACACTGGAGTCTGGAAGTACTCACTTGACACTTTTCTTTTTGTCAATTAAAAGAAGGCCAGCCGAAAATGTAAATAAAATTTGATGTACTGGTCATCGGGGATATAGCTCAGTGGTAGAGCATTCGACTGCAGATCGAGAGGTCCCCGGTTCAAACCCGGGTGTCCCCTGATCATCTTTTTTTATTCATTAGTCATACTATCTTTTTAGGGATCCGTACCCAAAGGGCCCTAGGGCCCGGCCCTAAGGTAAACCGATACTGAGACTTTGATGTCTGTCTGCCACCAGGCTGTATCTCAAGAATCGCTATAGCAATATTGTGTATTTCTGTTGCCGTTATAATAACCAATACTAAAAACGAAATATAATAAATATTTAGGGGGGGCGCATACAACAAACGTGTTTTTTCGGCCTTTGTTGTTCTATATCTATACTTAAGGAAACAGGTAGACACAATGATGTTTTAATTTTTATTAGTTTTATTAAAGATGGCGTATGCTCATACAAAGCGGTCCTCAGAATTTGTTCCTGTACGACGTATAAATACCTACCTCTGGTATATCTACAGGGTGTAACAAAAACAAGTGATAATACTTTAGGGTGTGTACGTGTTCCTTGTAGAGAGTTCACTGTGAAAGTAGCAGCGCTGAAAGACGAACATTTTTTTTCACTTTTCTATGGGCAGGGGCCCGAGCGTCACGAGTTTCCCCATACAAAAGTGAAAAAATTTTTTGGTCTTTCAGCGCTGCGACTTTCACAGTGAACTCTCTACAAGGAACACGTACACACCCTAAAGTATTATCACTTATTTTTGTTACACCCTGTATAAATAGTGGAGTCGCCAGAGGTTTTTGAGGTGTCATTTTCTTTTTTACACTATAACTTGCAGAGTTTCCCAAAAATTTTTTTGTGCTTTTAATTTTTTAGTTACTTAATAAAAATTAATATTTCACCATAAACACCAAAAAGGGTCCAGAAAAAATTTTTTTTTTTTTGTTCCTGTTATTTAATGACTCTTATCCGATTATTTACGTTGAAAATTAACAAAATATACAAGTTTGTTTTGCTGGGTCTTTCGCTAGTTCGCACCACAAAATTTCGAACCGCGGTTCGAAACGGCGAAGAACCGTTTTTGAAAAATTTTGTATTCCCGATTCATACCGCTCTGATTGGAGTGGTGTGAAACCACTAATTAATTATTTTTTGTTATGGGTGGATTCGGACCACGAATTTAAAATAATAATTATTGTAACAAACTTTTTTAGTCCCATTTATTTATTTGTACAGACGTATAGAAAAGTGGTTTCAAAAAGGAATTGAAACACATTTTTAATAAAGAAATTACATCTTCTTATATATAAAAATGGATTTTTAAATGTGTTAGTCGCGCTAAAACTCGAAAACGGCTGAACGGATTGGGCTGATTTTAGTCTTAAAATATTCTTAGAAGTCCAGGGAAGGTTTTAAAGTGACAGGAAGTTCACCGGGACATCTAGTTTCTTTTAAAATCATAAAAAATGGGAAACTTTTATAATAATAATAATAAGGTTTTAATTGCATAAAAACACAGTCGTAAATTTTAAATATTCAAAAAGAAAATAATCTTTATAAAAATAATTAAAACTATATAATTGTATAAAATCACAGTAAAAAATGAAACAAATCAACAAGAATAATATTTAATGTAAATAAAAAAAAATTTAAAATTACATAACTGTATAAAATTTTAATCGAAAAATTAAAATAATCAAAAGTAATAAAAAACAAAGTAGTAAAACAATCAAAAGGAGTAAAATTATTATTATTATAAAGTTAATTTTAAATCCTTAATTTTTCCAGGCAGTGACCGATGGTTATTTCACCCGCTTATAACTCTTTTATGATGTTACCTATTCTTGTAAGTCGGGAATTTTTTTGCGCCCATCTCGCATATTTTTACTTTAGTTTGGTCTTAAGACTTAAAATTAATATTTTAGATTTCTTAATTATGTTGAGCTTAACTGTACATAAAGGAATATTGATAATAGAACTATCTACACTCCGGTTCGAATCCACTAATTCAAAAACAGGTCTTCTCTGTTTCGAACCGCGGTATGAATCAGGTAATTAAAAACAACCCTTCGCTGTTTCAAACCGCGGTTCGAAGAACTGTGGTGTGAACCTGCGACAGACCCAAATATATTACTTATTTCATTACTTTTTAAAGTTTTTGCGGTGTTTTTTTTATTTCTTAATTTAATTAATTTATGCTCTATAACGGTACGGAACCCTTCGTGCGCGAGTCCGACTCGCACTTGGCCGATTATTTATACAACAAGGGGGCAATGACAAGCAAACGTTTCACCTGATATAGCAACTACCGACAGTCGCAACATCAGAAGAGGAAATACGCTCTCTTCTTTAAGATTTGCAAGTCTGGAATTACTTCTGGTGACAGTAATTCATTCCAGAGTAGACGTATAATGTAGCGGATAGCCCTTCAATCAGTTCCATAGATAATACAGTACTTATAAATTATAATATAATATATACTGAGATGGATGAGACACAAGCAGCAGTATAGGTTGGTACTACTAATATATATTCTGTGGTATAGGCACAATATATAGGCAAGTTCATGGTAAGATTATTGGACTCTACTTAAGATGGCGCTTTTACACGTAATGTAGAAGCGCCATCTAGTTGTGTGGTACTTAGTATTCCTATGCGTCAACTAGATGGCGTTTTTATTATTAAACAGTGACATCTACCGGATTTAAATAATAATTTTGATATAAAAATTAGGGTTGTTGAGGAAGTGATTATGAGGAAGAGGAGGAGGAAGAGGAATTTTCACGCGCAAATTTAGAGGATGCGGATGAGGAAGAGGATATTTTTTGAGGAAGAGGATGTGGATGAGGAAGCGGAAGAGGAAGCGGATGAGGAAGAGGATGATAGGAAATTATAAATACTAGCGGACCCAACCCAAAAGTCTTTGTCCTGTCTGTACATAACTAGGTACATAGGTACATTACACAAAAATTAATTAAAAGGGCATTTTCCAGTGGACCAAACTATGAATCTAAATCATTCTCAAAACACACACACTAAAGAATCATCAAAATCCGTCCCACAATTAAGGAGGAGTTCATTATCTAGTCTAAGAAAATTAGTTTCAAAATCGACGATCACACCGAATAATTCGTCTAGTTTTGAAAGTTGGTACAGTTGTTCTTAAAGGTGTCCAGAATGATAGCAGCGTTAGTTCCTTTTTTCGCCACGTTCATTTAAATTTTAAAGCCTTGTCGAGCTGTAAACTATCTCCATACCAAAATTTCCCCACGTCAATCAATGTCAGACAAAAAGCCAGACAGACATAATACGACAGCTATATCGTGATTCGTGACATGTGGAAGCTATTTCGTGACATAATATGACAGCTGTTTGACACGACAATTGACACGAATCACGATATACCCTACGAGTCCTACGACTACATAGCGGATAGCACCATACACGATACGTAATGCTACTCTCAATGCGTTCATCCGGGTTTTTAACATCGCATACGCTGGCAAACGAACTTAAAAGGTTTCATGTTTTATAATATCACGTGTTGTGTACTTTATGGTCCATTGCGGTATTTCGAACTATATGACGTAGCAGTCGTGGCCGAGTGGTTAAGGCGTCTGACTCGAAATCAGATTCCCTCTGGGAGCGTAGGTTCGAATCCTACCGGCTGCGAATGTTTTTACCACCTCGGCACTATCTAATTCTACTCCGTCAAAAATTTATTTATTCTATTTATATTCTTAATAATACTCTGAATTTCGCTATTTTTATGAATTATGTGAGTGTTTAATAAATAGGACGACCAGTTATGATATGAATATTCATCGGATTTGACTCTTTTCGATAAGAATCGTCATCAGATGACCGTTTCTCAAAATTATAATGCAACACTACTGACAGTACTGACACGACGCAATCGCGACTCTTGGAGCGGAGGGGAAGGGGTCGAAGCCCCCCCAAGTAGGGGGGTTCGGGGGGCGAAGCCTAGGGTTGCCACTTTTTTTTTGCAAATAAAGTACATCGGCTTCTTTAGGTGACAAAAAAACAGTATAAAAATAAAGTACAATTTATAAAGTTATCTGTAGACTGTAAGTATAAATAAAAATTAATTCTGTACTTTGTTAGTTTCTTTAAAACTCGAGAATGGCTGAACTGCTTTGGTTTATTTTTAACCGACTTCCAAAAAACGAGGAGGTTATACGTTCGGCTGTGGATATATTTTTTAATTTTTGTATGTTCAACGATTACTCCGCCGTTTGTGAACCGATTTTCGAAATTTTTGTTTTGTTGTATTAGGTTTCACTCCAATTTGGTCCCATTTTCACAAAAGTGGTGACCTGATGATGGGAACCAGGAGTAATCGAGGGAACTCCTCGAAATTTATATGGAAATATATGGTGATTTTGGTTTTATGAGAAGCATCCTAAGCATATGCTACCAAAACGCAAGATTTTGCACCGAGGTATACTATGGTTCCGAAGATACTAAGAGAACTCCGGATTCCTTATAGATACAAGCTTGGGGGTTTAGGCGCTGTTTTAAGAACTAAAAGCATATGCTACTATGCAAATTACATTAATCATAATCATTACCACGTCAAGGTCACCAATGTCACCAAAATTGAACATAACATATTCAGCCTTAACATTTGATAACTAGGGAGCTGGCGAGCAAAATTTCTATATGATCAGCACACATGGCAGACGTTATTAATAGTGATAATTATACCCTAAGAAACATCAGGAACCTCGTCTGCCACCATGGTGGCGCTGCGTTGTCAATTTACAGCGTTTCAAAAATGTTGAAAAAAAAAAAGGTGAGTGATATTATATGCACATGTCTGCCTCTGGAGCTGATGATCATAGTCATCCTGTGTTGCTGCGTAGGGTAACCTCAATGAAACCACCACACTGCTGTTGGAACTCGGTTTATTCGAAACTAACTCGGGCTTATATAGGCTCACATAAAGTTTTCGATAGCGCGATGTAGCGGACTACAAAATTTGTATAGTGCCATCTGTTATCACATCCTATAACTAAAATAACAACTATCGAACTAACAACTTCTATTTAACCTGCCTAGATATGAACCTATACTAGGTGGGATCTTTATATGTCAACGTTCTCAATTGGCAATATTATTTTGTGTACTTATGTCACCTGTCATACCTCTAATTCGTATTAAACATCCCGCCCACCAAAAGGACTCGTTCCTTTTCAAACTTATAAAAAGAAAAAAGCTAGTTAACTTACATCTTGTTGCTATTACAATCACATGAAAATGTTAACTTTCTCAAACTTGACATTCACACATTTGACTTAACAATAAATATCAACAATCTCCTTGGTGTAAAGAGCAACAATGTAACTTAAACACATGAAACTTGAAAAGTAAACAATTTTACACTATCATTCAAACTCACAATTAAGTAACAGTAGACACACAAGATATAATGCAAGTAAAAACATAACTCAAATTAAACAAAACTTATTAGGCTTTTCGCAATGAACACAACTTATTATATGGACGTTCACAGATAGTATTTTTGATAACTGGTTTAATAATAACTACTCTGGTAAGGTTGTCTTTACCTGCATGGTTTTAACTACTCTTATCTCATACACAGTCATCTCTAGCTGATGAAATATTTTGATCTCAAATACTACAAAATCAATAACTTCTGGTACAGCATTTTATGGGAAACATTTAAGTATATTATTTAAAGTCACATTAACCATCTTTTGAGTAAGCTTCCATCGCTGAACGCCAGTTAGACGCTTCTCAGTATAATCTGGTTCTGAAATTGTATCCAGTGGTTTACCGATCAAAAAGTGATCGGACGTCAAGGGCATTGGATTATCTGTGTTCTCGCTCAAAAAGTAGATTGGATATAAAACTTAAGTGACTTCCACCAGGCTCAAAAAAGGTAAGTGTTGCTAGTACTCTCCCTCTCTCTGACGAGCGAGTCACTAGGCAAAATTGTTTCTCATTGTAAGAAAAAGAACATTGGGTAATATGGCCGCCCACCCTGAACACTCCGTTTCAATGAAAATGGATGATAGGGGGTGCAGTTGGTTTTTCTTCGTAACACTTCTCGTAGTTCTCCGACAAATTAAATAATCTTGGAAATAAAATGATTGCGCAGCTTTTAAACTTCTATCAAATACTTCGTCCATTTCTTTTGTTTTAGGTTTCCGACTCTTTTCATGCAGTATAATAATACTCTCTGGATTCACTCAAGTTTGGAAGTCTCAGCTAAACAAATCTTCTTTAGGATAAATTGCCAGCACCGTGGTTGTTCTCGCTTCTATGTCAGGGCTGACATCTATTTTCTTACAGGGAATATCACTCACTTGCATTACGTCTGGAACATACCACCACAAATCGTGCTCTCAGTTCTCTGACCGAAGTACCTCTTGTTCTTGAGGCACAGTCAGTGGGTTTTGATCTGTGACAATGTGAATCCAGTAGTCGTATTCTGGTCGAAATTTCGGAAACCTCTTTTATCTTGTGGTCTAACAACTCGGTTCTCTTTGAAGCCAAGCTAAAGCTAAAAGTAGAGTGGAATTGGACCAGGCAAATAACTTCTCCTTAGGTATCTTCAATCTGTGAATACCTTAAACAACACCTTTACTCCAATCATAGTTGCACACAACTCAAAATTTGGAATAGTACTAATAAGCTTTTGAACAGGTTTGACTGCAACGATATATACGTAAGTATTACCACTTTACCTCTTAGACCCTAGGTATACGGCTGCAGCATATGCCACCTGAGACACATCAGTGAAAACGTGCAACTCTACGGGATTGTGCTACGTGATCAACATCCATCGTGGTAAGTACTTCCTTAAACTCATCTCTGTTAAATTTGTTTCCTAAGAACTGTTTTGATCTCTTTATTCCGACATCCTTGGATTTATCATACATACACTGTGGATCAGGATCTCGAAAGGGTAATCTCACAACATGTCTGCCTTTAGTAATTCTTGCAGCTGTAGTCTCATCTATTTCTTTACATCTCTTTTCTTCTTTACATAATTTCCTTTCCTTTATGTCTGGCTTTCTCTCTATATCTCGAAACTGTTTCAGCATGCTATCTTCTTTTATTTTCAGGTGATAACTAACAGCTCTTGGTGTTTGCTCTCTTGTACGACCTGCATTGCCAGATATGATCCAGCCTAGCTGGGTATTCTGAGCAATCGGACCACTGGGTGATGAATGCTTAAGAAGACCACTTAATAATATTTGACTATAACCCTCTACTCCTAGAATAATGTCTATTTTTCCAGGTGAACCATAACAAGGATCTGCTAAAGGTAAGTGGACAAGATCTGGCCAGTTCAGGATGCAAGCTTTGGAAGATGGAAGAAATGATGTTAATGAATTTAAAACAAATGCATTAATCGATAAAGAAAAGTCACGATTATGAAGTGACTCCATCTCAAAAGTAACAACATTCTTAGATATATTCTCTTTGCTTTGACCTACACCTGATACTAAACTATTAACTGGTTTGCGGTTAAGACCAAGTGATTTCACTACACTCTCAGCAACAAAGGATGTCTCTGAACCTTGATCAATTAACACACGCGCACTTTGACAGTAGCCATTTTGTGATTTAATTCTCACTAAAGCTGTAGGTAACAACACTCTGTTATGCTTTTGGTAATTCTCACTGGCAAAATTAGCTACTACTTTCGTCTCATATTTTGGAGTTTCTCTCTCATGACTGTGAACTGCATCTACTGAGTCGGATGCAGTACCAGTGGATGAAGTTGGCTGGCTGGAAATCACTTGAGGCCGACTTCTCTCATAATGCAGCAGTGTGTGATGCCTCCTACCACAACGTCGGCAACACGTAATTTGATGGCAATTCTTGACGTTGTGGGTAAGTGCAAAACAATTGAAACAAAGCCTCTTGGATTTTATAAACTCTGTTCTCTCTTGGGGAGACATAGATCCAAATTGTTTGCATTGGTATAACAAGTGTGGTTTCTCACACATTACGCAGCTTCTCTTAAATTGGACAGTTGAAGAATGATGGGCTTTAATCTCATTGGACAATGCAAAGCGGCGACCGGACTTGGAATCGGACAACATCTCTAAGGTTCTGAATTTCTTCTCTAAAAATGTAACTAATTCATTCCAGGTTGGGAAATCATCTGACTCTCTTCGGCTTACTTCCGACTCCCACTCCGTTCGTGTCTCATAGTCTAGCTTTGAGACGGTGATATAAATAATAATCACATCCCATTTATCCGTCTCAACTCCTAAATTCTGTAGCGATTTCAAACAAACGGCAGTAGTGTCAAGCAAATTCTTAATTGCGGCTGCGGATTCGCTATTTGCAGATTTCAATGAAAATTGTTTTTTCATAACCTCATTTGCATTATATCTCTTATTGCTGTACCGCTTAACTAGTTTGTCCCAAGCTTCAGCGTAATTTGATTCGGTAGTAGTCATACTTCGCAATAGCATCTCAGGCTCGCCTCTTAAGCCGCACTTCAAATAATGCATCTTTTGCACAGCACTTAAAGAGTCATTGTTATGGATGAGCGACAGGAACATATCGTGAAAGCTTTGCCACTCTTCGTATGCTCCCGAAAATGTGGGAAGCTGGATTTGAGGTAATTTAACCTCTGGCTTTGCGGGATTACAGCTTTGGTTGCATGCAGACATCGCAGGTGCATCTCCTAACTCACTTTTCTTAATCATATCTAATCTTAATTTAGCTTTGTATTCAATGTATCTCTCTGCCACAGTGTCAAACCACTCTTCCTCAAAATAAGCTACTTGCGATCTTTCGGGCTCAGGTACAGCGCTTACAATCTTATAATGGTTTTCTCTAAATTTTGTCCATAATTGTTCTAAGCTTTCCAATCTGGTGTCAATATAAATTGAATTTAATTTGTCTTTAGCTGTCTTTTTATAATTGGTAAAAGCTTTGCTTATCTGTGTACCAATTTCCTTTTGCTCCGGTAAAAATGACTCCATTATGTCGCAATCGCAATAGCGCCAAAATACTACTGTCATAAACTTCACGGAAGACAATTCGCACAGCTCATACAACTGACAAGTCCAAGCCACTTAACTTGAAGAGTCTCTTATTTACAATCTACTTACGGTCTATTGTCCTTGCACCTACTACTCACTGCAATCCAATTTTCTTGTTATTTGCACGCACTACTCACTGCAATCCGAATCTCCTGTCACTGCAATCCGAGCTTCCTGTCACTGCAATCCGAGGGTCCCTGTCACTGCAGTCCGAGGGTCCTGTCACTTGCACTCACTAGTCACTTGGGTCCTGTCCACTCACTATTCACTGTTCCACCGCACTCACTATTCACTGGGTTCCTACCTTGTCCGCCGCACTCACTATTCACTGTCCACTACACTTACTACTCACTCACTTAGATCCCTGGTTTCATCCGAGGGTCCCTGTCACTGCAGTCCGAGGGTCCTGTCACTTGCACTCACTAGTCACTTGGGTCCTGTCCACTCACTATTCACTGTTCCACCGCACTCACTATTCACTGGGTTCCTACCTTGTCCGCCGCACTCACTATTCACTGTCCACTACACTTACTACTCACTCACTTAGATCCCTGGTTTCGGCACCATATGTTGCTGCGTAGGGTAACCTCAATGAAACCACCACACTGCTGTTGGAACTCGGTTTATTCGAAACTAACTCGGGCTTATATAGGCTCACATAAAGTTTTCGATAGCGCGATGTAGCGGACTACAAAATTTGTATAGTGCCATCTGTTATCACATCCTATAACTAAAATAACAACTATCGAACTAACAACTTCTATTTAACCTGCCTAGATATGAACCTATACTAGGTGGGATCTTTATATGTCAACGTTCTCAATTGGCAATATTATTTTGTGTACTTATGTCACCTGTCATACCTCTAATTCGTATTAAACATCCTGTAAACACAAAAATTCGTAGAGGCAGACATCCAGGGCTCTGACTTTTGTAGTTATCAATTTTTTAAGTTTTTTTTTATGATTTAAAAACTCTATATGAAGTGCACACTTGGCAGATTGAAATTGTTCGATTAAAAACCATGAGAAGGACCACGGAAAAATTGTCTGCCAGCATGTTGTCACTGCGTTTGCTATAGGCCTCTTGAATATCGTTGCTATTAGCAACTTGCTAAGCTACGGCAACGCCGCGGGTCGGTTGACGGCGGAAACTCGTGACCGCTTTTCCCATATGATTCTCATACAAGTCACTGCACTTTTTTTGGTAATTGTTTATATTTTTAGCACAATAAAAAGTAATGAGCCAAATTACTATTAAGTTTGCATTTCGGAATATTTCCACAGACTTTTCCGCGGAAAATCTGTATCGAAAGCTATATTTACTTAAATATACACGATCATGAAATACTCTTTCAAATTCATTGAATATGATTTTTACTGTGTATTTTTTTATTTGTAAGATCATATTATTAGTTACCAGCTATTACTTATTAGTTATTACTAATAACAGGTTGTTTACCTAATTAAAAATTATAGGGCGCAAACTATTCCAAAGCAATCATGTTCATGAGGTCTTCGAAATCCATGATGATGGAGAACGAATCATCCTTTTAAAAGTAATACCACAGACGAGTTTAGGTACCTAATCGACTGTACGACGTGAAAGTGGAGCTATGTATTAATTGGAAAATTAATTAATAGTTGAATCATGTAAACAAATATATTTTCAGCAACTATTCAACCGTACATGCAAAATAAAAATGGAAAATGAAGATATTGTACTTCATTATCAAAGAAAATTTTAATATGTAATAATATATTATACATATTTACTAGATTACGCCCGCAACTCCGTTGTGCCATAACTCTTTAGTCGCGCGGGTTCGGAAACCGTACATTTTACGGAGACAATAAGTATCCTATGTCCAGTGGCGTGACTATAGGGCTGGCAAAATGCCACGGGCCTCCGGCCCAAAAGGGCAACATTTTTTAAGTAAATATTGTTTTATTATTAACGTGACGATTTTTACTGATAGAGCCCCATCAATTTGCCACGGGCCCCGGATCTTATGTCACTGCCTATGTCCTTTTTCGGGACTCTTAACGATACATGGAGTTATCCATGCCAAATTTCAGCAAAATCTGTTCAGCAGTTTAGGCGTTAAGAGGTAACAGACAGACACATTTTCGCACTTATAATATTATTAGTAATATCAGTAATTAGTATATTAGAATGATAATAGTATAAATGCAAAAGTGAATATTGAAGGAAGAAGTATTGTTCTGAAATATTGAACCGACAATAATTTTATTTGTTATTTTTTATTAAGTATATCGTTTTTTAAATTACAATATATTATTACACAGTACCTGGATGACCGAGCTTTGCTCGGTATAGCAAACACTCATTGACTTCGTGTTACTTAATAACGCCATCTGCTGGTCGTTAAACCAATTAGTTGCTAACAAAATAGTATTATTATTCGCCAATAGATGTCAGGAAGAGTCATATTTTTCAGTTTATCGATTATCGATAAAACACGAATAAAAAGACATTTTCTGAAAATGATTCCTAGCTAGATCGATTTATCGCCCCCAAAACCCCCTATATACTAAATTTTATGAAAATCGTTGGAGCCGATTCCGAGATTTCAATTAAGTATATACTTACATATATACATATATATATGCATATATACAATGTGTCCCGACACCGGTGTCAGATCCTTTAAACCCATAATCTAAGGCATATTTTATCGACAAATTGGCTCTTAAATTTTTTCTCTCTCTCACGGCTGTAAAATGGCAGCCATTTTAGTTTTTTTCGGGCTTTCACACTAATCTGACCAGCACTTCTCATGTAAATATTCTATGTATATACAAAATGTCTCATTTGATAGCTTAATTTGTGACTACGCTTACACATGCAATATGTTATAAATTTCGTGGAATTAAACATAGAAAACCAAAAATTAAGAAAAAAAAATCAGTATTTTTTAATTAATGGCTTTTTGTAAAAAATCTAGCGCATTAGTCTGGTTCTTCCCCTTCATAGTTCATAATAATTCTTTAAAGCGCGGTACTAGTTTTGCTTGAAAACATATGATAAACAAAATACAGAAAATAATTTACAAATGCTCAGTTTTTGAAGTTTTTTGAAAATAATATGTAGTTTATCCATTTACCGTCTCTTTAGATTGGCAGTGCCAATTTGGCGGTTTGGCACTCTTTAAAATAAAATCGTCCAATCAACAATGATATCGATTAGATAAAATCCTGTCGAAGGAAAACAGAAATAACGAAATTTTATTTTTAAACTCGAACAGTCGCCACCTGGACCAGCCACTCACGAGTTAGACTCGTGCCTCGATAGATGGCGCCGACCCGCGTCATATACAAAGTATCGAAGTGTCGTCAGCCACAGACAAAACCGTCGCCACCGAATACCAAACAACTCTGGTTTCCCTTCAAAACGTATAAATCTTTCGCCTTTTACTAAAGATTTCCGTGGAGGGGAACACTCAAATGAGTCTTCTCATATTTTTGTTGCCTTGCGTTCGTCGTAAGGCTTATTAAATAAAAAATTAAATGTATTATAAACATAATTAATAATTTATGTTAGTCCAGGGGGATGAGATTATTGAGACGTATTAATTACTTAATAATAATTACACTACTTACCAGATTTTTAAGAAGCGCTTACACGAAGTATTTGCTCGGCGACACGAATGGAGCAATCTGGAGCAATTAGTGGAGCAATATGGAGCAATTTATTTCGTATCGCTCAATGTCATATCGCTCAGAAAATATACGATAGCCACATCACTCAATATTGTATTGCGCAATATTGCTGATTGTTGCCGCAAATTGCTTGATGTAGTCTGACGTCAAAGTTGACGAGAATTGACTGAATTTGAGCAATTTTAGTTGCCCGTATAAGCGCACCATAATACCAGGTTTTCACTTCAAAGTACGGCGCCCTGGTACGAGCAGAAAATACTTGCAAGTTGCAAGTATAAAAGTACGTGCTCAGGCGCGAACTTGAAACACAAAACATGAAAATACTTACATAGGAAAACAATCTAGTAATCTACATCTTAATAGGAATAAGAAACACAATCGCATTTATGAGTAAAAATACTTCGTACTTTAAAGTATTTTTATTTATTTACTTACACGATTTTGCTCCTCATTCTTATACATTTACAGATTGAATTCCTATGCAAGTATTTTCAGGGTGACTTACGGGGCTCGTCGTGTTTGCGAGTCGCAACTTGCAAGTTGCAACCCCGCGCCCGGCGCCCGAGGCGCGACTCGCCAGTCTAATGTCTATGATACTACCAAATACTTGCAAGTACCTAAGTACATAAGTCAAGCAAGCAGTAAATATAATAATATTATTATAAGTATTTGTTACAAAATGTTCTTAACGTGATAATGTTATCAGGATACGAGTATTAATAATGATTGTCATTAAAAATAACCTACTTAATTAAATGTCTTTTCATTTATTAATTTTAGTTCACTATTTATTGCAGGCATCTTGGCCCACATCTAACCTTTTATCTTACAGACTAATATAAGTACATAAGTATAATATTAATTATTCGACGTGGGGCGCGAGTCGCGACCAATGTTTGGAAGTCGTCCTTGGAATCTCCTGTAGATGACTTCAACCGCCATAACTCCTCCTTTTCAATCACCATTCACCGTAAAGGTGCTAAAATTCACTTTTTCTCTCTGCTCTCGATCCTCAAGACGAAGTGAATCTTGCTCACGGTCGTGGACCAGTGCAGCCTGAACACATACCTGAGCGTCGTCGCAGGAGTCTCACGGCTCAACAGCTGCTCGGGTCCTTCGGGTGCGGTGCCGCGATGTTTACGGACGACGGGTTTCTTCTTCTTCCTCTCGACTTTACTGAACCCGTCATCATCTTGCATCGCACTTTCGGTCCTTTCGGTTTTTGTCCTGCGGCCTGCCTGCGTGATCGCCTGTGCCCCTCGGCGACGGGTGATATTGAATGTTGATACATTAGATGACCTACATATTATTGAATTAACATTAATTAATTGCGAATTGCAATAGTTCACTACGTAGATGCCTGCAGTCTACCTCGAACTTCGGCGAACTCTTCTTTCAGGAACCTGATGTGAGTGATGTCCTTAAAGAGCTGTAGGAGGCTGCAGAGCATCACATCACATCCGGTGATGATTTCCTACACGCTTCTTTCGGTTACATGATCCATTCCTCCGTTGCGATGGCATGTTCGCGTTCGGTCCGAACGTCTGGATGAAGGTCAGCAACTCGTTGGCCACGAGCGCCATGGTCATTTTAATTGTTTAAAGTTTAAAAAAAGGATAAAGCAGTTTTAATAGCAATGATAGGATTTGAAGGACGAGTATCTTCCGTCCCAACTCCCAACTCCCAGCTGCTGGACACCGTAAATTTCCGAAGAAAACACCTAAACATCGATTTTAGTATAATCATAGTTCATCTTTATAGGAAGATGGGACTAAAATTGGGGAATATGTCAAAGATAAAATATTAAAAAATATTAAACTATAATGGTAAATGGTATACAAAATACGAAAAAGCCAACATCACGCGGTATTCCCAGGCGGTCACCCATCCAAGTACTAACCGCGCCCGACGTTGCTTAACTTCGGTGATCGGACGAGAACCGGTGTATTCAACGTGGTATGGACGTTGGCGATTATTAGGATGATTTTTCGAGTTTAGTACCTCAATACTACTCAATAGCAGAAGCGGGTCCCTTATAAAATCGTTTTGTTGTCCATCCATCGATCCAAGCATCCAAGTGAAAAGTCTGACAAGACAAATCATTTCGTGTTTTAGCGAATTCAAAGCATTGAAACTGCTTCATTATAGTATGCTTAGCTCATTAAGTAATAATATTTTTATGAAAATAAAAATAAAAATTAACCTCTCGTGATAGGCTTTATCAAATGGCTCGATGTAATATTTCATGCGGCTCTTCTAACTACAAAAGACATCAGAGCTTGACGGCGAGCATAATAGTTTTTACGATAGATGTCGCTACGTCCCCGCAGACAGATGTCTAGATCGCGCTATCGAAAGCGCGAGCCTCCCGTATATAGGGCTCCGCAGAGAGGTGACTGGTATCGCTTCTCGGCCTTTTGGCTAAGATCAAAGTGTAGTATCTGTTCTTTTCAGCTTAATATCTGAAAGTTCCCGCACTGCGGGACCAGTATATTAAACTGATTTTTGTACCACGACGGGATGTTCGGGGCTCGCTCCACTCCCGTCACGGGTTGGCCCGGCATTGCAGTGCCGCCGGGATCGGCCCACATAATCTTATTACTATTCTTGTTAAAATATACTAAAGCCTAGTGCCAACAAACATGGTCAGTAATGCGTATCTCAATCTGCGTAAAGTGCGTATTAACAAAGTAAAAGATCATAAATAAAGTGAAATTGAAACTTATTGTCAGTTAATGATTAGTGATATGACAATAACACAAATAAGTTCAGTACAATATTATTATTGACTAGCTGTTGCCCGCAACTTCGTCCGCGTGAATGTATGTTATTAAAATCGAGTTTTTTTTTCTTGTCTCCCTAACGTTGTCAGGGCTTGTTGTCATCTTTTATCTTTATATACTTACTTATTATACCATAAAATATTCAATTATTATAACATACTACATAAAAGTTCTTAACATACAAACTTATAAAAATTTCAAAAGTTGACTACAATACGACGATTCAATAATTCCGTTCCGATAAAAATTACTATTTAAAAATGTCAAAATTAAAAACAATAAATATAAAATACGGCACAACATTCAACTACCCTAATATCACAGCTTAACAATCACAATAATTTACTAGAATTTCTTTTGTTTGTTACACACACTATCCTCTTACAAAAAGAGAGGAACAAATCTCTCTTTTTACCCCCCAGGATGGCAGGCAGATTCTCACCCGTCATCGATGTGCCCAATTTTTGCTCAATATCATATCTATTGCTAGCAAAAATTGGACACTCGAGTAACAGGTGAGAAACCGTCTCCTCAACTCCTGGCTGACACAGGCACGACGGATCCTCCTTCAGCTTGAATCTGTGCAAGTAGAAGGCGAATCCACCGTGTCCAGTCAGAATTTGTGTGGTGTGGTGTGTGATGTCTATCTTTTTGACTATTTTGTATGCAGCAGCAGCGCTTGGGAAGAAGAGCTTCGTAACTCTGGCCGTCCCTCCCACTTCGTATCTCCTGTCCCATATTTCAATCGTATCCTCTCTCAAAATACGCTTAACGAATGAAACAGGACACAGATCGTAGTCAGGTTTCCTTCTCAATCTCAGCGCGGCATCCTTGGCAGTCTCATAAAATCGAGATTTAGAAAATTGAACACCCATCTACGACTATTTTATTTGGATCTATATTACACACGAAATTTTTAATTTACATTAAAGACCCAGGAAACTTGAACCTCAGATACTTATCGTTTTGATACAAACAAAACAAGAACAAAAAAATAATTTTAAAATTCTGACCACAAACAGCAAAGTAAACATTAACTCCTCCTTTTTTGAATGTCGGTTAAAAAAAGTATTAAGGACGTTGACCAGGGATGTAAGGTCATGCCAAATTTCATTGAAATCGGTCCAACGGATTCAGAGATTATCCTGTGCAAACAGACAAACAGACAAACAGACAGAGAAACAAAAATTTTAAAAACAGTTATAATGTTAAAAGTTCTATTACTCTTCTAACATGCCCCTAAATCGTTTTTTCAAGATTATTTTCAATGTACAAAAATTTTACCCCTACGATTTTATTATAAGTATAGTATAACATCCCGTGAAATCAATCTCGATCTCTAATCTAAGTGAATGACCATATTTTTCTTTAGAGAGGTTCATGCCATAAGCCTAAGGCTTGCATAGAATGCCTATACTATGTTATGTATGTTACTTATTATACTTGGAGATTCAGTTCGGGGGACATTGCTAACATGAAATAATTCTAAATTCGTGTGAGTTACGAATTTTGTGCACATATTATAGTGACGCTAACGCCTCATATTATGGTTGTAATAATATGCTTTTATTTTACTCTTTTCTTCCACCCCATTTTGACTGCAAACTGCAATATTATGTTATCATCAAATAATTGATCGCTGTTTTGTTTTGTTTTTCATCGCATTAGACGCAGGGCTTATACGTAAGCTCGAATTGTGCTTTCCTGTTACCTGTAGCTCAATCCTTCTATTTATAACAAAGCCCTCTTTCGGTAACTGTTAGCGACGAGTTATAGTAAGCGAACATGTTTTCGGATTCTCCTACTAGAGGTCACTCTCAGATTGTGGCGTATTTCTACATCGCGCTATCGAAAACGCGGCCCGGACAATGACTAACGCGCGGTTCGTCGGAGAAAGCATACTTACCTGGCGTAGGGGATACCGTGATCAAGAAGGCGGTTCCCCCAGAGCGAGGCCCTTCCATTGCACTGCGGTCGGGTTGACCTCTGCGATTATCCCTAATGCGGATAACTCGGACGCGTTATTTTTGGTAGTGGGGACTGCGTACGCGCCGTCCCCTTCATCACAATAGACATAACGACTAGTAGTTCGACTGCAAAGAGACGGACATGTTTCAATATCTGTCAAATTCGTCGGGTTTCACTAGGATTATAAACGGAATGTGCCTCGCGCTGGCTGATTTAATTTATTTTTAAATATTTAAAATAAAGATTTCAAAATTGGATTCTGACAATTTTAATCTCATGTGCTAAAACACAAACAACAATACGACCAAAGAGGAACACGTCCAGCGAATATGTCATAGTTTTAAATTCGTAGGTAACAAGTTAACAACCCTAGCGACGATTTTCGTCATAATACGCCAAATTTAAAAATTTCAACATCAGTTCTAAGTCGGCATACTCTATCATTCTGTCTACTCTGCCTTCATAGTACATAATAATTCTTTAAAGCGCGGTACTAGTTTTGCTTGAAAACATATGATAAAAAAAATACAGAAAATAATTTACAAATGCTCAGTTTTTGAAGTTTTTTGAAAATAATATGTAGTTTATCCATTTACCGTCTCTTTAGATTGGCAGTGCCAATTTGGCGGTTTGGCACTCTTTAAAATAAAATCGTCCAATCAACAATGATATCGATTAGATAAAATCCTGTCGAAGGAAAACAGAAATAACGAAATTTTATTTTTAAACTCGAACAGTCGCCACCTGGACCAGCCACTCACGAGTTAGACTCGTGCCTCGATAGATGGCGCCGACCCGCGTCATATACAAAGTATCGAAGTGTCGTCAGCCACAGACAAAACCGTCGCCACCGAATACCAAACAACTCTGGTTTCCCTTCAAAACGTATAAATCTTTCGCCTTTTACTAAAGATTTCCGTGGAGGGGAACACTCAAATGAGTCTTCTCATATTTTTGTTGCCTTGCGTTCGTCGTAAGGCTTATTAAATAAAAAATTAAATGTATTATAAACATAATTAATAATTTATGTTAGTCCAGGGGGATGAGATTATTGAGACGTATTAATTACTTAATAATAATTACACTACTTACCAGATTTTTAAGAAGCGCTTACACGAAGTATTTGCTCGGCGACACGAATGGAGCAATCTGGAGCAATTAGTGGAGCAATATGGAGCAATTTATTTCGTATCGCTCAATGTCATATCGCTCAGAAAATATACGATAGCCACATCACTCAATATTGTATTGCGCAATATTGCTGATTGTTGCCGCAAATTGCTTGATGTAGTCTGACGTCAAAGTTGACGAGAATTGACTGAATTTGAGCAATTTTAGTTGCCCGTATAAGCGCACCATAATACCAGGTTTTCACTTCAAAGTACGGCGCCCTGGTACGAGCAGAAAATACTTGCAAGTTGCAAGTATAAAAGTACGTGCTCAGGCGCGAACTTGAAACACAAAACATGAAAATACTTACATAGGAAAACAATCTAGTAATCTACATCTTAATAGGAATAAGAAACACAATCGCATTTATGAGTAAAAATACTTCGTACTTTAAAGTATTTTTATTTATTTACTTACACGATTTTGCTCCTCATTCTTATACATTTACAGATTGAATTCCTATGCAAGTATTTTCAGGGTGACTTACGGGGCTCGTCGTGTTTGCGAGTCGCAACTTGCAAGTTGCAACCCCGCGCCCGGCGCCCGAGGCGCGACTCGCCAGTCTAATGTCTATGATACTACCAAATACTTGCAAGTACCTAAGTACATAAGTCAAGCAAGCAGTAAATATAATAATATTATTATAAGTATTTGTTACAAAATGTTCTTAACGTGATAATGTTATCAGGATACGAGTATTAATAATGATTGTCATTAAAAATAACCTACTTAATTAAATGTCTTTTCATTTATTAATTTTAGTTCACTATTTATTGCAGGCATCTTGGCCCACATCTAACCTTTTATCTTACAGACTAATATAAGTACATAAGTATAATATTAATTATTCGACGTGGGGCGCGAGTCGCGACCAATGTTTGGAAGTCGTCCTTGGAATCTCCTGTAGATGACTTCAACCGCCATAACTCCTCCTTTTCAATCACCATTCACCGTAAAGGTGCTAAAATTCACTTTTTCTCTCTGCTCTCGATCCTCAAGACGAAGTGAATCTTGCTCACGGTCGTGGACCAGTGCAGCCTGAACACATACCTGAGCGTCGTCGCAGGAGTCTCACGGCTCAACAGCTGCTCGGGTCCTTCGGGTGCGGTGCCGCGATGTTTACGGACGACGGGTTTCTTCTTCTTCCTCTCGACTTTACTGAACCCGTCATCATCTTGCATCGCACTTTCGGTCCTTTCGGTTTTTGTCCTGCGGCCTGCCTGCGTGATCGCCTGTGCCCCTCGGCGACGGGTGATATTGAATGTTGATACATTAGATGACCTACATATTATTGAATTAACATTAATTAATTGCGAATTGCAATAGTTCACTACGTAGATGCCTGCAGTCTACCTCGAACTTCGGCGAACTCTTCTTTCAGGAACCTGATGTGAGTGATGTCCTTAAAGAGCTGTAGGAGGCTGCAGAGCATCACATCACATCCGGTGATGATTTCCTACACGCTTCTTTCGGTTACATGATCCATTCCTCCGTTGCGATGGCATGTTCGCGTTCGGTCCGAACGTCTGGATGAAGGTCAGCAACTCGTTGGCCACGAGCGCCATGGTCATTTTAATTGTTTAAAGTTTAAAAAAAGGATAAAGCAGTTTTAATAGCAATGATAGGATTTGAAGGACGAGTATCTTCCGTCCCAACTCCCAACTCCCAGCTGCTGGACACCGTAAATTTCCGAAGAAAACACCTAAACATCGATTTTAGTATAATCATAGTTCATCTTTATAGGAAGATGGGACTAAAAGTGGGGAATATGTCAAAGATAAAATATTAAACTATAATGGTAAATGGTATACAAAATACGAAAAAGCCAACATCACGCGGTATTCCCAGGCGGTCACCCATCCAAGTACTAACCGCGCCCGACGTTGCTTAACTTCGGTGATCGGACGAGAACCGGTGTATTCAACGTGGTATGGACGTTGGCGATTATTAGGATGATTTTTCGAGTTTAGTACCTCAATACTACTCAATAGCAGAAGCGGGTCCCTTATAAAATCGTTTTGTTGTCCATCCATCGATCCAAGCATCCAAGTGAAAAGTCTGACAAGACAAATCATTTCGTGTTTTAGCGAATTCAAAGCATTGAAACTGCTTCATTATAGTATGCTTAGCTCATTAAGTAATAATATTTTTATGAAAATAAAAATAAAAATTAACCTCTCGTGATAGGCTTTATCAAATGGCTCGATGTAATATTTCATGCGGCTCTTCTAACTACAAAAGACATCAGAGCTTGACGGCGAGCATAATAGTTTTTACGATAGATGTCGCTACGTCCCCGCAGACAGATGTCTAGATCGCGCTATCGAAAGCGCGAGCCTCCCGTATATAGGGCTCCGCAGAGAGGTGACTGGTATCGCTTCTCGGCCTTTTGGCTAAGATCAAAGTGTAGTATCTGTTCTTTTCAGCTTAATATCTGAAAGTTCCCGCACTGCGGGACCAGTATATTAAACTGATTTTTGTACCACGACGGGATGTTCGGGGCTCGCTCCACTCCCGTCACGGGTTGGCCCGGCATTGCAGTGCCGCCGGGATCGGCCCACATAATCTTATTACTATTCTTGTTAAAATATACTAAAGCCTAGTGCCAACAAACATGGTCAGTAATGCGTATCTCAATCTGCGTAAAGTGCGTATTAACAAAGTAAAAGATCATAAATAAAGTGAAATTGAAACTTATTGTCAGTTAATGATTAGTGATATGACAATAACACAAATAAGTTCAGTACAATATTATTATTGACTAGCTGTTGCCCGCAACTTCGTCCGCGTGAATGTATGTTATTAAAATCGAGTTTTTTTTTCTTGTCTCCCTAACGTTGTCAGGGCTTGTTGTCATCTTTTATCTTTATATACTTACTTATTATACCATAAAATATTCAATTATTATAACATACTACATAAAAGTTCTTAACATACAAACTTATAAAAATTTCAAAAGTTGACTACAATACGACGATTCAATAATTCCGTTCCGATAAAAATTACTATTTAAAAATGTCAAAATTAAAAACAATAAATATAAAATACGGCACAACATTCAACTACCCTAATATCACAGCTTAACAATCACAATAATTTACTAGAATTTCTTTTGTTTGTTACACACACTATCCTCTTACAAAAAGAGAGGAACAAATCTCTCTTTTTACCCCCCAGGATGGCAGGCAGATTCTCACCCGTCATCGATGTGCCCAATTTTTGCTCAATATCATATCTATTGCTAGCAAAAATTGGACACTCGAGTAACAGGTGAGAAACCGTCTCCTCAACTCCTGGCTGACACAGGCACGACGGATCCTCCTTCAGCTTGAATCTGTGCAAGTAGAAGGCGAATCCACCGTGTCCAGTCAGAATTTGTGTGGTGTGGTGTGTGGTGTGATGTCTATCTTTTTGACTATTTTGTATGCAGCAGCAGCGCTTGGGAAGAAGAGCTTCGTAACTCTGGCCGTCCCTCCCACTTCGTATCTCCTGTCCCATATTTCAATCGTATCCTCTCTCAAAATACGCTTAACGAATGAAACAGGACACAGATCGTAGTCAGGTTTCCTTCTCAATCTCAGCGCGGCATCCTTGGCAGTCTCATAAAATCGAGATTTAGAAAATTGAACACCCATCTACGACTATTTTATTTGGATCTATATTACACACGAAATTTTTAATTTACATTAAAGACCCAGGAAACTTGAACCTCAGATACTTATCGTTTTGATACAAACAAAACAAGAACAAAAAAATAATTTTAAAATTCTGACCACAAACAGCAAAGTAAACATTAACTCCTCCTTTTTTGAATGTCGGTTAAAAAAAGTATTAAGGACGTTGACCAGGGATGTAAGGTCATGCCAAATTTCATTGAAATCGGTCCAACGGATTCAGAGATTATCCTGTGCAAACAGACAAACAGACAAACAGACAGAGAAACAAAAATTTTAAAAACAGTTATAATGTTAAAAGTTCTATTACTCTTCTAACATGCCCCTAAATCGTTTTTTCAAGATTATTTTCAATGTACAAAAATTTTACCCCTACGATTTTATTATAAGTATAGTATAACATCCCGTGAAATCAATCTCGATCTCTAATCTAAGTGAATGACCATATTTTTCTTTAGAGAGGTTCATGCCATAAGCCTAAGGCTTGCATAGAATGCCTATACTATGTTATGTATGTTACTTATTATACTTGGAGATTCAGTTCGGGGGACATTGCTAACATGAAATAATTCTAAATTCGCGTGAGTTACGAATTTTGTGCACATATTATAGTGACGCTAACGCCTCATATTATGGTTGTAATAATATGCTTTTATTTTACTCTTTTCTTCCACCCCATTTTGACTGCAAACTGCAATATTATGTTATCATCAAATAATTGATCGCTGTTTTGTTTTGTTTTTCATCGTATTAGACGCAGGGCTTATACGTAAGCTCGAATTGTGCTTTCCTGTTACCTGTAGCTCAATCCTTCTATTTATAACAAAGCCCTCTTTCGGTAACTGTTAGCGACGAGTTATAGTAAGCGAACATGTTTTCGGATTCTCCTACTAGAGGTCACTCTCAGATTGTGGCGTATTTCTACATCGCGCTATCGAAAACGCGGCCCGGACAATGACTAACGCGCGGTTCGTCGGAGAAAGCATACTTACCTGGCGTAGGGGATACCGTGATCAAGAAGGCGGTTCCCCCAGAGCGAGGCCCTTCCATTGCACTGCGGTCGGGTTGACCTCTGCGATTATCCCTAATGCGGATAACTCGGACGCGTTATTTTTGGTAGTGGGGACTGCGTACGCGCCGTCCCCTTCATCACAATAGACATAACGACTAGTAGTTCGACTGCAAAGAGACGGACATGTTTCAATATCTGTCAAATTCGTCGGGTTTCACTAGGATTATAAACGGAATGTGCCTCGCGCTGGCTGATTTAATTTATTTTTAAATATTTAAAATAAAGATTTCAAAATTGGATTCTGACAATTTTAATCTCATGTGCTAAAACACAAACAACAATACGACCAAAGAGGAACACGTCCAGCGAATATGTCATAGTTTTAAATTCGTAGGTAACAAGTTAACAACCCTAGCGACGATTTTCGTCATAATACGCCAAATTTAAAAATTTCAACATCAGTTCTAAGTCGGCATACTCTATCATTCTGTCTACTCTGCCTTCATAGTACATAATAATTCTTTAAAGCGCGGTACTAGTTTTGCTTGAAAACATATGATAAAAAAAATACAGAAAATAATTTACAAATGCTCAGTTTTTGAAGTTTTTTGAAAATAATATGTAGTTTATCCATTTACCGTCTCTTTAGATTGGCAGTGCCAATTTGGCGGTTTGGCACTCTTTAAAATAAAATCGTCCAATCAACAATGATATCGATTAGATAAAATCCTGTCGAAGGAAAACAGAAATAACGAAATTTTATTTTTAAACTCGAACAGTCGCCACCTGGACCAGCCACTCACGAGTTAGACTCGTGCCTCGATAGATGGCGCCGACCCGCGTCATATACAAAGTATCGAAGTGTCGTCAGCCACAGACAAAACCGTCGCCACCGAATACCAAACAACTCTGGTTTCCCTTCAAAACGTATAAATCTTTCGCCTTTTACTAAAGATTTCCGTGGAGGGGAACACTCAAATGAGTCTTCTCATATTTTTGTTGCCTTGCGTTCGTCGTAAGGCTTATTAAATAAAAAATTAAATGTATTATAAACATAATTAATAATTTATGTTAGTCCAGGGGGATGAGATTATTGAGACGTATTAATTACTTAATAATAATTACACTACTTACCAGATTTTTAAGAAGCGCTTACACGAAGTATTTGCTCGGCGACACGAATGGAGCAATCTGGAGCAATTAGTGGAGCAATATGGAGCAATTTATTTCGTATCGCTCAATGTCATATCGCTCAGAAAATATACGATAGCCACATCACTCAATATTGTATTGCGCAATATTGCTGATTGTTGCCGCAAATTGCTTGATGTAGTCTGACGTCAAAGTTGACGAGAATTGACTGAATTTGAGCAATTTTAGTTGCCCGTATAAGCGCACCATAATACCAGGTTTTCACTTCAAAGTACGGCGCCCTGGTACGAGCAGAAAATACTTGCAAGTTGCAAGTATAAAAGTACGTGCTCAGGCGCGAACTTGAAACACAAAACATGAAAATACTTACATAGGAAAACAATCTAGTAATCTACATCTTAATAGGAATAAGAAACACAATCGCATTTATGAGTAAAAATACTTCGTACTTTAAAGTATTTTTATTTATTTACTTACACGATTTTGCTCCTCATTCTTATACATTTACAGATTGAATTCCTATGCAAGTATTTTCAGGGTGACTTACGGGGCTCGTCGTGTTTGCGAGTCGCAACTTGCAAGTTGCAACCCCGCGCCCGGCGCCCGAGGCGCGACTCGCCAGTCTAATGTCTATGATACTACCAAATACTTGCAAGTACCTAAGTACATAAGTCAAGCAAGCAGTAAATATAATAATATTATTATAAGTATTTGTTACAAAATTTTCTTAACGTGATAATGTTATCAGGATACGAGTATTAATAATGATTGTCATTAAAAATAACCTACTTAATTAAATGTCTTTTCATTTATTAATTTTAGTTCACTATTTATTGCAGGCATCTTGGCCCACATCTAACCTTTTATCTTACAGACTAATATAAGTACATAAGTATAATATTAATTATTCGACGTGGGGCGCGAGTCGCGACCAATGTTTGGAAGTCGTCCTTGGAATCTCCTGTAGATGACTTCAACCGCCATAACTCCTCCTTTTCAATCACCATTCACCGTAAAGGTGCTAAAATTCACTTTTTCTCTCTGCTCTCGATCCTCAAGACGAAGTGAATCTTGCTCACGGTCGTGGACCAGTGCAGCCTGAACACATACCTGAGCGTCGTCGCAGGAGTCTCACGGCTCAACAGCTGCTCGGGTCCTTCGGGTGCGGTGCCGCGATGTTTACGGACGACGGGTTTCTTCTTCTTCCTCTCGACTTTACTGAACCCGTCATCATCTTGCATCGCACTTTCGGTCCTTTCGGTTTTTGTCCTGCGGCCTGCCTGCGTGATCGCCTGTGCCCCTCGGCGACGGGTGATATTGAATGTTGATACATTAGATGACCTACATATTATTGAATTAACATTAATTAATTGCGAATTGCAATAGTTCACTACGCAGATGCCTGCAGTCTACCTCGAACTTCGGCGAACTCTTCTTTCAGGAACCTGATGTGAGTGATGTCCTTAAAGAGCTGTAGGAGGCTGCAGAGCATCACATCACATCCGGTGATGATTTCCTACACGCTTCTTTCGGTTACATGATCCATTCCTCCGTTGCGATGGCATGTTCGCGTTCGGTCCGAACGTCTGGATGAAGGTCAGCAACTCGTTGGCCACGAGCGCCATGGTCATTTTAATTGTTTAAAGTTTAAAAAAAGGATAAAGCAGTTTTAATAGCAATGATAGGATTTGAAGGACGAGTACCTTCCGTCCCAACTCCCAACTCCCAGCTGCTGGACACCGTAAATTTCCGAAGAAAACACCTAAACATCGATTTTAGTATAATCATAGTTCATCTTTATAGGAAGATGGGACTAAAATTGGGGAATATGTCAAAGATAAAATATTAAAAAATATTAAACTATAATGGTAAATGGTATACAAAATACGAAAAAGCCAACATCACGCGGTATTCCCAGGCGGTCACCCATCCAAGTACTAACCGCGCCCGACGTTGCTTAACTTCGGTGATCGGACGAGAACCGGTGTATTCAACGTGGTATGGACGTTGGCGATTATTAGGATGATTTTTCGAGTTTAGTACCTCAATACTACTCAATAGCAGAAGCGGGTCCCTTATAAAATCGTTTTGTTGTCCATCCATCGATCCAAGCATCCAAGTGAAAAGTCTGACAAGACAAATCATTTCGTGTTTTAGCGAATTCAAAGCATTGAAACTGCTTCATTATAGTATGCTTAGCTCATTAAGTAATAATATTTTTATGAAAATAAAAATAAAAATTAACCTCTCGTGATAGGCTTTATCAAATGGCTCGATGTAATATTTCATGCGGCTCTTCTAACTACAAAAGACATCAGAGCTTGACGGCGAGCATAATAGTTTTTACGATAGATGTCGCTACGTCCCCGCAGACAGATGTCTAGATCGCGCTATCGAAAGCGCGAGCCTCCCGTATATAGGGCTCCGCAGAGAGGTGACTGGTATCGCTTCTCGGCCTTTTGGCTAAGATCAAAGTGTAGTATCTGTTCTTTTCAGCTTAATATCTGAAAGTTCCCGCACTGCGGGACCAGTATATTAAACTGATTTTTGTACCACGACGGGATGTTCGGGGCTCGCTCCACTCCCGTCACGGGTTGGCCCGGCATTGCAGTGCCGCCGGGATCGGCCCACATAATCTTATTACTATTCTTGTTAAAATATACTAAAGCCTAGTGCCAACAAACATGGTCAGTACTGCGTATCTCAATCTGCGTAAAGTGCGTATTAACAAAGTAAAAGATCATAAATAAAGTGAAATTGAAACTTATTGTCAGTTAGATAGATCCTCAAGACGAAGTGGGTCTTGCTCACAGTCGTGGACCAGTGCAGTCTGTATTTTATTTATTTTGGTTAGGTTAAGGTTAGTGATTTAGGAGCAAAACTGAAAATACTGTCAAAAGGTGGCGATAGGAAAAAGGAACCCTTTGATAAGATTTTGATTAAACAATAATATTAAGTAAGTAAGTACTTACTTAATAATATAATTAAAATATTTTTTTTGGAATACGAAAAATATTAATTTTGCCTGTTACATGCTCAAAAACGCTCGCGCGCCGCGCTCTAGTAAACGTGTTAAAATCCAAGTTGGCTAATATGGTAAACACTTAATTAACTAATCAAAGACACCTAACCTATCAAAAAAACATTAGCCCAATTAACTAAGTATTATTGATTTAAAGTCGCAATAAATACAAGCACCAGTTTATAAGGGATTATCTATGTGCTGACTGCTGGTGCTGGTGCACATGACTTTGAAATATATAATTATAATAATGTTATTTAAATAAGAAATCTGTTTTTGTGTTAAACGTATTTAGAACTGTGTACCTCTGTGGTAGTGTAATACGCGTAATTTTTAATGAACTTAGATCTTTTTAAAAATGAGAAGTGTACGTTGACTATACTTCGAACATTTTAGCATCGCGCTTGTTATGAGTTATGGTGGCACTTCACATGGCTATTGGTATTTGCTATTGGCTATTTGTTGCATTTGGCAAAATTATCCTACTTCCTACTAATATTATAAAGGCGAAAGTTTGTTTGGATGTATTTAATATATATTTATAATATTATAAAGGCGAAAGTTTGTTTGGATGTATGGATGTATGGATGTTTGTTACTCTTTCACGCAAAAACTACTGAATGGATTTTAATGAAACTTTACAATAATATAGCTTATACATCAGAATAACACTTAGCCTACAATTTTAACCGACTTTCAAAATGGGGGAGGTGTTATGTTCGTTTTCTTATGTTAAACGATTACTCCGCCGTTTATTAACCGATTTTCAAAATTTTTAGGTAGCATATTATGCTTAGAATACTTCTCACGAAACCGAAGTCACCAAATGTTTCCCTATAAATTTAGAGGAGTTCCCTCGATTACTTATGGATACTTCATCAAATCACCATTTTTATGAATATAATACCAAATTGGGATGATACCCTATATACCAAAAGAAAAAAGTTGAAAGTCGGTTAACAAACGGCGGAGTAATCGTTGAACATAAGAAAACGAACATAACACCTCCCCCATTTTGAAAGTCGGTTAAAATTGTAGTCTTTGTTGATGTATCTATACAGGGTGTAACAAAAATAAGTGATAATACTTTAGGGTGTGTACGTGTTCCTTGTAGAGAGTTCACTGTGAAAGTAGCAGCGATGAAAGACGAAAAATTTTTTTTACTTTTGTATGAGGAAACTCGTGACCCTTGCCCATACAAAAGTGAAAAATTTTTTCGTCTTTCAGAGCTGCTACTTTCACAGTGAAATCTCTACAAGGAACACGTACACACCCTAAAGTATTATCACTTATTTTTGTTACACACTGTATATATAAAACTCAAAGGTGACTGACTGATTGACATAGTGATCTATCAACGCACAGCCCAAACCACTGGACAGATCGGGCTGAATTTTGGCATGCACGTAGATGTTATGACGTAGGCATCCGCTAAGAAAGGATATTGATAAATTCCAACCCCAAGGGGTTCAAATAGGGGATGAAAGTTTGTATACAATAATAAGCCGCGGGCAAAAGCTCGTAAGCTATATTATTGTAAAGTTTTATTAAAATCCGTTCAGTAGTTTTTGCGTGAAAGAGTAAAAAACATCCATACATCCATACAAACTTTCACCTTTATAATATTAGTAGGATAATAAAATTTAAATAAAATAAATAATTAAGGGCTCCCATACAAAAAACACAATTTTTTACTATTTTTGCTCTATAATGGTACGGAACCCTTCGTGCACGAGTCCAACTCGCACTTGGCCGATTATATTTTATCAGTGGAGTAACATTGTAGATAAAATTTGTATATTTCATTCCTATACAGGGTGTATCAAAGCTAAGTGATAACTGATAATACTTTAGGGTATGTACTGTTTATGGGTCCCCTATATAAAGTTCACCGTAAAAGTAGCAGCGCTGAAAGAGTAACTTTTTTTCACAATTGTGTGGATAAATTCTAGACGGGGCGCTTGTCCAAACAAAAAAAATGTTCTTTCAGCGCTGCCACTTTCACAGCGAATTAAAAAAAATAAGCATGGCCAATATTTCAAGTAAATATCGGAAAAACAAAGTTATTGTAAAAAAAAATTAGCATCAATATTCTATTTGGTAAAATCCAAAGTCTATTCAAAGTCTAAGTAAAATTCAGTGCAATCAAGGAGTCTAGTCGGTCGATTCAGTGAAGTAGGAAACGCCTTACTGAAACTTTCCATGGAGTTTTATTGAGAGAATACAAAAAAAAAACCTTTCTGGAAGTTGTATCACTTGCCTGTGTGCATGATTACTAATTTTAAACTAAATACAGACAGATATACACACTTTTGAGTTTATAATATGGATAATTATCTAAAGCTAAATAACATGTTTTATTCAAACAAGAACCTGCTTTATGCAATTTATCGTATGCATGGTCGTTAATCCGCATATTACCTAGGTATTCTGCAGATTACCTCGTTAATTTGAGAATAGAATAAACTTTTTGCACTTTAACTCACCCAGATAATCTGCAGGATACCTTGTTAATCTGCAGTCTAACTGGTTTACGCATATTAACGGTAACACATACAGAAACAAGCAAATAAAGGCAAATTACGATCTTCCACACATGGACGTCGAATACCAAACTTTTACTTGATTTTGTTTACTTGCCTATTTGACTCTTTTGATATGCGTCAAAAACCGACAAAGGTCCGACCTTTATCGGTTTTTCTACCTTCTATAATTTGAATATTATAGAAGGTAGAATATTATTAAATGAACTAAGCTACCAGTCCCAAAGTATTTTGTCATGGAATTCACGATTCTTAGCTGTTACCGACTTCAAAAGTATGAGGATTGTATGCAGAATTAATAGTTGAGGTTTCAGCTGATTCTGAAGGTTGTTGTTGAATGTTTCCATTTAAATTTTGAGGAGTTCCTTCGATTACTTGGATCCCGTAACCAAATTTCTACCTTGGTACGCTAAGTACCAATTATATGTATAATATTTTAAAATAATAAAAGGATTTTCGCAAAATCACTCATCAAACGACAGTGTATTGATCAAAGGTATCTGTCTCAACCTAAAAGACTATGAAAAAGTGCTAAATAGGTTCAAAAATTCAAAATACGATGATGCGTGTGAGGGAAGTGATGATGCGGCCAAGTGTGAGTCGGACTCGCGCACGCAGAGTTCCGTACCGCTAGATAGCAAAAATAGACCAGCACTTGTGATTTTTGTATGGGAGCCCCCTTAAATTTTTATTTTATTTTAATATTATTATTAATTATTAAAGTACACATATAATCAGGGCCTTGGTGAAAGTTCCAAGTACCTACCTGTTGCCGTTATTGATAAAGAGCAAAAAAAGCCAAAAAATCACGTTTATTGTATGGGGCCCGCACGGTGCAATTGTGATATGACGTCACACCGTAACAGGGTGCACGCGTCGTATAGTTTCAACTTGTTTTGCTTATAAATCGGAAACTAATTAACGTATCCAAGTAATTCTTTAACTAGTATTTATTATTTTATACGGAAGCTTATTTGGGGTATACTAAACATCCCCTATCTAAATCTGACAGATCCGATGACATACAAACTTAATCTGACACGCTCGAACTTATCCCAAAATCCCCTCTTCCCCTCCCCAACTATTAAAATGGTACCTAAATATCGCTGATATTTGTGAAAAAATGTGATAGCCAGCGATTTGGGAATGTGACGTTCCCAATTTTTGCCAAGCAATAAGTCGTGACTAAAGTGGTTTTTTTTTTTATGAAATAAGGGGGCAAACGAGCAAACGGGTCACCTGATGGAAAGCAACTTCCGACGCCCATGGACACACGCAGCATCAGAAGAGCTGCAGGTGCGTTGCCGGCCTTTTAAGAGGGAATAGGGTAATAGGGGAGGATAGGTATGAGAAGGGAAGGGAATAGGGGAGGATAGGGAAGTGAATTGGGCCTCCGGTAAACTCACGCACTCGGCGAAACACAGCGCAAGCGCTGTTTCACGCCGGTTTTCAGTGAGAACGTGGTATTTCTCCGGTCGAGCCGGCCCATTCGTGCCGAAGCATGGCTCTCCCACGTATAAAAAGTGTTATTTGGATTATAATAATAATCCAGATTTAAAGGATTAAAAATGCCTAGAACTCATAACTCGTGAAGTTATGAGAGTAGAGAGATGGGTAAAGGAAAGTTGCGGAATAAAATAAAATAGATAAGACAGTTATTGTTATTATTTCCCTAATAAAATTGTACAGTAGAATACTTGTAAACAAACAGCAATTTAAACTATTTAACCTTCCAGCTGAAACGGATGATGATACTTAGACTAATTTTACTTGAGTTATAATAACGAAGGAACAGATTACTAAATAGTTAGTACTTAGTACGTAACCGAAGGCTTCAAGCGTAGACCAGCTAGGCAGCTGGATTCGTCGGTAAGCAATGTTCATTTCTAAATAAAATGCGAAGTACTAAAATTTGCAAAATTTTGGAATGTGTATGATAAATAATTTCATTAAACTAAAAAAATCGGCCAAGTGAGAGTCGGACTCGCGCACGAAGGGTTCTGTACTGTTATAGAGAAAACATATACCAAAAATTGTGCTTTTGTATGGGATGGGAGCCCCTCTTAATTTTTAGGGTTCCGTAGCCAAATGGCAAAAAACGGAACCCTTATAGATTCGTCATGTCTGTCTGTCTGTCCGTCCGAATGCCACAGCCACTTTTCTCCGAAACTATAAGAGCTATACTATTGAAAATTGGTAAGTAGATGTAGTGTGTAAACCGCATTAAGATTTTGATACAATAATGGTAAAATTATTAAAAATGTTAGGGTTCCCCATAGGTACAATTGAAACAAAATGTTTTTTTCATATAACCTATACGTGCGGGGAATCTATGGATAGGTCTTCAAAAATCATATTGAGGTTTCTAATATCAATTTTTTCTAACCTGAATAGTTTGCGAGAGAGACTCTTCCAAAGTGGTAAAATGTGTGCCCCCCTCTAATTTCTAAAGTAAGGGCATGATTAGTCTACAAAAAATATATGATGTACTTACATTACTATTAAAACTACCAACGAAAATGGGTTTGAATGAAATCTAGCAGGTAGTTTTTTTTATACGTCATACACATTTAATCCTTATTGCTGCTGCGGAACACTTCATGGGCGAGTCCAACTCGTACTTGGCCGGTTTTTGTTTTTTGGATACGGTCAGAGGGCATGCGTCGCGGGCATGCCGCACGTTCGCTGTTGACTGCGCTATAACACATGTATATATATATATGTATGTACACATATATATATATATATATATATATATAGAATATATTAGGTTAAGATACGTATTACGTATATACAGGGCCGTAGCTAGGGGGGGGCATAGTGGGGCAATGCCCTACCTTAAAAATACCAATAATCGGCCAAGTGCGAGTCGGACCCGCGCACGAAGGGTTATACCGCGCACGTACCGTTACAGAGCAAAAATAGAATGGGACCTACCTACCTACCTAACCCTTAATTTTTTTTTTTAACTTTTATTATTATTTATTAAATTACATATATTATTAAGGCCTTTCTGAAAATTTCAAGTGCCTACCTGTTGTCATCATTGATAGTTAAGCAAAAAATGTTAGAAAAATCACGTTTGTTGTATGGGAGCCCTCCTTAAATATTTAATTTATTTTGTTTTTAGTATTTGTTGTTATAGCGGCAACAGAAATACATAATCTGTGAAAATTTCATTTCTCTAGCTATTACCGTTCTTGAGTTACAGCCTGGAAACAGACGGACAGACGGACAGACATCGAAGTCTCAGTAATAGGGTCCCGTTTTTACCCTTTGGGTACGGAACCCTAAAAAGGAAGACCTAAAGGACTTGCATTACAGGTATTAGACAACAGAAATATACTTTATTCTTATATAAACTATACATTATATAGTTAAGATTTTTATTATACCTTTAAAAACTTTTTGTTCCGTTGGCAGGATTCGAACCCGCGTCCCCCGGATTAAGCTACCACACGCCCAACCATTGGGCCACAGAAGTCGTCGATAATTCTTTGTTCTGTGTATAGATGGCATTTGAATCACGATTACATGAAGCGATGCGTCCATTTAATTATAATCTTAATGAAAAAAAAAGATGTAGTGCTGCAGTGTGCGAGTCCACGTTTTCAACTTTAACTGCAATTAATAGGCCTCAAAGACTGTCAATGGGTCACGAAAGAATGGCTGGTATGGTATTTCTGGCCTTTGAAAAAAAAAGAACAAAAAAAGTTGATCTGAACGAAGTTCTTCGCATTTTTAATAATATGGCGAATCGTAGAATTCAGCTGTTTTAAATATTTTATGTTATTTTATTATTAATTATTATTTTAATAAGTTTGCAGAAACAATAATAATCTAAATATATTTTTAGTCGTATCTATTGACTCGTATCACCCAACCCAACAATTAATTATTATTTCCTTACTCTCACTCACACGTGGATCGCTAACATCCAGAAATTTAACCATATTGTTCGCTTGTTCTTCGTAATTGAGGATTTAATAATATGTAGTTCTTAGATATAGTGCTCATGCTTTGTCACAGAATTTTTTTAAGTATCTAAGAATAACTATTGAATGAATTGAATACATCATTGACCTAGAGATAAATCAAAACAACAAATACTAAAAACAAAATAAAATCAATATTTAAGGATTCGTGTTTTTTGGCCTTTTTTGCTGCATATTGATATTAATGGCAACAGTAGGCACTGGACATTTTTGCGAAATCACTTAATTAATTAATAATACAATTAAAATAACATTTATATTTAAAGGGGGCTCAATTACAAAAAACACAATTTTGGCCTATTTTTTATCTATAACGGTACGAAACCCTTCGTGCACGAATCCGACTCGCACTTGACCGATTTTTTTTGCTTCCGCCCTACCTGTAACCGACGCTGCCCTACCTCAAATTTGACTCTAGCTACAGCCCTGCGTATATATGTATTTGTCGGGAATTTAGAAATCTCATGAAATGTCGGGAGAATCCAGGCGATTCCCGACCATCTGGCAAATCTACGCGGGCCACTGATGAAATCCCCGCGAGCCGCAGGTTGAGTATAGCTGGGCTAGAGTCAACCCCACCAAATAACGTAGGTCAGCCATCTGCAAATTCAATTTCATAGACTATAGAGTGTCAAGATTTCAGCGTGAGAGAAGGATAATATTGTTACGGTACATGGTATACGGACACGTGGTCTATCTAGCGACAAACCAGCGAAGCTTACCGAGGGAGCACAGGCAACATAAATCCCCTACTCAATACTAGATGGCATCAGGTGCGCAAGTACATACTCGAACCTTCTAGAAAGGTCCAATGTTTGTTTACGTGTTTACCGTTTATTTGTTAGCGTGTTTACGTGTTTTAATTTAGACCTTATGACTGAGTCCATAAGGTCTAAATTAAATTCAACTTACTGCACTTATCGTAAGGACGGCAGTTTTATTGTGGTACATGCCCGAGCCTCCTAGACAGTTCCCATGGTTGTTTACTTGTTTACGTGAATCGGGAAATTTCTGGAATTCGTCTCGCCATATAAAAAGAGCCGCAGGCAGGCCCGGCAAGTCAGTTCGATCTGAGCGATCTTCGAGGCGACAACAAGTGATCAATAGTGAGTGAACCAGTGAAACCTGCGACTTGGCTACGACCTAGGACAGTGCTTAGTGATTGGACCTAGTGATTAGTGTTTGGACTTAGTGCTAAGTGTTGTGACCTAGTGTTTAGTGCAGTGTTAATAAAGTCTTCAAGAGAGTCACCAGGTCTTTCTCTCCAAATCCTCGAACCCTAGCACGTAACAATATGTATATCGGCGATTTGTGCAGCTGTTAGCTATATTGTATGTCACTAGAGGCGCTGTTTCGTGTGTGAAGTCAGTAGTGACACAAAAGCAAAACACTCGGCACTCTAAGCCCCAATTTCACCAACGACTGTTAAAGTTAACGCTCGAATTAGTATCACGTTACCTCTTTCATTTTCCTTATGAATGAAAGAGAAGACATGACATTTTAACAAGCTGTTAACACTAACATACGTTCGTGAAATTGGGGCTAAGTATCTGAATATGTAATTCTGATACGTTGACAACGGCGGTTGTCACTTGTCAACAGCAAAAACGGATTTGCGCGTTGCCACTTGCCAGCTATGTTGTTAACGTGTTGTAAACCACAGTGTTGAATGGATTTTGCGTGCTGACAACCTCCGTTGACAACCGTGTATCAGATACTTAATGGGTATTAAACTAATAATGGTATTTCTCGAAGGAAGGAACAATCATGGTCTGGCAGCCGCTTAACCTGTCGAGCGCGTGTCCGGCCGACTCGCACCTCACCGCGTGCTCGCCTTTCGGCTTCGTCTACCTTAACCTGCTGGTGCAGCTGTACGGGGGTCCTGTAGACCGGGGTCACATAAACCGGGGTCACATTGACCAGGCTCACATAGACCGGGGTCACGATGACCCGGGGCTGGACGCGGAGTTTGACTTCATAGTGGTGGGGGCAGGTGCAGCCGGTTGCGTCGTCGCCAATAGATTGTCCGCTAACCCTAACTGGAAGGTGAGTAATAATTAATAAAGTTACAACTTACAAGTTAAAGGTTACAACTTACAACCAATAATAATTGTTTGCTCAAGCAGTGAACGATAATGTATTTTTCAGGTACTTCTGCTGGAAGCCGGCGGCGAACAGCCTGAAGTGACTCTAGCTCCAGGTCTACCTCCCCCTCTCATAGGCTCCAACATCGACTGGAACTTCCGCACGCAGCCCAACGGGAGGAGCTGCCTGGCCCTCCCGGGAGGACAGTGCAAGTGGCCTGTGTGAGCAGATATTTTGTAAATCGTAATTCGTAACGATTCTAGAGTCTAGACCAACTTTATACGACCACAGAGATGATTAACTTTAATTAAATGAGTTGAGTCAAATTCTTCGTTTAAATATTATTATAAAGTGCTCCAAGGCTTTAAATGAACGTGGACGAGGCGCTGCTGGTAAAGGAGAACTGTCAAAAATGACTTTTTTTGTACGATAATAGCGTTAGTTCCTTTTCTCGCCACGTTCATTTAAAGCCTTGTCGAGCTGTAATTATTTAGTGACACACAACACAATAGGTACCTACCTTGAACAAGACAAAGATTTTTAGTCGAGCAATCGCCAATCGCCAACGTCCATTATCCATACGACCATACCACATGATACCACGTTGAATACACCCGCGGTTCTCGTCCGATCACCGAAGTTAAGCAACGTCGGGCGCGGTTAGTACTTGGAATGGGGAATACCGTGTGATGTTGGCTTTTCTTTTTTTTTTCGTTGGAAAACTTACAGGCTACAGCGCTCTACTAAATAGTAACTGTTTTAGTAACTAGGAAAGTAATTTTTTCAACCACTTTATAATAATTATTAGAATTTTATACTTATATGTATTTGTTTCTATTTCAGGGGTAAATCGCTAGGTGGCTCGACCGTTATTAATGGATTGGTGTATATTCGCGGCAACAGGGAAGACTTTGACAATTGGGCCAGGCTGGGGAATTCTGGGTGGAGCTATGAAGATGTAAGTTTGTTGAATAATTAGTAATTACATAAGTTGCCCTAAACCTAAAACTCGTTTAGTTAGTCCATGTTTGGTAGGTCCATGAAAAAATAAGTAAATAAAACGTTTTGAAATAAATGTCATTAAAAGTTTTAAACGTTCTACAATCGTTTTACGGCCGTTCCCAATATTTGATCTATCTCTGGTTTTGCCCTACTAGAGATAGAAATAGCTCACAATTGACTTAAAATATATGTATCTAATGTCTAATGTGAGCTATTCCTATCTCTAGTAGGGCAAAACCAGAGATAGATCAAATATTGGGAACGGCCGTTAGTAAATAGAGAGTCTTGGCAGCGCGGCGTGCACACGTCACACGATATTCGCAACGGCAAGGTCGCATCTGTTGCCATTGATATATTTTGATACCGGTGTTTTTGTTTTGATATTAATTAGTATATTAGTTTTTAAAAATGCCGCGAGCGTTGGGTACCGTTTGGGAACATTTTTGGTGTTGTGCGAGACTAACCGTAAAAAGCATGTGACGTGTAGTTAATAATAAATAATAATATAATAAAAAGCCCTTTTATTCCATATTTTTACAGTGTTTAAATGTTCTACATTAGTGTTAGTATTTATTTTTCTAATATTATTAGTTATAATTAGTGTAAGTATAGATTACTATTTAATATGGACCCCAGTTTGGGTAAAGGCCTCCTCCATCTTCTTCCACAACTCCCTGTCCTTGCCTGTCTTTATCCAGTCCTTTCCTGCTATGCATGTTATCTCATCAGACTACAGTTTTATTTGTCTACCAAAATTCCTTTTCCCCTCTGGTCCTTTCCATCTTGTAGCTTCGATAGTCGACCGCTTGTCTGTATAACGTGAGATATGTCCAGCCCATCGCAATTTTAGTAGAAGTGCGTGCTTTAGAGCATCGGTGAGTTTAGTTTTTTGACGAATACTTTCACTTTTTTGTATATTTCTAATTTTCAACATGCTTCTTTCCATTGATGATTGGCTGCATTTAATTTTTTGTTTGACTTTGCTCGTAAATACCCAAGTTTGGCAACCATACAGCAAACAGGGTAACAAACATGTATCGTATATCGTCTTTTTCATGTGTAAGCTGTACTTCCCTTTTAGGGTTTCTTTTAATGCCCAGAATTTTCTCCAAGTTGTGTTAATTCTTCTTGTTACTTCTTCTTCGTTACTCGATGTTTTAAATGAAATTTGCTTCCCCAAATAGATGTAGTCATTAACGTATTCTATATTGTTATTTTTGATCACAATTGGGCGGTCACGATAATTAGTTAAAATTTTAGTTTTGTTCGCGTTAATTTCTAGGCCAATTTTAGAGCTTTCGTAGTCGAGTGATCTCATCATATCCTCTAAATCTTTTGCAGTTTCAGCTATTATGACAATATCGTCAGCAAACATGAGATGGTTTAAGTATCGTCCATTTATATGTACTCCTTTATTTTTCTAGTCTAGTTTTTTAAAAATATTTTCAAGTACTGGTATCAACAGTTTTGGGGATAGGGGATCACCCTGCCTAACTCCTCGTTCTATATTTATTTCGTCACCTCTTGTTTCTAATTTTACTCTGCTTATACTGTGTGTATAAATATATTTTAAGATGTTAATGTATTTATAATGGATATTTGATTCTTGCAGTGCGTTCCAGATTGAGCTGTGACTAATAGTGTCGAAAGCTTTACTGTAGTCAATGAAGGCCACATACAGGGGTCTATTGTGTTCTCTGTATTTTTCTATTATTTGTTCTAATGTCTGTATGTGGTCCATTGTGCTAAAAACTGATCTGAAACCCGCTTGTTCTTTAGGTTGTTCTTTGTCTATTTCGTCAGCTATCCTCTTTAGAATAATGGATGAAAATAATTTGTATGTACTTGCTAGCAGGCTTATAGGTCTATAATTTCCTATATCCAAGGGGCGTCCTTTTTTGAAGAGCAGAATAATGTCTGATGTACACCATTCTTTTGGAACTTTTTCCTCGTCTAGTATCTTAATAAACAATTATGTAAAATGGTAGGTTAAGATAGGTGCTCCTATTTTGAGGGCTTCGTTACATATTCCGTCTGGTCCAGGACTCTTCTCAGTTTTTAACTTTTTTATACGTTCGTTAACCTCTGAGTTGTCAATTGGTCTAATTATGTCGGTTGTATTTGTGTGAGTTGTTTCAAAATATATAGTGTCAGTGTTATTATGTTTCTTGTAAAGATTTTTGTAGAATTTTGTTGCATTATTTATTACATCTTTTCTTGATTTTGTTTCCTGTGAATTATGTTCGAGTTTTTGTATCCATGATTTGTGCGTAGTTAATTCTTTATAGGCTCTTTTTGCGCTTCTAAAATTGTTTATGTTTCTTGAAATAGTCTCATGTCTGTGCTTGTTATAGTCTTTTTGGATTGATCTATTAGTCTCTTTGTATAGTTTACTAAGTTCTGTTTTCATTTCCTTTGTTTTATTTTTTGTCAGTAGTAGTTCCGTGCGTCTTTCTATAAGTTGGACAGTTTCTTTAGTAAGAATATTATGTTGGTGAGGATGTTCTTTATTTTTGCATTTTAAGCTCTCGGTTATTCCTTTTTCTAGAATATTATAATATGTTTGAATCTCAATTCTATCTGTTTCTATATTTTCTATATGTGCTTGTAGGTTATTAATGTAGCTTTTGATTTCTGTTTCTGTCTTTGGGACATGAGATGGTGCTCTAAAGGATTTTCTGCTCTTTATTTGACGACCTAAAAGTAGTGTTGCTCTCCTTAATCTATGGTTAGAAGGAAATTTGAATTTGTTAATTACCTCAATATTAGTTATAAGTTTATGGTTATTTATCATTACTAGAGATCGCCCAATGGTCGAAATTCGACCTTACTTGCAACGACATTAGGACTACCTATATTTTGAAAAATATTGACTTCATCATAGTTTTTTTCAATTCTTGTCTCTTGGACTCAGCTGCTCAGACTGGCCGTTAATTAAATAAAAAAAAAAAACAATAATCCATTTTCAATTTGTCAACTTGTTGTCAACAGACTTCAACCATAAATAAAAGAGTATAATTCGTATGGGGCGCATATATAGGCTTGTGACTCAAAAATCTGTCATTTTCCTAGTAGTAGCACAATAGACATATCATTCTGTCTACTCTGGTAGTAGTGTCGTAGAGTGTGTAACGTTTTATTTGTTAAAAATATATATGATAAAAGCATAATTTAAAAATAATATTAGCTCGATGCACTCCTTCACCATATAAACCATATAACTGTGCGAAATTTCATGCACCTACGTTTCCCCATTTTTCGTAAAAAGGGTTACAAAGTTTTTCTCTCACGTATTAATATATAGATATTATCTATTTCATTCTAAGTATTTTAATCGGGTGATAACCATGTCCATCTGCGACTCTCCTTCTTTTTAAAGAAGGAGTTCATTATTGACAATTTATGTTGATAAGCAAAGCTTAACAGACGTTCACCTCTTTCATTGCACATCCCATACCCATATTTTCCCATTACTGGGTAGTAGTCTGTTTTTGGGCAGCCTAATTTGGCATTGAAATCTCCCATTACTATGATCTTTCCTTTAGCCATAGTATGAGCATCTTCAATGTTCTTGTAGAATTTGTCTATTTCTTCCTCTGTTGAACTTTCAGTAGGCGAATACACTTGGATTATAGATAAGGTGAAGCATTCAAATTTTAATTGTAAAAGGGCTACCCTTTCAGAGATTCCTGTAAAGTTTGTAATGTTGTTCTTATATTTTTTCTTTATGAGAAATCCCACTCCTAAACTAAAAATAAAGTCACTGTACTCTTCGATATTACAACCAGTTCTACGGACTTCCGCGAGACCCAGGATGTCCCAATTAATGAATTTTAGAGCATTAGTTAACTCGAGAAATCGTTCTGTAGATGCAAGTGATCTAACATTATAAGTGCATATCTTTAGGGTTGGTTTGGTGTTTTGGTCTATATTTTTCTTTGGCGACAAATCGTGTTGGAGAATGTTTTATTTATTTTATTTTTGGGTTCATGTATAATATTTTCCGGTGGCTGATGATAATATCCTATGAATTCTATTCTATTCCTCATAACGTCAAATGCATTTAAACGGTGCTTTTTAGTTATCGATTGTTGTTTGTTGGAGTTTTCTTCTGCATTTGGCGAGGTTGACATTTTCCTTTTGGGTCCAATATTGTCAGGTTTTCCCTATTTGATAACTAGCTTGTCGTACTTAATGTATGCAAAATTGCCTTTCTTGCGTTTTTCTTCTAATTTTGGCTGTAATTTTTTTCTCGTCTCGATGACTTCTTTTGGGTGGTCGTCTGACACATATATGTTTTTTAATTTCTTTTTATTTACCATTATCTCGTTTTTCTTCCAGAAGTTAACGAATGCGAGGATTGGTCTTTCCTTGCTATGCTCTGTATTGTTTTTCCCAATTCTATAAATCATGTTCACGTCCCTGTCTTCTAATATAATGTTACGTGCTAGGGTTCGAGGATTTGGAGAGAAAGACCTGGTGACTCTCTTGAAGACTTTATTAACACTGCACTAAACACTAGGTCACAACACTTAGCACTAAGTCCAAACACTAATCACTAGGTCCAATCACTAAGCACTATCACTGTCCTAGGTCGTAGCCAAGTCGCAGGTTTCACTGGTTCACTCACTATTGATCACTTGATGTCGCCTTGAAGATCGAATTGACTTGAGACGAATTCCAGAAATTTCCCGATTCACGTAAACAAGTAAACAACCGTGGGAAATTTCTAGGAGGCTCGGGAATGTACCACAATAAAACTGCCGTCCTTGCGATAAGTGCAGTAAGTTGAATTTAATTTAGACCTTATGGACTCAGTCATAAGGTCTAAATTAAAACACGTAAACAAACATTGGACCTTTCTAGAAGGTTCGAGTATGTACTTGCGCACCTGATGCCGTACCGTAACAATAATGTTAAAGTCTTCTTTAAATTTCTTTTTTATTATTTCAATTAGACTGGTAGTGGATTTTTCCGTTTCTTTTACTCCATATATAATTAAGTTATTCAATCTTTTATGTTTTTCAAGATTGTATATTTTTTCTTTTAATTTCTCATTTTCTGACCTTAATTCCTGCATTTCTAGTCTAAAAGGAATTAATTTCTCATCAATTCGTGTCATTATGTCATCAGTTTGTTTCGACATTTCTATTTTCATTTGGGCTGAAAAAGGATTGAAGGTTCTCCATTTTATATTAATTTATATTTGCGTGAAATGGAGTGTAATCTTGTGTACGTAGCTTATAAAGCCGTTGTGTTGGTAGCAGAGAAATAAGCCGATTATTTTGGTATGTCAACACTGACTGGTCTTGTCAACTTCTGTATCTATGGCACAGATTAATTAGTGTATCATCTATGGTCTATACTTAGCTGATGGATAGGTGACCAGTGACAGCACAAAAGGGGTACAGTTATCTATACTAATATTATAAATGCGAAAGTATCTCTGTCTGTCTGTCTCGCTTTCACGCCAAAACTACCGAACCGATTGTAATGAAATTTTGTATACAGATAGTCTAAAGCCTGAGAAAGGACATAGGCTACTTTTTTACTGGAAAAAAGCGTTGTAAGGGGGTGAAAATGCGTAAATTTGTTCAAATTAAGTTAGTTCCACAAATTCATAATAGATAGCGCCGTGCGTCTCTTACATCGCGCTAACGCTTGCCCAAAAGTCTTTCTATAAGAGGTGGTATTATTTTCGATTGTTATTTCCCTTTTTTACGTTATTAAATAAATCAGTACTTTATCTATGCAGTGAGCCAGTTACATAACCTTATACCAGAGTAGACAGAATGATAATGTCTATTGTGCAATGAGTTATGAACTTATGACTTATGAAGTTATGACAGACGAAGACAAACGCTGTGTAAATACGGCTTTGCCTACATATTATTGTAATACTGTGGGCCCAGCGTTGCCAGACGTCCCGATTTTTCCATCAAAATTAAATTTAGTTTAATTAAATTAAGCGTACTACGAAACCGTTTTGAGACTCAAACAATCGGCTGAAATTATTAATTGTAAATAAACGACTAAAAAAATCTTAAGTCTTAACCATTTAACGTAGTTCGAGCTTTTACAATTTAGTCAGTAAAATATCAACCATAAAAAGTTTTTATGCACAGAACGATGAAGATAGATAACTTGGTGATATAGGTGATCAACAGGCTACAGCCTTGCTACAGCCTACAAAAATATGTAATTAATCTAAGTCTATGCTTACTACTTACCAAATGTAATTTCATATTTCATCCGTATTGCAGGTGTTGCCATTTTTCAAGAAGTCCGAAAGAAATCTGAATATAGAAGGTCTCAATCGGGTTTACCATGGAGTAGACGGAGAGGTTCCGGTCGCAAGGTACCCGTTTATAGACTTACCGTCGATATTCGCGACCGAAGCTCTGAACGAGATAGGTCTCCCTCTGACAGACTACAACGGACCTAGACAAGAGGGAGTCATGCAAGCTCAAAACACACAGAAAAACGGAGAGAGAGTATCAACTTATTCTTCTTTCATCCATCCGATACGACACCAACGAAGGAACCTGATAATAAAAACATATTCTGAGGTTTTTAAGATCCTCATCAACAGACATAGGAGAGCGTATGGCGTGCAATATAAGCGCAATGGTCAAGTATTCACTGTGTTCGCTAAAAAGGAGGTAATCGTCAGTGCTGGTGCTGTGATGTCCCCTAAATTACTGATGTTGTCCGGTATAGGTCGAAGAGCACATTTGAGCAGTCTAGGCATACCAGTCGTAAGCAATCTCGCCGTGGGCGAAAATTTACAGGATCACGTTTCGTTTAACGGCGTTGTTATAGCTTTACCAAAAAATTTGAGTACTTTAGTCACAGAGGAAGAAATGCTAGAAGAAATTTTTGAATATAAGCAGATGAAAATCAAAAACGGTCCTCTGTCGGGCAGCGGGCCGATCAATACGATCGGATTTTTCAGGTCCAATCCTGATCTCGTAACACCAGATTTGGAGTACCAAATGGGCCAGCTTAACTTCTGGAGGGAATACATACGCGAGCCCATAGCTTACGGGGGTGTGGAGATATTCCCTACGTCCTACTACGACAGTATACACACGAGGACGATCAATTTAGTACCAAAAAGTAGAGGATACGTCTTCCTAAATGCTTCCAATCCATACGGACCGCCAGTGGTGATCCCGAACTATTTGGGCGATCCCCGAGACTTTGTACCGTTGCTGAGGGGTGTTAGGATTTTACTTTCCATCGAAAATACGAGAGTCTTTAAGTCCAGTGGAGCATATTTTGTTAAGGAACCCCTGCCGGCTTGTAGGGAGTTTGTCTGGGGCACAGATGAGTATTTCTATTGCCTAGCGACCCAGTACACCAGAGCGGTGTACCACTACGGTGGTTCTTGTAAGATGGGTCCAAGATCTGACCCCAAGGCGGTGGTCGACAATAAGCTCAGGGTGTACGGTGTCCGCGGCCTCAGGGTCATAGACGCCTCCATAATGCCCGTCGTATCACGTGGTAACACCCAGGTACCCACTATCATGATCGGAGAAAGAGGAGTCGACTTCGTCATCAAATATTGGAAGAGATTTGAAAACTATAATTGGTTTCAATTTGAGAATTGATTTTTATTAATTAAAGCTTTGGTTTCTTATCTTATTTATTTACCTACTTACTTCTTTAACTGTTTTATTTATTTATTTATACTTTTTGCACAATGTACAATGGCGGACTTAATGCCATAGGGCATTTTCTACCAGTCAACCGTTGGGTGGTAGCAGAGACAAAACTAAAAGACACAGGTGCTTCCTGTTTAGAAAAAATAACAGACATTCAAGAAATAAATAATGAAAATATATATATACAATAAATACTAATAAATACAATAACAAATACTAGGCATTCTATATATATGAAGTTACACAATATATATTTATTATTTACAATATACTAATACTATTATGGCGATATTATATATAACCAATACTATACAATATATACATTATACATATTATTATACATATACATAAGTTCATACATACGTCCAAATAAGACACTGAGTAACGTATACTGTATTATACTTATGATTCTGGATATTTATTTAGATAGAGCAGCCGGACTCTACGTTTAAACGTATCTCTGGTTGGGCTTAACCTGATTTCCGGAGGTAGGGCGTTCCACAGTAAAATAGCCTGGACCTGGAAGGAAGAATGGACTAGACTGGAGCGATGAAGTGGGCAACGGAGACGCGCATTATTTGAGGAGCGGAGGGTGCCTCCCGAGCGGAGGGGACTGTTGATCATGAGTTGGAATAAAATAAAGTTGAAAATCCCATAAACCTTTCCAATTTTTCCACCAAAGTCCTAAGACACAAATATTTTTATTATTAAGTACATTACTATTTGAAAAGAACTCGTTTATTTTCAATTTTCCAATTTTAGATGGTACTAGATGTCCCGCGCGGCTTCGCCCGCGTAAATTAGAAATTTTACAGAATCCGTAGGTACATTTTCCCATAAAAAATATTTCCCCCGTTTTTCCCACATTTTCCTGAGTTTCTTCTGTCGTATTAGTCTTAGAGTAATAATATAATATAACCTTCTCGATAAATGATGAGTCTTACTCGATAAATGATCTATCTAACACTGAGATAAGTTTTTAAATCGGACCTGTAGTTTCTGAGATTGACGCGTTCAAGCAAACATACTCTTCAGGTTTATAATATTAGGTAGATATAGATTTTTTTTAATTATCGCTTGACAAACTCGAGTCTCGATCTAAAAGACTATGAAATGGTATAATATGGTAGTGATGATGATGATGATGATGATGAAGAATGTAATTTGCATAGTAGCATATGCTTTCTGTTCTTAAAACAACGCCGAAACTCCCAAACTTGTAAAGTCTCAAATCAAATCTATAAAGAATCAGGAATTCTCTCAGCACCCTCCGAACCACGGTATACCAGGTATATCTCGGTGCAAAATCTTACTTGTTGGCAGCATATGCTTAGAATACTTCTCACGAAACCGAAGTCACCATATGTTTCCCTATAAGTTTTGAGGAGTTCCCTCGATTACTTATGGATCCTTCATCAGATCACCACTTTTCTGAATATAATACCAAATTGGGATGATACCCTATATACCAAAAGAAAAATTTTGAAAATCGGTTCACAAACGGCGGAGTAATCGTTGAATATAAGAAAACGAACATAACACCTCCTCCATTTTGAAAGTCGGTTAAAATTGTAGCCTATGTGTTATTTATTTAATATTTTAATCAGCACATGAATTGAATAACAAATTTTTTTTCAAATTAATCGTAGCACCATCTGCCAGGACAAACTAAAATTGAAATAGAATAATATTGAATGCGATGATAGCGCCGTCCGCCGGATCTAATGTAAAACATTCCAAAATCAACAACTCCTTATAAATAAGAAATTAATTGAAAAAACATTTTCCAGTAGACTAAACTGTAAATCTAAACCATTCTCGAATCTCCACGAACACACACAAAAAATTTCATCAAAATTGGTCCAGTCGTTTAGGAGGAGTTCAGTCACATACACACGCACACAAGAAATATATATATTAAGATTTAAGCCTCAAAACATTTTAGTTAAACCCAAACAAAAACCTTTCCATCGGGACTAGGGACACATAGACACATCTTAGGAATTGTCCCAAATCCTTCCCCAAAACTTTCCAGTCGTGGGCGTGGTACGGTGGGCCAATACAATCTCATTACGTGCAGTGACGTCGTCTGTGATATAATTAGATCTGTTTAGACATCAATCATGGGAGGTCGTTGTTACTACGACGCGTCTGCTTAGTACTGCGTAATAGGCTGGTTTGTATTATATTATAGATTTCTGATCAAAATGAAATATAATAGCTTAGGATAATTCTCTAAATTAGCAGGATCTAATCTGTTTGTAAATCAACGTGACCTAAATAAAACATGATTATTGCTTCATTGTCTACATGCGTTAGCGTAAATAAGCAATATGAAAATAAAGATACTTCACTCTATTTTACCATGCAGTGTAAGGATTTACAAGAAGAATCATTAAGAATCTAAAGCATTTTATTAAGTATTTACAATCTTCTCAACATGAATATTTAAAATGCTCATATTATGATTTCAATGATCGAAGCATTCAAATCATAAATATTATGAATCTTAAGTAAACGTAAAAGGTATTGCAACAATAAAACAAATCAATACTATGACAAAGATTTTATTAGTAATTGTTAATTACGTATCCAATTTACAAAACTATAAAAGTTCTTATAAAAATTCTCTTATCACATGGTTATTGTAGACAACATTACAAATTACTAATTATACACTTGTATAATTGTTCCTTAACAAGCCATCATGGCGATCATCAATATATTTATCTCCAGTAAATACAAAGAAACTTCCTCTACCGTTTTCTAGTGTTTTACAGCTCTTAGATTACTCGCTATACAAAACAAGGTCTCGAAGGACCGAAGATAATTCAAGCTAACACTAGATGACGCTAAACGCCGAAGCGGCGCGAAACTGAAACCAACATAATGTTGTGGTCAGAAATAATCTTTTTCCAATATTTTTTCCTGTAAGTCTTCACTTGTCCGGCAGCTTGACGACCGGCATTTGAGCAGTGCCCCACTTGGACTCGCAGTAGTCGATCAAATCTCTCTCCGACTCTGATAGCAGTGAGAAGTCAATTTCTTGACTGTCAGTAAAGGGGTCTGCGTACGGATAGTGCACTAATATGCAGCTGAAGTCTAAAGGTGTTTTGCAAAACCCGAGAATTTTCTTGAGCTTCACTTCTGAATCAACCTGGAACCAAGAAAAGGGGAAATTAGTTTTATTGATCAAAATTAATGCTTTCAATGTCTGATCTAAAAAACGAAGTAAATGCAAAAATATTAAAAATGAAAATGAAAAAAAAAATAACTTAAGTATTTTAGAAGTAGAAATTAAAATTGCGAAATTTATTTCTTATGAACCAAATATTCATAGAGCTATAGTAATAGTAAATGATCCTTACCTTGATGACGTAAATGTCGTTTTCGACACAGAAGGCCTGCAGCAGCACCTCCTGCATGTGAGTAGCACTGTCCCCGGGAGTCGCCTCCGTGGTCACACAGAACAAGGCACCCTCGCAGTTCTTGGACAGATGCTGGATGGCGGGAAGAAGGCCGATTGTAAGCCTCTTCTCCACCGCTGCTCGTCTGAGCATCGACCTGATGCACTGGCTCACTGGGCTGGAAAGAAAGAAAGACATCATTATCAGCTTTGCTTCAAATGTTTTAATGGTCTAAAAAAGGACTTGGAAGGTCCCAAGAATAAAAAATTTCTAGATCCTTTTTAACTCTTGTTGGCTGGTTAGGTCTTACCGATTTCGTATTTTTATTTTCTCAACGTTAACCCAATAATGTTTGAAGGGCTTCCGTAATGGTATTTAGAAAGTGGGATAAATTACTCAACAATTATTCAGTCTTGGGTAAAAGTTTGTTATTCGTATTAGCCGGGTCTTAAATATTTACCTTTTAGCAGTGACTCCGCTGAAAGTCTCCATTTTTGCAGGTACCACAGAATCCTCGTACATTTTGGATTTTAGATTCACACTTTTCAGATTTTCACTAATTTTTATAACCTTATTCCACTGGTTTGGAATGTTCGGCTTCACTTTATTCACTTCAATAAATCACTCCAATTCTGTTATCAGCACTTTAGTATATCCTGAAGTTATGTCACAATAATTTCACAAGTTAACTTTGAGCGCTAAAATATCGAGCGTCAGTTGCGTTGAGAGTTCAGTTGTGGATTGTGGGGGGCGCGGCGTGCCGCTGACTTTTATTAACGGCGTGACGCATGCGCGGGTTTTGCGCGGTGTTTGCTTGTGTGCGTGGCGCCGAGTCAGTTTCGGAAGAGTTTCCTCGAAATTCTCCCGTGTGTGGGGCTGTATTGTAGTATATACTTGTGTCTGTGTGCATTTCACCATTGAATACAGCGGCGTGCTACAGGTCGCAACGTGTTCGGTGAGTGTCCATTTTATCAGGGCCTTCCCCTCCCCCCTGAACTCGTACAAACAAAGGCGACGCAGGGGAACGTACACAGAAGCGCGGGTGAAGGTTATAAACCGCGTGTTTGTGTGAGTGCGTTTTATCCGCTCGCTTTGGAATTCCCGAGTCGTTTGGTTTTGTTAGGAAATTTAATTTTACTCAAGTGGGTTATTTAGCGGATACATAGTTAACGATTGCATCCTGATCTTGTAACTATGGGCTTTTTACAACTCATGTAGCCAAGCCCTTGCCATCAAGCTGATTAGGGGTTTTCTGCAGATAACTCTTAACTAAGTATAAACTTTGCGACCAAGATGTCTGGATGGTTATTGTTATTTTTATTAGGTCATTACTAAAATACTCTAGAGCATTTCTATTATGACCTGCTCCCGGAATTTCCATTTTTAAATGTCCTACTTTTGACCCCATTGTCTCCAATACTGGGAAGTATATAAACCAAAGTGTTAACAGTGCAGTTAATATTTTATGATTTCTTAGTATAGTGTTAACTGATTTAACGTGATATTATTTAACCCAGATTATTACTTTTCCTCATTTTCAGCAATTCAGTTTTTAATTATAATTTCAGATAACGTTTTTGAACATTTTCTTTACCAGCACAGATAAAATTAATGTAATTAATCTTAGCGGTCATGGCAGCTGGTATCTGCTTATCATGTTACCACAATCACGCTAGAAGCGTGCTGCTGATAAGATATATCATATAACATTTAAACTACTTCGTTACATTTGTCTTTATTATCGGTATAATGAACCACATCATTATATTGTCACATGATACAAACATGACCTTAGAACAAACAATGGACGAATTTCATACCTTAAGCCTTAAGCGCATTTTTACTACACTTGAACCGTTATATAAATAGGTATAATAATTAAAAAAAATAGTAAGTTTGAGTCACCTCGAAACAGGAGCTCTAATGTGGTTTATTGCCACATGTTATGACATGACACGTGGCTGTAACCACATGTACAATTTCCTCAACTTCGAGCTTATCGAACTCATCCTATTGACAGATTAATAACATATTTTGATGTCGTTTGTCTGTTGTGCAATTAATGCAACATTATCAGTCACATGCAGGTTCAATGCTCGTCCGTTGGCCCCATCACCCATGCGCATGGCGTTGTTTCGTGTTCATGATCATGACATTCATGATATTGTCGTATATTTTGTGTTATGTAAATGTTTGACCTTAGTCCCTTTGTTTTGTACCTCATACCGTATTTTAGGTACGATTTTACGCTCCTTATTATTGAAATCTTTTTGGTAGCAACTACTTACCTTCAAGAAAAGAGCGTATTCCCTCTTAAAAGGCCGGCAACGCACCTGCAGCTCTTCTGATGTTTAGAGTGTCCATGGGCGACGGTAGTTGCTTACCATCAGGTGACCCGTTTGCTCGTTTGTCCCCTTATTTAATAAAAAAAAAAAACTTAAACATCTGCTTTTTTATCGAGTCATTTCTGACCATTCTCTATTTTTTGGAAATTGGTGATGTAGATGTCCTAACATTCGAATGTTACGACATCTACATCATTTCATCGCAATTAATTGCATTTTTTGCCTTACTTATGGCATGGTCTTGTAATTTGTTGCGGTCCTAAGAGTACAAGAAACTTTGTAAACGTGTGGAGATTTTCTCAGTTCAACAACTTACATATTAATGCCGGAATGCTTGAACTGAATGTTATTGTCTGCACCTGCTCGAAGGGTTAGGAAACCCTCAAGGTTTGCTCAGGAGGTGAGTAAGGTATTGATCGGTTGAAGGTCGCGAGTTCTGCCCGCCCTTGACCGAGGTTATCAGCGGAAATCCATTAGGCCTTCGTAGTTCACTGGAACACTCATTTCTCGGAGTCATAGCTTATACACTTCATTGGAATCAATCTGATTTCGATTGGCATATACATAACAGTTTTGGGAACAATAATTAGTAGTTGATTACCATGTAATTACTAATTACTAATTGATCGATTAGTTGGTAGCTAATTGGCAATTTGTCCAAAGAGGGATCCATCCATAACGTTCCGTGACGTTTTATAAAAAAGGAAAAAGTAGTCTTCTCAGGAGCTGAGGAAGGCATTAGGAGTATCTCACTACTTCCTATTACATTAACTTGATATGATATCGAATAATATAAATTATGAATAATATTGATGAGTTATGGCAAGGCGCGTGGCAATTGTGGATTTGGTATTGTATATTGGTAAAGGTAACATTATACTTTGTATATTTTATTTTGTACTTTAATATGGTGACTCGATAATAATGTTTAGTGCCTGCTTGTATCATATTTAACACCTTATCACCATTCACCAGCCAAAGAGCATCTTTATAACTCCAAAGTTATAAAGATGATCTTTGGCTCGGTCTGTAAAACCCAATAACCTGAGTTTATGTTTAAAGTTTTTAACATTTAGCCTTTTTCAAATTTTTCAGAAAAGCGGTATCATACGCTGCATTATATGTATCAAAAACGCAATCAATCAATGATAATAACTGCAATAAATCATAATAAACAAGGTTTAGCCATTTATTGCATAATGATGGCATAATGTTTGTGTAGTGCACTCGATGTCGATGTCGCCAGTCGCCACGCTGACAGACAATACGTGGCAGTCACGCGCTCGCCTGTTTGTTTAACACAACTAATAGATAATATTGCATTATCAACTAATCTAATACCTAAACATATACAATGTGTAACAAAAATAAGTGATAATTGGAGAGTTCACTGTGAAAGTAGCAGCGCTGAAAGACAAATTTTTTTTTCACTCGTGACGCTAGGGCCCTTGCCCATACAAATGGGCAAGGGCCCTAGCGTCACGAGTTTCCCCATACAAAAGTGAAAAAAATTTTTGGTCTTTCAGCGCTGCTACTTTAACAGAGTGCAGTGCAGTGCTACAAGGAACACGTACACACCCTAAAGTATTATCACTTATGTTTGTTACACCCTGTAGTGGTGGTATTATTAATACCAGATTTTTTTTATTACAAAATATAATAAAAAAATCTGGAGTCTTTCGTTTGTTCTATATAATACTAGCTGTTGCCCGCGACTTCGTCCGCGTGGACTTCAGTTTATAGCATAGACATAATATATACTGTCGTAGTTTATAGCGCGCGATGTCAACAAAATTGGTGTCAAAAGCATTTATAAAAAAAAACCCTGGTACCCCTTAAATCAAAACAGCTGTGCAGTGTGCACATAATTTTATGCCAAATTTTAAAGCTTATTTAGCCCCCCAATTACACAACTTTACCCATTAACTATTTATCTTTGATAGGTTTAAAGTTACGTCACTGTATATAATATAAAGTACTGACTTATTAAATAACGTAAAAAAGAAATAACAATCGAAAAAATCAAAACTCAAATATATTATGATGATACCACCTCTTATGGAAAGATGTTCGACAAGCGTTAGCGCGATGTAAGAGACGCACGGCGCCATCTAGTTAGAATTTTTGGAACTAACTTAATTTGAACAAATTTTCGTATTTTCACCCCCTTACAACCCTTTTTTCCAGTAGAAAAGTAGCCTATGTCCTTTCTCAGGCTTTAGACTATCTGTATACAAAATTTTATTACAATCGGTTCGGTAGTTTTGGCGTGAAAGCGAGACAGACAGACAGACAGAGATACTTTCGCATTTATAATATTATAGTATAGATGACGTTTGTACTTAGGTGTATTTTTTTAAATAATTTTGGAATTCTTCACAATCTACCCTCCCAAAATCTAATTTCTCAATGTTTTGAATAAAATCATATCGCCAGATGCAACATAACAATAATATTGTTATTTGTTACCGATGCCAAGGTCCAAACGAGATTCCTTAGACTGTGTCGCCCATCAAGTTTCAACACGTATGTTGGAAAACGCAAATTCACGATGATAACGGTGAATATTTCTTACGAAATACTCGTTTTATCTTACATACTTGATATACTGTATTCGATTATTAAATTATGCTTCTAGTAACTAAATATTTTGTAGCAGTTACCACGCTGATTAGAAAAATGGAGTTACGACAAGTGATTAGTGACGCAAGTTTTAATTAACTACTTTCTGGTTTATTTCATTTTAAATACTCACGTAATTCCATAACCTAAAATTAGTAAAGAGCTATTCTGTGGTACCACTTAGGTTTATCCACAAATTCTTCGTTACTGTTTCTTTATTTAGGTGACGCACAGTCTACAGGTGAAAGTATCACAGAGTGCAAGTCGCAACAGGGTGCATTCAATGCGATCAATATCTGAACGAGTACACATTTGTAGAATACTCAAGTCCACAAAGAGTCAAAGATTGACATCTCCTTACAATTATATTATGTTTAATGTTTATTTAGATGTAGCTATTCTGAATTTTCAGTTCCGGTTCTGGCCACCTGTGACCTGGTGCTTACTTGTGACTGTCGTCTTTTCGAAATGATAAAGTGCCGACTGCCGTACAACAATTAGAACCATATTATATTTCTCTTGTATTTATTACCTTTTTAAGGACTTTTCGCCGATCCTCTGCTAGCCTATTTTTTAAAGGACTTGTCTTCTTTCCTACAGCTCCGTTTATTTGCCATTGCTTGGTTTATATTCACTTATAAGTAAATATTTATCAAAACTGGACCAGAATAAATATTATTAAGTGATGATGTAAGGACTTTCGCTGGCTGGCTGGAACTTTACCGTTTTGCAGATTTCCAAAGCCAAGAAGAAATTTTATTGTTTGCGTATTATCCCGAAACGATAAGACTCAAAAACAGTTCGATAAGGCAGTTCCATGTAAAACAAGGTGAATCACGCATTTGGCACGCTTACCGCCTGCCGACCGCGCGCGCGCCTCCTAGTGATAAGTGATAACTATCTTAATATTCATTGACAAATTATGTTTAAATAATCATTATATTACTAGCTGCCCCGGCAAACATTGTTTTGCCATATAAAGTATTTCGCCCATATTATCTTACTAGCTGTTGCCCGCGACTTCGTCCGCGTGGACTTCAGTTTATAGCGCGCGATGTCAACAAAATTGGTGTCAAAAGCTTTTATAAAAAAAACCCTGGTACCCCTTAAATCAAAACAGCTGTGCAATGTGCACATAATATTTCATTTTTTAAACTTAAACTTTATATTTTATGCCAAATTTTAAAGCTTATTTAGCCCCCCAATTTTACCCATAAACTATTTATCATTGATAGGTTTAAGGTAACGTCACTGTATACAATATAAAGTAATGACTTATTAATAACGTAAAAAGAAATAACAATCGAAAAAAAATCGAAACCCAAATGTACGATGATACCACCTCTTACAGAAAGATGTTGGGCAAGCGTTAGCGCGATGTAAGAGACGCACGGCGCCATCTAGTATGAATTTTTGGAACTAACTTAATTTGAACAAATTTTCGTATTTTCACCCCCTTACAACCCTTTTTTCCAGTAAAAAAGTAACCTATGTCCTTTCTCAGGCTTTAGACTATCTGTATACAAAATTTCATTACAATCGGTTCGGTAGTTTTGGCGTGAAAGCGAGACAGACAGAGATACTTTCGCATTTATAATATTAGTATAGATTGAAGTGACTAATTAGATATTATGTCACCATGGCAACGTCCATCGCTATCCCATCGCACAAACAAAGGTCGCCGTCAGTCTCTAGTTGTAATAATTTATTGTTACTTATTTATTTAACAAATGCACTTAATAATAAAAAAGTAGCCAGTAGCTGATTCTCAGACCTACTGAATATGCATATTACGTAAGTACATAAATATTAAATTGATTTTGAATTTGAATTTAAATTTGGTAAAAATCAGAAGCCGTTTTGAAGGAGTACTTACGGTAACTAACATTGTGACACGAGAATTTTATACATAAGATAATAATTATAATATTATATGTTTTATTAACATTTTTAATGTAATTGTGAATATATCCCACAGTTTGTATATTGCAAAGCATTAATCATAACATTATTATGTGGTTACTTATAACCATAAACGGAAGTAGACGAAATATTACTTTTTATGGTCAATACTAAAATCATAGAATTAGAACGTTAGAAAAGGCATTTCATACAATCGTCAGCGCGAAAATGTGTCACCCTCGAAATGAGTGAGCTCACTCATCTGAGAGCAGTGTGCCTTAGGACGCGGTAACAGCCGGACGTGTTTAATTCATTAATTACCGCGTTGTTTTTCGCTACATTTCGCTCTAGAATGCCGTCGTGTGCCTTCCGAAAGTGCAGTAACAACACGAGGAATACAAATAAAGCCAAAGGTGTAATATTTCACACGTTTTATTACTAAGATTTTATTAATATTTAAATTATTGTCTTCCATTTTTAAGAGAAAAATCAAAGCGAAGCGTAAAATGAGCGAAAGAGAAAGTAGTATATGATATTACTGTAAGACAAAAAAGGAAGACAACATTTTCTCGATTCGATTAAAGCGTAAAATGAGCGAAAGAGAAAGTAGTATATGCTATTACTGTAAGAAAAAAAAGGACGACAATATTTTCTCGATACACATTTTGCATTCAAGAACATTCTACAGTTTTGACGGCATACGTCGTATCTAAGTATTTTGATATCGTTGACAAAAATAACTAAAACGGATGATTTTAAACAAACCTTTTTTGTGAGAGACGCAACGGCAGAAAAATCTAGTTTGAATATTATGTAGAACTTGAAGTCATTTCATGTCCTCTGTATAAGTTATAGCCTTATAGGTATAATTTCTTATCTACTACACATCATTACAGTGTTTTTATGTTAATTAAGGTCGAATTGTAGTAAATTATCTAAGTTTTTTCCATTATTATATTACGAGTTAATACTTCAAACATATCATTTTCCATAGCTAAAACTGCAATTCCAATCAAAGTACATAATATACAGTTTTATAAATAGTAACGTATCTAAGTACATACATGAGATAAGATTTTTATTGTCCTATTGCACTATTTGTTTTTTATCATATTATGTATGTATTTTATCTACTTATATGATTGTATTCGCAAGTATTTCACAACTTTATGAAAAGGATAGTTGTTTAACTAACTAACCCTAGCTGCAGCCTGCAACAGCAAATTGATAAGTAGGTATTACCACTTTTTTTATCCACTGGGGCCATCATTATTTGAGACTAAGTAATCCTGTTTTGTAATTTTTATTCTCTGTTTCATAAAGAGGAGTGATAACATAATATTTAACGCCGGATTAACCTAAACTATACAATTTTAGGTATTGTAATGGTTATCAAAACAGTGTTATCAGCTTTTTGTGTAGTGGGTGTTGGGTTGTACAGGGAATACCCATGTTCCTGTGATAAGGACATTGTGCTCGCACAACCCACAGGGACTTTCCCCATGTTGCCAACATTGATATGGGAAGTGTTCCATATTTATTTTATGCAGGCAAATAGTCTCAACAATAGAGCTAATAATTGTTAAAACTTAAAATAAACATTTTTAAAAACTTAACTTACGTCTACTTACGTGCAGTAAATATGGTGTGTAATATCAGAAAGTAGACAAAATCAAAGAATTTGATTCATAGTCTTTAAGCGGACTCACATCACCGTGCGGTGGTATAAGACTGAGCTTACTTAACCCAACTTAAAATTACCTCGGGTCTGCTAGGCCGTCTGCCTATGAATCAATTTCACATAGTACATCAACATTCTCCTCTATCTGCAAGATCATATTATGTACGTATCCTATATTAATCTGTTTTTCATGTTTCGTCAATTTCATGTCTATTTGTAAATTAACTTTTGGTATGTTTATCCATCCTTTCTAAAATCCCAATTTTCATATCAAACTTGTGCGATTTCAAATTCCGCTGATGCCTCATGTCCTAATTGTTTCCACACGAACTGCGTAAAAATCGTTCCTTTGATGACACATTCAATATTTACACTTCAAATTTCGCGGATTAAGTGTTTCTGGGTCAACGTGTGGCCGATAGTGGTGATGACTGAAACTGCAGGAGTTAGTCATCAATACTATCGGTATGCTACTGACCTAGTCGTGGCTGACTTATCAGTTTATCACTTTTAAACCTTAATGCCGTAGCAATAAGAGCGAAGTGTAATATTATAGTTAACGATGACCGTACAGCAGGTAGCTTCGTCTAGCAGACAGGTAAATTCCGCAATGGAATGATTCAAAAGGTAATTTCTGTATTCCACTGATAGTACCTGCATAAATGGTTGGTTTTCCATAGGGGTACAAGTTTACTGCCTAGTTGAGGACTAAAGTATATGTAAGTATTTGTTTTATCCGGATATATTTTATGATCAACATTGTTTATTGCAGCATTATTTTAATTTGTAGTTATATTTTCACAGAAACTCAAATACAGTTTAAGTCTAGTTAAATTCTTCTTTTTTTTCACAACAGAAGAATTCAACATGATTCACATTGACTGTTGAACTATCTGTGCTCATCGATCTGTGTCTTTTATTATCAGTAGAAAGTCCCGGATATTTTCAAGTATTTTTCTGAGTAATCTCTAGGTGTCTGTATCTTATCTTTAGATATCGTGCTGTATTGCAAAACATTTCGCCTTCTATATAAGTAATCGCAAGTCCTGTTACAATTTTTGTGTGACGTAAAGGCCGTCTACCCAGATAATATCGTGAGATAATGCTACTCTATTTTTAACTGTATCGTGTTCGTGATAAAGTATGTTTTTATATGTTAGCTGATTAGTGTCATTGAACACGGTAAAAACCGCTTCGGAGTTGTCAATGAAATCGAACTTCGTACGTCAGCGGTATTTCGCAGTGTCTCTACCTGTCGGTCGGCACTCGGCTAAAGTCCGTGTTTCATAATCTTAGTAAAATTCCTATTTTATTCAAGTCCGAACTCCGAAGCAATTATTTTTATAAGTTTCTTAGTTCTTCTGATCTATTTCTTTAGCCAATATTTGAGTAAATAGACTTTTGAAGTTATGTAATCTAGATATAATTTTATGACAAACAACATTCAGAATTTTTATAACTACTGAGAGAGTTCTGTTATTAGTACCTGTAGGGGCGAGGACCCCTACACTGCAACGATGGGCAGAAAGGAAACTGGGGTTACCTGGTGGCTGAGACAGCTGGGCAGATGGGCTGATAGGGCTGATAGGGCTGATGTGCTGATGCTCGTAGTCACACGACACTGTCACCTTCTATTTCACTGAGCTGAGGATTTATCGCGAATCACGGGAACGGCTAGCCGATATTTTTCGTATGTAACGATCGCGCGCCGGTAATGGACTGTGTCGAACTTGCGTCAAACGTATGACAGCTGACAGCGCAGACTCATGCGCAGTGTTGCCAACTGCCACATTCGTCGCGCTAAAGTTTGGCGCGAACATCCTGGGGGGGCCCGGCAATGGGCGTGAGCTGATCCCCATCTTGAGCTGAATCCAGTGGGAGCCGGGCAATCTTGCCGACAGGTCTCCGCAGCTGGCCTTGTGAGGTGGCCAAGTCCACAACTCTGATGACTCCATCCTTCCCAGGTAGTAGGCGTGTGATTCTTCCCATCTTCCATTGGAGCGGAGGCAGATTGTCTTCTTTGAGCAGAACCAGTTCCCCAATTTTGGGTGGAGAGGAAGAGGAAAGCCATTTGGAGCGGATTTGAAGGGTATGGAGGTAAGACTTGGTCCAGAGAGCCCAAAAACGCTGAGAGAGAGATTGAATGAGCTGAAAACGCTTAAGGGGGGAGATGACTCTGTCATCTATTGTGTGCTCGGGAAGAGCTGTGAGCGGACGGCCTATGAGGAAATGGCCGGCTGTGAGGGGCTGATAGTCCGTAGGATCGGACGATAGTGGGCTGATAGGCCGAGAATTTAATACGGCCTCAATTCTAGCGAGCAGAGTTGAGAATTCCTCAAATGTGAGGCGTTGTTCACCGATTACACGGTAGAGAAGTTGCTTGGTAGATTTAACATTAATCTCGTGGATGCCTCCCATCCACGGGGCCTTGGGCGGATTAAGTAACCAAGTTATATTTTGAGCTGAGAGTTTATGAGAAATGGCGTCATTATTGTCATTGAGAAATTGTTGAACTTCTAGGAGCTGATTCCTAGCACCTACATAGTTTGTGCCGCAATCGGAACGTATTAAAACGGGAACACCGCGACGTGAGCAAAATCTTTGTAACGTGGCAATAAATGCATCTGTAGAAAGTGCGGATACGGGTTCCAAGTGAACCGCCTTTGTAGTGAGACAAACGAATATACAAAAATAACCTTTGATTAACTTAGCATTCCGTAGTTGACTTGATTTAAGTAAAAATGGACCGGCGAAGTCTGTTGACACGTGACTAAATACGGGCTGAGGTATAACTCTGTCGGCTGGAAGGTCAGCCATGACAGGCATTTCGGGCTGAGCGCGGCAACGGAAACATCTTATACATTTATACGTTTTATGTCGAATGATGCGGCGTGCTGATAATATCCAGAATTGTTGACGTAATATAGCGTGTAATGTATCGGTGCCAGGGTGACAATGAATACGATGATAGTGATCGATGATAAGGTCTGTGAGCGGACTAGATCTAGGCAGTATGAATGGATGCTGTGCATCGTATGTGAGTTCCGAGCGAGTGAGTCTACCACCTACTCGAAGGAGACCGTCCTGCATAAAAGGTGATAATCGTTGTAACCTAACTGTGCAGAGTTTGTTAATTTGCAGGCGGTGAATGTCTTCTGCGAAGGAGTTCTGTTGAACAGAGCGGATCCAGAAGAGCAGAGCTTGTCTACGTTCATTTACAGTTAGCGGACCTAGTTCTCGCGAGTGTGTAGGTAATTTACAGTTAGAAATAAATCGTCGCATGTACGCTGTGACGCCGATAAGTTTATCTAATGAGCTGAATCGTGTAAGAAGATCACTATCTATACCGGGGATTGTGAAATGACATGGAACTTGTTTAGGTTTGAGTCCAGGTAATTCCTGTCGAGTGTGAGCTGAAGGCATCTTGGGCCAGGTATCCTCTGGCAGTTTGAGCCAAGGAGGAGACCACCATAAACTATGCGAAAGAAGAGAATGTGCTGAGATTCCTCTGCTGGCACAATCAGCAGAGTTTAAGTGTGTAGGTACATGACGCCAGATGAGTGAGAGAGAGTTATTAGTAATTTTGGTTACTCTGTTAGCTTCAAATGTTTGTAAACGATGAGTAGGAGTTTTAATCCACGCGAGCACAATGGTGCTGTCTGACCAACAGACGTGTTGAGATATTGTTAGATGAGCGGAGAGATGTTGAGAGACACGAGACATGAGTTGAGATAAAAGTGTAGCCGCGGATAATTCTAATTTTGGAATTGTGAGTTTATTTTTAATAGGGGCTACCTTAGATTTAGCAATTATGAGTTGAACGTTAGCCGATCCGTCGTGATTTAATTCGTGTAAATATACGACTGCAGCAAAACCATTTTCTGAGGCGTCTGCGAAGCCATGAAGTGAGTATGTAGAAGTTAATTTGTGCGGAGCTACGTGTCTGGGAAAATGTATGTTTGAGATGTGCGGAAGATCATGAGAAATGCGCTGCCAGTCTTGTGTAATGTTATCTGGAGTGGGGTCGTCCCAATCCAATTTGAGCAACCATAATTTTTGTAGAAGTAACTTCGCGCGGAATATGACAGGAGTGATCCAACCGTTTGGATCATAAAGAGAAGCTACAGTGCTGAGTATGGATCGTTTCGTTATGTGAGGAATTGGCGGTAGTGAAATGTGATATGTAAATTCATCAGACTGCGGAATCCATCTAATACCTAAAACCTTAACAGAGGGAGAATCTGAGCTGATGTCAAAGTCCTTAGGCATTTCGCATTGATCATCTGGGAAACGTTGTAAGAGTTCAGGAGTGTTAGATTTCCATTTACTGAGCTGGAAACCACCAAGCGATAATAAATTAATGAGTTGAGTTTGAAGAGCTGAAGCTTCTTCTATGGAGTCATGACCACAGAGAATATCATCTACGAATATGGAGTTACGTAATACATGAGCAGCTTGGGGATAGCGATGACCTTCATCATCAGCTAGTTGTAATAATGTGCGGATAGCATGATAAGGACTTGAACGTAATCCGTATGTAACAGTATTGAGCGCATATGTGAGTAAAGGTCGATCAGGAGACGATCTCCAGAGTATGAGCTGATAATGACGTTGATCTGGATTGATAATAATATTTCTAAACATCATTTTTATATCTGTGGTAAAGACTACACGATGTGTCCTGAATGTCAGAATTATATCGACAATATCACGCTGAAGGGCGGGGCCTGTATGTAGGCAATCATTAAGGCTGACACCATTGGATGACTTACAACTGCCATCGAATACTGTGCGGAGTTTATCAGTACCTGATTTAAATATACCATGATGAGGAATATAATAATGAGGTTTATGGGTAAAAGTAGAAGGATGACAAGGTGTCATATGGCCTAAGTTTATGTATTCGTTCATAAATTCTATGTATTTTGAGCGGAATGTATGGTCGGATTGTAATCGCTTTTCTAAGTTGAGAAATCTACGGAGAGCAATAGCATGTGTACTACCTAATTGCGGAGCATTCGATAAAAATGGAAGAGTTACGATATAACGTCCCGATCGGTTACGAGTAGTAGTTGAGCGGAATAAGTCTTCACATTGTTCATGTAATGGGTTTGAGTGAGTTGGACGCGGCTGGGGTTCTTCTGACTCCCAGAATCGTTCTAGACTTTTATTTATATCTTGATGAGAATGAGAATGAACAGAATGAGCGGATTGAGCGGAATGAGTCAAATGAGCGATATGAGCGGAGTTAACTTGAACTACTGAGTTATCATATAATTGTTTAATGGGACCTATGAGTGCAAAATCAAAAATCGTGCCGAAGGCTATGGGCTTCCCCGGGCCCAAAGTCACCTTAGTACCATCTAACACATGGCCTAAAACATCTGAGCCTAAAATGAGATCGATGGGCGCAGGAGTATGATAATTGTGATCCGCTAAAGGAATAAGCTGACTTTCCGAGTCATGTACTACATCGGGAATTTTTTGCATAGGTAGGTAACCTGTGACATCCTTCAAAATATGAGCGGAAGTTGTGATAGAAGGCGTGTCACTACGTGTGGGCCGAAAAGTAATCGAAACATGACCTTTAGAATTTTGTATGTGCTGATCTCCAACGCCTGTAATTTTTAATGAGCAATGTTTCGGTTGTAAATTAAGTGTTTTTACTAAGCGTTGAGTAATTAAAGTTATCATACTACCACAATCAAGTAATGCGCGTGCTTTATGATAGTTACCATATTTATCTGAAATTTTCAAAACAACTGTAGGTAATAATATGGGAGTTTGTAATGAGTTATTATTATGCTGAGTAGTATTAACTTGAGCAGAATCATTATGAGCTGAATTATGAGCTGAGTTATGAGCGGATTTATGATGAGAAAAATTATTATTTAAATTATTGGGCTGATTTTCTAACTCTGAATGCTCCGTGATGGTAGGTAGTCATTGTTTGTTATTATTATTATTATGAGGCGAAGATGAATGTGATTGGTTAGATGTAGATGGTTGATGATGAACGATCGTATGGTTAGTATTAGATGTGTAGGTATGAGCATTATTATTATTATCACGACGACGGGGCTGCGCGCGCAGGTGAGCAGGAAGTAAATGAGCTGATGATGTTGGCGAGCGTGGTGCATCATGACGATGAAGAGAAGTGTGATGATTAGGGCTACCACAATCCTTACAGACACCAGTCGACCTACATTCGTTTTCGTAGTGCGGACCTAAACATTTACGACATCTACCTTTTGACTCGATAAAGTCCCAACGTCCTTGAATGGGCTGATGGTTATACTTGGGACAAGCTATTAATTTGTGCTCTGTGGACCTACAATATGGGCAGTAAAACTTAGATTTAAAACTGGCTTGAGCTGAGTATACGTGCTGAACTTGTCGGGGGGGAGAGGGGGGTGCATAGCGTTGGCGAGAATGAGATGGAGCTGGACTGACATGCGGGGTACGCATGGTATGTGCTGAAGGCGAGCGCTGATACGCGGGGCTTATGGGTCTAAAGCGGAGACTGCGCGGAGAGCGGGGGGAGTGGGGTTGTTGACGGGAAGGTCCCGCTTGACCTTGAGACTCAGTGCGCGCTGGCGTCGGACATTCTGTCTCGATGCAGCGCGCGTGCTCGTCTAAAAAAGAGATTAAATTATCTAAAGTGGGCAGGACATCAGATGCGCCGTATCTCCTCTCGAATAATGTGCGGAGCTCCCCCTGTAGTTTACGGACTACAATTGAAACAAAAACATAATTGCTGTCCATAGGCAAGTTTAAGTTTTTTAATGCGCTTTGAGCCGAGATGAGCGGAGTGAGAAAAGTAGCTCGGATACTCGAGCGTATATGAATGTTGGGCAGACCGAGTATAATATCGACAAACCTGTCGATCAACACGCGACGGTTTTCATATCGACGTGTTAGTATGTCGAGCGCAACACTATAATTCTCGTTAGTGATTTTTAGATGAGAAACCATGGATAATGCCTCCCCCGACAGGCATGAGAGCAGGTAATGTAATTTTACCGCGTCCGACAACGTTGCCATGTCGTCCATCAGACTACGGAAAATCGTAATAAAAGAAGGCCATTCTTCAACCAACGAATTAAACTTCGGAAGCTCAATTTTAGGCAAAACGGAAGAAGTGAGCTGAGGAGACTCCGAAGTACTTTGTGTGTTTTCGGCCGCTGTTAAAATAAAATAATAATCAGAAATCGCACTGTCGTAATTCGACGTGTATAATTTTTCGTTGTCTTGGGATAAGTTTGGGTCGTCTAGGATCTCGTGATAAATTTTCTCAAGTCTTGTTTTTTGATAGGAAACTTCCTTGAATCGCGCATTAAATTCCTTTCTTAATGTTTGAGAAGACTCCTTGGAGTCGCCACTAGAAAGTGCTGTCGCAATTTCTTTGAGCCGACTGAAAGCTTTGACGGCCTCTCTGAAAACGGCAGCTTGCGATTTAGTAGGCATGCTAGTGTAAAGGAACCTTAACGAGCTGATAAAAATGTATATAAGTAGTTAATAAACTATGTTGAAAAAATAGTAATGTGCTGAGTTAGTATATTTGAATTCTAACTCGGTAACAGCAATATTATGTAATGAGCGGAGACATAAAACGTTTAAATGCGATACCTAAGACGCTTGTTATTGTAATAGTTATTAAAAACAATTAACAGATGTTTCTTATCGGAGCGAAGGTGCTGAGGTATGCGCGCGCGGCGAAAGATCGATCGCGATAAGGCGAGTAATTAAGTCGAAGTATCTAAGTGCTAAGTTAACAAAAACAACTGTAAATATTTCAATGAGCTGAACAGTAATAACACTTAATGTAATAGGCACAAACTATGTGATGTATGAAAGTTTCTTTGTTCCTACAACCCGACGGAATTATGTTGAAGATATTTTTATATTGGTATTTGGGCTGAAATATATTCGGTAATTTGATTTAAATGCAATATAGACGCAATATATGGGCTGAAAATAATGAGATTACAATTATACAATAAGATGATAGGGGATTAAATTACCTATGCAAATTATTACTTAATATGGCGGACGAACAAAATCGTATTTGGCAAACTTGCAAAAATATTGCCGTAAGCAGGTAAAAAATGGGCGGAGGTTACTTAATTCGATAGAATATTAATAATAAAATGGGATTCTAATAAGATAAGGCAGAAATATGAGCAGAATGAACTGTAGTTTTAGTTTTCGCCGGGCGGGGAATTAAAGCGGGTGGGTGAAAAAAAAATATTCCTAGGCTCGCTATGGACCAGGGAGTGTGCTGAAAGGCTCGAAATGACTAGAAAGGTCACTGGACGGCTCGAAAGGACCAGAAAATGTAGGGGCGAGGACCCCTACACTGCAACGATGGGCAGAAAGGAAACTGGGGTTACCTGGTGGCTGAGACAGCTGGGCAGATGGGCTGATAGGGCTGATAGGGCTGATGTGCTGATGCTCGTAGTCACACGACACTGTCACCTTCTATTTCACTGAGCTGAGGATTTATCGCGAATCACGGGAACGGCTAGCCGATATTTTTCGTATGTAACGATCGCGCGCCGGTAATGGACTGTGTCGAACTTGCGTCAAACGTATGACAGCTGACAGCGCAGACTCATGCGCAGTGTTGCCAACTGCCACATTCGTCGCGCTAAAGTTTGGCGCGAACAGTACCCCTTCTTTTTTTCTTTGGTTTAAAGCCTTTGGAAGAAGTTCTGCTCTGGTTGAGAAATAAATAATTAAGTTTTCCATCGGCGGCCTACGAAAAGAAAAAAAAATATAAAGAAGAAATATCAGAATACAAAGGAACACACATGTAAGTGCTCTAATATTGAAGACATTGACCCGCCCTCGCCTTGAGCCACTCGCTACTTTGCTCCGTCACAACAAAATATTTCTCTGAACTGTAAGGCTGGTTTTATAGTTAAGCGTTTCGGCGTTTCGGCATCGCCGTTGGAGCGCGCGCGTTCTAAGATGTACGGGCGAACGGCGCTGCTCAAGCGCGCGACTTAGAAACGCAACTACTACCCCCATACATCTTCGAACGCGCGGCGCTCCAACGGCGCTGCCGAAACGCTTAACTATAAAACCAGCCTAAGGTCGCGATGCGATTTGCAATTTTTCCTTAAAATCTTTGGCAGTTTTTGGGGAAAACATGTTTAATGAAACGTACCAAAGCACTGCAAACTGCTGCATTATATGCATACTAATATCTTTCTGAATACTTCGTATTAGAGACCTACAAGTGAAATTGTAAAAGATGAACAGTTTTTTTTGTCTCTGTACTTTTGAACGCACAGTTCGTTCTGTTTTCGAGCTCTGTTTTCCTCCAACCTCCTTCTACCTACTTATTTTCTGGCAGGATCCTGTGACATCCAGATTATGCCTTCAGCATTTCTGATTACTTTTTATCAGGGAAAACCAGTATCATCCGGCTTGCGATACCCAGTTTCGAGGTAATTATTTACAGGGCACTTAACGAACCAGTGTACGTGTACATAATCTCATAATTTAGTATTTTTAGCACTATCTGAAGTAGGCGATAGAGTAGTGTATGTGGAAATGCTATCAACTTGCATTGAATATAAATTATAATTATAAATGGAATAAGTATGGTTCTTATATTTTCATTGATGCGAATCATAACATTGACCATTTGGTTTTATGGTGTGGGTATACAAAGATCTATTTATTTCTTTTAAAGTTTCATAGAATATCTGGATTGTGTTAGGAAAACTACTAGCCGAAAAACAAACAGCGAAACCCTATATATACTTAATAACAACAATCCGAAAGCAACCAAGCTTGAAGCTATAAATATCATTTACATATTATAATATTTTATTTACCATTTGGTTATGTTGAGGGTAAACAATGATCTCGTTATTTCTGTAATTGAAGTTTAATAGAATATCTGGCGTGTGTTAGGAAAACTACTAACAGAAAAACAAACATCGAAAGTCGAAACACAACAACAACAACTATCCGAAAGCAACCAAGCTGGAAGCTATTAATAACATATTATAGCATTTTTTGTTTACAAAAGCCATTACGCAGTTCGGCCATATTCCTAGCCATCGTGATCATTAATAATTTGTGTCCTCTCATCATCAGTCATCAACTCATCACGCAGGAGGGTCACCGCCCCTATCACAAACATCGATACAGAGAAGTGGCGCAGTTTATCGTTATCAGTGTTTGCCTGCGTATGATGAAACAACCATTAAAAACCCGTTAACAGGAGCTAAAATATGTGGGGCTAGACGTGAGGTCAACCATGTTCCTGACACACGAAGGCCTTAAGGTCAACAACGATTGTATGTGTCCCAAATACCGATCATTGTCAACTGTATCACAACTTCACAAGCACCGAATGTCTGTGAAATAAAATTTCGTCGTACAGCGCACTGTACATGGACTGTGCAGACTTCTGGCACAGAGTAAAAAAAAATTAAAATACCCTTTTTAACATAAACGAGCACTGAATGTCAGACATTCATTTAAATTTTATTTCGCATACAGCGGACTGTGCACTGCACAGTGCACAGTGTGCAGACTTCTGACATAGAGTTAAAAATTCGCTTTCAATCTTTTGAATTTTACTTTTAAGTACTCTATGTCTTTAAACGTGAGATCTAGCACGTGCTGGAGATGGCAGACGACACACGTAGACCTTCCGGAGGTCACATACAAGCAGACAACAGTTTATGTAAGTAATCAGAACAATCTGCTCAATAGAGCTGACTAGTAGCACGTATGGTTATGCGTCGTACCCTGCTGTCAATTGGGAGCATCACGATTCATGTTTCATTGAGAAAATTATGTATAAATTACAACTAGAATATAAAAATAAAAAAAAATCGCACTGTGCTGAAACAGAGTTGAATAAACTCGTTTTAAACTCATGAACGGAAACAGTCTTATGACTCGCATACGCGTACTTCAGTTCGACGATGAAGTGAACATTAAACTTATTGACTTGTAATATTTCTGCTGGAATACAAGCATAGATCATCGACATCGTCCATCAGTAATTTTTACTGATTAGTAAGTAGAAACTAACCAGTAACCAGCTTCCGACAATATTATAATTATTATGAACACAAATAAGGACATCCCAGAACTAAGTGTGCCAGTGCGAGGATTCAGCAAATTAGTACTATGAAATAAAGATAACAGAATCTGTTCACCTTGAGATTTTCAGTAGCACACAAGCACAACTGTAGGATATAAATAGAACTCTGAGACGTCATTGGGCCACGATGGAAGTGTGCAGAATTGTGCAGATGACACGCAGTTTCATCATCCTGATAACAGATGTTTTACATAACATCCTAATTAGCAATTATAAACGTATATCTTTAGGAAAGTATTTTCTTTCAATAGAACTCCCAAGAGGAGAGATTGCGAGAATCACTTACGGCTTGCGCCATCTAAACTTTGATCTCAAATACCTGCATCGCCTGCATGTCGTCGCTTTCGTCACAGTATTACAATAATATGTAATAATGCACTGTGCTTTCGTTTTTCTCGCCGGGTAACGGGTTTGATCCCGAGCCGGTGGTAAGCACAAGTAGCATCAACTTTCAGAAAATATTTGAAAAAAATATTCTGAATATAAAAAAAAATGAGTTTCAGTTTCGTCTTTTGCGCATTTTACAAAACGGAAGATACATTCTGACGAAGATATTGCAGTCTTCGTCAATATGCAATAGAACTTTTTATACGTGCATCGTCATTTGGTGGCTGGTGAGTGGTACCTTGCATGTGTGTTATTTTTACTATCATTCGCAATTATGAAAGATAACAATGATAGTTATTTGCTTTGTCGAATTTCCATCTGATAAAGATGTAACGTTATCGGTATTAGATGGAAATTCGCGTACGAGACTGATAAGTGATAACTCAAGTATGTAGTATGTACTTACACAATTAAAATAATATGTATTTTTATCAAAGCGTGCGCTTCATTAAATATTTATAAAAGATACTAGCTGACCCAGCAAACGTTGTTTTGCCATATAAACCGGGTAAAATTTTTTTTTAAGGGTGAACATTGAACGACCCTTATTACTTAGGGGTATGAAAAATAGATGTTGGCCGATTCTCAGACCTACTCAATATGCTCACAAAATTTCATGAGAATCGGTCAAGTCGCTTCGGAGGAGTACGGGAACGAACATTGTGACACGAGAATTTTATATATAAGATAAGATTTAAAGATGTAGAAACACTTAAACAGCATTGCATCAGGCGATCTTTGCCTCCTGTTTTTACTAAATTATAATATAACGATTCCTTTTATTTTATTTAAGTACCTTTAACCTCCTCCATTCAAGCGGTCGATGGCCAAGACTGTGATTAAAGTCATTAGATTGTCGAAGTTCAAAACGCCATAATATATGCGACTTATGATAGTTACAATAGAAATATTACTAGAGTCTAGAGACTGAAAATTTTTAGGAACACACTACTACAGAATGTAACCACGTCTATGGTGGCAAAGCTTGACGTCCTTAATCCTGTTGTTATTATGTGATTGAGACAAGTCTTAAGACAACCAACCTAACAAAGACGTAAATATAACCTTTGACCTGGTTTATTGAACAACAATTGCCTACGTAATAATACTCGTACGTCTTCGGGTTGCGTCTTAACTCTCAACTCTCAACATAATATTGTAACAAATAACAATAAAACAATATGACGCTCGTAATCACAACATTACTGGCGGTCGTAATAATTCATTTCATAATTCTCTGTTGACATCTGTTGTTGTGTCGCGTGTTTGAGGGAATTCGGAAGTTACAAGATCAAGGTCAAAATTATATAGCAACCTTTTTAGAATATTACCATCTATCCACGTTAGCCCAGAGAAGTTCCCGAGCCGGTGGTAGGCCTCAAGTAGACGTTCTAAAAGTATTAGTTTCTAACCTCTTTGGAAATAAAAAAAACTTCAATTTCATTTCGTTTCAAAACACCTTGAAAATAAAACTGTACAGTTTAACCAATTTCGCCTTTACAATGCTAGCTTTCCTTGGATATCTGGGTACCGAGCGATGCTCTCGGATGCCTAGAAAACTATAACGATTTCAGCAACAAACAATAATGATACCAAATGACGCAAAAACTTGTAAACAAGTCGCAAAATATTGGGTGTCGATTTCTCCCTACCACGTGGCCGGGAGAGATGTCGGGGACTGGTACAGACTTTGAACTGGCACAGAAGTACAGATTTGTGGAGGGCGTTGTAGGGTATCGGATGTCTGTTGTGGACTGTGGTCTGTAGTCGATATCAAATGTCTAACTACCTAGAAACCCAGCAATCTGTTAATTCAATCGATGAGTGGATGGAAGTTGCAAACTATGTAGGAAAAGTCATATTATAATGTTTATTTAATTCAAAAAACCACACTAATGTGGTGCAATTTTTACTGGTACTGCGGTCTGCAAACTCGTTTCAAAAATTCAAACATCCATATTTGATATTCGATACATGGTCGATGACCTTATAAACGTAATACGAGTCAGGCCTTGTACCATGAAACTGTTTTGAGACTCAAACAATCGTACGAGAATGTTGCGTCCTTCTCAACAAACGTGAAATGACGTTATTAGAGCAGGACGCGGCATTCTCGTCCGAATGTTTGAGTCTCAAAACGGTTTCGTGGTACGGCCCCTGGCTCAGGACTGCGCAGATTATGTATTGTGCAGTTATGATGCAGTCTTCATACAGTTTATGGTTGTAGTTGACCACTTTTGATCTAGTTTTTGGAACGAAGTTTCTTATCGCGCGTTGCGAAAGGGGCTACACGGAAAAAGTTGTAACGACACTTTTTGACTGACACTTATTTTAGTACCTGCGAAGTAGCGTTGATGTGGCAATGACGTCAACTGGCGGGAAATTTAAAACTTCGTTCCATCCGATTCCGATCCGTTCCATCAAGTTCTCAAGTTTTTTTTTGTTATACCTGACATGAATTATTATTTATTATATAATAAATATCATCATCGAATCTCATTCATTAATCCGTGTTTCAGCGATGCTGCGCGACTTTCCCCGTCTGTTCCTCCAGCACACGGCGGCGACGCGGCGGCACCTGGCGCCCGAGCTGCTGCTGCGCCTCATCACGCCCGCCTGCCCGCTGTGGGCCGCCCCCGTCGACCGCAGCCCCTTTGCAGACCCCTACTGGGGGTTCTTCTGGCCGGGGGGACAGGCTGCTGCCAGGTGAGGATACGCCCTGATAGGTGAAATGAAACACTCGACAACTTGGTTAAACTAACTTTATTGTCGTGTAATTCACTCACTTATACTAGGTAAGTACTTACTATAGGTAATAAGTACTTACTATACTCACTAATTACAGAATACAGTCTTACACTACGTTATGAACGTAAAATCACTAGAATCCTCAGATACCTATTAATGCAATAAGTCAATAACTAGATGTTGCCCACAATCATCATTTCGTTGCCCTTTTACTCCTTACGGAGTTACGGGATTTAAATTATGTCTACTTAAGTAAGTAAGTACCAAATTTTAACTAAATCGGTTCAGCGGTCCGGGCGTGAAGAGGTAACTAAAAACCCGTCCAATTCCAAATAGTAATAATGTTATGTAAACACTAAACATACAACACTGCCTACATTCGCTGAGTCAGTACCAATACAGTCATATTTATATTTTCATCATCATAATTACCACTATTACCAAACAGCTCAGCTCATGTGACAACTTTTACTCGGACAAACCGTTCCAAATTATCTTAAATACAGTGTCACAAAACCCCAAGGACGATTTGAGCGTGGTGATAACTGATAAGGATAATCCGTTATCGGTTTCCTCGAGCGCGAGCGCACAGGCACGCACAGGAAAACTCTATGGAATCCCCGCTGCGAGACGAGAATGCTAAACAGTAAACAGTGCAGCGTAAAATAGTATTCAATATTCATTCCACGATATAACTTGCCTTATATAACGACTGTCTTTTGGGTTTCGGCTGAATTGTAGTTTGATTCATGAATCATAATATTATGATTTAATATTATTAATTGTGCAGTGTGCTAAAATGTTGACTGCAAGTCAAGTGAATTGAAGGATCTTTAACCTTAGTGATCATGGGAAAAATATGGGAATAAGTAATAAGACTAATAACCTTTAAAAGAAAAGCAGAGTAAACATTTAAAACATAAGTATCAAAAATATTAAGAGACTATTGGAACAAAAGTCAGGCACGCCAATTGCCATGACATTAGTGATCCAGTAAAGTTTCAAACATCTTAAATTTAGTTTGCTATTATTTTTAGCAATATTCCGCGAAAATAATAGCAAACTAAATTTAAACTATGGATTTCCGCAAAGTAACGCCTGATTCCATTAACTGTTTCAAACATCATTAGATTCTTCGGTAAAACTACTTGTACTCAGTATTATCTATTCTGTGGTAAAACTTATAATCTTTAGAATAGGATACAGTATATTAATAGCATCATATAATAATATCACTCAATCATCATAATGATTACGATGATTGTGTGATGAGTCACTAGACGTCTTCCTGCAGAGGTCCTGTCCTGAAGGCGCGTGTTCAGGCCTCAGGGAGATGAGTCACCCCTCACCGCTCGCCGGGACCTTCCAAATGTGTATTCATAGTGCAGACTACAGTCCTCTAAAGAATGCCATTTAGACTAGTAATAAGTATTAGTAATAGTATTAGTATTCGCAGTTTTATTTGTGTGGTTGGTTGTCGTCTGTTCAGAAACATAATAACATGTAAGTAGTGTTTATAATAATATGTAATATAAACATCAAGTAATAATCCGGAAAATGAGGAGGATACTGGGTACCATAATAAACTAAAGAAGCTATACCTACCTACCTATGAAAACAGTATAGTTATCCTGTTTGTTTCTCAAAATAATATCGCGCCAGAAATTCTCAATTAGTTCGAGTTTATCCTCGATTCCAGTTGCTATCTACGAGGTAATATTATTCAAAACATGTCTGACGTACATGTAAATTAATTATTTGTTATCGACGCTTTTATGGCTAAACCTAAGTGATAACTTTGTTTGTATGTGATTTCCCATTCCATCTGGATTTCCGTTAACGTTGACGGAAAGATAATTTTAGGGATAATATGAAAATAATAGAGAAGCGAGGAATAGCTATCTAAAATCAAGATAATATTTAAATATTATTATATGTATTTAGACCAATTCACCCTTATACCTCTACATTCTTCAATCTACATGGTACTAGCCGTGCCCCGCGGTGTTACCCCAGTTTTTTTAGCCGAAAATAAAGCGTATTAACAGTAGCATGTAGATAAATTACATAATTAAAATCATAAAATACTTCAAACTAGAAATTTTCCATAATAATTAATATTATTTTTTACATTGATAATAATTCATCCACCCACCTACGGGCTATACGAGCCTACGATATAACATTAACCCGGCGTCTGCCTGGTAGAAAATAGGAACAACAACTGGATGGTGATTGGTGGGTCATAATTACCCGGTTTTTAAACCGTTGTTAATTTTTACCATTTCAACGAAATTTAAAGCAAATTTACCTTTATCTTAAAGAATAGTTCATAGTTTATAATATTTTAAAGAGACACAATAAGAATAACATGATGAGGAACATAATGATCGTTTTTTTCCTATTTAAAAAGAAGTGTTGAATTTACATCTAAAAAAAATTGCATCTCGAAATTTATTACCTAACTAGCTGTTGCCCGCAACTTTGTCCGCGTGAATGTATGTTATTAAAATCGAGATTTAGAAAATTGAAAACCCATCTACGACTATTTTATGTGTAATGTGGATCTATATTACACACGAAATTGTTAATTTACATAAAAGACCCACTTGAACCTCAGATACTTATTGTTTTAAAAAAATCTTTTCTTTGAAGACCGCTTGGCGTGGACAGGGGATGGGGGCCACAGTAGGTATAGCTAAATTAATTAATTGGAATTTGTTGTGGACGTTTGAAAGCACGGATTAAGTTCTTATAGCGCTGTCCACGATATCACCGTAGTTAGCGACATCAGATTTACACTGTAGGTTGTCTAGCATTGTAGTTATTTCGTCTTGGCAGAAAAAACTCTCCCAGAGAACATGATGAGAGGTTTATTCAAACATACTGCCTTCGGTCGTACATATTCTACCATTTCTACCTATGTGCTCGACTGATGCTAGTGACTTAGATCCGTAAAGTTTGACTTTAAAATTTCAATGGCCGGTAACGAATTGAGATACGCCATACCATCCAGGGTTTAGTTAATCGTTTACGAATATGTATTAGGAATAGTTTTAAAGATCGACCTTTGCTAGAATTGGTAATCACTTTGTTTGTCGTTGTTAATTTCGAGGAGTTCCTTCAATTCCATTACTTATCAAGTCACCGTTTTTAGGGTTTCGTACCCAAAGGGTAAAAACCCTATTACTAAGACTCCGTTGTCTATCTCCAGGCTGTATCTCAAGAACCGTTATAGCTAGAGTTCTGAAATTTTTACAGATTGTGTATGTCTATTGCCGCTATGACAAAAAATAAATATTTAAGGGGGGCACCCATACAACAAACATGATTTTTTTGGCCTTTTTGCTCGATATCAATAATGACAACAGGTAGGCAGTTGAAATTTTCACAGAATTCTTAATTATATGTGTACTTCAATAATTAATAATAAAATTAGAATAGAATTAAAATTTAAGGGGGGGCTCTCATACAAAAACACAGCTTTTGGCCTATTTTTTCTCTATAACGGTACGGAATCCTTCGTGCGCGAACCCTACTCGCACTTGGCCGATTTTATTGTAAACATGGTATCAAATTCGGGCAATTTATACAACAAAAAAAGAATCTTGAAAATCTGACCACAAACAGCAAAGTAAACATTTACTCCTCCTTTTTTGAAAGTCGGTTAAAAAGTATCTAAGATGTTGACCAGGGATGTAAGGTATCATCATGCCAAATTTCATTGAAATCGGTCCAGCGGATTCAGAGATTAGCCTGTACAAACAGACATACAGATTTCAGACAAAGTACAGACAGAGAATCAAAAATTTCAAAAACAGTTAAAATATTGTGTTCTACTACTCTCCTTATAATCATGCCCCTGACTCGTTTTTTCAAGTTTATTTTCAATGTACAAAAATTTTACCTCTACGATTTTATTATAAGTATAGATATAGATAAACAAACAAAAGGTGACTAATCGACACTTTGTATTTTACTTTTTAGAATGACAAACGTTAGATCTTAAAATAAGTATAGGTAAGTAAAAATGAGAATCTTAGCTTTAATCACTAAGAGCGCTGTTATCCACGCAACCGCCACAGAAAGAAATGCCATGTTCAGGGCAGATGAAATTTTTGCATCTTAAGAGGTATGAATAGTATTCCTGTCTTTTTTAGTGGGAAATATTATCTGACATCGTTTACGAACCAGAAACTTTGGCAGGGAGCTCTTCTGATGTTTCTCCTGTAAACTACATTATTCCTTTGCACATAGGTACCTCTTATTAGATGAACTACATTAATGTAAGCTGAGCCCTCAAGTGGTTATTTATAAGATCAAACCTAAAATTAAATAACGTATATAATATACGTTTTGACACCTGTCAGACGTCAGTACAAATAAATAAACGAAATAGACCTGGATCCCAAAAGGATAAGACATAACTTACTCTCTGATGGATGAAACCATAGGTTATTAGTAGTGCCTCGTGTACTCAGAATACCCTGCGAATTTGTGTAGCTCTAAGTGTGACACCTGGTCAGGTACCAGATGGCTTTCGTAAATTTCGTTCGACAAATGACCATTTAGTATTACTAGATTCAGCTATTTGTGATGCCTTAGCTCTCAAAGGTCACCTATTAGCAGTATCAATGGACATTGAGAAGGCTTACGAAATGGTTTCAAAAAAGGTGGTGCTTCATGCCTTAAAACGACTAAAATTTACAAGAAATGTTATTATGTTTGTGAATAATTTTCTGTCCAATAGAAAAATTATAGTAAGAATAAATAATACATGTTCTGATCCTATTGAAATCGATAATGGACTTCCTCAGGGTTCTGTAGTCAGTGTAATCCTATTTATTTTAGCTATTAATGATGTCCTTACTGTCATAAAGTCTCCAGTCAAGGGTTTGCTTTTCGCTGCTGATTTGACTGTGTATTGCGTTGGTAAAAATATTGATACATCTGTACAAATGGTTCAAAATGCTCTCAATTCAATACAGAAATGGTCCCACAAAAATGGCTTTAAGTTTTCTAAATCTAAGACAGAGTTCATTATATTTTCCAGACAAAATAATCCTTTCAATAATGTAACACTACATCTCGATGGCCACCCGCTTACGAGCTAACTTATTGTATTAAAATACTTGGAATGTTATTTGACAGTAAACATACATGGAAAACACATTAAAAAGTTAAAAGCCGACTGTCTGAAACATTTAAATATTATTAAAGTTTTTTTTTTCGTGGTCACTATTACGTGGGGTTCTAATAAAGATTGTTTGTTGAATGTTTATCGTGCTATAATAAGATCTAAGCTTGATTATGGTTCAATAATTTATGATTCATCCAATAAAAATTTATTAAACAGTTTAAATTCTATTCAAAATACCGCCCTAAGGTTATGTTTAGGGGCATTCAGAACTAGTCCCTCTCACAGCTTAATTGTAGAATCAGGTGAACTTCCTTTGTGGCTTAGAAGAATCAAGCTTTGTCTTTCTTATACGTATAATGTTACATCAACTCCGTTAAATCCTGTTAATGATATTATTTCGGTCGATCATCTACACAATATATTCCAGACAGAAGTGAGACTGCCGGTTCCATTAAGATTACGTCTGAATGAAGACTTGGAAACTTTAAATATTTCCCTTCCTACATTATTTGCTCGACATAATCATCCTATTCCCCCTAGGATAACAAATAATGTTAGAGTGGATTTATCCCTCTGCGATTATAGTAAAGAATCTACTGATGCTTTAGTTTAACCTAAACTTTATTTAGAACTACTTGAAAATTACCGTGACTTTAAATTAATATATATAGACGGATCTGTAACTGCTGCTGCTCCATTATTCTCGATTCAGACTCCACCGCAATCAGTTTACCTAAACAATATTCTATATTTATCTGTGAAGCATATGCAATTCACTGTGCCGTAAAAATGATTTTAACAAATCCTGTAAGCTCAAAATACGCAATTTTTACTGATTCGAAGTCTTTCCTTTTAGCTGCTCAAAACTGCTTTTCTGAAAACCCTCTTATACAATTGATACACTCTGACGTTTTTCAGTTGAAAGAACTATCAGTTGATGTAACATTTATATGGTTACCCTCTCACCAGGGAATAGACGGTAATGAAAAAGCCGACAAAGTGGCTAGGGAAGCTAGTTCGATGCCCTACACTAGTAACGAATACCTATCATACTTTTCGACGCCAAACGAGACCTATACAACATAATGAACCTTAAGTGGAACCAAAATTGGAATTCAGAAACCTCTAATTTCCATTATTTTAAACAAGATGTATTAAAAGGTGAAACTAAATATACCTTAAAATTCAACAGAAAAAACCAATGTGTATTAACTCGTCTGAGAATAGGCCATACCAACGCATCTCATATACACTATATCACGAAAAGCACTCCTAAGACTTGTCTTAGATGTAGCTCACCCTTTTCTGTGAAAAATGTTTTATTTGAATGTACTAGTTATGTTTCTGAAAGACAAATATTTAACCTTAGCAGTGACAGATATCTTATATTAAGTGAACCGGATATGTATTGTAATGTTCTACGATTCCTAAAATGTTGTAATATTTATACCTTGATTTAAATTAATGTAATTGTTCTTGTGGTCGCTGATAACCTTGATGTTCTAAGCGACCTTAAATAAATGGATAAAAAAAAATTGTACTATAATAGTGTGTGAGCATATAACGGCCAACCATGCGATTCCAGAGATATGCTCATTTTTCCTGTCGGCTCCATACAAAAATTTCTTTAAAAAATTATAACTCCCTTATTTTACACGCAGCTAAGTCTTTTTACATTTTGTTATGTAATAACAACTAGGAGAACATATTTCAGCCTACAAAAATTACATCTGGAAACTCAAGTTCCTATGTCTATGAAACTCGATAATCGGTCCACTGTGCGCCGGGTTAAAAGAAAAGTAACGTTCTGTTGTAGCCTGTACTATGAATATGGCACCTTTCTCGCGGAAAAATGGAAAACGTAACTTGCGGTAGACAAGGACGCAAATACAATTCCATTGACAAAAGAATGGGAAAGTGCATGTGAGATAGCGCTATACGGTGTTACGGGTGGGAAAGGGATACAAAGTCGTGATTCATCCCGGTGAGCCAGGAATTTGTTATGGTGAGGTGAGTGGTGACTCATACTGAGGAGATCCCTTTAAATGTTTAATTTTCATTATTTTCAAACAGTACTTAAAATTAAAGGCCTCCTAATCAAACCAAGTATACTATAAGTATTATGCTGACAAAATGCTATTACACCATGGAATTTAACGATTTTAAGGCATGAGGCAGGTTTTGAAACTCCAAAAATGTCGAATTATAATTTGTAAGACATACTTTATAAAAGGTTTCAAGCATAAATGTTACTTTAATCTGAATTTTATATTTTTATTATTTTTCTAAAATTCCATAGCAATAAACCCAATCTTGGAAACAATCATATCTTGGACATAATCACGAAATAATATTCCCAAAATAGATTCGCGACAGAAAGTAAACACAAATGACATTTAAATAAAAATAAACTTTATCTATGAACGTTAAGCATTAATTTAAATAAAACAGCAGTTGTAAATCTTGATAATTCACAAACAAAATATTATTAAATTAATTGACCCAAAAAAACTTGTTATTATTGGAATTTTTGTTGCGAAAATCCATACTAATATTATAAATGCGAAAGTATCTCTGTCTGTCTGTCTGTCTGTCTGTCTGTCTGTCTGTCTGTCTGTCTGTCTGTCTGTCTGTCTGTCTGTCTGTCTGTCTGTCTGTCTGTCTGTCTGTCTGTCTGTCTGTCTGTCTGTCTGTCTGTCTGTCTGTCTGTCTGTCTGTCTGTCTGTCTGTCTGTCTGTCTGTCTGTCTGTCTGTCTGTCTGTCTGTCTGTCTGTCTGTCTGTCTGTCTGTCTGTCTGTCTGTCTGTCTGTCTGTCTGTCTGTCTGTCTGTCTGTCTGTCTGTCTGTCTGTCTGTCTGTCTGTCTGTCTGTCTGTCTGTCTGTCTGTCTGTCTGTCTGTCTGTCTGTCTGTCTGTCTGTCTGTCTGTCTGTCTGTCTGTCTGTCTGTCTGTCTGTCTGTCTGTCTGTCTGTCTGTCTGTCTGTCTGTCTGTCTGTCTGTCTGTCTGTCTGTCTGTCTGTCTGTCTGTCTGTCTGTCTGTCTGTCTGTCTGTCTGTCTGTCTGTCTGTCTGTCTGTCTGTCTGTCTGTCTGTCTGTCTGTCTGTCTGTCTGTCTGTCTGTCTGTCTGTCTGTCTGTCTGTCTGTCTGTCTGTCTGTCTGTCTGTCTGTCTGTCTGTCTGTCTGTCTGTCTGTCTGTCTGTCTGTCTGTCTGTCTGTCTGTCTGTCTGTCTGTCTGTCTGTCTGTCTGTCTGTCTGTCTGTCTGTCTGTCTGTCTGTCTGTCTGTCTGTCTGTCTGTCTGTCTGTCTGTCTGTCTGTCTGTCTGTCTGTCTGTCTGTCTGTCTGTCTGTCTGTCTGTCTGTCTGTCTGTCTGTCTGTCTGTCTGTCTGTCTGTCTGTCTGTCTGTCTGTCTGTCTGTCTGTCTGTCTGTCTGTCTGTCTGTCTGTCTGTCTGTCTGTCTGTCTGTCTGTCTGTCTGTCTGTCTGTCTGTCTGTCTGTCTGTCTGTCTGTCTGTCTGTCTGTCTGTCTGTCTGTCTGTCTGTCTGTCTGTCTGTCTGTCTGTCTGTCTGTCTGTCTGTCTGTCTGTCTGTCTGTCTGTCTGTCTGTCTGTCTGTCTGTCTGTCTGTCTGTCTGTCTGTCTGTCTGTCTGTCTGTCTGTCTGTCTGTCTGTCTGTCTGTCTGTCTGTCTGTCTGTCTGTCTGTCTGTCTGTCTGTCTGTCTGTCTGTCTGTCTGTCTGTCTGTCTGTCTGTCTGTCTGTCTGTCTGTCTGTCTGTCTGTCTGTCTGTCTGTCTGTCTGTCTGTCTGTCTGTCTGTCTGTCTGTCTGTCTGTCTGTCTGTCTGTCTGTCTGTCTGTCTGTCTGTCTGTCTGTCTGTCTGTCTGTCTGTCTGTCTGTCTGTCTGTCTGTCTGTCTGTCTGTCTGTCTGTCTGTCTGTCTGTCTGTCTGTCTGTCTGTCTGTCTGTCTGTCTGTCTGTCTGTCTGTCTGTCTGTCTGTCTGTCTGTCTGTCTGTCTGTCTGTCTGTCTGTCTGTCTGTCTGTCTGTCTGTCTGTCTGTCTGTCTGTCTGTCTGTCTGTCTGTCTGTCTGTCTGTCTGTCTGTCTGTCTGTCTGTCTGTCTGTCTGTCTGTCTGTCTGTCTGTCTGTCTGTCTGTCTGTCTGTCTGTCTGTCTGTCTGTCTGTCTGTCTGTCTGTCTGTCTGTCTGTCTGTCTGTCTGTCTGTCTGTCTGTCTGTCTGTCTGTCTGTCTGTCTGTCTGTCTGTCTGTCTGATGTGGGAAAATATCTTATTTCCATGAAAATATCGATGAAAATGAATTCGCATTGCGCGTGGCCAGCGCTCATCCCGGGGGTCCTGGGTTCGAGTCCCGCAGGCGGAACAAAAAGTTTTGAATGTTCCTGGGTCTTGGATGTGTATTAAAATAAAATTTCAAAAATCTTAAACATATTTTATGTATAATATTACATATAAAAAATCCAGAAATATATCGATGGAATGAACATTTTAGTTCTAATACGATTCAACAGATGGCGTTTTATTTTTTACTTTATTGTAACATAGAACTAATCATACTTATTAGTTAGTATGTTTTTGTTTATAGTTTTTAATACGTTAGAATATTATGTTTAATAATATAATCACTTGGTATAATAATAATCAATCTATCTTATCTTATGTAGAACTCCTACTGCATTTCTAATCCATACTATCCATACTAATATTATAAATGCGAAAGTATCTCTGTCTGTCTGTCTGTCTGTCTGTCTGTCTGTCTTGCTTTCACGCCAAAACTACTGAACCGATTGCAATGAAATTTTGTATACAGTTATTCTAGAGTCTGAGAAAGGACATAGGCTACATTTTGATGTGGGAAAATATCTTATTTCCATGAAAATATCGATGAAAATGAATTCGCATTGCGCGTGGCCAGCGCTCATCCCGGGGGTCCTGGGTTCGAGTCCCGCAGGCGGAACAAAAAGTTTTGAATGTTCCTGGGTCTTGGATGTGTATTAAAATAAAATTTCAAAAATCTTAAACATATTTTATGTATAATACTAGCTGTTGCCCGCGACTTCATCCGCGTGGACTTTAGTTTATAGCGCGCGGTGTCAACAAAATTTGTGTCAAATTTAAAAACTTTTTAAAACCCTGGTAAGTGGTACCCCTCTTAGGGCCGCGCTACACCTCGCCGCTGCCATTCCGGTGTAGCGCGGCCCTTATTAATCAAAACAGCTTTGCAGTGTGCACATAATCTATACTAATATTATAAATGCGAAAGTATCTCTGTCTGTCAGTCTCGCTTTCACGCCAAACGCCAAAACTACCGAACCGATTGTAATGAAATTTTGTATACAGATAGTCTAAAGCCTGAGAAAGGACATAGGCTACTTTTTTACTGGAAAAAAGGGTTGTAAGGGGGTGAAAATGCGTAAATTTGTTCAAATTAAGTTAGTTCCAACAATTCATAATAGATGGCGCCGTGCGTCTTCTACATCGCGCTGACGCTTGCTCAAAAGTCTTTCTATAAGACGTGGTATCATCTTTTTAAGTTTCGATTTTTTTCGATTGTTATATCTATTCTACGGTATTAAATAACTCAGTACTTTATCTGTGCAGTGACGTAACCTTAAATCTATCAATGATAAATAGTTTATGGGTAAAGTTGTGTAATTGGAGGGCTAAATAAGCTTTAAAATTTGGCATAAAATATAAAGTTTAATATAATAAAATGAAATACTTATTGTGTGCACACTGCACAGCTGTATTGATTTAAGGGGTACCAGGGTTTTTTTATAAAAGCTTTTGACACCAATTTTGTTGACATCGCGCGCTATAAACTGAAGTCCACGCGGACGAAGTCGCGGGCAACAGCTAGTAATATAATAAAAGTTTGTTTTGAAATATTGGGGAAGGGAAACCTTTCCGTAAATAAACCAAATAATAATACCTATATAATTTTATACAATGTGTTAAAATATTAATTTAGTTTAATGCACGGTTATGGCAATATATGAAAATTCGTGAAAATTAGATGCATCTTTGTGATCGAGAAAATTTTAAGATATCGTGTTTTTGCTAGGTCTAATTCTCGGAAATATAATGTAGTATCTATGTCTACAAAATGAAACAATTCGGGACTTATTTTCAAGTATAAAAATGAATTATAAAATCGTCAATTTAGGGTTAGTCGCCCCTATAAAATAGTGATAGGGTATTAGAGCGAGCGAGAGAAATGCGTAGCTCGATTTTTATTCGGCGGTATCCGCTTTTCTGACATTTCACTAGATTTAGTTTAGTGAAATGACATATCACTAGATTTGTTTAGTAAGAAGACGTAAGAAACAAGAATATATATTATTGGAATCTCGGAATCGGCTCCAACGATTTTCATGAAATTTAGTATATAGGGGGTTTCGGGGGCGATAAATCGAACTAGCTAGGAATCATAAGCTCGGTCAAATAGCTAGTGTAATATAAAGTGCGACAATGAACGTGGGCGGCGGCGCTGCTGCAAAGGAGAACTGTTAAAAATTGCATTTTTGTATGATGGCAGCGTCCTTTTTTCGCCACGTTAATTTAAAGCCTTGTCGAGCTCTTATATCTAGACACCTAGGCATCTAGGCTCTTATCTAGACAAACGTGAATCGACAAACTTTTCCGTATAGCGACATCTAGGTATTATGAAACAATTTACGTAACAAGTTTGAGTTCTGGATTCATAGATGGCGTTTCTACTATAATTTATTGTTTGCTTGTTTACCTAGCGCAAACTTACAACCGATAGCACGATGTAGCTCCGTGACAGTGTCATCTGTTGGCGTGTTGTAAGAACTCAAAAATACTAAAACAAAAGAACTTGATATTATGGAGTGTCCATAGGTACTTGATATTTCTTTAAATCTTTAAACGAGCAATGCTTGTATATATATTATATAATTGGAATCTCGGAATCGGCTCCAACGATTTTCATGAAATTTAGTATATAGGGGGTTTCGGGGGCCATAAATCGATCTAGCTAGGAATCATTTTTAGAAAATGTCATTTTCATCGGATACCGAGCAAAGCTCGGTCAAACAGCTAGTATTAATTTATTGGTGATGCGCCTACTCGGAAAAAACAATACTCGATTTAACCCGAGTTAAAATTCACATAACTCGGGTTGAACTCGAGCGTAACTCGAGTTAACTGAATGGACAAGTGAATACTTTTTTGAATTTTTACCAGTTTATTCCCTCAGCTTCGCAGTTAAAAAAATTGGAACCGAGTACCGACAAATGATATTTTTATGTTTCATAATTTTTAAAAAAAATTATATAAGTACTTATTTATAATAATGTAAGTAAAAATAAAATTATTGTTTGAAATAGAATCATTTTTAACCGACTTCCAAAAAGGAGGAGGTTATATGTTCGGCTGTGGATATATATATATTTTTTATTTTTATTTTTTTATTTGTGTTTATGTTAAGGTACTATTATCTATTCTGTGGTTAAGGTAAATGTTGTAATACTGTGGTAACTGGTAATACTGTGTTTTGGCATGTTTATGCTGAACGGAGTTGGACACACTTGAAACTACTTACCTGCACCGTAATTTATGATTATTGATTAATGATTTCTTATCTTATTTTAATCAGGTACATGTTGGACAACCGCGCTACGGTGTTCGGTCGGCGCGTGCTGGACGTGGGCTGCGGGTGCGGGGCCGGCGCCATCGCCGCCGCCCTCATGGGCGCCACCAAAGCCGTTGCTAACGACATTGATCCATGTATGTAAAGCATTTCTCTATATTATAAACTAGCTGGCCCGTTGAACTTCGTGTCACTTTAAAACCTTCCCTGGACTTCTACGAATATTTTAAGACTAAAATTAGCCCAATCCGTTCAGCCGTTTTCGAGTTCTAGCGTTACCACAATTGAAAATTCATTTTTATATACATAACTAGCTGTCCCGGTGAACTTCGTGTCACAGGTCACTTTAAAACCTTCCCTGGACTTCTACGAATATTTCAAGACTAAAATCAGCCCAATCCGTTCAGCCGTTCTCGAGTTTTGCGCTTAGCAACACATTCAACGACTCATTTTTATATTATAGATAACCGCTGTGGGCTGTGGTGTGTAGGTAGTGGAAAAAGTTACTCAAATTGAATCAGTCTGCTTACGCGCAGTCCACCGCCGGTCCAGAGAATGTGGCCCCATCGGATGCAGAATTTAAAAACCATTTGAAATAAAAATCCAAAATTTTGGAGATGCCGGGGATCGAACCCGGGGCCTTTCACATGCAAAGCGAACGCTCTACCACTGAGCTACATCCCCTGTTTACTTGATTGGTAAAATATCTGTATACATTTTAGACGCGGTGTTGGCGACGAAAATAAATGCGGAACTAAACAAGTGCACAGTAGAAACAAGTACAGAGGACTACATCGGCACCGCCTGTGACGATTTTGATACGATTCTAATTGGAGACATGTTCTACGACGAAGACTTCGCGAAACTCCTCTTTGAATGGCTCAGTAAATTAGCGGCCAAGGATAAAATGGTAATGGTATGATCCACGGCGGGCAGCCGCGGACATGCGCCGCCAGTGCCCGCCGGGCACCTACGGCGCGGTCTTTTTGCCCGCCGTGTGCGATAGTAATATATCGCTGACCGGTCCGCCCCGGTAAAGCCACTAAATTTTTGACTACTGAGTACTGCTATTAAGTTTCTTTATAATAAAGGAACATATTTTTCAATATTATGTAAATTGCCGCTGCTTGGTATTCTCCCGGGCACAAAAGTTTTCATATAGTTATATCTTTTTCTACATAATATAATTTCAGGTGCTAATAGGCGACCCCGGTCGTCACGGGCTCACATCTCGCAGACGGAGTCAACTGCAGCAGCTAGCGCGGTACGAGCTGCCCGCGCACTGCAGGGAGGAGAACCACGGCTTCACTGAGGCCGCTGTGTGGAGACTTACATCTCCTACAACTTAGCCACGAGTAAGGAGTAAGGACCGAAAGCGCCGAAAGTTCCGCCGACGGAAGGTTACTATATATGAATAGATGATAACTGAACACGACAAAAAACCGGCGTGAAACAGCGTTTGCGCTGTGTTTTGCCGAGTGAGTGAGTTTACCGGAGGCCCAATCCCCTACCATATTCCCTTCCCTACCCTCCCCTATTCCCTTCCATACCCTCCTCCTTAACCGGTTCAATGCGGCGCACATTTTTGAAGACTTTCAGTCATGGCGGCATGTACAATTTTCTCGTGACACGTTAGCCGTGTCATACGCCATAGATACTTCTATGGCGACATGGATGACACGGCTACCGTATCACCCGCCACGTTCAAAAAGGTTAATTGTTTTTTTGGTTTTTACGCGCGTCTAATGCGGGAAAGCGTATATGCTAGGGAAATAAAAAACGGACCTACTACATACGTTACATGCATTAATACAGGGTGTAACAAAAATGAGTGATAATACTTTAGGGTGTGTACGTGTTCCTTGTAGAGAGTTCACTGTGAAAGTAGCAGCGCTGAAACACCAAAATTTTTTTTCACTTTTGTATGGACACAGAAACTCGTGGCGCGTTACTTTCACAGTGAACTCTCTACAAGGAACACGTAGACACCCTAAAGTATTATCACTTATTGTTGTTTTGTTATTTTATTGTTTTTTCGGACTTAAGCATTGAATTGTACATTTAAAAATTATGTACGTTATATAAAATATCGTGTATTAGATGGTATTAGGTATGGGTACTATCACGTAATTTAAAATAATCACTTAGTTTATTTTCACAGAACGATTTTGAGGCAATTACAATTTTAAGCGTATTTGATTCATAGAAATAATGGCGACTATTGGCGCCATCTGTTATGAGTTTTTGGAACTAACTTAATTTGAACAAATTTACGCATTTTCACCCCCTTACAACTCCTTTTTCCAGTTAAAAAGTAGCCTAAGTCCTTTCTCAGGCTTTAGACTATTTGTGTACAAAATTTCATTACAATCGGTTCAGTAGTTTTGGCGTGAAAGCGAGACAGACAGTTACTACCTAAATAGATTTTAGGAGATCGCAGACGACAGACTTTTTGTGCGATCGAGTCTGCGATCTCCCTTAATAAAACTATACATCGTTTCACGTTTGGCAATGTTGCTGTTATTTATACAGAAGACGAAAAGCAATATTTGCTTATAGAATAGAATGTTTAAGATGTAAGAGAATAAAGTAAATAATAAACTTATTTTTATTACATTTTTTATTCAGTGTTTTGTTTGTTTACATTAAGGCAAAGGCACAAATCGTTGTACATTTTTTTATTCTTCTATGCTACCTATGTACAACTATGTTTACTTGAATGTATTTATAAAATAATAAGAAATTAGATATAAATGGTACCCAACAAGAACACATCACATTTCAGAATATTTGAGCATTTAAATAAGTACTTAAGGGGGCGACTAACCCTAAAGTGTCGATTTTATAATGCATTTTTATACTTAAAAATGAGCCCCGAATTGTTTTATTTTCTAAAATTAGATACTACATTATATTTCCCAGAATTCGATCTGAGCAAAAACACGATAAGTATCTTAAAATTTTCTCGATAGAAAAAAATCACAAAGTTGCGTCTGATTTTCACGAATGTTTCATTTATTGCCATAACCGTGCATTGAACTAAGTTAATATTTTAACACATTGTATAAAATTCTATCATTGAGAGATCGACCTAGCGGATTTTTAAAAGTTTGTATATTTATCGAGTTATTGAGAAAAACTAATTTGGCGATGAATCCGCGTCGTTCTTTTTCACCTGGCATATGAAAGACGGGCGTGAAGAGAGAAGGACGATGTTTGATTTTTTGGGTTAGTCGCCCTCTTAATACTTTTGTTAAAAAAAAACGTTGAAAACGTTTTAAAACAAATTAAGAATATTGTATCGCAATTTTTTGGCCACGAGTCACGACTAATAAGGCAAAATTTAGGCGTTGGCGCTTCCAGCTTCCATAAGTCGCTTTTTACAAAATTTCCTTAATAAAAGAAGAAATAATTAGGGGAAATATTTATGTTCATCTAAGCTTATTTTACATAATATTAGTAAGTATTTAAATAATTTTAAATAATATACTTAAACAAAACGTATAAGCGCCACTATTGTACTTACTTGTAAAGCACAACTGACATTGGTATTGTTTTATTTTATCGCTTTAAACACTAACAATATAATTAACAACTAAAAATAATACTTAATTAAAAGCTACTTACAACTAAACTAATTATTATAGGTACTTACAATACACCGTAATGAAACTATTTTCGCTTCATTAGGTATTACCAGGAAACCAATAAACTGTAAAACTGTTTGTAAAAATCAATAGACAATAATTACTGATTATAAAATTATGTTCTAAGTGACATTTAAATACAATATATTTAATAGGTATTTTTACTGTCTTTGCATTATGAATTTTATTCGAGTCTGAGCTTCCAGGTACCACATAGCGTCTTCACAACAGTAGGCTGTGAAATAGGTACTAACTACTATTAGGTCTTTTGGAGTCATGCATTTTTGTCACAACTCACAAGTGACTTGGGTGGCATAGTTTACAATTTATTATATATACCTAACACAGGTTCCATATTATTATCGTAGGTTAAATATGTACTTAGATAAATTCCATAACAATAGATTTCATGGTAAATAATGTCCTACGTGGACTCATCTGTGTGCTCAACAAAAACTCATGACTCTAAAAACACCCGTATACTTGTTAACAACAAAATTCTATAAGTAGGTATAGCCTGTACAATCCTGATTCCTGATTCCTAGACAGGTGGCGGACCTAAGTAATTTGGTCGCGTTAAGTCAAAACTCAAACCCAGGCCATCCGTGATCCGACCGAACACAGCAGAACACTGAATTGACATAAGCCGACCAAATGACGTAGGTCCGTCAAGTGCCTAGGAATCATTTTCCTCGATGGTACTTGATAATAACAAAATCCTGCAGCCTGTAGTCTGTACAATCAGAGCTGGTAGTTGTGCATGGTGTTGGCGTACATGCCGTGCTTGGAGCGCTGAGTCCGGCCTGAGTAGTGGGAGTACGTGTCGAGGTCGACGTGGTGCGGGTGTGCGTGGGGATGGGGCATCAACAGCACCGGCTGCAACGCCAGCGACTTCCGCGACCCGGACATCGACGCCGCGTCCGTCACGTACGCGTTGTTCACCTCGCCTGGAAATAGAATAGACCAATTAAAAAACTTTATTTTATGAGTACAAATAAAATAGTAATTTACATAATATTTTAGGATACATAATAGCGGGAACGAATTCAAAAGCGCCATCTATCGTCACCAATTCAATAACTAGCTACAAAAATAAAATTAGCATTTTGTTTAACAGATGACGCTTTTTCAGGTAAGCGGCGGCATGTTGCTAGTTGTAAGTTCTAAAAGCGTCATCTATTGTTAAACCGGTGTAATAGAAATCCTCTACCAAAATAGTACCGTAACTCTGATAGCAGATGGCGCTACTTGCTTTTAAGTTTTCTTTTTAGAAATATTTCCGATTTTTTAAAATATAATTTTTAATAGATTATATTTCTTTCCCTAAATACTAATATATAAGTATAATATTATAATGAAATACCTGGATACGTATTACATATTAAACGGCCTCCGCGCATCGTTTAACCGGAACTATTCGTATCAAGGATAGCGAAGTTCAAGTTACAAATTCCGATGTAATAAGCGCATTACATTATCATATTCATATTCCATACAAATTATAATAAGTTGTGTAATATGGTGTCGTTTTCGAAGTCGGTGTGGCGTGACCACTGACCAGGCTTTAGCGCGGGTAATCAGGGTGGAAAACTTTTACGTCCTAGTTTCACTTTCGACTGTTTACCATGGATAGGAGTGGATAGGACACTATAGCGCGACCGTGACTTGTCCATTGTCCACGCAGCACCTGCCGATTGTTTCCTACCGCTATAGGTACGCTAGTTTAAACGAGAAAAAAATAGACAAGCCGTCTTAAATTTCTATAATACCTACAGAGGTTTTAAGGTTTTAAAATTTCTAGGAGATAGAAATCCGTAACAAGGACGGGATAGTGAAGAAACTTTGATAAGGCTCCCAATTCCCATACAACAAATGTGATTTTTTGCATTTTTTTGGTCGATCTAAATAATGACAGGTTGGCACTTGAAATGTTCACAAAATACTCAGTTGTATTTATAGTTTAGTTATTAAAAATAAAATTAAAATAAATTAAATAATTAAGAGGAGTTCCCATACAAAATACTCAATTTTTGCATTTTTGCTCTATAATGGTACGGAATCCTTCGTGCGCGAGTCCAACTTGCATTGGCCGATTTTTTTTAATTCGTACGCCTGACAGACTCAAGGCTTTTTTTATTTTTATCTTTCATGACACTTTGTTCTTCTATTTTTTTATGTAAAGATACGCAGGTACCTTTATAGAGCGAGGCGCTGGGGTAGTTGGTGTCGGGCTGCAGGCGCACGTGCCTGGTGGCGAGGATGAAGGCGAGCGCGGCGAGCACCACGCCGTCCAGACAACCGATCACCGCCAGCAGGTACGCCCAGCGGACGTGGCAGCCGCCTGCAAAGTGAACAGGTTAAGTGGTAGAATCAAGGTGAACAAACTGCATTTCTTTACGCGAACTGTTTTAACGAAGACCGTGTCAGAAAAGCGTAATTGTAGAGCGTCATTTTTTAAACACATTGGGGAATACGATAATATTCTTTCCATTGCAAGTGGCTTGTGAGCTTTAGAACCTACACTTTGATCTGATCTCCGAAATGTCAAAGATGCTACGATCTGATCGATGACGAGATGATGTCATAAAATCGATCTACTCCCCAAATAGAAATAGAAATAGAAAGTAGTAGTATAGAAATAGAAAAAGCTAGAGTTATCGCGACATTCATTGCTCTTCATCATTTTCACAAACAACCGAAGATTGTTTTTGGCGCTCTTTAGTATTGACCAAACCGTACACAACAACTTGGCTTGCTTCCTTGCTGCTTTTGCTTGAGTGATTATTGTATCTACCAATATCTATATAGTTTCATATCTCTTACCTATGTGGTATTGGTCTGCGGCAGGTCCGCACGTCTCCTGCACGGCGACGTCGCCCCACCCCGCCGGGTACACCGCTACGCCGCCCACCATGCAGATGGCTGGAAACAATAAAAAAAGTAATGTCTGTAACTTCATACTTCCACCTCCACTCAACCTGAAAGAGCAATCCGTTGAGGTAGAAGTTAGGTTCGTTGAGGTTGAGTCAAGGCGAGTTTGAGGAAACGTCTAAATACGGGTGTTAGGTGACATGAGGAAAGAGATAACAATATGCATGCTGAAAACATAATTCTCTACGATAATGTCACCTTTATCAGGCCAAGAATCATGATGGACAATCAGAGAATTATGGATAAATCATAGACGAGTATGCTGTATGCCCACAGCCCAACGTATAAACTTGTAGAGTATCACGTGCGCGTTCCGAGAAATCGGAAAATTCTTAGGAACCTGCGGACTGTAGGTATACGCAATACGTATAAGGATCTCGCAAGACACGACAGTCTTAAGAGCGTTTACACCTTTCACGCTCAATTTGGCTTAAAACTGTACTTTTCAAACTTGAAAAAATCATCAACCACTTGTCTCTATAAAAATGTTGATAACTTATTTTTATAGGAGATTTCACTGTCTAAAAAGTTAGCAGAGAAAAAAATACGATTTATAGAGTATTTGTACATTAAATCTCGATACCTTAACAGCGGTTTTGTTAAATTCCGTTTTAGTATCGGTTTCGAAGCTTTTAATTTACGAAACAAGCGACAGATCTAATTAAAAAATAATAATAACCTATTGACAAGATCCTTAAGCAAATAGTTAGCAGAAAAAAATATTTCGTTTAGCTACTTATGTAATTTGAATTCAAAGAATGAGAAATATCAAAGAAATATCAAGGAATTAAAACTATTTTTTTACCTATTTATTTAACTTCGTTTAATATAATAATGGCTTCATATCATAGAAGAACACTTTAATTTATAAAATTGTTTTTAAATATCAACAAATCTATTGTTGTTTTTTTTTCTACAAATATTTTAAAACTACTATAAATCGCTGCGCGCAAAGCAATTCAAATAGCCCGCCGCAGGTTTGTATGGAAACTTGAAATTAGGTGTAAACGCTCTTAAGACATACTATTGCAATACAAAATATTTATTTTGAGCGTGTACATATTATTATCTTCGTGTGTTTTATATACCTAGTAGGTACTAGGTTGTCTTAAGACTATCGTATATCAATTAGTGAGGGCTAGCTCTATAGATAAACCCCCTTACTAATAAACGCTGTATAAGCTTTGAATAGTTATACAGTGTTTTGTCTTCTTTAATCCAATTAAAAATGTCACTTGTGTGACAGGAACAAAACACTGTATATTACCTAACTATTCAAAGCTTATACAACGTTTATTAGTAAGGGGGATAGTCTATAGGACCCATAAAGGTAGGTAGGTATATAGAAGGCTAGAAATGTCGAAAAGAAAGCCCGCGGTCTAGTGATCAAAGGAAAGTTATTGAAACTCCATCGTGAGGCGACAGCCGTGATCATCATCACACTCTGATGCTTCTGGTAATGATGATCATCGACGTTATTTATTATACCTTGTTGAAGGGCCCAATTTCTTGATTCAATTTCATCTTTTAGTGTAACTATTTTATTTCATTGTTTAGTTTAAATTTGATCCAAACCACAGAATAGATAATAGTACAAGTATCCAAACTAAGTATTTTAAAAAGTAGATGAATAATATCTTTGGAAATCATATATTAGTATAACTTTCGTTACGCTGCATATAATTTTCATGTCATTAATGGCCGTTCCCAAGATTTGATCTATCTCTGGCTTTGCCCTACTAGAGATAGGAATAGCTCACATTAGACATTAGAGACATATATTTTATGTCAATTCAATGTTAGCTGCGATCGGTTGTATGTCAAACCAGAGATAGATTGAATATTGGGAACGGCCGTAAATTGATGTTCTTTAAATCACACTGGGTATATGAAAGGTTACAATAAAATGTTTACTAGCGAGTACTTTATACCTAGCCTATAGTTAAATTGTATTTGACGTTCGTAAGCTCATCCTCTTTCGTAACCATTGTGTAAGTGTCTGATGAGGTGCCTCTTACGATTCGCGAAAGGCCAAGCAATAAGCAGTAAATATTTATAAGGCTGATGATCAGCGCGAACAATACAGCGGGTTCCCACGACGGGAACCGGAGCGTAACCCCAGAACCGGCTTATTAGTTCCAGCTTGTAATTAGCCACATCACATACTAGCTGTCACGCGAGATCCCACGAGAACCGTACCGTGATGGACAGAAAAGGGAAGTGGGACATACCGAAACCAGATCAAGAAATTCTTGCTTCAAACATCTTGGTGTACTGACGACGTCATGTACGCATTTTATGGAGTATAGATAGAATGAGTACAAAAGAGTTACACCAACTATTCATTTCTATATTGTTTGTCTATATGTGAGAGTCGATTGTACTATAAACTATGAATTAGGCTATAGTTAATTTAAACTCAAAACCATGGAAGAAGCAACCGCATTGCCGTGACTATATGACCTAATTTACCAGTAAGTGTTGGTTTCAAACAAGCGCCAGTATTCACAGGCACAGAAATAAATCAAGATTGATTGAAACTTGATTTATTTCTGTGATCACAGAAGTCTAGCTGTATTAGCTCTATCGATGACAGCCATCCATCCAATCAATATTCGAATCCATCATTCTGCATTTTAAACATGTTTTATGACCATCAATTTGCCACGGGCCCCAGATGTTATAGTTACGCCACTGTTTAACCCCATTCAATAACGTATCAGTATAAACTAACCCTAAGTTGCAACTTGCAGCACATAAGTGTGTAAGTATGGTTAATGGTTGTCATTATACGATTGTTCACATAACGGCCATGTAACCCGGAACGCAACCAGCACGCAGTTTTCCACGCAACCGTTTAACGCTCATACATTTTTCATTAAAAGTTTTGTTATTTGTAAATACATACATTTAATTCGTAAGGATTTCCTATTTTAATTCAATAATTATTATTGTTATGAAAGTTACTATAAAAGTTACTTGTGAATTGTGATGTTATCTAACATTTGGAAGACTGGTCATAACTTTTCCATTTCCAAGCAGATAAGAGATACATATTTCGGATAGGTAGGAACTGACTACCTGAGAATTGTTTGATGGCTTTAAAATCACTTGTAAAGACTGGTATGAGGTATCATACTCTGTAATTTAATTCTTCAAAGGTGATACAGACATATTCTCACCGATCGCTATCTCGAGACTAAAATGATAGGTATTGGACTATTGGTTCATCGCAACCTACTTAATGATTTTGTAATACAGTTAAGATTTTTGTAACTGCTGAAGAAAGGCATTTAGCAAGTCATTGTGAGCACGATAGCCGCCAGCGGATATTACAGCGGATGTGTTTTCTAGAATCTTAACGTAATTAAACGAAACTTAAGTGTTAAAAATTAAAGGCTCAAAGTGTTATGTACTCGAATAAACAATAATTATTGTAATTTTAATAAAGTCAGTCACAAACAAATGTCTTACAAAGCAACTTTTAATTTCGAATACAACGGCAATAAAATTAAACCAAAGTCGTAAAAAAGTTAAGTAGCAGCTTCAAACTCCTCCGGCGAAGGTATGTGAGCCCTGATCCTGCCGCATCTATCTCTGTCAATATTCAAACTCTTCCTTTTGCAGGCTATATCCTTCTCCAAGTCTCCTCTCCTTTTAATCAGCTCCAGTCTTACGAATTCCGCATCCCGAAGTCTCTCGAGTAAGTTGGCATTCGATTCCTTGATGAACTTTACCTCTGACATCAACGCGTGCTGCGCTTCGTCCCTACAGTTCTCAACGTTCGGGCGCTCGTAGTTCCTAGCGTGTAGTCTCGTCATCACGCACTTGTTCCTTCTATCCACCTCTCGCAACGATTCTTTTATATTATCGATTAAATTTTCAATATCTGCTATCTTTTGCAAATTCTCTTTAAGACATTCCTCGAGCTTTTCACACAACGCCTCCGTTGTTTCTATAGTGTCTGCGAGAGCTGCATTCGTTCTGTCAGCCTGCTTCTTTAGATCCTGGCTTCCTTTTACGATAGCTGTCATTAAATCGTTTCTTAGCTCCTTGGATTCTATCCTAGCTTCGTCACAGTTTCTAATACTCTCCGAGCAAAAATGTTTCCAGTATTCGAGCGAGGTGGCATTCTCCGGCCATCTCGCTACTCCCGGATGATATAGGACTAAAGTAGAGTCTGGAGTCAGCTTAGAGTTAAGTTTATCGATTTTCAAACTTATCTTCTTATCGCTCCAATCCATTTCTACAGATGCTTTTGCAGCTTTAAGTTTCATCATTTGAGTTTCCACTTTATTTAGAGTATTCTGAAATATTCTTCGAATTTCACCTACGATTGATACTTCTGTTATTAATTCTTGTTCAGCATCATCTCTCACTTGGTCGGGTTCATGTCGGTGTGTTCGTAGTTCCAGACATTCCCTGGATATAGATTCTGGAATCATCAAAATTCTGCTAGCACCTTTGAGACGCACTCTATACTGTTCTAATATTTCTATTTCATTAGCAATCGCATCTACTGCCTTTCTTACTTCGTTTTTCCAATGAGATAAATCTTTTACTCTTTTGTCTATCATTTTGTTCGACTCATCCAATTTATCGTCTATGCCACGAAACGTTTTCTCCGTATCCTCTTTCGTACGTTTTTCTAAAAGTGTTGCCTTGTCTAGGACAGTTGGAGTCAATTTTTTGGCGTTGTTCTTCCTCCATTCACCAGTGGAATATCTTGTTATAGAGTATTTGTCTACGACTGGTCTAACACCAGTAGTACCAGCGTGAGGCGACCAGTCTAGATGGCCAGCAGCCCAGGGTCCTATGGGTCCCATTCTAAGGATATCTCCGCTGACGGTGTCGATGCTCTGAGGCAGATATTTGGGTGGAGCATCAGGGTCGTGTACCCTGAGTTCGGGAGGCTTTATCCTCCCGGGCACATAGGGAGAAGCGTCTGGGTTACCATAGCTGCCTTTCCGCTCCTCTTTACGTTGCTGAGTTTGCTCGTGTTTGTTCGATGTGGGGCAAATATCCGGACATGTTAATTTCGCTCGTTGATGCATTTTAAAATTAAAATATAATAAGTAAAAAATTAAATGTACAAATTGTGTACAGATATCACAAACTCTCGAAAATGTTGTCTTGATTTTGACACTGAAGTTGACACACATATTTTTTTATAATATCTACACAAAGAAAATATACTCCTTTATAAAAAAGGTATACAGCCAAAACCGAGTCAATAAACCTACATTAATACTGAACATGCAACTTTTTAATACTTTTTAATAAGTAAGAGTTATTTAAGGTTATGTTTATTGACTCTTCAAAGTATGTCTATAAAATTAACATCTATCTTTGTAATCTGAGCTATAAACATGTTTATCTGGCAATCACCATCAGGCGCCAAATGGACTTTATAAATGTTATGATACTTTCGTTTTTGATCGGGGTTACCTAATCACAGCCAAACGATACAATACCTACATCATTCGCTAGAAAACATGGCTGTGGAATGAGATTAAGAGATCCATAATCCATAATAATATTATAAATGCGAAAGTGTGTCTGTCTGTCCAACTGTCTGTCTGTCTGTTACCTCTTCACGCCCAAACCGCTGAACCGATTTAAATGAAATTCGGCGTGGAGATACTTTGAGTCCCGGGAGAGGACATAGGATACTTTTCATCCCAGAAAAATGAACGGTTCTCGCGCGATAAATGAGTTATGGCGCACGGAGTTGTGGGCGTCATCTAGTAGTTTAATGAATAGCATTATTAGAATTTAGAACTCAAAGAAATCTGTGTTACTTATGACTTGGGGAAGAAAACTTGGGAAAGAGACAATTTTGTATATTATACAATCAATCAGTCTCTTATAACATAACCAATTTAAAATTACAATGTAAGAAAAGGCTAGGTTAGCTTTAATACTACTGACACACCTTCAGCTTTTGTGTACAAATTGAGATCTATGAAAAGTTAGTTATGATTAAGTACCTATCAAGAACTTTATAGACTTTAGGTTTAGTGCACTGAATAAATGAAATGAAACTAAGAAGTCTTTACAGAGAATCTAGGTTCATTCCAAACCTTTTAAGTTTCCTATTTCGACTTCAACTTTTAATCAAACCGAATATTTAAGATTAAGCTGGTGTACAAGTATGTTAATATTATAAGCCAAGGCTTCAAAAAGGTCGAGCTTAGCGCCGTGGGACTGAGGACTGCTACCGCTTCAGTATTGTCTCGAGTTCCCACACATTACAGTTAGCACGGGATATAACATACAACGGTTCTACTCAATTAGTAGAAGCAAAAAGTGAGGCACAATGGATCTCATATAGATCATTAATCAGTCAACATTAAACAAATACCTGATTCATTAAAATAGTAAGTACTAGCTAGTAACAGAGGTCTGAGAAATGGATTGTAACTTATACGCTTGACTAGTAAAAGTTACAATACATTCGCTACAATACATATATATCGCTATTGCTGGCTTATCAAACAATTAAAACATAACTTAGTATGTGTGATCAATAAATAAATGTATATTCGTGATACTTGATTTCAATTCCTTTCTCAAGAACTGTGTCACTGAAGCTAAAATATAATAACGAAGGTCGATATAACTTTTACTTGTTCAAGTTCGTACATTTGAATACTAAACGCAATTAAATTTAATTATTTACGCACTAAAAAGCTTAAAATTGAAATAATAATATTGAATTAGATGAAACAAAACATACAATATTATAATACTGTGTAAGCAGCTAGCGTACGTTTAAAGTATGCAGTATCCATGTAAATGCCAATTAAATAAAATCCTTTAAAAGCACATTCTCTAGGAAATCAATTAAAATTAAATCTTTAAGACCACTTTAAGCACATAATCAATCTCGTAACAAAACGTTATTTCAATCTAAATTGACTTTCTAATAGATTAGACTTAAAAGTTGCCAACCATTTATTATGTTAACTATTTTTATTGGCTAGCTTTATGCTTCTGACTTTTATTAATCACTCCAATCTTTGCAATAGCACAGCGAAGTACTTATATTAAAATTTTTAACAGTTATAATTTAATACAGAAATAGTGAATTTATATTATGCTATGAACCTGAAGGATAACTATTCTCAGGAATTGATAAGTTTTATTTTACGTAGTGTGAGTATTGTGTAAACTAACGCACATCTATGCATTTTATGGCTTTGATTGGTCTTAAAGCTAAGCAAGCCAAACTCTAACCTATGTTTCTCGAACGAGCAAAGCAAATGTCGCTTCCTGACCTTTGCGGAAACGCTTATCAATGATTGCGGACGTGACGTAACACCTGCTCAGATGCTCAACAATAGTGAAAGGTTCGTCAAAAGTTTCACTGAAACGGGGAAATTATTGACGCCTTTGTTTAGGCACTAATTACGCGAAACCGTCGCGGACGGTTTGCTGAAGCGAGCTTTTCCATTTCGAAATTATATTCGCTCATAATAATTGATATTCGGTGCGTACCAGCTGCCAGCAATTATTTGCTTTCTCCGTTGGATTAACTAAAAACATCTTTCAAACGCATTATATTTCAATTTCCAAATTTAAATTGTACCAAAACAAACGTTAATATCCAGCTAACTCAGATGCAGAAGGATAATGGGAGCGGACCATGCCACAGCGGTCGCGATCGATGTTCAAAGTCTTCCTCTTCGAAGCGACCGCCCTCTCTAAGTCTATTCTCTTGTTGAGCAGATCCTGCCTCACTCTCTCGGCGTTCTTTAGCTGGCCTAGAAGAGAGGTTACCGTTTGATGTATCTCTTTCACCTCCTCAATCAGACCCAAGTGCGGTTCGTCCCTGACGTTCTCGCCGTGCGGTCGCCAGTTGTTCCTGTTGTCGAGCCTCGTTTGAGCGAGTTTCATGGCCGCATCCATCTTCTTGACGGCAGCTTTCAAGTCGTCAATCAAGTTTTCAGTGTCAGCAATTTTTCGCAACGTACTTCGTAGTGTCTCCTCTAATTTAGTGCACAGCTCCTGCGTGATGGCCACCGTCTCGGCCAAAGCTACATCCGTTTTGTCGGCTTGAGTTCGCAGCTTCCTGCCCGCGCTTACCAGAATAGCGTTAAGGCTCCCCCTCAAATCCATGGACTTCTGTCTAACTGCCTCACAATGTTGTACATTTTCTCGGCAAAAATATTCCCAGTATTCCAAGGGAGCGCTATTTTCTCCGAAGCGCGTAGCTCCCGGTCTAAACATGATGGTGTTGGATTTGGTGTTTAATCCCAAATTGGTAGTCTCAGTTTCATAAGCCATAGATTTATCACACCAGTCGTACTCAATCCTATGTTTCGCTGCCTTATTTATTGCCAGCTGCTCCTCTATATCCTGGAGAGTTTTCTTAAAGGTCTGTCTTACTTCCTTGACCGAATTCATTTCTTTGATTAGCTCCTGTTCCGCTAAGTCGGACACGAGATCCGGTTCGAACCTGTTCGAGCGTAGATCCAGACATTCCCTAGAAATAGACTCCGGTAACATCAGCACTCTAGAAGCACCTTTCAAGCGCTGTCTCTCTATCTCCAAAAGCTCCACTTCCTCTGTTATCGCTTTACAAGCTCTCTCTACTTCTACTTTCCATCTGAATATTTCCTTGGCTTTCTGCTTGGATCTCATGGTGTTGTCTCTCTGCTGCTTATCAACCCTGCCGAACGCTTTCAACATAGCCGTTTTAGCATTGTAATCGATGATGTTTGACTCTGTGATGGTTTCTGGGTCTAGTACCTGTTGGTTGTGGTTTCGCCACTCGTTGAGCGAGTATCGGCTGATGCTGTACTTGTTGACAGGTGGTCTCGTTCCCGTCATTTTAGCCAGAGGAGTCCAGTCTACGGCACCGTCTGGTCCAGGTTTGAGATTCGGTAAGTGTTCCTCTTTAGCGGATACATAGTCAATAGCATATTGAGCATTAACTGCACTTGTTGGTGCTATTTCTTCCATCCCTTTGACATTTTCCGGCTTAAATTCAACATTTTTGAACGCTCCAATGTCATTGCAGATTTTGTCACATTTATTTTTAGTGTGTTTTGATGAATCCATTATAAAAATACAATTAAAAATGACAAAAACAATTAACAAATATTACGATAGAGAATGACACAATGATGTTTTAGGTGACAACTCAAATGTCACGTTTTTTGGACAAGGACATGATATTTAAAAAAAAATTTAGTTCAATGAGGTGTATTTATTATTCGTATTTACTAATTATTATTATTTATTGTCCCACTGCTGGGCAATGCCTCTCTAATTCTTATCTGAATGTTCCCTTCGCTATTTCTGGCCGCTCTTGTAAAGAAATTGAGGAAAGTTTTAATTATTAAAAAAAATAAACATTACACTCGTAATATTATAAAGCCAAAAATTATTCTAGTGTGTGTGTGTGTGTGTGTAAGTTACTTTTTCACGCAAAAATGTTTTTTATGTTTGTAGCTTAGGCTCTAGTGAGTCTCAGGCGCGGTCGCAGCCTGAAATTTTTTTGGTCACTCAGTAGTCACTACACATTTTTTTTATCTGCGCCCTCGGGCGGTTCTGGGTTCACAGCAGCTGTCTAAGGTCGGACAAAGTGGTGGTTAGGGGATAGCTAGATATTTCCTTTTTTTATTTAGCAAGGTTTTGAGATTTTTCAATTTTACCTTAGATTTTGGGGGGGGGGTCATGTCCTCTGTGACCTCCCCCCCTTCGGACCGCGCCTGGTGAGTCTAGCCTCTAGATTACCACATAGCCTAGTTAATGTATTAACGCAGGTTAAAGCAAATACTGCCTAAATACCTCTAGAATACTTCAAAACCATCGAATTGTCCGCATACCGCCGCGCTGGGGGAGCAAGTCAGTAACCCTGGCACATTAGTCACGGTTCAGGCTACATTTTTGCGTCCTGAGTAATCGCGAGTCGACTTGCTGTCTTCATAAAGTTTAAATAATTGTACAAATTTTAGACTAGCTGATCCGGCACAATGTTGTTTTTCCGAAACGGGTATGAAGAAAAGGATGTCGCATGAAAAATACCTGATTTAAGCACACAAAAAATCGAGGCAACCCATGACTTATTTAACTTGGAACCTAATAAAAGATCAATAAATTAAAAAAAAAAAACGGAAATACAACGGAAGTGCAGCAACCAAATAATTTTCAGAAATAATTGTAGTAATAAAATAGAAAACTTGTACCTAATGAATACTTTAATGACCTATTATGGTTGCTTAAAGAAAGTTTTGCCCACTCTCCACGTAAACATTTAATTGTCGTCATAAAATTGCATCATAATGACACATTGTACAGTTGTACCTACCCTACTAGAGCTGCCTTCATTTGGCTACCTTCCAGAGCCTCAAGATGCATGGCTATAAAACAATTGCTAACTTTAAATAACAAGAACATCTTTATAAGTAATATGAGGACATACAAAGTTTGTAACAACTTCAAATAAATGAACTGACTTATAAAATATTAATATTATAAGTCAGTTGATTATAATAGTAAGTAGGTAGTAGGTACATACATAATATAGTATAGGCTGAGCTCTAATTGGAGTTTGAAGCAAGGAATAAGTCAATTTTCGCGGCTTCTTCAAAACCTCTCTAGTCTCTACGTAGTGAAACAAAATTTAATAAATATAATTATGTAATAAATATATTAAGTATTTACATAACTTAAGGTAATCTACAAAGTATAATAAGACATATACAATTATTCAATAATAATTATTATTATTATTGCTAGTTTGACATTTCCCCGTTAATCATACAACTCTACAAGTTGCAATTTTATTGGTGGTAGCGCGGCGCGTGCGTCTATGTCTTTTGTATTACAAAACATCAGCCTCTTATTGTCTTGGCGTACTTGATGTTCTTGGTGTACTTGTTGGCGTATCTGTCACTCAGAAATCGCTTGTCGCGAGGAAACTATCATTTCGAACCATCGTAATAAATAATTGGCCAAGTGCGAGTAGGGTTTCGTACCATTATGGAGCAAAATTAGGCCAAAAATTGTGTTTTTTGTATGGGATAATTTATTTTAATCAATACATCAATACATATAAATAAAATTGGAGTGTCTGTTTGTAATATTGAAAGAACCGTTTTTTACTACATGCATATGAATCTATATACTATACATACACCAAAACAACATTTTTTACAATTTTTGTCTGTATGTCTGTCTGTTTGTTCCGGCTAATCTCCGAAGCGGCTGGAGCTATTTTGCCAGGACTTTTTTTTGGTAGATAGCTGATGTAGCAAGGTGTAACTTAAGCTACTTTTTAACCGACTTCCAAAAAGGAGGTTATATTATACTTTTTTCATATAAATTGTTAGTGTACTATCCATTTTTGTTATTATAGTTACTATGTTGACGCGGACGAAGTCGCGGGCAACAGCTAGTATTATTATAAAATATTTAAGTACACAATCATATAATTAAGGACTTTGAGAAAAAATCAAGTACCTACCTGTTGCCATTATTGATATAGAGCAAAAAAGGCCAAAAAAATCACGTTTGTTGTATGGGAGCCCTCCTTAAATATTAATTTTATTTTGTTTTTAGTATTTGTTGTTATAGCGGCAACAGATAACACAATCTATGAAAATTTCAGAATCATAGCTATAGCGGTTCTTGAGTTACAGCCTGGAGACAGACGGACAGACGGACAGACATCGAAGTCTCAGTAATAGGGTCCCGTTTTACCCTTTGGGTACGGAACCCTAAAATGACTATACTTTGAACTCATAATTCGCTTTATTATCCAAACCGTAGTATATGCGTCTCTATGACCTGGGTTCGACCATTTAACTATTATCAGAAAAACACGAGACAGCTACTTAAGTTTTAAGGCGAGGCCAGTTCGCGGATTCTGGGAAAATACTGATTTTTAAGCTTCCAGTCTGAAGAAATTATGTGGAATTCTCTTACACCAAAATTGATCTACACTCAAAAAGGAACAAAGTAACAAAATAAGTAGTAACCGAACAGAATATTGAAAACTGGCATGGTAATTCTGTAAGAAACCCCACTTCCGTCGTTATCGGTGAAAACTCTACGACATCCGCTGGACCAGCCCTGCTACTGTTCACTGATTAGTATTATTATTATTTATTGCCAATACTTTCTAATAAGTAATTTAAAACTTGACTGTAGAAATTACTAGTAGTTAAACCTACGTCGTTATACATTTCTATTATCAGTACTAAGAGATATCATTAACTAGATGACGCCTACAACTGCGTTGCGCCAGGTTTGTCAAGTGGAAACCGTACATTTTTCCGGGATAAAAAGTACCCTAAACCTAAAATCAAATTTTTCTCAAAATACCAACTTTAGGGCCTTTCCACACCACGTTTTTGACGCTCGTTTGTATCGATACAAACGCAACGTCGTGTTTAGTGCGTAAAAATACGTCGTGTGGAAGGTCCCTAAAGAAAGGTCTAGTATTGAAAACCTCAATAATATAGAGTAAAAACAATAAAGAGTAAAGTTACAGTAAATTAATCGTTATATAAAGTTACAATAAATTAATCGTTATAATAGCGCAATGCAGAGTCACATTGTAACATTGTAACCACCTTCGTGTTAACAAGCATGTTATGTTTATTTTGTTAATTTATTTATTCATTTTAGGTACACTTTGTTATTATAATGTAATTTATGTTATTTGTTGTATAATATTTTAAATTAACTTTTGACATAACTTCGTTAAATTATCATAAACTAAACACTATTATGTTAAAGAAAAATGTTATGGAAAAATGTGATAATTTTGAGATGTTAATATTATTGCTTTTTAACCGACTTCCAAAAAGGAGAAGGTTATTTATATATATATATATATATATATATATATATATATATATATATATATATATATATATATATATATATATATATATATAAAACTCAAAGGTGACTGACTGACTGATTGACATAATGATCTATCAACGCACAGCCCAAACCACTGGCCGGATCGGGCTGAAATTTGGCATGCAGGTAGATGATATGACGTAGGCATCCGCTAAGAAAGAATTTTGATCAATTCTAGCTCCAAGGGGTTAAAATAGGGATTGAAAGTTTGTATATAATAATACTTCTTAACGCTAGCGAAGCCGCGGGCACAAGCTCGTTTTTGTATAAACCTTTTCTCTAAGTTATATAAGGAGTATAAAGGCAATATTAAACTAAATTTTGGCAGTTTTAGACAGTTACAATGAAATATGGTAGGAAATAACGAGTGTTATTATGTATTACATCATATAATGGTGTTAACCAGGTTAGCAGTACAATATGGCAGTGCGTGTCGCTCCAACAATATGTGCTTTTATCTAATATAAACTGTAATAAAAGCGAAAGTACATGTATTCATACTGACATCACAAACCCGAAAGTGTGTCGGTACGAGTATGTTACCTCCTCATGCATTTAAGCCGTTGAACCAATTTTGATCAAAATTTTGTATAAAAATATTTGGATCTCGGACAAGGTTATGCAGCTCCCACGCAATGACTGTCGCGGGCAACATCTAGTTTGAAATGAGTATTTGAAGTCAATCTAATCAATGAAACGGACTATACAGGGTGTAACAAAAACAAGTGATAATACTTTAGGGTGTGTATGTGTAGGCGCATGGGGTCCGGGGGCACATAAGCTTTTTAGAGGAATATCTAAGAAGCTTGTTGAAGCCACCCGAGACCCCAGAGCTGGGAGCTACCTGGCACAGCGGATAGCAATTGCCATCCAACGTGGCAATGCTGTCAGCTTGCTGGGCACTCTGCTAGATGGGGACGACTTGGGCAAGTTTTTCTTTTTATAGTTTTATATTTAAAGTTTGTATATATAATATATCTGTATATTTTAGATAGTATTTTAGTGTTTACATTTCTATCATATATGGACAATAATATTATTTTATACTATGTTGATATATTATATTGTATCTAATCAATCGAAAAAAAGGAACCTACTATTATTTCGCAAAGAAAGTTTTTCCCCCATTTCTTCTCTATAGGTAAGTATAGAGCAGACCATGGGCGGTTTAGTTACGTTGTGAAAACAGAATTTATACTCATTTTCTCCTTATAATGTTATTATTTATTAGTGAAGTTAAGTACATTTGATGCAGAATTTGGTAATGTAAGTTCTCACGATTATCTAATGACTAGTAAAGTGTAAAAAACGAAAGTGCATTTACGCAACTGTGTCCGATCAGTGTGAAAGGGCCACGAATTGCCGAATCGATTAGACATTACAGACCGTACAGATTTATTTCACCCCTGGCTAGATCTTATGCAGTCAAAATAAGGGTCACTCTCATAGACATTGACGGGTAAAATAGCTGAATGTTGCTCTAATCTCGTCCACAATGCTCCATTGGACAATGAGTCAAGCCTCTACAAAAACTTATTGCGAATGTAATAGATGAGCCAAGCCTATTTCAATTGCCTTCTCAATTGTAGAAAGAGTTAATACTTACCACATATTGTCTACTTTAAAAAGACTGTCGCAGAATTTCTGCGAAAATCTATTGCGGAAGAAGAAAAGTATATTATCAAAAGTAAAGTATTAACAACGTGTCATTATAATATTATGTACGTGGTACATAAGGCATGTACGTGCAATGCAATACGTACACACCTTATATTATCTTTTCGTCTTCTTATGTACGGGTACACATATGGGTCGATGCCAGTAATCAATATCATTGAAGTGCTACAAGAACCTTTGCAAGTCAGTAGAAGTTGTTTCAGCGCAACAATGTTGCTGTCACCATCAGGTAGGCTATAAATTCTCATTCGTCGGAAGTTCTGAAGAAACAGCCCACCATCCGCATGTAGTAAGAGGAAATCCACATGAAGAAACTGCACATACACGCTGCGCTATGTGTTGCAACAGCCGCGCAACTTTTACTTTTAAACGCCCGTAAATCTTGACGATTAGCAGACACATCTGTTTAATTTGATATTGCTTAATGCTATTAAGTAGTTAGCATCATCATTATGCATTAACAAGTTATGAGCACTTATGTTCGTCCGTGCCTTTAAGTACTCTATGCTCCATTCTTATTTAACGTGAATATAAACAAAAAACGGTTCACAAACGGCGAAGTTATAGTTGAACATACAAAAAAAAATACAGACGAACATATTTAACCTTCTCCTTTTTGGAAGTCGGTTAAAAACAATATTGTTTTTCGACTCAAGTCTCAACTTCTAAAGTATACGGTATATAATTGTACAGGGTACAAGAATAAAATTTGGCTGCAACTTGATTAAACATACTTTAACAACGTTTTATAATCGAGTAAAGTGCTAGCTTATCAAATTATCATGCCTCCTGACTTCTCTTTCATGAATACAAAGAAAGACAGAACATATATTTTATCCACGATAATGTTTACCCCGTGTACGCAAGTAGGCCTAATAATCGAGTAACCATAGCAACTGTGATAAGATAAAGCATACAACGCGGGCGTTGATACAAGTAGAACGCAGGCTGCGGCTGCGCGGGCGCCGGGCGCGGTGTATGTAGGTTAGGTGTGCGTACATTTTTCCGGTCACATAGCGGTGTCCGCGTGAGGTCATCACAAGAGGACATGTGTTCTCTATGTGTGCGATACTCTGTGTCATCGCTAGGAAAAATTACAATTTACAAGCTTATCTAGTTTAGTAAGTATTGTTCTCCATCCGCATCAATATTTAACGAAAAAGTAACATGAATGAATCCAATTCCCAGGATTCACAGGGTAACTGAGTTGACCCACGTCATCTCTACAAAGGAGTCTTCGTCTTCGACGAGCATTAGCAAATATTGATAACCAAAAACAAATAAAGGTAAACAACTCATACTCGTATTAAGCTATATAATTCGCACCAAAGTTACAAACGAAAAAGTAATTTTTAATTGCAATAAATTCTTTGTTACACAATTTTCTAAACGTAATTCGAATCCAATGAGGTGCCATACTTAGTTTAGTTTTAGTAAGATATGCAAGGTGTCACAAAACTTAGTTATAATAATTCTCTATGTGTCCCTAATACAATATTGTGTGAGTGTGTTTTTTCTTTATGAAATGAGGAGGCAAACGAGCGAACGGGTCACCTGATGGAAAGCAACTTCCGTCGCCCATGGACACTCGCAGCATCAGAAGAGCTGCAGGTGCGTTGCCGGCCTTTTGAGTGTGTGCTCTTACTTTAAAATTAAAAGTAAACTAGATACATTAAGGGACACATACACTGCACACACACACAACATAGCCTAAAGTTTTGTTACACCTTGTATTTATGTTCATGTAGCCTTAGCACGGCCACCAGTAGAAATGCGAAAGTATGGACAAACTGTGGACATAAACTAAAGGTGCCGTTCCGATCTTTACCGCGGCCAATCGCGACCGACAAAAATTCAATTAAAATGCCACTTTATGACAGACTATTGTATATGTCATAGAATAGGATATTATTTGAATTTTTAGGACTATAGTTTGTCATAAAGTGATATTTTAATTGAATTTTTGGGAACGAAAAAAGATCGGAACGCTACCTTAAATTTATCTCCACAGTTTGTCCATTCTTTCGTATTTCTACTGGTGGCCGTGCTAAGGCTAATGGAGATAATTTGCCTCCATAAAAATCTCCAATCTAAAATTTTACATAATCATTAAGCTAAAAATGTAGGTCGGTAATGCGAATAATCGTAACAAACTGCTAGTAATGTGAGAGCGCTTATTAATTGCGAAGATTAACACGAATACATGCAAAATGAGAGCCACGGCCGGCCCGGTACCTCCATATATCACGTTATGTCACGCCTTATGTAACAATATGTATCACATAGAGGAAGTTATTATATTTATATTGCTTAATATATAAATCATTTCGCGTAAGAGTAAGGAAGAATTGCGAATTTACAATGTAGAGTTTCACTGGCACGGGAAACAAATAATATAGTTTACTCAGTACGGTGAGTAAAAAAGGCATGGAGTTACTATAAAAATGTTAATCGTTCTTAGTTCGCGTAAAGGAACCCCGAAACCGTACATTTTTCCGCAATAAACAGTATGTGACAAAGATGGCAAGAACACTAAATTGGTTTTCAATATAGTTTCGGTGGAAAGGTATTCGATTCTAAAAATTGCATGTCCACAGGTTTTATATGTGCGTAATTGCAATAATTTGAATTAGTATGACACCTGTGCACTGTGCATTGTTTTGATGTCAACACCTCTTTAACATAACTTGTCATCATTATTCAAATTGATGGACTGAACGTTCGATGTTACATCACCAGTTTCGACATCCATCAGGAAACATTAATATTCAACATTTTTAACCCACGATAATTTAAATGTTGAGGAAATTGATGCATTTATGACTAAAATTAACCAATTTGGATACTTGGTTTCGACTGATTTTAGTATAAATTTAAACAAAGACTTATTATATCAAATTAATAAGCCATTGTTTTCCTTTAGGTACCTGGTGAGTGGTGCGTGAAGGATAGCAATTCTGAATTTTGTTGATATTAAAGGTCACAGCACACATATCAACTCGGAAAGGGATCGGCACCGTATCGCCTCGGGCCGTTCAATATTGTTTGTATGAAACTCCCTACTGCAACGCACACTAAGCGGAACCGTAATCGCCTCGCCTCGGAACAGGCTCCGAACCGGGATGCGACGCGTGGTCAACTAGCAAGTAGCAGTCCCCCCGCTTACGGCTCGTCGTACACCCGCCTACGGCTCTCCGTACTCAAGCTTACGTTTCTTCGTCCACCCTTGCCCCTTTCCCCTTCCCCGAGCCGTAAGCGAGGCATCGCCTAGCCGTAGCCGAGTTGACGTGCAGGCGCTACTTGATACGCTTTTCGGTTACGTGCATACGTTAGGTTGATGCCTGGTTGACGGCGAGGCAAAAGGCGATAAGGTGACGATCCCTTTCCGAGTTGATATGTGTGCTGTGACCTTTACACGGATTTTAATACAGGGTGTAACAAAACAAAGTGATAATAGTTTAGGGTGTGTGAGCCCCCTGCAAAAGTTTACTGTAAAAGTAGTAGCGGAGAAAGAGTAACTTTTTAAACTTTTGTAGGGGAAAATTCATAAGGCTGGAACGCTTGCCCATAAAAACCACAAAAAAAACTCTTTCAGAGCTGCTATACAGACAAGAAGTCTAGTAAGTGTGGAATATTATAATGATTAATGACGTTAAATGGACGTAGGATAATACGTTTATCATTAAAAAGCTGGATAAGTGTTGTTACATTTCGTCATTTGAAATATGTGATGTCAAAGAATACACTAGGCAATAACGATAGCGTAAAAAACATCGGTAATGTAAAACCGCGGAAAGGTCTGTATGTGGATAGGGTGAGGTGATGATATCCGGTATAGCAGATGCTGCAGGTGCATGGCGCACGTCCTGTTGTCAATAGTTTTTATCTCTATTACTTGCTTTATCTATGGACTATGGTAAAGTAGTTAAAGTATTATATAGAGGTAATGTATTTTTGTTTGTTTCTACCTGCGTCAAATATGCCTGGAACGACTATGATTTTTTTCTGCACCATTGGAATGCAGTTGACACCTGTCGAAATATTTAAAAAAAAAACAACTTACAACGATCAGTAAAGTTCTACAAGGCTTTGAATAAACGTGGACGGTAAAGGAGAACTGTCAAAAACATGTCAAAAATGGCGTTTTTGTATGATGGCAGAGTTAGTTCCTTTTTAGGGTTCCGTAGCCAAATGGAAAAAACGGAACCCTTATAGATTCGTCATGTCTGTCTGTCTGTCTGTCTGTCTGTCTGTCTGTCTGTCTGTCTGTCCGTCCGTATGTCACAGCCACTTTTCTCCGAAACTATAAGAGCTAAGTATACTATTGAAACTTGGTAAGTAGATGTAATCTATGAACCGCATTAAGATTTTGATACAAACACGGAAAAATTATTAAAAATTTAAGGGGTCCCCAGAGGTACAACTGAAACAAAAAAAAATCCATCTGACCTATGCGTGTGGTATCTATGGATAGGTCTTCAAAAATCATATTGAGGTTTCTTGTATCATTTTTTTCTAACCTGAATAGTTTGCGAAAGAGACTCTTCCAAAGTGGTAAAATGTGTATCCCCCCCCCTCTAACTCCTAAAGTAGGGGCATGATAAGTCTAAAAAAATATATGATGTATACATTACTATAAAAACTACCAACGAAAATTGGTTTGAACGAGATCTAACAAGTAGTTTTTTTACACGTCTTAAATGGTAAGCCTTAAATTAACTTTCATTAAATCAACTGAGATATAAAAATAAATCAAAAACCTTTTAATTTCATAAAAATAAACCTTATTGCTGCTGCGGAACCCTTCATGGGCGAGTCCAACTCGCACTTAGCCGGTTTTTATAGTTTATAATGTTCCAACTAGTAACTACCGCTGCACCGTACCTAAACGTATGATGGAAATTGAAAAAATCTTCTGGCTTCGATGAAGTCAAGTAATAAAATAATATGCTGTTCTTTTATTTAGACAATCTTTAGCTCAAATTCTTAAGAAAGATAAATTACTAAGTTGCTAACTAATACTATTAGATGTTATATAGGTAAAAGTAAATTTATGTTTAATCTGAACATATTGTGTCGCTATTGACCATTCTCCTAATAACATAAGCTCTAGTATAGAATTACAGGCTTATAGGATTACGAAGGGGACAGAGAGTGAAATTGGTCGATTTCTACTTAGGCGGATATGTTAATACGGTGCTGTCTTATCATCTGCAGCCCTTGGTAGTTGGTAGTAAGGCCAATCTAAAAAAAGTTTTGTTTTTTAAAGACAAACATGCGCCAATACAAAAGCACGTAGTTTGGCACTGAGCAAAAGATTTAAACGAGCGCGAAGGCAATAAAAAAAAATAAGTATCGAAACAATTTTATTTTATTGTTTATATTAATAGGTCTCAAAATAGCCTTAAATGTCATTGTTTTATTATTGATAATGTATCCGTGCGATTGTATACGAGGTCGGTACATTCACTCGCGTCGCGCCGGACGACTTTATTCAACAGAGATTACAAATTCAAGTTTACCTAAAATGGTCTTAAACAGGACCAAATGGCCTAGACCCTGATGTTTCGTAAAGACCTTCAAGATTTTAGTTCTTTCTAGACTGGTCAGTTACGAAATATCACTTAGAAAACTTGGAAAGCGGCTTAAGAAATTTTCTCGAATGAAACTCTTATCCTTCGCATAAAAAGTAAAATAAACTTTGATATACTGACAGGAGAAAGTAAACGTGTAAATTACAAGTTGACAGACCAGTTCAAGACTTTATTTTACCTGTAAGAGGATCTTTATGTCAACTACATAAGGACCAATTTCACAAACGAACAGTAAGATCTTTTGTAGAAATTACCATCTCAAATGTTATGTTTGAAAACTCGGCTTTAAGTTAGCGTTAAAAAAGGAATGCTTTGTTCCTTAAATATTTTTTATTATTAGATCAACAGTTTTATAGAGAACTCGTTTGAACTTTACCTAATTAAAATCATAAAAGGCGTATCAATGAGTCGATTCATAAAGCTATATAAATATATAAAAACTCTTTGTAACTATGATCTGCAGTGAGGTAAGGCATCGAAAATAAGTTTCTTTGAAGGTCTTATAGATTCAACTTTGATTGGTATCCGTTATTTACATCCTAGTTCTGTTCTAACTGTGCAGTGGATTGTTAAAAAGTTTCTGGAAAGTAACTGTACCTATTTAGATACAATTTTGAATGGGATCTGGGTTGATTTACAGTTGTAAATCGTTGTAACGAGTCGCTAATCAGAGGGCCCATATTGTATCCAATTATTTTAAGATGCGCGAGAGTGGTAATGACAGCTGGAACAAAAGAATTTAAAATGCAGATAAACAATGGAGTTTTTAACTGACTTTCAAAGACGACAACCAGTCAACATAACTTAGTCACAACTTACAATTGAGGTTACTATTACTTACAATGAATGCTCGCGTCCTGTAAACAATAAAGACAAGACAGGATTCAAGGTAAGTAGTAGTTAGTCTAGTTTGTGATAACTGATAGTTCTTTTTAGAGACAAAGCTAAGTTGCTGCATGTTATGACTATTGTCAACTCATGAGTCATGACTCATCTTTACTGGTTGGACAAGAGAACTTAAGTTCTTCCGCCAAGTCAAGGTTGTGCACAAAACCTGTCTGTAACATAACCTCACCTGATAGCAGCTGCAGCCAGCCGCAAATGTGGAACACGGTCGTGGACTGGCAGAAGAAGAACAGAAGCATCGCACAGATAGTGAACAGAGCTAATGCAACTGCTGCCCCGACTAGAAGTGTCGCTATTTTGAACACGAAGCCGTTGATCGACATGAAATCCTCCAGCCTCCCCTTGCAGTCCTCGACATCATCTGCTCGGCAGATCTGCCACAGCCCAAACTTCCTGGGGTACTCCGTCTCCAAGTCCCCGATCCATTCTGGAGTCACGAAGGCCACAACGCTGATAATCGCGTAGCAAATCGTGAATATGGCCCAAAGCACACCAATAGCTTTCGAATTACGGACGTAATTCGTAGCGTACAAATGCGACGAGTCCACGTATTCGATTTTAGAACCCATTGTTTAGTATTGCGCACTAGTTCTACAACACTAACAACACATTTTTAGCAAAATTAACTATTTCAAATGTCACAACCCGCAGGTAAATGTCACGTTTTTGTAACGCCGCGCGAGACACGTCTCTAGAGGCGAAATACAAACTAAACTTGTAAAACTTCCCAGCCTCGCGACCTCTCTCCGCGCGCCATTCGACTAAGAGGGGATTAAACATTTGAAATAATAATCAAAATATACAAGTTATTAAAATATACTGCCGCTTTGAATGCAGGCATATAATTATTATTACAATAGTACCTATTAAACTACAAAAATAGTAAAAAAAATTGCTTACAAAACACTATCAACCACGTAGCTAATATGAGCTCCGTGCCATCAACACATCAATGCTCCAATTTCTGTTGCAAAACATGTTGCTACCGCCATCTAGTGGATAATAGTTAGTTGGCTTGTAAGTTGTGATTATTTTATTTTTATTACTCGTCAACAGATGACATTGACATCTTGGCAAATGGCACTCAAGGGAGCGTTCCTTATCTAAACCCAGTATTTAGACATTCAAACCAGTTGCTATATCTGATGTAAAGATAGCCAATCAAATTTAGTCAAATTACAGCTAGGTATACTATAAGAGTTTCGGAACATATCCAATAATGACAACTGCCTATCAGCTGTCAACTGTCAAAATTGGATTCGGCTGTCGGCATTCCAATTTCCATTGGATTGCTTCTTTCACACAATTTATTTATAAAATAAATGCTAATTGTGCTATAATTTGCATAAAACTAGCAGATAACGCTTACATTCGTGCATTCAAATAGTTAACCATAAGTGTTACCGACGAGCATAAAATGTAGATACTTGTGCTCGAAAGTCCCATATTTACTTTCTAAACAATGTCAATAAGAGACAAGTGGGTTCGCCGGTTTTCAATCGATGAAACATCTCGACACAAAAATGGATTTACAATATACAAAATTACATCTGTAGTAAGTATAACTTTTATTTTATTATGTTTGCTTAGAATAGTCACTACTAAACAGAATTCGTTGCAATTTGCAATGCATTTCGTGCTATTTGCAATGCGTAAAAGCTATTAATACGTTAGAAGTAAAGTGGAAACCTCGTTTCGAACATGAGGAAGGGTATTAGTAATTTTATATGTATATAATATAAAATTATATATTATGTAGGTACTTATATACTTATAAATGTTTATAGCAATTATACAAAAATGTGTTTCTTATTAAACTTCATGTTTATGCTGTGATGAATCATAAATATTGCATAATTTTAAAATTAATTGAAACATTAAAGAAACTATCTAAAGTCCACGCTTCAATGAAAGGTCTCATTTTGAAACTGTAAAATGTTACTAGGTTTTTAAGTAAGTATAAAAAACTATATTTTACAGCTATTCCCGTTGGAATCTCCGGAGGCAGTGACAGTGGTCTCGGTTTGGAAGCGGTACAGTGACATTCAGCAGCTGCACAAGTCTATGAAGTCACTGCACGCCGGTCTCCATCTGCGGGGAACATTCCCAACACTGGCCAAGAGTAGCTTCTTCAAGAGATTTCAACAGGAGGTATTAACTGAAAATGTGAGTGTATGAACACAAAAACTAGCAGTAAAAAAATTGCTTTTTTTGCATAAATGGAGGCTTTAGGGCCGGAAAAATGATTTGAAAATTAAAAAAAAACTGCATTTTATGTGTAGCCCGGTGATGCAGTAGATAAGTTACAAGGTTTGTACAAATTATAAGAAAAAAAAGTAAATGTCCATATGTTACAAAATGTTAGTTATTGTGTTCTTGCACTCACATCTTCAACTATGAAGTTAATTATTTTAGTATTTACATGGTTACTTGGCTTGTCTAAGTGAGACACTAATATTAGAAAGGTGAAAGTTATGATTGTGTATGTGTGTCTTCTGCACCAAATCCCACTAAACAAATCATGATAATATTTGAGGCTTTTTGTTTTGATCTCTTTCAATTGCCAAAGAAAAATTAAGTCTTTTAAGGATAAAAGTGACTTCTACAAAAATAGTTTAAAATGTTTTGTATTCTGAAAGTTCACTCTTCTTGTGAACTCTAATACTAGGTTATGCTTGCTTGCGGGGCTGAAAGCTAGCTCCAGTATAATTATGATTTACTTGAACTAAATTTTTATATTTTGTTAATTTGTATTCACTTGTTTTTGTGTGGAATCAAAATGGCTCATTGTAATTAGAACTAATATATATGTGAGAAAAATGACTGAGAACATTATTTCTTCAATAGCAAGAAGCAATTTATACTGCAAATGGTTCGTGTAATATTACACACGGTGCTGCTCGCCAGTTCTGTTATACTTGAACTTATCTTGACACGCTGCCGCGTATCTAGATTCTGTTTTGTAAATTGTAAATTGGAATGGTGTTGAATTGATTAATGCATGCATAATTTAGTTTGTTATTATTTTTAGCAATATTCCGCGAAAACAATGTTTTCGCGGAATATTGCTAAAAATAAAATAAAATAAAATAAAAAATAAAAATTCGTTTATTATCTCACCACATTAAGATCAAAATACAATAGTATGTATTACTTACTTAACAAACTTGGCACTGGTTATGTGGGAGACTGGTGCCTAAACTAGGCGTAGCCTGTATTTCAGGACACCAGGATCTCCAAGCAAGGTAAAAGTATTCCAACTACATATTTACAACAAAGCAGTGAAACAATTATCAATGTGTTGCCTATAGGGTAATAGTGTGACAGTATAGTGTGTGTGTGTGCGTGCGTGCGTGCGTGTGTGTGTGTGTGTGTGTGTGTGTGTGTGTTTGTGTGTTTGTGTGAGTGTGTGTATTAGTCAGGTACAGTAATGAGAGTTTCAGTGTTTATGTAAGATAGTGTTAGCAGCCATTCATTAACTCTTTTTTTGCATGCTCTCATGGTTAAGGAGTAAATGTTTATTGTCTTATTAATTTTTTTGTAAACATATCCCCCCAGAAAACTAAAGAAACGATTGGCGAAGCGTGTGTGAAAACGGTGCGCAGTTGCATCAAGGTTATTACGTCTTTTGCAACCGGATGGTGGGATGTAATTAAGGAGGCTATGGTGTTTGAGGACTGCATAGGATATATACAGTTGGCGTACCGTCAATGCTTTTGTTTGCTTATAGAGAGACTCAGTTGGGTAACGGAATGGAAGGCTGTTTGACACTTTGAGGATTGCCCGTTGCGCTCGTTCCAATTGCAACATAGTGTCTTTGTGTGTGCCGCCCCATGTTGATATACAGTACGTGAGTAATGGTTGGCAAAGAGTGAGATAGACCACCCTCCTCAGTCCTCCGTCCGCCACATTTCTTAAGTTTTTAAATATTGGTATCAATTTTCTTATTCGAGACGTAAGCGCCTCTACGTGTGGACGGAAGCTGAGTGAGGGGTCCAAGATAACTCCCAGGTATTTGGTTGAGGTTGTTCTTTCCAGAGGTTCACATGTACATGGCTCAACATGGGGGTTACAAGTGTGTGCGGTGATACTATGGAATGTCAACGAGGGGGGCGTTCGTATCGCGAATGGGATGTATTTGGTTTTTTGGGTGTTAATGGTAAGAATGTTTTTGCGTAACCATTCTACTACAGTGTCGAGGCCACTTTGTGCCGTATTAAATTAAGTGAAAATAATAACAAACTAAATTTAAACTATGGATTTCCGCAAAGTAACGCCTGATTCCATTAACTAATGCATGCATGCTTTTTTTCCTTTGAAAAAACTAACTTTCAAATCTGTTAAAATATATGCTTTATTTCAGGTGATAGAGGAAAGAGCTAAATCTATAAAGGAACTGCTGGAATTTATAGCAGAACACAGACTGCTGTTCACAAGCACTGACTTTGTAAATTTTTTACAGGTATTTTTTACAACGCTAAATACAAATCTAAGTTACTTACATCCCAGCCCACTTCTGCTTCCTAGGTTATTGCTTATTAAACCTTATCAAACTTCATTAGGGTACGGAATCCTAAAAAGAATATTAGTTGTGATATTTAATCCACAATTGAATTTAACCGTTAGAGTAGTATAAAACATAAATGGTTTTGTTAGAATTGGTCATACACTAAGGATTACTTGTAGTGAAATGGTTCTACAGTAGTGGTATAAGAATACATTAAAAACTGTCTTTATATTTACTTCAGGATGGCTACCCAGAGCCAGAGCCGCAGTCCGGAGTGATCAACGCAATCCGCTCCTCACTGCAGCTGCCGGTGGAGCACACACCACCACTGGAGTACCAGTCTGATGATGATAGCAGCCTCAATGGTACTTTTAACATTTATCATCTTATTCAAACCAATATGTCTGGAAAACTAGTACTTGAATGAGTTACCTACTAGAAATTGATTTTATTTTTGATTTGAATACGTTTCGGCCGGTCTTTTTAGGGTTCCGTACCCAAAGGGTAAAAACGGGACCCTGTTACGGAGACTTCTGTCTCTGTGTCTGTCCGTCTGTCTGTCCGTCAGTCTGGCCGTGTGTCTGTCCGTCTGTCTGTCTGTCTCCAGGCTGTATCTCAAGAACCGCTATAGCTAGACTTCTGAAATTTTCACAGATTGTGTATATCTGTTGCCGCTATAACAACAAATACTGAAAACAAAATAAAGTTACTATTTAAGGGGGGCTATTTAACAAATTAATCAAAACTTCCTATTTACAGTTCAAAACGCACAGGAGGTGCCCAGCGAGAGTGCTACAGACTTCGACATCTCACAGATACCGATATATGAGGCCACCGAAGTGGAGATAAGAGAGTCGCCCAAAGACTGCACTCGGAGCGGCACATCAGACAGTTTCGAGTCCATCAACTCCCTTGAGAGCCTCGACAGTGACTTTTATGATGAGCTCAAGCGTATACGAGTCAAGCCAATCACCAGTATTAAGAGGAATCTTCCAGATCTGATAGATTTTGAGCGGCCTTCGACTTCAGTGAGTCGAGATGTGACAGACTGTGCGCCGAGGGTTACAACTGATAATAGTACAAGTGATAAGGGTGTAGAAGGAGGTTACGCGGTGGAGGCGGGGTATCTGCTGAGTGTGGCGGGCCGCTGCGAGGACGCTGGTGATTATGAGAGGGCCTTCGAGTTCTATAAGACGGGAATTGAGAAGTTGCTGCAGGGTGTTCAAAGTGAGTTTTGTAGATGCTAACAACCATTCTGTATGTTATGTTCCTTAATTGTTTATCGTAATACGCGTAATACTTACAATTATTGAATGTAAGGGTTGTTTGGTTGTATGTTTATGTGCTTGCATTGGTCTGAATAAATTATGTTGTGAGCACGAGAAAAGATATAGAACAATGTTTATCTTGACAAAACTTACCGTATTTGAAGAATTTCATGATCATAATATTTTCATGTGAAACTTAGTTTTATTAATCTAAAGATCAGTACTGACTAAATCGGTAGTTAGTGACACAATTTTAATATTTTATCTGGGGGCACGGGAGTGCCCCCGCCAAGATGAGCCAAGCGAAGCGCGCAAGGGCACTACCTACCTTTTCTCGAAACGTTTCGTCGTATTTTTGAATTACTATTTACTAGATGACGCCCGCAACTCCGTTGCGCCAAAATTCGTTTATCGCGCGAGAACCGTTCATTTTTCCGTGATAAAAACTATCCGATATGTCCTTTTCCGGGACTTAAAGTATCGTCGTGCCAAATTTCAGCATAATCAGTTCACCAATTTGAGCGTGAAAGGTAACAGACAGACAGACAGACAGACAGACACACTTTCGCATTTATAATATGAGTATGGATATCCCTTAATATCAAAAACGTTCGCCGCTCGTCGAGTGATTTTACAGTGGTAGTTGCTGATAATATCTGTAGACAAACCACTGTACAGTCTGTCAAAAAAGTAAAGAAATTAAAAAGTGACAACATCGTAGTGTCATCCCTTTTTTCTAGATTGATTTAAAAAAGGGGTGACACTACGATGTTGCCACTTTTTAATTTCTTCACTTTCTTGACAGACTATACCATCGTCCATCGAGGAAATTGATTCATAGGCAGGTGGCGGACCTACGTAATTTTGTCGCCTTATGCCAATCCAATGTTCTAGTTGTGATCTGACGACGGGGTTTGACATAAGCGACCAAATTACGGAGGTCCGCCATCTGCCTATGAGTCAACTTCTCTGATTATACAACTATAATATTACTACAGTTGCACAATGGTTTGTCTGTCAAGCTACTTTTATAACATTTAAGTCTTAAGGTATCTTTCATGCTACATCACTACATACCACAGGCTCTACCGGCTTTGTTTGTTTATTAGGGTTCCGTACCCAAAGGGTAAAAACGGGACCCTATTACTAAGACTTCGTTGTCTGTCCGTCTGTCTGTCTCCAGGCTGTATTTCAGGAACCGCTATAGCTAGAGTTCTGAAATTTTCACAGATTGTGTATATATATCTGTTGCAGCTATAACAACAAATACTGAAAACAAAATAAAATTAATATTTAAGGGGGGGTCCCATACAACAAACGTGATTTTTTCGGCCTTTTTCGCTCTATATCAATAATGGCAAGAGGTAGGCACTTGAATTTTTCACAGATTCTTTTGTTATATGTGTACTTTAATATTTAATAATAATATTAAAATAAAATAAACATTTAAGAGGGGCACCCATACAAAAAACGCAATTTTTAGCTCTGTATCTGTACGGAACCTTTCGTGTGCCAGTCCGACTCGCACTTGGCCGATTTTTTTTAATACACCACTATCTTATCTTTAAAAAAGCGGGCCATGCAATATTTTACAAGCCGGTCATGTAGGGCATTACCCGAGCGATAACATATCGTCGATACTTGATATAATATGTTCAGTATGATATATCACCAACTCACCGCACAGCATGGACTTCCTACACCTGTGCGCGTATCTACATGATGAAAATCATGTTAATATTGTATGTAAGTCATTAGTTATTTTGTACAATTTTATTTTTTATTTTTTATTTCTTACCTTTTGGGCATTTTCAAAAAAATGTGTACCCCTGGTTTTTACCTTGTCCCTTGACTTCGCTACAGATTATTTGTAAAAAATTACATACTAACATTTTGTAATTTTAATGTAGGAGCATAAACAAGTTTTCTTTTATTAAAATACATTCACATTTGTATAAAATTTTATTTAGTATGAGATTTATAAGGGTTTTTAAGTACCGAAACCTATTAAATTCACCTGTCCCCTTCCCAGAAGTTGTAACAAAATCTTTAATAACTATTTTTTTTCTTAAAGTAAGTTACTTAAAAAACATATGTTAGATTCCTAAATACTTAATGTATCAATTGAATGTCTTGTTATTGAAAAATCTAACATAATTTAACTACAAATTAATTAAAATTATAATCATGAAAAAGCAACCCGACCGGAATGTTCGGTTTAGTGACCGTTTTTTGTAGTTTTATAAACATACTACAAAAATATTTTCGGCACTAAATGATAGCACTATATTTCATTGTACATCGAGAAACTTCAATTTGAATTTAGTAGTTAAAAATCTGCTACAAGACGCGGACGCAGGTTGGATGGTTCTTCAGGAACGGTTTATTTGTTCAGATAAGTGACCATATTTTGTAAGCATTATTATACTTTCTCCAACTGTTTCTACTGTTGACACGTTGCAAAACTAGCTTAGTATTTAGTATAAAAAATGAAATTGTGATAACTATTATCGGTTATTTACAAACACTTTAAAAGTAAAAGAAAGTAATATTACGTGACTTCCGACTTGTGACTTTTCGTATGGTCACATATAATGGAACGGACAAGTCACAACAGGCGGAAAGCATAAGGCTTAGTTCACATTTTAAATAAATTATTTTTTTATTCACAGATTTTATTAAGAAAATTGGAGATTTTTAAACTGGTACGATTAACGTACAAATATATTTTTTATTACTTATGTGTTAAGGTGACGCCGCGTTAAAGTAAAAAACCGTTTTGGATATGTTTTAGATTGCTAGTTTTCTATGAAAGCCCGGCCCGGCCTTTCACAGAAAACAAGCAATGGAACAGCAAAAAATGGAAAGGGCGTAAGCGACAAAATATCTTTGTCGCGTAATTTAAAAACCATAAATACATTTCATATAAGCTATGGGCAAATTAAAGTGTATGCTTGAACCAAGCCATGTACAAATTTGGAAGCTTAAATCACTCTCCTCTGTTGGAAAAATAGGAATCCTTTTTTTTTTTACACAGGTCTATTTGATTGATTATTCTGTGTTATAAAAGTTGACCAATCGTGTTATGCTATGGGTAAATCAAAGACAAAGACATGATAAATACTGACAATGAACTTTAATTTCTTAGCTTTAGTCATTGAAAAATGGATATCGCTACAGCCAAATTATCAAGGCGTCTCCTTTACTTAACAATAACAAATATTTAAAATTTAAGTACCTAAAAGTTTTTTTTTTTAATTTTGATTTTATTTCCACTACTTTTCTATCAGTAAATTTGAAAATCATTTTGTGTCGTTGTTATTTGCAGATTTATAATAACTAGACATCAGATTATATGCATTTGCATACTTGCATATGCAAATGCATATAATGTCACTTTTTAGGCGATAGTGCATATTTTGGCAATTTTTCGTTGATAGTGCATATTTCGGTAGTTTAACGTCCATGGGCATTAAGATTGCAATCGGAAAATGTTGGTAGAAAATTATTATTGGCGTATAATAAATAAATAAAAAGTCTTTATTTCAAGAAATTAAAAATCCTGGATTTTATGAAATTATAAAAATTGGCGCTTTTATTAATGTCACTACCGGAAAAGTCTTCAAAAAAATAATAAATTTTAATATTAAGTGACTTTTGATTGTGCATATTTTGTGCATATTTCGACCATTTTTCGTGCATATTTGCATGGATATTTCGGCACTTTGATCGTGCATATAATCCGATGTCATTAATAACTTAGGAATTCGTAGACATGTGAACACATCTTTATGATTATGAGATGTTCGTCCCTCTAATTATTGAAGTTAAATCTATGAAATCAAAGAATTTTTTACTTTTATAAGTAGTGCAACAATAAAAATGTTTAAATAAAAGGTTTTTGTGTTATAAAAACTCCTTTAAATATGTTAAATATTACTTACTCATGTAAAAAAATGAAAAATAACCTAGTGGTTGGGTCACATAGTCACACTATGGATTAAAAATAATTGCTACTCTTGTTGATCCTTGAAATTATCTAAATTTTTTTAATAAACAATTAAATATGCATTTCACTAGATTAAATTAACGAAGAAATCCATTTATTGCTGTATTTTTTTGTATTAAATTATATTTTACATTTAGTCGCACAGCGGAATCTGTTTCGTCGAAAATTCGATTTTGTTTCAATAATATCAGAATAATATAACGTTTTCAGCGTTCTTTTTAACTTATTCCATTAGTTCAATATTTTTCCTTGTATATGACATTCAAAAAAAGGTAAATAAATGACCTTAAAAAATATAGACATATTTTTGCAAGGGTACACGTTTTTTTGAAAATGCCCTTTTAACAAAATAATATTGGCATAAATGCATACACAAACATTACTAACACCTTTTTGTTAAAGAAATGAAATGATTTCATCATTATTTAGAATTTCAGTATGTCTTTATACATTTTGATAACCTAACTGTACTTCTAAAACTTATTATAATCCGCGCGCGATCAGAAAGGGATCAGAGTGACAGTTTTGTTTGCTAATGTGTGTGTACTTGAAGTAGCGTTAGCAAAAATAGGTTTATAATATAGGTTTATATATAATAGTAATAAAATACATAAGCGACCGATTTTAAAGATATTACTGTGATTTTGGTCAACCCTGTCGGAGCTTCAACTGTTTCAGTTACTATTTTTTTATTTTTGAGCAAACCCAAATTTTCATGAAAAACATTTCTTGGTAATATTTTACCAATGACTGTGATTCAGGTATTATTTTATTAATCAATATTACCTATTATTATCACAAAAAAATTTAAAACAAAACTTAAAATAAATATCCGCGAACAAATCATCATTTTGTTTGTCGACCCTACGGCTGGTTAATGTCAGCGCGCGTCAAAAAAAACTGTCATTCAGATCCCATTCTGGTCGCGCGCGGATTATAAAAGGGATTAATTCATTATTACGTATGATAATTCATCAGACTTCCTTGTTATTCCAGGTGAGACGGACGAGTCCCGTCGCTCGCTGCTGAAGCAGAAGGCCAACAAGTATCTGTCGCACGCCGAGAGAGTCTACAACGAGCAGCTCAGCCACAGCACGCATGAGGTAACATCGTATAGGCTTGTATTATCTGCAAGAGACTCACACTTTACGAATCGACCAGCTCATAGAAAATGTCACAGTCGAATAAAAAAATATTATATTGTGTTTTATTGGTCCTAAAATTTAAAGTAATGCCCAAGCTCTGTTATTACTGACTCAAAGATTTTAGGTATTCATGGGTAATAGGAACCGCTAAATATCAAGTGATGATGCTTAGTATCATCTGCTCTTTTGTTTGGGATTATATTACAGTTTTGGAAAAGGCCGCGCACAACTTAAAATCGTTCGGCGGCACTGATGAAGTAATTGGCGTATGTGTATCATACGAAAAACGACCTGTCTAATCTGATCTAATCTGATCACTGATTTACAAATAGCCTGTTCCCGTGCGCGCACCCGTCCCGCTCACTCCTCGCCCCACCTGAGTCACCTAAAACGGAATTTTGCGCGGCCTAGTCTCCTGGCTACCTCTTCTATTTTTGTATAGCGATCTTAACTGTTGCGTTTTCTATTCTTTATCAAATTATACGTCCCTATTCCAGATGCCTCCGCTAGTGAACACCGGCGCGCTGCCGTCGTCGCTGCTGGCGCGCGAGGCGGCGGCGCTGGGCGAGTACCGCGTGCTGGCCGTGCTCGCCGACCGGCACATGCTCGTCACCGACAGCCACCACAAGTGTTACACCATGAAGGTACGTGGTCACACACCAGGTGAGGCTGCCAGCGGAGTGTTTATCTAAGCTCTTTAAATATAAAAGGACGAGGCTGCACTGCACTGCATATATCGTATGTTGTTCTTCGAGGAAATTGATTCCTTGGCAGTTGACGGACCTACGTCATTTTGTCGGCGTATGTCAATTCGCCAAATCTTAGCTGGGATGGGTCGGATGGGTTTGAACCAAATTACTTAGGTCATCTGCCTAGGAATCAACTTCTCTGGTAGTACGTAGTCGAACGACATGCAGACTGCAAATATGTAATTTACTACTTAATATAATGGACTTGATTCAACTAAAATTACTTATTTTCTATGTTAAATTAAATTTATTTTAAACCAATAACTTAATTTCAGGTGATTCCGAAAGTGCCTCGAAATTTGACCGAACTGGACACATACTTGGGCACGGGGCAGGATACCTACACGCCAATACTGCCTACCGTCGTGCCATACATGGTGCCATTGCAAGCTCACATCACTACAGAAGACCGGATATTCCTCGTACTTACCTACGCCCCGGGAGAAAGGCTCACGGACTATATCCGAAACTACGTGAGATCACATCCGAACACACCCAAAAACGATGTCAACTCGCCCAAGAAAGATGTCAATTCACCAAAAAGTGGCTACCCGTATTCACCCAAAAAGAGTGCGATAGATAGGGGCGAATATCCACTTTCACCAATTGCACCCGATTGCACCAATCTGCAATCACCAAAAAAGGACATGCCTTTATATTCACCAAGCACAGAAGGTATTCATAATTCGCCTAAAAAGGTCGGTAGCGTACGAAATTCACCTAAGAAGGATATCCATGTGCCTATAATATCAGATGACCAAAACAATATACACATATCGGATGTAATCGAATCAAAGATTAGTACCGGAATCGATTCCAATAATTTTTCTAATGTTTTAATTGATTCAAAGGTAATTACGGGAATCGACTCCAATAAGAATATAACGACACCAGACGATATATCCGAGATAGTGCTGAATTCTCAGCGGCTGCTGATGAATGTGGATAAAGCGCTGAGTCAGGCCAGAGTGGCAGAAGAAAATAAAGAGAATGTAACCACTGTGACAGAGAAAGTCGAGCCAAAAGCTGAAGATACAACTGATTCACTGGACAATGATGTGCAGGTAAGAAGCAGATGATTAACAGATAGATTTTGTAAGCCGCAGACCCGTTTTTAACTTTTTCCAATGTTTGAAATTTGAATGTTAGATCGTTTATTTTCTATGTGGAACTGTCGCTAGATGGCGTTGTATATACGTTTTGACTTTCATCAAAAGTTGTTGTTTATAGCTTTAAGCTTTTAAAGGATATACTGCGCTAACCGTATCGCCTACGTTACCATGGTTATTCATTTTTAGTAATTTATTGACATCTCATTTAGTGAAACCGGATGAGAAACTAATTAGGGCTATGCCACATTTGCATATGAACCAACTTCCCCGATAGTTTTGTTATTATAATATCATTTGTGTGGTGTTTGTGTGTAGGTCCGTCCGTGCGCGGTGCTGGGCGGGGCGCTGCGGCGGTGGGCGGCGCAGGTGCTGACGGCGCTGAGCGCGCTGCACGCGGCCGGCGCGCGCTGCGGCGACCTGCGCGCCCGCAACGTGTTGCTGCATAGCGGCGCCGCCGTGCTCACGTACACGCCCGCCTGGCCGCACACACACGTGCTAGGTACCGTACTATATAGTATGGGGCGGGGCGCTGCGGCGGTGGGCGATGCAGGTGCTGACGGGCTGAGCGCGCTCATGAACTGTAAATTGCAAATGGCCGCGTAACCGTTATTGGTTGTCATCACTAGTATTAGTTCCAAGTACTGCTATCAGCGCCAATATGGCGACTTTCAAACGTCATTTTTACGTCAGATTTAGTTCTCTCCCCCGCATTGGGGGCGCTGATTCCGCTTCAAATAGGCACAAAAAATAGCTGTCATTTCAAAGGGTATCATAAGTCCAGCGTACTTGTATAATAGAGGTCAGTGCTCTAAGACTACTGGGACGCTGAGTAAATAGAAATGAAAGAAAATAAAACAGTCTTGCATTTGGAAGTTTCATCTATTGAGCACTAGAGGTACATTGCGTTAGACTTCTATAAACTTAGTTTACACTTTTCTTGGAGTTGATGTAAAAATACTGCATTGCAAACTGTATTACTAATTACCTGGCTAGGTTCCCTATAAGGGACGCATGTCTCTGCGTGCTGCTATTACAAATATTTTAATATTTGTTGTATCAGGTCGTGAGCACAAGGGTGGTCTAAGTCCGTGTGTAGCTCCGGAGCTGCGCGGGCCGCTGGCGTGCGATCTGCGCGTCGCCGACTACTGGAGTTATGGCGCTGTTTTGTATGAGCTGTTCCTGGGCGAGGTGAGCAAAATTGTTGCTGGATTTTTTCTCAATTTCACCAACGACTGTTAAAGTAAACGCTCGCGTTACCTCTTTCGTTTTTCATATGAGTGAAAGAGAAGACGACATTTTAACAAGCTGTTAACACTAACAGATGTTGGTGAAATTGAGGCTTAGTTTCTAGCACTAACATTCAGATGTAAATTATAAATGTAAAATAATTACTATGAGAGAAAATGGTTTATAGCCAGACGGCGGACCTACTTACAGTACTCCCAAATTAATGAAAATGAAAATCTTCGCTAATTGTCGTAATCACGGAAACACCCGAATCTATGAAACGTAAGAGCCCCAAACAATGCTTTTGCATTTTGCACCTTGTTCGAAAGAAATAGAAGTAAATATCGGTATTCGGTGGCTGTCGCCGGTCCGTCAATTATTGTCTCTATTTTTGGCGCATACGCCACAAAACCTTTTATTGCGCATGTCCAAATCATGTCATGCCATGGCAACGCCACCAACAAGTTGCTTATATTTGGTTACGGTCAAGTCGTAAACAGTTGGCGTTGCCATGGCAAGACATGATTTGGACAAGCGCCATAAAAGGTTTTGTGGCATCGTCTTCTGACGTTCGGGAAAAACGACCGTTGCCGAACAACGACGAAAACTTCTATGCGCATTATCACTTTAGGAGCACTGTACTTGCTTTGGTTGCATTATGTCAAACCCAGCTGACAGATTCCAGGTAGAAATGACTTAACAAGCCCAACTAAATAACATAGGTCCGCTATGTACAAATGAATCAACAGTACATTTCTCGGCAACAAAAACCATCAATCAAAAAAAAATAAATTATGGGAAGTCAAAATCTGTGTCAATGGTGTAAGCGTGAAGAGGTAACAGACAGACAAACTAGTAACTAGTATGGATAAAATCGTATTACTGTACAGTGTACATTGTTTTCAGCCGCTGCGGGCGTGCGACGTGTGGTGGGGCCGCACGTGCGTACCGATACCGCCCGGCCTCGACCCGCACATGCACGACTTGCTCGAGAGAGTTAGTATAATACTGTACATTATAGTACCAACCAATATAGCACACAAACCGTCATATTATACGAATATGGGGTACGTTGAACACTAACCGTGGAACATGCCCCTTCGATTGCGGTCTGTGAGTGATAAGAATCGGTTCCCCGTTTCAAAAAGCTACAAGAAGTACACACTATCAAAGAAATTGTTTCATATTCAGATTGCGTACGCGAACTTGACCCAATAATTTCAGTTGGTCTACCAACATCTACGTCTATGAATCAATTTTTCAAATGTTCTCAAGCCGACAGTAAGATATTATACGTCTTACGTATACTTTTGCAGCAGTAGTTCAATATATTATTGTGTCTCTTTTGCAATAATCTTACATCTTCTATCTCTTTCTAGCTCCTCGCGATGGATCCCAGCGAGCGTTTAGGTGCTAACGGTCCAGACGAGATCAGAGAACATCCCTACTTCCGCGGCATTGATTGGCAGGCGCTGCTAGACGCGTGGCTCGTGCCAGAGTGAGACGGGCGATGTAAGAACGAGATGGATGATATTAGAGCAAGATAATGTTGAAGAGAGACGGATGATGTTGAAGCAAGACAAGTGATGCTGAATGGATGATGGTAAAGTTGGTATGATGTAGCGGCAGTTTGTAGTTAAATTAGTCATTGGTGGTTTTAATTATTGGAATACAAACATTTTACTTGACTGCATCTAAATTCAGAAGCAGAGTTATTTGATCTCTTGAGAATTGATAGATACTAACAAAAGAATATTGGCAGAATTTACAAAATGTGATAAAACTAGAGGTTACAATGTATTTTGATAATATCTAGATTTAAGCTTAATAGAACCAAAAATTGAATCTTCGAAATTGGCTTAAATGTTCCTAAACGGACAGACTGAAATATTTTTCATATATTTATTAGAGATTAGGCGTAGCAGTGCAAACAAAGAATTCTATTTAAACTGAGGTAGAAGTGGTGTACTCTAAGAAATGTCATTTGAAAAGCAATCCTAAAACAATACACTAAAAACATTACTCACACACATAAATTAAAAGTATATCTACGTAGTCAAGTGCGAGATGCCAATATTATTTGTAACAAGAGTGACAAGGATGCAGGCCTATGACATTCGGTCATACCGAACGCAAGCGTAACTTTCCGAAGATCAAACGCCCGCAAGTACTGACTGGTAAAAAAGACTATTACAAATTAAGTTTTTTTTTTGTTATTTACTTTATTGTTTCTTATAATAATATAAATTAAACTTAAACTACAACTGACAATTAACTGGTATTTAATAGTACCTGCAAAGGGCGTGCGCGGGTGAGGTCAGTGTGAAGCCGGAGGGTGGTCGAATGCATTGTATAGGTATATAATATTATGTTACCGTTAATTTGCGTAAGCCAGTTAGAGTGCAGATTAACGCGGTATTCTGAAGATTATCTGGGTGAGTCAGTTAAAGTGAAAAAAATTATTTTATTCTTACATTACTAGATAATCTGCAGAATATCTAGGTAATCTGAAGACTACTGACCATGCATACGGTAAATTGCATAAAACAGGTTCTTGTTTGAATAAATAATATTATTTAGTTGTAGGTATAGGGATTATTGAATTTAATTTTTAGGACCTTAACAAAGGAATAAAATATTAAAATGTAAGTAACATACATACATACATACATAGTCTGTGAGACACATAACTCTTACTTTTTGCTTTGCTGTAGTCAGGTAAAAATTATTCATCTATTGTGAACAACTATGATAGTTACCTGTGAAAGGTAATCCCTGAAGATTTATTTGATTTATTTGTATATTTTTTACAAAATCTTATAACACAAGATAGCATTTTGCCCTTTGATTACATTTAGTATCTGAAAATAAAACTAAGTTTGTTTTAAAAATTTCTTTGCTAACCGTACACACTCGCATACGACCGTCGCGTATAGCGTGCCAGTGAACACTGACTGCAATGGTGTGAATTAGCTCTATTGGAACGGCGGAACATTTGGTGCGTATGGCATGTCTACATCAGTTTGAATAGAAGTCTTTGAGTGCAAATTGTTTAGAGGGAGCTAGGAAAAGCACAATGTTAGAAATATTTCAAAACATATCTCATGTTAAGAAACATACAATTAATTTAATCAAAGTAAAGACATTAAGGTCAAAAATTGATAACAAGAAGTTGAATCGCGTTAAGCTTGCAGTAAATCATCATTAACATAATATAGGCCGTATCCAATAGGGAATGTAACGCTAAGGTAGGAGGAGAGGGCTGTACTAGCACATACAATAAATAATCCAACCAAAATCCGACATGATGCACAGTTGCACACGTCATACCCACTGACCTCCATTATACAAGTACGCTGGACTTATGATACCCACTTTTTTTGTGCCTATTTGAAGCGGAATCAGAGCCCCCAATGCGGGGTAAGAGAACTAAATCTGACGTAATTAAGAAATTTAAAAAAACCCCCGCCAAACAACTTTAAAAAGTAATGAAATAATATTTACTGCCTTTAAGTTCAAATAATTCCTAACTTGTGTAAAGTAATATTTTAGTCCATAATTGTTGTCACGGTGTGTCGAGGGACCGCCAAGTAAACTACAACCTACAACCGCCAAGTCGCTGATTATCGGTTCGCTGTGAATTGATCCTTAAACTATAATGTTATGTGAAATCTCAAATCAAACATCTACATTAGCGGTCCCCCGACACACCTTCGTGAGCTTCGTATGAATACGAAGCTCGGTTCATATAGAATCCAGGTGATGCTAGTATCTATCTACTTCTTACTGGTTGTCGCAATTAAAATGAGCCTAAACACGAAACCTCTGCTCTAAGTTGGCGAGGAGTTGGATATCCTATTGATTACCAGGTGATACTGCAGCACCTGGTCAACTTTCCATTAATATGTGTATACGTATATTACATATTCACAAATGTCACGAACTAGAATGAAATATAAAACCCATCAAACGAATACAAGTTGCTAACGGCCTTTCATGAACCAGATAAACCCTGATTGTCCCGCACTGAGCAGGCTGATGATGATGAATTATAACTAAGAACACTCTCGATCATGTCATCTTTCAAATAAAAAAAAATAGATCAAAATCGGTCCATCCGCTTGGATGCTACGATGCCACGGACAGATACACACACAGACAAACAGACAGACAGACAGACAGACACGTCAAACTTATAACACCCCTCTTTTTTGTCGGGGGTTAAAAATGACATTTAAAAGTCGCCATATTGGCGCTGATAGCAGTAGTGAGAGTACTTGGAACTAATACTAGTGATGTTAACTGTTGTTATTGGTTGGGGGTTACGTCAAATTTAGTTCTCTCCCCCCGCATTGGGGGCGCTGATTCCGCTTCAAATAGGCACAAAAAGCAGGTGGGTATCATAAGTCCAGCGTACTTGTGTGATGGAGTGTATAATGGAGGTCAGTGGGCATATCAGAATATTGACAGAAACTTCGTCAAACTTTTTGTGTACTGTCTATGCTGGTTCTGCCTCTGGCGTGAAAACATTACAGTAATAATATATTATATGCTATTAAACTAAGCCATTTTGCAATTTTACTGATGACTATAGTTTGTGCGTTTTATGATGATATGCGTCATGCGTGACACATTATAATTGACAATAGTAGGGAAGTTACCTAACAAAAATAAATCGATAATTTAAAAATATCGAATCACTTCGTAAAGGAATTGCAATCGAAATTATCGATTTCGTACTGACATTTCAGTGGTGCCGGCGATTTAAGGTGGCTGCCCTTTTTTATCGATTTGATTTCGATTTAACAGAGTCAATCTCTATTGACATAAGTTCCGTTTCATGCATCTGACATTTTTCAAATGTTTTCGTAACAATAATAATTTTATACTCCTATTTCACAGTTAATATTTATAATTTTATATTAATAAGTTAGCATTTAGCAACTTTTCATTTTTATTCATTTACAATTATAGGAAACATTTGTTTTTGTAGATGGAATATAATTTATTACATTTTGATTTTTTTTGTTTTCTTGTAAAAAAAACCCGTAGCAAGGAATATGAAAACTGTTCAAAGATTCAAAGATTCAAAGACTTTATTAGCATCCAAGTATAGTATACAATATACAAACTCAGCACCTTGTACAGGCGGTTGCTTATAAAATAGTACTTGACAAATATTTTGTTGTAATTTGTTAACTACTTACATAAGTAACCTATCATGATGTATTATTCGTTTCTCAATTTCATATAATATAAACAATTACAATAGTACAGATTACTGTCACCCATATCATCTTAAAACGCACAAATTATAACTGCAAACTTGGGGGGAATAGAATGTATAACAGGTGACTATCCGCCTATTTCGTAAGTTACCATAATATTTATCAGTATTAGGAAATAGAACTATTAGGTTAAGTTTGAATATTTACAGTAGGTACATACTTATACCTCTAATTAATATTTATAAACAAGCTATACAATGGTTACGCTATATAATGATTTGTTATTGTTTTATCCCTCCGTGGTCTAGTGGTACAGAGCGCGGCTCTCGACTCGGAGGTCGTGGGTTCGATTCCCGCGTTGGAAACATGTTATTTCCAAGTTTGGTTAGGACAATGCAGGCTGATCACCTGATTGTCTGACAAGTAAGATGATCTATGCGTCGGATGGGCATGTAAAAAGTCGGTCCTGCGCCTGATCTCTCGCCGGTCGTGTCGGTCTGCCGTCCCACTGGGTTATGAGAGTAAAAGGAATAGAGAGTGCTCTTGTGTACTGCGCACACACTTGGGCACTATCAAATTACTCCTGCGTAGCTGGCCTGGTTTCAATGAAACCGCCCACCGTCACCGAAATCGGTGTGGGAGCTATTATTATTATTATTATTATTATTATTATTGTTTTATGTGTTACAAAATTGTCTTAATATCATCAATAATTGATTCAAATCTTTTAAATAGCTTGTTCATTGTGTAGCTTTTTTTATTGGTTAGGGAAATATTATATTATGCTTTCGTAATCTAGTCTGAGTGAGTCTTTAAATTATTATTAATATTATATTATTATTACACGTCTTATTACACTAAGGTTTACTATCGTTTTCTTTATTCGACTTGCTATAAAGGAATTTTGGTGATTTTAGACAGCACCAAAATTATAAGAACCATATTTTGTAAGATCCGAAATAAGACAATATTCTTTGTTTAAATATAATATGGTTCAGACCAAAGCCATGTATAATACATATAATACATTCTATGTTGATCGTAGTCATACCAATGAAAAATGGGGCTAGGTAGTTATTTATAATAAGATGTAAGTATCCAAAACCTTAATATTAAACATTGTCTTTTTGTGCATTTGAATTATTTCTGAACTATTTATATTTTAATTTTTAAGTAATGTAGTGTAGTAAGAAACTGTTGTGTAGTATTAATTTGGTTTGCTTTATTGTATTAAACTGATAATACTGTGTAGCATAGAGAAATTAGTCCATGTGTGTAGTGACGAGTGAGGACTGATGCCTGTGAATTGTAATAGACTTTTATATATTTTAGATTGAAAAATAAACATTATAAGAACAATTCTTACTTTAATTATGCCTCATTTTAATAACTCCGTTAGTAATTAGAATTAAATAATAAATAACAATAAAAAAATTTAAACTCGCTTTTTATTAGGGTACCGTAGTCAGCAAGGAACCCTTATAGTTTCGGTCTGTTCGTCCGTCTGTCCGTCTGTCCGTCTGTCTGTCTGTCTGTCTGTCTGTCCGCGGTTTTGCTCAGAGGCTTTGGGACATACAAAGATGTAATTTGGTATGAAGGCACATACATATAAATGATACCTTCCTCCCTACACATATTGAAGCGGGGGTGAATTTTTTTTCGCGTCCATCCCATCGTGTGGGGTGTCGTTGGATAGGTTTTTAAAAAATATTATGAGTATTCATAGATCATTTTTCGATTTAGGGATCCTTTTCTGAAATATTAAGTTTTAAAGTGGAAAAAATCGTTAAAGAGTCCAGTGTTCCCCCCCCCCCCTTCTACCAGCTAAACGGTTGCTTCTGGAAATGTGAAAAAATTCACGGGAGTAGGAAATATGCTGAATTTAAAAGAAAAGCTATCACGGCTGAGAATACTTCATAAGTTATTGAGTAATAGTCGATCAACTAAAAAAATGAATTCACTGACTAAAAAATTGAAAAAGGAACTTTTCGTTCAAGTTGCTTTGAAAGTATCTGAGATGATGTTGATGGTAGTGTAAAACATGTTATAAATGTACATTCATTGACCATACAAAAATTGAAAAAAACTAGCGGTACTAAGGAACGCTAATATTGCGCGCGGCCCGACACGCACTTGGCCGGTTTTGTTTCGTCACCCGATACTTGAACTTTAATAACATCTTGCTATTTATTAAACAAACTAGATGGCGTTGTACGTATGTAATATAAAGATTTGAATAATAAGCTGTGAAAAATTAAAGCAGCGGCGAGGCGAGCATACTATGTACTACTTGGTACCACTAACATATATTCTGTGGTATTAAAGTAATGAAGATAAAGCTTAAAATCATATTATGACGCTGAAAGTGCTCGCCTCGCCGCTGCCATTCCGGTGTTTTTGGCCCTTATTGATATTATACAGTGTGTAACAAAAATAATTGATAATACTTTAGGGTGTGTACGTGTTCCCTGTAAAGAGTTCACTGTGAAAGTAGCAGCGCTGAAAGACGATTTTTTTTCACTTTCGTATGGGCAAGGGCCCGAACGTCACGAGTTTGCCCATACAAAAGTGAAAAAAAAATTTGGTCTTTCAGCGCTGCTACTTTCACAGTGAACTCTCTACAAGGAACACATACACACCCCATAAGTATTATCACTTATTTTTGTTACACCCTGTATACTTATTAATAAGTATATTAATCAAACCTTAATTATTATAATATACTTTTATATTAAGTACTACTATCATACCTCCGCGTCGTTTTAAAATTTGAGCTAGAATCTAGATATATTTATAGACCACAAACGTAGATCAAGAACATCAAGAATTTACTTTAAGTAACCTACTGACATGCTTATTACATTTTATTTTAGCGCTACTAGTTACTACCTATAATAACAGCTTTTGCAGTGCACCACAGATTACTAGTATATATTTGCAGTGCACAAACTGTGCAAATATTTATATTTTACAGTTTTCGAACTGCCACACCGCATTCCATCGTAGAGGCATTTCTCATAGGCTCTAGTAAAAATAAATTACAAAATATACTTAAGTAACTTAACAATAGTGGCTATTATCGTATAATTAAGTTCACACGTATGATATTGCCAAACGAAAACAAGCTTTGTCGTTTGTTGTGAAGTAAGGAGTTGTATCGTTACGAAATAATAACTTAACTATCGTATGCGATATTAAACCTTACTGCTAAGGTATTATACTTTAATTTTTATTAGCATGTAACTATAGTGCTATTGAATTAAAAAGACCTCTAATCATTGAACGCTGCGTATAATCGTAGTAGTATTTTTTTTGGTAGCGTTATTGAACTTGAGTGAATGTTCTAAGACGGAGAAGGCGACATTCGTGATTCGAATTTCAAGACATTCGTTCGATTTCATTCAGAGTGGTTGCGTGTGCGCGTTTCGAAAAACATAAACTTTTAATTTAAAATATTGACTGTGGACAAATAGTGGTGTATCATACCTCGTAGTCTTAGATAAAATACTTTTATAAGATTTTATTAGTACATAAATTGTTATTTGTTAGTGTCACTAGTGCAGTGGGATTAAAATCGAAAGGTAAGTTTTGTTATTGGATTTCAGTTTTGTATATTACGTGTCTTGTATTTTTCGTGTAGATTTCGCAATTTATAAAATCCAAAACGCGGATTTTAAAAAAACAAAAATAAGTGAAGTTTGCCTATAAGTTTACAGGGCTTAAGATATTTTATAGCTAAGTAAAGTTTGATTCTAATTGGAAGATGTTAGAAGTTAGAACTTAGAATTATCAAGGGGGCGTCCACAAATTACGTGAACACCTCACCACCTTGAGGGGGGGAGGGGGTTGAGTCACAAAATCTCACCATTCAGAAAATTAAAAAAAACAAGTCTCACGTAATTTGTGGACATATTATTATAAAAGGCTAAAATTTATTTAAAGTAGTTATTGATAATATTCATTGCCATCAGATGAGTTTGGGTGTAAATCTGTGGGGTGTACCTTTTAAGTTTGTGAATAAAGATATTTGTATTTGTACCTAATAGCGGAGCAAAGTACATAGACTGCCGAATTTTTACATTGTATGCCGTAGTCGAGTAAAACTCATAAATATTAGTAAGTATAATATGTATCCTACATTATATCAGTATCAATCACAAGGCCACTGAAATGCGAGCACACCTCCAAGACCTTTCTCATTATTGGTAAACCTTTACCTAAATGTCAAGTGACATGCTCTTTGCGCATTTTGACATGGCCCTATATCTCATACTGTAGAATTACATTTCTAAATCTTGGCAGAATATTGTCACGAGAGGGAATGCTTAGTAGTTGTTACTGTCAATAACTTTTCCCTGATGTCAATAACTAATTGACTGTAGAGAAACAGATGAGTTGGTAACAGGCGCAGACCACAAGTGTAGGACCTTAAGAGGAGTCCACACCGCCATTTTTCCATACAAACGCTGTCTCCTGTTTCCTCCCTGGATAATGCTGGTAGAGTTATGATTTTTTCCTGAACATCTATGGCCACTATTAGCATGTCCCTATGTTTTCTTTTTTTTTTTTCATAATTTTATTATTAAAAAAGATAAGAACGTCCAAAAACCCAAAAAAATGACCAGATTTTCCTCTGTGTTCAAACACCCAGAAAACAAAACTGGCTAGAATATACAAAAATAAAATAAAACATAGGAACACAGCTCAAGCCTTGCTTTAATTCTTAATGAAAAAAGTACTTAAATCGGTTAAGTATTGGAGAAGGAATCAGCGGACAACGAATCGAAGATTTTCCGTTCTTTTATTAGAACTTTTGTCGTGTTGTCTCTATCGCGCTCTGCGGTGGGAGACTTGAGATTGGTGAGACAGCAATACATTTTCAAATACCTATTTTCAATTTCCCTCGCCCCTGGCGTATCCTCTTAAATTAATTTATGATAATAACAACGCGGCCTTATGTCATAAAATGATAGGAAAATTACCTTTAGAAGGCCAGAACTTAGCTGATTCGGCACGCCTGTTATAAGTACCTAAACCTTAACTTTTTAACCGACTTTCATAAAAGGAGGAGGCTGAAAGTTCAGCAGTGGATATTTTTTTGCTTCGGCGTGGCAGCAACGCGCCTAGAGCTTTAATCTGTAATCTCAGATAAACTGAACATCATACCACAATATAATTAAGCATCATCATTATTCATTCCACAATATTGTATGTCTGTAATATTGTATGTATATTGGAATTCCATCCACGCAGCTGGAACAGGTTTGTGAAATGAAGCCGCGTGTATCCACCTCTACACACATACCGGATTGTTTATGTAATCCGATACGTGTTATGTAGTGGATCCGCAAATACCCAGATCAGTGTCATCGTTAGTTTAGCTTGTGAGTTAAAAAAAATTACAACCGACCATAATATAACCTCCTTTTTGGAAGAAAAACAAAGAAATGTTATCTTCGGACAACTTTGATTACCTTATTTTTGGAAGTCGGTTAAAAAAATAATCAACCGATTGTCCCAACTTCAGACTTCTTACTGGGAGTAGGGAGTTGGGACTGCGTTATGCAAAAGGGTGGTGTCAATCACCTCTTTCATTATTATTTTATTTGTAAAGCGATTTTGCGAATTTTGATGCTGTTGGTGAGAGACACTTTAAGGAAGGACACAAAAACGTACCAAAAAATGTATAGTTAGCCATTTTCGACACGACGTAGTTTTGGGTAACAACTAGTATTATATCTACTTAATATTATTATACGTTTAGGTAAGGTGAAATTACCACACTTTCATCTTCATCTTCTGAATGTTTCGCGTAATGGCTGCAACTTCTTGTAATTTGTGAAGTCGTGACTCGTCCATCGTGGTCGGTGGTTAATTGGCTCGTGGGGTCGCGGGTTCGAGACAGCAGATATCACATGATTCATGCAGGACAACTTGCAACGGTCGGCAGAATTTCGCATGGGAATCGTACCTTTTGATGCGCTAAAAACTAGTCTTCCCGGAAACAAAAATGTCTGTTACGTACAAATATTTTCATCTAAATTGGCTCAGCGATTTACGTTTGAAGAGCTAACAGGCAAACAGACAGACACACTTTCGCAATTATAATAATATTATCAATTATCATGGATCAACGCTGACCCGTCATGGCAATCTGAAGATCTCGTAAAATATGAAAGTATACTTCGTTAAGATCTGGCGATAGTACAATCTGAATCTTAAATTCTGATAACTCTACAAGTAAGTAGACGCGAAGACAAGAGTCAAGAAGTCTCAACTTCATGAGTGTATAATAATAATTAAGCATAATATTATAACCTTCTCCTTTTTGGAAGTCGGTTAAAAACTATTAGGCAGTAGTTGGTACTACTAATATATATTCTGTGGCAGTAATAATATAAATAATAATATTATACGTAGTAGTTGATTTTACCACAACTTGTCCATACTTAGTACCTGTTTCACCACTTGCCGGTAAGTGCTGGATAGGCTATCCACAATTACTTATCTGACAGAGACTCCATACTCTGTCTGGAGTCTGAACCCCTTTATATTATAAATGCGAAAGCGTGTATTCGGTCTGTCTGTTACCTCTTTACGCCCAAACCGCTGACTATTCATTCATTCTGGTATGGACTTATGGGCATACTTTGAGCCCCGGAAAAGGACATAGTACCTATACTTTTTCTCCCGCAAAATGTGCGGTTCCCGGTTGAAAAAGTAATTTCTGCACAACGGAGTTGCGGTTGTTATCTAGTATGAAGTATACCGTATTTGATAATCCATATAAACGCGTCTTTCAATATCATTGCACGAAATTCCTCTGTACCTATAAATCTACAGTATACTTGTTGAGAAATCTAGAGAGCTACACATATTTTCTAATAGGTATCTCGTTAATTATTTTTATCTTTTATGGCTTCTTTAATTAAGTCAAACCTTCAACAAAGCCTTACTTACCTGAGAATAACATTTCAGTGCTAGCCTTCGCGACTTTTAGCTCAGAAAGCACACTAGAGCCTCTATATGGAGCGATTGTACATTCTAATTCCTATTGATCAGGGGCCTAATTCTTGTACCTCGAATCTTGGTCCAGATTAGTCAAACAGTGGCTCGCCATTTGACGCTTTTACCAATATAGGCTAAAGGCTTCTAGTAGAAATTAGGAGAACGGCAATCTAGCTGTTATTTTCTACAATTTTTATGTTTGTTCGGTGTGCATCCGTTGTTTGATTGCCATAACACAATTTTAACTTAGTATGGGATTAGACGACGTGATGTACATTGTCAATTTTGTGCTATTATGTAACTATTATCATAATTATTGTACGTTACATACTCTGCGCGCGAGCACCAAGGAATCGATGGGCTGACGAGCGGTCTATTAAACCTTTGAACAGATCGAGACGGGTATGGTATTATTGAGAGACGGGAAAAGGCATATGATATTTTTTTGTAAGAAAATTATAGTAATCCCCTTTAAACGAATTTCGGCAAACAACGAAGTTACGGCCCGTAACTTACGGGCAACTTTCGTTATAATTTCTCTGTGCTCGTGCGCTGTCTTAGGTATACATATTGACAGTACACACACGGATGCAGCGGAGAGGTCGCGGCGCGTCCTTGTCCGCTTCCTACACCCGCCCCCGTCCTCACGCTACACTGAGCTAACTGAGACATACTCACTTGTCATAAAATACATACTATGTTATGGGTGTGCACTGTGGCCTGTGCGGTGTACTCAACATACGCCAAAAACCAACTAGGAATTGTATAGTCGCTCTTTCTCCATCCATACTATTATTATATACTATAAGATGGCACTGTTGTCCTTCATCGTCTTTTTTTCGAAAGTATGTCCGTGTGTCACCTCTTTACGCTCAATTGCTAAAGCTAATTTTCTTGAAGATACTGGGCTTCGCTGTCTACGGTGATGACATATTATTATAGGATAGTTTTTAAAGCGGCACAATAAACTGTGCGACAACGACTGCACTTCTCGTACTATCATACAGAACGTTTTAGTCTTTGTCTGATACCTTGAAAAAGTCTTAATTTGATAGAAGACATTCAGTCTTGCTAATCTTCCTGAAGCCTTGTGATTTTTTTATTACGAGTCGTAGCTTTTTTGTTAGCTCGGCAGAAAGACTTGAGCTACTAAATACTAATTAAAGTAACGTTTTAATCAGCCGTTAACCGCCTTGGGACCGATGTGGTTACCGCAACCCATCGAGTGTGGTTGTGACCGCGGTTGACCTCTGGTTGACCATACATGAGATACAGGCGTGGGAGATTCCACATTCCGCACTGAGCTGAGATGTTTGACTCAGAGATAACAGCATCCAAATTTTATTAGCGAAGCCAAAAAATTAAAAGCTATGAGTATTTTACAACCTGCAGCTTACTGTATAAGCAAAACTCTTACAATTTAAAACTCGATAGGAAGGCTGATAATGCTGTCGCGACTCGCGACCGGACCGAATTATTATATTTGTTGCACAACAAAAATTGTTGTCAATTATTTTAAACGTTTTCATACCGTATAAGGAAGTATTAGCTACACGTTATTAACACTTTCGAGACTTTAATGTACTTAACAATAGCCATATTATGTTTACGACATCAAATCCTAGAAGAATTAGTAGAATTTTGACAACTCTTGGCCGAGAAATATTGCCTGTAGCAAAAGACTTCAACGCTAGCGCGGCGCTTCTGAAGCTATAGAGATTCTTAATTTTGGATAGATCATAGATTTATTATTATGTCATCTTTTAACAATAGAATTCAAGCGTAGACGTACACATAAAAGAAATCGCCTTTCGTGTGTTATCGGACCCACTTTTAATTCGTGTTATTGACGTTGAAGGCGACTTTTTCTTTATTGAAGATTTTTCTGTGTCATATAGCTTTGATATTTTTGAATGTAAGTATGTTTATTGTTATTAATGAGCAAATTATTTTAACAGCTAGCCTACGAATAATAAACACTATATTATTCGTAGTAGCTAGCATATTACCGTATTTATTATTGTACCTAATTACATTTTGTACGTATTAGTAATATAACATTATGTCGTAACCTATACGTAGGTATTGTTAAAGACAACATTTTAGAAAACGGATAATTTTAGTTTACCTACATATTATCACGGTTTAAGTAATTTCCAACTACAACACATAATTTTAGTTAAACTCCTGCAACATACTAGTCGTTATAGTCAGTTATATTTAACTATTTCAGTAAACAATGGCGTGCGAGATGTGTGAAGTGAAACCTGGTGACGTCATACGTCAGCAAGTTGAATATGCATGTGTGGGTACGTCATACATGTATTCATACGACATACCTTAGTGTGTGTGCTGAAATTATCTCAAAGTGATGCTCTCACCTTGAGATCATCCCTTTCCTCCACTTAGTATTCATTATATTTAATTCCCTATCAATTTAATCTTTTTTTTTAGATATTAAGAGATTGAATGATGTTTAGAGAATAATAATTCTTGTTTGCCTAGAGCTTTAATGTCCTAAGCCTTAGCTACGCCTACATCTACCCACCATCCCTTACTGTAATCTGCAGCTAAATAAATACGGAGAGCAACATTCTACCAGCACAATATGTAATCCATTAAATTATTATTTAAAAAAGTTTTTGTCAAAACAAAGTATCGATATTTTAGTAAGATTATCCCATCTCACGGAATACTGATGTGCTAATCTGTGGAAAGTCACCGGCGCCACTCATGTCACACATGTCATAACATTTACACAACGCGCGCCTTTTCTATTTACCTAATATATAGGTATTTGTCAAGCGTATATAATTATTTACAACTTTTAGCTAAATGTATTTTGAAATTTTTACAGAATGGTAGGTCATTATTTTAAATACAGTTGTAAGAAAATAAAAAAATGCTTTAGTCTTTGTAAAAACTGTGCGGTAACACTGTCCATACATAGATCTTTTTCGTACAGTTTAAGCAAGATTCTAGAATATGTTGTTTTCATTATAAAATTATTGTACAGTAACTATCTAGCCTATCTAATCAGTTAACACTCAATTATTATTATACGTCCGTGTCAAAGTGCGTCGCGACGCATCGTGCTTGCGCCGCACGCACGCTCGCACGCACGGCGGCGCGGCGGGGACGCAGCGCGTGCGGGAATGTGTGATAGTGATATACATAGTATATTACAGTAGGGCCTCGATAGTCCGAACCCCAGCTAATCCGAATACCTCTATAATCCGAACGTCCTCCCGTCCTCCATTAGCTCCGTGCTTCCCCCGCACAAATCACTCCCGCAGCGACGCCGCCGCATTCTAGAGTCGAGTTAAACAGTAGTCGTCTACGTACTACACTACACGTATTGTTTTTGACCCTCCCAGCGCGCTATAGTATATTATATAGTATATTTTGTTATAGGTACATATCTTTCTTACGCCGGTTCTTCTCGGCGGGGTGGTTCCCGAACTGGTGGTAGGCAACGTAGTTTCTTTGTTCGACTTTCAAAAAGTGTATCATGATACCCATTTCGAATAAAAATATATTTTATTTATTTAAATGAATAAATAAAATATATTTTTATTAAAACGCACAAATATGTACTGTATTTGTGCGTTTTATAATGGGTCAACATCCAAAAAATGCTTTTTATAAACGTTTACATACTATAATCCGAACGCTGCGTGCATCCGAACAGGGTACATAATATTTTGGGTGTTCGGACTATCGAGGCCCTACTGTATCTATATATATGTTATAAACCTCTTGGAGTTTCAAAATTGTATTTGTATTGTGTATTTATCATACTTAGCATATTATGTACTTACTCATCGCGAGTTAGTGGCGTACTTATCTAAAGATTCAATTAACAGGCGAAGAAAAGTAGAAGCTAGGAAAACCAAAATATAGCATCTAATGCAATACACCTTAGATAATTTAAAAAATCATTTTATCCTAGCTGCGTACATCTGAACCAGACGCTATTTTTGTTTGTACTCATCGATACTCTAAGTAAATTCACATCAAAGTGTTAACTATCAATTGGAGGTTCATCTTATGTCATTGAGGCTGTGTAACCACTATAACCACTACACTATAACCAGTTTCCACTAACAACCTGCGGTATCTCGCCGGCGATCGACCCATTGTCTGAACACCATCTATACCTACTTGTGTGTTATTTGTACCACAATAGAAATATACACCTGCAACATTAGATCGCCCGAACCGGGTTAGTAGAAGGAGTGTTGACTGTTGAGCTATTTTGTCGTTAAGAAATAACCGCCGCACTCAGAGATATTTAACTATGATTAACCTTCAATTAAATGAAGAGTTTGACAGATAATGTATGGGGCTTATGTCAAAATTTTGAATTAATTACATTTAACTAATTAATGTTCCACTCTGAGTGCGGCAATCTGAGTTGTTATACCTCAGAGTTTCTATGGAATTGATCCTTTTGATGTTGACGTGTGGTTTTGAAATGTCTGTTGAGTATTCAATAAAATAATATTATATTTTAGATACAGCTTATTTCTTATTCGTCACTTCTAAAATAGCTTTGCTCTGGGGTACTTAGCTACAACAATCGACAATAGTTGGCAAATCAATCAACATGACAAGCCTTACACAAGCGTATTACAATTATTTGTTGAGTGCTAACCCGGTAATCTCTGACCTGAAGACAAACATTATTTGGCATTAAGGAGGCAATAGGTTTAAATATCATTAGTAGTATGTTTGTTCTAACTTGAGTGAGTTTACCGGAGGCCCAATCCCCTCCCCAACAAAAGTAAGGAAATACTTTGAGTCATGAGTCCTATCCCGGGACTCATAGTATCTCCATACCAAATTTAAGCAAATCAGACCAGCGGTTGTGACGTGAAGAGGTCTGTTACCTTGATTAGGCATAGTGTGACAGACAGACACACTTTCGCATTTATAATATTAGTAAGTATGGATTACACTTCGTTAATTTTGTACTGATCTATGCGGATGTGAGAAAGTTCCGGTATCAACATCGGAAAAATGTATCAACATTATAATACTAAACAGTGTCTATAAATTGTCATAACTCCTTTCGAAAGGCATTCCTATTTCACAGCAGACATTTACACTCTTAGCACTATCAACGACCATAATTAAATTAATTTTGTGCTAATGGCCAAATAATGTGGAATCAATATTACCAGTATGGATAAACAACCATAAATTATGTAACTTATCACACTGTTATATAAATACCTCGCGCCCATTAACCATAATGTGGTATAATCTTATAAGACGGTGTTGCCACACTCGCACGGCGGTGTCCACTTTAATATGGAATTGGTATAAATTATAAAACCTATCATTATAGGCTGGCGTGTTTTGAACCCCAATAAAACAAGTTGACTTTAACGTTACGAGTATAAGTTTGAGTTACTATGATTGTGTGTCTATAAATTGTTCATGGCATCCTCCCAAATGAATAAACTGATTCTGAACGTTTTTTTTAATAGTATGAGAGCAAGAAGATTTTTTCGCTCTATGATTCATATTTTGTCATAGTGTTTACAAAATTGTGCCTTGTTGGTTCTACGAACTACTAAGATTTGCGTTGATGGTAGATATGAACCAACTCTTTAAATATTTAGAGTGTGGTTTGTCAGAACTAGATGTACTTGTACAATATTTTAATATTATGTGGCATGGAAAATAACAAGGTCTAGTCAAATAACAGGTTACTGTATCACCGAGATGAGGCTTCAGTAGCGTAAATCAAGGTTGAACCTTCCCAGGTTTTTGCTTTTAGTTTTCCTGCGACCGCGACCTTGTCAACACTCAATTAATTACCATGCTAATATTATACATTCGAAAGTGTCTGTCTGTCTGGGCCTCTTCACGCCCAAACCGCTGAACTGATTTTGCTGAAATTAGATACTTTGAGTCCCCGCAAAGGACATAAGATACTTTTTATCCCGGAAAAATGTATGGATCCCGGGCGATATACACATTTTGGCGCAAAGGAGTTGCGGACGTCATCTAGTATTTTCATAAATAAATAAAAAAAACTCTTACTTAAAAATGTTTCCTACTACACTTTCTCCCAATAGTGTAGTGGGTTTCCGAGGTTTTTTGGGAGGGGTTTATCGAAACTCCTCTTAAACTGGGCATAATATATCGGCCAGTATGACACCATCCTAGCAGCCAGTGACGCAACTCGCGGCATGCGGTCGCGGCTAGTTGGGACGACGCAAAAACGGCGGTTTGCTAATACTGCGCCTAACACTGTCGAGCTAAATACCTGCACGGCTTATAGGCCGTCATTAGTCATAGGAATTCAGCTATTTAGTGTTCGCGGTAACCTGAGTATCGATATTAGAACATCTAAAATATCGTGTTTATTTAGACTGACCCTTAGACCTGAGACCTGTGGTCACTATATGGCGATACATTTTTAACTTTTCCTAATCTTCTTCGTCTAATCTTGGTGAACTAAATCTAAGGTTACATATAGAACTTAAAAAATTAGGACTTGTAGAGTTATGACGTAAACTAGGCCTTTACATCCGTTGTGGATGATCTATACAGTATTTTTCAGAGCGAAGTAACCACTCCTCAAATACTGTAGTGCCTGGGACAAGATTTTTAAATGTCCGTATGGTTGCCCAAGCGCATACGGCATTCTCGCATCATAGTCGGCCTAGTCCAGAGGAAAGAACTAGTCAATACGTCTGGGACCAACTATGTGCGGGTTTCCTCACGATGTTTTTCCTTCACCGTACGAGCGTCCGTATTATGTACTTGTGATCAGAAAATGTCTCATTGGTACACGCCTCCACCCGGGTTCGAACCTGCACCCTCTAGGAGTGCGAACGGAAGGTCTACCCATTAGGCCACGGACGGAGTTATGACGTAAGAAGTCAGAAATTTGGTTATACAGAGGTTATACATAATCTCAGTCAGTTTTGAAGTACATAATCTAAAAACTTTTTGACCGTCCAAGTAGGCGGTAATTTATTCAGATTGAATCGTAATGCAGACAGTATAATTTATATGCTGCGTCGAAATCAGTAATTCACACCCAAGATTTTCAACATCTAATGCACCACTATTAAATCTAATACTAATGTACATTATCAGCAATCAAAGAAGATTGAATCGCGAGCAAATTGCGAGACACCTGATGTCCGTCCTGTCCCTTTCGCTCAGCAAAAACTCGTCCATTTTATCTTTTTCCCTCCAGCAAATCAGGCTCTCTCTGTCCTTTTCCCTCCAAGTAAAAAGTTGTCACGAGCCCAATCAGTTTTTATAAAACATGTAACACTTTCAGTTTTACGCAAAGTGGTTTTAATTTTTAACATTCCAATCTTTTTGCGTAATATATTATTACGTATTTATTCTACTTATTAATTGCTGCGATTATATAAATTTGGATAATTATGTCTTTGAATTGACCGATTCCGGTAGTTTTTGAATAAAATAGCGATAAAATCTTTACATAACGTATAATATGTGCGCTTACTTTACACTCTAATTACATCGATTAGTTCTTGGGAAAATGATAGAAGTTTGTCATTAAATAGATTGTTTTAAGATCATAAAAACTGCAATACCATAAAGGAGATTACGTAAGTTAGCTGTGTCTTATTTTTTATGAAGCTTTTTATTTCCTTTACGAGTTTCGAATCCGAAATACTTTTCTTTAAAAAAAAAAAAGATTTTTTGGCAATCGTCCTACTAGGAGGAAATGTGATTTAGATTGCTGAAGCCGTCTGCCACTTTTTCTAAATATTACCATTTCCTGACCTACAAGAAGCGTAAAATTATTTATATATTTATTGAGAAAACTTACAGCTTTTATAAAAATGAAACTAACTATTCCCATTACTGTAAGCCAAACATAACTTTCAATAAATACAAGCAACATCCCAGATGTTGCTTGTAATTATTGAAAGTATAAACCAACACTGATCGCTATGTAGTATTATGTTATAATAGCCATTGCAAAATGCTTAGCAAATAACTATTACTGTATGTGCATGTTTTTCCAACATGTCGTCTTTGAAAGGACATCCGAGGTGGAATGCGATCGGGGAGCCTTGTCCGACATAGCACAGCCTGTGCTACTTGTATAATATAGCTTCAACACATTAGCAGCTTCCATTTGAAGCAAAAAACTTTTATGCATTGGAAAATGGACTTGATTTAAAATGTTGAGTCCGTTTAGAGATAAATAACATTCTTCATTATATTTTGAATACAAATTTCTGATTTGCATACTTAATTAAAATTAATATGAAACATCGGAAACTTTGTGATTGTATGCGAAATACTTGGAAGAAAATCATAATTTTATTTGAAGAGCTTGTTGCTTAGGTAATGCAAGTAGTCTAAAAGAACTTTTATGATAAACCAGGTGTCGCAGATTATCGTGCGAGAATCACCCATTGTTGATAATGTCGAGATGAAAACTGTCCTATTCCCTATCTCAGGATCCAAATAATCTCCATACCTTTCAGCTCAATAAGAATAATAATGTGTTGGAAGGTTATCCTAAGAGATAATAAAAATCCAGTAGTTTTTACAACATTTTAGATGTGGACTTCCTAACACACTTTCGAATAAGTATTTAGCATTCCTATTATGATTTCATAAGCGATACTCAAATATCATCCTTCAAATGATGATCATGCAAGTGACAGAGACACTTAGCATTAGCCTCGCACACAGCTCGTTTACAATCAATTACCATCGAGGGCTCTATGCAATAGTTACGTAACAGAATCGAACCCGCGGCCTTGTCACAGATACATGTGACCAGAGGCCGCCGCGGCCGTAGACGTAGCTCCTCTAAGGGATTACAAAGTATATATTTGCATAAAACTTTCGTTAAATAGACTTTGAAAGACCTTAGAAGGTGATTAACTTTCCTAAAGTATAAGTTGGCCATGCATATGCCGATGCAGATTTAGGAGTTTCCAAACCTTTTTATTGAAGCCGTGATACGTAAGACTATAAATAGTCATCAGAGCTTCAATTCTCATACTTTTAAAGTCTAAAGTCGCTATGATTGCAGAACCACGCGCGCGCATAATAATATTGTGTTGTTTGCTCAGCTTGTGCGACTTTCGGGGTACGAAAATCGGCCCTCTGGACTGAAGATCTAGTCCTTTTTTAGAGTTCCGTACTCAAAGGGTAAAAACGGGATCCTATTACTAAGACTTCGATGTCTCTCCGTCTGGTCCATCTGTCCGTCTATCCGTCTATCCGTCTATCTGTCCGTCTGTCTGTCTGTGTGTCTCCAGGCTGTAACTCAAGATCCGCTATAGCTAGACTTCTGGAATTTTCACAGATTGTGTATTTATATCTGTTGCCGCTATAACAAGAAATACTAAAAACAAAATAAATTTAATGTTTAATCCCTCCCTCCTATACAAAAAACACAATTTTCAGCCTATTTTTGCTCTATTCTGGTACGGGACCTTTGTGCGCGAGTCCAACTCGCACTTGACCGATTTTTTTCACATGGGGAAATACTTTGCGCACCCCGACTGATCGGGACATCGGCCGAGGTACGTGGAACTCTCCGAGGAACTACCTGTCCTCCACTCCCCGCCTAGGCACAGTCACGGGCACGATCAACCCACTACAACTCTATCAACGGTTGCCCGTGTCTCGCAGACTCATCAAGAATCTCATTTCGGTTCCCAGGCTGTACCTCTCGCACACCAATGGGGTTCCAACTTTGCAAACATTTTAAAAATAAAAACCTACTTAAAAGTGTTTTGTTTTTGACTAAGATTAGCCTATAACTTTCCTAGCTTTCAAATGTTTCTTCTATAGTTTTCTACGATGAAAAACTATGATTGCTTTTACAAAATACCATTCTTGTTTAACCACTTATACGCATACCTGAGATATTTCACAGCACATTGTGTGTGTTACTATGTGTGTGTGTGTTTGTGTGTAGCAATCTGTCAGTCAGTGATTGTCGATCCCAGTCATTTGTCTGTCTGTTCAGTGTTAGTTTTTGTATGTATGTACTTATACAATAGGCAACGGCTTGTATTCTTTGTATAAGTACTTAATTACATACAAGTGCTCATCATTATTCATTTATATACAAGAGCTTCCTGATTATAGAGCTTTAAGTTTCAATATAGGTTTATGAGAATAGAATATATTATTTAGAATAGAATTATAATGATCTACCTATAGCTATAAGTTGCTCTTAACTTCGTTTTAAATCGCGCAGTGATAAAACCGTCCTATATTAATATATCGACGAAGTATCTTCAAGTCAAATTTCATTAAAATCGTTTTAGAATTTTAAGCGTGAAGAAGCAACAGATAAAGAAAGACTTTCGCATCTATAATGATTAGTTTAGTGTGGATTTTTTTTTCAAAGAGGTTTGCAGTAAATTAATATCTGATGGCCTTTATAACGGATGTGCCTGATGGGTCCAATACAGGAGTGAGTTTTGCAATCTTTTGTGCTGAAAACACCTCATATCCGGCTCATTCAAGTCTCAACTCGCAAGACGCTATTCATGCCCAGCGATGGGAAAATCTTAATTTGATGCGTTCTTGAATAAAATACTAGATGACTATGTTCCTGCGGAAATGAGTTTATCGCGATAACCGTACATTTATGACAAGACACACACATTCACATTTACACACACACACACACACAGTTATTTAATTTGTAATATTATAGTATAAGATTACGATCCTTGTTTCAATATCTGCGATGAAGAGCAGTGAATTCTGCCTGCAAATGTCAGAAATCAGAATTGACATTGCACAATGCACGCACAGGATTTAATTGTGTCAATCCATAATGGTGCACCACGGCGAGTAAAACAACTTCTGATTAAATTTTAAAATATGTTTAAAATTTTATGACCGTGTCATCGGTATTGTTGGTATTTGTTGCCGTTTTCATTATCTTCTTTGAGTGCTCATTTTGTCTGTGAGTCAGCTTCGTGCGTGAACCTGTCGGGTGTCGGCCATGTCGGATACCTGACGCTCATCATCTCGGCTGATTACATCATCGCAAGCCGCCCAGCCCCGGGCCCGCGCAAAAACTGCAGGGCTGCCGAACTAGACACATCTTGACGTATCCGGGTAGAACGAAAAGCCTAAGGTTTTATTAGTTTGGGCTGTATGTTTATTGTATGTAACGGAATCTTTAAGCACGATTTTTGCCTATCTCCAGTAGTCTAATTAATTCGAAACTTTGCATACAAATTAAGAGCAAATTACAATGCAATAATTTGATAAAAATTTTTGAAAAAAAAAATGAAAAAAAAAACCGTGTTTTTACTTTTTAGTTACGAAAATGAGATCTAAGGCACTCTAAGGTAGTTTCTCCATTCGTGAAGTTATATGACATCTTTAATATGTTAGAGCTACCTCTATCTCTTATTATTTCGTAAATTTTGACCATCGTCATCCAAGTTCCTACGAGCGACAGTCAAGAAACAGCTTACCCTGTGAGGTTGCGTTGTTTGGGAAGTCATTGGGAAGTCAATTAGGAAGTCAAGAGGCAAATCCTATAATATATTACCCGTATAGGATTTGCCTTTTGATTTCCTAACAAGAGCATAGGCTCTTGTTCTACTACTATTGTACTATTCTTTATTTTTCACGATAATCTCGTGACTCGCCTCGTTTTAAAATTCAAGCTTCCAGATCTTCTTACCTTCTATCAGTCTATGTATTCCTTCGACTTTCAGAATACAGATTCCAGCTAGTTTTCTTGTTAGGTACTTCACGTACAATAATTCATCTTCACATACAATAATTATTGTTTTAGACATTTGAACTTCTTTTTTTACTTTTTTGACAACCCTACGGCATATTTTCGTACCCTATCATCGCCGGACCTCCAAATAATTATTGTAAACCATCTTTAGCACGTACCTTCCAAATTAAAAACGTGCCAAAATAAAACCTACTCTATCACAGCGCGATAAGATTTAAAACCGATTGGATCACGTCGATCTTTGATTACTACAAGAAGCCGTCGTGGGCACAGAGTAATAATTGTGCAGAGTCGGAGGTCGCAGAGTAATGAACTCCGCCCAACCTTCGACTACCTCTGCGCAGGCGCATCGCACGATTTACGACCATGTAAAGGTTTGGTACCTGCTCGAAGGTATATTAACATGTAAATTGTAAAGCTTGTACCTTCAACATTTCAAGGCGTAATTGCATACCCACGTAAAAGAGTAAAACTCAAGAAGATATCCGATTCTTAATATCAATTAAAATAATTGCACCATACGAGCACACATATTCAGCTTTTCGCTTGGAATTCGGATAGTTAACTAGGTACTCTAAGTTTAACTTCTGAATAATTTGTACTTAGGACTTAAAAAGATAATTAAGTACTAGTTGGTTATAATGGTAAACATATGTACATAATAATCTAATATAACTATAAAAATAAGTCGGGTTTTCCTTCCTGACGCTATAACTCCAGAAAGCACGAACCGATTTCCACGATTTGCATTCGTTGGAAAGGTCTCGGGCTCCGTGAGGTCTATAGGAAAAAAATTTCCGAAAAAACTTCAAGAGAAAAACAGGGAAAATAATTTTATGGCAAAACAACGTTTGCCGGGACAGGTAGTATAAATTAAAATATTTATTTGCTTTTTCTTAGTACATAATTATATGCACAATTTATAAGGGCATTAAAGAGTAAGGTTGTAGAATTGAGTAGTAGTTTTCTATGAGCAAGAAACTTTCTTCTTGTCTTCTACATATTATTCGTAATAATTACACGTAGGAATTGTCTTAATTATTATTGTAAAAGTGTAGAACCAATGACATTAATTTATATAACTCTTGTTATAAATTTAAGAGCATAACAGTTTTTGTAGTATAGACAAGGCAATATACGGCAATACATAATACAAAAACTTCCACGCGCATTCGCATCGCATCGCAAAAATCTGCAACAAAACTCTTACCAAAAATGACATTGCGATGCGAATTCGCAATTTTATCTGGGAGCCCTTTAACTATAATATTTTTATGGGTCGAAACAGCGCTCAACAGTTTATTATATTTTATCAGTACTATAACATGTTGCGCAATGAAACTATTGCATAATTTTCAAACGCTTTTCACAGGCCTCGGTAGCGCAGTAGGCAGCGCGTAAGTCTCATAATCTTAAGGTCGTGAGTTCGATCCTCACCCGGGGCAATCTTTTTTGCACTTTATTTCTATTGTACTGTACATTAACTGGCATTTGCATGCATTTACATGCTAGTAAAGCAAGTAAGCCACCTGCTGGCATGTCGCAAGTCATAAACGGGTTGTTATGAAACGGACGTGTATGCTAATACTGTAAGCAGTAAGACAATGCCGCTCAAGTCCACCTACATTTCAAACATCAATTGTTTGTATACCAAACTGCTTTAAGATCGTAATCGAGAGACATTGAAGTCGGAAAGAGAAAATTATGACATTGAGAAGCGCCATCTGTCTCTAAATAATGGAATTATTTTGTTTCAGAACTCTGACAGTAGCACAGCTTCTAAACTGGGATTTATGTAAGTTTTTTTGTTCTACATTAAAAATCTTTAGTATATAAATAATAATAGTTGAATACAATATATTTAGCATAAGTTACACATAATGTTGTTTACAAAGTTCTTAAGAATCTTCTTCTAAAATGGTTTTAAAAGACGTTAGAAAATTTAAATATAAAGCACATTTGTCGATTTTAACAAAAACAGTGTAAATAGAAGGAATTTTAAAATGTATAACATTTACAAGAAAACCAGTTGCTTTTAACACCTACGTAATAAAATATTATTGCCTTTTATACTACCTTTGAGACCCAGTACGCTAACTCTTATGAATTTAAGATTTTTACAAAAATATACTTTATCTTGAACTATATTTGCAATGCACGAGTATGTAATAACTAATATTCTTAACATTATGACTCCACATACAAGTTTTTGCCTACAGCTTCGCTCGCGTTGAAATCTTTTTCTCTATGTTTTTAACCGCAAGCTGGAATTTGTTTTATACTAATTAATAAGTTACAAGTTATATAAGTAAATCACTTATCTTTATATTAAGGTTCCTAACCTTTTCGGTTGTTTTTTTAGCATCGGTTTGGTTTCGTAATTATCGGACCAATTCTGATCAAATTGGTATAGATATAGGACAGACCACGCCCGGTGATAGAAGTATTTTTTTTAAGGAACTAACTAGTGCTTTAGGCAAAATATATATTTTTGTTTAAAGCACTTGCCTGCCTGTTTCACCACTTTCTGATAAAGTGCCTAATAGGCTATTCACAACTTTTTTGACAGATTCTCCATACTAGATCTGTAAAGTTAATTAGTGGATAGCCTTATCAGGAAGTGGTAAAACAGGCCCTTAATGTAAGGAACGTAATCTTCCAAAAAATTACACTTTCTATAGGTAGGTACTTTTAAACTATGTACTAATGCTATGACTAGTCAGTCGTTGAGTACTACACTGATGCATATTATACTAAACTACTAAGAAAGGCCATTTTAAGGCTGTTGCAGGGTCTTCAGTTTGTTTGTCTGTTCACACGTGTTCTGTACCACAATCAAATGTGACAAGTGCAAGACGTGTCACATTATGTCGAGTGTGACAAAATTGCTGACCTTCTTTTGTTTATATGATAATATCATCATTTGTGCATGTGGGAGTGTCATTATGTACCTACCAAACTGTACAATGTCAAACATAAAATCATTTGAAGGCATGTTCCCCGCAACCTCGATGCCCAATGGCCCAGAAATTAGTGAACGCAGGAACCGTACCTTAAAAGTATTCTAAGTCTTTTCAGTGTTCTAAGTTTCTTGGTGCAGCGCGAGCAGTTTAAGCTTTTAGAGGTAACAGGCAGGTAGACACATCTATACTAATTTGAAAAATTCTTTCAGTGTTAAATAGCCCATTTATCGAGGAAGGCTATAGGCTATATTTTATCACGCTAAGACTAAATAGCAGCGAACAAATAGAGGAAATGTGGAAAAACAGGGTAAATTATTTTCAAAGCAAAGCAATTTTTATCTTATTTGGCGTACATGAAGAATAGACCACGTGAAGGGACATAGGCTATTTTTTTGCGGAAAAATGTACAGTTTCCGTGAAATCCTAAATTACGCGGGCGAAGCTGCGCGGAGAAGTTCCGTTCCGAGAAGTTTTAAATAATATAAGTGATACGGGTATAAAAGTTAATCTTAGAATAAAATTGCTCTTCTACTTACCTACACAGCTGTAAAGGTTTAATTTGATTAATAAGATTAAAGATTAAGATAGTCCGCGTCTATTCTTAGTTTTTACTTCCAGCATGAACCACGAATAATAATTTTATCTCCGACTTCGATATTATCTCTACATTTACAACATCAAAGTGAAAAATACGTGATTATTTTGAAGAATAAAATGCACAGTCGACACTTACAGTAATATCACAGATTACAGAATAGTTACTATACGATGTACCTACCTACGCAAGTAGAATATTTAGATAGAAGTAGATATTTGTATAGCTATAGCACTTAATGATGGTGATGACGCTGATAATGATGATAATATTATGATGATGGTGACATGTTCTGGTTGGAATAGACAACAAATGATTTTTCAAGTGTTTTTGCTCCGGCAATGGCATCGTGACTCAGTGTTTGTAATCGCGACCTTGTGCTGTGTGCTGTGTATAGCGAGGACTGAGGAAGACACATCATCACCATCAGCACGATCACGGATACAGTGATTGATGGTGGAGTGGAGCGTATGGAACGCCTCCGTGGTGTAGTGGTTTACAAATTACAGCCAACGAGCCAACTCTCATCTTGGAGGTTGCGGGTTCGATTTAAGCGATGACATAAGAAAGAACCCAATTCGGTTAGGGCAATGATGATCTGTGTAAAAAGTTCCTGTGCCTGAGCTCGCCAGTCGTGACTCGTGTCGGTTATTCGTCTCATTGTGTAGGAGAGTAAAAGAAGAGTGCTCTCATGTACCTACTGCTTACACGCTGAGACACTATCAAATTACTCGTGTAACTCTTGGTTTCAATAAATAATAAAACCGACTACCATTAAAGAAACTGTTGTGGATGGAATTAATACAGCTATGGACAAGGTAATTGTATGTCATAATATCAAAATTCGATAGCAAAGCACGATAATTTTGTGAAAGAGACAAATACTCGTAGCAATGACAATGTCAGAATTTGGATGTTGAATGTACTCCCTGGTCAACCAAGTTTTGTTCATTACAGAACCCTAAAACGGAACCCTAATCAGCAGATTTTTTTATTTTTTTTTTTAAAATATGGTATCTATCCATCTTTGTTATTATACTATGTTAACGCGGATGAAGTCGCGGGCAACAGCTATATATATATAAAACTTTAAGGTGACTGACTGACATGGTGATCTATCAACGCACAGCCCGCATGCAGGTAGATGTTATGACGAAGGCATCCGCTTAGAAAGGATTTTGATAAATTCCAACCCCAAGGGGCTAAAATAGGGGATGAAAGTTTGTATATAATAATACTTCTTAACGCGAGCGAACCCGCGGGCAAAAGCTCGTAGTTATATAATTTAAGAGTAACATTGTCCTACAAAGAGCAATCCATATTTTAGAACCACCAAATCAAAGTATGAAATCCTTTCTATCTCTGTTAGCTACCACTTTCAAGATTTTTCGCAGATAAAAATGTTGTTCGTTTTATCAAAATGAAGCTACTCACAAAAATTAGCTTGATAGTAATAAAAAAAAAGTTCTAGGGCTCGCGGACTATAGTTATTTCGGTATGCACGTTTTCTTTTGCACTGACCATCTAGAATCTAAACTCTAAGGTATCGGTAGTCAGGACGCAGACGCATTACGATGCGGATCGTGTCACGTCGCCACGTCGTGTCACGCTGGCGACGTGACGGCGTGACGAGCTGCCGGCACGCGCCGACACTATCTTGATACTTCACACTTGATACGACTTTGTATTAGCCGACATAATATGCTCAGTTTCTTAGGTTTTTCTTGTTTATTCGCTAGTGCTTTTGAGTTTCGACCATAAAGTTAATATACCTAGCAGAATAGAGCAACAATCTCGAGCTGTCAAATGAAACCGAAATTGGTTTCATCTGTATGTAAAAATATGTGTACGTATACACTTACACAAGCATTATTGAACATGAATTCTATGAGATTAAATTGTCAACGTGCGGCACGTGCCGACTGGACGTCAAAAAAAGAGTGCTGCTGTCATGTATCACACGTCTGTTTTTACCACGCAGTGCTACTGATAGTGACATCTCTCTCGCTCAGGCCTTTGTTTCTCTATTCCACTAGGTATATTAACTTTATGGTTTCGACTGACTAACATAAAAACATTGACTCATCAAATAAAGACTTACTTACTTAATAATATTATCGGAAAGATAATCACGTCTTACTACTTCAGAATCCGAATAACGGAAGCTCAAATATAATACTTGGTTTGAGACACTTCTCAAACAGCCAAGAAAGCTCTCTTACTAACTAAGCTTTAAAATGTTTAAAAGTGCTTCACAAGATGCAAGATCAGTCGAGTATGTATGCATTTTGCATGTTGTTGAGTCATCAGAATTTTACGTTTGTCGAATCATCTTCAAAACTTAGAAGTTATCAGAAGAAACAACACGCCAAAGTTAACAAGGCACCTCGATCTAAGGAAACTCTATGGAATCATGTGTTTTTAATTTTTACGTACTTTCAATACAGCTTGACCCCCAAAATGTGTTGTGAGAATATATCGCGTGTCACGGTCGTTCGGCGTGAAAGGGAAATGCTGAATGTCGGCTAACTGGCTATAACCACTACCACAACACTCTCACTAGTCACTAATTACCCAAAATAATGCATTCGTTACGCCACGCGGTTTACAATTTGCTCTATTTTTGTGGTCGTGACGTCATAATGGCCGTTATACACGCGCGATATGCTGGTTCGTTTGTATGAACATGTATGCAGTTTGAAAATTGAAAACCATCCGCCCATTGAAATTTTTTTTTCAGCTCCAGTCGTCCATGGGCTTTCCGCTTACGTCTTTTTCGTCTTCTGTGTTTAACAATGAGAAATTTTATTATAATGTCCATCACTCTTCTGGGCTTAATTGTATTTTACAAGGCTGCCCGAATCGATCACATTAAAGGTATTAATAGATGACTTATGAAGCTTGTGGTGTAATGACTAACTCCAATAGAAATCACGTTGAGGTTTGTTTACCAATCGGCAGGTACATCACGTCCGCGACTTTCTTATAGCTTTGCAATGGGCATTCCTATACTGCTTTAATGTTATGTAACACTAACACTAAACACTTAAAATATGGTAATTGAGTTAGCAGATACCTCAGTTTCTGGTTACATGCTGTCTTTTCCCGAAGCGGAGACAACTTTAAGTCTGAAAAGTCGATGGACAATCTGTGAAACTGACTCGTATGCAAACGCTATTACCTACGTTATTTGATCAGGACATTATTGAAGTATTATATAGGTAAGTTGTAAGTAGACTCGCCATTTATCCGGTTACTCCGGGCCTACGTCTTTAGCTTGTCACATCTTTTACAGCGCAACTGCTTTCTTAATTAAGTAATCATATATCTACAGAAACATGCTATTGTGCGAAAAACTAAATTTACCGAAATACATTAAGATTGTGGTTAATGTTGAGTTGAGTCAGAGGCATATACATAATGAGAATACAATTAGTATGTCCCCAGGCGGCTGGCGGCTGGCGGTTGGCGGGCCGCGGGCGCGAGTGAAAACCGCGGGGAAAGCGCTTACGTGAGCCCCGTGCTAATCACTCACCACAATAGACGAAGACGCGAGTTATGTCGGCGTTGATAAAACTCGAGATAGGTCCAAGCCACAAATCACAACGCTGTGTAGCCGCGTCTTTGTCTTGGCAGTGCAATGTAGCATCTTGAGAATCTACGTTGCTCCAACAACATAACATCCAACTTCGCTATCGAAATCGGCAAATGCATGTTGACTAGGGGGTCAACTTCTAACACATACTGCTATGGTCTATCCCATAGACTAAGGAAAATATATTTTCCTTAGTCTATGTCTATCCTACAATTTAAGTGAATCTACCGATGTGAGGAAATTATAACTATTAACTAGGCTCTTGTGAATGGACGACATAGTATCTAGAAATAGGATTGCATATTCTCTAGATTCCAGATTGTATATAAAGGTGTTAGATTTTCGTAAGTTTTGGCTGTTTTGTCGAACGAAAATTTAAGTACTAATCGTGTTAATGTGATATACTTTCGTAACAAACAATTTAAAAACTAATTAGAACGTACATACGCAATGCCTGTGCAATTACCTGAGCTTAATAATTAATTAAATGAAATAATAAAAATAATTTATTAATATATGATCTACATTATGAAGGTACGGTACATTAAAGGTTTACCACACCACAATAATTGCTTTGCGAGGCCAAAATGGATCCTTAGAGACCATGGTGCAAACCACAAAATCGTTGAAGTCACAAACGTATTCATATGAAGTTTTGCAACTGTCTCGTGGATCATAGAGTCTCTATTATTTGAAAGGTTAAACTGTAAAGGTAGATTTTGGGCTGCCTAGTTTTATCTTTTCCTTTTTTAGGGTTCCGTACTCAAAGGGTAAAAACGGGACCCTATTACTAAGACCTCGATGTCTGTCTGTCCGTCTGTCCGTCCGTCTGTGTGTCTGTCCGTCTATCTGTCTCCAGGCTATATCTCAAGAACCGCTATAGCTAGACTTCTGAAAATTTCACAGATTGTGAATATCTGTTGCCGCTATAACAACAAATACTAAAAACAAAATAAAATAAATAATTAAGTAGGGCTCCCATACAATAAACGTGATTTTCTTGGCCTTTTTTGCTCGTTATCAATAATGGTAGCAGGTAGGCACTTGAAATACTTACAGTATTCCTAATTATATTTGTACTTTATGTAAATAATAAAATTTTAATAAAATAAATAATTAAGGGGGGCTCCCATACAAAAAACACATTTTTTACCTATATTATAGCTCTATAATGGTACGGAACCCTTCGTGCGCTAGTCCAACTCGCACTTGGCCGATTATTACCATTTTTTTATTTAAAGCATATTATAGGTAGGAGAGTTGAGACGTAAAAATCAATACAACTCGTTCTGCTGAGGCAAGAAACAAAAGTAATTAGGGTCTGCTCTATGTAGTGCACAACTAATAGGCTAGCCTATGTAGGCCTCACGGCGATGATGCTAGTGTTCGGCGGATAATTGAAAGTAAAAGTAAAGTCATAACACACTCGCCGATTACGAAATCATGGAAACCGTCGGAGGTACGCGTTTTGTTTTGTTTGCCGTTTGTTTGCCGCGGCCCGCTACTGCCGGACAATAATAACAAAAGCTATCATCACAACAAAACGTAATAGAATGTTTTGGTCATTACTGATTATTATATTATATTGGTCAAAGGGATTTTGTGATGGGGGTTCGTGATGGGTGGTCCATCTTCTATTGTTAAAACGATTATCTTTGACTATACTATTATTTTAATATTATAGGCCTATGTTTTAAAAGGTATGTAGCAGTTAGATATAAGTATTAGATTTGACTTAAGGGTCACTAGGACTCTCCCTTCCTACATGCTAACTATAACTCATTCCTGTATTACCTGAACAGTAGAATATGATATAAGCGCTACTTAAGTAGCTTTTACTTATAAGTGTAATAACATAAATGTTGAAGAGTAGCAAGCAAATATTCGGAAGCAAACCGTTGCAAATGAGATTTCACTCCATTGATCACTCTAATGAACAAACTAGCCCGTTGCAATCGTAATTCATTGCAATTTATTTGCACAGATGCAACATTGCAACATGGCAGTTGCCACTTGTGAAAAAACTGCAATAGCTAGCAATCAGCGCACTAATGGACGTATTCGTCTCGCCAGGAGATTTACTGAAAAAAGACGTTGCGGATGCCTGAGAAATGTGAAATTAGTTTATTATGGGCCTGTTTCACCACTTCCTGATAGGTGACGAATAGGCTATCCACCAATTTACTTGACAGACCAAGTATGGAGAATCTGTCAAAAAAGTTGTGAATAGCCTATTCGGCCTCTTATCAGGAAGTAGTGAAACAGACCCTTAGGGCGTGTTTCACCACTTCCTGATAAGTAACGAATAGGCATCAATTAACTTGACAGATCAAGTATGGAGAATCTGTCAAAAAAGTTGTAAATAGCCTATTCAGAACTTTATCAGAAAGTGGTGAAACAGGCCCTTAGTTCACCATTTCGTAAACACGGGACCCTTTTATACTTAAAACTTCGTTGTCTGTCTGTCTGTCTGTCTCCAGGCTGTATCTCTAGAACCTCTATAGCTAGACTTCTAAAATTTTCACTGATTGCGTATTCCTGTTGCTGCTCGACAAATATTAAAATAAAATAAAATAATTAATACAACAAACGTGAGTTTTTCGGTCTTTTTACTTGATATCAGTAATGGTAACAAGCTAACAACTAACAAGTTGGTTCTCGAAATTTTAACAAAATCCTTAATTATATGTGTGTACTTTAATAATGCAGAATAAAATAAATGTTTATCCCATACACAAAAAGCCAAAAATTGTGGCCTATTTTTGCTCTATAACGCTACGGAACCTTTCATGCGCGAGTCTGACTCGCACTTGGCCGATTATTTTGATATATCTTATCTTATATCTTTAAATGAGCAAATCTTGTATTTAAGTATATATATATATATATATAATTGGAATCTCGGAATCGGCTCCAACGATTTTCATGAAATTTAGTAGGGGGTTTCGGGGGCGATAAATCGATCTAGCTAGGTATCATTTTTAGAAAATGTCATTTTATTCGTGTTGTATAGAATACCGAGCAAAGCTCGGTCAAAAAGCTAGTGTAATATTATGTATGATCTAAATTCTAAGCCATACATTTTCTAAAAAGTGGCATTCAGTATCACGCTCAATACTACTAGGATGAATCTCTATCTCTTGAGCTTAAACGAGACAACTACGCTACGCTTTATGCTGCATTGCGAAACATTACAATATTATAACAATTAAAATATATTACTTTATTGAATATGATTTTAGATTAGTTATAATAATTAATTTTTGTTATAGAGGTAAGTTTATAACGTTGTAATAAAAATATGTTAAATTATTAAATGACTCGTTATATAGGTGTTATGGTTAAAAGTACATGTAATATCCGCATTTAACTTGAATTATATACAAGATACATGGTTTTGTTGGTATGTGTGTCTCGAGTTTTTACTTTTACACACATTGGGGAACCGGCACTAATTGTATTGAGAAATATTATACTTTTACTATTTCCAAACATACCATACCTATAATGTTTTTATTCGTTATAAACTACATAATTATATTTATAATTGCACAAGCCTTAAATCGACTTCGTTAACTTGTTTCACCTTATTTAAAACAAGTTTATTAACAAGAAATCCGCTAGATAAGAGCCGGATAAAAAGATGCTTGATTTCAGTGTTTATTATAATAATCTCATAGTTTCTATCGCAATTAAAGCCTCAAAATTCTAATCTTAGCTCTGCTCTCTATTTATGAAATTGCCCTTAAAATTCAGACGTATCGCTCTTGAATTCCTGATTTTATTATAATTCACAAATCCGCATACTCATAAATTCTAGCTTATCAATTACCGCCACGTCCCTCCACGAATTACGCTATACATACCCTGACAGCCTGACAACATGACTTCAGCAACCATACCATGTCGCTTGGTCGGTTTGTACTTTGTAGGGCTCCCACTCATGTCCAGATCATTAAGCTATTTGAGATTTAATCGAAGTGATTGTTAGTTCGGAACCATTTATTAGTTGTCGCAGGCCAATTCCCAGGAGCCACATTCCTCGTTGTTGCAAAACGTTACCCAAACTACTGCAATATTAATACTATATTCAAAATTAATGCGATCTCGCATTTCGACAACAAATTATAGTATCGATATTGAAAATGGCGGCGTAATTAAATCGATATTGGCCAACTATTACGTGTCGATGCGAATTGAAAATCGATATTCGTATCGTAATAAGGTTTTTTTGTGTCATTCGATCCAATGGAGCATTGTAATTATATTTTTCATTTAACTATAATTACTACTAGACTAGTGTAGAGTGGTTTGTAGCCCGCGGCATGAACTTGTTCGTGCTCTTTGCTCGGTAATCGAATGTATTCTATCACGCTGGGACCCTTCGTTTTCCAAGATAAAAATATTCAATTATTAGGTTGTGTAAAAAGGGGAGATTTCATACATTCATATTCACTTTGACTGAGTAATCTATACCAGAGACCAGCCATTTATTCCTCTATGTCTATACGTTGAAATCAGAAATTATTCATAGTCACTCAACTGAGAAAAGTGAAAATTTGAACATCACTAATTGTTTAGATAAAGTTATGCACAAGTGGCTTTAAAATACACACATAATAGGCGCTTCATCGTAGGCCGAGAGCCCGTGACCCCATGGGCTATGACGCAATATCATCACTCATCGTTCTACCACAACCCACCATCTACGTTGCCAAACTATTCACAACCGTTTTGCTAATCTGACTAATATAAGTAATAGCGTGTATCATAACTGAGGTCTATAAATAATAATGTTATTGTTTAAACTTTAAAAGGACAGGTAAGAAAATTCGACACCTAGTATTTTGGTTATAATAAAAAACTTTCAAGGTTGAACAGCAATTATTGTGTTTTGTGATAGATCTGAGTGATGAGTGGTGGCTGGTGATAGCATCGAATCAGCAACACAAATCACAATATTATAAGACATAATATTATGCATAGCAGCGATGCGGGCGGCCGCGAGTATGTCCAGTTACCAGCAATTGCGTTCTCATAGTACATAGCTGTAAATTGTAATGTATGAACTATGAAGTCGCAATATATTACATATTATTATTAACAGCTATGTGTTATTTTGATGTATAAGCTATATTATTGTAAAGTTTCATTAAATTCCGTTCAATAGTTTTTGCGTTAAAGAGTTACAAACATCCATACATACATCCAAACTTTCGCCTTTATAATATTAGTAGGATTGGGGTTTGTCTGTAGACTGTAGTCCCTAGACTTATGAGCTATGAGTTACCGTGACGTATGTAGTAAGTGTCTATTAATTTACATACATGTTAAGTGACAAGATCTGGTAACAGTATACTGCGACAGATATTTAACCTTGTCTCAATTAAGCTTAACTAATTGTTGATTAACCGTTCGAATTGTCTAAAGTTTTATTTCCTTACATCGAGGAAGTTAAATATTGTCACACAAGAATACATCTTATACCTTGGAGATAGAATTTAGTTTTGGATGTTTCTAACTTTAGATTATATCGGTTGTCTATAATTATTATACTGTTGTTTATAGTTGATCGGGCACAAATTGTGCCTTGTATATTAAAATATTCAGTAATAAACGGTAAGATATACGAGGTTTACGGGTAATTTAAAATTATTTTATGTTTTATCACCTTGCGGCGAAATGATTGGATAATCCTCAGTGAGTTATGACTGCAATTTGATATAGTTAACCTCTCGTGCGAACGTCACGACGGTAATCATGATGTTGGAGCAGTTATGTCGTTGGCTTAAGTCTTCAGAGGTTAATCTAATGCAAAAGTGTGTGCCTATTTGTTGCCTCTTCACGCTATAACTGCTCAACCAAAGCTTCTTGGAATCCCTGAAATGGCGTAGGATAGTTCTGGTCCCAGGAAATGTACCGTTTCGGCGCAATTAGGTTGCTGCGAATTAGAGACTCACCAATCCGAAAATTGTACAGACGTGTACTCGATGGGCTCTATAGTTCCTGCACGTTCCCTATAAGTTATAACTGCTGATTGCCGCTTGCGTGAGGTTACGGAACAATCTCAGAGATAAAACAACGATTTACGCATCAACAATGGGTGCACATGTTCACATTGCAAAACTGTACTTTGTCTCGATAAGAAACGCGATTGCTTCCGATATGAACCCTAATTAAGTACCGCTGCTGGATCATAGATGGCGTTACGTAATATTGTTTGTTTGCAAAAATATTGGTTTTTGTAATGTTAAGAAACGTTATGTGATTTAAGTGTCAATAGCTTATTTATGTGGTTTTAGTTGAATAAAACGGAAAAAGTAAAGAAACTTCAAATTTTAAAACAATAAAAAAAATTAAAAAGGAATTTCCGATACCGGGAATCGAACCCGAGCCTCCTGGGTGAGAGCCAGGTATCCTAGCCACTAGACCATATCGGATGTTAATGGACTGTTAAAATATTGCTTCTTATATTGACGTTAGATTATTTGGGATAGAACTTCGCTACTCTCGGCAATGGATTTAAATAAACTAGAGATCGCCCAATGGTCGAAATTCGACCTTAGTTTCAACGACATTAGGACTGATAACTATATTTTGTAAAAAAATATTGACTTTATCATATTTTTTTCAACTCTTGTCTCTGGGACTCAGCTGATCTCAGACTGGCCGGCAGTGTAAGCATTGTCTAATAGTATCTCAGATTCAATAAAAAAAAACTATAATCCATTTTCAATTTATCACCTTCTTGTCAACAATCTTCAACCATAAATAAAAGAGTATATTTCGTATGTATAGGCTTGCCGCTTGTCACTCAAAAATCTGTAATTTTTCCTAGTGTGTGTGTTGTAGTGTGTGTAATGTTTTATTTGTTAAAAAAATGTATGATAAAAGCATAATTTCAAAATAATATTAGCTCGATGCACTCCTTCACCATATAAACTATAACTGTGCAAAATTTCATTCACCTACGTTTCCCCATTTTTCGTCAAAAGGGATACAAAGTTTTTGGCTCACGTATTAATATATAGATTAATAATTAATTATTAAATCACTTGAAATCCTATAGAAAATTACAATTTATTTCTTACATTAATTTGTGTTTTATCATTCTAAATTAAATTTTAATAATTATCAACATTTCTAACATTATAAACAATAAAGCATATTAACTTGCATCATTTCCAGTAGCGCCATTACTGCAATTGCAATATTTCCCATTCCCACACGATGGCGAGCAGTTCCCGCCGCGCGCTGTTTTTCCAGCGACATTGTGCAAGCGGTCGGAATGATGGCCGCCTCAGATTCTGCTTCAGTTAGATAAGTGTTGAGCAAGCGGGCTGCAACACTTAATTGTTACCCTTATTATTGCGGTAAAGATGCGTAAAATGTGGAGCTAACTGTGTGAGCTAACGCTTTTATTATTATGAAAATTGTATAGAGCAAACTTCCCCATCGTCGGCAGCCATCCTATTGTTGGCACCTTCGGTTTTTGTTTGCAAATACTAGAATTGCCATTTTCGTGCGTTTCGGACGTCCTGTAGTAAGTAATTAATTGTTTAAGTGCAAATAATTGGGTGTTTCTGAACGAAGTTCCTTATCGCGCGTTCGGCGTAAATTTGAAGGCTAGACAAAACGATATTTGATCTTGATGTTAGGGGCAGAGGGCGTTGATGGTAAGTATTCCTGTGCGTCAACTAGATGGCGTTTTTTAAATTACGCGCGTCGTACGCACAAAAATAATCCCACAGGATGTCAGGAATTCTATATTTTGTATCGCCGCTACGGTAGTGTCGTTTCGTAGTTTTTTTTTTTTTTTTTTATTATAAAATTGGGGCCGTCTATAGACTGTTCGTCCATATCCTTTTTTTGTTATTTTATTATTTAGATTTTTCGCACCAAGGATAATTGAAATAATATTATGAATTTTAATTAATTGTGGTCCATCACGCCATGGACACTTTTTTTTTTTTTTTTTTTTTTTTTTTTTTTTTTTTTATATATATATATGTGTATATGTATATTTAATAGAATAGAGTATAATATGTTATACATATAATAAATAAATATATACATTTATTGTTTTATAAATTGCATAATAATAATATTAATGTTTTGAACGGTGAGGTCCCAGTCGGTGTGGCGGCCAGTAGATCCGACATTTTCCGATTTCCTTAGATTTTATGCTGCTCCACCCTTTGCCTTTAGATGTTGTGACATTGGCTTGGTGGAGAGGGGTCACTCAAGCTGGGTGGAGTTTCTAGGTTGTTAAAAAGACATCGTTCTGTGTCGAATCTACCCGCCATGTGGTTTAGGACTTTATCGTTCCTGTCTTTTATAGCCATTTTTATATTATAATCTCTTATGTGTTCGGTTGACACCTCCGTGGCTCTTTTTATGAAGCTTGCCACAGCGTCTCCATCAGTGTCAGTGTAATAGACACAGGTGTTAGTGTGCCGGGATATGGCTACAACTGCATGAGGAACGCTGTCATGGATTGCCAGCTTTCGGGACTTGGTCTGTATGATGATCACCGAGGGACTCGTTAATCCCTGAGCTTCATGGATTGTGAGGACGCGAGAGTCCGTTCCCGATCCATAGCCTGTATTAGTGAGGGCTGCTTTCTCCTCTTGTGTGTGGACAAGATACAGGGTATTTAGATTGGTTTTAGGTATTCTCGCTCCTGAATACTTCATTAGCTTTAGGGACCGCACTATTTCCTTCGATGAATAGATGTTATTATAGACCATGCTTAAGGCGTATGCCACATCCATAGGGCTCCTGTGTGTGCAAGACAACTCCTGGGTGATGCTGGTTACCAGGTTTGGACGAGTGTAATTAAGTTTAAAGAGGTTTTCACGCTCTATAAACGGGAGTTGGTTAATATCTCCAATGAGGATAACATCGTTGGCGCCTGTTAACTGATTCGCCATGACGATTGAGCCGAAATGGTTCATGAGGGCCTCGTCAACTATCAACCTTTTGTAGGTTTCTTTTGTCCCATTTACCAGCAAAGAGGCCATGGTACGAACTTTATCTTTAACTTTGTTGCCAGTTCGTAGCGATAGCCTTTGCTTTAGATCCTCGGCTGCTTCGATTGTCGTTGTTATTATAACGTCTGTTTCCTCATTGAAGTTATTAATGATCCAAGTTGTCTTCCCACATCCAGGAACCCCATTGACCCACGAGTAGTTGATAGGTTTCGCGAATATATCCCAGTCCATGCTGGATTCGGGGTCCCCAGATAGGACTTCTGCCATTTCTAGTATCCTGTCTTCCAGCATTATTCTGGTACATTCCGCTATTACCACTATTGGATTCTCAGATTTTGTGATAAATTTGAGAGTTCCCGTGCGTTTTGTCTCATCCTCGTCCAGAACCACGAATCCGCAGTCGGCACTTAACGCCGCCATATACTGCCCTGTCATCGCCCCGGCAATTATTGTGGAGGTGACATTGTCGTATATGGCAGCTTTTGCATCCTCGAGTCTCACTTCTAACAGCTTTTGATTTTTCCGCTGATAGGCCTGCATGATCTTATTGCAGGTCAAGAGCTTTATGGTCTTATTTGCTCTTATTATCGCCTGGAACTCGAGGAAGGCATTTATTATATGATCTTCGGGGCTCTGGGCCAGTCTGAGTTTTGGCGGGAGCACTTGCCCGAGATCGGCCCTATATCTTTTGTTTTTATTTGCCGGTGTTTGTGTAGATGGTTCCCTCAAAAAAGCCTCCATTGCTCCATTGTCGTTTCGTAGTTACATTCAAACTAATCGTTTCTTTTAATTGCTTAGCAATAATTAATATACCCGAAGGCGGTAAATGTCGCAATAATTTACTTAAGGCGATGTCAAAACAAATATTGTACAATACTAATTGTGCACACCTCCTCAGACCTCAGTAGAAACACTCGACTATTGTTACGTAATCTGTGAGATAAATCAGTTTCTCCCCTTATCCGCCATGGAAACGCCATGGAATTAATGGTTTTTACAATCTAGGTTCCGCTATCGGCTATAGTGATAGTGTTTCTGAGAATTGATGAAATGATGTTGATAAAATAGCGATACGCATGGCCGTGTCGAGATGAATGATTTTGATGAAATGATGCAGGGGCAGGCCCGGATCTAAGGGGGGCGGGGCGGGGCGGGGGGGGGGGGGGGGGAGGGTGCACGTGCCGGGCGGCAAAGATTGGGGGGCGGCCGGAGCTTTCTTCACCGCCGCGTGCGCCACTGGTGGCCCACCGCGCTACCCCGTCAACGTTGTTTCGCAGAATTCTATGTGTTGTTAAAAGACTTAGAGGCGTCCCTTGTCACCAGGGACCTCGGCCTGACCTCTCATCACCGCCACTTCAATTCAGCAAAGTAGAACTCGTCTGCGGTTAAAACCTATTTTTGCTTGGAGGGCGGCAAATAATTGTGATTGTGCTCCCCCCTTTTTAAAACGTAGATCCGGGCCTCTGCAGGGGGATAGTATACGAGGAAGGAAATTAGCTATTATTGGAGTCTTAAACACATTGATGACTCGAGATGAATTTCCGATTTTGATGCAGTAACGTAGGGAAGTAGTCCACGGGGAACGATATCCTTTTCGCAGTCCGCAGAAAATGTATAGTTCAGAATCCTCTGAGATTTTACACAATATAATAATAATAGCTCCCACACCGGTTTCGGTGACGGTGGCCGGATTCATTGAAACCAGGCCAGCTACGCAGGAGTAATTTTATAGTGCCCAAGTGTGTGCGCAGTACACAAGAGCACTCTCTATTCCTTTACTCTCATATCCCAGTGGGACGGACGACCGACACGACCGGCGAGAGATCAGGCGCAGGACCGATTTTTTACATGCCCATCCGACTCATGGATCATCTTACTTGTCAGACAATCAGGTGATCAGCCTGCATTGTCCTAACCAAACTTGAAAATAACATGTTTCCAACGCGGGAATCGAACCCACGACCTCCGAGTCAAGAGCCGCGCTCTATACCACTAGACCACGGAGGCGTTTTTTATTTACACAATATATACCTATTATATATTATATTTACACAATATAGTATAAGTAATAAAGTACTACAATTTATTTAAAAAATAGTGCGTACGACTAGTTCTTCGTACCACAATAGAACGTCGTTTTGTCTATTGTGTTTGTACTATACTAGAGGCTAGAGCTTTATATCGTTCTTGAGATGGCGCGTCATTTCAAGTAATAAGATCTCTACTATACTCACTACCTACTTACTGTTTTACAATTTACAAGCTCTTACAGTACTGTAGGTATATTCTACTTATGGTCACTTTCTCTGGGAACAATTATCACATTCGGCAATTTATGTAATCGTCAGAGGAACAGGTTCCAATGGTGTCAGTGGCTTACTTTCCTTAAAATTATGATTCCGTAATTTTTGCACATAACATTACAAGTACCTGGATGACCGAGCTTCGCTCGGTATAGCAAACACTCATTGACTTCGTGTTACTTAACAACGTCATCTGCTGGAATAGTTTTAGCTGTTGTTGTGTAGTTAAAGCAAGTAGTTGCTCACATTATTTTTAACAAAAAATTAAAACCGACTTCCAAGGTAAAAACAATAATAACATCCTTATAATATGAACTAAAAAGTATAAAATAATTTTTCCTATCTAATAGTGTCTTTTTCCGAATTCGGCTAAACCTCAACTATTTCTGTACTCAATCTTCATCATTTTGAAGTCGGTGCCAGTTCCAAAAGTTTCAAATATTCTGTCAGAGAACTAAAGATTCAGCTATCTGGTGTAAATGTACCAAATAAATAAGGACATAACGTGATGACTGATGATATTTTATGGTGTTGTGTGTATATTGTATCCATATACAACCATGTGAGTTGTGACATTGGTGACCCTGACATGGTAGTGATGATGATGATGATGATGATGATGATGAATGTAATTTGCATAGTAGCATATGCTTTCAGTTCTTAAAACAACGCCTAAGCCCCCAAACTTGTATCTATAAGGAATCCGGCGTTCTCTTAGTATCTTCGGAACCATAGTATACCTTGGTGCAAAATCTTCCGTTTTGGTAGCATATGCTTAGGGTGCTTCTCATAAAACCAAAATCACCATATGTTTCCATATAAATTTTGAGGAGTTCCCTCGATTACTCATGGATCCCATCATCAGATCACCATTTTTGTGAAAATGGGACCAAATTGGAGTGAAACCTAATATAACGAAACAAAAATTTTGAAAATCGGTTCACAAACTGCGGAGTAGTGGTTGAACATACAAAAAAAATCCACAGCCGAATATATAACCTCCTCGTTTTTTGGAAGTCGGTTAAAATAGTATTATTATTCGCCAATAGATGTCAGGGAGAGTCATATTTTTCAGCTAATCGATGGCTAAGCGTCGTCTAGCTGTAGTGTTGAACGTTGTAGTCAACAAGTCGGCTAAACGACGTATAGCCGTGTGATTGAATGGCGTTGTTTAGTCAAAGGGCTAGCTGTTTTATTGAATGGCTATTTAAACCAGTCGGCTGCGACATATATATAATTGGAATCTCGGAATCGGCTCCAACGATTTTCATGAAATTTAGTATATAGGGGGTTTCGGGGGCGATAAATCGATCTAGCTAGGAATCATTTTTAGAAAATGTCTTTTTATTCGTGTTTTATCGATAATCGATAAACTGAAAAATATGACTCTTCCTGAGTCCTGACATCTATTGGCGAATAATAATACTATTTTTAACCGACTTCCAAAAAACGAGGAGGTTATATATTCGGCTGTGTTTTAAAAGAATTGCTCGTTTAAAGATATAAGAATAACGATGGAAGAGCCTGAAATAGCAATAAAATTTAATAAATTAAGGATAAATTGACTACTTATAGAGTGTACGCGACTATAATCAAAATAACGAGACACAGATCTTCATACGACGTTTTTTATTAGTACTTTGTGGGAATATGTGCGTGGAGGCCAAAGGAAGATCTTCCGACCGAGCGAGGTGGAATGTCCGGTCAGGCCGATGGTGGTTTCCTTTAAAACTTAAATCCAGCAATGACCTAGACCGGTCTAGCTCGGGTCATCATCCCTGTAATGTTACATTACGTATGCGCGGTAACGTGCCGTAATAAACACGTAAACTACACCTGCTTAACTAAATTCCATCGTTCATCACACGATAATGATCCTTATGTGGGTGCAATAAGATGGATTTACGAGTGTCTCCAGCCTTCTAAACCCCCCTCTTATTATCAAGGGATAATGTACTTTATGTCATCGCCGGAAGGTGCATTTAGCGTTGTCGTCGGCCGTCACGGTGGTCGGAGACTCTCGCTCGCTTTCACTATAGCATTGATCTTTTATTGATATTAATGGTGTTTCAGATGAAATTAATTTTTCATACTTATCTACGGCTTAGCCAATCATCGTGACAAGTTATTTATTGTGATTTGTGACTTATGATCGATCACTAGTACCCTGCCTGACACAGAAATGATCTTACACCTTTATGAGGCTACTGAATATCATTAGGTATTATGTAACTGAAATATAAAGTAAATCAAAATCTGATAAGCATTGTAATTTTTATTAAATTTTTGTCAATTGTTTTAAGCGAAGCGATCGAGTCGAGATCGACAACGGTTCGTTAGACAAACAAAGATTTACTTTCTAACGGATCACTTTCTTTCCCTCTGTACTTATATCAATTACGTGTTGTCGGCAACAATTGCCGGTGAAATACCTAATTGAGATTGCCAGCAATTTATACAATCACTGTAATTTCAAGTGTTACTTAGCTTTATTTTGACAAAACACAAAACATATCTATTCTATCACGCCAATTTAATGTGATCATTGGTCGGCTTTCAAAAAAGGAGGTTCTACTCTTACTTTTTTATGGATAATTTTATATTTTACTGAATGTTTTTTTTTTTCTTTTCAGATCAATAAACAAGCGAAGAAGTGACGTCAAAGTGTGTTTCTAAAAATATGAGGACGCAGTGACACAATGTTTTGACAGTGACATAACACATCCAAGATGGCGCTGAAAGTGACCATAGTGTGTGTGCTGAGTGCGGTTGTGTGTGTGAGTGCTCACGTCGCGTTAACCTACCCTCCGGCCAGGAAGTATGACTTGGACTTCCTGGACAATATCAGAACGAAACCACCATGCGGGATGCCTAAAGGTATGTTCTTTTATAATTTATACATTTTATTTTAATTTGACGGCTATAACTATAAGATTTTAGAGTCAGTCTACTGTCTATGTCTATAGACTATATTTGAAGAAGATTTAGAATTAAAACAAAATGTACTAATGTAAGGATTCCTTCAGTTTACCTTTTGCATAGGTTTTATAATTAATTAGAGTTCTAAGGGTGCTGCAGGCTGCTGCATTTGTCATGTAAAAAAACGTATAGGAGAGCAACATAATTTGGCACAATTAAAGCTATATTCAATGCCATTCTAACTTAAAATATCAACCACTAGCTGTTGCCCGCGACTTCGTCCGCGTGGACTTCAGTTTATAGCGCGCGGTGTCAATAAAATTGGTGTCAAAAGCTTTTTAAAACCCTGGTACCCCTTAAATCAAAATACCCAAAACAGCCGTGTAGTGTGCACATAATATGATTTTTTTTAAATTAAACTTTTTTATACCTTTTAAAGCTTATTTAGCGGTACACAACTTAGCTGCATAATGCATTACACAACTTTAGCTTTGCCCAATAGCCAATACCCATAGGCCATAAACTATTTAGTGTTTATTATTGGTAGTCTTGTTTCTGATTACTATGTTGGTACGTGAGTTATTTAATAACATGTGCAACAATCGAAAGAATCGAAATATTAACTCAACATGGTACCACGTCTTATAGAAATACATATGAGCAAGCGATAGCGCGATCTAGGCGACTCTTGGCGCCATCTGTTCCAGTTTTTGGAACTAACTTAATTTGAACAAATTTACGCATAAACACCCCCTTACAACCCCTTTTTCCAGTAAGAAGTAGCCTATGTCCTTTCTCAGGCTTTAGACTATCTGTGTACAAAATTTCATTACAATCGGTTCAGTAGTTTTGGCGCTGTTGTTTTAAAATTTGATATCTAATCTAAGTTGGTAGGTGAGTTCTTAGTTAATAACATGTATAACAATCGAAAGAATCGAAATATTAACTCAACATGGTACCACCTCTTATAGAAATACGCATGAGCAAGCAATAGCGCGATCTAGGGGACTCTTGGTGCCATCTATTTTGAGTTTTTGGAACTAACGCCAACCAAATTTACGCATTTTCATCCCCTTACCCTTTTCCAGTTAAAAAGTAGCCTATATCCTTTCTCAGGCTTTAGACTATCTGTGTACAAAATTTCATTACAATCGGTTCAGTAGTTTTGGCGTGAAAGCGAGACAGACAGACAGAGATACTTTCGCATTTATAATATTAGTATAGAACGTGTATAACAATCGAAAGAATCGAAAAACTTAACTAAACATGGTACCACCTCTTATAGAAATACGCATGAGCAAGCAATAGCGCGATCTAGGGGACTCTTGGCGCCATCTATTTTGAGTTTTTGGAACTAACTTAATTTGACCAAATTTACGCATTTTCACCTCCTTACAACCCCCTTTTCCAGTTAAAAAGTAGCCTATGTCCTTTCTCAGGCTTTAGACTATCTGTGTACAAAATTTCATTACAATCGGTTCAGTAGTTTTGGCGTGAAAGCGAGACAGACAGACAGACAGAGATACTTTCGCATTTATAATATTAGTATAGATTACCGACCCGGCAAATAAAATGACAATTATTGCCAATATCCATAGCACAATAGGCATAACTACCAGTAGTTCGACTGCAAAGAAACGAACAGGTTTCGATATCTGTCAAATTCGTCGGGTTTCACTAGGATTAGGAACGGAATATGCCTCGCGCTGGCAGATATAATTTATTTTCAAATATTTAAAATAAAGATTTCAAAATTAGATTCTGACAATTTTAATCGCATGTGCCAAAACACAAACAACAATACGACCAAAGAGGAACACGTCCAGCGAATATGTCATTGTTTTAAATTCGTAGGTAACAAGTTAACAACCCTAGCGACGATTTTCGTCATAATACGTCAAATTTCAACATCAGTTCTAAGTCGGCATACTCTATACTTCTGTCTACTCTGTCCATAGACCATAAGCCAACGCCATTAGGATTACTGTCATAAAACTCCGGAGTAAAATACCTCCGAACACACCAATCACTTTACTATAATGTCAGAGCAGTAATATGATATTTGCAGTGGATATGACGTCACCGGATGTTACGTCACACTGAATCAGCCAGCTGTGGCCTGCAACAAGGTCACCAGTAGTTTCCGCTACAAATCGCCTGAGCAATGAGCATATCATTGAGATCTGCGCCTGCGCAATCGCAAAACGGCTGTAGTTCTTGTAAATTGCTCAAGTAACGTTTTTGATGTACCGTTCACTTATAAGAAACTGAGTGTATGGACTATGGACTAAAGTTAGGACACAAAAGTTGGACAACTTAGAGTAAATTTTATATTTTACTAGCTGACCCGACAGACGTCCTGTCTTAACGATGATTATTGAATTCAAATTGGTATAATAAATTAAAAAAAGTGTGTTTATTTTTCCTTTCCATCGTGCACTCATCCCGAACAGAACCCTTGTTATTTGAGAGCGGCGCATTGAAGTCTTCTGTTTAGGACTAGCCATGGCCTATGCGCTACAGCCTAGTGAGTCCTACTTAGCACAGTAGGCACTCCTATGTAGCAGAGAGCGCGGCGCGGGCGCTAGTCTTTCAAAAGATAGCTTAGCAATTACTCTCAGTATCATTAATTGTAGATACGAGTGGAGTATAGACGATATTGATTTGTAGAGAGAAATAACAATACAAAGTGTCTGCAAGCAGTCCGCAGTGATGGCGGACTTGAATTGTTACTGGCCTTACTGCTAAGCGATTATATTATGTTAATAGTATACGTAATATCTCTGGGCGTATATCTATTGAAAAATGTAAACGAAGCCCTGTGAAAGATGGTAAGTAAATAAAATATGTAAAATTTACTTAAGCCTACGCTATATTATTCAGAGGCGTCCATTCTAAACGGCTCAAATCGCCACATTCCCTAGCGCTAAATTAATGTGAATCGCTGCGGTGAGAGGTGACTCACAAGACCTAGACCAAGGTCGTAGAACGTAAACACTAGACCGCCGACACCTGCCGAATAACGGCCCACGGGAAACTTGAATGTTGCCGAATATTTTAGGAATTTAGGTCGGCTATTTTTTGGATATAAAACTGTAGTTTGTTTTATTCGATTTTGGTCTGAGGCTTATAACGGCGTATGACTGATTGATCGTTTATTTTATTGTAAAACTATAAGTATGCTGTATGCCGTATGTATTTAAAAGCTATAAGGATTTATTATGACAGATAGCCCGTAGGGCGTAGACACACTGATGTGCAGACAGACAGCCTAGCTTAGTCACTGCTCCCGCCTCCCACACATAACTGCGAATTTGCATCGTAATTCGTATCGCAAATATCTGCGACAAAATCCATACTTCCATACTAATATTATAAATGCGAAAGTGTGTCTGTCTGTCTGTCTGTCTGTTACCTCTTCACGCCCAAACCGCTAAACCGATTTTGCTGTAATTTGGCATGGAGATACTTTGAGTCCTGGGAAAGGACATAGGATACTTTTCATCCCAGAAAAATGTACGGTTCCCGCGCAATAAATGAATTTCGGCGCAACGGAGTTGCGGGCGCCATCTAGTTCATAATAAAAATGACATTACGAATTACGATGCGATGCAAATTCGCACTTTTGTCATGGGAGCCCTAAGTGTTTTTGCTACGAATTACAACATTTCGGGTACTAAGTTACTAACAGGCTACTGAGTAGTTTCCTAGGTTACTTATCCAGCGCCGTTACCATACCTTGTTGTTGTAGTGCTAATAGTGGTGCATATAGTGTACCTCCAAACTTCAAGTTAAATCCAATACAGTTTACCCAACAGTTACATAATCACCATCACGCCGAGGGCCAGCGTTTCATAAACGACCATTGACTTGTGAAGTTTTCTCAACTCTGACCGCGCTCGCTCGTGGGGTCAATGCTTTAGATACTTACAACTAGTACTACGGTTTACGGCTATTACAATAAATTAGTACTTCTCTGTTTTATTTCGTATTGTTGAATCTATAGAAACAATATTGTATTGATTTGCATATACAGTGTGTAACAAAAATAAGTGATAATACTTTAGGGCGTGTACGTGTTCCTTGTAGAGAGTTCACTGTTAAAGTAGCAGCTCTGAAAGACGAAAATTTTTTTTCACTTTTGTATGGGCAATGGCTCGAGCGTCACGAGTTTCCCCATACAAAAGTGAAAAAATTTTTTGGTATTTCAGCGCTGCTACTTTCACAGTGAACTCTCTACAAGGAACACGTACACACCCTAAAGTATTATCACTTGTTTTTGTTACACCCTGTATAGCATTAGCATACGAGGGAGAGACCATATTATGTTCACTGTATACGATCTATACAAGGTCAATATAATTCTTATTATTCTATCATTGTCCATTGATAATAATTATTGTCTGAAGTTCGATAATTATTAATTTTAAGTTAGGTCATAGATGTAAGCATCGAAATGTTCTAATTCTTACTTCTTAACTTCGTTTTAGCTTTCAATTTTTTTTATCTTAGTAAGTAAATAAAAATGTAGCTAAATGCAAAGGAGATTAATTTGGTCGAATAAATAAAGATTGATATAATAATTGATTGTTTAGATTAAATAAATCAAATTTTAGTTTCAAACGTAAAATAACATAGAAGCTGTAGCAAAATATAATTGAAAACAAAACAATATTATTTGGTTCGTAGGATGTCTTCTAATTTCTATACCGCAATTTCAACGTTATCACATAAGCAGTCGTGGCCGAGTGGTTAAGGCGTCTGACTCGAAATCAGATTCCCTCTGGGAGCGTAGGTTCGAATCCTACCGGCTGCGAATCTTTTTGATATTTATTTTAATCATTGGTCTTGACTCTTAATTGTTTTATAATTCAATTAATCAATACTTATTTTATAAATTATGAAATTAGTTGTAGATATATCAGTCTAAACTCTAAACTTATGTTTAGGTACTTAATCCCATACTGGCCTCACTTACCGTCATCTGTTACTTGCGGCCTATGAGTTACTCAATAAATTTTTATGTTAATGGCGGAAGATTATGGTATTTTAATGTTATGTGAAGTTTATGCAATGTTCGTTTAGAATCTTAATTACTGCCATGTATATTTAACTTTTAACATCATACACATAACATAACACAAATATTAAATGCAGAGTTATTATGGTATAGTAAAACTACTCATAAAAGCCATAATCTCGTCTATATGGAGCCCTAAACAGCTTTAACTGTCACAATAACCAACTATTTATGTTATTGCTATGGGTATTTCGGCTTTTAATAGCCGATAATTACATTACTACAAGATTACTTAGTTACTTTTAAAAGTTATTTCCATAAAAATATAAATACTACGGGAGCCCTAGAACACATTTTTTTTTATTAAGTACTATCAAGTAAGTATATTTTTTGTGAGTAGCTTCATTTTGATAAGACGAACAACATTTGTATCTGCGAAAAATCTTGAAAGTGGTAGCTAACAGAGATAGTAAGGATTTCATATTTTGCTTTGACGGTACTAAAATATGGATTGTTCTATTTGTAGCACAATGTTACTCTTAAATTATATAACTAATAACCTATCAACAAGTACTTACACAAAAAATCAGCTCGTTAGGGTTCCGTAGTCAACCAAGTTTGTTGATTACAGAACCCTATGGATGGATGTTTCATAAAAACAGTGCGATGTTATTTTTTGCTAAACTATGCGCGCGCACTAGCTGTAATTCAAATAGGTTTTCTAAGCTCTTACGTCACATGACCGTGTGGCCTAATGGATAAGGCGTCGGACTTCGGATCCGAAGATTGCAGGTTCGAGTCCTGTCACGGTCGCTTGATGTAATTTTGTTAACTCGTATTTTGGTTATGAATTATTACAGACAAGCGCAATGTTAAGTGTTAAAACTAGATTCTCTTCTCTTAATTATTTCTCATTATAATTAATTTGTATAATGTATTGTATTGTCTAATATGCAAATTACATAGGTAATTAATATAAATTATTCTGATCTTAAATCTGATAAAAATCCACTTATAGTGTTTATTTTTTATTACATAGTTATTAGTAACAAACTTTTAGCACAATATACTCTGACAAATGAAAATGTTATAATATTAACTTGTATCATTCTCTTGTTTCAGGGTCAATACGAACTTCGTTTTTGGCAGGATCAAAAATCACTGTTCATTGGCATTTAGCGTACGCTCACAAAGTAAGTAATCCGGTAAATTCACTCGAAGCATACCAGCCCGGCTAGCTCAGTCGGTAGAGCATGAGACTCTTAATCTCAGGGTCGTGGGTTCGAGCCCCACGTTGGGCGATATATCTTTATGGTTATTTTTATTTATTTTTATTTGTCCTAGGGTGGATTTAGCTTACGAATTCTGGATTACCTGGACAGACCACTCTTGGACCTCACGCCGCGGGCTGAGGGATCGGAATTCGTTCGAGATAACATTACGTAAGTTATTGTTGTTGAGTCAACAATATTGCTTAATATTCATTAGCGGTTATAATATGCTTTACTAGTAACTCCCAGCCTTCTTTAACGTACCAGTCTATATAATTAAATAAGTTATATCCTGTAAGACAATCTTGCACATTCTTTGCAGCTTCGCAATCTGTTATCTGACATTACCTCCTTTGTGGAAGTAGTTAGTTAATATTCCAAAAGAAGAAGAAGACATTATTAATTTTATTATGTTTCATTTAAGTTCTTTACATGTTTACTTACTTCTTCTGATGTTTTTATACAACATTAGATATATGAAAATTATTTTTATCAATAATAATTATGGATTTAGTGGTGTTATATTATGAAGGTTTTTACTTTTTGATAGTGGCGATTTTAACATTAATTTATTAGATTTAACCTCAACTACTGTTAGATTCACATCTTTATTTCAATCGTATAACCTTTACAGTTTGTTTCAGGAACCAACAAGGGTCTGTGAGACTACAGCCACTTGTATTGACAATATATTTACTAATCTTATTCCAGACAAAAAAGAAATAATTAATAAGCTAAGTTCTGATCACTGTGGACAAATAGCTTCTTTTAATATCAAATGTGACAGTGATGCGAAGAAAAATCTTGTGTTTATTCCTGTGACCACAAAACGTATTGAGCAATTTAGAAGTAAATTAAATTCAAATATCCATTTATTGGACAGCTCACATAGCTCTGATGAAGCTTTTAATAAATTATTTAAGGTGATAAGAACTCAATTTAATTCAATATTTACTTCTAAAACGGTTAGAAACAGTAATAAAAAAACTAAATTTATTAATTGGGCAACAAAAGGAATAAAAATAAGTAGGAAAAGATTATATGACTTATATGATGAAAGGTGTATTAACAATAGTGAAGTATTTAAAGCATATGTTAGAAACTACTCAAAAACCTTCAGAAAAGTTTGTAAAGCTGCTAAAGCCCTATATATAAAAAATAAAATTAAAAACTCTAAAAATAAAATCAAAACAACATGGCAGGTAATAGCGGGTGAGACTGGAAATGTCACCTGTCGTAGCTCTGATTTTGAACTATACTTTGAAAATAAAAAGATTACTAATGATCAAGAAGTTGCGACGGTCTTTGAAAAGTTTTTTGCTGACATTCCGGTCTCAACGACAAAAAATTTAAATTCTTCGTCTGAAGCTGCCGAAAAGCTACTCAGAGACAATGTAAAGGAATGTGATGTCAATTTTAAGTTTAGAGAAATTAACCCCAGAGATATTATTGATACCTTTAAATTGTTGAGTATCAAAAATACTGCTGATCTCTGGGGCATGTCCACAAAAATTATTAAATCAATAATTGACATCGTAGCTCCTCATTTAGCAATGATTTTCAATGACTGTATAAAAAATGGTGTTTTTCCTGACTTAATGAAGCATAGCAAGATTGTTCCTTTATTCAAAGCCGGAACTAAATCGGATCCCACGAATTTCAGGCCTATATCAATTCTACCGACCTTTAGTAAAATATTTGAAAAAATTATTTTAAAACAATTACTAGTACATTTTAATTCTAATAATTTATTACATGATAATCAATACGGATTTACTAAGGGTCGATCCACAACGGATGCTGGTATAGGACTCCTTTGCAGTATTTTTGAGGCTTGGGAGGAGTCGCAGGATGCCTTAGGTGTTTTTTGCGATCTCTCCAAAGCCTTCGATTGTGTTGAGCATGCTACATTGATCAGGAAATTGCGCCACTACGGAATTAAAGACTCTGCTCTCAGCCTTTTGACTTCTTACCTTAAAAATAGGACTCAAAGGGTTGAGGTTAATAGTAAAAGGTCCAAAGGAACCAAAATAGAATTAGGTGTCCCACAGGGATCTATATTAGGCCCATTTCTTTTTCTCATCTATATAAATGACTTACCTTATCTAGTTAAGGATAATAATAATGAGGTAGTGCTTTTTGCTGATGACACTTCACTTATTTTTAAAGTGAAGCGACAACAGTCGAACTACGACGAGGTAAACAGTGCTCTCTCAAAAATAGTACATTGGTTTAATGTTAATAACTTACTTTTAAATTCTAGTAAAACAAAATGTATAAAGTTTACTTTGCCCAATGTTAGGCAAGTCCAAACCAATGTAGTATTAAATGATGAGAAGATGAATTTGGTAGACAACACTGTATTCTTAGGTATTACACTTGATAGTAAATTACAGTGGGGTCCTCACATTGTTAATCTTGCAGGTAGGCTCAGTTCTGCAGCATATGCAGTCAGAAAAATTAGGGAAATTTCTGACGAAGATACGGCACGATTAGTATATTTTAGTTATTTTCATAGTAGGATGTCATATGGAATCCTTTTATGGGGAAACGCTGCCGACATTAATACAATATTTGTGCTGCAGAAGCGAGCCATACGTTCTATTTATAAAATGTCTGCTTTAGAATCTCTGAGAGATAAATTTAAAGAAATTGGTATTCTAACTGTTGCTTCTCAATACATTTTGGATAATGTAATATATGTTAGAAAAAATATAAGTAAATTTAAAGTTAAAAGTGACATTCACTCTAGGAATACTAGAAATAAGCACAAGCTAGATATGCCGGTGATCAGACTTAGTAAAGTCAGTAAATCTTTTAAAGGTCAATGTATACGCCTTTACAACAAAATCCCAGAAAACGTTCAAAATCTTTCCATTAATAAATTTAAAAAAGTAGTTAAAGAACGTTTGTGTGCCAAAGCCTTATTATAAGGTCAATGATTTCATAAACGATGGCACACCTTGGGAGTAGGATGGCTTCTTGCAAGGCTACTTCTTCATTATTATAGGACTTACAATTATGTATGTGGATATTGTATATAATATTTAGTTACAAAATTGTAAACTTTATTTTAAAAGATTAATTTTTTCTCACTTTTGTTGGTAAAAAAGTGGGCCCCGTGCGAGTTTCTTACGCCGGTTCTTCTCGCCGGGTTAGTTCCCGAACCGGTGGTAGGCATCATGTAGGACTTTCTGAAAACATTTATTTTAAATTTATTCAGAAATAAAACAATTTTGATTTTGATTTTTTGATTTTTGATATTCTGTTTGCCACCAGGTGCCACTATTAGGATGGCCTGGGTGGTACGGGCCAAGACCAGGTGCTTAGGGTCTATCGTGTGACGTGTCGAATATTCATATTATCGTGACATATGACAGCAGTTTCACGCGATAGACCCCAAGGCTACATATGCGGCACCTGGTGGAAAATAGCAATCAAACAATTTAATTATCCGTAAAAATCGACAGGAAAAATATAACACCGTAAAACGTAGTAAATTTTCAGATATACATGAGCGGAGGTCCTTGGACGCCATATTTAACTTTAACCAAAGACTTGACATTTTGCACTGTAGTTATAGTTAAAGTTACAGTTATAGTTAAACTAAGTATTTTCTGTCCAGCGCTCAGAGCTACGACGTGCGTCTGCCGTCGGACTTCACGTGCGAGAACTGCACGCTGCAGCTGCAGCGCGAGGCGGGGGAGTGGGGGCCCAAGTACCGCTTCTGGTCCTGCGCCGATATTGATGTCGTGCAACGTGAGTACAACCGACAACCAGTGATGACAGCTCATCATCACTCATCACAATTAGATATTATGTATTAGATTAACTAAAGTTATGAACTTTAATTATGTGCTCCAATGACATTCTAATTGGAAATTGGAGCTGTAGTTCGCCATTATTAGCACCCGTAATGTTTGTCCAGAAGCTTGCTTATATTGTAGAAACTTCTTGGTCTTTTCCCAGTGGATTCAGAGTTAACAGACATACATATTACGCGATGTTTACATCTTGATAACATTAGTAGGTATTGTTATTAATCTAATTTGCAACACATTAAAATTCCAGGCAGCGACTACCACGAGACGTGCTCGGGGCGGGGTTTCCACATCCTGGGTCGGTGCAAGTGTCACAAGCTGCACAGCGGGCCGCGCTGCCAGTTCGCCGATGAGTGTGCCGAAGATGCCGACTGCGGCCTGCGCGGAAAGTGCCTCGATATCAACGCCACGGAGTCACCCACCAAGATGTGCTACTGCCCGCACGGGTTCTACGGCAAGGGGTGCAACAAGAGTGAGTATAGCCTATCGGCAAGTGCTACGAAAGACCGTGACCTTGACCTAAATGCTTCAAAATTATCACTAACCTAACACCGTGTTAGTTATACGGTAATGTTATGTGCTCATATCTGAAGACGTAACATTAGCATGTAACGTTACATGTGTAAGTTGTAACATGTACAAGCGTCACAATACATTGTTATTTTACAGAATCACCTTGGAAGGACAAGACAATTAACATGGCGCTGTACAGCAAGCGCTCACTGTCGGACAAGTTCACGCTGTACTGGCGCGTCGTCAAGGAGCTGGGCGAGGCCGAGTTCGTCATGGTGGTCAACGGCACGTCGTACGCCGGTGAGTGATGATGATGATCCAACATGGCGCTGTGCAGCTAGTCTGAGCGACATCAGGGGCTAGTTCTGAGACCCTGATCATAGATCGACTTTAAGACTGTCGAGACGAGCCGGCCAGCCACATACCGTACAATACAATTAATCAAAGTCAGAAATAATAAGAATTGGGTCTTACCAGGTTATTGTATAATACCTACGATGTACAGTTTTATTAATAAAACTAACGAAGCTTTATTAAGGTATAAAAACCTTATTAATTAAATAATGCGAAACTTGAATACAACTACAGTACCATAATATTACGTTGTATTTTATTTCAGCTCTCGGTTGGAGACCAAAAGGTTTGAAGAAGGAATGCAAGAACTTCCCCGTAATAGGTGTACCCTTAACTCCCTGTAAGTAAATAAAATATGCCGTCATGAAAGATAATACATTATACTAGATAAATATTTCATACACAATATGACTTACTTTATAATATTTCAGCAACTACCCCAGCTCCAGAACCTGTACCGGAACCGGAACCAAAGGCGGAAACAACACAATCAGGAGAACCAAGAGCAGAACCGGAGCCTGAGCCAGAACCAAAGACAAACTCAACCAAATCGAAGATTCATGACTTGCAAGTAGAAGAATCTAAATCGGAACCGGTCCCCGAACCTAAATCTGAACCGGAACCCACGCCTGAACTCAAATCGGAACCGACTCCCGAACCGGAACCTTCCGCTGAACCAAAACCAGAACCAGAACCGACAGCGGAACCTAAACCGGAGCCAGAACCCGAGCCATCCTCGGAACCGACTACTGTAAATCCGAATTTTGAAAACGATAACAGAAATAAGAGGGTAGCGATGCACACACTCGACGGATTTGATTTCAAAAACCTTGGCGATGATGTCACAGTCAAAACCAGCGTTTCTTTCAAAGTTTCTAGTTCTAAAGGTAAAGATCCAGTGGCTTTAACTTACAAATCATAGTTTAGAAATATTGTATTTTATACATCATTTAAATATTACAGGTCGTAAAAAGCGAGCCGCTGACGACGCACCAAGTGAGTAAAAAGTTCTAGTTACTTCTAACTACTAGTAATTTCTTAACATAAAAAACTAAGGTAACTCGTGTGCTAATACCACGGCATCGCGACCACAATATTGACGTGCAAACTAATCTGTAAAATACACAAATAATATCGCATGACGTTCTTTGCAGATGTGGAAATATCAACGATAGACCTAGGATCCCCTCCCACTGACGTAGAAACTAAGTCTCAACCAAAGTCAAAGTTTACACCTAAGTCCTCAAAACCAAAGCCTAAATTTACTAAGTATATAAGTACTACATCCCAAAAACCTAATTTAGAATCTGAACCTGTGACCGATTCGGTTCAACCACAACCGGAACCCGAACCGAGTTCGGAACCGGAACCCGAACCCGAAGTGACCGCGGAACCCGAACCAAAATTAACTAAGTCGAATTTACAATCAGCTCCGAAACCCGAACCAGAACCCGAACCAGCTTCTGAACCGAAATCAGAACCGGAACCGTCGTCAGAACCGACAACCGAACCAGAGCCATCCCTCGAACCAAAATCTGAACCAGAACCCTCCTCTAAGCCTGAGCCATCTCCGGAACCCAAATCAGAACCTGAGCCATCTTCTGAACCTAAACCAGAACCCGAACCTTCTCCTGAGCCAAAATCAGAACCCGAACCCAAATCAGAACCTGAACCATCCCCCGAACCAAAATTGCAAACCTCCCCTGAGCCTAAATCTGAACCAGAACCTGCGCCCGAACCCAAATCAGAACCGGAACCTTCTCCCGAACCCTCTCTCGATTCCACATCAGAACCAGATAATCTGTCAGTAGAAGCCGACGACAATTTGCTTGTGAAGGGTCTGAGAGAAGACACAGGTAAGAGCACCGCTTTAGCAACACTTGTAACACCTGCGGGGCTAAAATGGTCACATTTAGCGATTCCTCTCAATTAATTCAGCAAATGGATAGTCAAAACTGTCAAACTGACGAATGTCAAATTAGTACGAATTACAAGATATGAATTGCAAGCAGCTATACTCCACTCGGGCTAACTTGTCACTAGCGGTCATTGACTCCCTGTCAAAAACTTGTCATTTTCCATATAAAACCACGATTGACAATATCTGACACTTCATTGTCAATCGCGGTTTATATGGAAAATGACAAGTTTTTGACAGGGAGTCAATGGCCGTTAGCGACAAGTTAGCCCGAGTGGAGTATAGCTCAGAGTGACTATTTTGCGATTTAAAAAACGAATCATAATAAGATTCATAATAATATGATTCTCCAAAGCAACCATTTTGGCCCCGCAGAACTTAGCGTTGAGATAAATTGCAATTATTATGGTAGTGGCTACGAGTAGGTTTTGCAATTTAACTCAACGCTAAAATTAAAAGTCTTAAAATTCTGCCGCTTAAAGTAATATGTACGTAAATTATTAATTGTGGTGATGCTTTGCAATTGTAATAAAAAATAGATACTTAATACGAAAAATTTTTTAATACAGAATATATCTTTACTTATTTGATATTTCATTCATTTATCATATTTTACTTGTACTCAAAAAGATTTTCTGTTATAATTTACACATTTCTTTTATACATAACCATAATATAATGTCTAACTACAATAACTTGCTTTAGCGCTACTAATGCTCTTTTGCTTGTGCTGGCTTTTTGTTTTTCCCCTTACCCTATCTCTCTTTTTACCTATAATCTCATTCTGTTTCTTTTTAATTTACTTTGGAGTTGGTTCCTCTGGAATTTGGATATTTTATTTCTCTTTGATTAATCTTTCACCCTTTTTCTCGTTTTATCTCACCTTTTTTGGAGTGGTTCATCTGGATGGTTTACTTGTGTTTGGATAATCTTTTTCCTTCTTTATTGTCTTTATTACCTTACTACTTTCGGAGTGGTTTTCCTTGACGTCTTTTCTTTTTCTTACTCATATTTTAATTTTCTTATCTTGTCTCTATTATCTTAATATGTTTCCTGAAACCAACTTCTATTTTACTAGTGTGCTTTTCAGTTTCATAGGACATTTTCTGTTTACTTACTTATTTCTTGTGGTCTCGGGTCTTTTAAATAATCTTCATATTTTAATATTTTAAACTTATCTAAGTTGGGACGAAATTAAACATATAACTTCTAATGGTGTAAATATATATGGTTGGATTTTAATTACATAATTGTATGTACTTCATTTTATTTAATGATCCGGTTTGCAGCATAAAAACACAAAAGTTTCTTGGACTATGTGTACTAAGATGTCTAGTCACACTGTGATGTATCATTGTTGATAAATGATAATAATAATTAAAAATACACACATCTTACTCCTTGAGACACGACAGTCTTAAGACAGATTTTTATTTTACAAAATACATGACGGTACACACACATAAACAAATATTTTGTTACGCTAAGACAATACTTTTTCATTAACTATCGTGTATCAAGGAATTCCTTAAGGTGCCTCTTCAGAAAGCTCCATGCTGGCCCACTCAAGCCATCGCCATTGTGTAGACGGGGTAATTGTGTATATTGGCGGACGATGGCCAGTGGATTGCCAGTCAGTAATGGGCCATGCGCCATTGTGTTAAACACCAAGTGATCGTGGTCAACAATTCACGATGGCCTGCAGTGGGCCATTGTATACTGGGGGCCTAAAAGTATGCGGTACTAACCTTCATCATCATCAGGCTACTTCCCCGCGCACGAGTACGCGCCGAAGCTGGACTTCAACCCCATGGACTGCACCGACATCGTGATCGGCACCGCGCGCGGCAACTACCACAGGGTTCTGGACTACTACACTAGAGACAGGTGAGAGAACTTTCATACTTATCTATGAGGTACTAGATGACGCCCGCAATTCCGGGATATGTATCAGCAAAAGGTTCTGCGGTTTAGGCCTAAAGATGTCTAAAGCTTCTTGCAAGGCTACTTCTTCATTATTATAGGACTTACAATTATGTATGTGGATATTGTATATAATATTTAGTTACAAAATTGTAAACTTTATTTTAAAAGATTAATTTTTTTCTCACTTTTTTTGGTAAAAAAGTGGGCCCCGTGCGAGTTTCTTACGCCGGTTCTTCTCGCCGGGTTAGTTCCCGAACCGGTGGTAGGCATCATGTAGGACTTTCTGAAAACATTTATTTTAAATTTATTCAGAAATAAAACAATTTTTGATTTTGATTTTTTGATTTTTGATTAAAGAGGAACTATATGTAGTATGGTACTAAATAGCTTAGGGGTCAAAGAGTAAAGACCACGATTTCCGAAGTAGTTTTTTTTGCTTTTATAGGTTTTATTATGACAAAAAGTAAAGGGTTTATACAAATTGATCTAATTCTTATCAGCTTTTCCAAGACACAACATCAGCCAAGGCTATTCAGCAGAGCTGTAGTTGTCAATGTTATTCAGGGATTTCAGGGTATGTTTTAGATTCAGGGTAAATCCGGATAATTAAAGTTAGGGCTAAATCGCCTAGTATTCTGTCATCTGGTACATTTTAATTGTAAAATTAAATTAAAGAATTAAACTATAATAATAAGAAAAAGTCTTATCATCATCTTGTAGAAATAAAAAAAGTCCTATTATAGGAAAATGTCTTGTCAATCTATCGAATCTAAAATGTATTTTCAGGTCAACCCCTCGCGTGGACACGTTCTGGGGCGGGCGCGACGACGTGACGGCGGCGTCCGGCTTTGAGGAGAACGGCGTCACCACCATCATGTTCCGGAAGAAGATTAAGGTACACCAGATCAGGGCCCTGATTCACAATGTGCAAGGAGGGTGTTTGAAATTCTATTTGCCACCAGGTGCCGCTTAGGCTTATGGCGCATTTTCACTGGTCGATAGGGCCCGCATGCGGGGTGCGGGAGATCATGCCACGACCAATAGACATGCGCCATTCGTTGTCATAGACTCCCCGTATGCTGTAAGTATACCGTATGAGTTAACGACTAATGAAAATGCGCCCTTAGGCTCTAACATTACGTGTCAAACTGCTGTCATATTATGTCGCTATATAGCTGTCATGTGTCACGATATAGCTGTCATGTGTCACGATATAGCTGTCATGACTCATGGGTCACTATATAGCTGTCATGTGCCACGATAATATGCCTACAGCCTATTTAACACGATGTAATACCTACTTAATTACCCAAGCTACATAGCGCCACGGATTCAAAAATTTCTCCGCACGACGTCCAATAGACGCTCGCTGAGCTAAGCGTTGACGAATGATCGAATGGTCAATTTTCCAAATCCGAGTCGAACGAAAATTGTGAAAATTGTTAAATAGATGAATCCTAGATCTGAAGGGCTGATAATACAAGTAATTTGGCCCCTATCACGTTGCGCTATGATGAATGGTTATAATAACGGAGGCAGATTGTGATGCTGTCATATAGCAATGCACAACAGACGTTCATGCATTAGAAAAAAAAAAACAAAGTGGATTATATGCGTATTCCATTGACTATTGTTTTAGCTCAAAATTGTGAATCTTTCTAAACTAGGTATATAATATAAGCTTAAAATGCTATGAAACAAAAATTTCTTATCAATATCAGATATTATGTTATACCTTTACTATCTACTTAACTAAATTGTCTTTTTCCAGGCGGTAGAACCAACGGACCACTCGCTAGTGGACGAGGACATGCACGTGATCTGGGCGGGCGGGCAGGCGCGCGGCTTCTACCGCCCCGACGAGATCAAGTACCACGGCAGAGAGTCCAGGGGTTTGGCGCATATAAATTTCTTCGGTGAGTTATCATAAAACCTTCCTAACGTGAGCTCTTATATGAACCACGCACAGCTTGAAAATTGTTTGATGAAAGTAGTCATTCTTAAGAGGATACACCAGGGGCGAGAGAAATTGAAAATAGGTATTTGAAAATGTATTGCTGTCTCACTAATCTCAAGTCTCCCACCGCAGAGCGCGATAGAGACAACACGACAAAAGTTCTAATAAAAGAAGAGAAAATCTTCGATTCGTTGTCCGCTGATTCCTTCTCAAAAACTTAACCGATTTAAGTACTTTTTTCATTAAGAATTAAAGCAAGGCTTGAGCTATGTTCCTATGTTTTCCTTTTTTTGTATATTTTAGCCAGTTTTGTTTTCTGGGTGTTTGAACACAGAGGAAAATCTGGCCATTTTTTTAAGTTTTTGGACGTTCTTATCTTTTTTTATAATAAAATTATGAAAAAAAAGAAAACATAGGGACATGCTAATAGTAGCCATAGATATTCAGGAAAAAAATCATAACTCTACCGGCATTATCCAGGGAGGAAACAGGGGACAACGTTTGTATGGAAAAATGGTGGTGTCGAATCCTCTTAAGCATTTCAGCACTCAAAATCGTCTATTCCGCATACGTGAGGAGCGTTTTGGAGTACAATAGTCCGATATGGTCCCCCCTCATTACATTATATATAAAAGTCGCCTTAGTCAGAAAAAAATATTTAAACTTACCTGACTTACCGCTGTGGTAAAAGATTTGATTCCTATGACGAGAGCTGCGCTGAGTTCGATCTCTTGCCCCTGGAGCGGAGACGTACTGTTTTGGACTTATTAGAAAAATTGTAAAATAGATTGCCCTGACCTCGTGTCACAACTTACCTTCCGAACGCCGAAATTCCGCACCAGAAACACCCCCCTACTGCACATACCTGCATCAAACACTAGTTATGGACAGAACTCTGTTATCTCACGTATAAGTCGCTCATACACAAAAAAAATTAATTAAGTATGTACTTAGACCTATTTGCTTACAATTCTAAAAGAAAATTCAAGAGTGAAGTTATCAAAATATTAAAAAAAGGATGATTAAAAAAATATTTACATAAACATGTTGTACAAACCTGACATGCGGTACCCTAGTGGTATTTTTCACTGATCCCAAGACTTCGTGTCGTAGGGCTAGGGTGCCGCACATGCACACACACATACACACTTACATGCGCGCACACACACACACACACACATACACACTCTTAACATATATATTATTAATATTAATTAGGAGACAAAATATTTCATTAAAACCACAATACTGAGAGTTGTTTAGCCATTTATAATATTATAGTAACCATGCCAAGACCTCATTGTCGATAATTACGATGCGGTGTTTTTATTATTATGTTAAATAGCACTACTATTTGTCAAACAACGTAATACCTGTTACTGGCCATACTAATTTCTAAATTGTAATACGCTGTTGGCATAGAATAAAGAAAAATAAATAAAAATAAAGTTTTTGGGCGGCTTGTACTGAGTAATCTTACTAATTTAGTTTTATTGCAAAATTTTGGCTAACTTCCACTGCCGGTTCCTCTTACCGGATTCGTTCCCGAACCGCCGCGCCGACATCCCCATTATGTACAGAATGCTGCGTACCAAAAAGCGCACAATCCTTAATCGCGCTATCAAAGTTTCTAACAACGACGCAACAAAATATATTCAACATCTGTGACAATTCAACACCGTAACAACATTATACAATAGTTCAACAACTAGTTTCTAATATAACTTACTATTCAATAATTTATAATTCCCATTAAATTTCAACAGAGGAAGCCAAATCCCCGATAGCCGGCGGCATCACCCCGCTAGGCGGCGACCGCTGCGGCGCGCAGTTCAAGTTGCCGGCTGACTGTGACGTCACCAACAACACCTGCGACTACACAGCCAGCTGGGAGTACCTGGGGCAGAGACGGGGGAAGGACGGTGTGAGGTTCACCATAACTACGAAGCAGAGCAAACACTGGACCGGCATCGGGTTCAGCAATGATCGGAAGATGGTTAGTATTGTTGTACTTGTAATTTCACTTATTTATCACCTGAGAAATCAGGATTAGCTACTCGTTACACTTATAGGTATAGCTATTGTGAGACGTATTTAAAATATTAATTCATAATATTATCGCTTTATTAATCAAATTAAGTAATATTTAATTAAGGTAAAGCTTGTAGTGAGACAGCCCTAAGATAAGATGGTGATAGTTTCGTCCATATTTTCGTATATTATTCCGTATTTATTTTGTCAGTAAAATCTTTTAAGATTGCGCGGCAGTATGTATCAACTTTTGTGACTTGTCTCACACAAGTGTAACTTTTTATAATGACTGGCTGATTGCATTTACAATTTACATGAATAACGCCTCTGTTTTTTCTTTGTTTTTACTTCAATTCTTTAAAGTCTTTGTCGTCTTCACAAAGTAGACAGTGTACATCACAGCGTCTAATCCCACGTAAGTTGAACTTGTGTTATGGCAATCAGACAACGGATGCACACCGAACAGTCTTATCCTACAGAAAATAATTTTCATTGGCATTTCCAGTCTCAAACGGACGCGGTGATCGGCTGGCTGGACCCGAAGTCGGGTCGCCCTGTCCTGCTGGACACGTGGCTCAACGGGTACGCCATGCCGCGCCTCGACCCGCGACAGGACCTCACGCAGATTAGCGGCTCAACCGTGGATGGTGTTACTACACTGAGCTTCGTGAGGAAGAGGAATACTGGGGATCAGAAGGTAGTTCTGCTAAATCAATTATTATGGTTCAGACATACGACTTATTGTTGGTATTAATACTTCGATCACAGTTTCCAGGAAATTCTATTGTATTCTATTGATGTCGCGATCACCGGTGCTCTTATGGGGCTTGAAGAATTAATGTAAAGAAATACAGGCAGAAAAAAAATCATAACATACGGTTTAAGCAGTATTATCAGAAATATTGATTCATAGGCTAATAACGGACCTACATAATTATATTAGTTTGATTGGGTAATTTCACATCTATATCACAGTATTACAATTTAGGGATAATATTGTAATACTGTGTCTATGTTAATTGGTGATGTCGGCCAATCTTGATATAATATATACCCCAATCAAATTACGTATGTCATCTATCTATGCTTTTCTTTGATAGTATATTAGCCTGCCGAAGCATAAAATAAGCCTCCTCCAATGAGCATTCAAAAAGTATTCTTCTTTCTTCTTCAGATATTCTTTCTTTTTCTTCTTTAATTAAATATTGTTTGCGCACTTCAACATGTAAACCTTGGTACTATGATAATAATATTTGTGTTCCTTTCCAAATTTGTATTTAGTATGAGACAATAAAGTTTTTACTTTTTTTATTGTATCACCCCAGGACCTGGCGTTCACTGACACCGGGTGCCTGTACATGATGTTCGTGAGTCACGGCGGCGGGTTCGACCCCGTCAACAAGAAGACCAGCAAGCACCTCCACACGCCGCACGTCACCGAGGAGAGGATATGCATCAAGCCGTGCGGACCCGGTGAGTGTTAATCAATCGATCAATATGGAGCACGTACTAATTCCTATTGAACTACGACGAAAGAGACACTTTCACTCGCTTACCGAAACACCGCTATTGTGCTATGGAGTACATGTGGGAACTACAAACTACAAAGCCGTTACTCATTAGTCATTAGTGTGTGTGAAAGAGATATGTAAATAAATAGATATTATTTTAAATCAATTATTTGCCAATTTATAATGGGCAAATAATATAATAATAGGTTAAGACCCTGGATATACTAATAGGTTAAGTAGGTATATAATACTTAGGGCCTGTTTCACCACTTCCTTATAAGTGCCGAATAGCCTGGCTATTCACAACTTTTTTGACATATTCTCCATACTTTATCGGTCAAGTTAAATGGTAGATAGCCTATTTGGCACTTATCAGGAAGTGGTGAACGGGCCCTAAGTATTATATACCTACTTAACCTATTAGTATATCCAGGGTCCCCGTAAGGGCTACTGGCGCCTGTGTGCAAAATAAGGATTTCAATGACGACCCTTTAGGCAAATTTTTTGGGTCCTTGGTTTTGGCGCCCCCAAAGATGATGATTTGGCGCCCCTAGAGGATGGCGCCCGTGTGCATTGCACACATTGCACATAATATGGTAGCGGGGGCCCTGAGTATATTTAGTCTCTGCCTATGCTGATCAACTATTTAGGAAGCTCGATTTCTGTCAGGATGTAGGTTGCTTATTAACTCAGTATTTTTTTTTTGTTATTTTGTAACGAATAAATTTAATAATAAACATACATTTACACACTTCTCAGAACCAGCCGAAGACGAAGTAACAACAGAGCCCCCAGTCCCGGGCGGTCGCTCCTACTCCATGCTGGTGCGTGTGGAGGGGCTGGCGGAGAGCTTCCGCCCCCCCGCACCCGACACACCCGACTTCACCACCCTGGCCGCAAGACTCGCGGGCGGGTTGGAGGGGGAGTTGAAGGGGGTGCCTGGATTCCGGGGAATCACTGTAAACGGGTTCAGTCAGTGAGTACCATAGTAGTTTAACGATGTTAGTGGCGGCTGAAAAGAAAGATCTTCTGACCGAGTGAGATAGCATGCTCGGTCAGGCCGAAGCCCACTGATGACATTAGACGTTGTTTAAATATATCTTGTCGTTCTCCGAAACTTTGATAACGCAATGCAGGATTGTGAGGCTAATTGGGGGTACCGCCACTGTCGTATTATTGGAACGTTGAGGAAGTGGTGGAGGTCTACTTCAACCGCTTTCTTACAACTTTCGTTTTACAACAACCGCTACTACGACTAACTTCCGACAACGTTAGAGATAGAGATAACAATATGTTCGTTGGATCGTTGAAGATTGAAGCAGCCTAATTTTTTAAGTGAAAATACTCTTAAAAGTATGTTAAACACTAGATAGAGTATGAACCGATCAAAGGTCTCCCACAAATTCATAATAAAAATAACATTACGATGCGATGCGATGCAATGCGAATTTGCAGTTTTGTGTGGGAGCCCTAAATTCGTGAGTCATAGATTTATTTTTTTATTACAGGAATGAAACGAAGGCAATAATAGCCGACGTGACGCTCAAGTCGATAGAGATGCCGGACGAGAGCGGGCGCGCGCTGGACGACAAGTCGGACAACGTCACCGACGCGTCGGACGACCAGTCGGACGACAAGTCGGACGCCGACCTCGGCAAGTGGGAGCGCGCGGTGCGCTCGGTGCTGGCGCGCGGCTCCGTCGGCGACCTGCGAGTCGATCCCGAGTTCCTGCTTATTGAACCGCAAGGACGTGAGTTGATCATGGTTATTGTGGCTTTAGAAGTATGATGATTGATGACACAACTATTAAATTCCCCTTATGACGTACGAAGACAGTAGACCTTGAATAATATTTGGTTATACCCTGGTCCCTGCGTAATCTTTGCGACTTAATATTAATCGACAACAAACATTGCATCGCATATTTAAAGCGAAATAATTTTGCCAGCCGGATATCTACACTTGTCGGACGTCGGTGAATGTACGCACTACGCAGTCATAGCAGTATTAATCGTGACACTTAATACCAGGACATAAGGCACAAAATTTCACCCATGTACTTATATAAAAATATTATGAACTTCCATGGTACTCATGATTTTGTATTCTTCTATTCTCTAAGCTTGCTATACTTGTATTTTATAGTGGTCCGCTCGGTGGAGACGGAGCGCGTGGCGGAAGGCGGGTGGGGGTCGGGCGCGCGGCTGTGGGCGGTGCTGGGCAGCGTGCTGGCTCTGGCGGCGCTGGCGCTGCTGCAGGCCGCCTGCACGCTCGCCGGCGCGCGCGCCAAACGCACGGTCAGTATGATGATGATGACGATGTGTCACCGGCCGACTTGTCAGATTGTTATTATTATCTATTATTGTAGAATTCTCAACCTTTAACATGTTTGATTATCGACGGCGTATCGGATGAATGTGTTGGTTTGGCAGGTTTGAAGTTAGGTATCTCAATGAAAGTAGTTGGGATTTGTTGGAACTGCAACATGCAAGAGTTACCAATTACTATTGGTATATCTTACTTACAAGTAAGAAGATCATGACTGTACAGTGTAGGTACATACGATGTTATAGTTATACAACGTCCTTCAGTCAGTCTCGGACCCTTTTTAACAATAAACATAGTACGGGAGCCCTAGATTTTTTTTATTACTTTTTTCAAGCGAATTATTTGTGAGTAGCTTCATTTTGATAAGACAAACAACATTTTTATCTGCGAAAAATCTCGAAAGTGGTAGCTAACAAAGATAGAAAGGATTTCATACTTTGAATTGATAGTCCTAAAATATGAATTGTTCTATTTGTAGGACAATGTTACTCTTAAATTTTAAAACTATTAACCTATCATTTTACAAAAAATCTGCTTGTTAGGGTTCCGTTTTAGGGTTAAGTAGTCAACCAAGTTTTGTTGATTACAGAACTCTATGACGGAAACCTAACGAGCTTATCTTTTGTATATTGAATATTGATAGATTAAAAGTCATATAATTTAATTAAAGCAGCGAGTCATAAAAAATCAGCCAAGTGCGAGTCGGACTCGCGCACTAAGGGTTCCGTACTGTTATAGAGCAAACATAGACCAAAATTTGTGGTTTTTGTATGGTAGCCGCCCTCAATTTTCTATTTTATTTTAATTGGAACATAGAAGAAGGCTTTAAATAAGCAATGAGCAATTTCGGCGCCACGTCGACAAGACCGTGTGGCCTAATGGATAAGGCGTCGGACTTCGGATCCGAAGATTGCAGGTTCGAGTCCTGTCACGGTCGCTTCTTGTTTTATTTTTTTTACAAGAAATTGGTATACTTATTGTATAGTTTACTATTATTAGGACTTCTATTATACTAAAACTCTTTAGTATAGAAGTCGCGCGGCTGCCGCACTTCTGGCGACTTAATACGAAGGCGTCCTTACCATGGCATCAACTGTTTATATAGTTAATTTTTTTGCGAAAGTCTCTATTTATCTTGACCAGGTTCTCAAACTGTGCGCCGCAACGCCCTGGTGATCACTATCCGAAACCAAAATAGACCGTATTATAAAATAAAATTATAAGCTCGACCGGAGAAATACCACGTTCTCACAGAAAACCGGCGTGAAACAGCGCTAGCGCTGTGTTTAGCCGAGTGAGTGAGTTTACCGGAGGCTATCAGCTTCTTCATTCTGATAACTGTATTCTTTATTACGACGTAATGAAACCGAACTTTCATTACGTCGTAATAAAGAATCACAAATACACGGTTCATTAGGTTTCTTTCAGTGAGCTCATGAGGAACCTAAATATCGTGCTTTTTTGTATACCCAGCTTTTTTCAAATGCGCCAAAACCATTTTGTGGTCAATCCGTAGTTCTTCAGCTACATCGTAACTATATGCCTAATGCCGATCTCGCTCCACTTTTTCAAAAATGGCGACAAGAGCGACGTGCATCTTTGATATCAACATTTCCGGATTGAAAACGCTTAAACCGCGCTACTCTCACAGATACTGCATTAGGTCCATAAACATCACAAAAAATTTTCGCGGCTTGTGTTGCATTTTTATATTTTTGTAATAAAAATTCAAAATGTATCGAATTTCTTTATTAGCATCACTCATTTTAACAATAAGAAAAACAAAATATGAAAATCTCACATTTACCTTATTTGAATTTGAAATTTGTCTTCTGTAAAATTAAAACTTTTTAATGATACCAAAATCAGCCAGATACAATTGGTATAGCCCAGAGGTTCCCAAACTTATTTTGTCCACTTTAAGAACAAATTTTATTTTAGCGCCCCCATTGTTTCAATTTAAAATGCATCCTGATGAAATAATCACCCCCCAAGCCTGTGCACAACGCCCTTTTTTTTCTGGGTCCCACACCGCCCCCCGTCAGACCTTCAGCGCCCACAAGGGGGCGTTATCGCCCACTTTGGAAAAGGCAGGTATAGCCCAAGAGATTTTATGACAAGTTCATACATACCTACTATAATGCGACTTTTCTATAAAGACTTTTCCCCCAACCTATTATTAATTAAAAGTGTTTATTTATGTATCGTTTAGTACCTAATAGCTAGGTAAAGAAGGGCGCCGCGCCGTGACAAAATATTGAACGTATAACTGCGCCGCAGGCTGAAAAAGATTGGGAACCCCTGATCTAGACAAATTCTACAATTTAAAAATTTTGAGTATATACAGGTATTTCAAAGCGACTCTAGTCCGAGTTATATACTTATAGTCAGAGTTATTTTACTTCTGACTGGGCCTTTTCAACTAATGACAATGACCGAAACAATACGTCGACCTATAACTATATTATTTACTCTTTCTTTTCGTTCCACGTTAAAGAAGTTTATTTTCCAGTCATAAAAGTAATACTTACTTTTATGACTGGAAAATAAACTTCTTTCCTCTTTAATAATTTAACTCTGACATGGTATTCCAGGACCAACTGATTCCGAACTCCGCGTGGAAGGAGTACGGCCCGGCGAACACCAACTACGGGTTCGAGCCGCTCGACGAGCGGTACAGCCCCCCGCACACCGCGCCACGACCCCCCGCGCGGCCCGCCGGCCCCCCGCCCCCGCGCCCCGGCAGTGCCGACGTCGACAAGCCCGCCAACGGACATAAGGCTAACGGGCATAAGGCTAATGGACACAAGGTAATTTAGTCTCCTTAGATGATGGTATCATGCCTACATTTATTTGAAAGTATCGGAAGAGTGAAAAGAAACAAAACTTAAAACAAATTCATTTAAAAGAAATTTGACATACTTACATATTTTGTATAATTAGATTAATTAGTTATCTTGAAATGTTTTATCAACTACACAAATGAGCTGATGTCGTTGTATGCCTCTTGAACGTCCGCTGCGCGCTGGTTATAGGCCGCTGGTTGCATGGCGTCATGTTAAAATAGCTACAACGCCACTTAGCACTAATATAGTGCTAAGGGCATATTATTATGTATGTTTACGTCGTCGGTTTTTTAAACTTAACAAGTGTTATTTCAACAGCAGTCAAACGGCGACGGGTACAAAACCAACGGTAGCGGGTACAAACCCAACGGTGACGGGTACAAACCCAACGGGGACGGGTACAAGCCCAACGGGGACGGGTACAAGCCCAACGGCAACGGGTACGGGTACGGCACGGGCGGGCGCGGCCGACAGTTCCCCAACAGCGCCGCGCAGTACTACCACGACACGCGCTCGCTGCAACGACCGCGGTCGCAGTATAGGTGAGTTACTATCTAAGAAGCTATCCTAGTTAGTATACGACTACTAATAATAAAATAGAATAGAAAACCTTTCTATACACCCTGTATAAGGTGTAACAAAACTAAGCGACAATACTTTAGAGTTTAGGGTGTGTATGTTTTTTGTAGAGTGTTCACTGTGAAAGTGGCAGCGCTGAAAAAACATTTTTTTTCTTTTTTTTATGGGCAAGAGCCCGCGCGTCTTGACTTTTTCCATACAAAGGTGAAAAAAATTCTTTCAGAGCCGCTACTTTCACAGTGAACTGTATAGTTTAGGGGACCAATGTCCAATACACACCCCAAAGTATTATCACTTACTTTTGTTACACCCTGTATATTTAAATATACTCCACTGCTGGATGCAGACCTCTCTTGGCAAAACCAATCTCTAAATTATAACAGTCTACTACATGTTCTACGAAAGACAAGGCTAACTTTGACCCCGTTTGCGGTAGAAGGTTTTATGTCCGTAAAGTTATCGGGAATTTTGCCGCTCCCCGCATGACCGTGTGGCCTAATGGATAAGGCGTCGGACTTCGGATCCGAAGATTGCAGGTTCGAGTCCTGTCACGGTCGAAATAACAATATATTTTAGGTTTTGTTTGTCGTTTATAAATACTAACTCGTGTGCTTTTACGATATATACCTGTTGTGACCGTAAAAACACAAATTGTACTCGATTTTTACCGAAATATAAATTACTGGCATATAAATTGTTTTCGACTGTATTAAAAAACCCACTAAAACCATTTGTCACCATCAACTTAGAATCCAATTAAGTTAAGAATATGTTTTGGCCTGGATCTAAGTATATTATGCTTACAGGCTACAGCTTATCATAATTTTAACCATGTTTAGTGCTGTTGTGACTTGTGACCTACTGTGACAACTCCACCTGTAGGGCAAAGGTTGAACTCTTATGCGGGTCTTTAGTTTGTGTCAGACCCCAGACCGAGTTAACTTTGCCAGAGCTTTGTAGAGCTTACTAGAGCACTTTACAGAATTCTAACGACTAACGATTAGGTACACTTTACGGAAAAACTATCACGCCTATTGATGTGTGCTTTTACATAGTAATTTTTATTTATACATATTATGTAGATGTGTTATCACCAGTCAGTCAAGTAGTGACGACGCGAGCCCTCACAAGCTTTTAGTGACATATATATTACTTACTATTTACTTTTCAGCTACGACACTCCCGACGGTCGTGACGTGCGCGACGGGCGTGACGGGCGCGAGGGGCGTGACGGGCGGCGGTCGCGCGAGATAGGGGCGGGGCGCGGCGCGATGTCGCTGCCGCGGTCGCACGCGCAGCCCGACTTCTACTTCATGCCGTCGCAGCGGAAACACGAGGGTGAGTTCGTGAGGGTATATGTGCCGGCGAGAGACAGGCCGGTGGAGTAGTCGACAACCCTACTAGAAATTACGTAGCAATAGTACTTACAAAGTAGGTATACTAGAGTTACTACGGTTGTCAGCATTATTGGTGATTTTTTACTGAATAGAGCTGTAGGGTTGCCAGCATTATAGAAAATACCAGCCTAATAGATGAAAAATAGCGGGAATGTTGGAAAATTGCTGGGCGTTAGTGTCGCTACTTGCAGGACTTAGATGCTCTTTCCTAGAGATGTGTACTGTGTAGGTAGTCGGCGATTTGTCGCTTGTTATAAGTTTGCCAGTGATTAAAGTTTAGATTTATAACCTCATCAACATAATAAATTTGATCTAGTATAGTCTACAGATAATACTTTAAACGTGCTGTAAGTTGTAACCAGTTTTGATAATGGTGTAGACTGTAGACTGTTATGGACCTACTACGGTTAGCAGTCATCTACGCCAAGTTTATGTAGTACGCCAAGGTATGTAAATAAAAGAATACTTTAAATACAAAAGCTTCTCAATATTCCCATATTAATATCCGGGTGTAAAATATGTACCTAAGTTGTATTATAAGTACACCATTAGGTATGTAGGTACGTATGTAAGTAAATCTACATCTAGTATATAATAATTAATTCTTAAATATTGAAGGCCCTGGCTATAATAATAATAATAATAATTTTCAAATCTTAAATAAGTTTAAAATAGAACATGATGGCGCTTTAACGATGATATTAAATACATTTTATAATTCACAGCCAAATGAGCGAATAAGGTACGACAATTATTCATTCCCAGTTTATGTTGGGATGGTCTAACAACATGTGCATAATATTACTATTTAAGCCTTTAGTATACCTTAATTATGTGTCTTATAACATACCCTGGTCACCGGACACCTTGAATTTCGGACATTAACGTACTTGTCGCTTTGCATACGTGTGGAAACGAGATAGCTTAATGTTTGTACGCGAGTGGAAAAACAAATAGACATATTTTATGAGTTCGGTGACCTGGCTGTAACGAAACTTTAGTGTCAGTTTACACAAAAAGTCATTGAAATCTTCCGTTAATAATGATTAACTGGTGTTGGGTACTGTACGTTTCTGTGTGTAGAGTCAAGCATAAAAAGTAGAGAAGTAAATAATTCATCAATATACGAAGTAGCAAACACTACCGTCTACCATAATATTGTAATTAAAATATTATTATGTCCCGACTTCGCCCATGCCTTAAAATTAGTCCCTCTCTTTTGTTGGTACTTAAGAACGAGATAGAATAACATACATTTGATTTTATGTCAAATATTTCAATAAATTTTAGTTATAATATGTATACTCATTTTAATATTCGTTTTTTCTTTTCCAGATTTTTGATCCAGAGAGAGCACAAAAGAGATTTAGTTACCAAATAATTTTTTAAATTGTATTTAATGCAGTAATTACAGCTCTATTATATTCGTTGCTAAATCAAAATTGAGATATTCGGGCATTACGTTGTAAATAGGAAGAGATTTTTGGACATTTTTATCGGTATTTAAATTTTAGAAAAATAAAAATTTATTTAAAGGTAGTATAAAATAATTTGCTTGTATATTATAAAAAAGTGTTTTTGAATTTGCAACGATATAACCATATCTAGTCTCGTGTCACAGTTTTAAACTAAGTTAAAATATATCTCGATAATATTAACGACAAGTTAACGGCTACTTGAACTGATTTTACTCTGGTACTGACAAGTAAACCATAACAGAATCAACGAATCTCTTAAAATTTGACAGCTGCGTGCTGAGCTAGTTTTTGTCCATAACTAAAATTACTCTTGTGGTTAACGTGGTAAATTAGTTACCATGTTAACCACAAGAGGCGCTGTTTTGATGCGATAAATACGTAGCTCTACACTTGAGTTTCCGATTCCATGTTAACGGTCAGCAATGCCAAAAACTAGCACTCAGCGGGGCTAAAATGGTCACATTTAGCAATTCCTCTCAATCAATTATAGATGAAATGATACACGAGAACTCTAAACGATATAGTGTTATATTATTATTGAAAGAAACAAAAAATATAAATAAAATATTGTTATAAGTCAGAGGGCGAATGTTTTTTCTGACAAGTAAAATATTTTATTCTAAATTTATTCATTTCAAACAATGTCAATTTTGCGATATTTTAAAAATGAATCGTATTATAATTCATAATATGATTCTCCACACCGACCATTTTAGCCCCGCAGTACGCTGATTTTACATCCAAATGAATCCTACCAATAATAATTGTTTTGTTGATGTGTGAAGTATAATTTAATATGATTTTATACCTACCTGATTAGAATAAGTAAGTATTAAGTAAGAATCAATAAAGATAGTGTATTTGTATAGTCAAAAGATTTGTAGATTTAAAGATTTTACGAATATATTATGAATGAAATTAGATTTTATTTTCTGATAGGAATAAATTCAAATAAAGAGTAATACAGTAATGATATTGAAAATGAAACAAAATATAAATAGTCAGACAAGTAAATATTATAGCAGTGCAATATTGAAATGCTAAACGGCATCACACCATATTTTGTTTAGCTTTTGTGCATCGCCGCATCACGCCACGTTTCGAATCTGACGAACTGTGGAGCAGGCCTAAGATACCTGTAGAGATTATAATATTATACGTAATAAATTGTAGATAGTTAATAGTTACTTTATGATTGTTTATATTTAATAACAGAGGTTGTAATCGAATAATGTGTTAGGGTATGACGATTATTGTACAATATTTATAATAGATTAACAAGTGGTATTGCCAAATGTAAAATAATAAATGCACATTACTTATACATTGTATTTTTATTTTAGAATAGAATATTTAAGATATAGATGGAAGTAATAATAATTATTTTTCAGAAGAGCGCCATCTGGTGATAAATAACGTCAAGAAGCTCTATATTTTTTGTAACTCAAGTAACTTTTTTAAAAGAGTTACAAAAAGTCCTTACAGTTTGCTCAATATATTCTAAAATAGTACCATCTCAATATCCTTTATATTATATACTATTAGGATTTGTGTATTTTACAGTTACCACCTTTACCTTACATACTTAATGTTATAATAACAATAGCTCCCACACCGGTTTCGGTGACGGTGGCCGTTTTCATTGAAACCAGGCCAGCTACGCAGGAGTAATTTTTATAGTGCCCAAGTGTGTGCGCAGTACACAAAAGCACTCTATTCCTTTACTCTCATTAATCTCATTACCCAGTGGGACGGAAGACCGACATGACCGGCGAGAGATCAGGCGCAGGTCCGACTTTTTACATGCCCATCATGGTGGTGGATCATCTTACTTGTCAGACAATCAGGTGCATTGTCCTTACCAAACATGGAAATAACATGTTTCCAACGCAGGAATCGAACCCACGACCTCCGAGTCGAGACTCCAGAGCCGCGCTCTATACCGCTAGACCACGGAGGCGTTACATAATGTTATGATGACCTAAGGAGTACCAAGCCTGCACATCGTATAGTTTATGGTACCATCGAAGATATTGATTCATAGGCATCGCTAATCCGAAGTTTGTAATATTATATTATTTACTTCTTAATTCTTATATACTTACGCCATATAATAGTTCCTGCACGTTTCCAGTAGAGATTCGTCTTAGATAATAATAATTGTCGTTTGTTATGCACAAACGCTCAGTTAACGCTATGGGTCAGTAACTCATAACGTTGCGGATACGCAACGTTATGAGTTACTGACCCATGGCCCAACATCTAAAAGGGCAGCATCTAAAAGGGCAGGCCTTCAGCAACAAAACAGTTCTGCAACTAGCTATAGAAGTAAAGACTATCTGTTATCTCGCAGAACAATAAACAGGATTTTCCTCGTACAGGAAATTATGTTTATCTTTCATCAAGCACATCATGGTTTCAAGGTCGTGATACAGTCTCTGTTGAAATAGAGACTGGCCAATGTCACAACTCACAGTCTTAAAGACAATGGTCTCTAGACTTTGTGCTGATTTTTTTCACCGTTAAGAAGTTAACAATAATGTTATTGGTGGCATCCAATGATGAAAAACTTAAAGCAGATATTATGTTACTACCGCGCGCGTTGTGAAAATTCAAATACGGCCCAATTGGGCCGTCTGTTGTTTAGTCTGCATCGAGCGCAGTCACGAACGTGCCACGTCTTGTCTTACCTAAATAAATTGAAAATGACGTCGTGCGTGTATCGAAAATGTACCAATTATGACTCGAAAGTAAACAAAACACATGGAATCTCTTACCACATGTCTTGATTGCATTAAATACCTCGATTATTTACATTTTCAATAATTTTTTCAAACAATCTGGAAAAAATCGAATTTTCGTCATAGTTCAGGCGAAGAAAGAGACAGCGATACGATTCGACGTTTAAAAATAGAACTGTCCCTTTTATGTAAATAGTTTTTCGTATCTTTTGTTTCACTTATCTGTCAAATTTATCAATGTTTGCAATTTTGAATTTGAAAATTGTTCGGAAGAGATTTAAGCCGGAAAATAGTATGGACGTAACATATCTGTATAAGTAGAATATCATTGGTGGCATCGAATTACTCGTAGTTACAGGTTACCTTTGTTTTCCACTAGGGGGCGCTGTTTTGATGCAAAATATTCCCGATAAAAGACTAGAACTAGCTAGCCAGCAGTCAAAACATAGTTTGTTTTGAAAATGTGTACTATCAGAGAAGTTGATTCCTATGCAAATCGGGGACCTAAGTCACAGTATAGCAATATGACATATCATATCCCTACCTAGTTTGGTTGCGTTACGTCAAACGCAGCTGACAGATCACAATGAACATTGAATTGACAATATATTCTTCGACCAAATAACGTTGGTCTGTCAATTGCATAGGAATCAACTTCCTCGATGGTACCTAGTGAATAGTAACATTATGTAAGAAGTAGGTAGGTACTATCGAAATCAATAATAACAATTCGGCGGCAACTGACATCTATTAAACTTAACCGATTGAGGAACTGTTGCGGGTCAGCCTTGCAGTCGTTTTACGGTTGTTATAACCTTGCAGTTGCAATCGGGTGACTTTTGTCGCAAGAGAATCAACGGCTACATATTGAATAGTAAACATTTTGTTTAAAGAGCTGCTGATACTACCTTACTCTACCTTAAACGTCTTCGTGGTCTGATAGCTTACACTAGAACTTGACTCAGAAGTCGTGTGGCCGATTCCAATGTTTGGTTAAAACAATGCAGGTAAGAGAGATAATCTCGCTGGTCGTGTCGGTTTATCGGTCTCACTCACTTAAAGAGACAGAGGTTGTCTTTGTGTATTGCGTACAAGCTTGGGCACTATAAAAATGACTTCTGCGTAAATTATCTGTCTGAAAACTGGATTTTGGTTTCATTGAAAAGACATCGAAATAAATTGTCAAGGGAATTGTTGTTGTAAACACAAGTGATAGGTAATAGGTATATCTCCGATATGGTAAATAATAAGGCACCTCCTGTAAAGTTGATTAAAATAAAAAAAAAATTGAGTAAATTGCATACGACAGTATATAAATAAGTATATTATGGATCATAACCATCATTGAATTGACATAACCCGACATAATGACGTAGGCCCGTCAACTGCCTTATTATGAATCAATTTCTTCTATGGTACCTACTCCGTAAACCGTTTGCGAGTCGCAGTAGTCTGCACAACTGCACAGCAACATTCAAATGCAATGTTCGTCATCAATAAATATTGCTTTAACTAGCTACACAATATAAGCAACATAAAGTAGAGTAACTCAGATGCATCCTAAAATCAAACTCGCTCAACACAGAGATATAATTAGAGAGCTGTAATAAAAGCGTGCAAGTCTTTGAAAATCGTCTAAAATCTCGCTAATATCAATACTGTCTGTCTATTTGTCTGTCTAATCTGTAACCTCTTCACACTTAAACCGATTTTGATAAAATTTGGTTTGGAAGTGCCGGAAATTGATATAGGATAATTTTAATCCCGAAAAAAGTACGGTGTCCGCGCGATCAGCGGCGTTGCGGGCGACATCAGCTATAGTGTGTACGCCTATCACTCATGCCCGGATCTACGTTTTAAAAAGGGGGGAGCAAAATCCCAATTTGCCGCCCTCCAAGCAAAAATAGGTAGTAATTTTCATGGTCACATAGGTTTTAACCGCAAAACGAGTTCTATGGAACTTTGTTGAATTGAAGTGGCGGTGATGAGAAGTCACGCCGAGGTCCCTGGCGACAAGGGACGCCTCCAATTAACAACAGATATAATTATGCGAAACAACGTTGACGGGGTAGCGCGGTGGGCCACCGGTGACGAACGCGGCGGTGAAGAAAGCGGCAAAAGATTGGGAGGTGGACTCCGGCCGCCCCCCAATCTTTGCCGCCCGGGGCACGTGCACCCTCTTGCCCCCCCCTAGATCCGGGCCTGCTATCTCTTCGGTCACTTTTGTATGGTAATCTACTGAATATCCCTTATACTGTGTATATTAAATGTCGTCATAGCATTAGTATGTGGAGCGCGCGGGATTTGGTAACGCGGTCTGTGACAACACTGTGTTTGTAAACACGATCGATTTGAGGACACACCCATTATGGAAAATTATGGTTTAATTGATTACCGTTTACATCGATTTTACGTAACTTCTGGAAGCCCAATATTGTAAAAATGTGATGTTTTGGCGCGTGGATACTCACGCCCACACTACAATGTCAGCTAAGTGCCACAGGATAGTGACCTTTGGTAAGAACAATCATTTCTCTTCAAGAGAGAGACATTTTTACGGTCTACGTCTATAATATGTTAATGTTATACGTTTGGTTCAAAACTCTGTTTTCTTTGGTAGTTAAAAAAATTAAACACGTATAGTGTATACCATATCGCGTTACCGGCAAATTTATGATCTGAATGTTATCAAAATTGATGCGGTTTTAGCGTGAACGAGTAGACAGAATACTTACATACTTTCGCATTTATATATAATACCTCTATAGTTCCTTTTATGATCCACTTCTACACCTTATAACTGGGCGATGTAGGCGTTACTATATTGGTGCTATCCATCACCAGCTAGCCGGCGCCGGTATTTGGCCTACTGTAATTATTTTCCGCTAGTTAGTGTACCAATTAAAAATGATTTATATGGTATCATTTGACATTAGTTACATGCCTGTATTGCCGTTACCAACTAGCTAAGTAAGAACGAGATTAGTCTAGTTTCGTAAAAGATTGTAAAAGGTACCTATAGTGACTGCGAGCAAAACGTAAGTACGCTCGCACCGTACATTTTGTTAAGATAAATCAATTTCCCCGATCCCCTGCAATGTAAGATGTATACATGTTTAACCGGCTTCGTACCCCCGGCTTCTTTATGCTAAGTACTCACATACGGTTTTGCTCGATAGTTTTACTCGAAATCGAGCAAAAACCACCGTGTGGACCGCAAAACTCACAGCTCGAAGGCTCGCATCGAGCCAGTTTGAAGGCTCGAATCGAGCCGGCTTGACTAGTTTTTATTATTCGTAGCTAATTTCCTTCGAACAGGAGTAAGACTATAGAGCAATGCTGTATGTGTGTAATACGAAAGCCCGAGCCGTGCTTTTTACTCTACATGATTGCTCGATCGAGCAAAACCGTATGTGAGTACTTACACTTAAAGCAAATTCAAAACCATAAAATAATTCGGTCGGGTTAAATATGGTAATTCGGTCGGGTTAAATATGGTAATCCGACCAACAGAGCATATCATTAGATAAATTACGGCAATAATCACTTGACGCAAAAGCTGACCTCCGTGAACCTGCCTATTTATATGCATCAATTTCTCTGGTGATTCATCAAAGAAGTTGTATCTTTTTTTAAATTAAATGTGAAGGTTACGCACCTACGCTTGGTTGTTTTTATACTATCGGTACCTTCCGCTCGGGCCTCGTCCTCGAGTGTCGGCAACTCGGCATCGCGGAAGTTGGGTACATGTTTCACTTCGAGACCTTTTCGCTTAAAGACATCCACTTGTGTGAATGTGAGGAACGAATATCTTATGAGATCATTTTGATTACTATATCCATTATCCATACTTAAGAGGAGTCCACACCGCCCTTTTTTCCATACAAACGTTGTCCCCTGTTTCCTCCCTGGATAATGCTAGTAGAGTTATAATTTTTTTCCTGAATATTTACGGCCACTAATACAATGTCCCTATGTTTTCTTTTTTTTCATAAGTTAATTATTAAATAAGAACGAAATGAACGTTCAGAAACCCAAAAAAATGGCCAGATTTTCCGCTGTGTTCAAACGTCCAGAAAATAGATATGACTAGATTATACAAAAAAAAAAACAAAACGTAGGAACACAGCTCAAGCCTTTTTTTAATCTTTAATAAAAAAGTACTTAAATAGGTTAAGTTTTGGAGAAGGAATCAGGGGACAACGAATCGTTGATTTTCTGGATTTTCTGCAGTTGTCTCTATCGCGTTCTGTGGTATAGGCTTGAGGTAAGGGAGACAGCTAAAGAGATTACACGTACTTTTTTCTTATTTCTCTAGCCCCTGGTGTATCCTCTTAATATTATAAATGCAAAAGTGTGTCTGTCCTGTCTGTCTGTTACCTCTTCACGCCCAACCGCTAAACCGATTTTGCTGAAATTTGGTATGGTGATCCTTTGTGTCCCGGGAAAAGACACAGGATACTTTTTTCCCGGAAAAATGTAATTTTCCACGTGATAAACCGGCGCAACGGGCGTCATCTATGTAGTTTAATTATAATAATTATGTAATACCTACTTTAGTATCTACCTCCCTCGGATTTGTTAAATCTTTGTAGTAATGTTTCACATCCAGTTATCCATTTAAAGATCCACGGATCTGGATTAAAGTGAAAAAGCCGTGGGATAAATATCATGTTATTGCTTTTGTAAGAACGACAGAGGTGGATCATCATCATCATCATATTAGCCTATAGTCGTCCACTGCTGGACATAGGCCTCTCTCAATGAACGTCAAGATGACCGATCTCCTGTTACATATTCAGAAGTGGACACCCAGAGCTAATTAAAAATCTGCGCATGCGAACCATAAATCAAATTAGTGTTAATACGAAATACATACTATACGGATAAGACTGCAACGCTCCTCAAAACCATGACACCTTATTCTAAGATCTGTCAACATATGGCAGTTTACAGCATAAAGTTTAATATACCTAGCGGAATAAAGCAACAATCTCGAGCTATCAAACGACACCGAAATTGGTTTTCATCTGTGTGTAAAATGTGTGTACGTATACACTTACACAAGCATGATTGAACATGAATTCTATGAGATTAAATTGCCAACGTGCGGCACGTGCCGACTAGACGTCAAAAAAAGAGTGCTGTCATGTCATATCACACGTCTGTTTTTACCACGCAGTGGTACTGATAGTGACATCTCTCTTGCTCAGGCTTTTGTTTCTCTATCCCACTAGGTATATCAACTTTATGGTTATGGGGTCTAAAGGTGTCATGGCTGCTTTAGACCCCCTGTAATGTAACAACTTACGACCTTGCCATGTAAACAGGAGGAAAACGCTTGTTTTTATAATTACCGTCAATGTCTTGTAACGGAAATGGCGGACATATTGACAATTATTGCTGAATAGCCGCGGCCTGTTACACTTACACACCTGGCCTCAAGGCGACGCCATTTTAGAATTTGCGCTAAAAAGGTTTATTATGAATTCATAGCACACTATAGACGACAAAACTTGGGTTGCGTTCGAAATAAGAACTCGTGCCATCTTGTTAATTGTCAGTCAAGAGAGAGCTTTTACACACCCACGATTGTTACGTTACCCCCAATGTCATTCAAATGACCGAAATACCATCTATTAGTTTTCTTCACTCTTTCTAGAGTGACAAGTCAGTGGCGGATTTACAAATTTGCCGCCTGTAGGCTATTCAATTTTTGCCGCCCCTATAACTGACCTTTGAAATTCAATAGGTACGTTACAATCATATCCCACCAAAAACATTTTTTGAAAATTTTTGCTGAGACGACCACACAAGGTTTCATCCTGTGCGGTAGCGAAACGGCGGCGATGCCATACATTATTTACTGGCATGTAGAATTTAAACAAGTTAGGGTCAGTAGAGTTAGGCCGTGTAGATTCAGAAGCTTGGCTCTACATGAGATCACATATCTTTTTCACAGGGTAAACCTAATATGTGGTCGTCTCGGCAATATTTTACAAGAAATGTTTTTGGTGGGATTTTTTATTTCTGTAAGGTAAAAAAATGGGGCTAAATTTGCCGCCCCTCTAAATCTGCCGCTCTAGGCTCCAGCCTACTTAGCCTATTGGTAAATCCGCCACTGTGACAAGTATTTTCTTTTATTAACAGCCCCACAAAAATGTCATCCACGCGCCAAAACAACCTTGAAGGATTAGTCAATAGAGCCATCTAGAATAAACACAAAAGTTTGTGAGCATATTATCTGAAATTTTTATCATTTAGCGAATTAACAATGCCTTGTAAAATTCAATTTAATTTTGTTTACGAACTTAGTTATCGCTCTCGTTGAAGGCAACTTGACTAAAGGTTCTGGGTACAAGTGCCCTAAGGCCTATTGACACTATTATTATTTACTTTCAGAGTTAGTATAGTGAGTAGTATAATGAAGAACCCATAGAGTAATGATTGGTCTCGCGCGCGGCGTTACGACCACGTCGTCGTAGCGCCGCGCGCGAGACCAATCATTAATCTAATGGAGGCACTTCACATGGCTATTTGTTGCATTTGGCAACATTATATATTATTGACTTATATACAAACAGGCAAATAAAGGCAAATACGGTCTTCCACACATGGACGTCAAATACCAAACTTTTACTTGATTTTGTTTACAGTGCGACAAAGCTTTAAATGAACGTGGGTGGTGGCGCTGCTCGTAAAGGGGAACTGTCAAAAACTGTCAAAAATGACGTTTTTGTATGATGGCAGCGTTACTTCCTTTTTTCGCCACGTTCGTTTAAAGCCTTGTCGAGCTGTACTATACATAGTATCTCTTATTAGTCTGTGGCTGTACTTGCCTATTTGACTCTTTTGATGTGCGTCAAAAACCGACAAAGGTACGGATAAGTGTATTTGGTATTGGTCATATTTGTCAAATAGGCGAATAAGGCCAATACTTGTCAAACATACCGTCTACACATGGTGATTGTTTGCCAAATACATCAAATATGCAAATACAAATAGCTATGTGAAGTGCCTCCATTAGGTAGAATCATTGTACAATAATTATTGGTCTATGATTAGGTACACTAACAATACGTTGGCTGTCGTTTTATAGTACTTCTAAGCGGATAATAATGTCATGTTCGATACAATGCAATTGTAATGTTAAGTAAAAGTGAGTAACTTAAGCACCTGTAGTGGAACTGAAGTAAAGAAATTGTTGCAAAATTTGCAGAATGCACATTTTCCAGTAGAAAAGACATCAACGACCACAAACGTCGTAATAATAATTGTTTTTTTTAAGTGAAAAAGCTTACAAATTAAAAAAATACTACTAACTAGATACTTAAATGTAGGTTTTAAAAACACACAAAGCTAGATTATGCCTAGCGGTCTATTCTTCATCGCGACAATCACCTTGTATAGTTGGTTTGCATTGGGTAGGGATTTCATATAATGGGAATTTCATGACATATTATGTCATGGCGATAGAAATGAGGTTATTACGGTATGCCATAGATTAATAAATAGTTCCTATAAACCATGTTATACGAACTACACTGTCACTGATACTCGAGTTGTTTTGACTGCAGTGTGCTATGTCTCATTCTCTACTAGACTAATGTAACACATGCGAGCACTATTAGAAATAAATTGCTTATTAAATAATAATTTATATGTCAACCTAAGACTGGAATCTAAGTTTTCATGGCAATATAGACTTTAAGGCAACGGAATAGAGGCTAGTGATAGTGCATCAATATGTAGTGCAATGCAATTTATACAAGTACACCACATAATGGTTGTACGAGTCTTTTTATATTGTACAAATTAGCTGATATAGTAATAACAAGCTGTGTTTTTCTGTGCTTAGAGCAACAAGTTTCTACAATATTAGGTTGCTATATTTTGATGATATTTAAAAATTGTAGAAAGAAGTTTTTTTTCGTGCGTGCTACTTGGCTATATTTTGTTTGGGAAAGATGTAGAGAAGAGAGGTAAAATTAGAATATAACAGCGCCTCTACAATGAACATGTAACCAATTACTAAATAGTCACTTTGTAATTAAAATAATATTCATACGATTTAACGATTTCAAGTATTTTAGGCTACCGGTTTAAAAAATAGAGTTGATCAATTTCTAGTCTTTATGATATTTAACTGTATAGCCTGTCAAGAAACTCATGACAGGCGGGAAAATTTTCTAAACGTAATAATCACGCATAAAAGGTCTATTTTTTCTTTGTATTTTCACAGAGAACGCTTGTTACATTTTAAATATTGTCACCTTGCACATTTCTATCTCGAATTAATAAAGTTCTCATATTTTTTATTTCATTTAAAAAATTTCCCGCCTGTCATGACTTTCTTGACAGACTATACTAGTTACTAGTCTTTATAATTTTACATAGCTGCTAATTGCAAAATCTTTTTATAGCTGACATTACTGCATCTTCCTGGTAGCTCGACGCAACAGTTTATATTGTTTGTATAAGAAGCAAGGTTAGGATATTCAGGCCGACCGAGCGTGAAACTCGCGACAAATTATAAAATGGCTCGCACTAATTACCGTGACGGTTATAATCGTCGGTTATTAATGAAATTACTGTTGTCAGATTAACAGATAAGACGATAAGCCGTTGAGAATTAATGTTTCGTCAGTTTTCAATAACCATATTTTGAGTAATCTCGATTGTCGAGCCTCTTTGCTATCGCTTATCCTGCTATTTTCGCGTTAAATGTAACCCTAACCTTTAATAGCCTATTTTATTTATTTATTTAATTAGGACACCAAACGGAACTTACATCTAAACATTATTAAAACAAGCTCATTAATTATACATTTTTCTGATGCATGTAGCTTCAGCAGGTAACACGACATTGGTAACAAAAGTTCCACAAATTACAATACCAAATTAATAGGCTAGTAGCTAAACTAAAAGGACACTAATTACAGGTATATAGAGTAAATATAATTTTGAGAGTTAATACTAGTTTGTGACCTTTAGTTCACGGAAAACATTTTAATATTTACTTGTAGTTGTGTACTTAATGGTCAATGGCCTCATTTTAATCATCATGAAAGTACGCTTTATCTATAATTGCGTACAACACTTTCTTAGGTTCTGTTTCATGATTTTTCTTTTGTAAGTTGTAACACAATCTAACAGGTACAGGCCATTTAGCCGAAACTTTTTCGTTTTCCCTTCGTTATACAATTACTGTAATATCTCAAAATGTATGGAATTGACCTTAGACGAGTCGAACGTCAACGTCATATTAACGAACGCTTATGTCAATTCCATACATTTTCATCGGCGATTCTATAACGAAGCGAAAACGAAAAGATTTTGGCTTACCCCCCAGGTATGTTCCTGGCTCCTTCTCGTTTTGAGCGGTTGAACGGTAACTTTGTCACCAGTAAGTAAATAAATAGTTGGAGTTTACTATTAATAATAATAATAATAATAATATCTATGGACGCTTCACACCACGTCAGTCTGGCCCCATGCTAAGTACCTAAAGGACTTGTGTTACAGGTACCAGACAACGGAAATACATTTAATAATTTTATACTATGCATATATTTAAGATTTTTATTATATCATACACATATTTAATACACATCCAGACCCGGGAACATTGAAAACTTTTTGTTCCGTCGGCGGGATTCGAACCCGCGACCCCGGGCTTGAGCTACCAACGCGCTCACCACTGAGCCACAGAGGTCGACAAGATTTAATAGAGGTTACTGTGTACAGCTCTTCTTTTTTAACAAACAAGTGTCAATAATAAACAGTTTAACAAGTGTAAGCTCTAGAATTACAATTAAACCTCAAGTTCCCCTCTGTCCTCGGCAGTCGGCGATATTGTTGCTTCCCAATTCGTCGGAGGCCGACGACTCCCGGTCCCCGGCCTTCGCTTGATGACGTCATAGAACGTCTTCACTTGGCCAGTTACTACTGGAGCTATGCTTAAAACCGCACACTAGATAAAACTATAAGAAGTTCTGTTTAACGTCTGACGGTTTAGACTTTAGAATATAGCTGTTGAAGTAGTACTAGGTGGCCCTAGTAGTTTATGGTTATATTTTAGTCATTATTTACCGCGTAGGTCGTTGCGCTTTCTGACAATTTCACTGCCCTTGATATAAGGCCGCCGATACGCCCGCGGGCCGCGACACTACGGCTAGCGGTAGCATATAATAAAGTGATTAACACTTTGTAAAATATTGGCTAGCTTTATATAAAAAATATGTGATTTATATCATTAATTCAGTTAAAACACACTTGAAAAGGCTTATAATAGCAATTTTGTATTGAAACTATTTCGTAAAATTTCGTTTTCCAAAAATTCTGAGAAATTATGATCTACCAGGCTTGATGACTAAGAACACAGTATTTTCTTAGTCATCGAGTGCTGCTTTACCTCTGGAAATTTGGACCTTTATTCTGACTACATAAGGATCAGTATTCTAGAAGCTTCGTGGTAGAACAACCATGGACGGAGTGTTCAGCGGCCCATTTCACAAGGTTGTGAGTTGCGACTTTCTGCGACTGCCCGGCGGTTCAACGAACTACCTTGAGGTTGTCTGATTCCTTTAAAGTACCCAGTACGGCTATTATCTTCAGGTGCAGTTGGTAAAAGAGAATATAAAAGATCATCATAGCTTCACACGGCAACATTATAACTACAGTCTATACATTGGGCACATAGTACGCTAAGGACACTAGTCACACTACACATATTAAATCTATAATGAAAATGGTAGACACTTAGGAGATTGTCAATGTAATGAAGAGTTTGACAAAAAATATATAATACTAGAGGTGTATTATGGAGCTTATCTCGAATTCGTTAAATTAAAAGTAAGTATTTAAAAAAGGCCGTTTGTTATATTAATCTACCTAGTATTGTACAAGTTATGAATTTTAAGAATTTTTACCAGCAACAAAAAAAGTAGTTTAATTGGAGGATAGGTACCTACTTCTCCATTATATTATTATTATTATTCATGCAATATTTATGCCAAATTATATTTGATCACAAAGACTTGTTATATAATATAAATTAAACAAGAGTTGCGGGCGTAATCTACTAGTTATTTATTTTGAATCACCTAAACTCTGGGAACTGATTTATAATTCTCATTATATAGCTTCAATTAGGATTTTTGGATTACTATTACAAAAAATACAAATGACTAATCGTGAGTATTTTTATAAAATATTAACATAAGTACTTAATGACTTACGTTGGTAAATATTCATTAGCCTACTAGCCCAATATTATTACTTATTAGATACTTTTTTTTACCGTTTTAATTCTTAACAAAAGTCTTCTTCTTATTTAATCTTAACTTAAAATAAATATTGTAAGAAAATAAGTAAGTGTGTAGCCAGCCTTATAATCAAAACTATCGCAATGCGTTAAATAGAGTGACACTAACATTACGATTCATTTGAAACTTAATTACAATGTGATAGAGTTGAAAGTTGCTGAGCAAATGAGCAGTGATGGTGATTGGAGCATCATTACGACGACGTGGTCACGTTGTATCACATGGTCGGTCTGTGTGTGTGAAATCAATCTATGAAATACCCATAGCCTTGAATATATTTAGGCCATAGCAAAAAAAACATCACTAAAGAAAAATTAAACAGTTTTTCCATACATATAATAAGCGTATATAAGCGTATTATAAAGTAAATGATTTCATCGAGGACAGCACACCTTGGGAATAGGGTAATAGGGTGGCTCCATGCAGGTTACTTTCTTTTATTTTTGTTACATAGCTGTAGCCTGTAAGCCAGAACTTTGTAATTTTCCATTTTTTTAGTAAAAGACCCCGTGCGAGTTAGTTACCCCGTTCTTCTCGACGGGGTAGTTCCCGAACCGGTGGTAGGCAACGTAGTTTCTTCGTTCGACTTTCAAAAAGTGCATCATGATACCCATTTTGAATAAAAAGATATTTTATTTATTTATTTATATTGAATTTACACGTGTAAGAACATCGTATTCCGCATACTCATGATGAGTCCTGAATCCTGATAGTCTTGATATTTCAAATTTGAATTTTTACTTGCTATCTTCTTTAAATGTAACATAATTACTGACTTAACATAATTTAAATTTTAATTGTGTTTCTACTAACACTATGGAATCTTTGTGATCTGAAATAAATGGTTGTTATTATTATTATTATTAAACTTACAGTAGATACATTAAAAATTCCCGATTTTACATTTTGATGACTATGTCAGTAAATTCCGGCCACAAGCAACAAGCTGTCATGTTACACTTGAATAGTGCTAGCTAGTTTTTACCCTCGGTTGGTTGTATTGCGCTTTGAAAATTAAGCCGTCGGTCATCCGCCGGGGTCTTTGAAAGCCCTAACATTAAATGACATAAAATAGCGTTAATGTAAACATTTTTTAACTTTCTTATGTATAATATTGTTATTTAATTCAATTAAATTGCAGAATTCCGGCCACAAGCCGCAAGTTATATTCTCCCACTCGAATAGTGCGTAACTTGTAAGTTCTTCTTCAAAAAGTGCATTTAAAATTCAATGTGATCGTCTCGATGACGTACGGAGGAAATTGATGAGTTATTCCTCAATCGTACGCTCAAATTCCTGTAGATTGGCGTATAGAGTGGCGTATGAACACGCAACGTAACATTTGCGTGTTTAAGTTATAGCATTACAGCGATTTCACTTCTTCCTACTTTCAGGGCACACCGATCTGAGTGCATATTGCACAGTCGTTCCTTCCACTTGACACCACCTAAACGACACCACCGGATTATATGTCATATTATGGAATCTCTAGAGTCTAGTCCATATGACACACTGACCTCCAGGAGGTCAGTGATATGACACCACCCAGCTCCCTAGTGATGTCAAAATGAAAATTTGAGTGAAAAATAAATATAAACTTTACTGCTACAACTTAATTGGAGTTTTCATATAAACAAAATATAAGCAACTATGTAACATCACTAATTATGGAATAGACTCTAGATATTTCATATGACACGGTATGGTCACCTCCAAGTGGAATGATCGGCACAGTCATATTAAATTCGTAGTTTTGACCGTGAATTAAGTTTAAGTAAGTATATATTTTTTTATAATAGGTAGTATATATTATGTACCTATTACTGAAATATTCTGATATGACGTAAAGGATTTTGGTTTGACTATTTATCTACTGTATGTGCTTGCGCCCTCAGGTCCGACCATTGCGTAATATTCCTTGTTGATAAAAGTATATTAAAAACAGTGAAAAGCCAAACGTCCTTATGCTAATCTTATAACAAAGATTCGCCAGATTAGATATTAAATAATATTATTGTTGTGTTATCAACAGTGTTACTAAAAACAAGATTTGAAGAATTTGATTACTAAGGTCTAAGATATAATATGAATGGTTTTGATAATAATATTGATTCCTGTATGTAACTATGTGTCATGCTATGTCCTAACACGCTGAACTACATAATATTTTCCTTTAATTTAAGTATTTCTTTTGTTTTAGTTTGTCACTTTTGTTACAAAACTCCTTTTTACTAAACACAAAAACTAATTACTAAGCTTTGTAATAATTTCAATCATTCGACGGGTGCAAAGTAAAAAAAGTCATCTGCAATTTTGAGTTTTTCGTTTTTTTGTAGAAACTAGCTTAAAATATCATGTTCTACAACATACCAAAAACAAAAAATCAAATATCACCTTATTTTTGGTACTTTTGTCACGTAAAAGAAGACATCTACTCTTGTTTTGTGAAATTGCACGATGTAGATGCGGATAACTACCGCTGGTCGTCTATACGCGGGACGCGCGGGGGTCATGTTATGCGGCATAAGCGGCTATCTGCCATATAGCTTTTTCTACGTTGCGATTGTGATTTAGATGTCTCAATTTACTTTTGCAAATTAGTATTGTTTATTATGTTTATGAGTACCTATTTATGTTAATTCTTATTGTTAGCTATATTAATTGACTTCTAATTTGTTACTGTTATTTTTTACTGTTTTTTCATGTTCAGAAAGTCCAAACCGACTTTTTAAAGAAGTTGAAAGTTTCCAGAACATAAGTGATAGATTTATCGAGCAAAATACTGTGTTGCCCGATGAAATTATTGAACATCTTATAGAAAACCTTGATGTGTCACCGATGAAGACAAATGAATATAAGTTAACTTTGTAAGATAAGTCCCCATGATCTGAATACTCTAGGCCAGTCACACCAGTTCACTCTCAGTCTGAAATATAAAATGATTTTGAAAATTTGTCGATCTCAGCAAATTAACAAATACGCCAACACCCTTAGAATACAGTTCATCACTTCAAGTCCGCCGCGTCCATTATCAGTATTAGATCAAAATATTATTATATATTCTTTTTTATTAAACAGATACTTTGATCTCATATAATCTATGACCTGCTTGAGTTTATTAACTCAAGCAGGCCATCGAGTATATTGTCCCTCTCAAACTTTAAATCTTCTATAGACAACACCATTGATGCTTCTTCGGCAGTGGAGGCATCAAGTGAATGTTCTACGCCTTCCTCTTTAAACGGTAGAAAAAGACGTCAGTTAAATATTGATCTAAAGAAAAGGCGATTGAGAAATAAAGACACGTGTATTGATACGAGACGTAAATTACGACAAAATTTAGGTAAACAATTACATCAGTCCAGAAATGGTAAATTGCAACCTGCGTAACATCATATCCCGGCATTTGCAAGTTCTCGCGAAGTTTTTCTATTAACTTATCTTTGACCGGTTTTGGGATCTCTGTGATCACGAGAAGCAATTGAGAAATCGTTGAAATAAAATTTCATTTTGTGTTCTGAAGAATCGTATGCACCCCTCCGATGGTGTAAAACGTCCGGCGATGCTTATGATGTTATAATGAACCCATCATGCTTACAAGTGCCAAGTACAAAGACTTAATAAGCCTCTGCCTAAATTATAATAATTTACAACATAGTTCCTGTACTGATAATGATACTGAATAATTTTTAAATTAGTTTAAAATAATTAAAGTATTGACACAGAATTTCATTTTTGTTGTCAGAAAATACGATTTTTACGAAAGTAAATGAATGATTCGTAAGTATATCCATACTAATATTATAAATGGGAAAGTATGTTTATTTATTTATTTGTTTGTTTGTCCTTCCTTCACGCTCTAACGAAGAAACAAATCGTATTGTTTTTTGGCATAAACTTAATTGAAAGGATGAAAAGTAACATAGGCTACTTTTGGTCTTGGAAAAACATCATGTTTCTAAGGGAGCTTACGGGAATATTTGCAATTTACGCGATTTTCAAATTCCAGCTAGTATTTCATATTTTAACTTCCTTCTAAATCGTGTACCTTGCACCGAATCGACAACGTAGAAAAAGATATCTACGCAATTATGTTCTGAGCTTGGCGTGTTTAAGATGTAAAACGTTTAACTACATATTTTAATAATATAACTTACTTGTAATAATAATATAAAGTGTTACACTTTACGTAGTTACTGATAATCGTACTAGTAATCGGTAAAAATACTTTAATAAATATAATTTTTAATTCCCACGTAGAAACGACCAAGTGGTAGTTAACTCAGTTGTCATATTTTCAAGCGCAATGTAGATGCAGACAACTACAATATCTCGTAAATTAAACATAATTAGAAGAAATTAAATATACATGTGGAGTCATAAATAAATAATGAAACAATGATGAAAATTTCAATAAATTTGATCGGAAATTGACAAAATGGGAGCATTTTTTCCTATTATGCGCTCTCCTGAAAAGTTGCTGTTTTGTAGATGACTCTTTTTACTTTGCACCCGTCGCATTGATCTTTATTGCCAGAAGGTGATAATATTATTTATACTTTTTAGATTGCTATAGAATTTTTTATGCTGTATAATTTTTTTAAAGTGAGAACTATAGATATTCTATTTACCACCTAAATCCTAGACCGTTCTAAATGTTTGAAACATGGTTGCTCCCAGGAATTAGATGTTATCTGATGCCAAAAGCCGAGTTGTAATCGTTATCCGCTTCAGCTTGGACCTCCATTCGCAATCCTCAATGAATCACTGTGGTCACAGTCGTCGCGTCTGACAACAGTTTCACCGCACCAGCCGCGCGCGGCGACCGTATCGACGTTCCAATTTCAAACCGTTTTTATTTTTATTTTCAGCGAGTGTTCGATGTGTTTTGTTTGATAATTGCGTGAAAAAACGTTGTGAAAAAATTGTTTTTGTGTAGTGCTGTGTTTTTGCGTGACCGTAAGTTATTTTTTTTATGACTATTGATTTGACTTTTTTTGGAAAATTGCGGTGGTCAAACTTGTTCCTTTTTTGGCACTCAGCACTCAGCAGGCGCGGCAAAAAGTTAATTTTATGAAATAACGTCGAAAGCAATAATTTTCAAAATCTATGAGTATCGAACTAAGTAAACCTAATGAAAGTAACATGGTATAAATGTAAATTCACGGGGGTATATATAGCTTTGATAAGGAGGGGGGTCCCTAACGTAAAAAAGCGGCCAAGTGCGAGTTGGAATCGCCCATGAAGGGTTCCGCAGCAGCATAAGTATTTAGGAAATTAAAAATATTTTCTTTATACATGTACTGCACTGATTTTAATCGGCGATTTACATAATTATTGTCGAAATTGGACAAGATGGACAGTAATGGCGGGGATCCGGACCCCCAGGACACTCCCCTTATATATGCCCATGAATGTAATTACTAATAGCAATCTTAAATATGTCATAAGAAAGTAGCTATGAATGAAAAGTTTGAAAAAGGAAAATTATTATAAAACGTTTCTTTACATACGAAAACTGCAGTAAAATTACATAAGTATTAAAAAATATATATCGTAGACACATGCGATCAATTAAAAATACATTAAACATTGATACTTACTGTACTTATTTAATACATATAACGCAAATATCATTGGCATTTAAATATTACAATTTACAATGTTATCCAACACAATATTGTTCTACTTATTCTACCGCACTGTTTAATACCTACATATCTATAACCCATAATTGCGATATTATATTATTATTTTGTATTTATAATCAACGCATACACATGAATTAAAGGTAAGTATCAATAAATTAATTAGCGTTACTAAAGCAATTACTAATTTAGTACTTACTTAATTAGCAATTATAATTATAATTAAACCAGTAAATAATGTAAGTATTTTTATATTAAATTACAATTGAAACTTCATCTATAACTTGAGACTTCAAACAAACTCACAGGTCACAAGTCATCTCGATGCCTTGTGAGTTGTGGGTTGTGGGTACTCCACGAGGCATAGAGTATTCTTTGTTTTCTTGTACTCGTATTTCTAACATGGGAGAACGATGCTTCAACACGTACGGACCGTGAAGTGACAGCTTGATGGAATGAAATAAAATGAACATTATTTATTTATGAATAAAATTTACTTCCGAATAAAATTCGAGTCAAATGTTTTTATAAGGTCTCCTAGACGTTCCTAAGTCTCCTAGGTAGATTGACGTACCACCGGTTTGGGAACTAATCTTATAGAGGAAACTGCGTAAGTCACTCGCATAATGCTGATAATGATGATAATGGCAGATGAATGATGATGGATATTGTGATGATGTGTGGCGAATCTGAGGCGAAGTTAATTGCCGTCAAAGTCATACAGAAGTCATATTCTGATTAATTTGCCAGTTTCAGCTCGCGTTCCTCACTGATTCGCCACACTATCATTAAATTCTGCCATGACCATTGACCATCTTCTAAAATGTAATCTAAATTTAAAAATATTGAGCTCCTTGACCGGCTGTACCGATTTTGATATTTTTTCTAATATAGGTAATTCGTGTAGCAAAAGGCAAATGGAAAAGCACAAAAAGACCAGAAGAAGCCAATCACCACTGCCACAATTAATGTGCTGAAAAGTACCAACACAATATCTAATTAGTAATTATTATCAAATAGTGAAGGTATACAATATTTGTTATTTTATGTACGGTATTATAATATAAAAAAACCCATAATTGCGATATATTATGCTAGTTAACCTTGAGGAAACCCATAATGTTAAAATACACTGTGAAACCTGACCAATTAATCTAACCATCGTTTTTCTTCGTAATAGAACCAGAATGGTCGCTTTTTCTTAGATCCTGTTGATCAAATATTGGACCATAATATTATGTACGCAGATCATATTGTGCGTGCGTGTAACCAATAGCCACCGTGTGCGGTGTGCCAACTGCCAAGTACACTAGGTCAATTTTGCTAAGTAGCTTCTAGCTACAATATATTATGGTATTCGCTTGACATGTCAAACCAACTTCAAATGCGTTCTAACTTCTAATTGGTCACAAACTCACAACTCCAAAAATCTGTCGTTTGACATGAGACTACTATATTGTATTCCTTTTTTACCAACTTCCCAAAAAGAGTAGGTTATAATAATATGTTCGTCTGTATATATTTTTTTTGTATGTTCAACGATCACTTCGCCGTTTGTGGACCGATTTTCAAATTTTTTTCGCTATTGTATAGGGTGTAATCCGAATTTGGTACCATGTTTATAAAAGTGGTAATTTGATGATGGGATCCATAAGTAATCGAGGGAATTCTTCACTATTTAAAGTAAACACCACAATTTATCTGGATGACATTGTGATTTCGATTCAGCTGAAGTATTTCAATTTAAATGGAAACATATTATTATGGTGCTTTTGGATATAAGTATATATGAAGTATTCTAAGTAAATCTCACCAAAATGTTAGATATTGCACCAAGATATACCATGGTTCGAAGGCGGTGAATATATCTCCGGCCTCCTCATAGATACATGTTTTGGGGGTTTCGACATTGTTTCAAGAATTTAAGACATAAATATGCTTATTGTACATAAGATTAATCATCATCATCGTCACTACCCTTATACTTTTCAAAATCAATTTACGACTCTATCAGAACTGAGATCCTTGACAGGAAACTTAGCCGGTACCGACTTCAAAAGAATGAAAATTGGCTGCAGAAGTAGTTGAGGTTTAGTCGAATTTTGAAAAAGGCACTAATGAAGAATAATAATTATTTCATACTTTTTAGATCATTTGAAAAATATCGTTTTTACCTTAGAAGTCGGTTTAAATTTTTTGTTAAAAAATAATAATTTTCATAGGATCCAGTCTATATTGAAACTGTGTTTATGACGGATTGCATTCATCGGGAACCGAATCGTGTGACAAACCTGTCTTCTGTGATTTACCGCCCAAGGCCGCTGGCTACAATAGAACAATGACATAACACTTTACTTACCCGGTACCGAGAACTGGCGGTAACAAAAACATAATATAATTACCGACGATTCATTATTAAATTACTTTGTTAGGATTGTAGGAATCATAAAGCACTTGAAGGCAACGTGACTCTGTTACTATTACTAGATGGTAAGAGTTAAGACGTTTGGATATAATGAGGGATGACCATGATTATGGAGCTGTTTATGGCATGCACTATCGACGTCAATGATGAACAATCATAGATGAATATGCCCCTTTATGACGGACCAAATGGGCAAGGAAAAACCCAGAATAGTCCATGCCCACTCTCGGATTATAAAGGACTATGTTTCGCTGAATTTGCGGGTAGGCCTTTGAAGACAATATAACTAGAGTCTAGATCAGCCAGCGCCGTATTGGTTTATCATGGGAAATCGTCAAAAGGCATATCAAAGAATAGGATACTATTAATCGGTACCTTGCCATCATGGTGATCTAAAATCGTGACGTGACGCGAATTGTGACTTACGGATACGTTTGACGTCACTGTAACTAGGGCACGACTAGCGACTAGAATAAACCACTATAACAATAATTACTAAGAACACTTAAAATTGTTAAGAAAAACTTACATAATGAAATCGGTGTCTTTTGAGAGATTGAAGAAGTTAAGTACTTATTTTGGCCATAAAACATTTAATAGAAACCATTTTGAGCGACAGGGCAGTACCGCCTAACATAATTGAGAACATGGCTAAAGATAGTACCTACAAAGTCATCTAAACTGATGCACAAAGAGAAAGTTCAGATCTGAATGAAAGTTTAGTTCAACGTCGCCTGATATAGTTTCCATGATGTTCACTTACCGAGAACGGCTGAAACAGAGTCATATCGATTATGTATTACAAAACTGTGCAGAGATAATGGAACCCAGTCATGGTGTCGACAGCTGGGCACAAAAAATTAATGGTCTTTTCATTGGGATTTAATGAATGGGACACTGCACTTTCGATGTCTTAAACTTTACAGTTTGGGCTCTACTTCTGTGCGGCCGTCCGAACGCGCGATTTGGCGGCTATACCGTGAGCAAGCAATTGTATATTATATAGTATATAATATTATCAAGTATGTGACAGCGCTACCGCCGCTATTTAAATAAATGGTTAAAAATACATACTTACATAGTATTGACCGTGATCTCGCGGTGAAGCTAGCCATAGATATTATGTAACTTAACTGTCGAAATAATCTAATCACTAGTGCACTAAACAACTACATAGTAAGTTTTCAATTACCACCTACTACAACCATACATCTTGAGCATCTACTGAACAGATACATACCGTACTGTAAAAGATGTGCACAGGTAGGTATGCTTGTAGCAGTGCAATAAAATAAAGCTTACTAAATAGCTGTATCTCTGCACGTTACTCTGCGGCTAAAGGTCGAGCGGCAAAAAGTACTCTCACGAACCACTGGACCATGCCAAATGAATTCGGGGCCGGTCTTATCCTGGTTTTGTTTTTATTGACCTTATAATAATAAGCTGCAGTTTCTTATTACAGATTTATATAGAATTGCATTTCTACAGAATTGCATATAAGTAAGTTGTGATGGTCATGGTATTTTTAACCGACTTCCAAAAAGCAGGAGGTTATAATTTATGTTCGTCTTTCGTAATATTGTTTTGATACTGTAATCCATTGTTAACCACTAGGTAAATATTGAAGATCATAGATCTTCAATATGTGTGTATTTACGGTACTACCGTTTTAATAAAGGGCTGACCAATACTCCAAAAACTTACATAAAAATGTATTTGCGGAAACTTGAAGGCCGAAGGATGCAAGCCGGAAAAACATCTTTAGAAGTATTACGTTGGAAAGTCTATCTACCGTAATCAATGCACAACATTACCTACTAAAAGTTAACCAAGGTTTTAACCTTATGACTCTGCTTATTCGGAGCGACGCTTATATACCTCAAATTGGCGATATTTTGTCGATTTTTGTATCATCTTTTAGAACTTGGAAAATGAATCATCGCCAGTAATTCACGTTGATTCATATTTGAGATAATATAATGTAGATAAATTATTATGATATAGTTTTGAACATAGTTAAGTGATATCACACGAGTTGAGACAGTATAGACATTCGGAATTATATTACCTGCGACATAGCCTTAACGTCCACAACATAACGCTCATAATCTGGTAAAAAAAACCATCTCAAGACGTCCGTGGCCTAGTGTTTGGAATATACTGCAGAGTCCTGACACCAAAAACGCAGAGATAGAGATAATATTATCTCTCTCCATGCAGGTTACTTTTCTTTTATTTTTGTTACATAGCTGTAAGTGCATAACATTGCAATTTTCCATTTTTTTAATAAAAGATGGCCCGTGCGAGTTTCTTACGCCGGTTCTTTTCGGCGGGGTAGTTCCCGAACTGGTTGTAGGCAACGTAGTTTCTACGTTCGACTTTCAAAAAGTGTATCATGATAATTACCCATTTTTAATAAAAATATATTTTATTTGATTTATTTATTTAAAATGAGCGTATTTCAATAGTAAAATGCTTCTGACAGGCAAACAGTTTTATAACTTGTTATTGGTTCTGGCCTTCCAACTTACAAAAACCAGACCTGTTTTCCCCCACGGTTGGCCAGAAGTGTCAAGTATTGTACTAAGACCATCTGCTGATTGCCATTATCTGCTAAAAGAAGAATAATCTGGATGTGTCTAACATCTAGGCTATGACACCCCCCACGACCGGCCATCTTACAAAAGACTAAGCTGATGGACTACCAGCTAAGTGCTATCATTGAGGACGGAGCATCAAAATTTTGGAGTCGTGATGACTGATGACGATCAGTAGAGGCTTTAGGGGAGAAACGGTTGGGCGACCATCTAGACCGCCCTGGATAAGAAGGGCGCTGAAGGCACACCAAAATAGAGAGCGGCCCTCTCGCTCAGGGTGCTGGTAGTGCTAAAGCCGGCACTGAATTGACGATTATTTCTTATCTGACCTTAACTAACCGATCACTTCTTTGAAATTTTCTAAATATTTTATCTTATTCGTACTACTTAAAAATGTAGGTCATTTTCCAACTCTTTAGCCTCTCAATGTGACCTACAACTAACGAGAATCAAAGCCGAATTCGAACAAAGAGCATACAATGGTGGTGACTGGCCGTCTGCCTTGTCTTGTACTTCCGATACCTCCTACTGACTAAACAACAAAGGTGGTACGTCCGCCTCGTTAAAGTAGATCATTCACTCCTAAAGAACCCATTCAAAATGTTTAATCATTAATGAGTAATGATTATTTAATATTTATCGTTAATCATTATTTATTGCGTCGGCCTGGGCTTCCAAAATCTCATCATCTATAATATTATTTTAATAATGTATACTGTGAATACTGTGAAGTTATTAATAATAATCAATCCTACTAATATTATCAAGGCGAAAGTTTGTTTGGATGTATAGATGTATGAATGTATGGATGTTTGTTACTCTTTCACGCAAAAACTACTAAACGGATTTTGATGAAACTTTACAATAATATAGCTTATACATCAGAATAACGCATAGGCTACAATTTTAACCGACATTCAAAATGGGAGAGGTGTTATGTTCGATTTTTTATGTTCAACGATTACTCTGCCGTTTATTAACTGATTTTCAAAATTTTTCTTTTGGTATATAGTGTATCATCCCAATTTGGTATTACATTCACAAAAGTGGTGATCTGATGAAGGATCCATAAGTAATCGAGGGAACTCCTCAAAATTTATAGGGAAACGTGTGGTGACTTCGGTTTCGTGAGAAGTATTCTAAGCATATGCTACCAACAAGTAAGATTTTGCACCGAGGTATACCTGGTATACCGTGGTCCGAAAGGTGCTGAGAGAACTAGTGAAGAACATACAGCTATTTGGCACCCACGTCACCGTGTATACCACGGACCGGAATGGATATTGTTAAAATATCCATTCCGGTCCTATTTCAGTCCTGAAGCTGCTGCTTACGTTTACAGAATATGTACCCGAAATTACCAATGAGTAAGGTATCCATTACACGGTAGGTTTCTCTGTCAATTTTACCACAGTCATGGCTGTAACTGATAGATAACCTACCATGTGGATGCCTTACGATAGGCATTTTGAGATTTCGAAACTTCTCGAATTTCGCAAGGTCCGGTAGATAGACGCAAACAAAACTATAAATTGGAATTTATTTCATAATTTTTTTCAAAGAATTCTAGTTTTGAGTAAACCCGGACACAACTTCATACATCACCATGTTTACATTTTTTTTAATACAAAATGATATCAACATCGTTTACATTTTGACGGCAATTAGCAGAACCTGTTACAAACTGTTGCAAAATATAACCAGAACGATTAACATATTTTATATTTCCTTTGGTAACTATAGTGACTCTAATACGGTCTATGAATCTTATCTATCTATACGTGAGCTAAAAACTTTGTATCCCTTTTGACGAAGAATGGGGAAACGTAGGTGAATGAAATTTTGCACAGTTATAGTTTATATAGTGAAGGAGTGCATCGAGCTAATATTATTTTGAAATTATGCTTTTATCATACATTTTTTTTAACAAATAAAACATTACACACACTACAACACGCACACTCAAGAAGATGACAGATTTTTGAGTGACAAACCTATATATACGAATTATACTCTTATATTTATGGTTGAAGTCTGTTGACAACAAATTGACAAATTGAAAATGGATTATAGTTTTTTTTATTGAATCTTAGATACTATTAGACAATGCTTACACTGCCGGCCAGTCTGAGATCAGCTGAGTCCCAGAGACGAGAGTTGAAAAAAAAGATGAAAAGTCAATAGGTATTTTTCCTAATGTCGTTGAAACTAAGGTCGAATTTCGACCATTGGGCGATCTCTAGTATCTTTAAACGAGCAATTCTTTATATTTATTATATAACAATTCTTTATATATATTATATAACTAGCTGTTGCCCGCAGCTTCGTCCGCGTAAATGTATGTTATTAAAATCGAGATTTACAAAATTGAACAACCATCTACGACTATTTTATTTGGATCTACATTACACACGAAATTTTTACCACGAAAATAAATTATAATAATAAAAATTGTAACTGTACTAAGTATAGCTAAATTAATATTGGATATTGTTGTGTTAGACTGTTGCCAATAATAATTATGACAAAAACGCTTGAAGGCACGGATTAAGTTCCTGCTGTCCACGATCACCGTAGTATGCGACATCAGATTTACACTGTAGGTTGTCTAGCATTGTAGTTCTTTCGTCTTGGCAGAAAAAACTCTCCCAGAGAACATTATTCAAACATACTGCCTTCGGTCGTACATATTCTACCATTTCTACCAATGTGCTCGACCGATGCTAGTAACTTCCGTAAAGTTTGACTTTAAAATTTCCATGGCTGGTAACGAATTGAGATACGCAGTGGTCAATATCCATCCAGGGTTTGGATAAGCGTTTACGAATATTAGGAAAAGTTTTAAAGATCGATCTTTGCTAGAATTGGTAATTACTTTGGTTGTCGTTGTAAATTTCGAGGAGTTTCTTCAATTCCATTACTTATCAAGTCACCCACATTACAACAGGAAGGCAGTTGAAATTTTCACAGAATCCTTAAATATATGTGTAATTTAATAATTAATAATAAAATTGAAATATAACTAAAATTTAATGGGGGCTCCCATACAAAAACACAACTTTTGGCCTATTTTTTTCTCTATAACGGTACGGAACCCTTCGTGCGTGAGTCCGACTCGCACTTGGCCGATTTTATTGTAAACATGGTATCAAATTCGGGCAATCTATACAACAAAAAAAGAATTTTGAAAATCTGACCACAAACAGCAAAGTAAACATTAACTCCTCCTTTTTTGAAAGTCGGTTAAAAAAAGTATCTAAGATGTTGACCAGGGATGTAAGGTATCATCATGCCAAATTTTATTGAAATCGGTCCAGCGGATTCAGAGGTTAGCCTGTACAAACAGACAAACAGACAGAGAAACAAAAATTTCAAAAACAGTTAAAATGTATTCTACTACTCTTCTAATATGCCCCTGAATCGTTTTTTCAAGTTTATTTTCAATGTACAAAAATTTTACCTCTACGATTTTATTATAAGTAAGTATATAGATAGATATAGATATAGATTGGAATCTCGGAATCGGCTCCAACAATTTTCATGAAATTTAGTATATAGAGGGTTTCGGGGGCGATAAATGGATCTAGCTAGGAATAATTTTTAGAAAATGTAATTTTATTCGTGCTTTATCGAATACCGAGCAAAGCTCGGTCAAACAGCTAGTTATATTTAAATAACAAAATAATTGATGTGAATGCTAAATGTATTACATCTTCTATTTCAGGTTGCATTTAATTGGCAATTATTACGTAAATTATGGCTACATTAACTATTAATATAATATTTTTATTTTTTAAGTTTAAATCTTTTCATACTACGTAAAAGATGAATGTCTACAAAGTTTGTTTTCCCTGTCTGTTCAAGATATGAAGTGCCAACGTTTGTTTGTTTGTGTTTTATGGAACAATAAATTAATTAATTATGATAAAGTGAGATTATTTTGTCAACACATTAGAGTAATCTGTTCTACTAGGCTCAGCTAAGGTACTTAACCGATTAGGACTATATAGTATACAGGCTCCTTATACTGTGATACAGGCACGTGTCAGTCATTAAGGCCTGATTACACCTACCGAGTCGCATAAGGGCCGCGCCACACCGGAATGGCAGCGGCGAGGCGAGCACTTTCAGTGTCATATGATTTTAAACTTTATCTTCATTTACTATATATTACAATAATGAAGATATAGTTTAAAATCATATGAAGCTGAAAGTGCTCGCCTCGCCGCTGCGATTCCGGTGTAGCGCGGCCCTAACAGAGCCCTCGACCGAGTACCCGGTGTATTATAGATGTGCTCAGCCGAGGGTACTGTCTCACAACTCAGAACTCTCCTAGCGAGTAGAGTCCTTATACATAAGGGCCTAATTACAGATACCAAGGTGTAATTAGGCCCTTAGGTGTAACGACTGACAAGTGTTAAAAAGCTTTTAGTGTAAAATGGTAACGAACTCCGATAAATAACTTTGCCAGCAACATGTTCAAATCTACTTTTAAAAAAATACGCTGCTTATATTATACGCTAAAAGTTATTAAATGTTAGTAGTCTACTGCAAAAAGTTTTAAACACGCTGCGTCTGGTAGTCTAGCCAGGGCTAATTAATATACTTTAATTTTATGTTTTAAATGCTATTTTTAAATGAACATTACGCTATTTTTAAATGAACAATGTAGTAAACCTACTGAAATTTATAATTCTTTAAATATACAGTAGATGTTACGCTGTAATAATTACGTTTTGTTCTAGTAAGTACTATGCGTATATCTTGTGTTTTGATACGCTTGACTGAGTTAGTTAATATCATTTTCGCTTGAATAACCGAATTGTTTATGCAAATTTTAAGCCGCAGTAAATTTAAGTGCGTTTAACTTACTCCTCCAAAGAGTTCTGAAATCTCAGAAGAGGGCTCAGGCCTACCACCGACCGGCGACCACCTACTTACCAACCTCAAGAAAACGGACGTGACTATGTTATTAATAATTATTTTTATGGAAAGTTACAAATTATGAATAAAAAGTTCTGTTTTTCAGGATAAGCGCCATCTGTCGGGAAGGAGTTGGCCGCCGAGATGTGAAGATGAAAATGTTGCTGAACGTGTGTAAATCATGCCAATAGTAAGTATCAAGATCCTCGTTACCTTGTCTATGATGGAATACAATGAATGCCACACTAATAGGTATATACGTTCATAATAATTTGTTTCATCATAGGCTTAGTTGAAGCTAAGTCAATTGCCACAAGTCCCACAACACATAAAGTAACTACTCTACGAGTACTATCTAATAATAATATCTATGGACGCTTCACACCACGTCAGTCTGGCCCCGTGGCCCGTGCTAAGTACCCGGAGGACCTGTGTTACGGGTACCAGACAACGGAAATATATTTAATACTTTTATACTATACTTATATTTAAGATTTTTATTATATGATACACATATTATATTTTAATACACATAACCATACCAACAGCCCACCAACTGAGCCACAGGGGTCGACAAACAAACTATGTTGAGTACACGTAAGAAACGACTTTTTAAAATATGAATTTCGGGAAACGTCGACGTTTCTATTATATATCATTTCATAGTACGTATCATTTCTATTGAAAAACACTGATCGTGAAAATCATAAGCAAATCGATTTTACAACAGCTAAATGGCTCGGTTCATATTAAAATAATAATAACATTATATTATGCCGATCACTTTCAAAGCCCCGTTAAACAAAAAACTTTATCTACTTAATTAGTTAAGTCATGATGCTGTAAAAAATCTTCGATCAATCATAATTACAAGCCAGGTGAGCAAACTCTGTTCTAGTTTTAGATAAAAGTAAAATGCTGCAAAATTATTGTTTAATATTTTGTACTTTAAATATAAACCTGCATTATTAGTAGACAATATTGTAATAAACTCAAAAAATTCTCGTGTCACAGTGTTCTCTCAGTGATGACCTAATTTGAAAAATTCTCGTGTCGCAGTGTTCTCTCAGTGATGACCTAATTTGAAAAATTCTCGTGTCACAGTGTTCTCTCAGTGATGACCTAATTTAAAAAATTCTCGTGTCGCAGTGTTCTCTCCTCGAAAACGGCTTCACCAATATTAAAATAAAATGTTGTATGTACTTACATTCGTTGGGACTGAGAAAAGGTTTTTCTCTACTTTTTATATTGACAGTAGAAATAATTTATATGGCAAAACAACGCTTGCCGGGTCAGCTAGTATTATATAACGATCATTCCTTATTTCTTTAAGTCACGGTATCACGTGTGAACGGCTGGACTACATTTGAAATTAAATTTACTGCTCTTTCAGCGCTGCTACTTTCACTCTCTACTTGAACTGTGTATAATACTTTTGTTACATCATGTGTAACGGGGAAGAACATAGGCTACTTTTTACCGCAAAAATGCCTTGTTAATGCAATGTTTCCTTTCACGCTCACAAAATCGCAAGAACAGCTAGATTTAAACATTTTAAACAAGAACAAGATGTTGCTTAACTGACATTGTAGTTCCTGACATTGTAGTTCGTTGGTCCTGGGTGAGGCTTAGCGCGTTATCAGGACCAAATATTTCACGAGTCAATCATGAATCATGATACTGTCGAGATAAACTTACGGAAAACCTCGCACGTCACCACACAGCATCACCACCATCAGTAGTACGCACTTACGCAGCCAATAAATATAGGTAGAAATTAAATTTCGTTTTCACATAGATCGAAAACTATTTTAGAATGGTCATAATCATAGGGCTATCAAAGCCCTAGATGATAATGATTAACTAATGATCGAAAAAAATACGGCCAAAAATAGTGGAGAAAAAAAAATATAGAATAAAATTTTACCGGGCTATGGGTCTCGTAGAGGCCTGCTACGGCGTAGAGGGCAGAAATTTTAAGGTGCAGGATTTTTTCTACATTTTCCGCGACTTTGTAAAATGTAGAACTTAGATGTTCTTTTTAGTGTGTAAGCTTTTTGCTTATTCCTTTACCGTACTCCGTTATACCTCTGTCAATTGTTTCGTTGAACAGAATAAAGATTCCGTCATATACGAGCATAATAAGGAGTTGATGTTATGTTCCAGCTGCCTGGAGTCGCTGTACTGGAACTGCTGCGAAGAGAGGTTCTGCTTCGACAAGAAGATCGCCCTCTATAAGTGAGTATTATTATTACTATACTTAGGTTGTCTCGGAGTAACTGCTATTAGCAATAAGACCGTCTATGTCATATACTTACATAGTTTTTCATATACTGTTTTTTATTAATTTTAGTTTGAAGTTGTACAAATAAAGAATTTTCTACTATAATCGTACTTATATTATCACTATTTAGTCATCTTTGTTTTAAACAAACAAGTTTTACTTAATTTATTTATATTGACAAGCATTAACAAAGTTTTAAAGTAATTAAATAAATTATGTCCTATTTATTATGTGCTATAGTACTCATAAATTTATAAGAAAAACCTTTTACTTATATTGTAATTCACGCTCAAACATAGTAAAATAAGATGTAAACATAATACTTAAATATTTAAAAAGTTGACAGGCAGGAAACAATTATTATTATAATGATATAATATGATAAATTACTATTAAGGTTTTCCTTAACCATATAATATCATTTTATATGAAAGTTGGAAGTACCACATAAGTTGATTCATAAGAAGATGACCGAGCTACAGTAATTGGTCTGATTATGTCAAATCAATGTTAGTTTGACTGCCGATCTGAGTTGACATAACGCGACCAAATTACGTAGATCACCATCTGCCGATATGAATAAATCTCCTTATAGTTTATTCATATACCTAAATAAAACAATAATCCTATGGTTTCTTTATATTATCTATATTATCTATTTTTATTGGCTATCTTAGCAGTTAGCAGTTGATAAAACCCCACGATTTTCCCATCTTTTTTCCTATAGCTCATGTCTACCACTTATGATTAATCTAATCTGTAAAGTGTGAATATAATATTGCGCAGATAAGGCTATCTCGCGGTTTGCGCGGCCTTCGCTGGTGATATTGTATCTTATAACCAAAGATATACATAGCAAGATAGGAAGATATTGGCATTGTCTGAGTATACTTGGTTTCCGCTATGGAGAATGAGCAGAAACTGTTACTGTTGCAACACTTGTGAAATGTGCAGTAAAATAAGGTGTAAGTTTCAGATTAGCGACAGGAATTCCCTGCAGCACCATTGCTGCGACATGCGAAGGTATATTTGTTTAGTCTATGTATTTATTATATATTATGTCTATAAATTATGCACATCGAAAAATAACTCATTCTTAGTCCCGGAATTAAAAAACTTTGGTTAGCGGATAAGAAATAGTACGAAACAGTAAGAACTCTACCTACTTTAACCTAGTTTTACTTTTCTTCTAATTCTACGCGACAAATGAGTTAGGTACCTTTTTAAAATCTTAATACTTGTTGAGTAATATTATTCATTTTATTTAAAACGTATCTATCGATCTTTATATCTCTGCTTGCTTACAGTAAGTACTCTATTATTTTCATTACCATATTATGTAACAATATATATAACTAGCTATTTGACCGAGCGAGCAAAAACACGAATAAAATGACATTTTCTAAAAATGATTCCTAGTTAAATCGATTTGTCGCCCCCGAAACCCCCTATATACTAAATTAAAGATATAAGATATGTCCAGTCCAGTATTACATGTAGTAAATACAAAGCTTGTTGACGTATTTTATCTTATAGCTATTTTATTTCATCTTTAGGGTTAAGTGTCGATAGACCTGCTAGCTAGTACCTGGCGCCTCTCAGAGCACCTTATGCTACACTTTATACATCCGAGTCTGGTAGTACTTAGTAGCATCATACAAAAAGGTTAAATTTTGAAACTCTTCAATACAAGATGTAATTTAGCTATGGATTTTCTAAGCAACTTGACATACATTTTCTTATATTAAAAATTTAAATCTTAAAGGCTGAGAAATCTTTTGTATTTAAGATTTTAATAATACATGTACCAACGACCCGCCCCAACTTCACATCGGGTATAAAATAAGGCCACTGAAAAAATGATTAAAATCGATCCAGCAGTTTTGATTTGTATTCATTATTAATACTAGTCCGTGGCCCGCATTGGTCGGTACCGCCGCAAAAGTTACTTCCCGCAATTTTTATTAAATCTGTAATATCTTCGAAAATATTCATTTAAAACATATGCTGTAAAGGGTCATATAGACCTGGGTGAATTTCAACAAATGACCTTTTTTTATCATATCGGTGAACTTTTTTATTTATCCATATTTTATATACTTTTCAGGTTTTATATATTCTTTAAGACACAAAATGTTCTTAAATTTAATATCATTAACGTATCTTTTAAGACTAAGTAGAAAATTCAGTTTGAATTCTGGTTTCCACCGATATGATAAACAGTCACCGATTTTTATTTCTGTGCACCGATACGATAAGTTAACCACCGAAATGACATGCTAATCCAGCGATATGATAATATTATCTTCATAATATTATATTTATGTTTTTTTTTATGAAATAAGGGGGCAAACTAGCAAACGGGTCACCTGATGGAAAGCAACTTCCATCGCCCATGGATACTCGCAGCATCAGGAGAGCTGCAGGTGCGTTGCCGGCCTTTTAAGAGGGAATATGGTAATAGGGGAGGGTAGGGAAGGGAAGGGAAAAGAGGAGGGTAGGGAAGGGAATAGGGTAGGGGATTGGGCCTCCGGTAAACTCACTCACTCGGCGAAACACAGCGCAAGCGCTGTTTCACGCCGGTTTTCTGTAAGAACGTGGTATTTTTCCGGTCGAGCCGGCCCATTCGTGCCGAAGCATGGATCTCCCACGTAGATTTGATCAAGAACAGAGTTCTTAAAATAACATTAAAATATTTTAAAAATGTTTTACAATAATATTTGATGTAGGTACTTAGAATAAAAAAATCATCATCGTCTTTATTAAAATGAACTAGATGTGAAAAGAAAAATGAAGTAAAAACTTTGAATTGCCCAATACATCCTCAGATCCATTCATTTTTACTATCTTGCGCATTTGTAATTTATTTGTAATACTTAAGGAAATGCCACTAGATCAACCAATATGATAAAACAATTCACCGATATGATAAAATTATCAACCGATATAATGATAAAGCAATCCACCGATGTGACAAAACTGTGCGTTGGTCATGATTCGAAACACCGATATTAGATTTAGGACACCGATTCGTTTTTTCTTATAATTTCGGTGTAAATTATCATATCGGTGGTTAAAATGACCACCGATTACACTGTTATGAGAGTAGCGACGTGAGAAAAAACGCACTTTTTAGGAAATTATCAAAAATGCATTTATTATAAGATAAATTTGGTTACAGATAATGAAGCTCAATCACTTACTACATTCATTAGAGCCAAACAACAATTTTAAAACTATTCATTACATTAAAAAAAATTCAATCACCGATATTATAAAATAATTGTCGGAGGGCATATTTAATGGCATACTTATATGTCGTTGGCGGGAATATGCAGCGCTTGACACAAATCCGTCTTGACTGCGTGGAAGCACACACTAAGGAGTAAATTAAAACTGGGGTGGGGAGACTGTCCGACTCGTCAATGAAAAGTAATGCTTGAATTTCTTTTATCCAGCGATATGAGAAAAATTCTCAGGACAAGTACATTTGTGCCTCTAAGTAACTATGATTGTTAATTATATAACAAAATATGGTATATAATAATAGATAAACTAATATTCTATGAAAAAATATAAGTTGTACCCTCAAATTATTCATATTTGCTAGTATGTAAGCGTTTTTGTTTGTAAAAAAGTAGAGGGACAGCACCGATTTGATAAAAATAGATCCTTAAGTTATGTATTTCTACCTTTGTAACAGTCCTAGGCATATTATATATTTTTTGCCACAATTCTATAGCTACCCATTAAATACTAAAACAAATAATTTACAACCATATTTCCTTTTTTTAATAGTAATTTCAACGAAGACAAAAAAAATGCCGTTTGGGAAATTCACCCATCTACATTAAATCAACAATGTATTAAAGTTATTCAATTGGGTGAGGATTAATGCTGTATTTATTAAAATTGCTACGAAAATTAGCCATTATTGGTGGTAAAAGAAAATGACCAAAAAATGTTATGGTGGGATATCCATAAGAGATAGACATTAGACATATACCATCGCGGAGTTTTCTGTAGACCTTTTCAAAGTGTACAATTATACTTGGTAGGTACATTATTTTGATAAATCTCTTAGGGTTCAGCCTGCGTTCGCAATGTAAGCGGAAAAAAATGTAATTATTTACGACATCACATTAGAAACCGCAACAATAACAGTATTTCTATGTTATTATACCTATAACCTTCCTCTTGAATCTCTCTATGTATTAAAGAAAACCGCATCAAAATCCGTTGCGTAGTTTTAAAGATTAAAGGGAACAAAGGGACATGGGACACAACATCTATATTGAGGTGTTGTCAGGGGAAATGGTATAAGCCTTGTACAGACATGTTGACAAGTGTGATTACCGCCTGACTGCTCAGTGCTCAAGCCCACTGTACACAAATCCTGATGTTTTCATTATCACTTATCTACAGATAAAAGTTTTAAATAGATCTGCTACGATAACAATTTATTGTATCTTTTTGTGTGTTACAGTAAATAACATTAAGGATTATCTGTTTAAATATTAATATACCTAAATAGGGATATTAATGTTATTAGGTATTATTTATAGAATGGGGTTACCACATTAAAGGTTTTATGGTTCTATACTTATCAATTATCATATTGAATTGTAATGTAGATTGTAATTTTGTTTTGTATGTGTCATGTCATAGTGTCATTTTACGTACAATATATTTATCATCACCCTCGTATATTGTGTTTCCTGCAGGTATGACAAACCTGACTCAAGGTATTTAGCGCCAACTTATTACTCAGCATAAACGTAGTAACCGCAAAGCAATAAAAATATGTAAGTTTAGTGTTAATATAATATAGATAAACTCAGTTCGTATTTATTAAGAATACTTAATAAATGTCCCTGTAAGTTCGTAGCCCTGTAAGTTCAGATTGTATAAATCATGACGATTATGACGAAATGATCTACGATACGCGAAATACTGACCTTTGCGGGCAGCCAATCTGCTATAAGCGACTATCTTTGTTAATTATAGTTTATGAATATTTAAAATAAGAAAAGCGCTATGAGTATCCAGTACATTGTAGTGATAAGACGTGACAGCGTGGTTACGGTAAGGCAGTCGTGACATACTGTATCAATACCTAAATATAAACATAATAATTTTGCATATAAATACATTCTTATGTAAGTCATACCCAGACGATCAGAGTGTTCAGTATTAAAAGGTTCTGCCATAATTATAACTATGTTAGTATCTTTTCGATTGTAAGTATTCCTTTTTGTGCAGAAATTATTACTAAGTATTGTTTTTCATGCAACATCTGTCACGTTTCTTGAAAATTGTAGGCGAATCCCACTACACCTTAAATTGCACCATCCTCATACCTAATGAAATTTAAGGAAAGAGGGAATACGAACAAAAGCAATAAGTATAAGCTACCTCAATACTCATACCAGGAAAAGAGGATCCTTGGGACCTAGTACTTATATACCTACTGACGGTCAACGGTCACGAAACCGCAGGTTATTGGCAGTCAGAGGCTGCAACTGTGAGTCATACGAGGTTTTTCACATAAGATGATTCCTTCTGAGAGTTGTGTTTAAATGTTTAATCAGAAATTGGCGTATCTACGTCTATTTTAAGAGGATCTGGCCCCAAGATACAGACAGTTTTCAGCAGCAAAAATGTATACCGAACCAGTATAGCATTTATGTATGAAGGTCCTTCGGAACGTAAGCTAATAAGGAAGTTGTTCTTTTTTTAACCCTAGATCCGTTGTTTTCAGGATAGAAGAGAATGGCACACACAACGGGTACACGAACATGGGCGCGAGCGTGGACAGCGTGGTCACGTCGCAGCCCGTCAACAACAACACGCTGCCGCCCACCGCTGTCGTGGGCAGGCAGATCAACGAGCTGCCGCTACACGCCGACAAGCTGTACGAGGTAATGTGGTCTGACGTGGGCGCGAGCGGGGACAGCGTGGTCACGTCGCAGCCCGTCAACAACAACACGCTGCCGCCCACCACCATCGTGGGCAGGCAGATCAACGAGCTGCCGCTGCACGCCGACAAGCTGTACGAGGTAATGTGGTCTGACGTGGGCGCGAGCGGGGACAGCGTGGTCACGTCGCAGCCCGTCAACAACAACACGCTGCCGCCCACCGCCGTCGTGGGCAGGCAGATCAACGAGCTGCCGCTGCACGCCGACAAGCTGTACGAGGTAATGTGGTCTGACGTGGGCGCGAGCGGGGACAGCGTGGTCACGTCGAAGCCCGTCAACAACAACACGCTGCCGCCCACCGCCGTCGTGGGCAGGCAGATCAACGAGCTGACGCTGCACGCCGACAAGCTGTACGAGGTAAAAGGACGCTTTTTACTCATGAGCGTATTTACCTCCGCCTGAGCGCGGCCTACACCAAAATGGATACATAATATTTGTATTCAAGTGTGTATTTTTTGGTACGTCCTAAAACTAGACTGTGAACTAGACTTCTAGACTTTAGTCCCTGGAGCTTTAATGAATTATCGCATTTGATATTGACATTTAGTATCTTTGAATTCATATTATTATTAGTTAAGCGTCGCTCCCTTTGCTAATACAGCTTTAATAATGCGGCGCACTACACCATAGGCTATATTATATTATGATAATTTATTAGAATTAGTTCTTTCTAAGAAAACAAATGTTGAATATGCTATGCTATAAGTCCTGATTTTCCCCGTCACCTAAAAGAATGATATCATTAATTTATATGTCAAAAGTCACGTATTTTCTATTAAAACGTATCATCATTCTTAACTAAGACATTTTCTCTAAAAAGCGTCTGATAACGCCAGAGAGCTAGCCGGAGAATGTACGAGCCGTCTTCCTGATTTCTCAATCAGCACGTATGTACTACGTTGATAGTGAGGTAACCTGTATCTAGGTCGGTGTACAACCGAGAGTTATCTTGGTAGTTTAGATTTAATTTACTTCGTTTTCAATTCTTTGGATTCAAAATGTTAAAAATATAACATCGTTAAAATTAATTTTGTTTCGAGCATTTACTTGGCATTATGATGAAGTGTAAATAAACCTCATAGTCAGGGTTCCCTAGAACATTTTTTGAATGAATGAATGAATGAATGAATGAATGAATGAGTATACTTTATTGCGCACATCACAGTAACAAACACACTCATAAAATAAAAACACAATAAAATGAAGAGAGTGCACAAAGGCGGCCTTATTACAATCTCTTGCAGGCAACCTTTGGAAGAAAGGAACAAATTGCTGGAAAGAGGGTGTTGTGCCAAAAGTATTTAACTACTTATCTATATATATAAAAATGGATTTTCAATTGTGTTAGTAACGCTAAAACTCGAAAACGGCTGAACGGATTGGGCTTATTTTAGTCTTAAAATATTCGTAGAAGTCGAGGGAAGGTTTTAAAGTGACACGAAGTTCACCGGGACAGCTAGTAAGTAATAAAAAAGTACTTTTTCGCACTGCTAATTACTACGTAGCAGTATTATAAGAAACAATAGACGTTGTTTTCGATATGTATTTTATGTACTATGATAACATTTATGACATTAAAAGCGAATTTTACACACAATTTGTATTTTTGGAAGCGGACAAACAATGGTGTGAAATCGCTAAAAATAAATTCTCTTTCTCAGGTGTTCTCAAAATCGTTGATATTCAGAGACGAGCACGAGCTGAAGAAGAGCAGCGTCGACACCCTGGACGACCTGGAGACGAAGTCCCTCCCCGATATATTAGACGAGAAGCCCAACCGGTCCAAGGTGTACTTCGAGGACGAGGTGGACTCGCCCGTCACCGACTTCGAGATCATGTTCAAGGACGAGCTGCTGGCCAACCATGACATGTTTAAGATAGACGAGGAGGAGGAGGACGGCCGCAGCCAGGACACGGAGGAGGAGGGCCTCACCATGAGCGTGGCTGTCAAGAAGCAGGACGTCGTCAAACCCAGCACCGTCACGCTCAAGGGCGAGACCAAGATACAGAAGCAGCACCCGGTGTACGAGTACGACCCAGTGTCCGCTATGGCTTTACCCTCATCCCTCACGCTGCCCAGGGTTGAAAGCGTCAAGGGCATCCTCCGGACGAACAGCGCCAAGAACTTGGAGAGGGTGGACAGCAGCAGCAAGCTGTCGCGACCCATGCTCAACAGAGTGGAGAGCTTAAAGAATATTGATCCTACTAAGATAAACAAGGTGCTAGCGAGAGTGCCGCACAGAAGCGCGTCGTTCCTCAACATACCAGCGCATTTAGTGCCCGAGAAGCCGCCGCTGACGAAGAGCAAATCCACAGTAGGCGTTCCATCGCTGGCCGACAGCGAACTCCGACTGAGCTCGCTTCCGGACACGCCGATCATAAAGAGCAACAACCTGCCCCGATTCTTCGCGGATGGACCGTCAATATCGGAGTACCGGGGGGAGACCACGCTGCAGAGCATCAAGCAGCAGTCGGCGATGATGATGCAGAACGACTTCCGAATGCCGCGGTACTACGGCATCACCGCCAAGAGCATCATGGAGACGCCGGTCCACGAGAGCAAGTCCATGCCCGACCTGCGGAACCCTGCCACGACAGGTCGCGTCAGCAAGCGCCTGGTCAAGATACGCGGGAGGTTGAAGCCGCTCGTCATCCGGAAGAGCTCGGAGGAGAGACTTTAGATATACGTCTCCTTGTTCATATTTCCATAGCGAATAACGAACCAATAACGACTTTTGTGGCTGCTCAGGCCTACTATAGACAAGTGGCAAGCGATTATCGTAAACGCCAACAAAATGTATGCGATTTGACATAAGTCATTGCTTCGCTAGCGAATACTAATGTCAAATCCCATTCATTTTATTGGCGTTTACGATAATCGCTTGCCACTTGTCTCTAGGCCCTGATGCGTTGGAAAGACGCAACGGCATCATCAGAAAAATTATGCGCTGTGTCAATATTGTTAATGTTATGTAATTACTGAGGAGGAAGTATATAGATGAATTGTGAATATAAACGGGAAAAATAACTAGCATGGACGTTCTAGTTAGCATAGCCAGAAATTACCGAGGTGCTGTCTTTCTACGATAGCACTGGTCAGGATCACTTGCGAATGGTTTTCCGTTTTCCTCCATGGTTACTTTAGTTTTAAAACTTAATATTTATTGATCAAATTGATTACTAATTGTTAAAGACAATAACAAGGCTCCCTTATATTTAAAATAGTCATTACTTAATTGAACCTACCTAGGGACCAAAATCGATTATTAGTGTATTTTGACATTTACCAATATAAACCTAGTACTTAACTTAAACTTTACTTAAAATTATTAATTCAGTATTATATTGCTCAAAGCTTGTGATTATGTATAAAAGTAGGTGTAACGTAATGTAAATATATAAAATCTAGTCACCAATTTGAATACGTAGATAAATTATTATTATATTTCAAGATAGGGTAATACGGTTTCTTAATTAATGTTTATTTATATTATTATTTTAAATGACGACGAACAAACTGTTACTTATTTATAAAAATAGATATTTGGCTGTTTTGTTTTGTACTTAACGAACCGTACTTTTAGCTGTTGTTATGTAGTACTTATGACTCGTGTAGATGTAGACTCGTCTAGATCCTTAGTCAATAAATGTGACCAGTGATTGAAAATTATTTGTTTCATTTTTTTTTGATCTGGTTTTGATCTCTACTTCGATTTTATTATTTTAATGATTATAAATGTAGCTTCATAATTAATAGTTCGAACCAGTCCGGGTCCGGAGAAACTATTTTAATGTTTCATAGGACTGGATCGAACTAGAAATGAAGCTGCATTAATGTTACATAAAATAGTAAAATCCGAAAAAAAATTAAAGGATGTCGGACATGTCGACAATGAAAAGCAAATAAAAAAGCGCATAATTTATTACAGAAACGCTATTTCATACATTCGTACCCGACGGCGGGCAGCGCCCGTCGTCACTCGTCACTCACATTGGTCACACGACTCACACGCAGATCACCGTTAAAATTGTCTAGAAAAATGTTAACAACTACCGCGATCGCTCGCATTACACTAAATTATACATCTGCTATCAGCGGGGCTGCTAAAATGCAGTCTAAAGGTTACTTTCCGATCCTCCGCAAGCGACCGCGACCGATAAAAATTTAAATAAAAGCCACTATGATACTTAATAAAGGTTTCATTTTCTACCGACATTGGTCTAGCAACCCAAGACACCGCTACTTTGTAGTCCCGTAGAGCAAAATGAAACCTATGGCATAGGTCATAAAGTGTCATTTTATTTGAATATTTTTCGGTCCCGGTTGCGTGTCGTGAGGATTGGAAAGTCACCTTAACAGTGGCTAGGATACAAAATATACAGGGCTAACTAGATCATCGCAAAACTGTAGGTAACTGTGAGATTTGCATTAAAACACAAAACTTATCAACTATAATGTGTACTTAAAGTTTATCACTTCTGTTAAATTATATATTTCGATTAATGCATATTAACATGAAGTATGGTAGTAACTTTTATTCGAGCTTTACGAACAAACATAGGCACATGAGATATATTTTTGATAATAATCTACTAAAGGTAATAGCAGTTAAGATATCAGAACTCTAAAATAGTATTGCAAAGTTTTGACCTTTTTATAAATAAAATCTACAATGTAACGAACATTCTCACATACTAAAACAAAACTCAGACTGAGATGTAGGAACCGATTTCATCTGTAGATACTTTCAATTGTGCGTAAATAAAAAAAATCGGTGAAAAACTATTGATTGCAAACTAACATAAAATCTCAGAATCAAAGTAACACAATAAACATTTAATATATTATAACAGTGAATAATAATTTCAATGATGCAACACGTCGCCTACATAACTTAGAACATAAAATTTTTTACATTATTAAAACACCTATAGTGTATTCGCGTTAAGAATGTTCAGCTGTGACTTCGTATTTCCATGACAATTTATAAAGATAGTATTTTCCCAACTTAACAATAACTACCACTTACTCCTCGTAAGGCTATACGTCTGTATCAACAGAATTTTCTTCTTAACGAGAATGCACTTAGTGTGACGGGTCTAACCTACTCTAGACTCTAGTGTTAGATACATCTAATAAAATGCGAACGACTTTATACACTATACAATGATTTAGAATAATGCTACGCAATGTATTCGTCGGTGTGCGTGTGGGCACACTCACTTAACCACTGAGCTGAGTCAATAGAAACTATTATACTTTGACTTTAGTTAAGCATTCGATTGCTTTGACCATCGTTTCATCAGCACTTTGACTTGTAGATATTTTACGTTCTTTTTATTATATAATAAGCAGAATACGTTAAATAATGTAGGTACATGACATTCTTTAACGTATTCTGCTTATTATTTTCCTCAGTATAAGTACTTCCCTAAAATGTAATTAGAATTTGGAACGTTACGATAAATGGCGATAAGAAACAGACCTAAAGCGGATCCTTGCATCACACCACCATCATGTATTGATTTAGCTCAGCGATAATCTTTAAATCTATTTGACTGGAAATAATATTTAGTGACCGTCTAGCTATGCTCTAATCGAAACAAAAACCAAACTAGTCTAGTGTTTGGACAAACATAATTATTATTGTTGGCATAACTATTGGCATCCCTATACGAGGAATTTCGCTCAGGCATTCGGAAAATCGATAGCTCTTAAGTTTCTTACGTACTTGACGCCATAAAGAGGTTTACCACCTAACGCCCTCGTTTTCGAGACAAGAATGGACGTCAAATTATTATTAGTTCCTTGCGTCCACTTTATGAAATTGGTCGTATAAAAAGTTTAAACATAATGTCTGAAGACCGTTTAGCGTGTCTGTTCAGTATAATTTTCTATCCAATACTTCAAATACGACCAAAATTGCACTACAATAATTGGCAAGATAGATTCGTTAACCAATGTCAGTCTATACATGCCTATGAATATATAATTTTGGCTTATAAAACAATATATTATAATTTATAAAGCAAGATCATTTTTTACTGAAGTTAAAATATCGTGTATTAAAAACATTTTTTACAAAAACTGACCTTATTGCATGATAGTAATCACTAATTATTAAAAAACATTAAATACTTATAATTTATTACAACTATTGAATAATATTAAAACTGATAATACCATAGCGCAGTCGTGGAACAGGTAGAATTTTGTATATTGACTTATCGTTACTTCTCTCTTTTTTTCTCTTTTCTCTTTTCACACAAATCAGCGCGAAAAGGAGCGGGATAGGAATAGTTTCGTGGGTGAGTGAAGGAGACAAGAAGCGATGGGTCGATGTCCAAAATTCTACGTGTTCCACGACCACACTTTAGTAACACACAAATTATTATACAACTACGAACCAAGGGTCATCTCGGCCTAAACAAACTCTTATACAAATAATTTCAGCAAAACAATACTGAAAACTATTACGCCCTAAGTATACGCTAATTTGGTACTTGCATTGATAAACTAGCTACTTCTATATTCTTCTATATTGGGAATTACAGATCTACGCTTAGTCAGTTCCAAAATTAAATTTTTAGCAATAAATGTAAGTTGATGGAAATCAAAAAGTAATTTATTTTCTTCTTATTTTGTACAGCCCTTGTTAAATTGAGAGAATTGAAGAAGTGTGTATTAACTTCTATGTCAAATAACTGTATTCCAAGATTTTGGAACAAAAAACAGCAAAGGTGAATAATCAAAATAAGGAATCAAACAAAAATTAAAACATTTTAACGTTATGTTAATAATAAAATTTGGATATTATAGTCAAGTGATAACAAATGCCCTATGTATTTAAATAATTTAATACAGAAACTTTTATTTCTGGAAATTACCACAAGCCTTTTGTCGTAACTCGAAAATAGTCCAGGTACAGGACTCTCGCTGTCTCATTTACACTTACATGTTGTCTCCCTTACTCAAACGCGTCACAGGACTATCGCGTTTGAGTGAGGGAGACAACACGAGGACCGCAGCCGTATATAATGTTTACGAGAATTAGAGCTATAACACATCGGGACGCTACCGTGACGTAGCCAGCGACGTTACCATGGCAACGTCCAAGCAACGTCTGGCGTCTCGACGTCGTCGCAAAGCGCTGTTTTTCTTAAAGTTTAGTTTAAAAAACACCGCTTTGCGGCGACGTAGAGGTGACATGGTAATGTCACTGGCTACGTCGCGATGGCGTGCCGGTGAGTTACGGCCCTTATACTTCTGTATTCTTATTGTCTATTCACTTAAGCCCTATACATAAAGTAGGCATTTCATAATATGTGTTCTATTTATTCCTTTGGCTTAAGTAAAATGCAAATGTCTAAAACGTAATATCTATTTAATGTACCTCTATGTGAGTTTCAGATAAAGAAAACCTATGTATACTATTTTTAATTAGGCATATAAGACTTTAAGAGCAATTCCTTATGTGTAGTAGTAGTATTTGTACTCTGTATGGCGTAACCGATAAAATCTCGTAGGACGCTTTCCTCTTTCTGTCCTAATTTAATTTAACATTTTTACAGTAAGTATAATATAAAATACACAAAACACAGAAAACCGTGCAACTTAGGCTCTGTTTGAGATTACACTATGGAGTCGTTAACAACGGTGGATGACACGAGGGTGAAAACACATTGTCTAAGGTCAGCGCGCAACAAAACGAGACGCAGCGCTGTATTTCCTGGTAAATTGTTTTTGCTGACTTTTATTGCGCCACGTAGCGTCGTGAAGTTCCAATTTCAAACAATAAAATATATGTATCCGTCGTAGATAATAATTATTAATGTTAACTTTGAGAGAATATTTTTAAAATGCAGTGCTGCATCGCATTGCTGCGTAAGCTGTCCCTTATTGCTGACAATACAACTGAGATATTACACGTCTATACATATTTATTCTAAGGCTGCATTCACAGTGTTCACTTAATGTTTAGCAACATTGTATAACACGTTATTCAAGTAAACTTCTTGGCGCCTTGAGAGTCAAATTCACGAGCCACGGTTTGCAAGCTTTGGGTTTCAAATCTTGAGGTACTTCTGTATACGTTCTTTAGAAATAATCAGACATATTTTGTTTCATTCACAGGCAAAGACAGCTGTAAGATATCTGCAGTGCTAATATTATGCTTATAAGTAAGGGTTAAACCCGCCCCTAGACGATAAATTGTATTGTGCAATATCACGCTTCAATTTTATTGAACAGTTTATTTCACAATTAGATTGAAGGCGCGCGATGTTCAATATCAACCCTACACGGTCAATAATATTACGCAATACAGGATATTACGCAATAAAATTACTGGTCTAGGGGCCCGCTAAGAAGTTACTGTATGGTATTGGACAATGTCACCTCACGCACCACCAACACAATTCACTACTTATCTAGAGTCCGCGACTTTGACGCGTGTCACGATTACCGGATGGGCTTGAACCGCTTGACCTTGACGGGCACCTTGTTGCCGGCCAGCTTCAAGATGGCGGCGGCGGCGACGGGCTCGAGCGCGGACACGTCCTTGCCGTCCACAGACACGAGCCAGTCCCCGCGCTGCAGCTTGCCGTCCACCTCCGCCGGGGAACCGGGCAGCTGGGAAATTGTCGTCTATTAATAGGGTGACCGAGTATGGAGTTGAAATTGCGAAAAAAAAAAAAAGCTAACTAAAACGTGTGTTGTCCTGATAGCTGGTATAGGACCAGGCCAGGACTAGGGTGTAGTTTATCATAACTGGATTTATTTTGATGTTATTACAAAATGGAATGTCCGGAAAGGTGGTGCTGAGAACAGGTACGTCACCAATCCAACATTTAAAATTGATTATTATTGACTAGGTAAGTCGACCTAACGCCTATAGTTTCGTCGACTGTCCACCGGCATTCAATAGGCCTTTTCATCCTACAAACCAATAAGAATAACTCACGATCTCGCCAAGATACAGTCCGGGTCCCTCTAGCGGCGCGACGCAGTTGAGTCCGAGCGGGCGGCCGGACTTGCGCGTTAACTCCGTCTCCACCTCATCGTACTGTAGCGGCTCCGGACGGTACACCGTCATTTTCAGCTGAAAACACAAACCTAAAGTTGAGCAAAAGAAAATAGAAAGGGGAATCTCTGAAAGGAAAAAAAAATAGCGTGATTTATCAAGTATTCAACGCCATCTATCAGCAGTATATGGATTTTTGTTTGTTCCCTCACCTTAGGCGCTTTCTGTTTGATGATAAGGCAGATTCTCTCGTTGGACATGTCTTTGGTGATCTCGACGCCGTTGCAGTTCTTGATCTGGTCGCCCACCTTGATGCGGCCGTCCTTCGCGATGGCGCCCTCTTTGTATACTTCTAGAACTATTGCTACTGCACCCTGAAAGTCGGAAAGTTAACGTTAGGTTTGTGAAGAAAAGTGTTTGGGAGTCATAAAACTCTTTTAAGCACGTTGAGAGTTCCTCGGGTTTTTTAATTATGAATTTATACTTTTGCTGCACACATTTTAAAAGCCCTGTAACGATTTTTAGACACCTAAATTACATCGACATGGCGGTGTGAATGCGAAATTGCTGTCACTCAAAATGATACCCGCTTTAGTTATTATTTCATCCACATACACGGCCGTTCCCAATATTTGATCTATCTCTGGTTTTGCCCTACTAGAGATAGGAATAGCTCACAAATCACAATTGACATAAAAATATATATGTCTCTAATGTCTAATATGAGCTATTCCTATCTCTAGTAGGGCAAAACCAAAGATAGATCAAATATTGGGAACGGCCGTTAATTGGATGACCTCAGGAGAACACTTTCGTGTGAAACTTCCATCTGCCAAGGCGTGATAATTTTCATCATAGCGAGTAGCGACGTGAATATTCTTGCTAAGCAAAAAATATCCTTGTAGGTCTAGGTAGCTTATCGCGTGGGAACCATACATTTTTTCGGCATACATTTTATCCTATGTCCCGGGACTCAAAGTATCTCCATACCAATTTTCAGCAAAATCGGTTCAGCGGTTTGGGCGTGAAGAGGTAACAGACAGACAGATAGACGGACGGACAGACAGACAGACTTTCGCATTTTAATATTAGTATGGATACTCACAGCGATGAGCGTGTCGTTCCCGCCGAGCAGCGAGAGGCCGATGACCTCGTTGTTGGTGGTGATCTCTATGACGGTGTCGGCGTTCGCCCGCACCGCAGCCGTCGCCGGGTCCGCCGGCGGCTCCGCTGTGGGATACGATTGTTATGAGACGTATACAATACCTACTCGTATAAGGTGTAACAAAACTAAGTGATGATACTTTAGGGTGTGTACGTGTTCCTTGTAGAGAGTTCACTGTGAAAGTAGCAGCTGCGCTGAAAAACCTTTTTTCACTTTTGTATGGGGAAACTCGTGACGCTGGGGTGCTTGCCATACAAGTGAAAAAAAATTTTGGTCTCTCAGCGCTGCTACTTCCACAGTGAACTCTCTACAAGGAACACGTACACACCCTAAAGTATTATCACTATGTTTTGTTACACCTTGTATAGATTTAATTGTGAAAGTAGCAGCGCTGAAAGAGTAATTTTTGTTATTTGTATGGGAAAGCGCACCAGCGATTTATCATCATCATCATCATCAGCCTATTGCCGTCCACTGATGAACGTAGGCCTCCCCCAATGAGCGATTGGGGGCCAGGGCAGGCCTACGTTCATTCGATTGCCCATCCCATACGAAAAAAAAAAAAAACAAAAGTTATATATTTTATGTGTTTACTTTTCGTTATACGTTGGCCAGCAGGGAAAATCATAATAATATTGTGGCAGATGAAAAATATATAAATAGTAAGAATAGTAGTAACGAGTGAGGTTATAGTGTTGCTGCTATGTGAAGAATTCTCACATGTCCAATAATGATTCTATTGGACATTGCGGTTTTTGATTCTAGTAGACTAAATTGATCTACGTTTGTTCGATAAGCAATTATTATACAATAGGTATTGACCTAACGCTATGGTTTAACGCTGTAATAAATGATTCATATAAATATTTCACTCGTTGACGTTGTAAGTATTGGTATTTATGTTGTTCGTGTTAAACTTTTCTACGGAATTTTCTTATAATATATAAAATTCTCGTGTCACAATGTTCGTTCCCGTACTCCTCCGAAACGGCTTGACCGATTCTCATGAAATTTTGTGAGCATATTGAGTGGGTCTGAGAATCGGCCTACATCTATTTTTCATTCCCCTAAGTAATAAGGGTTGTTCACCCTTAATAATTTATATGGCAAAACAACATTTACCGGGTCAGCTAGTATACTCGTAATATAAAAACAATGATAGAAATGACTTACGTTTGGCCGGCGAGACGGCGGGTTGCGGCGTCTTCGGCCGATCTGGAATGCGATATGAAATAATTAAATATGTTACTACATAGTTTGTGCCACTACAGAAGTTTCATAGAAATCAAATCTCCTTTTGCCATGACAATTATTACAGAACATCATATTTGCCACCACGATTGCGCACAATCGATCATGGACATTCGTAGAAAAATATTTAGTTATTGCATAGCTTTAATCTCGGGCTTTAAGAGGATACACCAGGGGCGAGAGAAATTGAAAATAGGTATTTGAAAATGTATTGCTGTCTCACCAATCTCAAGTCTCCCACCGCAGAGCGCAATAGAGACAACACGACAAAAGTTCTAATAAAAGAACAGAAAATCTTCGATTCGTTGTCCGCTGATTCCTTCTCCAAAACTTAACCGATTTAAGTACTTTTTCCATTAAGAATTAAAGGAAGGCTTGAGCTGTGTTCCTATGTTTTTTTTTTTGTATATTTCAGCCAGTTTTGTTTTCTGGGTGTTTGAACACAGAGGAAAATCTGGCCATTATTTTGGGTTTGTGGACGTTCTTATCTTTTTTAATAATAAAATTATGAAAAAAAGGAAAACATAGGGACATGCTAATAGTGGCCATATATGTATATTCGGGAAAAAAATCATAACTCTACCGGCATTATCCAGGGAGGAAACAGGGGACAGCGTTTGTATGGAAAAACGGCGGTGTGGAATCCTCTTAAGCGCGGCAAAACCGACCGGCACAGCGGCGCTGCGTTGCCTGACTTCGGCACGGTGTTTGTGCGACTTGACACATGGGAATTATATCTCTTTTAATAATTTATTTATTTCTCTTTCCACATTTTCGTATTGTAATTGTCAATCATAGGCTTGTAGGACATAATGCACTATCGCCAAATACTTACCCTCAGGTGTCTCTCCGTCCTTGAGGTTGGGGCTGCACACGGTCAGTATCACCACGCCCTCCGTCTGCTTCAACTTGGCCGCCGCCTGAACAACACACATATTTTTCGTAATATTAATAAAATATAACGAATAAAGTGTAATATGTCTTCTCACTACTCTTCACAAAGGCGTGACCGTCAGTAACACGACACAACGCTCCATAGAACTGACGTGTGTAAACGAACTTAAAGTGTCGCGTCGTGTCGTGTCGCGTCGTGCGGTCTCACTTATCTGTGCGACGGGATAGCGATGGACGTTGCCATGGTGATATACTTATTTAGTCACTTCAATAAAATAATTCGGGTGAAATACTTTTAAATAATATTATGGCAAAACAAAATTATTTTAGTTACCGTAGTTTGCCACTAGAGGGCGTCGTGTCAATGTAATTGTAATACAAAATATTGTAGAGCTAACTTGACAAGCAATAAATGATTTTGATTTTGTTTTTTTTTTCTGTTCTATAGGTAGATTGAGCGATTAAGATGTATTGAAGAGATACTCACAGAGTCGTATGTGCAGCTGAGCAGCGAGTCCCTATTGACCGCCAATATCATATCTCCTATGTTTAAACCAGCCTGGAACATACAACGACGTGACGTTAAACATAACAACGGTACTCAGATTAGACTACAGACACGCCGGACTTAGATTGCCGGATTATATTTTTTATGAGAGCAGGCCCCTTTATTTCCGCCGCCCCATGAACGAAATCTGCCGCACGCCTAGGACACTGCCCTATAATGCTGCCGACCGGCCCTTAGGCCGCGGCCTATACGACCTAATTATAAATCCAGGGCTGAGGTGCAGTGGGGATCGACGTAGTATCATATTTTGTCAAAAATAAATAACTATGAATAATCTGTATTAGAAAATTAAAGGTAAAAAACCAACTCCACGCACCTGTTCGGCCGCGCTGCCCTCCTGCAAGTCGGAGACGAAGATACCGCGCCCCGCCTCCGTGTGGCGACCCTCGATTATCATGATACCCAAACCAGCTGGACCCTGGAACAAAACATCAGCAGAGATGAGAAACGAAAATTGAGTTAAGAGCATAGCATTGTGATAGAAGTAGAGGGATGTGAACAAGTAATAATAATAACTCCCACCCCAGTTTGGGTGACGGTGGCCGGTTTCATTGAAACCAAGTCAGTTAAGCAGGAGTAATTTTATAGTGGCCAAGTGTTTGCGCAGTACACAAAAGCACTTTCTTTTCCTTTTTCTCTCATAACCCAGTGGGACGGAAGACCGACACGACTGGTGAGAGATCAGGCGCAGGACCGACTTTTTACATGCCCAGACAATCAGCTGGTGATCAGCCTGCATTGTCCTAACCAAACTTTGAACTAACATGTTTCCAACGCGGGAATCGAACCCACGACCTCCAAGTCAAGAGCCACGCTCTTAGCCACTGGACCACGGAGGCGTTATGTAAACAAGTATGGATATAAAAAGCGACGTGGAATTATATTATGTAGTTGGTGGGAATTCAAATTATTTATTTATTTATTTCCATAGTTATTACTACCAGCTTGGTATCAATATTATGGTATTATGTATTACTATAGCTGTGCCCCGTGGTGTTACCCGCGGTTTATATGGGAAAATAAATTGTGATATTTTCCCATAATAAAAAGCAGCCTATGTATTAATTCAGGGTATCAACTAACTTCATTCCAAATTATATTAAAATCGCGTCAGCCGTTTAGACGTGAAGAAGTAAGTGACAAACATACACACTCACAAACTTTCACATTTACAATATACCTAAGTATGATAGTAACAAATTAACAATGGTTTTTGTGTCGCAAGCAACTTTGATGTCACCGTGGTTATTATAAGCTAAAGTCCGGTCGCCGGAGGAAGAAATGTTGAACAAGCCATAAGATAAATTGTGCATGAAAATTGAACACATTGCAATCTCGATCTTTCTACTAACACTGCCTTATACCGAAGCACTCAATCCGTGCCGCACCACAAAAATATTATGTACTTGTGTAAATTATTTGTAAAATTTTGTTTGTGTTAAAATTCGAATTAAGTGTTCTATTTTTTTCTTTTTTTTACTGATAAGTATACCTATTACCTATGTGGTTAGGCAAGTATGCATGTCTTTTTTTTTTTCTTTCTCTGTCTTTATTGTTGTGTGCTTTGTTCTATTGTAGTGTACTGTGAACTTTGTTGAATAAATGTTTATTATTATTATTATTATTAAACAAGATAACGTTTAGTAACTACACGAGCAAAACGAGTAGCGTTAAGTATTTTTCAATATATTTTTACTCTGTCCGGTAACAGGACTTTACAATATATTATTAACCAAAGCATGAAAGCACTTATGTGCCTAGCTACCTGTTACAATAAGGTCGTAAACAAGTCGTAAAGAGAGTAGATACAAAATACGAACCTTCTTGACGGTAATGTCTCTTACACCTTTGTAGCCAGCGAAGCGGTCGTCCAACTGAAAATAATAGATGATAAATTAACAAAATACATATAATTTAAGGCAAAATAAATTTAAAGTAAAAAAAACTATTGTGTAGGTATTTACTTAAGTTTCGTAATAATTATTATGTTAGCGTGGTCCAAATACATGTCACTATTTGTAGTTAGATATTATCTGAAAAACACAGGCCCCATAGCTTGTTGGTAGGTTGACTGCAGACATACCAAAGACTTAGATTCAATAGAAACGTACTCGTAATATTATTAAACGTTTTAATATTATTACGGCCACACGGGCTCTTCTAAAGTTACAAAGCCGCAGGGGTTCGTAATCTTTTTCAGTCTGCGGCGCATTTACACATTACAATATTTTGTCACGGCGCGGCGCCTTACTCTACCTAACTACATAATATACTACATACAAGATCATCTACCTGCTGGCTGCTATACTTCATTATAATTTTATTTTATATTATTTGTGGTTTTGGATAATGATGGAGGATCTACTCACGGCGCCCGGGCCCAGCGGCGCACAGTTTGGGAACCCCTGTACTAAAGTACTGTTTCACCACTTCCTGATAAAGTACCCGATAAGCTATCCCAGGGCCGGTTTTTCTAATGAAATAATAAGGCAAACGAGCAAACGGGTCGCCTGATGAAAAGCAACTTCCGTCGCCCATGGACACTCGCAGCATTAGAAGAGCTGCGGGTGCGTTGCCGGCCTCTTAAGAAGGAATAGGGTAATAGGGGAGGGTAGGGATGAGAAGGGAATAGGGGAGGGTAAGGAATATGGAATAGGGTAGGGGATTGGGCCTCCGGTAAACTCACTCACCCGGCGAAACACAGCGCAAGCGCTGTTTCACGCAGGTTTTCTGTGAGAACGTGGTATTTCTCTGGTCGAGCCGGCCCATTCGTGCCGAAACATGGCTCTCCCACGTATAAACGGTTTTAGCTATACTAGTGCCCTGGGCGAGATTTCTTTGGCGCCCAGGGTGCTGACTGCTGATAGTGCTGAATAAAGGCGCCTTTTTGTTTGCCTTCAGCGCCTCCTTTTATCTGGCGCCCTGGGCGGTCGCCCAGCGTCGCCCCCCCTAACGCCGCTACTGAGCTATCCACAACTTTTTTGACAGATTCTCTACACTCTATCTGTCAAGTTAAGTGGTGGATAGCCTATCCGGTACTTATCAGGAAAAAGTGAAACAGGCCATTAGTCTTTGAAAAATAAGTGATAAGTTACCATTATCAATATAAGCATCAAAATATTATGTATTCTAATTATTGTATTATTGGACAGCACAGTTACCGGCGACGTACATAGACAGTAGTGTGTACTCACAATTATCAAAGTTTGTTATACGTGCCACAGTTTGTACGACTGCCGGCTGAGCAAATATTGATAAAACACCAGCACGAGTGGTTACCGAGTCGCAATTTAATCTTCTCTTATTTATAACCTGACTGTTGTACTTATGGTGCCTTATTATTATATATTACATGCTTATTTCAAGCACGCAGCATGCTTAAACCCAGCAAATGCTGATTACGAGCATGTATTTCCATGTATTGCTCAAAATAAGCATGCTTATTTCGAACATACTGGTTTAAGTACGTGTTGACAAGTTTGTGGTAGCATCATCGATCAGTTTTTCTCTTATAATGAGCATGCGCATGCTAATAAGCATGCTGGCTTTGATCATGTGTAACTGTACCTTAATTAATTTGAGTGAGCATTTTCCAACTCAAAGCTCAATCTAATTTTAGATAAGTGCACATTCTTTGCCTTCTTAAACATTTTGTTGTACGTAAACCTATATTTAAAATCAAGATATCCTTATTTTTGCTAGAAAACCTCTTAAAGAAAACCTCATAGAGAACAACAACGGTCCTAAAATAGAACCTGGTGGTACACCAGCAACCAAACAGCAATAAGAACAAACAGTTGCCTCGTGCCACTGTGGAGTGTGGACACAGCAGGCTGACACTCACACCAGCTGAGTACATATCACTTGTTTATGTTTTTTGTATAGTTTTTGGTGTCTTTATTGAAGTGGTTGCCAAGTAAAAAGTCTTTTTTATCTTTTGTGCTCATTTCTCATGCATCAAACTCAACCTTCGCTATATTATATTGTAGCTTATGTTATTACATATAAGTAAGTTATCACTATACAGTATGCAGCCTCCTATAAATTTTCCACAGTCTATATAGAAAATTACAATTACATTATTCATAATGTGATAAATATTATTTTATTTTAAAATCCTAATCAAGTGTTACGAAATATCACAACGGATATCCCTGTCGTTGTTCAGTTTTGGTAACTTTTCACTGAAAAAAATATCATGTTTTCTGTGGAAAGGAAAGTTACTGGAATTGAGTTTAGACAATATAATTATAACTAGCTTTTGCCCGCGGCTACGCTCGCGTGAAATTCGAAAATCGCGTAAGCCTTCTTTGGGACCATGATGTTTTCCTAAGACCAACTAAGTCTATGCCAAAAATCAAGTCAATTGTTGCTTCGTTTGGGCGTGAAGGAAGGACAAACAAACGAACAAACAAACAAACTTTTCCATTTATTAAGTTGGAAGAAGACAAATATATCTGCGAAACCCTAATTCAAATCGGATCAGTAGTTTTCGAGTTAAAGAAAAAAGTTTGATACAAAATCTGACCCCTCTTTAGTCCCCTTAGTAGAGGGGGAAATTTTATACACCAGGTGTTTAGTTGGAAGAAGACAAATAGATCTGCGAAAACCGTATGCAAATGTAGTATATATGGGAGTATATAAAGTGATAACTGATATAGCCCGCTCAGAACAAAGGCGCGGTTCGTCGTCCTGGTGTAAGCACAAAGGACTTTTATCCTCACAAATTAACCCTCAACATTGTAGTACAACTTTAGTTTTTCACTTTTTTTTAATTAAAAATGGGGAGTAAGTAGACTATTTTTGTGAAATTTTAGTGATGCTCTTATTTTGAAAAAGTCCTAAATTATAATTTTATATACTTTTTTAACTTTACAAACAGCGTTTTTCATTAAATATTTAAGTAACTCCGCCAACTGATAGTAATACTGAGTTATAAGCTTTAGGGCCTGTTTCACCACTTCCTAATAATGTGCCGGATAGGCTATCCACAACTTATTTGACAGATTCTCCATACTCTATTTGTCAAGTTAAGTGGCGTGTAGCCTATCCGGCACCCCTTATTATAATAAAAACTTTATCAAAACCGTTTCGTCTATCTATGTACCGCCCAGACAGATGCGATAAGCATATAAATGTTTTAATTTTTAAAACCTAACATTTTTGCCACTACCAGTAAATGATTAAATACTATAATATTATGATATTTGCTAAGAGCTCTCCTACGTTATTTTGTGAGGTTTATATTATGTCTCTACTATAATATTATATTACTCGCTCTTTTATCTAATGTCAACACAGATAAGTTATAATAAAGATCTAAAGTTTGTTTTTTTGTTTGTAGGAGGTAATCTCTGAAACTACTGGTCCGATTGCAAAAATTTTAACACCGATAGAAAGCTGGAGTGTTCCTGAGTGACATAAGCTATATTGCTTTAAGTATAAAAAGGTTATTTTCATTTTTTTTTTCTGAAATTATGTCGTTCTCAGGTTTCCACGCACCCGAAGCCGCAAGAAAAAGCTAGTTTACTTAATTTAGGAAGCCCTCCCTCAACTCACCTTTACTTTTTTCTTCCGGAACGAGAACGTACGTCGCCATATTGTCCGCAGGAAGGTCGCGGGGCGGTACAGGAGGTTCTGTTCCCGCCGGCTCTCCACCAGCGTCATCACTCACTGAGCTACACCACGCACATGCTCTCTCGCTCACACACTACCGAGTTAGAGCGACAAACTACGGACGGACTAGAATTAAAAAGTTTGTCAACAAAATATTCAAAAATACATCGAATGTAATTTGAAATTTAAAAACCCAATCAAAGACAAAAAAAAAACAATCTCGCTTAATAACTCGATTCATGCGATACGATCTCTCGCACGTAATAAATTCTAAAAAGTACAAGGAGCGATTGTGAGAGAGTGGGGGACAATTAGCGAGGACCGACTGCATGCGGCTCATTTAAACGAGTCGTCACGTGGCTGAAACGCCGTGGGAAAAAGAGAACGACCGTGGGAAAGTTGCGAGAAACAGGGCTGCTACACACAATAAAATTACCTTAGAAAATAGCTAGTAGAAATTAGTATAATTAGAGACGTCGCAAGTTATTGTGAACATAATTATAGGTTTGTATTCAATTGAAAGATTGCATTGTAATTAATAGAGACGCGAACGACAGATAGGTGTAAGTTAATTAGTTTAGCCCTGGAATTAATTTCTACAGTGCTTCATATATCAAAAATATATCTTCTTCAAACAGATGACTGTATTGTGTGTATACAGTCATCTGTTATTTTACCCTGTTTACGATGTATGTAGTAGTCATACAGCGTAAACAGGGTGTAAAAAACTTAGTGATAATACTTGTGCGTGTGTATGAGGAATAGGGGCCCCTATACAAACTTCGCTGTGAAAGTAGCAGCACAGAGTGAGTAACTTTTTTACTTTTGTGTGAAAAAATCCATGACGGTAAGGTGCTTGCCCATACAAATCGCCAAAAAAAAAATGCTGTTCCTGCGCTGCTATTTTCAGCGCGAACTCTATACAAGGGACATATACAGTTATACACACCCTAAATATCACTTAGTTTCGTTACACTCTGTATAATAGGTAGGTAGAGATTCCGAATATCTTTAAAATGTAAATATGGTACGGAATGTAGATGGCAATGAATTTATAAAATCTCAACACCAAAGGTACATTATAGTTTATAGTTTGGACAGCGAGGCTGCAAAATATACATGTTTAATGTTATTTAGCTTTATAACCATATATAGCAATTATCTCATAATATGTGTGGCATAGTCACAATATGAGTGTACATGCATATTATATTACAATAATTGATGGCATATACAACTAAAAAAAATATTTGTAAAAGTAGCTTTTACAAATATTTTCCTGCAGCACGATAAAAAATGCACAATTTAACTATTTAAGTAGATAAAAATAAATTTTAAATTTTGTTAGCCCCGCTAGAACTCGTGAACGGCTAAAGCAATTTGGCTAAATTTAGCCTTGACATATTCGTGAAAGTCCAGGGAAGGATTATATTATAGGAAAGTGATACGATTAAGTTCACAGACTTATCTAGTTATAGTTATCAGCTGATCTTTTAAATTATTTTACTATTATAATATAACCTTGAGTAAGATGGTAGGTTTATTTTATCTACTTCAAAAAAGTAGCTAAAATAATAAAAAAAAAATTAGTAGAGGCCCCTAATCAAAATATGTATAATTGTATCTTATGGGTCATCATATTATAAGCAAGGTCTTATACATATTAATGATTCACATAAATTGTATGTTAATTATTTAATTTGTGTAATTTATTGCATATTATAGTAAGTTTGTTGCTTGAGAGAGAAACACGTGTAGTGAAGGATATTAATTTACTCTTTGCGAAGGACATCTCTTAAGTCTTCATCAACATTTATAATATTACCACTAGATGACGCCCGCAACTCTGTTGCGCTAAAAATTGTTTATCGCGCCGGAACCGTTCATTTTTCCCGGACTGAAAGTATCTTCATACCCAGCAAAATCGGTTAAGCGGTATGGGCATGAACAGGTAGCAGTAGACAGACAGATACACTTTCGAATTTATAATATTAGCATAATAAAACTGATGTCAACGAAGTCCTCAGCAAATCTTGAACACAGATATTAATATTATGTATTGGTAAGAACGCTTTTGTCTTATGAGTTATAAGATACATGAACTCAATGAAATAAAATAAAATAAAACGTTTTTATTTCGGTCTATGGCCCATAGTGTAAGTTAAAATTTTACTTAAATTTTACTTTGGTGTAAGGACTACTTGCAAGGAAGAACTTATCATGTAAACATTAACGACGTTATCAGTGACAGCTGAAGAAGGCACGGCTCAAGGCTCAGTTATGGGACCACTTCATTTTATTGCCTATGTCAATGACATGCTTAATGTTCTTAAATACTGTCTAGCTTTCCAATTTGCAGACGACACCTGTCTTATGATTTCGGACTCTGACCCCGCCTCAGCAAAAGCCAAATTACAAGAAGATCTCAACAACATTAGCAAATGGTGTCATGATAACGGACTTGTTATAAACCCCGACAAAACAAAATGTATACAAATTTGTTCACCCTACAACACTAAAAAATATACTGCCGAAAAAAAGCTAGTCAGCCATGATCATCAATGCCTCCATAAAACAACAGCACCTGTAACTGCCCTGAAATAGAAATAGTTGATAAACATATTTACCTAGGCCTCATCATAGATAATAAATTCTCTTGGCTGCCTCAAACAATACGAATATGCGACCGGCTTAAAGCGTTTCTATCTAATATTTACATAATTAAAAACAAAATACCATTTACAATCAGAGTGATGTTGTACAATGCTCTCGCTGACTGTATTATTAGTTACGGTTTATCCAGCTACGGTAGACCCTACAAAACTTACCTTAATAACATTCAAAATCTCCAAACTCGAATTCTGAAAAACATTGTGCCAGCTGATATCAAAGAAAAATATAACAAAAATGAAAAAGAATTGTATAAATTTTGTAAAGTTCTTCCGCGGGGCTAAAATGGTCGCTTTGAAGAATCATGACATGAATCATAATATGATTCATTTTTCTAAAATCGCAAATGCAACTCTGCTTGCAATTCATTTCTGTATTTTTGTACTGATTTGACATTTGTCAGTTTGACAGTTTTGACAATTCATTTGCTGAATTGATTGAGAGGAATTGCTAAATGTGACCATTTTAGCCCCGCAGATCACAACTAAAGTCAAATATTCCATCCTAAAAGAACACTTCTTTGATGACGACCTCCAGAAACATAATATTACACACAATTTCCAGACAAGACAAAAAACTAAAAACCAATTATAAATTAAATTAAAATATAATATAAATTAAAATTTAAGTATTTTCTCGTTAATAAGTATATTATCATGTTGTTTTGTTAAGTTTCATAAAAAAAATGTTAATTTCTTTTTATGAGTGTAAAAATATTGTACTTAATGATAATGTACTTAATTTTTATTATTATTTTAATACACTCCGGACAAACCTTTGTGGTTTATGGAGAGTATATTTTATAACATGCATGATTTATGAAAATAAACGAATAAATAAATTAAAAAAAATACTTAGAAACTATGTTAGTAGTAATACAATACAAATATAATATTATTGTGATCTACTTTATGTAATATAATATTATTATGATCTACTTTTAACCGGATTATTAAGATCTACGGCCGTTAATGAAAACAGGCAGTAGTATTTGAACTTTCCAAATCCAGTGCAGGCTGGTAAGCTGATGATGATCATGTATCCCATCCCGGATGCGACTGGACGGCGATTCATCTCCCGGGAGCTTTTATACCTCCCCCCCTCTGTTGACACTAGGGGGGGCGGAGTCGGGTTACGACGGGACATAGTCAAACAGTTTTAGCACTCTGTTCGTGAGACACTTTTATTTTTTTGAAGTGTGACCGAACAATAACTCGTAATGATCATCAGCTTCGAAGGCCTCTCGGGCCATAATCGATGAGCATAATTGCTACTATGATTTGGCGGCTGTCAGCAGAATCAACCTTGATGATGGCTATGGGCAATCATAGTATTGCAATAGTAATACGAATGGGCTGTCGTCCATCCGGCTAGTGAATTTATCGTACAATTTCTATTTTTAACTTCCTTCAGCAAAATATTCTAGGAACTTACATTTATGTTCATTATAATTTATACATCATAAGTATCAAGTTCGATCTCACGAAATATTTGCAAGTTATTCATGAAATACTTTGCATACATTTTAAACGACAAGCATAGCAATAAAGAAAATTAATAATCTGAGAACAAAAACTTATTGTTGTAATAAATGGCCCATACATAATATGCCCGACAAGGGGACAATTAATAATTATTATTTTGTGATTCTCAAAAAACTGAACAATGGAGCGAAGCATTTTCTTTGTTTGTTAATTACGCGATTTTCAATTCAGGAAAATTTTACAGCATTTCATTTGTTTTGGGTACGCTGCTTCGTTGGAAAAACCTTAGCTGATTCATAAAATGTTGGTTTAAATAATAATAATTAAAATGTTGTTTAGGGGAAGACTTTTAGGGCAACATATCTGCTCTGCCTATGTTTGGTAGATTTTAGTATGTTTTATGACATGAATATTATTATTTTTATGTGTTTACGTAGTTTATACCTAGTTTTGTCCTCAATATCCGCTATATACGAAAGATAATTTTATTTCATAGTATGTGGTTCTACATATACACGACCATAGACGAAATACGAATTATACATGTAACATGTATAATTAGTCCATGATATAACGACTAAAGTATAAATAACTACAGTATGAATTAATGAATGTTATAGCACCACTAATAATGTTATGCTATACTGAAGGACATAGTTCCGGTTGCTATTTATAAGTCAATAATTAAATATTTTAGATATTTGTGATTTATGTTTATGGTTATACAAATATACATTTAGGGAAATATCGCTAATTTAAATAAGTAAATTAAACAAATGTGACTAAAAATTAGTAGACAAAATTCGTTTGTCGCGCGGAAACCCATTTGGGCTTGGAACTCAGTTTGGGCGTGAACTGTGAAGACGTGGGACAGACAGACACATTTTCAATACATTTGCAATATTTAGGTGGCCTCGAGCGGTATCAGGCTGACGTTACATGACAGTTCGAAAGGAACCAAAACGGTAATAGTCTGGGAGTTACGTTTCCTTAGTTTTTATTATTCGTAGAGTATGGATAATTATTACCTCTATAATATTTCATGTATGATAAGTAAGTTATTTAATATTTTAATAATAATTGATGTAACGTATGCAAATTTCATTTGTTCCGATCTTTATGTGTATAACTGCAGGCTTTCAAAGTAAAATGTAGAGGCGCGTTTTTGTTCGTTTATCACGAAACTGAAACAGAATTGAAAGGATGAATGTTTGTTATTCTCATGTTAAACTTACTATTAATGTTGATTTGTTGTAATAGACAGGCAACATTACATACTGCCGCAGCTCTCAGAGACATTTAATTATGATTAAACTTCAATTTAATGAAGAGTTTGACAGATAATGTATGGACCGACCGAGATGTATGGACTCTGAGTGCGGCATTTCAAATAGTTAAAACAATATTCAAAGTGATATTATGATTTAAAATATTTAAAGTTGGGTTGCACCAGAGGCGTGGTTAAAGTTAAATTCAAGGTTAAAGTTATGGTTAAAGTTAAGCTAAATTTAACTTTAACCTTAACTTTGACCGGAGAAATTGACAGATGACAGCTGGTCCAACAAGGTTATAAATGAACCTGGGAGGGGGCGCTGCTGGTAAAAGTAAAGGAGAACTGTCAAAAATGGCGTTTTTGTATGATGACAGCGTTAGTTCCTTTTTTTTGCCACGTGCATTTAAAACCTTGTCGAGCTCTATGGTTATGGTTAAAATTTAAATATGGCGTCTTAATGGCTTCCAAAGGTCTTATCCCCTACCCTATTTCCTTCCCTACCCTCCCCTTTTCCCTTCCCTTCCCTTCCCATCCCTACCCTCCCATATTACCATATTCCCTCTTAAAAGGCCGGCAACGCACCTGCAGCTCTTCTGATGCTGCGAGTGTCCATGGGCGATGGAAGTTGCTTTCCATCAGGTGACCCGTTTGCTCGTTTGCCCCCTTATTTCATAAAAAATATATATATGTAAAGTTAAAGTTACAATTATAGTTAAAGTTAGTTGGTGCAACCCAACTTGAGATAATTTTTGTGAAGCCCTAACATAATAAACAATATACATATTATCAAGATATTACATACAGTATTTCCAAGAAATGTATTATTTCTTGGAAATACTGTATGTCAGATATAGTTATAGATGGTTATAGCTTGGTTTCAAGTAACGTGTGGCTTTGTTACAAGCATGACATAGTTAAATTTAATGAGAGATGTTTAAATCAAACATCTCACTAAAATAATGTTTACTCGTACTAGTGCTTAAGTCAGATTAACTCTCTGTTATTTTGTAAGATTTGAATGAAAAGACCTAAGAAAGTAGCTTTACTCATTAATAAGATAATAACTAACACAATATAATAAACATAATACCGTAACGAAACATAACCTCAGTAGGTTTAGGTCTTAGGAAGTAGGAACCGGTCGAACAAACCTGACGAACAAAATTCACACCTCGTTTAAAACCATAGCTCGGTTTAAGATCGACCTCTATCAACACCGATATCTATCGGAAAACGCATCGAGAAATGTACACAAATCGAAAATTCTCGGAAACACACACATAAACTATTCACTCGTGTAAAAGACTTATACTTGGAAGCTTTTAGCACAGTCCGGGTGTCCATGTCTGTGGGATATCACTGAAATCTTTTACTCGTGTGAAGGAGGTCTAACATAGCAGCACCTCCATACCGCGCGTCAGCCGCACGCCGCGTCTTCGCACTACTTCGCTATATTATTTGTATGACTTTGCTAATGTAAGATAACATAGTGCAAGCTGAACGTAGTGAGCGTATAACTTGTACACCCGCAACGGAAACTCAACTCTATAATGACAATAGTACAGCGGTTTTCCGCCCCGCGAGTTTTCGCACTTGCGTCCTTACGGAGCGACCGGTTTGGGTAAACACTGAAAAATAATATGATAATAAAATTTATGCTTTATGATTATCGAGGTTAGATTTAAATTTTAATGACGGCGAATTAGGAAAACTGTTCGGCGCGGCGGGTGCGAGCGAGACGGAGCACGCGGGCAAGGTCACGATAGGCACTTAACAAAATGTTACTACTTGTATTTGCTTTCTTGTGCATAATCTTTAGGATAATTAGTAGACAAACAGGTTGGTCGCTCCCGGTGGCAGTAGGGTGACAATACTTTAGGTTAGTGTGACCATTTCCTGCGTTTTTCGGGAGACGATAATATTATGGACCACGCTTAACATAACTCGATATGCAAATGTAATTATCACGCACTACAACAATTCTTAAGTCATTAATTGAACTATGTAGTAACGCTACATTTTTATTGCTCATTAGTAAAGACAGGTAGAGGTCCGAGCGATTCTATCATACGTATAGAAATATTTCTATACGTATGATAGAATCGCTCGGAACTCTACCTGTCTTCACTAAATACCTATCTTATTATATTATAATATAACAATTGTTCTTAGGCTGACTACAACCAGCCTGGGTTGTTACCTAATCGTTAATTAAATATTATGTCATCTTTTTTATTCTTTGTGTGTAGAAAGAGAAGGCATTATATTTTGTCAAACGAATAATAATAGCCCAGACTGGGGTAAGTGGGCATTAGAAACTTTTAACAATGTTTAATTTGAAGTCGTACTTACCCCCTCTTCAAGTGGCGTGGGGAACTGTGTGAGCGGTTTGACAGCAACATCCTCCAATGCTGCCTTCCGCCTGAAACAACATCCATAGTAATATTATAATAAACGCGAAATTGAATCTGTCTGTCTGTTACCTCCTCACGCCCAAACCGATAAACCGATTGAAATGAAAGAAAATATGAAAGGTATGGAGATACTCTTAGTCCCGGGAAAGGAAATGGGGTACATTTAATCCCAGAAAAAAGTTGCGGGCGGTATCTAGTCAATTGTAACTAAATAGTTAAGTATTAAGTATGTAAGTTCAGGGCCGGTACTACCAGAGCCCTGGGCGAGATTACTTCCGCGCCCAGGGTGCTGGTATAGTGCTAAGAAAAGGCAGCTCCCCTTTTTATCTGGCGCCCTGGGCGGTCGCCCACAGTCACCGCCCTAACGCCGCTACTGTGTAAGTTATCACTAAATACGGTACTTTTTCTTTACCCCATTCTGCAATAGAAGAAGAGAGTAAACGAGTAAACTGATCACCTGAACACGAGGGTTTTAGTTATGCTCTCATATAGAGCCCTTGCCAGTACCAGCAGGGAAACTGATTCAATTCATTTGAGAACACATACCTACTTTATTTGGTCGGGTTAGGTCAAGTCAATAGCAGCAGCAATTAGTCATAAAATAAATAAAATAAAATAAAATATATTTTTATTCAAAATGGGTATCATGATACAATTTTTGAAAGTCGAGCGAAGAAACTATGTTGCCTACCACCGGTTCGGGAACTACAACAACAACTCGACAACAAGTCGACTGCGCTTGACATACAAATCAATACTAATATTATCAATACCTACTTACCTACTAATATTATAAATGCGAAAGTGTGTCTGTCCGTCTGTCGGTCTGTCTGTCTGTTACCTCTTCAAGCTCAAACCGCTGAACCGATTTTGCTGAAATTTGGCATGGAGATACTCGGGAAAGGACATAGGATACTTTTTATCCGGGAAAAATGTACGGTTCCCGCGCGAAAAACGAATTTTGGCAACTCCGATAGTTGCGGGCGTAACGTAAGTCCTCCATCTTCTAATGAATTAAATTTTCTCGTAGCACAAAACATCTCGCACGTATTTTTTTAAAAATGATAAGTAAAACATTGTGATGTCAATTTTAAGTTTAGAGAAATTAACCCCAGAGATATTATTGATACCTTTAAATTGTTGAGTATCAAAAATACTGCTGATCTCTGGGGCATGTCCACAAAAATTATTAAATCATTGACATCGTAGCTCCTTATTTAGCAATGATTTTCAATGACTGTATAAAAAATGGTGTTTTTCCTGACTTAATGAAGCATAGCAAGATTGTTCCTTTATTCAAAGCTGGAACTAAATCGGATCCCACGAATTTCAGGCCTATATCAATTCTACCGACCTTTAGTAAAATATTTGAAAAAATTATTTTAAAACAATTACTAGTACATTTTAATTCTAATAATTTATTACATGATAATCAATACGGATTTACTAAGGGTCGATCCACAACGGATGCTGGTATAGGACTCCTTTGCAGTATTTTTGAGGCTTGGGAGGAGTCGCAGGATGCCTTAGGTGTGTTTTGCGATCTCTCCAAAGCCTTCGATTGTGTTGAGCATGCTACATTGATCAGGAAATTGCGCCACTACGGAATTAAAGACTCTGCTCTCAGCCTTTTGACTTCTTACCTTAAAAATAGGACTCAAAGGGTTGAGGTTAATAGTAAAAGGTCCAAAGGAACCAAAATAGAATTAGGTGTCCCACAGCGATCTATATTAGGCCCATTTCTTTTTCTCATCTATATAAATGACTTACCTTATCTAGTTAAGGATAATAATAATGAGATAGTGCTTTTTGCTGATGACACTTCACTTATTTTTAAAGTGAAGCGACAACAATCGAACTACGACGAGGTAAACAGTGCTCTCTCAAAAATAGTACATTGGTTTAATGTTAATAACTTACTTTTAAATTCTAGTAAAACAAAATGTATAAAGTTTACTTTGCCCAATGTTAGGCAAGTCCAAACCAATGTAGTATTAAATGATGAGAAGATGAATTTGGTAGACAACACTGTATTCTTAGGTATTACACTTGATAGTAAAGTACAGTGGGGTCCTCACATTGTTAATCTTGCAGGTAGGCTCAGTTCTGCAGCATATGCAGTCAGAAAAATTAGGGAAATTTCTGACGAAGATACGGCACGATTAGTATATTTTAGTTATTTTTATAGTAGGATGTCATATGGAATCCTTTTATGGGGAAACGCTGCCGACATTAATACAATATTTGTGCTGCAGAAGCGAGCCATACGTTCTATTTATAAAATGTCTGCTTTAGAATCTCTGAGAGATAAATTTAAAGAAATTGGTATTCTAACTGTTGCTTCTCAATACATTTTGGATAATGTAATATATGTTAGAAAAAATATAAGTAAATTTAAAGTTAAAAGTGACATTCACTCTAGGAATACTAGAAATAAGCACAAGCTAGATATGCCGGTGATCAGACTTAGTAAAGTCAGTAAATCTTTTAAAGGTCAATGTATACGCCTTTACAAAAATCCCAGAAAACGTTCAAAATCTTTCCATTAATAAATTTAAAAAAGTAGTTAAAGAACGTTTGTGTGCCAAAGCCTATTATAAGGTCAATGATTTCATAAACGATGGCACACCTTGGGAGTAGGATGGCTTCTTGCAAGGCTACTTCTTCATTATTATAGGACTTACAATTATGTATGTGGATATTGTAAATAATATTTAGTTACAAAATTGTAAACTTTATTTTAAAAGATTAATTTTTTTCTCACTTTTTTTGGTAAAAAAGTGGGCCCCGTGCGAGTTTCTTACGCCGGTTCTTCTCGCCGGGTTAGTTCCCGAACCGGTGGTAGGCATCATGTAGGACTTTCTGAAAACATTTATTTTAAATTTATTCAGAAATAAAACAATTTTGATTTGATTTGATTTGATACGTTATTTCGTTTACTTAACTTGATACACAATGAAATATCCACATTACATAGTTTCTACGAATAGTCGTATTTATTATTCGTAACACAGAAACGTAGCGTGACTTGGCGGGACCCGTATAAAAAATATAACCACAAGATATGGTTGCCTTTTTAACTTTAAGACATGGTGAGTTATTAATAATTTTGCTCAGGTTGGGGGCCCCCGTGGCCCGGGGGCATATACGGCGGTAGCTAACGCCACTATCGTAACATAAACTCACAAGAATGTCATAAGATACATCCCCAATTTTGTTAGTTCGCTCTACAATAGCCCTTTCTAAAGGGACATAATACGCAGTAAGAATAAACTCGAAGAGATATCACAAAAAAAACTTTTGTACCACCCTGGGTGATAATTAGAGGACGGCCCTTTCTTCTGATACGAAAAACGCCTCCGTCAGCTACATACAAAGCGTTACATGGATATACCAGCACTAAAAGTGGTAGAGTTTGTATGAGGTTATACCAAATCAACGATATTTTAGGTTCATACTGGTCATTAACTAAACTATATTAGGATATAGATGATGAAATTCTTTTATCGCGTGGGAACCATTTTCCGGCATAAAAACTTTTCCGGGACTCAAAATATCTCCTACTGTTAGTAAATTTTATCAAAATCAGTTTAGTAGTTAAAGGGTCAGGGATAACAAACGGATAGACATTATACAGACACACTTTAAATTAGTTTGGACGTCTGTTAGAACTATTTCGCGCAATTTTGTCAGAGTAAAATTTTGAGACTCCGAATTAAAATAGGCTACACCAGCCTTTCCCAAAGTGGGCAGAACGCTTACTTGTGGGCGCTGAAGATCTAAAGGGGGTGTGGGACCCAGAAAAAAATGGAGCCGTTGTGTAGAGGCTTGGGGGGTGATTTATTTATTCTGAATTCATTTTAAATTGAAAGGGGGCGCTAAAACATATAGGTATTTTTCTTAAAGTAGGCAGTAGACAAAATAAGTTTGGGAACCTCTGGGCTACACTATATGTATTTGGAAAAAGTGTAGTTTATATGTGACATAGTAGGCAACGTATGTAATAGAAGGATTTTTGCTTACTAAATCTGCAGTCAAGTTCGAGAACAGGTTTAATTTGCTAAAAAATATCGTATTCTTTAAAAATGTCACATCCAGATCTCTACATCGTCGTCGTAGTTAAACTGGAATAAATATTCTTATAAAGCATGTTACAACGTCATAAAAGACTCTACCTACAGATTATCGTCAACCTCTTATTCATCGAAGTTTTGTAAAGAAAGTTACAGAAAGGTTTTATTACGTGTTAACATAATATAATAATATACAGTAAAGCATCTCCATACTATACTCCAAATGGGCGTACGGCACACATTAGAGGTATTTTACATAAATTGAAGTCGCAAGTGGTATTAATATGCGAGTCATGGTAACCCAGCAGGTGATATCAAAATGTGAGCTTCCGAATCCACATGATATGACTGTGCAGAAGAAAATTCTTTTACATTTTATTTTTCTACCGATATCGGTATTTTCATCGGTAATTTCCGAAACAAAAAATACCAAGCATATGCTTGGTATTTTTTGTTTCGGAAATTCCACGCATATTTTTCCTGTCTCTCGAAAAAAAATTATATGCTGTTTATACAATTTTCATAGTCGGTTGAGTTTATTGCATAATGAAAATAATAGACTTCATAATAATCACAGTAGGTAGAGTTTCTTTCCTACCCCTTTTGTATATTTTGTTTGTTGCTGCTGTTTGATGAATGATGAGTCATCAAAATATACAGTACTAGATGACGCCCGCAACTCCGTTGCGCCAAGAACCGTACATTTTCCCGGGGTAAAACGTATCCTATGTCCTTTCCCAGGGCTCAAAGTATATCCATACCAAATTTCAGCAAAATTGGTTCAGCGGCTTGGGCGTGAAGTGAAGACGGACAGACAGATAGACAGATCGCATAATTATAATATTAGTATGGATATGCCTGGCAAGTATAGTACATTTTGACATTTTCACTGACAGCTCCCTACAGAGTTAATTAATACTACTGTGAAAATTCACCGTGTCACGACGACGCAAAATTCTACCTGTGCCCTGTAAAATTCTACCTACCTATTGTGCATTAACTAGGGTTTGTTCGAATAGAAATAGTGTACGGTACGGCAACGTCACTGTAAAACGGCACGTTACTTAATGCCTGTTAATAATGTTTCCACCGAAGATGCGTTGCGACTGGCGAGGAATGTGTTTTTGAGAACCAATAGAATCACTGCGTTTAGCGAGGTCAGGCAAATGAAGCGATTCTATTGGTTTTCAATAACACATTCCTAGCTGTAACGCACCTCTGGTGAAAACGCACCCTAAGGGGCTGTTTCGCCACTTCCTGATACGCGCCGGATATGTTATCCACAACATATCTGACAAATAGTGTATGGAGTATCTGTTAGATAAGTTGTGGGTACTGGATAGCCTATCAGCCCCCGTAGACAAGTGGCAAAACGCTTACACTAACGTTAACGCTAGCGCTACAAAATGTATGGATTTGACATTAGTATTCGCTAGCGAAGCGATGACTTATGTCAAATCGCATACATTTCGTAGCGTTAGCGTTAGCGCTTTGCCACTTGTCTACAGGCCCAGGCACTTATCAGAAAGCAGTGGCCCTAAAAAATGATAATAAACCTTATTTACCTGAGCAGTATAAACTTGAAGACTGGTCCGACCAGGCCCTTGATGATGGCGGAGGCGTTGAGGTGGCAGCGCCCGTGCAGCACTATGCCGTTCACCTGGGGAGAGAAGGAGATTTTTTTATAAAAGCTTGTGTATCACGCGGGAATAGTATTTTTAATTAAGTAGATGAAAACAATGCTAGGTCCTTTTCTGGGACTTAAGGTATCCTATAAGTTAAATGATATTGATTGTAGGTACTGTAACTTCTTGGCTTAGTTTCATCTAATTTCTAAATCGATGCGGCGATTGCGTGACGAGGTCATAGACATTTTGAATTAATTTTGAATTAGTTGATCGTGGATTAATTATTTTATTACTAGACCAAACCAAAGGCTAGTCACAATTATACAAAAAGTTAATAACTCGTTTCGAGACTTAGAAAGATGGTTGATATAATATATTTATGAAAGAAAAGGATCATAAAGGCTTCGCATAAGTGTGGCACAAAGGTACGCGCACAGTTTGTCGGCGCGTGCCGGGGCGTGCCGGGCGGATCGGGGCTCAGCGCAGCGCAAAATGCGCTATAGCACATTATTGCCGGGTCGGGTCGCATCGCATTGACGGATTTTAACGCTCACTGTGCCGGGGCGTGCAGGGGCGTGCCGGGGCGGGTCGGCGCGTAATGCATTGACGGATTTTTAAGCCGAGGCTTGCCGGGCCGCATCGCATCACATCCGCGCGCCGCTTGCTATAGCACACTGTTGCCGGGGCGCAGCGGGTCTTGCCGGGGCGCAGCGGGTCTAGTCAGGCCGTGTCGTATTGACGGAAAACCGCCGAGCAAAAATTCGCGCCGATGCGCCCCGGCACAGTGTGCGATACGCGCATCCGCTTCCATACAAATTGTATAAAGTCGGATTTTTGCGATGCGCCCCGACACGCTGAGCCCCGGCACGGCCTGTCTCAGTGTATACCGGAGTAATAGACCGTGAGCCGTAACGTACCGAGAGTTATGTTCCATTCACAACGCAAAACGGGAATAGTTGGCGAGGCTCGCGGGACCGCATGTGCGGCGCGAAGGTGATTCAGAAGCGGATTATCCTATATAGTATATCCTATCGACTGCGCCAGTTAGCATACGAAATCATTTTTTCAGGCGTTAGATAAGTAGTTACGCTGCTTTCCCCAAACTCTAGGTCTTAAGTCACAGCACGTAGAATATTAATTCGGAGAAGAATCGTACCGTATCGCCTGGAGCCGTTCAGAGACCTATCTGCAATTCTGCATCTATCTTACATTACAATTATTACGATTAGTGTGCGTTACAGTAGGAAAGAATACTAAAGGCCTGTTTCACCGCTTTCTGATAAAGTGCTGAATAGGCTTAATAACGCCATCTGCTGGTCGTTAAAAATAATTCGTTGCTAACAAAATAGTATTATTATTCGCCAATAGATGTCAGTAAGAGTCATATTTTTCAGTTTATCGATTATCGATAAAACACGAATAAAAAGACATTTTCTGAAAATGATTCCTAGCTAGATCGATTTATCGCCCCCGAAACCCCCTATATACTATATTTCATGAAAATCGTTGGAGCCGATTCCGAGATTATGAGATATATATATATATATATATATATATATATATATATATATATATATATATATATATATATATATATATATATATATATACAAGAATTGCTCGTTTAAAGATATAAGATTACGTTACACAGAAGACATTGTGACCGCGTCTGAATTGCTCCTGTCACCTGTGTGTTTGACTGACCGCTAGAACGTAGAATGCGACATGTGCTATGACCTTTATTCCTTAATTTTTATCCTACTCACGGTATGATATAAATGCTGTAACAAAACAATAACTTAGTCCAAATTAGTCCTTAAAATATTGATGCGTAGAGTAAATTTGAATAGCGTACAGCACAGTCCTTCTGCTCCTGTAGCAAGCTGGCAGTTGGCAAGTTGCCAACACTGTATTGCTCGTTACTGCTCGGTTACGAGGCGATGTTGCGCGCAACTCGCAAGGTTCTCACAACCACGCCCTATTCTGCTGTTCTAATTCAGTTATGTTTTGATCTTTATTTTCGCAAAGGTCGATTGATTTGGGGTAGAATCATAACTATTATATTTTATGCATCTATACGAATATTACAAATGCCAAAGTGTCTGTAAGTTTCGATACAACTGTTGAACCTATTTAGATGCCATACTGTATGCAGAGTGCCGGAAGGATAGAATAGTTAATTTTTTTTATGAGCCTATGCTATCCCACTGCTGGACAAAGGCCTCCCGTAAGGCCTGCCATCTGTCTTGCTCCAACGCCACAGCGGGCCAGCCTGGCTTGTAGGCATCCAGTTCATCTCGCCATCTTTTTGGAGGTCGTCTACGGCGGCCTCGTCCGTCCACTGGTACCCACTCTGTGGTGACCTTTGCTCAACGGTCAGGATGCATGCGGGTGATATGACCTGCCCAGTCCCACTTTAATTTTGCAACTTTCATGCTTTAAAATTAATATCCGAAAAATATTATACGGTTTCCGCGCGATAAACTCACTTTGGGGTACAAAGTAGCGGACACAACCTAGTTAAGCAATAAACATTTTAAAAGAAAATGTACCTGTAAATTGCTCTAAATTATTATCCACACAGACCACAATCATTGTTTATAATAATTACTAAATTGTCTTTGATTTACTGTACTAACGCCCTACACATTAAGTACCGCTCGATTACATAAATAGGGCTAAAACAAATGGTAGTAATTTGTTTGGTCTTTAGTAGACGCGTGATGCCAGAATAATTTTCATTTGTCACTGACATAATAGCAATGCGTTCATTCTCATTGCTCGTTCAGTTCTGGCAGGCGTCCAATGTTTAATAGCATCTTGAGGTGAACGATGATCGATGACCGAATGAACTGAGATTGTGTCGTGTCATGCTCTTTTTATTGCCGGGGGTCGTAAGTTCATTCTTTTATGCCACAGATTATGTTAAACTCCATTACCATTTGAACGCTCTTCGGTCTTCGACTTTCTGAGGATTTGCCTAAAATTACTATGTAGAGACTCAAATCAAATAATTTTATTTGGTCTGAGTGTAGAGAAAAATATTGCTATTTTTATCTGAGTTCTAATATAACATGAATCATTATTTTTGGTTATGATATTGAATGTACTGTCACTTCATGGTGGAAAATTTTACTAAATGGTAAAAAAAATTCGTGATGCTGACAACATTATTTTTGTTTACAAATTTAAAAAAAAAATTACCTGCACTACACGGTACACCTGATAATGATTTAATCGAAACCAGTCGTGTCTATCTATATAACAACTAGATGTCCCGCGCGGCTTCGCCCGCGTAGATTAGGAATTTTACAGATCCCGTACATTTTCCCATAAAAAATATTTCCCCCGTTTTTCCCACATCTCCTGAGTTTCTTCGGTCGTATTAGTCTTAGCGTGATAATATAATATAGCCTATAGTCTTACTCGATAAATGATCTATCTAACACTGAGATAAGTTTTTAAATCGGACCTGTAGTTCCTGAGATTGACGCGTTCAAGCAAACATACTCTTCAGGTTTATAATATTATGTAGGTATAGATTTTTTTAAATTATCGCTTGACAAACTCGAGTCTCGATCTAAAAGACTATGAAATGGTATAATATGGTAGTGATGATGATGATGATGATGAATGTAATATATGCTTATATTCTTAAAACAACGCCGAAACTCCCAACCTTATATCTATAAAGAATCAGGAGTTCTCTCAGCGCCTTCCGAACCACGGTATACCAGGTATATCTCGGTGCAAAATCTTACTTGTTGGTAGCATATGCTTAGAATACTTCTCACAAAACCAAAGTCACCACATGTTCTCCTATAAGTTTTGAGGAGTTCCCTCGATTACTTATGGATCCTTCATCAGATCACCACTTTTGTGAATATAATACCAAATTGGGATGATACCCTATATAACAAAAGAAAAATTTTGAAAATCGGTTAACAAACGGCGGAGTAATCGTTGAATATAAGAAAACGAACATAACACCTCCCCCATTTTCAAAGTCGGTTAAAATTGTAGCCTATGTGTTATTCTGATGTATAAGCTATATTATTGTAAAGTTTCATTAAAATCCGTTCAGTAGTTTTTGCGTGAAAGAGTAACAAACATCCATACATCCACACAAACTTTCGTCTTTATAATATTAGTAGGAAGGAAGTAGGATTTTGTAATATCTATTAAAATAATAATTAAGTACTTAAGTAATTATTTTTGGTGCCAAAAATAAAGTAAGCAAAAAGTTTAAGATGGAACTTTGTATTTTTTTCTGAGACATTCATTAATACAAAGTAAATATTGAATATTTAAAGAAAAAGAAAAATGAGGGCTTTAAATACTTTTTATTTAGTTTGGGTACTTTAATTGAGAATCTCCAATGTTAATGGCAACATAATATTTAGTTTAATAATATTATAATGTTATTGTTTTACTACATGATGCCCGCATCTCTTTACCGCTAACATTCGTTTATTGCACAGGAACCGTACATTTTTCCGGGATGATATTAATTAGTATTCTATGCCTTTTCTCAAAGTATCTTCATATCAAATTTCAGCAAAGTCGGTTCAGCGGTTTGGGCGTTAAGAGGTGACATACAGATAGACAGGCACATTTTAACATTTTTAATATTATTAATAGGGAACAAATATAATGACCACCAAAAAATGCGCTGATACCCTAAACTTTTTTACCAAAAAAAGATAATTAGCACCAAAAAATATAGTCTAAAATTGCAATACTACCAGCTATTTAAGTCATGACAACACTTCAAATTGTAATCGAACACCAAATATAGTAAATGATCACCAAATAAAGTAAATGATCACCAAATATAGTAAATGATCACCAAATATAGTAAATGATCACTAAATATAGTAAATGATCACCAAATCCTTGTGAGCAAATCAATGCGATATTTCTGTCCAAATAAATCACTATGATTGACAAAACTTGTAAGCATATTATTAACAAAATAGTCGGCCAAGTGTGACTGGGACATGGAGGGTTCCGTACCGCTATAGAACAAAATTAGACCTAAAATTGTGTTTTTGTGTCACTTTTAATTTTTTTTTATTATTATTATTCCTAATTATTGAAGTTAACATAATATAATCAAGGCCTAACCGTAACCCAAGATAACGTTGGTGATCATTTACTAATTTTGGTGATCATTTACTTATTTTGGTGATCATTTACTATTTTTGGCTTTAAGATGTTAAATCTTTGGTTATCATTTTACATTAAAATGGTGGTCTGTATTTTGGTGATCGTCTACTATTTTTGTCTGTGAAATGTTACTATTTCTGGTGATCAGTTAATTATAAGCCTTATTAATATGGTTAATTGGTTACTACCTTACTATAATTTTATTCAAGTGTGAATATATTATATGATGTGTTAATAAGCACACATACTCCGTGATCTTCGCCACAAAATTCCTAATTGGCCCCAGTTTAAAAATATTGGGGTTGAATTTTACATTTGGCCCACTTTCACCCTTAAATCTTGGGGGTCGAGGGCGAACTTGACTCCCATTGTTTGTGTTGAGGGTACTTATTATAATACGACGGCTTTATTGAAATAGGTACAATCGGGAGCGTTATATTGTAAAATGTAAGCGGCACATAATATTATTATTATGTCGTTTGAATATTGTGTTTTTAAGCAACAATTATTATGCGTTGTTAATTAGGATCAGATAAAAAATTACATTTTGAAAAGTAAAATTATATTTTGTACTTAAATGTTTTCTTTATGAGTAAAACCTTTTATTATTCTTAAGTATTTTTAATTTTCAGTAATTTGTATTAAACACAGCCTTGTATTTGAGCTTTAAAGGAGATCTACATTAAAATTTTTAGTAATATTAACAGCTGATGATGATACTAACATTGATTATCAGCTGATATTCTCATTGGTAAAATGGAGCGTGCCTGCTTTGATAACCTATTAGCTGGCTGGTGCTGTTAATTGAACTTTTCAAAAATAGCCCAGCATAATGGCGAATCGTAACGAGCTCATACGGGTGTTGATAAACAGCCGTAACTCACACGCACGCGCTCATGTGGACAGGAAGCTGTAAAGGCGCTTACTCACTTGGCGACATGTATGATGTAACAAAACTAAGTGACAATACTTTAGGAAGTGTACGTATTCCCTAAATAGAGTTCACTGTGAAAGCAGCGTTGAAAAAGCCATTTTTTTGATTTTGACATAATATAATATGGACAAGCACCTGAGCGCAATGAGTTTGCCCATACAAAAGTTGTTCTTTTAGCGCTGCTACTTTTACAGTGAACTCTATACAGGGGACTCATACACACCCCAAAGAATTTGTCACTTAGTTTTGTTACACCCTGTAGATAAGCCTATGTGTAGATTGACATATTAATACGACTACGGTGAAACTAAAAAGAGTAGTGATTTAGTCAGTTTTCTGCATCTTTGAATCGTAGCGTCTATGAGCTTCCCATCCGATTTTATGAATGAAGGCGTCAATAGATTTGTGGGCTAGGCTTTGTTGTGATTGGTCAAATGTGACCGTCCCATCTTGGAAGCAGACCGTAATGTTAAATTGATGCTTTATCTTCCGGTCCTTACACTCCTTTCTGATGATACCACTTACCAGTCATGAGTCACCAGATAAGCAAGTGCTTTAAAAGACAATTAAAAGACAAAATACATAAACAGTAATAGTCGCGATTAACATTAGGTTTTTTTTTATTGTCGAAGAGCCGTAGTGATAAATCCAATACTAATCGTGTTCCTCAGTGCGTACACACCTTAACCAGCAACATGGCAGTTGGCACGGCTCCACATCACTGTTGTTGACGGCCGGTCTCCACGACGTTGGCGTTAGAGCAGGCAATTAAAAATGTCACAACACGCGACAAACTCTATGACTGAGATTGATCTGGTGTGAACGACGATTATGTTGTGGTAATAGATGATTATAATCGGGAATACAATTATTATTGTGGATAAGTCGGCGCTAACGAGTAGCATTTTGTGTCTCTGATTTTGGTTTTGGGAAGCGTTGGAAATGATTATTTTGATGGTGAACTAATGTGGGCATTATAAAACGGTAGAATACGCTGTTCAAGATATTTCAGCATTTCCAGTTTACCAAAACTTTTCCATTTTGGGTTTATTTCAATGTGAGACTCTCCTAAACTGCCATTAACTGCTGCAGGTTTAAGTTTTAAGCCCTCACAGGAGCCGGAGGGAACTATATAACCCTACAATTAAAAAAATCGGCCAAGTGCGAGTTGGACTCGCCCACGATTTCATACCGTTACAGAGCAAAAGAAGGCCAAAAATTGTGTTTTTGTATGGGAGCCTACCTAAAATATTTTTTTTATTTTCACAGATTGTGTATTGGCAACGAAATACACAATCTGTGAAAATTTCAAATGTCTAGCTAAAGCGGTTCTTGTGATACAGCCTAGAGGCAGACTGACAGACGGACAGACAACGAAGTCTTAGTAATAATATCCCATTTTTAACCTTTGGGTACGGCGCCCTAAAATAATGAAGTTTACCACAGCCTCACCTCAAGTATCTCATCGCCGACCTTGACAGGCGGCTGCGCGGCGATGGCGGCGCCGGCGGGGTTGAGGCCGCACACGAACACGGCCATGCGGCTGCGGTCGCGGTGGCCGGCCAGGCTGAGGCCCAGCCCGATCTGGCCCACGCGCTCCAGCTTCACCACCACCACGTTGTCGCCCAGCGACGCGTACTTCTTGCGGATTTTGTCTGTGGAATAATAATTGTGATGTTAGTTATTACTTATTATGTTACGAGATACGTCTAGGCTACACGTAGGTAGAGACGGTAGTGTTTTGTTTGGAAGGTAGTCGCGACAATAGCAATAATTGGGGCCCCATTGCCACTACAAGTTACAGAAATAAAAAAGAAAATCACCATCTTAAGAAGACATTTTCTTAAAATATGTATATCTTCTTATTTCTAGTTCTCAATCAAAAACCTAGACAGCAGACACCAATATTTTGACGTAGATAAAAATAACTAAAGCGTTATTGAGAAGAAAAATTAACGAGTGCGCAGGCGTTTGTAACGTGGCCGAAAATACTCTGGATATAATAAACTGTATTGATTGCTGTACTTGTAATACGTCTTGTAATACTTGCCTTGCAAATGCAGAATAAAAATCAATATTTATATTACTACTTTTTTTTTCGAAACTTGCTTGAGTTTGAGAAGCGGTATTTAAGTAGGACTTAAAAAAATAACAACGTTATATATGAACAAAAGAAGTCAGGGGAATCATAATAATCAGTCATAATTTTTTATGGTAAGAATGCCTGGTTTTGGCACCCATATTATGTGTGCTAAAAGTCAAAACCCAGAGTTCTTTCAGGTTTTTATACCACAGATAGGTTGTTCAAGCAAAGCAGTATTCTCAGATGTGCTATATTCTTAGAAAAGTATTTGAAATCATTTCCCACATCCAGATCCGAAGACATATCACAGACGTGGGGCTGCGGCGGGAAAATTGTTCCATTACCGTCAATTTCGCGCGGTAACTAGATTTACCGCGCCCCGCCCCTCGCCTCACCCCCTCGCCTCACCCCCTCGTAATATATTACCGCTGGACCTGACGCGGACGTATGAAACTATTTGGTTCGCTATGTATGGTCGAAGCCATTACCTGAAAGTTATGGTAGAGTTACCAGTTTCCACCACTACTTGCGGTCAGTGTACCATAGAAGAAATTGATTTATAGGTAGTTGTCTGTGCGTCACTTAGTTGGGTTATGTTAATTCAATGTTAGCTGTGATCTGTCCGCTGGGTTTGACATAACGCCTCTGAATTACGTTTGTCCTCCATCTATTTATGAATCTATCAGTACATTGCAACGTAAAAAGGCGATGCGATATTTTTTATGCCATTCAAAACTGCATTGTATTTACTGCACAAGAAGATACACACGATACGACTTGTGAGCCGCGGTATTGGGCTACCTATTCCAATGAATGACTTATATAAAAATGCATCACAGTGCCTCGCCACGTTGCAGCATCAACTGGCCCTAAGATTTCCTTGCGTCTTGAACATTTCTTCCTCTCAACTCCGTCCATTCCGTCAATATCTGTTTCAATTTAAATCTACTACTTCACTTTAATCTTCTATATATATAAAACTCAAAGGTGACGGACTGATTGACATAGTGATCTATCAACGCGCAGCCCAAACCACTAGACGGATCGGGCTGAAATTTGGCATGCAGGTAGATGTTATAACGTAGGCATCCGCTAAGAAAGGATTTTGATAATTTCCAACCCAAGGGGTTCAAATAGGGGATGAAAGTTTGTGTATAATAATACTTCTTAACGCGAGCGAAGCCGCGGGCAAAAGCTCGTACAATTATATTATGTCCTCGAGAACTATCTACCTCATTACTCGAGAACTATCTACACCTATTAGCGATGGCAGAACCAAACTCATGGTGTATCGATTGATCTGGAGAGGCCTGACTCGACCCAGTTGTGAGCTGACTCGCGGAATATCAACGAGCTGATTACAACCTGATGGAGGTGATACGCCTCATGAATATGCAGCCTGCGATACTCTCACGTCAGGCGGCATCTTTTGTGTTAGTGCATCAAGGAATTGAGAAGTAACTCATTTAAAGTTAAAAAAACAAGTGAAACTAACTGCGTACGTCATTAACCTGTACCCAGTGTCACACTCGCAGCAAAATTATACCCGCTGTTTGGGCTTTGGGCCGTAGAGCGGGCTAAAAAAATACCACTTGAATAATAAAAAAAAGTTTCTACATAAAATCACACATCGTCATGTATTTCGAGATAAGGCAGCGTACACACAAGAAACAAGCAAACACAGAAACATCTTGCAGTCGGACAAACCAATATTGTTTCTTGCAAATTAATAAACAATTAAAATAATCATATTTTGACCTCACCATTTGAATGTAGTAAAAACATATTTTAAACAGCTGGAAAGTTCACAGTGAAAAATTCTTTTATAAGCTAAACCAATAAGGAAGTAGGAATTCTTTCACATTTATGTTGAATGAGATGTCATCTCATTATCTCATTAAATGTGAAATGCAAAGCTGCTGCACAGCTTGAAACATTTTATGTTAATGAAGAGGGTGCAAAGTAGGACTCAATCATAATGCTTAGTTTATTCGTCAGAATTTTAAGCAAATTACCAATATTCAGCAATTAGGGCAATTATTCTTTTAAGGAATTCTATCTAAAATGATTGAAATTCTATCTAAAGTCAACTTAAAATGCCACAAAAATGTACAACTTCATATAATATTCCAAAATGCTGCTCCTTTTGGCTTTTAACTTAATATATTTTCAAACATGGTATTTTTTACAAACAACTGTACAATCGTAGAAAGTGGGATTATTACTGTGGAAATAACGTACTTAAAACTACACAGGATCCGTCGCTGAACGTACGTCGTACAATGCTCGACTGAGGTAGCTGCGATATATAACACGGTTAGATATTATTTCAGGTGGTTCGTTGGTTCAGGTAGATTCACTGCATCATGCATGTGAGGGAATGAAATAGAATTATGTAAAGCAAAACTAAGACTGGCTCATGGATGCGGTTGACAATGTAGTAGATGAAATTGTACTTTCAAGTAAGCGCAGCAAACGAAAATGCCTTTTAAATTTGTTAAATTGTAAAAAAAGGTAGTAAAAGACACACATTGTTTAAGAGAAAACACAAAGCAAACTATAGACGGACTGTACAAAATTTGATTTTTATTTTTTACCTTTTGAGTACATGAATTTCGGAACCCTAAAACATACAGGAAGAAATAAACATAGGAAGTTACGGGTATATAAGCTAGGAACATAACCGTCTCCGGAGAATTTGCCGAGACAAAGAGCGCGATATAATTTATTTACGGAGTTTTTATACTCAGACGCAAAAATAACATTTTATCGCTCGCCGAAAGGAGTTCAGCACATTTCCACGACATATCTAGGGTTGCCAGTATCCTATGAAAAATAAAAGAAGTGCAATGAACTTGGCTTTTTCATGACTTATTTTTCGAGATAAGTCATGAAATAATTTATTTTACGAGAGTGATGAATGATGATATAATATTTTTATCAATTTTCACGTAGATGCAAGTGCGTGGGCTAAAATTTAAAACCATTGGAAAAAATATACAATAATGCTTTGGCGGTAAGTACTTAAAATTATATTTAAGCGAACCAAATCAATATTTAACGACTTAATTATTGAGTTTAATAATACTTAACTTTATCATGAAAATGCCTATTATTGTTGACTCCACGGAAGAATGTTAATAATAACATCTCTACGGAGCGGAGCGGAGTGTGAACCCTAGCGAGATGAAGATAGAGCGGCCACAATCTAGCGTGCCATTAATCAGGGAGTATGTTTATTGGGCAGTAAAGTGGCCATCATCCCCCACGTCAGCTCACTAAACTCTTTGTGGCTATGACTGTGGCTCATTTGATTTTGGTCAAACGTGTTTGAATTGGATAGTTTTCGTAATGAATTATGATAATGTTGGCTTATTAGTTTAGGGTCTTGCCGATCGGAGTTTTGGAGAAATTAAAATATCATGCCCTTTTTTGCATTAAATACGAGAGATCCAGGGTTAACTTTTACTCAGACTGGCGCAAGGCACACCATATTGTAGTAGCCAAAAGACCTACAAGAATTGCCTAAGCGCAAAAAGTTGTTCAGCAACTGCTGACTAGTTTTTTCTAAACTTGAAGGTTTTGGGCTCTGAAATTGGAAATCTATTATCTTCGTGTTTCACCTCATATAACACTGTTCCAGACGAGGTCAGTGATATCTGACACCAAACTCAACGTAGAACTTCGGAGAGTCGGGCAGAGTTCTGGCGTGGTGTGGGTTAGTGAGAAGTTTATTCGACATAGTTCTTACTGTTACTTGGGTTTTCAAGGTAAGGTAGAAATTTTGTTTAGTAATGCCTCTTCATGTTACCTAGCCTATAATAGAAGAAAATAAGGGAACGAGAAAGTGTATAATGCGCACCCTCATCGAGAGCATTCGCTTTTAATATTCTTAACGTATAGTAGAGTCGAGAAATACATCAGTGAGGGAGGAGAGCCGAGCATTACAATGCACACCTTGTAATGATACAGTGTGTAATATCTTGATACAACTAGTAACATCAATTTGCTATGGAATGCTCAAAGTCGAATGTAATTTCACGCGAATGCTCGTCAGTCAGGGGACAATACTACCCGTATTATAATGTAATGCTCAAAGGCGAAACTTTAATGTTACATTACTCGTGTGATGTGAATGCTCGTCGCTCAGGGAGGTATTTTTGTAATGTAATGCTCAAAAACGAATCTAATAATTATGTTACATGACACGCGAATGCTCCCGGTGAGGGAGCATCATTGTCTATGATATTATACGTCGATTATGTATGTTGCAACACTTCGGATTTCGGAATGATGGTTATCTATAATATTTTATATTATAACGAGCTTTTGCCCGCGGCTTCGCTCTTCGATAGACTATGTCAATCAGTCAGTCAGTCACCTTTGAGTTGTATATATCGACGAGCTTTTGCCCACGGCTTCGCTCGCGTTAAGAAGTATTATTATATACAAACTTTAATCCCCTATTTTAACCCCTTGGGGTTGGAATTTATCAAAATCCTTTATTAGCGGATGCCTTCGTCATAACATCTACCTGCATGCCAAATTTCAGCCCGATCCGTCCAGTGGTTTGGGCTGGGCGTTGATAGATCACTATGTCAATCAGTCAGTCACCTTTGAGTTTTATATATATAGATATATGGGCTATATGGCCCAATCAATCAAATCATCAAAATTATTTTACGACCCCTGTTCCTATTTGCTCACTGGGTAGCTTATAGAACGCTTATATTTTTGTCTGAAGCGTTGGAAAAGTCACAAAAGTTTATCCGGCATTTACACAGTTGACATAACTACAAAACTCTCTACAGACATAACTAAAAAATCAAGTATCTGCAGAAACCAACGTTATTCAGAATTCTACAAGAAAATAATAAAACTCATCAGCAGTTCACAACGACGCGACGTCTCCTAAGAAGTTCAAGAATCCTCAGAAATTGTGAGCTACTGAAGTTTTTAATTCGCGAGTCTGTCGACAGCTCTCGTCGAAACTGGAACATTCTAGTCCGCCATTACAATACAGGCCCGGGTTTTCCCGCGCAAAATAAATCTTTTGAGACTAGACGATTCCAAAGATTCCGAGCCTATTGTCGCATTGGAAATGAGACGGAATGAGGGGTAGTTTTCGTTATTAAAAGTTTTTGATTCACTCCAGCTCCATTATTACATAGTCATTTTCTTTATCGCTTCTTTATAGAACCACCGATCAAAATGTATGGAATTGACGTAAGCGTTCGATAATATGAAGTTGACGTTCGACTCATCTTATGTCAATTTCATACCTTTGTCGGCGATTTTATACAGAAGCGATAAAGAAAACGTCTTGGCTAGGGTTTCTGTATTCTCTGCGTAAAATGCGCAAGATTTGTTGTTTGTTTTAATTTACTCGTTTTGACTAAACTGAGGATGCGAACACATAATTATTATTGGTATAGAATTCTCGCAACTTTTGCCTGTTATTCGAAGATTTTCTCTATATTCTGAGATTATGATAAGTATTATCATAATATCTTTCAAAATTACAATATCGCAATTCGTGGAGGACGTAATGCTCAAAGTAAGTTTGTATAATTGACCATTGTATATTGATGGCACCCTCCTCTCCACCTCACTAACTATTTTAAACTTATCCTAACGACAAAGTATATTAATACTTTGACTTACAGGGTGTTTATCATAAAACAATACCTACAAGTAGAAACTCACGTTATACCTACTCAAGGAAATCGCTTAGCAGTTAGCACAACACTGCACAACGAACGCATACAAACTACAGTGTTTCCTATAACTATCGTTAACTTAGTACTAAGTAGCCGTTAAGGCTGTATGTACATGCTCACAATGCACATTGCATACAGTACTTACAAGTTCCGAGTGCAGTAGCACAAGCGCAGAGTTGAGTATTCGTTACCGAATGAAAATTGTTTAAAAGTACGAGATGACGCCCGCAACACAGTTGCGTCAAAATTCGTTCGTTGCGCGAGAACCGGACATTTTCCGGGACAAAAAGTATCCTATGTCCTTTCTCAGAACTTAAAGTATCTTTATACCAATTTTCAGCAAAATTGGTTCAGTGGTTTGGGCGTCAAGAGGTAACAGACAGACAGACATGCACAGTTTTGAATATTTTATAATAATATTGAGCCCCACCAGCTTGAGCTACCAACTCGCTCACCAACTGAGCCACAGAGGTCGTCGTCGAGATACAAAAAAAAAAAAAAAAGATTTTGTATTTCGACAGGGAACCGAGTTATGATGAAAAAACTGAATTTAACCCTTTTTTTAAAGATGGCGTAAAACCCACAAGGTTATTTTGGTCGACAATTTGAACTTAAGCTTTTCTAGCCATCCCCCACGTTATATCTAAAATTTGGCTTTCTCGGTTCATTTGCATTTCTAACCCCATTTTTCCGACGTAATGACTGGAGTATCTAGAGCGCATCTGTCGGCGATCACAATGCGAATATTATAGTAATTTGATAATGAATTGGACGACCTCATAAAATATTCAAATCAACAGAGAAATGTGATGTATCTATATTGGGAAAAATGAAAAAAAAAAAAAACGATAGATATAGAGATAGCTAAGATAGATCTAATTATGTTTTGAGTTTTTCGTTTCCTTTTGTAAAAAAGTTATGAAGTTGGACTCAGTTGCTTCGTGTAACACCGCCCTAACACATACAGAGTGTCCTTACGTTTGCCGTTAGTATTAGCAAGTCAGATGAGGCCATAACAATAATCTGCGCTTTACGGTCCAAGGGAAAGATACTTTGATTTTGAACGAGAAGAAAAATATGAACACATTTCCTTCTATTTTAGTACCTGCATAAAGATTTTTTGTTGCTAAATACAAATAATATTAACTTAGTGATATTTTTTACAAGAATTTTTTGTTTGTTTGCTATTTTTCACAGCATCCGAAATTGCAATAATTTTGATGGGCAAGAGACATAGGGTGACGACGGAAAAATGATTTTTAATTTTTTCTGGTATGGCGTATGTAGTCAAGGAAAGCCTCGAGTTCTAGTAGGTATATCATACTTATAATTTAGGTGTCATCAATGATCATTATTTGGCTAGTGTAAGACGCTGCGTACTGTTGTATAATCTAGATTCTAGTACATAATACCTCTCTGTGTATAACACGATAAATACACGCTTGTTTTCTCCGCAATTCATTCGTTGCATCGATATGTTTGGCGTAATTCCCCCGATGTACTATTAGATCGGGCATCGCGATCCATCATAAGTACACCCAGAAATAGCGGCAATGCCACAATCGAAATTGCGATACCAACACATATAAATAAATCCACCGTTCGACGCGCCTGTACCGACGCTGAAACAATACAGTCGCGCGATAAAGAGTTCATTTTAATTGAGCTTTTGTTTTGTGTCAGTAGTCAGTACAGCCCAGATAGCGAGAGAATTGAGATGCCAATATCCTTTTGGGTAACAATTTCTCCTCTCATTCCGTAATTTTCTCTTCTTCTCTAACCTCGTCGTATATTATGATTTTGTCATTGTAATCATAATGACAAAATATGCTCTGCCGGGTCGGCAAAAGGCGTTTTGATGAACAAAGCGATATGAGATTTTTACAACATTTGATTAGAGATGACCTAAGTTACATTTAAATTTTAAACAAATAAAACAAAGAACATACGTGTAATTATTTCCCTAAACTTTTTATAACTTTATGGCATTGAAAAAACTATACTAACTATATTTCGGTAACAAATCCACGTGTACGGTTCGTAAAAGCCTGTGTCTACTACATTTACATACGAAGCGAATTGCAGGTATTTTTATTCAAAACTTGGTATCGTTTTGAGCGTAGATTTTATTTTTTTCCTCCGCGGCCTCCATGAATGTGAAATTTTACGGTAGCAATTGTATTTTGCGTGAACTGTAGTGGCTAATACAATTTTATGTGGAGTCATCTCGTTCCAGTTGGCGACACTCAAAATATTCGTTTGTAGCAAAAAAAAAACTTCAAGTGGAAATGGAAAATAGGATGAACAATAAAAATACAGTTTTGTTATAATATCAAAGATCTTGTCTATTTTTTAACCGACTTCAAAAAAAGGAGGTTATCAATTCGACGCGTATGTATGTAATATTTTCAGAACTGCTCAATTTTCGTATATTATGTATGTAGGTGAATATCAAAACCCGGCAAGTCACACCCATACTCGAAACTGAACTCTTGTCGATTTTATTGATTTTTTATGAGAAAAATGGAACAACGCAGTATATACAAATTAGTGCGGTGAATCCTGAAAGAGTAAAGAATATGTCTGTGTCAAAAGTAATAAAGTTAAAAAAACATAATTTCTCTCATTTGCCAAGTTTCGCTTATGGTGGACATACCGGGATTTGATATTTGCCTACACATGTAGTCTTAGTCTATATCAGCATCTGAACAAGTGTGCCAAATTTCAAAAGTGTATGTATGAATGTACTATGTATATACGTATGTTTTTATGTTTGTGTTCGCATATGTCTGGAACTATCATTCCGATTTTAGTAATTCTTTTTTTGTTGTACTAGGTATTGTTCAACATAGAGTATAGTGCAAGTTTCATAAAAATCGGTTCAGTAGTATTGGAGATAGGGAGTTTTAATTCTAAATTACGTACAATTTTGAAGTCGGTTTTATATCTTTGTAAAATACAATTATTAAGTGGTAATAACGTTGAAGTTAAGTATGTAACTATTATGGTTGCAGCTTAACCCTAGAACCGTACCCTGGGGTACAAATTAAAAAATTTACAAAAATTTCGTTATATTTTTTTTACTGTTCGACGATTTGTTTCGCGCGTCCGTGTATTTGCGTGGGACAGGGTGATGCGCTGAAACCTCAGTCGGGCGAAGTTCTTGCTTGCAAGTGGAAGCGGTACATTGCTTGTGGGGTACTGCAGTACCCCAGGGTACTTTAAACGTAAGTATTATTGTTCGAACATTTTCATCGTTTTGTTGTTTTTTTTTTATTATTTGTGGGCATGAATTTGATGAAACCGACATAAAATTTATCGAGATCGGTCAAGCAGTTTTGATATTGTGAGTTTATTTGTTTTTGATGGCATTATAGGATTGTTTACACACTCCTAACTTATTTTCTTTTTTTCAGATAGCGTCTAGACGTAATTTGAGTGAAAATTAAATAGAGAATATTCTTCTGGAATCGGAAGATGGTGAAGATCTGTTTTTAGGTGAGGCATCTGATGAAGAGCTGGATAAAGTTATACAAGATTTTCACGATGACGTAATTTTCCTCACTCTTTAGAAGTGGAGTCACCTCCTGATTCAGACGAAGAAATAGAAGAAGTATCTTTGAAGTTCAGTTCTAATGCGTAACCAGTCACTGTCCTTAGCGTTCCAGATATTTTACGTGGTAGAGGTAGGTAGGTTAACGTGGGAGAGCCATGCTTCGGCACGAATGGGCCGGCTCGACCGGAGAAATACCACGTTCTCACAGAAAACCGGCGTGAAACAGCGCTTGCGTTATGTTTCGCTGAGTAAGTGAGTTTACCGGAGGCCCAATTACCCTATTCCCTTCCCTACCCTCCCCTATTCCCTTCCCTTTCCATCCCTACCCTCCCCTATTACCCTATATCCTCTTAAAAGGCCGGCAACGCACCTGCAGCTCTTCTGATGCTGCGAGTGTCCATGGGCAACGGAAGTTGCTTTCCATCAGGTGACCCGTTTGCTCGTTTGCCCCCTTATTTCATAAAAAAAAGGTAGAAAAAAACAGAAAAGCAGCGAAAAATGCGTATGGCATGGATAGCTTTGTGTATCGCGCAAAACTCGCCGCTGGAGCCTCTGTGTGTTCTATGGAATACTAAATATTGTGGGGATCAATTCTATGATACTGTTACATTCTATTCAAATGCTGCTAATAAGCAATTTTTCAGGAATAGGCGCATTTGCCTGAAGACTTTCGCTTTTGATCTCATAAAACCGCACCTAGAAGACAGATTTCAATCGGTATTGAAATCTGTCTTCTTGGTGCGGTTTGCCAACGTCCCTACAAATAAGTATTGGTGATATATTGGGGAAAAATCGACCAACGCCTTCTATAGCTTCTCCTAATTTCAAATCTGGAAGGTGTTTTTTCTTCCCGAGGTCCAAAGACCGCAAATCACGTACGCAATGTGAGACGTGCAAAACTTTCATTTGTACTGTTCACCAGAACAAAATATGCCAAAATTGTTTTAAGTACCTAATTAATACGATTTAATTATGTTTAGAAATACTGAGGTTATTGTTAAAAAGTCTATGTAAGTTGATTTAATAATAAAATCTTTAATATCTTTTTAAAAATGTGTTATTATTGTTGGGATGCACTAGTACCCCAGGGTACCGTTAAATAAAGTTTAAGATGGGTACGGTTCTAGGGTTAAAAGAATTATGTAGTGGATTTCTTTAAAATCTTATAAAAAGTCACTGCAGGACGCAAACTCACGTACCTTTTAACGGGTAAATTGTAATTTATAGATACTGATTAATAGGCAGATGGCGAACCCGCGTTACTAGACTTAGGGCCTGTTTCACCACTTTCTGATAAAGTGCCTAATAGGCTATTCACAACTTTTTTGACAGATTCTCCATACTTGATCTTGCAAGTTAATTGGTAGATAGCCTTACCAGAAAGTGGTGAAATAGGCCCTTACTGGGCAGGGTTGTGTCAAGTTAATGTTAGGTTTAATCTGCCAGCTGGGTTTAACATAACCCATACCCATATAGTTACCCATATAGTATATACGCAGGTGCATATTATAACCTCATTTGCGTAAAATCATCTTCTCTGATGACATTACCGTGACCAAGTGGAACTCTATATTCTATACTATAGAGCAGTCGCTCTTAACCGGTGGTCCGCGGACCACTCGTGGTCCCTGGAGGCATTCCCAGTGGTCCGCGAAGCCATCGTGATAATATGTGAGATATCAGAAGTTAGTAATGACTGCTAATTATAGCTTGTTTTCTTTATCAAACAACCCTTAGTTTAGGTAAACCAACTGGGTGGTCCCCGGCTAGACAAACATTTGGTAAAATAGTCCCTCAGTCATGACTCATGAGTCATGACTAAAAACTTGGATCTGAACTGTTATAGAGTCTATACTAACTGCTAATCTCAAGTCCTCATCAAGAACAAATTAATAAAATGATTGTCGTAATATACCAATTGTATACAATTCCGAGCTAATGTAAGTAAGTAGTAACTCTGCGACGGCGCGGGCGGCGTGTAACACAACTCTTTGATCTCATTAAAAGTTTTAATGGCCGTCCTAATTACTGGAGACAACGGGGTAACGATGTACTGTCACATCATCATCACGACCTGATCAAAATAAATAACAGCCGTAACAAACATTGAATTTATAAACAGATTAAAACTCCCCAAGAAAATTGTCCAAAATTAATGATTTCTGTCGTATCTTCTAATACTTACTACGTATTGTTATACTTATAGACTGTAAACTTATAGAGTGTTCTCTATCTATCTTCATTGCTGCGAGAAATGAGGAGTACTTTTATAATTTGAATATCCTTCATAGTTCGGACGTAACATCTGTTTTTTATAGTTTTACCGATAACAAAACAAACTGATGATCGACATTAATATGTCGTTAATGATCGCGTTTTCACACACACAGCTGACTAGTCCTGCTCATAATTACCTGAAATTCATAAACCCCCACGACGCTCGTGGGCCTGCACGAACAGTAACTACATTCACTACATACGTAAAATACATAATAATCTATACTTATAAAATTACATGTCCTGACTGACTGACTGATTCATCATCGCTGAGCATAAACTGTAAAAGTTACAGCCGCGAAATTTGGTGAGTAGGGTTGTTTTATTAAGTAGACACCCACTAAGGAAGGAATTTTGAAAATTTTACCCCGAAGGGGGTGAAATAAGGGTTGAAAGTTTTAATGAAAGTCCGTCATTTCTTGAGTTAGAAACACGAAAATTTATTTTTGGGTTACTGATTAAAAATGAATGGATACATATTTAAGCGTTTTTGGAAATTCTACCCCCAAGGGGGTGAAATTGGGGTAGAAAGTTTCAATGAAAGTCCGTCATTTCTTGAGTTAGAAACCTAAAAGTTTATTGACGTTTGCGTTTGACGTTTGCTTAAATAGGGTCCTTTTTTACCCTTTGTATAAGGAACCATAAAAACAAAAAGGAGAAAACTATCCATCTTTGTTATTATACTATGTTAACGCGGATGAAGTCGCGGGCAACAGCTAGTATTATTATAATTATTGACGGATTTGGATAGGCCATTTACAACGCATTGTAAAGTTATCAATTCTCATTTAAAGCCAAACTTCTGACTTCACTCTAAGACCTAACAGAAACCTCACAAACTCAACGTCTTTCATCTATACTATAAAAATATTATAAAGCGGAAGAGTTTGTTAGTTTATTTGAACGCGCTAATCTCAGGAACTACTGGTCCGATTTGAAAAAATCTTTCAGTTTTAGATAGCCCATTTATCGAAGAAGGCTATAGGCTATATTTTATCACGCTAATACTAATAGGAGCGAAGAAATAGAGGAAAATGTGGAAAAACGGGGGGAAATTATTTGAAAGGGCTTATGTTAACTTCTTCCATTGTTCCTTGTTATATTTTATAATAAAACAACAAGATGAACACACACTAATTTTATTAGGATCACTTCACTGTACCAAAACTCAACACAGAATGAATCTCTTGAGAAGGACTCTGCTCTCCCTCTATTTTCCCCTCTACTTCGACCACCTAAAATGGCGGTTGCTCCTGATTGGTCAAAATATTTGACCAATAGAAGAGCAGTTTCCTGTTCAAGAAAATCATTATACTTATTACAAATTATAAATTAAAATATTGCAAATATCTCATAAAATATTATACATTTTAATATAAATAATAACAATATTAATCAATTTTTAGAGTCATGTTAAATAGTTTATAAAGGTACCGGAAATTGCCAAATATTTTAAGTGCATAATTATAATTCCTATAAAATATAATAATTATACTCAGTAACATTACAATTCGTCCATCCTGACTAATAGTCACGTCCTCGTGACTGAAGTAATTATAAATTGAAATAACACTCGAATCAACGATTTGACATGACCCATAATAACTAAAACTTATATTATGTATTATATTAACAATATGTATTTATTTTAAATTTCATTATCAAATATTTTCAATTTAAATACCATTTCATATATATAAATTTAAAGCACCCATACTAGACCATACTAAGCTATCTAAATTTCATTCAAATTTCAATACTAGACCATACTAAGCTACATACTATAAATTAATTTATATATTCCAATACTAGACTATACTAAGCTATTTAATATAAATTCATTTAAATTCCAATACTAGACCATACTAAGCTATTTAATATAAATTCGTATAAATTCCAATACTAGACCATACTAAGCTAAGAATAATATAATATAAATTCATTTAAATTCCAATACTAGACCATACTAACCTATTTTTAAATAATTAACATTTTTAACATTCCTTTTATCCTTCCATTTCAATACTAAATCATAAAACATCCTTCCAACCATTTATTATTATTAACTTTTGTATTTACTTACCCAAAGTACATTAAAACAATTTAGTAGAACAAAACCTTTTACATCAATAATCACAATATCATTATAATAATAACCCCCTTTTTATTAATTCATCAAGAAAAGAACTTACTAAAATCATTTAAAGTTAAATTTACACTGCAAGTTGCTATAACTGTCAAGATGATAATATATTTGTTCATTGAGCATTATTAACTTCATTATTTTCATTACGTTCATCGCATATACTATCACAACTTGTATCACTAAAATTATCATCACTATCTTCAAATCTTTTAAAATTTAACCATGGATGTATACGCTCTACTGGATATATACCTTTGTAATTTGCTTTACCCTTTCTTTTTGTTATAGGAGTATCTTCTACTAAAAAACGATCATTTTCTAGTTCTTTTACAATTCGATATGGACCAAAACATTTCTGTACAATTTTTTTACTCTTCCCTGGACAAACAACGGATCTTTCAACCCTAACAAGATCTCCTTCATTAAATTTTCTTGGATTACAACGACTTTTATTAAATAGAGCCCTCTGTCGTTGTTGATCCTTTTGAATATGTTCACTTACTTCATCTCTTATTGCTTTCAAATTATTTGAATCATATTCTTTAGCATCATCAACCACAGATTTAAGTAACCCATCTGATATTCCACTCAACTTTTTTCCAAACAACACCTCGGTTGGGGTACGTCCTAACCCTTTATTGATCGTATTATTTAAACCCCATTGTACATCTAAAACCTTTTCATCCCATAAAGTTTCATCGCGCCCATGATTCATAGAAGTTAAAGCATCTAAAATTGTACGATTGTATCTTTCCACTTGCCCGTTTGCACGTGGAGTGGCAACTGCATTCATAATATGCTTAATACCTAAATTTGTAAAAAAGTTTTTTATCTTTTTTCCAGTAAACGTAGAATACCTATCCGTTATTAGTCTAGTTGGCAAACCAAAAGTCGCAAAATATTCCCTAAAAACTTTTATTGTGGTTGAAGCTTTTGTGCTTTTAACAGCTTTGAGAGATATAAATTTACTAAAAGCGTCTATAATCACCAAGAGATATTTGTTTTTGCTTTTACTTTGATTAAAAGGACCCAAGTGGTCTGCATGAAGGGTATGGAAAGGTATAGATATTTTTTCTATGGAATGTAAATAACCAGATTTCTTTCCAGAAGGGACTTTACTATGAGCACACTCTAAGCATGATTGTACATATTTTTTAATAAATTTGCGCATTTTAGGAAACCAGTAATCTGTAGAAACTTTTTCATAAGTTTTATCAAATGAGAAATGACCAATATCGTCGTGACAATATTTTAAGATTTGCCAACGTACTCCCTTAGGTACGAGCCATTTAAGTCCATTTTCAGTATTTCTATAAATATTACCATTTTTAAAAACGTAATTCTTTTTAACTTCTACCACATTACTAGCTTCTGAATCTAATAAAATTTCTTTTATACGTTTTATTTCATTATCACCTAATTGAACTGTTTTTAACCAATCACTAGTAATATTAAGTACAGACGGAAATTCTATTTCATCAAAACCCGTGGAAATTGGATTTCTACTTAAAGCGTCTACATGGCTCATACTTTTGCCAGATTTGTAAACTATGTCACAATCATATTCTTGTATAATACTCCACCAGCGGGCAACTCGAGGAATCATATCGCGTTTTAGAAAAGTTGCTCTTAGAGAATTGCAGTCGGTTATTATTGAAAATGGCATACCCTTTAAATAAGATTTAAATTTTTCTAGTGAAGCTACTAATGCTAAGGTTTCTAATTCATAGGCTGAAAAATGTTGTTCCTCTGGAGATGTCTGCCTACTGTAGTAAGCAACGGGTTTCAAGTCACCATTCGGTTGTTTTTGTAATAGGATTCCACCAACTCCCCATTTACTGGCATCTGTATGCAATTCAGTTATGAAATTTGGATCATATAAAGCCAAAACTGGACGGGACACTAATTTTGATTTTAATTCATCGAAAGCTTGCTGTTGTTCGCTGCCCCAAAGCCAAGGATGATTACTTTTTGTCAATTTTGTTAGCGGTCTGGCAATAACAGCAAAATTCTTTATAAATTTTCTAAAAAAACTAGCTAAACCGATAAATTGTTTAATATTGTGAACATCTTTAGGTACCGGAAAATTTTCAACAGCCTCAATTTTCTTTTTGCCCGGCCTTATACCATCAGATGTAACTTCTAAACCTAAAAAATCTACAGATGTCTTAAAGAAGTAACATTTCGATAATTTTAATGTTAATTTAGCCTCACGAAATTTTTCAAAAAATTTTTTCAAGTTTAATTAAACCATCATTAATTGTTGCTGAAGGCACTAAGATATCATCCATATACGCTACAGCTGTATTAAATCTTAATGACCCTAATGCCTTATTAACAGTCCTTTGAAATATAGCTGGCGCATTAGCCAAACCAAAAGGCATTCTGTTAAACTCCCACTGACCATCGGGAGTAACAAAAGCAGTCTTTGGTTTAGAGTCTTCACTTAATGGTATTTGGTAGTACCCACTAGCCAAATCTAACGTTGTATAGTAGTTATTACCGGCTAATCTATTCATTTGATCCTCCATATGCGGTAAAGGATAATGTTGTTTTATTGTTTTCTTATTTAACATTCGATAATCAACACATAATCTTTTATCGCCTGTCTTTTCTTTACAACAATAATGGGGCTAGCATAGGGGGAATTTGATTCTCGAATTACTCCGCTTTCACAAAGATCGTCCACCATTTCCTGTACTTCTTGTCTTTCTTTCTGAGAAAGCCTATACGGCCTGTACACTACGGGTTCATCATTATTTAAATTGATAGTCATATGTTCTATGTCAGTACACCCCAGTTCATTTAAATTTACAGCAAAACAATCTCTATATTTATTTATCAAATTTAAAAGAGCTAATTTGTCACTATCAGGTATGTCTCCTATGGTTAATTGTTCTAATTTAAAAGGGATGTATTCGCTACGTTCTACTCTATTTATTTGGAATAACTCGAAAGAATCTAATACAATATCTGCTCTAGCAATTAGTTCATCCTTATTGAATTGTATTGGTTTATTTGAAAGTGGAGAAATTAGAATAGCCCCTTCCCCTTTTTGTAAAGCGTAAACACCTTCTTCAACAAGATACTCGCGATTAGGTTGATCTCTGTAACTACCACGTACATAAATAGATCCATCATAATCCGATCCACAATAGACACGACAAAGATTAGTTTGTGATAACGAAATACTGTCTTTTACTTTTAATTCCAGACGTTTAACATTAATTTTTGGCAATCATGAATATCCAAAACTAGAAGCTCCTTATCAGTTTTTACCATTCGAACGTGTTTTTGTTCGCTAAAAGATTGACCAATCAATAATGAATATTTCAAAAGATTATCAGGCACAATTACACACGAAACGAGAGCCTCTACGTTTTGAATTTTCAATTTTGCTACACAAGATCCCAACGAATTTACAACAGTGCCCCCAAATCCTACCATAGATCTATTATCAAATTTATTCCATTCTTCAAAAATTTCTTTTGCGTCAGTCTCTTTGATAAGTGTTAATTCACTACCTAAATCAATGAGTCCTAAACGATCTACTCCGTTAACCGTAACAGTTTGTACATATTTATCAAATGAACTTTTATTGCTCTCATTAATAGTCATGACATTTTTTTCTGGGATTTTGTTACGATAACATTCTGTATCTTCATGCCCTATAACAGAACACTTGGAACACCTTTTAATAGGCTTAGGGCACTTAGATACAGGATGTCCCTCCTCTTTGCAATTATAGCAACGCAATGCAGATTTAGTATTAGTTATAGTCTTTTTTAAGTTTACAAATTGATTATGGTTTGTATTTACCACCTTTTTATTAGAAAATCTATCAACTCTATACATTTTTACATTTCTTAAGTAAGCTAATAGTTTATCTGGGTCATTATACTGTGCTGCTTCAGCGCCAGCACGAACAGATCTATCATCAATGCCATGTAATATACAATCAACCGCTCTTTTACCACTAATATCGCAACGATTTATTAAAGCAACTTTTTCATAGAAGTAGTCCTCTAATGACTCCCCAAACTTAGCTCTCCTATTAAGCATTTCAAACAGCATTTGTCCGTAATTTTCTGTCGCAGGAAAAGCAGAACGCAACTTATCTTGCCATTCAGACCATGTAAACAAAACCGACTGTAATCCTTCGTACCATTTCTTGGCTACTCCTGCCAACTTTGGTAGAGCGTAGTGTATAATTTGCCTATCAGTCCAACCGTAAAGTATTGAACATTCATTAACTTTAGTCAGCCAAGTATCGACGGTCTGATTCTTCATGGATGGATTGAATTCAGGAATAACATTAATATTAGTAAAGTTCTCTTTGGAACTTAAGTTACTATTGCTAATATCCCTCATAAAATCAGTAAATTGTGAAAACAGCTCACGCGCTCCATCAGTGCTCGCACCACGATCATCTCGACGTGACCGGTGTCGATCCTCCCGGCGAGGTCGCTGTCGAGAGGGACTGCGGCTCTGACTGCGGTCCCGAACATGACTCGAACGTGATGCCCTATTCTTCGGTCGTGACGACGTGTGATGGGCTGTATCTCGTCTTGAAAATTCTCGACTGCGGCTCCGTTGTCGGCATCCTTCTGCGGGTGAAATGCTCCTTGCACACGGCAATATAGGGCTTCGACTGCGCCTGGAAGAACGGCTGTATCTCGAAGTTGAATGTGCAGCTCGACGGCCAACACTATCTCTACGAGGAGTGCGTAGCTCTCGCCCTCTATCATCGTGACGTATATTTGATGCACGCCTTGAATTTTGCCTTGCAGCCTTGTAACGAGACCTGAAATGGGAAATTTATGCCGACATAAACTGCTCAAGTAAATAGATGTAATAAGTGTCTGCATTTAAGAATATTAAAATTAAAATAAAATCAGCAATTAATACATAATGATTTGCTATATTTATTGTTTCATTTAACTGGTAAATTTACATTTATCACTAATTAAACCTTGTTTATTGATCAATCGCGAATAAAGAATTCATATGAACATTTTAAATAAATTTAAACGTGAGGGTAAAGACATTATTGTAAATAATAATTATGTTGTAAATTATAATAATAATAATAGCAATCACAAATTATTTAATTAAATTTGAACATTTTCCCATCATTAAAGATGACCAAATAATGCTAAAACATTCTAAAACATTGTCATAAGATATTTAAATTTTAATATATTTTATATTTTTATAATAAAATAAATATGAAAACAGGCTTATAGCTATAAAAACATTACTTACGTGTTATCATCCCACTTCTGAAAATTGTTAACTTCTTCCATTGTTCCTTGTTATATTTTATAATAAAACAACAAGATGAACACACACTAATTTTATTAGGATCACTTCACTGTACCAAAACTCAACACAGAATGAATCTCTTGAGAAGGACTCTGCTCTCCCTCTATTTTCCCCTCTACTTCGACCACCTAAAATGGCGGTTGCTCCTGATTGGTCAAAATATTTGACCAATAGAAGAGCAGTTTCCTGTTCAAGAAAATCATTATACTTATTACAAATTATAAATTAAAATATTGCAAATATCTCATAAAATATTATACATTTTAATATAAATAATAACAATATTAATCAATTTTTAGAGTCATGTTAAATAGTTTATAAAGGTACCGGAAATTGCCAAATATTTTAAGTGCATAATTATAATTCCTATAAAATATAATAATTATACTCAGTAACATTACACTTATTTGAACGCGCCAATCTCAGGAACTACTGGTCCGATTTGAAAAATTATTTCAGTGTTAGATAGCCCATTTATTGGGAAAGGCTATAGGCTATATTCTATTACGCTAAGACTAATAGGAGCGAAAAAACAGAAGAAAATGTGGAAAAAACGGAGGAAATTATGGAGCAATTTTATGTTATTTGGCACACATGAAGAATAGACCACGTGAAAGGACATAGGTTTCTTTTTTGCGGAAAAATGTACGGTTTTCGTGACATTCCTATATTACGTAGGCGAAACCGCGCGGAACATCTAGTGATATAATATAATTAATGTAATTATGTATCCTAATGTAAATTTTCTTCCTTTCATTGAAAGGATTTAGGCAACCAAAGGGACATAATAAGTATTAAGTGAATTTAGGTGTAACACACTCTCTTGTAATTTATTTTAATCACTTTCTGCATGAATGTACCAAAGTTGTAGTACAGTCACGAGCACAAAGCTCACTGTTAAATGCTAAAAGTATTCTCTATTAGCCCGGTATGATCTAATCTCCGCTACGTGAGCGATCTCGTATATTCACGTATTCACGTTTTCGCTAACTTTATGAGCGCCTAGGCTATTGTGTAGGCAATTTGCTTACGAAGAAAGAGCATTTCTTTACTCTAGCCCCACGTATTCGGTTTACAACCCTACGTGCTCGAGTTAGAGTGCTTTTTCGTTTTTAAACGATCCCCGTCTGTTTACAATTCATTTTTTACATTCTATACAATACACGGTGCTAAAAATAAAATAAATTCTTGGGATATTTCAACTTTGAGGTTATGACAACGACGCAGAATTATTTAATCCTATGTAATAAATTAATACTTGGCGGCGTTGTTTTGTGAGTCGCTTCTGGCAGAATATGGTACTAATTCCTAATCGGGAGTAGAGCACCATGTTTTTAGTTGGTAGATCCTACGGAGAGTCCCACATACCCCGGCCGATGTCCCCAATCCGCCGGGGTTGCGCAAAGCCTCAAAAAAAGCCCTTCCCTAACAAGCGCTAATTATCTCATCTTAAGCAGCACTCGTCTATTCGCCGCCAGCCTTCTTATTGAAATCGTCAATGTTGCAACTATAGTTTGCCTAATTGTGGTTTTTACTCACTTGTATTCTCCATCGACCGAAAATTGCATTCCAAAAAAAACATTATTTTACATTTTTCAAGTGACCTGTGACCTTATATTCTTATTTGTTCTCCCTATCTTCATCAACCGATATAGTCGCTGATGGTAGGTAATTAATGGGTCGTATCTAAGCCATCATAAAAACTTTAAGACCGCTTCATATGCCTCCGAGTTTATGAGGAGGGGTGCGGCAGGATAACTGTTCATACAAATGAAATTTTTGCTGTGCAAAATTAATAAATTTAATTTCAAACGACTATTCAATAATATTTCCAAATTTTCCTGTTTCTTCTTTCAATATTTTCCTATCATAATTTCCTTTAATTAATAGTGTAGTTGAAATCGAGTAAAAATAATTAAAACATTGTATAATTTAGAAATTATTTAAAAACGGTATAATCGCGTACAGAATGTTCTCTCATTTTTTGTGTCAAATTAAATGAATGTCAATTTCTATTACTAGCTGAAGGTTACTAATTACTGAATCTAATTAGAATTAAAATAATAAGATGTCCAATAAATCTATGGTAGTTGCAAAGTAGTAGGTCAACTATTCAATAAATAAGTCATAAATTGGCGAGCGCGAGGCCCGTCCAAACATTGGGATTTATACCTCACCGTCCTCACCCCGTCTCATCCGTCGCGGTCCGCGGATGACAAACGGCTGTCGCCTGTCAACAGTCAAATATTGACATCGCCAATGAATATAAATGCCAAGGTCAAGTCGTGAGTCGTGACATACTTCGTTACTGCTAAAATATATCGACGCTTTGACCAATTAATGGACATTTTATGTGATATATAGTAATTTAATAAACAAAATGTTGTTATGTTGCGTAAAATTTCGACAGTGTATAAAATATAGAAGAGACATACAATACAGGTGGCTCAAAGAGAGACGTCTGCGTCGCAAAGACCGCGAAGTGCGAACGCAGGATCAAGAATTTTGTTGGACATTTGGTAGGTATTTCCGAACCGGTTGTGGGACATTACGTAGGACAATAATTTAAAAAAGTTAGTTCCTTACTTCACTTTTTTCAATTTTGGTGAAAATTAGAATGTAACAAATTACCAAGTTCATTCTCCTCGGCGTCCTCAGCGATCGTCTCCATGACACGGTCAGGGCATGGCTCGGGGTCGCGCAGCGCAGCCCGCGCGCGCGCTCCCCGCCGCGCGCACTCCGCGCACACCGACAACGTGGCGGCGCGTCACTATCCACACCGACGCATCACACGTCAACGCACTTCAGTTCATGACAACGTTACACGCTATAGTTTTTCCATGACGTTGTCGCCATACAACTTAACGCATCACACTGTTGCACGCTACAGTTCAGAGCGTGACAACGTTACACGCTATAGTTTATCCATGACGTTGCGCGGTATTTTAACACATATCACAAATGTTGCATACTTTCATGACAACGTTACACGTAACACGTTACATTAATTTATCAGATGTTCCACGTTCTGATCAAATTATGTCATATTATACATGTACAGCGTACACGCTACGAGAATTACGCTATATTTTACCTGCTAGTACAGATAATAATAAAGATTTTTGCGAATACACTTTTGACAACCACAGTACGTATCCTAGACTTTTTAGCCCGGCCACACATTGTCCGAAATTTCTGATCTGAAACAGTTGAACGTCCGCGCTGTCTCCTACATTTTGTACTGAGCCGAGTGAGCTCGAACTCGCCAGAAGGATATTTCGGATAGTGTGAGGGGTGGCGGTCCGGCGAAATTCAACTGTTTCTGATCAGAATTCGGACAATGTGCGGCCGGGCTTAAGCACGTTATGCTACACGCTATGTGCTCGGTGCTACGCGCTTCGTTCTACGTGCTACGTGCTACGCATGTTTGTCGCCTACAATATTGTAATAATATTAATGTTAATATTGCAAAACGTAGAATTGTACAGTGTAAAACAGTACATTAAAACAGTGTATAATAATTAATAATTCAACACATTAAAAATGTTAAACGCAAAAGAGTTATTCAACTCTAGAGCGAGATTTCTTTGACGGAGTTGCGTTTAATTTACATTGTGACAAATTGTTGCATTTTACAAGAACATGAAAATGCGCATAATATTATATCAGACTTGCTAATTGTTATTATATACATACAAAAATATATATTACAACTGTGTCATAACATACTAGGTTTTGAACAAAAATTATTTATGTTTTATTTTTCATTGAATTTGATTTAAAACGATTGGGACGGTTTAAAAGATGATGTCCATATTTTAAAGTAGACTATAACTGGAAAGGACAAAACTACATCTATATATATAAAACTCAAAGGTGACGGACTGATTGACATAGTCATATATCAACGCACAGCCCAAACCACTAGACGGAACGGGCTGAAATTTAGCATGCAGGTAGATGTTATAACGTAGGCATCCGCTAAGAAAGGATTTTGATAAATTCCAACCCCAAGGGGTTCAAATAGGGGATGAAAGTTTGTATATAATAATACTTCTTAACGCGAGCGAAGCCGCGGGCAAAAGCTCGTTTAATATAATTTTATGTCAGAAATAGTCATGCCCACCACGAATTATGTCATACTTTAAGAATAGGATCAATTAATTAGTTATTATCGAAAGTTTAACGCGATTCGCAACAGGAAAAAATAAAATTTAATGCTCACTAACGAATTGTTTTTATATTATATCGTATATTTTATAGTGGTTATTTATTGTTATATTATTAGCTTAACATGAATATAAATACTTAATTTTCGAGCTTGAAGATTATGTTGGTCGTTTAAGCCACTTATGCTCCGTTTGTAACGTTTTTGACAGAAGTATATACCTAAATTATGTTTGCTAGCGCTTTTCAATGGCTTATGTCGAAACATTAACCACGCAATCAGCGTCGCCGTTGAATATATAACTTATAACATCCTGTCAAAGACCCTCAAAAAACGGGCATAAGTAATACCAAAACTCTACTAATAATAATAAACCCCACACCGGTTTCGGTAACGGTGGCCAGTTCCATTGAAACTAGGCCAGTTACCAGACCCCACGACACCCGAGTCAAGATCCACGTTCTGAACCACTGGACCGCAGAGACTCTACTACTAAGTACATGAACACACATTCTGTACTATTGATTCCAAGTATTATTTCAATACGAATTCAATGTTTACATTCAATTAATTGGAGATATCCAACTTGAGTACTTACTTTTGTTCCAATACCCCTCAGGAATGAAAAGGGGTGAACCCCTTCAGGGGTGGTACTCGAGTCGTAATATGGGATGTTGACCGAATTTGCAAGTTGTCGATGTCGCTCAAAAAATGTGGAATATTTAATTTTCCACATGCCGATAGTAGTGTGTCAAGTGGGCATTACAGTCAAGCCCGCTGGCCCAGATATCGATGAGAATTTAATCAAAGAAACAAAGAATATACTGATTTTTAATGACCGTAGAATAAAATAAAGACATTATTTATTAGTAGGCGTTGGAAGGGAGAATGCCTCAAATTAATGTTTGGCAAACACCAAAGAGCTTTCGAATTTACGTCTTAAAATATTTATCTTATCTGTATTTAATTTATAGAAATTTAAAAAAAGTACACAACTTTTTCTATATCTTAATTTTCAGAACTGATTTTTATACTTAATTAATTATTTTATAACATATCTTGTGGCTAACAAATCATAAATTAGAACAAAATCTACTTAAAGACAGAAAAGCAAAACGTTACATTCAGCCTAAAAATATTAATGTTCAGAGCAATGTTCACCATTTAGGTTATTAATTAAAATTTATAGTAGCAAGTTTACTTGCAAGTCAGCACCAGGTCGGTAAACTTCTAACGTGTATACGATACTCTAAAGGTGGCTTTCGGATCTTTGCCGCGAGCGACCGCGACCGACGAAAATTCAAACGAAATGCCACTTTATGACATAGGCGATAGGTTTCATTTTACTCTACCAACTAGCTTTTACGCCGCCGCCGGCGGCAGCGTGGGTCGCCGTCAAAATGTCAGTAGAAAATGACACTTATATTCTATGTCATAAAGTAGCATTTTATTTGAATTTTCACCGGTCGCGGTCGCTCGCGGCAAAGATCCGAAAGCCACCTTAAGGGTTGATTCAGACCGCAACGCGACGCGTAGATATGCATTTCTAAATTTGTATGGATTTGACAGATTTCAATTGCGTCAGACGTCTTGCGAATCTGTCAAACCCATACTAATTTAGAAATGCATCTATGCGTCACGTCGCGGTCTGAATCAACCCACTAGATAGTCATCAAATTTTAACTTATTTGGAAACTAGAACATACATGCTATAAATATTATATTCTTCAAAGCTGACGCCTCCGTGGTCCAGAGGCTTAGAGCGTGGCTTTTGATTCGGAGGTCGTGGGTTCACTTTAAGTTTAGTTAGAACAATGCAGGCTAATCACCTGCTTCAAGAATGAGAGCCATGCGTTAGATGGGGAGGTAAAAAACCGCGCGGTTTTGCGCCTGACTTCTTACTAGTTGCGTCAGTCTTCCATCTTACTGACTTACAAGAGAAAAGAAAGAAATAATACAATCGTACACTGCGCTCACATTAGGGCATTATACAATCCCTTTTGTAGCTAGTTTAATCCTTCGATCGTGGATTCTTGGAAATCTATTAATATTCTATTGTGTCTCACTCACCGGTGGGACTTAGCTTATGGGACTTGATGGGTTAAGTAACCAAAATAGGAGTGGGAGGCATTATTTATAATATGCTACAATCCGATAGTCAACGATTACTAAGGGAGGAAGGGCCGCCTTTGTCACCGGCCAACCTTCACGTCTTCCCAGAAGTGAGGGCGATCGTTAATATTGTAGTCTTAACTGCTTTACGTGTCAGTTCCGAGAATGAAAGCAACGAAGTATTAATTGATAGAGAATATTAAAATTCATTTTAAAACTTATCCTAATTCCTAGTACTTAAAGCTGAATATTCTGGTACTGTAATTTAAGCGCTTTTATGCACATCTGAGTTATCTACGTAAAGAAGGTTATGATACAAAAACTTACAGCTATTTGCGAACGACCGGGCTATAATGCAAATATTGAATAAATAATAATTTGTTAATATGATGTAGATAGACGACATAAATTTATGTCGTCTATCTACAGATTATCTAAGCTGAAAATAGAATGTATCTTTAAACAAAGTTCTTTTTCTCTCTTTCTTATGCTAGATTGTTTGAAACATCGTAAACGATTACCAGGACGATCAAACCAGTTCATTCTAGGGTGATCGTTACCGATCTATCGGTATAGATAAACATGAGGACATATAACAGATGTTAATATAACTTATTATAACCGGAGTTCAGCCTCCAGGACCCCTATCATTAACTTTGTCAAAACCTGAGCTAATCCGTGCAGGTATGTAAACAGTTGTAAAGTGAGTGGTTCTGTTTCGGTATCATTTGCACTTTTACTTCTGAATGGTTTTAACCTGTAATATTTGTCTCTGAACTGGATTAAGAAATGTCAAACACGAACGTCAAATTTGACTAACGGAATTGTTTTTTTTTTAGGAATTGAAATGGCTTAGCCATAACGACTAACGGAAAAATTGTAAATCAAGATGAAAATATAGTTTAAAAAAAGATTGATATTTTTTATTATAAAATATACTATTTTCTAATATATAACGTGGTCAATGTAGGAATAGTTACTTTTGCACCGATTTATTGTATTTAAAGGTAATTATTATAAATGTGTAAATGGTTTTATTTATATTTTTTGGTATTTTATAAGCCCTTTATGAAAACACTGAGAAAATAACACTCCTTCATGTTTATATTATCACAAGCATGGCGATCTAGAGGAGAAAGAATTCTCTGACATTGGCAACTAACTGAGTCGGCAATTAAAAAAGAGAAGAAGAAGGAGACAAAAAAAAAAGATAATTAGATATTGTTATTAAGTTTATAGAGATTATGTTTTAAGCAAGAAATTGATAAGTTTATTATATCCTATACCTATTTGATACCTACGCTAAATAATCTACCATGAAAAAGTCTTAGAAATGCATCAAACTTGTGGATTACAATTACATGCATTACAACAGAGTTGATGTCATGAGTTGAACATAGTTTGTTGAACTTGAACTCATTCTTGAACACCTACGTTTTTTTGAGCTTTCAAATAGGTATTATTGTAACATAAACAGGCAATTTATAAGTTTAATAATCCCCTTTTCGTGCCTTGTAAGGCATTTTACATTATTAGTACTGTGTACGCTGAACCAAATATTTTTCAGGATAAAGGATGATTGCTAACACTGAGATACTATAAGTACTACATTTTATAATAAAGAATTGCAAGTGTAATGATGACGAAGTCCTAGGAAGATAATATATATTCACTCAAAAGCTTTAATTAAAAGAAATTTAATAAATACTCGTTTTTAAATGTTTTTTCATTTATTTTCTCACTTAAATATACCTACCTTAGATACATATTCATACACAGCTTTCATCAATAGGTACTACATTTGTCTTAAACCTTATTATCAACCTAGTATCAGATAGGCAAGTGTTAAATCTCTTTTATATTATACTTATAAAAATATTTATACAGCGGAAATCTTAAACAAGGTCTTGTCACTTAAAATCAAAGAAGATGAATCAAATATCCCTTGTGTAAATATTAATTTATTATTATTAAAGGAGTTCAAATACCAACTTTTGATGAAAGATAAAAACAATATTATAATTTCAGACTTTTATTTGGCAAACCAATAACAATTAGAAACTGCATTGCAAGTTGCAACTATGGGAAATTGCCTGGGATATCTCAGACAGAGAGCGGTCAAGGGTTTTGTGTTCTTTGTGTTGTATTATGTTGTAGAATGCCTCCCGTGTGAGTATCTCTATATACTCACACAGGAGGAGTTCTGAATGTGTCAGAATTGCTCCTCAGTCACACACTGACTGCTCCAACGCAAATGCTTCAACGCGTGACCACTCTGTCTGATAGGTCCCTAAAACGACCACATCTTTTTAAAATGTATAATACATGAGGACTTACTAAAGTCCTTATTACATTAAAATTTAAAATGTATTTTAAATTTTAATGTAATAATATAAAACTAATATTATTATTATTGAGGTACAAAAGAATTTTTGGTAATAATAATATAAGTTCCAATGAAAATATTATGTTTTATGAACAATAAGTATGTTTGTTTTGCAATTTTTGTTATGTCTTTTTGGAAAAAGTACTATAAGTAATGTAGGATTATATTTTTGAGTTTTAGTGACTATTCCCATTATATATTATATCATATTGTAGTCAAGAGAAGTTATAAATGAAAAAGTGCATATGAGAATTTAGCTAATTTGGATTTTATATTATCAATGATTTAACTTTTCTAGTAGTTTAGGTGTATGTGTGTGTGTCAATATTTATTCGTGAATATACATGAATCTAAAGTTTCAAAGGTTGTGTTCTCAAAATTCTTGTTATTGAGAAAGTAATACCTTTGAATTTACCTCTTTGGTGCAGCGTTTATCATGCATGGTTTACAAGGAAATAGTTTGTGAAATAACACAAAGACCTACTGCAATCAAAAGATTGTACGAAATGCTCCTAAGATAGGTTCCTAAGAAGTACATAGTAAGTCCTCATGTATTTTAAGTTTTAATTTAATATAAAACTAATACTTATTATTATTATTGAGGTAAGTACAAAAGTATTTTTGGTAATACATAATAATATATGTTCCTATGATAATATTATGTTTTATGAACAATAAGTTCCATATGTTTGTTATGCAATTCTTATTAAGTAAGTCTTTTTTGGAAAAGTACTATAATGTAGGTTTTTGTTTTTGAGTAAAATTTAGTGATTTACACTATTCCCATCATATAATACCATATTGTAGTCAAGAGAAGAAGTTATACTTAAATGAAAAAGTGCTCATATGAGAATTTAGCTAATTGGGATTCTATGATATTATCAATTATTTAACTTTTCTAGAAGTTTAGGTGTGTCAATGTTTATCCGGAGCATGTTATACATACATCTAAAGTTTAAAAGGTTGTGTTCTGAAAATTCTTGTTAAAAGTAAGTAATATTGAATTTACCTCTTTGGTGCAGTGTTTATCATGCATATACCAATAATACTTCAGATTTACAAGGAAATAGTTTGTGAAATAACACAAAAACCTACAATGCAACTATAAGATTGTACCTGTAGGTTTTTGGTGAAAATTCATACTTGTTTTACAGTAAGTAATTATACACAACACTTGTGTTCCTTATACCTTGTATGTGTTTCTTGTGTACTAAATCAATGCAGTCTTAGCTCATCGCACAAATGCAAACCTTATTGTTGACTAGACATATAGGTATACTACACCTCACTTATGTTATTATTCTGAAACCTCACTAACACTAAATGGATTACTAAGGTCTCTACGTTTCTTATGTATCACTTCGTGATTAACTTGAGAATACCTACTTAATCGTTTTCCAAAAATTTGGACACTTCGAATGTTTAGTTTTTTGGTTTTAATAACGAATTATTTTCACTAAAATATATGCTATAGACTAAAATATAACTTATTAAGTAACTAACCAACTAAATAGCAATATAATTTAAGACTAAAAAGTATGTAATATAAATAAATAAAATTACTAAAATGTAAACTATTCAGTAAAAGCTACTCGTTGGTTGGTGTTTATTGAATTGCTGTATTTGACGTAAAAGCAAGCGAGCTTATGTCAGAAGTGTTGTCATGATTCGAAATTATTACTCAGTTAACAATGGAGAAGTGAGTTTTGTGTCACGTGACCACTGACTGGCTGGAAAATAGAGGTCATGGTACCAAAATGCGAGCCAGTCAGTATTCTGGCTGGCTTTAAGAGCTCATGATAGAGGGGCAGGTGAAATGTGGCTCCCACGGCGCGCGACCCACATACGACTTTATCAGCTGATTGCTCGTATTAGTTTGATTAGATATCTATACGATTCTGTAGTTAATGTAGCTTCGATATAGTTCCGATGCAGTTTTTTTGTATCATGAGACTAACGACCAAATGGGTCACCCGATGGTATGGATTGATGGTACTACCGTCGCCTATGGACACTCGCAACATCAGAAGAGTTGCGAGTGTCACTACACACCTATGTGAAGTTAGCAACCGAGTTCAAGGTAAATGATTTTTATATATGTCATTCGATTGTACCCGGATTGTACCCGATTGTACCGCAATTAAAATCGTTTGTACCTCAATAGGGTAGAAATGGGGGGGGTGGTAAAATTTGCTTAGCAACCGACATAAAGATACCGGAATTTCAATGATGCCATCTGGAAGAGTATCGTTTGTACCGGATTGTACCAGTTTTTAAAGTTAATTTTTTTTTTGATTTTACGAAAAAAAAAACAAAAAAATTTTTTCCCCTAAAAATAAGGCTTTGTATGGAGTAGAATGAAAGAAAGTATATAAAGCAGTTCAAATGTGTAAAAGAAGTTATTTTTTGAGGTAGATTCGTTCGGTCTTGACGAATTTTCCAATATCTTACTATAAAAGTCGGAGTTATATTTTGTAGTTTTTTTGTCGTTTGTACCTCGCCAAAACAGAAAGATTATAAAAGAAGATACTATTCACTTTAAATTCACACAAAATTTTTTGAGACAACAACGACAGAAATTCGATCGGTCTTGACGAATTTTCGAATAACTTACTATAAAACTCGGAGTCAAATTTTGCAACTTTTGTCGTTTGTACCTCGCCAAAACAGAAAAATTATTAAAGAAGATACTATTCACTTCATATTTACACAAAAAAAATTGAGGTACAAACGATTTTTCATATAGTAACAACGTCAGAGATTCGATCGGTCTTGACGAATTTTCGAATATCTTACTATAAAACTCGGAGTCATATTTTGCAACTTTTATCGTTTGTACCTCGCCAAAGCCGAAAGATTATAAAAGAAGATACTATTCACTTCATATTTACACAAAAAAATTTGAGGTACAAACGATTTTTCATATAGTAACAACGTCAGAGATTCGATCGGTATTGACGAATTTTCGAATATCTTACTATAAAACTCGGAGTAAAATTTTGCAACTTTTATCGTTTGTACCTCGCCAAAACTGAAAGATTATAAAAGAAGATACAATTCACTTCATATTTACACAAAAAAATTTGAGGTACAAACGATTTTTCATATAGTAACAACGTCAGAGATTCGATCGGTCTTGACGAATTTTCGAATATCTTACTATAAAACTCGGAGTCAAATTTTGCAACTTTTGTCGTTTATACCTCGCCAAAACAGAAAAATTATTAAAGAAGATACTATTCACTTCAAATTTACACAAAAAAATTTGAGGTACAAACGATTTTTCATATAGTAACAACGTCAGAGATTCGATCGGTCGTGACGAATTTTCGAATATCTTACTATAAAACTCGGAGTCATATTTTGCAACTTTTATCGTTTGTACCTCGCCAAAACCGAAAGATTATAAAAGAAGATACTATTCACTTCATATTTACACAAAAAAATTTGAGGTACAAACGATTTTTCATATAGTAACAACGTCAGAGATTCGATCGGTCGTGACGAATTTTCGAATATCTTACTATAAAACTCGGAGTCATATTTTGCAACTTTTATCGTTTGTACCTCGCCAAAACCGAAAGATTATAAAAGAAGATACTATTCACTTCATATTTACACAAAAAAATTTGAGGTACAAACGATTTTTCATATAGTAACAACGTCAGAGATTCGATCGGTCGTGACGAATTTTCGAATATCTTACTATAAAACTCGGAGTCATATTTTGCAACTTTTATCGTTTGTACCTCGCCAAAACCGAAAGATTATAAAAGAAGATACTATTCACTTCATATTTACACAAAAAAATTTGAGGTACAAACGATTTTTCATATAGTAACAACGTTAGAGATTCAATCGGTCTTGACGAATTTTCGAATATCTTACTTTAAAACTCGGAGTCATATTTTGCAACTTTTATCGTTTGTACCTCGCCAAAACCAAAAGATTATAAAAGAAGATACTATTCACTTCATATTTACATAAAAAAATTTGAGGTACAAACGATTTTTCATATAGTAACAACGTCAGAGATTCGATCGGTATTGACGAATTTTCGAATATCTTACTATAAAACTCGGAGTCAAATTTTGCAACTTTTATCGTTTGTACCTCGCCAAAACTGAAAGATTATAAAAGAAGATACTATTCACTTCATATTTACACGAAAAAATTTGAGGTACAAACGATTTTTCATATAGTAACAACGTCAGAGATTCGATCGGTCTTGACGAATTTTCGAATATCTTACTATAAAACTCGGAGTCAAATTTTGCAACTTTTGTCGTTTATACCTCGCCAAAACAGAAAAATTATTAAAGAAGATACTATTCACTTCATATTTACACAAAAAAATTTGAGGTACAAACGATTTTTCATATAGTAACAACGTCAGAGATTCGATCGGTCTTGACGAATTTTCGAATATCTTACTTTAAAACTCGGAGTCATATTTTGCAACTTTTATCGTTTGTACCTCGCCAAAACCGAAAGATTATAAAAGAAGATACTATTCACTTCATATTTACACAAAAAAAATTGAGGTACAAACGATTTTTCATATAGTAACAACGTCAGAGATTCGATCGGTCTTGACGAATTTTCGAATATCTTACTATAAAACTCGGAGTCAAATTTTGCAACTTTTGTCGTTTGTACCTCGCCAAAACCGAAAGATTATAAAAGAAAATACTATTCACTTCATATTTACACAAAAAAATTTGAGGTACAAAAGATTTTTCATATAGTAACAACGTTAGAGATTCAATCGGTCTTGACGAATTTTCGAATATCTTACTTTAAAACTCGGAGTCATATTTTGCAACTTTTATCGTTTGTACCTCGCCAAAACCGAAAGATTATAAAAGAAGATACTATTCACTTCATATTTACACAAAAAAATTTGAGGTACAAACTATTTTTCATATAGTAACAACGTCAGAGATTCGATCGGTCGTGACGAATTTTCGAATATCTTACTATAAAACTCGGAGTCATATTTTGCAACTTTTATCGTTTGTACCTCGCCAAAACCGAAAGATTATAAAAGAAGATACTATTCACTTCATATTAACACAAAAAAAATTGAGGTACAAACGATTTTTCATATAGTAACAACGTTAGAGATTCAATCGGTACAAACGATAAAAGTTGCAAAATTTGACTCCGAGTTTTACAGTAAGATATTCGAAAATTCGTCAAGACCGATCGAATCTCTGACGTTGTAACTATATGAAAAATCGTTTGTACCTCAAAATTTTTTGTGTAAATATGAAGTGAATAGAATTTTCTTTTATATTCTTTCGGTTTTCGCCAGGTACAAACGATAGAAGTTGCAAAATTTAACTCTTAGTTTTATAGTAAGATATTAGAAAATTCGTCAAGACCGATCGAATCTCTGACGTTGTTACTATATGAAAAATCGTTTGTACCTCAAATTTTTTGTGTAAATATGAAGTGAATAGTATCTTCTTTTATAATCTTTCGGTTTTGGCGGGGTACAAACGATAAAAGTTGCAAAATATGACTCCGAGTTTTATAGTAAGATGTTCGAAAATTCGTCACGACCAATCGAATCTCTGACGTTGTTACTATATGTAAAATCGTTTGCACCTCAAAATTTTTTATATAAATATTAAGTGAATAATATCTTCTTTTGTAATCTTTCGGTTTTGGCGAGGTACAAACGATAAGAGTTGCAAAATTTGACTCCGAGTTTTATAGTAAGATATTCGAAAATTCTTCAAGACCGATCGAATCTCTGACGTTGTTACTATATGAAAAATCGTTTGTACCTCAAAATTTTTTGTGTAAATATGAAGTGAATAGAATTTTCTTTTATATTCTTTCGGTTTTCGCCAGGTACAAACGATAGAAGTTGCAAAATTTAACTCTTAGTTTTATAGTAAGATATTAGAAAATTCGTCAAGACCGATCGAATCTCTGACGTTGTTACTATATGAAAAATCGTTTGTACCTCAAATTTTTTTGTGTAAATATGAAGTGAATAGTATCTTCTTTTATAATCTTTCGGTTTTGGCAAGGTACAAACGATAAAAGTTGCAAAATATGACTCTGAGTTTTATAGTAAGATAATCGAAAATTCGTCAAGACCGATTGAATCTCTAACGTTGTTACTATATGAAAAATCGTTTGTACCTCAAATTTTTTTGTGTAAATATGAAGTGAATAGTATCTTCTTTTATAATCTTTCAGTTTTGGCGAGGTACAAACGATAAAAGTTGCAAAATATGACTCCGAGTTTTAAAGTAAGATATTCGAAAATTCGTCAAGACCGATTGAATCTCTAACGTTGTTACTATATGAAAAATCGTTTGTACCTCAAATTTTTTGTGTAAATATGAAGTGAATAGTATCTTCTTTTATAATCTTTCGGTTTTGGCGAGGTACAAACGATAAAAGTTGCAAAATATGACTCCGAGTTTTATAGTAAGATATTCGAAAATTCGTCACGACCGATCGAATCTCTGACGTTGTTACTATATGAAAAATCGTTTGTACCTCAAATTTTTTTGTGTAAATATGAAGTGAATAGTATCTTATTTTATAATCTTTCGGTTTTGGCGAGGCACAAACGACAAAAGTTGCAAAATTTGACTCCGAGTTTTATAGTAAGATATTCGAAAATTCGTCAAGACCGATTGAATCTCTAACGTTGTTACTATATGAAAAATCGTTTGTACCTCAAATTTTTTTGTTTAAATATGAAGTGAATAGTATCTTCTTTTATAATCTTTCGGTTTTGGCGAGGTACAAACGATAAAAGTTGCAAAATATGACTCCGAGTTTTATAGTAAGATATTCGAAAATTCGTCACGACCGATCGAATCTCTGACGTTGTTACTATATGAAAAATCGTTTGTACCTCAAATTTTTTTGTGTAAATATGAAGTGAATTGTATCTTCTTTTATAATCTTTCGGTTTTGGCGAGGTACAAACGATAAAAGTTGCAAAATATGACTCCGAGTTTTAAAGTAAGATATTCGAAAATTCGTCAAGACCGATTGAATCTCTAACGTTGTTACTATATGAAAAATCGTTTGTACCTCAAATTTTTTTGTGTAAATATGAAGTGAATAGTATCTTCTTTTATAATCTTTCGGTTTTGGCGAGGTACAAACGATAAAAGTTGCAAAATATGACTCCGAGTTTTATAGTAAGATATTCGAAAATTCGTCACGACCGATCGAATCTCTGACGTTGTTACTATATGAAAAATCGTTTGTACCTCAAATTTTTTTGTGTAAATATGAAGTGAATAGTATTTTCTTTTATAATCTTTCGGTTTTGGCGAGGCACAAACGACAAAAGTTGCAAAATTTGACTCCGAGTTTTATAGTAAGATATTCGAAAATTCGTCAAGACCGATCGAATCTCTGACGTTGTTACTATATGAAAAATCGTTTGTACCTCAATTTTTTTTGTGTAAATATGAAGTGAATAGTATTTTCTTTTATAATCTTTCGGTTTTGGCAAGGTACAAACGATAAAAGTTGCAAAATATGACTCTGAGTTTTATAGTAAGATAATCGAAAATTCGTCAAGACCGATTGAATCTCTAACGTTGTTACTATATGAAAAATCGTTTGTACCTCAAATTTTTTTGTGTAAATATGAAGTGAATAGTATCTTCTTTTATAATCTTTCGGTTTTGGCGAGGTACAAACGATAAAAGTTGCAAAATATGACTCCGAGTTTTATAGTAAGATATTCGAAAATTCGTCACGACCGATCGAATCTCTGACGTTGTTACTATATGAAAAATCGTTTGTACCTCAAATTTTTTTGTGTAAATATGAAGTGAATAGTATCTTCTTTTATAATCTTTCGGTTTTGGCGAGGTACAAACGATAAAAGTTGCAAAATATGACTCCGAGTTTTAAAGTAAGATATTCGAAAATTCGTCAAGACCGATTGAATCTCTAACGTTGTTACTATATGAAAAATCGTTTGTACCTCAAATTTTTTTGTGTAAATTTGAAGTGAATAGTATCTTCTTTAATAATTTTTCTGTTTTGGCGAGGTATAAACGACAAAAGTTGCAAAATTTGACTCCGAGTTTTATAGTAAGATATTCGAAAATTCGTCAAGACCGATCGAATCTCTGACGTTGTTACTATATGAAAAATCGTTTGTACCTCAAATTTTTTGTGTAAATATGAAGTGAATTGTATCTTCTTTTATAATCTTTCAGTTTTGGCGAGGTACAAACGATAAAAGTTGCAAAATTTTACTCCGAGTTTTATAGTAAGATATTCGAAAATTCGTCAATACCGATCGAATCTCTGACGTTGTTACTATATGAAAAATCGTTTGTACCTCAAATTTTTTTGTGTAAATATGAAGTGAATAGTATCTTCTTTTATAATCTTTCGGCTTTGGCGAGGTACAAACGATAAAAGTTGCAAAATATGACTCCGAGTTTTATAGTAAGATATTCGAAAATTCGTCACGACCGATCGAATCTCTGACGTTGTTACTATATGAAAAATCGTTTGTACCTCAAATTTTTTTGTGTAAATATGAAGTGAATAGTATCTTCTTTAATACTTTTTCTGTATTGGCGAGGTACAAACGACAAAAGTTGCAAAATTTGACTCCGAGTTTTATAGTAAGATATTCGAAAATTCGTCAAGACCGATCGAATTTCTGTCGTTGTTGTCTCAAAAAATTTTGTGTGAATTTAAAGTGAATAGTATCTTCTTTTATAATCTTTCTGTTTTGGCGAGGTACAAACGACAAAAAAACTGCAAAATATAACTCCGACTTTTATAGTAAGATATTGGAAAATTCGTCAAGACCGAACGAATCTACCTCAAAAAATAACTTCTTTTACACATTTGAACTGCTTTATATACTTTCTTTCATTCTACTCCATACAAAGCCTTATTTTTAGGGAAAAAAATTTTTTTGTTTTTTTTTTCGTAAAATCAAAAAAAAATTAACTTTAAAAACGGGTACAATCCGGTACAAACGATACTCTTCCAGATGGCATCATTGAAATTCCGGTATCTTTATGTCGGTTGCTAAGCAAATTTTACCACCCCCCCCCATTTCTACCCTATTGAGGTACAAACGATTTTAATTGCGGTACAATCGGGTACAATCCGGGTACAATCGAATGACATATATAAAAATCATTTACCTTGAACTCGGTTGCTAACTTCACATAGGTTCACTACACTACAAATTATAATATTCTCATAAACTCCAAAAGTCGGTCGTTGGACATTATTTCTATTGTAGAGCGTATAATATTTTGATAATTTGTAAAAATTCAAATCGATTCGAAATGATTAATATTTGATTTATATTGCAAAATTAAGGTACAAAGAGTACTTTTTTTTAGGTTGGAGAAAAATTGTATATACTAGGCCACGGCTAAGTCATGCGGTTATAATGTCCATTTCACATAAACTTATGCCAAAGAAATTTCGAGTTTTGAAGCCAAAAGTATGCCAATTATGGCATTTTGTATGTGAAAGCTGTTTATTGAACGTTTTAAAGCAACATATAACTTAACTATTACAATTGCGGTACAAGATGCGCCAATGAACTAATTTAATTAAAAGCTTTTATAATATAATTTGCAATGTATGTATAATGTAAATTCAGGTGTATGTTAATGCAGGTGGAATATTTGAACTCAATTCTGAACCGATCGGGCTGAATTTTTAAATTATTTTGGTTTTATACATAAATGTATGAGTTTTGTAAAAGCTTATACAGTTAATATGAATATTTTATTTTATGAGAAAGAACTTGTGACGGGACTCGGGACAGCCAGTTATTAAAAGTTTAAAGTGGCGGAAACATAATATCAGCTGCCCGTATGGTAACGATATTTCTAGCGAGATCGATACGATGCTATCTGAATCCTGATGTTTACCAACACCATTAACCATAACACCCACTGATAACATTATAATATACGTCTTGTTTGGCGACTTCACCTGTCTTAATTAAAAAAATAAAATTGTAACTCGACTACGCAAAAAGCCTTGTTATAAAGAGTATTAGGAACTTATAAACACAATTTAATTTATTTACTAGAACTTTATATAACTTTCCTCCTAGTTTATAAATACATTCCCTGGACTTCCACCAATACTTTAAGACTAACATTTGCCAAATCGATTAAGCCGTTCTCGGTTTTAGCGAGACTATCAAAATTCATTTATTATAAAATATTATATAGAACATCGGATCATACACAAAATCGGATCAGTTTAGTAGCTACAATAGAAAACACACATACATAGTTTGCAATCATAACCTTGCAGCTTAGTAATTAACTAGAGCTATGACTAAAAGATGTAACAATTGTCCATTTATTACAGTGACAGCAATTACTGAGGATACTTTAAGAGAAAGCTCTAAATAGTATGTTGTCCCTATCTCTATTTGGAAGGAAGACAAATACATCTTCATAATATTATAGAATCTACTATAGCTATAATAATACTCCCCACACCGGTTTCGGTGACGGTGGCCGGTTTCATTGAAACCAGACCAGGTACGCAGGAGTAATTTTATAGTGCCCAAGTGTGTGCGCAGTACACAAGAGCACTCTCTATTCCTTTTACTCTCATAACCCAGTGGGACGGAAGACCGACACGACTGGCGAGAGATCAGGCGCAGGACCGACTTTTTACATGCCCATCCGACGCATGGATCATCTTACTTGTCAGACAATCAGGTGATCAGCCTGCATTGTCCTAGCCAAACTTGGAAATAACATGTTTCCAACGCGGGATTCGAACCCACGACCTCCGGAGTCGAGAGCGACGCTCTAACCACTAGACCACGGAGGCGTCACTATAGCTATACTATAGCTATGGCGAATGTCTTAAGACATAATATTATGTCTGCTTTGTAAAATAATATTATATTAGAAACGTAGTTTACAAAATATACTACACTAGCTGTTGCCCGCGACTTCGTCCGCGTCAACATAGTATAATAACAAAGATGGATATTCCGCAAACAAATATGAAAAAAGTAAAATATAACCTCCTCCTTTTTGGAAGTCGGTTAAAAAGTAGCCTAAGTTACACCTCATTACATCAGCTATCTACCAAAAAAAGTCCCGGCAAAATGGCTCCAGCCGTTTCAGAGATTAGCCGGAACAAACAGACAGACAGACATACAGACAAAATTTGTAAAAAATGTTGTTTTAGTGTCTGTACCCTATATACATTCATATGTATTTAGTAAACAACGGTCCTTTCAATATTACAAACAGACACTCCAATTTTATTTATATGTATAGATGTATAGATAAACTGTTATGATACCGAGAGCCGACGAAATGTTCGGTGACCTTTAAGGTGACGCCGCGTTAAAGTAAAAAACCGTGTTGGATATGTTTGATCCGTGTGATTGCTTGTTTTCTATGAGACGCCGACCCGGCCTCTCATAGAAAACAAGCAATGGAACAACAAAAAATGGAAAGGGCGTAGCGACAACAGGGTTTTTGTAGCGTAATTTAAAAACCATAAATACATTTTCATATAAGCTATGGGCAAATTAAAGTTTATGCTTGAACCAATTTATGTACAAATTTTGGAAGCTTAAATCACTCTCCTCGGTTGGCAAAATAGGAATCCCCTTTTTTACAGAGATCTTTTTGATTGATTATTCTGTGTTATAAAAGTTGACCTATCGTGTTATGCTATGGGTAATTCAAAGACAAAGACATGATGAATACTGACAATGAACTTTAATTTCTTAGCTTTAGTCATTGCTGAGAAAAATCGACATCGCCACAGCCAAATTATCAAGGCGTCGCCTTAAGTTTTGAAATGAAAAATTGTATTTTTGTTTGTTTTCCTTTCATCTCGGCATATCAAGGAGTTTATAAATCGATCGTTATTAATCAATGTTAAAAGGCTGAACAAAACATTTTTATATATTTTATAATCCACGTCAGTAAAAACACAAACCCGCCAAGTGCGAGTTGGACTCGACCATGAAGGGTTCCGCAACAGCAATAAGGTTTATTTTTATGAAATTAAAAGGTTTTGTGATTTATTTTTATATCTCAGTTGATGTAATGAATGTTAATTTAAGGTTTGAAGACGTATAAAAAACTACTTGTTAGGTCTCGTTCGAACCGATTTTCGTTGGTAGTTTTTATAGTAATGAACATCATATATTTTTTTAGACTTATCATGACCCTACTTTAAAAGTAAGAGGGGAGGGGGGGGGACTGACACATTTTACCACTTTGGAAGAGTCTCTCTCGCAAACTGTTCAGGTTAGAAAAAAATGATAGAACAAACCTCTATATGTTTTTTGAAGACCTATCCATAGACGCCTCACATGCGTAGATTAGATGAATATTTTTTTTGTTACAGTTGTAAAATTTTAGGGGTCCCCATACGGGGACCCTAAAATTTTTTAATAATTTATCTATTTTTGTATCAAAATCTTAATGCGGTTCACAGACTACATCTACTTACCAAGTTTCAATAGTATAGCTCTTATAGTTTGGAGAAAAGTGGCTGTGACATACGGGCGGACAGACAGACAGACAGACAGACATGACGAATCTATAAGGGTTCCTTTTTTGCCATTTGGCTACGGGACCCTAAAAAGCCAAGGACTTACCTACAGTAAAAATCTGCCTCTACAGCGTACTGACAAAAAATATATAATAATAAAATATAAGAACTGGAAAACTGAGCTAATAAATTGTAATTTATTGTGAAAACATATCTAAAATTATTTTTATTGTAAACTAGCTGTCCCGGTGAACTTCGTGTCACTTAAAAACCTTCCCTGGACTTCTACGAATATTTTAAGACTAAAATTAGCCCAATCCGTCCAGCCGTTCTCGAGTTTTGCGCTTAGCAACACATTCAACGACTCATTTTTATATTATAGATATAAAAATTAATCTCTATTCTATATCAAGCCTATGCCAAGCGGCTGAAGTAGACAATGGGAACCGAAATATTAGACAACTTCTATTGAAGGATTCTGTAGGATTTTGCCCTGGTTATGAATGTCGCGGGGAAACAGATGAAAATAAATATAATATTTAAATATATACATACATTATGATCCCTTAAGTTAAACACAATTGCATAAAAGTTGTATATTGCTTCTGCAAGGGTTGTAGGGCGGGCCCTACGTCAAGCCATATTATTCTGTAGGGCGGGACTCGGGAGGTCCCACAGGAAATTAAAAATACTTATCTTGTTAATAAATGACTCGCAAGCCCTTGTTTGTTTAACATAGAGCGTACTGTACATTGTACTTAGAAACATACTGCCGCACTCGGAGTCATGTAGTGAAGATTAAACTTCAATAAGATCAATTTAATGAAGAGTTTGACGGATAATGTATGGGGTTTATGTCAAAGTCTTCATTTAATAATTAATTACAGTTAAGTAATGAATATTCGTCTCTGAGTGCGGCGTCTCGAAAATTCTTTTTTTCCTATTAAATATTGCAAAATGACTACCTAGCCTGAATTTAATTTTAAGTAATTTTAATTACCTACTTCAGTAGGTAAAGTCCAGTGGTAAAGTCCAATTAACCAGTCTCCATTTAAAATTTAACGCTGACACTGCGTTTTCCGAACCGCTCGATTTGCACCGTCATCTCTATCGGAGAATTAAAAGTTATTTGTACTACTGTCGTTATCGAGTAGATGAAGAACGTGTTCCTGTATTGTAACCAGCGTCCTGGCCGGCACCGCTTTACAGATTTGATTGCCTACCGAGAAGTTAAATTGCACAGGCCAGCATACTTTGAGCTAGGTGCTCAAAGAAACGCGATCACATAATTTAATACATTTTAATTTCTAGAGTAGATGTTATATTAATAATGTATGTTTTTACTTTTAGACAAAAAGTTAATTACAAAAATATACCAAGGTTTGGTTTTGAGGTAGCGTAAATATTAAGTTGGTAATTTTTACTGTCTGTCTCTAAAATAAACAATTTTAAATACTTATATGTACTTTATTTTTATTTTAAAGTTTTTTTATAACTTGTATACTTACTTAAACGTTTCTTGGTAATTTTAAATTAGATTTTCGTAATTTGCTAACATTGTTATAGTATCGGCAATCGGTTGTAAAACGGTTAGAGCAGATCATACAATTTATTGTCCGTTTGATAAAAGCCAGACCACCGGAACGGGGATTGGCTGTAAACTAAGCGAAAATACACACGATTTCGCGAAGAATAGCACAATTTATAGAATAACATAATCTACAGCATATAAATTATACACATTATGTGGTAGTTAACCAAAGAAAAATCACTTTTGCGTAGGGCAAACAATTCCGACTTATTCAGGTACAAACTTAAGATGTGATACAATTTTTTATCCTAAAGTTTTTGCATACACTGTTTTATATACTTTTTTTTAAATAATTTTATGGTACAGGTAAAATACGACTCGGCAGTCGGCTTAAAAAGATTAACTCGTTTTGTTTAAGTACCAATATTTTTTTCGTGACACGTTTTATTTTTTATTGACACAATAAATATTCCCGGCACTCAAACTGAACACATCTGGCTGAATTCACTAGCCCAGTCATTATCATAAAAAAAAAACACGCGCGGATATATTTAAATTTTAAATTTCGAACTCGGAACTTCGCGCGTCACGGCGACCGCATGCGGATATTTCTACCGCGACACTGAAAATCCGAGCACGTGTGGAAAATATCTCCGCTTCCAGTCCAAAAAGACGCATCTCGCGGTTCACGCTATCCGTTTATAAACACGGGCCGTAAAGTCGAAATTCCTAAAGCAGAAATTCGGGAAAATGAAGCTGCCGAATAACACGATAACGCAATTTGAACCTTTAGACAACAATAGAAACTCCGCTCGGAAATAATCGGAAGTGTTCGGCAATCATTTGAGCTTTAGCTTGCAAATAATAAATATTGTGTATAATTTGAGAGCTAAATATAGTCGGGGGACATTGTACTCTATCGCGAGGTCGGAGGGTGTATAATGTGTTGTGCGATTAGACATTTACATAACAAGAAGTCATATTTGCGAAGCTGTAACACGAAAATATTATCAAGTAATGGCGGGTAAATATTTGCAGTTACAAGGTTACATGAATATAATGTTATAAATCACAATACTAAATGATTTGGTGTCATTTTAGGAAACGTAGAGTATATTCAATGTACTTCATTGATAACATAATATTATTTGGACGCTGTTAAGCATTCGTGTACTAATCCACACAAAAATTACGTATTGAGTTATTTTGGGTTAGGACACTAATGCTTAACAGCGACCATTTATGTTTTTCGAAAATGTAGGTGTACTCATTAAGTAAAGTATTTTGATATCGTTGGGTGTACTTTGTAAAATGTTAAATGTAGCTATGATTTAAGCAACAAGTAACAACTGAAATAAATATTATGCAGCAACATGGTAAAGCGATCTGATAATAATGATGTAAAGCATTTAAAAACAAAAATTTAAAATTTCCAAAAAATATTCCGTATTTTTTAAGATCGTTCCTGCCGCGTGTGCATCAAGTGGAATTTTACCGTATGATGTGCCAATTTTATAAACGCTCTTATAAAAAATAAAAATAGTTTTTAAGGAGTTTTTATTTTAAGTAAAAAGTATACTAATACACTTGGTATACACTAAATAAGTATAAGAAAAACATTTTTTTTCTTATACTTATTAGTGTATATTTTGCCAGTTCCAGTAGTTTCCAAAGAGAATGTCATATACTACGTAACAGTAGTTTCAATTTCTGAATCGTGAAATTCTGTGTAGTGCACAAACACTCAGCGGCAGAAAAACGACCAACAACCTATCCCGATCAGGAATTTTTCAGGATTATTACGATAAATATATTATTATTTATGATTACAATATATTAATATTATTTTATTCAATTACAATAAACTATTAAGAATAAGATATTGTAAATTGTAATCATCCTGAAAAATTCCTGACCGGTTAGAGACTAGGCTCTCTAGAATATTCTTGTCGCGTAATTTGGGTAGAATCAATATCAAAGTAAACAGCGCAACAATGGCCAGTTGTTTCGCATTAAATATGTATATTGTTCATGTACAATCGACGTTTCTATTCGTGGGCCGGCCCACGTGGCCGATATATTATTTATTGAACGAGTAACAAATACCTCGGCTTCCAAACTCACAGTGAGCGGTTTTGAAACCGAACAGGTGTAAACTGTCTTCCCTATTAATTTGTTGTGGCAGGGGACGAAATGATATGACAAACACAAGCTAATCTACTAATAATCGGCTAAGTGCGAGTTGGACTCGCGCACGTAGGGTTTCGTAACATTGTAGAGCCAAAATTAGGCCAAAAATTGTATTTTTTGTATGGTAGCCTACTTATTTTTTGTTATATTTTAATATTATTATTAAATATTCTAGTACACATAAAGCTAAGGATTTTGAGAAAGAATCAAGTACCTACCTGTTGCCATTATTGATATAGAGCAAAAAAGGCTAAAAAAGTCACGTTTGTTATAGCCCCCCTTAAATATTAATTTTATTTTGTTTTTAGTATTTGTTGTTATAGCGGCAACAGATATTAATAATCTGTGAAAAATTCAACTCTCTAGCTATTACCGTTCTTGAGTTACAGCCTGGAGACAGACAGACAGACAGACAGAGGGACGGAGAGACGGACAGACAACGAAGTCTTAGTAATAGTTCTTACCCGTTAGGTACGGAACCCTAAAAATTAAAAAGACTCCCGTTATAGTCTTTCGGTCTTTATGGAATAGAAAAGAATAGACAACTTTTTATTAGAATACTCAATATCAACCGAAACAATAATTATTACTAGACCAATGAAACTGTATGTAACAGAGCCATAGTTTACCGTGGTAGAGGTGTACCTATTTACGGAGAATTAAAATTCATTCCAAGCTTTAAGACATCTACCCCTCAGTTCTTACCGCTTTAATGAATACCTAACAATTAGTTCATTTAGCTAAATGTATGACATCACAAACTCATATACTTTATACATGTAACCGGCGGCGTATTAGGCAGTCGTAAAATTAATTAGCACAATTCCTTTGTTGTAAGTAAATTATACTGAATGTTGATTTGCGTCATACAATCACGTCAACAAGAATTATTTTTAAGTGTAATAGAGAGGAGAGAAGAGATTTAGTAAGAATTGTTACGGGATGCCTGTTGAATTGGTGTCTTTAGCTTTACACCGAAATGATTAAATCACGCCATGCTTGACACACCAAAACCAGCTTGAACTTTAAAATAAAAATCCCGTTAAAATAAAACATTGCAAATCTCAAGAATCTCAACCAAGAGTTAGCAAAAAATATAGAGTTGAAAAATAATAGGTCGTGTACTATTTGTGATGTCATTTATCTAAAAGCAGCAACTACACAATTAGATACGATACGGATCACGTTGAGTTTTAAGTGAGTCTACAGTGAAAATGTCATATCTACATGAACATCACATAAAAATTACCCCAACAACGCAAATTTTACTCGAAAAAATTACGTGTTTTATTTAAATGCGATTTTTTATTCTACAGTTTTATAACTATCGCACTTCAATCAGTAGGAAGCTTGTCCAGACGTCGGATAAATATATCCAAACTCCTTGGAGGTCAATGTTGCCATTTCCCCGCTCGGAATAGAACATTCCGCACGATAATTAGTTTACACTCGCTGACGACGACGGATTTATAGACAAATTCAACTTCTAGAAGTTTCTAGGTTATTGTGTGTGAGCTAGAATTAGAAGCCATTGTCTCTAAGGAATTGCCACATTTGCCAGTGCTCTGTGGAGTGCAGTCCTTCCACAAAGGTCGAGGTGGAGGAATAGGAAGAGGGGGAGAGAAACTGTATTTTGTCGTCAAGGACAGGGTGAATTTGATTGCGTTTTAGGGCTTTGCAGAATGAAAACTCTTCTGAATATATAACTGTCTGTCGCAGCGATTTTTCGAAAATGAAAAGAATAGCTCTTTCTTCCAAAACGTTTCAGTGTCTTATTTAGCACCTTTTTATATATGAAACAGAAGTTTTGTTAAGTAGAACAATAAAAAAAAACAAACTAGAAAAACTAAACAAATTAGATTCCTTTTTTGCACAAAGTGTAAAGTAAAATTTATTCATGGTAATTTTCTTGTAAAACCTAGTTCAGAATAAGGAGAATACACAAATGTTAATATAGCGCGTGTATAATATCATGTTGCCCTCGTAGTTTAATATAAAAGTTAAATAATAACTCGGCTCGTACTCTGCACACGTCTTGTCGGAGGGCCGCGTACACCGCCCTGCAAGATAATCACCCTATCTTCTTCTACTCACTTTTCCCTTATAATGACTCAAACTTACAACTCTAAGTCACTCAGAAAACATCACATAATATTATATTAGTACAATTAAAAAATTAATAGTCTATGGTAACATTTTTGTTGCGAGCAAGTGTACATGCAGAATTCTTGGACTTAAAACATTTAGCAGATACCAACCGAGCCTATCGAGTGAAGACTGAAGTTACATTGCACGTTCTACCTTACGTTGTGTGGTCACAACTACCTTACGTTGTACTGCCGTAGTTATTTCTGCTCGTTTGTGCTACTGTGGGATGGGGTTCTTACACTAGCATTAAAAAAATACATCCTGGATACAAAATCAACAAAATAATTCAAGTATTATGTTTACAGAACTTATAGGCACCTAGTACTTACCTTGAGAGGAAAATATTAAAATGTTCCTCTAAATTCTAAAATAACGGTCTGTAAAGTTTTATATAATATCCTTGTCAGCCAGTCAATATGTCATACCTTAAGGTACGCTTATACAGGCAACTAAAATTGCTCAATTCTTTTTAAAGGCAATTCTCAACTATGACGTCACGACTACATCATGCAATTTGCGGCAACAAGCAGCAATATTGCGCAATACAATTGCCTGGAATTTCCAAGCAGATCGAATATCAATTCGTATCTGCGACATTGAGCGATATGAAATATCTGGAGCAATTAGAAGCAATATCGCCGAAATAATTGCCGCAATTTATTGAAATTGATCCATATTGCTCCAATAATTGCTCCAGATCGGTCCATTCGTGTCACCGAGCAATTATTGCTCGTGTAAGCGCATATTTAGGGCTAAGTACTGAATGAAGCAAATGGTCATTCTATACGCAAAATTGCACATCTTTGAAACAGAAAACTTATGCAATAAAACAAAACAAAAACAGGTAAACCAAAATGTAATCATTGGTGTTCCAACAGAAACGCGTAGAAGTAGACATGAAAGAGATAGAAGGAGAAGTTGAGTAGAGTGTAGAGGGTGGGTTTGCACTCACTTGTGGTGTAGCCGAAGTCGTCCTCTTCTTCTGGATCTGCCTCCCTCTCTTCTCTGCTACGCTTGATGGCGCCGGCCGACGCGCGGTCGATCTGAGGAAAAATAATAATGTTTTATAAACACTGTCCCAAAGACTATCTAGGTAAGGTACAGTCACAGAATAAAGAAAAGTGAGAACGAGTCTCTCCCTCTATTTACGTTTCTTTCTTTCTAAACTAAATCTTTCCAGCAACTTTCTTGTGTCGGATTTTGTTTATTGTCCAAGAACCGTATTTTTTTTCGAAATAAAGACTATAACTATATTTTCCTTTCCCGGGCTCACATCATAATAATATTATAATATTTAACACCCTTTCGCATTAATTTAAATTTAGTACAGATAACCAATAGCACCTTACCTCAACTCCCTTATCCGAGTACGTCCTGCCCTGCATCTCCCTCTCGTCCTCCTCGTCGCTGCTGTCGGAGTCGCTGTACGCCGGCTTGGGTTTCTCCGGCGCGGTGTCCGATGCCGCCTTCTCGCTCTCACCCTGTGCTTCCGTCTCTTTTTTCTCCTCTTTCTTGTCGTCGGTGTCGGGGGTTACTGTGATCTGTTAGGTCGTGGTTGAGTATGAGATAATAGAATACTATGTTCTGAATAAAAGTAGCAGTTTCTTGCGACGCTATAAAATTAAATGTAACTTTATTCGTAGACCGTTATGATCAGGCTTATTTAACACTTATAAAGATCATATTTTTTAAACTGCAGGACGCAATATTCTTGCGACACACAAGTGTATATCAAGTATACGGGCAACGGCCATCACTTTCCATTAGGAGAACCGCCTGATCATTTTCACACTAGGTACTGTATAACAATTTTACACAACGCTGACGCAACGCGCCTTGTAGACTGGCTGTTAGGTCCTCCATCCGCCTAGGAATTTTCTCTGATACCTAGTACTTTAAGGTTTTTGATTTTTAACCATAATGCAGCTTGGTGTTACCTTTATGTCATGCTGCTGAGGCGGTGGTTTCGGTGCTTTGGCCTTCATAGATCGGGTTTTGTTGGGTCGCGTCTGCGCGGGCGCAGGCGGCGAACTGTCCACGTCCGATGAATCTGATTTCTGGATATAATAGTTAGGTATGAGTATGACAACTAATGTTTAAATGTCTCAAAAGCAAGGTCCGAGGCAGTTACGTCTACTTGCTCTGAGTTAAACTTTTAAGTTTATCATGGATTTTTGTTATCTCTCTCTTGTCAGATTGTCTTACAAAGAAAAGCAAAATTTGGCTCTGAAGGGAGCATTTAAGGCTCCATTCCACCGCGGCGCACGGAGAGGCTACGCACGTGCGTCAAGCTTTGTAAGAAAATATATGTGACTGTTTCCACTGCAACCCACGGACACGCTACGCACGAATTGACTCACGTAGCTTGCTCGAATATGGTGCACACGTAGCTCAACGCTGGCCACGCTACGCATGCTATAGATCAGTTAACTAAAGATGGCTCGTTCACAGTGCTCAAACTTATGCAATTTCACTATACAGTATATTTAAAAATATTATATTTTTGCATGATGATAAAAATTATCGTATAATCTGCGTACGATAATAATATTATGCTATCGTACATCGTACGTACGCACAAAATTATCGTATGTGCACGATAACTATCGTGCGGTTATGAACCCTGGCCGCGCGCCGATCACACGTTACCGACTTGTAACATCACGCTGTATTTATAAACAGTAGATTAAGAAAAACAATACTTGTCCCCTTCACGCTCATAACATAATATCTATGGACGCTTCACACCACGTCAGCTCACGCTCATAACATATACCGTTCGCGAGAGAGACGGACAGACTTTTTATGATGCGTATGTAGTACGACGTCACGCCACGTGCTTATTCACAGACACTACACAAGCGCAATGTTTAAATGTGTTGATCGCGCCAGCTCTTGTTAACTGACCTGTATGCACGGGATACACGGAAGCGTGTACATAGGCAGTGGAAACGTTGACCCACGCAGTCAAAGAAATAAATCCGTGCGGGTGGCCGTGCACAGCGTGCGCCGCGGTGGGTTGGCGCCTTTATAGTTTGTCAACACAATGTAAGTACTTAATTTTGTATATTTGATAGTATATACAGTTTTAATAAGAAAAACATATTCTTTCGTATCTATTTCAGCATAACATTTCATTGTCATACAGCTCTTACAATTTTGCTTATCGAAGCCTGTACAATGAAGCCAAGTTAGCGTGAAACTTACATGTCATTAGATTAATGTACGGTCACGGACATTTCCGGTGTACCATCATTGAACTCTATTACAACAGCAATAAGGTCGTATTCTGGTACATCGCGATTGTCTGCGGTTTCCTTCTGTTGTTTAAAAACCGCTTCATCATACGCTAAATCATGATCCAATGATAAATTAAAAGTTTGTTCAAAACATTAACAGAAGTCGTAAAAGCGAAATAAAAATTATTTAGATTTAATTACAAATATTGACAGAACCGCAAGGTTTATGTATAAGTATATCACCTTCACATACATAATACACACACGGTGCAGTCTGGTAAGTTGATAAATGGAAAGTTATTAAGATAGACTGGCCTATCAGTTCTTGCCGTCAGAATCAGAACTTTTACCTTAAATGCTTAAGGCTAAACCTTAACATCCTTAAACGTAATATTGACGCAACTCAACATGGCATAATTATGGTAAACTGAGGTGTACCTAGTTTAACGGCCGAACGGAAACTTTCACGATAGTATCGACAAATGGCAGTTATTTACATATTCGTTATTTTATCTGATAATGTCAATTCCATGTTAGTCGTGATCTTGTGTGCCGCGGCTGCACTTGACATAACTCGACCGAATAGAGCAGCACTCACCCAGGCGACCAGGCTCTGCACGGTGAGCGTGACGTCGTCCTTGGCGGCCTTGATAAGCTGCACGGCGCGCTCGTGCTGCGCCGTCCGCACGTCCACGCCGTCCACCTCCAGTATGCGGTCGCCGACCTACACAAGTACTTGTTATAGACCACACCGGTTTCGGTGATGGTGGACGGTTTCAACTTTCCTTGAAAGTAGAACAGGTATTTTTATAATAGATTTTGTGTGGTTCACTCACAGGAGGACGCTCTCTCCTCTTATTATCATAAAATGTAGAGATCAGTCTAAACAATGACAGCCAAACTTAGAAAGACAATTATCTCGTCTCAACGCGAATGCGAATCTACAACACAAGTCGCGAGCTTAGCTTGAACCTTAGCAACTTCAATCGCACAGAAGTTCCTTTATTAGTTAAGGCATTGCTCCGTGATAACAACTATCGTAGACCTATGTCCTTTCCGAGGACTCAAAAAGCCGTCAATGCATGAGAACCTCTTCATGCATAGACCGCTTTACAATACTAGCTTTGATAATTTTCAGATATCCCACAAACCTGCAGCTCCCCGCACTGCGCGGCCGGGCTGTCGGGGACCACGTTCTTGATGAAGATGCCGAACATCCCGCGCTCGCCGTTCTCGCCGCCATGGTTCGCGATTATGTCCACCTGGTATTTAAATTTAGTTAACTACTTATTAACTTAATACGTGTAAGCCAGCCATAAGGTTGGCCGCATAAATACGTTTTCCGTAAGTATTCGATTTCCAAATTAAAATTTTCCGTATTTTGAAATCCGAATGCATAGAATCAGTAAGAAATAGAGTAACTGACATATGCGTTCGCCTTTTTCCGAACGGCACAAATAATTCCGCACGAAATATTGGAGTGCAAGCCGCGTAGCGAAAAAAAAACAAACGTTTGCGCTTCCAAATCAAAATTCCACATTAGGAAATCGAATACGGAAAACGTGTGTACGTGGCCAGCCTAAGTCCGGTCAGGATATAGATCAACCTGTGTCAGTCCAGTCATAGTAAAAGGAGGGTTTAGGTTCATTATGTTTGAATGACTATTATGATACTGACTTAAATTTGACAAATAATGATGTTAACTTATATTAGATAATATGAATATTATGATACTTAATGTAAAAACTTACAAACCAACTGTAAATTGTAATAACTTGACTAATATTTAACTAACATTTTGCACGTCGAAAAATCGACAAAATGTGTGAAACACTGCTTGATGATACAATTCCATCTGTACCATATTTTTGCAAGTAAACATTATTATGATTATTAATTCTTATGCCGCAGATGCTGCCTATCTCTAGGAGTTTTCCTATCTCTAGGAGAACGACATTGTGAGATCAGTATTATTTTAATCAGCGTAGAATATTAATGGCATTTAATCCATCTCACGGCGAGTCTCAAATGTAAATTTCCTGGCAGGTCGCCATGTTTCTGTGTACGCAATATTTACAAGCTGTCGGTATGTGACTAATAGCTCTCAAACACGTTCTATTGTTGTGCGATTACAGAGTGAAGTTTGGGATATATTTAAACGTATAAAATTCTTCCGATACCAACATAGTACCGATTGTAAATTACCACAGTTACAAATGCTACGGTGGATTCACGATCATTAATTTACCTCTCACAGGAACTTCATGTTAACGATACAAAGATCATTCCAATAGAAACTCTGAGGTATGATCTCAATTTAGACATGTCATAGCCGAAAAGCGTTATCATTAAAAATGGAAGCACGACAGTACTAGATCATATTATATTTGTAAGGACTAAGGACTTATTTTGATAATAATCGAATTTTATAACTTTTCATATCCAGACGTTTGAATTATTTATCGATACCACAGAACTCTTTAAAAATATGAAATAGGAATGAAACGAAGTGACATAAATCCAGCAGTAAATTTTCCAGAGCCTTCGATGACCGAGCGGTGAGCGGTGTGTAGTGCGGTGTAGTGCTCTCCAACTGCCGGGGATAATGAACATCCGACGTGATGACACGTGACTACACAACACGTGTCGATGCTAGTTACTATGTAGTTTAGAGGTGGAAGTATAATATTTTGATTTCTTTGGGATGCCCTTCGATATCAATCGAGTGATGTACAGTGGATTGTTTCTTTTTTTGACGCCTCCGTGGTCTAGTGGTATAGAGCGCGGCTCTTGACTCGGAGGTCGTGGGTTCGATTCCCGCGTTGGAAACATGTTATTTCCAAGTTTGGTTAGGACAATGCAGGCTGATCACCTGAGTGTCTGACAAGTAAGATGATCCATGCGTCGGATGGGCATGTAAAAAGTCGGTCCTGCGCCTGATCTCTCGCCAGTGGTATCAGTCGTCCGTCCCACTGGGTTATGAGAGTAAAGGAATAGAGATTGCTCTTGTGTACTGCGCACACACTTGGGCACTATAAAATTACTCCTGGGTAGCTGGCCTGGTTTCAATGAAACCGGCCACCGTCACCGAAACCGGTGTGGGAGCTATTATTACTATTGTTGTTTCTTTGTCGATAATAATCCTAAAGGTCTTGTGAGGTTCAAAAAATCTCATGAATTATATCTAAATTTCCAAATTGTATAGTTTTATAAACAAAAATTCCTAGTTAGAACGCCAATAACATAATGATACACAATGAGCAGCGCTTATGAGGAGCGATTTCTCGGATGTGTGACTTCCAGTTCCCGGCGGGGCTTCCTCCGGCAGATCCTGTGTTGTGACCTACATACAGACAAGCAAATAGCTCGCCTGATGTGAAAAACTCATTGGTATTATCGAATATCTTTTAATTAATTGTAGACTTAATACTTATTTCTACATTACAAATTGCACGCGGTTCCTAATTAATCTTACATTTCCCGTTTAACCCATCGAGCCGCATAAGCTTACCGGTAAGCGAGACACAATAGAATAATAATAGATTTCTAATAATCCACGATCGAAGGATTAAAAAGTATTCTATTCCTACTTCGAGGTGTACTTTATGTCTATATTGCTAAATGCCATCAAAATTGTCTCAGTTGTTTCGATGTCAATTCGATGCAAAACAACCAAACCTTTCCTTTTATACGGGTAGTATAGAAATACTATCTGGTACTACCGAGCTCAAGTTACACTTTACTATAAGGTTCAATTCATACCGCAACGCGACGCGCAGTTTTGCAAGACGTCGCACGCAATTGAAGTCTGTCAAATCCATACAAATTTAGAAATGCATCTACGCGATACGTTGCGACGCGATGCGTAGATACGCATCGCGTTAATTGACCCTTACTATAAGGGTAAGCGCTCACCTTCCCGCCGACGATGCTGACGCCGAGCGGCGCGCCGGGGCGGCGGCGCAGCGTAACGCGGCGCGGCGGGCCCCAGCGCTGTCCGCCCTCCTTGTGGCCGCTCACCGTCATGCCGCCCACGTAGCTGCAACAATACTCATTATGAGATTGGAAAGGTATATAAGAAACTAGATAACGCCCGCAAGTCGCAACTCTGTTGCGTCAAAACTCGTATATCGCGCGGGAACTTTCCCGGGACGCAAAGTAACTCTGTGCCGAACAGTCAAATCGGTTCATCGGTTTGGGCGTGAACCGTGGCTGTACCTGACAGACAGACAGACTTCGCATTTATAATATTATTAGTATCGATAATAACTCGTAAGTCTTAGCTGTGAACGTTTGTTGCATTTTTTAGATAATGCCTTTGTTTTTTCTAAGGTAACAATAATGTTTAAGTAGAAACAAACATTAATTTATAATATTATAGAGCTAGTAAGTAGCAAATTTAATCGTTCATTAACATCGTGCATCCCTACCATCTCCCTACGTCGCGCGTCGTAGAACTACCCGCTACGGGCTACGGCGTAGCGGCGGTGTAGCCTACCCTTATGTAGCTAAATAAATACAATTTACGACGTTTTTTTTTAAATAACTTTGATGGAGCATATTTTGTGGTGAACAAAGCATTTAATACATTGTCTGCCGCACTCAGAGTGGAACATTAATTACTTGAATGTAATTAATTTAACATTTTGACATTAAAGCCCCACACATTACATTGAAGGTTAATGCTGCCAAACTCTTCATTAAATTGAAGGTTAATCATAATTAGATATTTCTGAGTACGGCGGGTCTTGTAAATCTTAAGTTAAGAATAAAAATGCTATATGTTTGGATTTTAAATTTCTTTACAAAGTGTTTTACTAGAAAGCGGCTTTGACTTTACTTAGAGAGGAACATTCTGAACACAGACATATTTTGCTTTGAGTGAAATCTCCTGATAACTTCCAGACTTCAGCGGCTTGGCTAAATCTCACTACATCACTACATATTTCTAAAGTCACAAAGGTTGCAAAAGTAACCAGAATAATATAAAATTTCACATGTTACTCAATTATATCTGACACCGTACATTTCGCAATGTAAAACTGTTCTCTGTGTCTCTAGGACTTGAAGCATATATTCTATAACTTTTATCAAAATCGGTGGTATGAAGAGGTGACAGACATACAAACATTCATATTTATAATACCAGTAGGACTGGCTAGACAGTAGACATTTAAACTATGAATGATATATGAAATGTGAAGCCCAGTGACACACTGACAATCTCATTACTAATGCTTACCTACTTAGTAATTTAATTACCAATGTTCAAATATTCATCGTGTATTGTATTACACGCGGGAAGTTAACGTGAAACTTTGTAGGCAAATCATTATTATGGGCAATTTTTACCCGACTGCGTTGAAGTAAAACGTGTGATTTTGGCAGTTTCTGTATGTAAGCTCCATAGCGGACATTATCATGAGATGTTTATAAGTTCTGTAATTATGTCTCAAAATTTGTATAAATAGCGTAATCGTGTTTTTTCAACTGAGCTCATTTACAGTTTACAACTTTTATTACTTATATAATGAGATTAGATCTTGTCTAGACAGTGCAGTAGTAATATTGATTGAGGTACCTAATCAATACTCGATACAAAAATAACTTGGCAAATATCAACTCTAATAAAATATTAAATACGTAATTGAAAACAATGTTAAAAAGTTTGGTTTAAATGACTGAAATAACAGTCGGAGTTTGCAGCACAAACAGTTCATTATACACGACAGAATACACAGTTAAATGTGGATCAAAATGAAAATAAAACTTATTCACTCCGCCCGATCGACCGAGCCTTAAGAACACAATAGGGTACAGTCGCTGAGACAAGGATAAATTAACATATGTTTTTTTTTTTTTAATAAAACGGGGCAAAAGAAAAAACGGATCACCTGGTGGAAAGCAACTACCGTTGCCCATGGACATTAAGACGAGGACGGAAGAGACCAAGAGATGATCAGAATTGAGTTGCAGGTGCATTGCAGGCCTTTTAAGAGGGAATACGATCTCTTCTTGAAGAATTGGAGTTCGTTTTTGCAACTTATCATAGACAAACTCTACTCTAGACTCATAGACAAAGAATTTTAAACATGTTTTTGTATGGATGTTTTGGCTAGATAACTTTATCTCAATGTCTTTACAGGATGTAACAAAACTAAGTGGACAACAACTTTAGAGTGTGTACGGCTGTATGTGTTAGAGTTCAAACTTTACTGTAAAAGTAGCAGCACTGAAAGATTACTGTTGCCACAAACAATAATTATCAAAAATAGTTACGCAGAATTATTTTTAAGAGATTTATGTTGAAATAGAAGTATGTTCACATAATAGATAATAATAATATATGATAAACATCTATAAATGACAAAATGTCTAAAAATAGTTCGATCTATTTTCGTAAACATCTGAGGTTGAAATTACAGGGATATGATAACGAAGAAAATTGCCACTCGAGTCTCGACGTACACCGGGGCTCGTATATTTCGCATTAAAATATAATATCCACGCCTAAAAGATCGAGTTCTGATTTATATAATCATTTCATAAATCTATATTTTATATTTTCTAGGAACTAGCGGTATAATCTAAGCCATACTGGGCCCGGAGGTATTCAATTATTTTTGCATTACATAACCTTTATTATTTCCGAAAATATCTGTTCTAATATCATTACAGTTATTTCGGGATAATCCAATCAATATTATGGACCTTTATCAAAGAAAAACCCTCTCTCTCACACGAATGCCGAATTAGTATTAAACTTTACATGTTTCAATGTACGCTAATGATATTAAATGATATGTTTTTGTTACGTAAAAACATATAATGAATGTGTTTCAAAACCTAACCCAGTATATTCGTCGGTGTCAGAGAATCGTCGATTCTAGACGACATACTGTTGACTCTAGTGACAGTACGATGACTATAAGAAAGTAATTTTATATAAACCAGTGTATTCCACGTTTATGACTTTGTAGCGGTACCCAATTCGTCTAACAGTCCTGCATCGCGCTATCGAAGTTTTCTGAGCGCGTCGGTATATATGTCGCAGTCCTCTGGTTCAAACTGCGATTCGATTGAATGACTGGCGCATTCATTGAATGGCATCTATATTATATACGACAACTGAAATGTATCACGTGGGCTTCGGCCTTACCGAGCATACCACCTCGCTCGGTCGGAAGATCTTTCTTTGTGAACGCATATCCAACAACTTTGTCCGTATAATACGTCACACTAATTGTTTCATCAGTGGTACATGTCAATACAATATGGCATGGACAAGTACACAATATGGCGTCTGGTGTACTGGTAAGTATACAGGTTTTGTTTGTTTAAACGCAATGTAAAACGTAAACACAAATTAAACTACAAGCAATGTAACATTTGTCAACATGAAAACGCTTTACAAAACGACGGTTTAGACTATTGAAATTATCTGCCAAATACAAGACATTCATTCATGTCTGTTACTGCGCCCGCTGGCGACCTGCCAGATCTCAAACAAATTCTACGAGCAGAAATTAAGATCGGCCGTTACCCGTTACGCAAATACTGACAGTGCTGAGTTTCGGGGAAACAATTAAAACGTATTCCATAGCCAAGTACGTAATGTTACACTCAAAATAATGGTTGTGTCTGTTAAGAGGATTTTTGCTACATTTGAAAGCCTGCACTACTGAAATCTTAAGGGTTTTGGGACATTATCAGGCATCAGCTAATATCTTATTATTAATAGAAGTTTGACAGTCAGCGGAACGATTTTTTGCAATCCTAAATGTACTATCGAGGAAATTGATTCCTAGGCAGTTGACGGACCTACGTCAAATTACTTAGGTCCGCCATCTGCCTAGGAATCAACTTCTCTGATAGTACAAATTGGAACCGAGCGAAACGTCGCAACTGCAGACGACGTGGCGTCGCGACAGCTTCGTGTCGCTAGCTGCGCAGGGTATTCCATAGAAATACATAGAAACCAGTAGCGTCGCGACGACACGTCGTCTGCAGTTGCGACGTGTCGCTCGATTCCAACTTATGCCTAATAACTCCTAAGCCATTTTTTCCAATTTTAGGGTAGTTACTTCTGTGTTTTAATTAACGTTCATATCGTTTGTCGAGTTAAAAGACGTTCGTATTATGATCTCAAAATATAAAATGTAACGAAACACTTATATCGTGGATTGTACGGGACGCGAATATTGCAATCACTTAGCGCGGCGCGGCTGACCGCACACACTGTGTTATCTGTGCACCGCAGCTAGTTTACAATACAACGGTAGGTTTATTAGTATGTACCAAAAATACTACCAAATATAATACTATCCAAAATGTACCAACTGAAAGAGATAAGTTTGAAAACCTTGAGCTAATGGACCTTTCCCAAACTTCTTTGAGTGCCAGCACGTATTTTGTTTCCGCTGTCCTTATTTAGAATAGTAACTACGAAATTTATGTGTCCTTACGATGTTATTATTATGTATATTATGTATATTATATATGTAGTTTATTTTGGACAGACACATCCTACTAATATTATAAAGGCGAAAGTTTGTTTGGTGTATGGATGTATAGATGTATGGATGTTTGTTACTCTTTCTCGCAAAAACTACTGAACGGATTTTAATGAAACTTTACAATACACGCTTATACATCAGAATAACACATAGGCTACAATTTTAACCAACTTTCAAAATGGGGGAGGTGTTATGTTCGTTTTCTTATGATCAACGATTACTCCGCCGTTTTTAACCGATTTTCAAAATTTTTCTTTTGGTATATAGAGTATCATCCCAATTTGGTATTATATTCACAAAAGTGGTGATCTGATGAAGGATCCATAAGTAATCGAGGAAACTCCTTAAAATTTATAGGGAAACGTGTGGTGACTTCGGTGTCGTGAGAAGTATTCTAAGCATATGCTACCAACAAGTAAGATTTTGCACCGAGGTATACCTGGTATACCGTGGTTCGGAAGGTGCTGAGAGAACTCCTGATTCTTTATAGATACAAGTTTGGGAGTTTGAAGAATTGTTTTAAGAACGGAAAGCATATGCTACTATGCAAATTACGTTCATCATCATCATCATCACTACCATATTATACCATGCATCGTCCCATGGTTATGACTTACGAGCTATTGGTACTTTTCATAGTCTTTTAGATCGAGTTTGCTAAGCGATAATAAAAAAAAATCTATACTTACCTTAATATTATAAGCCTGAAGAGTATGTTTGCTTAAACGCGTTAATCTCAGGAACTACATGTCTGATTTAAAAACTTATTTCAGTGTTAGATAGCTTATTTATCGAGTAAGACTATATATTATCACGCTAAAACTAATGCGACCGAAGAAACTCAGGAAAATGTGGGAAAGACGGGGGAAATATTAGAAATAACGAACTACTGGAGCAATTTTTATGGCAATATTTGGCACAGATATAGAGTAGACCAAGTGAAGGGAGTAGGGACATAAGCTATTTTTATGGGAAAATTATGGTTTCCGTAAAATTCCTAATTTACGCGGGCGAAGCCGCGCGGGACATCTAGTACTCTATGGTTTAGTTGCGAATATGGACCTCTCTGGTCATTATTTACACTTCCAGTAATAATATTATAGTAAACAGTGCCTAAAATGTAGTGTCCTGGCAACCAAGAAATGGTAAAAGAAATAGAGGAAGGCAGTTCCGGAGGTGGGAAGATGAATTAAAAATGACAGCAGGAAAAACTTGGACAAGGACAGCGCTAAACAGAATAGAATGGAAAGAAATTTGGAAAGCCTTTGCCAAAATAGGGCAAACAGACCGAGTCTATGGTACTACTGACCCGCTGGAGTCAGCGGGTTAAGCTAAAAGAAAAATCAAGAAGTCAGAAAAATAAAGGCTATAAATAAATAAACAGTGCCTTAAAGGAGCTAGTGCTGCAATCAATATTATTGTCTACAGCAAATATACTTTTTTTTTATTATTTTATGAAATAAGGGGGCAAACGAGCAAACGGGTCACCTGATGGAAAGCAACTTCCGTCGCCCATGGACACTCGCAGCATCAGAAGAGCTGCAGGTGCGTAGCCGGCCTTTTAGAGGGAATAGGGTAATAGGGAAGGGTAGGGATGGGAAGGAAAGGGAATAGGGGAGGGTAGGAAAGGGAATAGGGTAGGGGATTGGGCCTCCGGTAAACTCACTCACTCGGCGAAACACAGCGCAAGCGCTGTTTCACGCCGGTTTTCTGTGAGAACGTGGTATTTTTCCGGTCGAGCCGGCCCATTCGTGCCGAAGCATTGCTCTCCCACGTATAACTATTTATATTTCAAGATCTCCCTAAACTCTGCAAGTCATTCTAACTTCTGAAAATCTTACACCGCAGAGCATCTCTGATCTATCTCTACTCTCAGGTGTACACAACCAGTGGTCGTCTCCTGCAGTCGGCAGTTTGGGATGGCGCATTATCTCGCTTAACCGAGCGGAAGCCTACGGTTGGCTGCCCCTGCTCATCCACACTTTTTATCCGATCGCCATGATGGCTGTCCTTTTTCATGTTTACTGGTTTGGATAAGGATTTGCGTTCAGTAAAGTAACTTTCTTAGCTGAAGCGAGGATTCAAGTGATAAGGGTTGGAAAGGCAAATGCGTGTAAATAGCTAAATTGCCTGCGGGATAATACAAAGTTCTCAAAAAAAGACACTCCGGAATCCGTATCATGCCCGACTAACCTGTTCCATAGTCAGCAGGGGGTGCTCCTCAGGCACCCCCTGCTGACTGAATTGCAGTAGCAGCAAGCCCGTTGGATCTTGTAGGAGCAAGATGATTGTCTTCTGTAGCGCGTGGTCCGCTCCGGAGCGTAGCTGAAGTACTCTTGAATTTTGATACACTTTGGTCGGCCGACCACACAAAAGGTTCACAGCGATTATATTGAAAAACCAAAAGGGAAAGAAACTTGAAATTCTAGCTGGATTAAGCCTTTTCAAGGAAAAATTATCAGAACAAAATTTTCTCGAATGCCATCAAGACCGGTCGGCGGCGAAAAGCGGCCAGCAAACACTTGTCATCTGTCAAGTGTCAAAGATATGTATTATTCTTATTCTTCCGACAGTGGTAAATTGCCATATTATGTTAAAGGTTCATCCAACGGTTGATGAACCGAAACTCCCAAACTGAGCTACATCCCAACAGTGGAAATCAAACACAACACAAATCCAGAGTGTAATTTGAGAACTTATTATTTAATTATTAAGGAAATTAAGGAAATATAATATATTAAATTATAACAAAATTAAGTGCACAACCAAGGGTATTTACTGTTTTTAAGGTTCCGTACCCAAAGGGTAAAAACGGGACCCTATTACTAAGACTTCGATGTATGTCTGTCCGTATGTATCTCAAAAGCAGTGATAGCTAGAGAGTTGAAATTTCCACAGATTGCGTATTTCTGGTGCCGCTACAACAATAACTAAAAATAAAACAAATCAAATATTTAAGGGAGGCTCCCATACAACAAACTTGATCTTTTTGACATTTTTTGCTCTATATCAATAATGGCAGCAAGTAGGCACTTGATATTTTCTTGTTAAATATATATGTACTTTAATAATTATTAATAATAATAAAATAAAAATTTAAGGGGGGCTCTCATACAAAAAACACAACTTTGGCCTATTTTTGCTCTATGGAACCCTTCGTGCGCGAGCCCGACTCGCACTTGGCCGAATATTTCGTTTGGATTTTAGCATTGAAGTTTCTTAAGCGCATATCTATAACTCTATAACTTATGCTCTGCACAATCTATACCATACTGTTTTTAATGCGAAAGTAAATCTCTCTACCTCTACCTACCTGATGGGTAGAAATGCTTTAAGTCCCGATAAAAGACATAATATAATAGTTTTTATCCAGGAAGAATAGTATTTATCGAGGCGCCAAAATTCGTTTATTGGAACGTAGTGTTTCAATAAACTAATTTTGGCGCCTCGAAGTAGGAGGTTTGGTAGTATTACATCCTACAACCAAATATCGGTTGAGAACCGTCAATTTTTCAAGGATTGTTTCCAAAATATTGTCGCTTATAGAGCAATAATAGCATGTTTAGTATCGAATGACCTTGGGCGGGTTCGACAGAGCTGTTCTATTTCTGTCGAGCAATGGGTAACGGGGCTTACTTCGCATTTGTAGGAGTTCCACTTCAAACGCTGCTCATTACGCAACCTTTATTATATGGAAAATATTTGCGTTTTTGCTCTCGCAACACGCAAAAATTACTAGTAAATAATAATGATCAGATCGTCGTATCCTACGAATAAGGGCGCTGTTGCAAAAACCCTACTTTACAGGAGAAGGTTTTTTGTGTTAATTTCAAAATATTGTTAGACAACTTTTAGAAATTAATTATGAAATTATCGCATAACTACGTAGCGGTTGCTATGAAATTTTGAATGAGACGTTTAATTTGATATTTCGGGTAGATCTGTCCTTTATTTATTTTTTCGGCGGAGTAAAATAAGTCTCATTAGACACAAGTAACGTTATGCCTTTTTTGTGCGGATTCAACGGGGTCTAAAGAGCATTTGTGTCTTTTTAGTGATCATTATCAAAGAATTTCCTTTTTAAAACTACATTGAAAAATCGCCCAAGTGCGAGTTGTACTCGCGCACGAAGGGTTCCGTACCATTATACAGTAAAAATAGCCAAAAATGTGTGTTTTTTGTATGAGTCGTCAATTATTATTAATTCATGAAGCCCTAAGCGGCCGCATCCGGCCGCGATAACAATAGATAAGCTATTGTGTCTCGTTATTCCACGATTGATGGGTTAAAGTATACCTAAGTACAACGGAACATTTAAAAAGCTCACCTGTTGCTATTATTGACATGGAGCAAAAAATAGCAAAAATCACGTTTGTTGTATGGGAGCCCACTTAAATAATTAATTTCATTTTTTTTCAGTATTTATTGTTATAGTGGCAGAAGATATTATACTCAATCTGTGAAAAGTTCTTGAGATAGAACCTGGAGACAAACGGAAGGACAGACAGACATCGAAGTGTTATTAATAGAGTCCTGTCTTTACCCTTTGGGTACGTAAACCAAAAAAAACAATATAAATAGGCATATGGAAAAAACACACATTAAATTAATAATATGGAACGTTTTATAATATTAATTCTCCATCTCCAGAACCCATAGTTATTGTGATTGCTTTCAAGCTATCACAATAACTATTGGTTTCCTTCAACTTGTAAAAATAAAACATATAGCGTGATAAGTATAACTGGCATAAAACTTTACAGTTTTATGCCAGTTATTTTAAATAACCAAATAGCATTATAACTATCGACTAGTTACTCTGACTATTATAATATTGGTTAACTTTTATGACAATTAGATTATCCAAGAGCCAGCGATAGACAGATTTTTGTCATTTTATAAAAGCTGAGTTTTCCTGTATGTACAAACAGCAACTATAGAATTTCGATCGCGTTTAGGAGGTATCCAGTTTTGAAGGTCTAACTAGCCTTCGATACAATGTAAAGCGCTTTTTTTCTTACTTCTTTCGGAAATGTAGGAATCTCATCTCAGACACCCTTAATTATTCCCTAAAATGCCAAAAGTATTACACTTTAAGGTGGTATGGCAGTGGTAAATAACTGGCATAAGTTGTCTGGCAATAGGGAGCAACTGTCATAGGGGGTCCGTCAGTGGGAGACGAGATTCGAGAGAGAGAGTGGGAGAGAGGAAAAAAAATACCTTAAATTTTATCGAAGGTGCGGTAGACTTTCAAAACTGGATACCTCCTAAAGTATCCACAACCGAAGCTCTATAATAGTTGGTTGCCGTTCTTACCTCTATATGAGTTACTAGCTTTTGCCCCCGGCTTGGATTGCGTGAAATTCTCGAAAAAATCTCGTAAAACATCGTATTTTAGGAACATTATGTTTTTTCAAAACCAAAAGTAGCCTTTTTTTTCTTTTTTTTTTGCGCAGGGGAAACCCATGGCGTGGTGGCGCGAGCGCCTCGTCCCCGCCCCGCGCGTCCTTTCACGCACTCCAAGAAAACGGTCACTGAAGCCTTTGTTGCTTTTTCGCCGGGGAATTTAAGAGCTAACAAATGTGGCATTTTTTAAAACTTCATTTACTGGTTATTAAAATTAACTTTTTACAATTTTTTACACTGAAGGTTATAGATAATGAGCTGCCGATTTCGATTTTGCCATAAAAATAAAAAGCCATAGTGACCAGGGCGCCCTTATTCGTAGGATACGACGAGATCTGAAGCTAACAATAATTACTATTAATTATTACCAGCAATGCTCCTGCGATTGGTGTTGTGAGTATCCATTGGCAATAGTAATCGCTTTTCATTAGGCTACCTTTTCGTCTGCTTATCTGCCTACTAATGGAGGGGAGTTTTTGGAAAGGTATTCGACCGCCACACATTCTATTTTGTGGATAATTCATATTCGGTGGTTACAGGTCATGAAAACCTCTTGATGCACAATCAAAAGGCTGCCAAGAGTCAAGACAATGCTCCAGCTGCTAATATTCGGAGTGAATAGCTTTTAGAAGCTTAAAAAAAGTTCAATAGTTGAAAGAATTGTTGATTTTTAGGGTTCCGTAGCCAAATAGCAAAAAAGGGAACCTTATAGATTCGTCATGTGTATCTGTCTGTCTGTCTGTCCGTCCGTCCGTATGTCACAGCCACTTTTCTCCGAAACTATAAGAGCTATACTATTAAAACTTGGTAAGTAGATGTAGTCTGTAAACTGCATTAAGATTTTGATACAAAAATGGAAAAAATATTAAAAATTTTAAATTTTAGGGGACCCCATAGGTGCAACTGAAACAAAAAAATTTTTTTTTTTCATCTAACCTATGCGTGTGGGGTATCTGTGGATAGGTCTTCAAAAATCATACCTGAATAGTTTGCGAGAGAGACTCTTCCAAAGTGGTAAAATGTGTCCCCCCCCCCCCCCCTCTAACTTCTAAAGTAGTAATTGTTAAAAAAAATATATGATGTACTGTATTACTATAAAAACTACCAAAAATTGGTTTGAACGAGATCTAGCAAGTAGTTTTTTTTTATACGTCATAAATAGTTAACCTTAATTTAACTTTCACTAGCTGTTTGACCGAGCTTTGCTCGGTATCCGATGAAAATGACATTTTCTAGAAATGATTCCTAGCTATATATACATATACAGTGTGTAACAAAAATAAGTGATAATATTTTAGGGTGTGTACGTGTTCCTTGTAGAGAGTTCACTGTGAAAGTAGCAGCTCTGAAAGACGAAATTTTTTTTTCACTTTTGTATGGGCAAGGGCCCGAGCGTCACGAGTTTTTCCATACAAAAGTAAAAAACATACATATATATATATATATATATATATATATATATATATATATATATATATATATATATATATATATATACAAGAATTGCTCGTTTAAAGATATAAGATTAAATCAACTGAAATATAAAAATAAATCTTTCGATTTTTTTTACAAAAAAACCTTTTAATTTCATAGAAATAAACCTTATTGCTGCTGCGTAACCCTTCATGGGCGGATCCAACTCGCACTTGGCCGGTTTCTTTATGTACGGACACGATGATTCTGTATAAGATCTGTATCATGGTATTCAGTAGAAGATAGAATAATAAATAATACTAACCAGAAGTAATTAAGGAGTCAGGTAGAGCTTTCTTAATAACTAAAACTTCACTAATTTATCGATAAAATTCAGCACTGATCACACTCACCGTTGTGTACAACGGAGCTAAGAAGGCACAACACTACATAATAAGTGCACCGAAAACGCAAAGAAATCGCCGAAACACTAGTGATGCGACCGCGTTGACAGGGAGCAAGATGTCAATCCGTAATGGAACGTAGAGGTCGGCCAACCATAACTCAATTACGCGTATTAGCAATTTGCCGCTAGGGAAGCACCGCGAGGTATCGATACTTTATGTAACGACGCTGTAAGCAATACTAACGATGATTTAAATAGAACTCTGCTCCTAATTATAATACTGACTTTTTTCGTCTCAGTCGCCTGTGGATAGAAAGAGATGAAAGTGAAAAAAATAATACACACTACATGATAATCTACACTCTACAGTATTAATATCGTACGTAATTTGTGCGAACTGATGCGGTACGCGGTATACCATATTTTGTCCCACTATGCACTTAGCTCACCTGTATAAGTTTTATTTATCAAGACGACACTTGACAATATTAATATAACTATTAAATATTAATAAAATAAAGGCATCCCTAAATGATATAGAAAATGCTCTAATAAATAAGTTTTATCGATATCGATACACGCATCAGCACAAGACTACCCGTCTCAATTTTCATAAGTGTGCTTCATAAGAGATTGACACCTTGCATTTATCTAACAATATTAATATTTGGTAGCACGACTGTGGTGATAAAGTTCTTTGGCACCTGTTCAGCGTCCAAACATCAGCTATTATATACAATGTAGAGTGTTTAGCAAGCAATATGCAAAGTTTTAACAAACTATATAAGCACCTTTGTGAGATAATATTCTTACTTGAAGAAATTTGTTGTTTCATATAGGAGCTAAGACGTTTTAATCGATGAAAAAACTGGGGGAAGGTCTCAAGTCAACACGTAGCTATCTGTTATTATTTAAGCTCATTGCTATGTCATTTGTTCTAAGAACTTCTATTGTAGCTTCTGCACAACTTATGTCCACTTGCAGTCGGTAAAAGTTAGTCGTACAAATATTTTCTTTTTCCCTCATTTGCAACTTAATGATATTATCTTGTCCTGTGGCCTGTGACCAAAATAATATCTATGAATAAAGGGCAGGACCTTGATCACAACAGCTATCAACCAATATTTTTTGCTTATCACCGTCGTATACAAAATTGCATTTTGCTAATTAGAAAATGGCTTAATGTGAACCCTATAAAGGGCGTCGGAGGTTATTATATAATGAATTAGTAATAGCGGCACGCGATGTCACCTGAAGACACGAGCGGATGCAGTCGGTAACTAACATTTTACAACATAACCCCAATTACTCATTTTATCCCTAATAATTTGAACAAACTTTATAAATTACCTCCTTCATCATCTAGGTAATATAGCTAGCTATACAATATATAGCATCCTTTGTTTTATTTCTGATCATTTTCCCGGCCCCTCAAAGCCTCTGTGGCGGTACCCACAATTAGCGCCATATCCTAAATCGCGTTATCGAAGTTTTCGTGGGATTCGGCCTGACCGAGCATAACACCTCGCTTGGTCGGAAAATCGTCCTTCATGGCCACCACGCGTATTCCCACACCTCCCTTTATATGCAAAAAACGTCAGTTTTCTAAATGTTAGTTACCCACTTCATCCGCTCATGTCTTTAACTCACCTCACGTCCTACAACATACATAGTACCTTCATACTCATTAGCTAATTCTCCCCAAGGCATACCAATATCGCTGAGTGACCTGGGGGCATGACTGGTGACGTATAGGTACTGTACTGCTACCAACTTCGCTACCAAGTACAGCTCTTTAGTTTGTACTTGACTCTATAGGCTAAGAGCGAGTGTTCGGCAGACTTACAGTAAAGTAACAAACTCCACATTTTTGACAAGTATACTGTTTAATTTGGAACACTCAAAGTATATATAATTTAAGAGTAACCTTGTTCTACAAATAAAACGATCCATATTTTAGGACCATCAAGACAAAGTATGAAATCCTTTCTCTCTCTGTTAGCTACCACTTTCGAGATTTTTCGAAAATAAAAATGTTGTTCGTCTTATCAAAATGTAGCTACTCACAAGAAAATTAGCTTGTTAGTAATCACAAAAAAAATCTAGGGCTCCCTCACTATTAACCGTTAGCGATTGTAATTAAAGGTAAGGAAACAAATTACGTATGCAAATGTTTACTTTGAATTACTGTTTCGAGAAGCTAAAAACCACAAAAAGTTAATTAAAATAAGCTGCTGCGGAAACCGACATGTTAATCCCGGTTATGACGGACGGCGACTTGCGGAGTCCGGTAATCCCGTGATGGATTAAACCGGCCCGAGTGTCCGGGTTATCACGTTTGACGTGAAGCGAGGGTGTGGAAGAAACGTTCAACTATCGAATAAGTCCAGCGTGTCTAGGCATCTGGAAAACTTGAAGGCAGGACCCTCATCCCAATCAAGATGCTTAATTATAGCATTTTCTCGGCTAAATAAAGGCATCCATGCTATAATCTATACTATAATATTACAAGTGTGAAAGTGTGTGGCGCATCGCAGACGACAGACTATCCGTGACGCACTTTTTAGTCCGTGGAAATAGAACGTATGCAATTATATGCAGTAACGCACGCGACACGCAGCGCGGACGTGTGCGTTACTGCATACAATTGCATACATACTATTTCCACGGACTAAAAAGTGCGTCACGGATAGTCTGTCGTCTGCGATGCGCCTGTCTGTTACCTCTTTACGCAAACCGTTAATATAGATGTTAGTGATTTCGGCTACCAGCGGCTGAAGTTTGACTCAGTACCAAATTAAAAATTTACAATCCCTCTCTCCATTCGGGTTAAGATAATCCTCTGAATTCAGATCGATAGATCAGAGGTTTTAAGATCAGGATCAAGGAAGGTTTCATATTTGTCTAGTCAGTAAATTTACAGAGGTACGGCTATTGGCCAATCGCCTATCTTTCAGACTGGCTAGAGCTAAAATATTTAGCTATGTATTTTGTTTGCACAGTTATGCGTGGTGCGATAGCGATATTTTTGTACGTGAACGAAAAAGACAAGTAGTAAAAGATGCCTTATGACCGAATGTGTATGTTCCATGACCGGGTTACATTAGATACTAATTATTATTTATTAGTCTAATTAATGACAACTTTAATTATTAAGTCTAGCCAGGACCAAAACTGTCCCATGACAAATTGATCGTTAAATATAAAAACATGTCACGATTAATAACTATTAATAACAAACATTACTTAAATTAATAGCCAATAGCCATGATATACCAGACAGGTCGACGGTAAATGCCGTAAAATATTACATAGAGCTAGCATAGAGCATATTATTCACTCCAATTTCATTATAAACCCTTCACGTTACAGTTTAGTATCGATTAACATAATAGCGGCCGCTTTGGGACCATTAGCCTAATTGTTTTTACACTTGTACACTAATTGGCCCGATGAAATGGCTGGGAATGCCTACTAGTGTAATATTCTGAATGACTACTATAATTTGATAATTTGATCATGTGCTCCAGGACATTTCTTATTAGCCTATCGTATTCCATTGGTCGTTTTTAATACAATTCGTGATTTTCATGGTATGAAATACTTTGAGTCAGGTATTTTACAAGGGAGAGTTTTTGTCTGAGACAAAATTACTGTACCGGCGGAAGTAATGTGCAACCAACATCTAATTTATAAATGCCAAAGTGTGTCTGTCTGTCTGTCTGTTGCCTCTTCATGCCGAAACCGCTGAACCTTTTTAAATTTTGCTGAAATTTAGTATAAAGATACTTTCAGTCCCCGGAAAGAACATGGGATAAATTTTACATAGCTGGGCACCGTTAATCAAATAGTTAGTTAACTTCGTTAATCGTTAATCCGTTAAAAAAAATGTTAGCTTCGTTAAACGTTAAAGCGTTACATTGCGGACGAATTAACGCAAGTTAACGTTAATCGTTAATCCGTTAATATGTGTAATATGGCCTTGTTGTAACTTATATCATTGCGTTAGTGTACTTATATCATTGCGTTAGTGTACATACAAAACCTGTTGGTTTAAGGTTTTGGAAGTTAACAGGTTAGGGACAAAACAAAATACTTCTATAATTATTGTATTCTAGATAGAAATTAGAATTTAGAATACAATAATTATTATAGAAGTATTTTGTTATTATAAATCATTTGCATGTTGATAAAGAAGAGTGCAGTATAATTAAGTTACATAACTAAATTATACTGCACTCTTCTTCACTCACTCTCTCTATAAGCACCGGCGCTGAGTAATGAAATGATAAAACGAAACAAATCTCTTCTCACTTGCATGCGCCTGAAAATGTATATCTAGTATTGTTTTTGTTTCGTCTGAACTTGTTTTCGGCCCGCGCCGCGGTGCCGTGCGGTAAATAGTAGGCATTGGATTAACGATTAACGGACTTCTGCATATTAACGGAAGTTAACCAGTCCGTTAATATTTTTAAAAGTTAACTTAAAAGTTAATCCGTTAATCAAAATGTTAACTTCGTTAATTACCTATTGACGGATTAACGAGTTAATGCCCAGCTATGAATTTTTATTCCGGAAAAATGTACAGTTCCCGCGCGATGAAATAATTTTGGCGCAACGGAGTTGCGGGCGTCATAAGTATAGGTAAATAATAATAATCGAAGACAGTGCAAGTAGTATCATAGTACTTAGGTAGGTATTTACATCGAGTCTATTTCAGTGGTATTATGCTTATGTCACCCAGCTCTAAGACGTATAAAGTGTGTTGTGTAACTGCGAAAGACGTAACCAGCAGCCCTACAGCGGCATTTTATAACACAAGTTACGTGGGGAGCTCGCAGCGCAGATCTTAAAACGTGAATTATTTGCAAATGAAATACGGTCGTTTAGCATTGTTGATAGTGTTTTACGACATTCTTCTACTCTGCTCGCAAAGTTTATACCAGCTGTAAGGCGCTCCAGCTAATACTATAGTTCTTATGGTAAAGACGCAAATCTATATCGCCGCCGTTACAGCTCGATATAGATAGTTATTCTTTCATCGCAGTAGTGTTAGAAATCTTTAACAATTTACTGAATTAATTAGTGGGTTGTGGGTGTTGTTGGGTGGACTTGTGCGAGAGCAATGTCGAGGGATCTCGAGCCGCTTCTGTGGTGATCATGCTAGGCCCTAGGGCTTACAATATATTGTTTTGTTCTACAAGATGATATATTATGGATTCGCTATTACAATTCGGTGAAATGCGTAGAAGAAATTACAATTGTAAATCGTACAAATTGAAAATACCGAGACCTGAGACACGTGCGCATTAATACGATGAAGCCCTCCAAATGAGGACACATCTAAGCCCCTGAGCCGTTATTCGGTAATCAGCTTTATTGTTATACTATTTGGGTTTTATTTCCATCGGTGATCATTCGCTCGGGCTGGGCTGTCTCCACTCCAATTTTACTTATAGCTACTGAACTTAAGGTCTGAATTCAATGCTGCCGTCGGCCGCGCCGGTATTGACAATCTAGCTCCTCAAGTTCAAGATTTGTTTCTACTTGCGACACGAAATGATACATTTAATTGTTTCAATGATTTAAGAGGATTTGGAATGTCGTTTAGTACAAGTAACGAGTATACATAACTAAGTACAATTTGGAAATTTGTCACATGCATAAATGCCGGCACACGGAATTTTAGATTTAGTTTTGAACTTTCTGTATGTATTAACCGGCTTTCTCATCATTTAGGCTTTCAGAAACATAAAAAAAGCTCCGATAAATTAATTTGAGTTAACGATTGATCACTCACCTGGATCGCCTCGCTGGCACCAGATACTTGAGCGGGCCGGCGGACTGTCTCCTGTCCTTCACCTCGGGCACCGTGAGAAAGTTCTCGTCCTCCGTCTCGGAGCCCGGGCTGTCCACGTTGAAGAGCGCGGGCGCGGACTTCCGGCGGTAGTGGGACTTGGGCACCTCCAGCATGTCGCGGATCACCTCGCAATACTTGCACGCGGTCGCCTCCGCTATGTAGGCCTGCGTGATCGCGTACGCGTGCTCCAGGAAACACTTGTGGCAGCCGGGCACGTACGTGTCCGCGTCCGTGGACTCCTCGCTCGGGTCTTTTTTGTGCGAGTTCAACTTTTTGATGTCAAACTTCTCCTTTCTCTTGTCCTCCCCCCGCGTCCTCTGCTCCTCCTCCCGGCGCTTCCGCCTCTGGATCTCCTGCAGACACTCCTCCTGGTCGTTATAGTACTCGACGCACCGGCGCTCGGTCTTGGCCGGCTTCGTGGGACTCTTTCTCCTCTTTTTCGTGCTGACGTTGACGTTGAGCGGTTCGATGCGCAGGGATTTCATCTGCTTGATGATGTGCTCCTCCACGTAGGGCCGGGTGTACTCCGGCGCCTCCTCTATTGTAATGACGGGCTCGGGTTCGATAGTCTTGGCACGGTGATCGACGTTTTTAATGGCTATTTTATCGTGTTTATCCAGCTCTTTGATCGGACTTTTACGGCCGTTTTTTTCGGGACACTTAGCGGACGAGGAGTCGTCGTCGAGGCACGTCTCGTAGCCGTCTATCTCGTGGTCGATGTACAGCAGCGAGTTGTTCTGCTCCTGAATCGATATTCTAGCCGTGGCGTCGTAGAAGCTGGACGTCTCGTCGGACGGAGAGTTGAGGGTCCAGCTCTCGTCGTTTTTCTTATTCTCCCTGATGACCTCGCTGTCCTTCCAGTAGGTCTCGAAGCTGATTCTCTCGAGGCCGGTGGGCGTCACGGCGAACACCATCTCGTCCGACGTGGACAGGTCCTTGCTCTGCTGCTTGAGGACACTTTTGTCCTCCTCGTTTTTAATCAGGGACGTCCTCCGACTCAGCTCTCTCGGAAGCGTGATGACATCATTCTCCGTGATCGTCAGATCATCGTCGGGGTCGTCGAGCGAGTCGTCGGACTTGAAGGACTTCATCTCGCTGATGCCATTTACTTTCTCGTGCACCTTGTTCTCTATGTACACTTTACTGTCTACTAGAGTCTGGTTCTTGAGGTTTTCCTCGTAGCTGAGGTCCGCCAGGGCAGAGAGCTCCTCGTCCTTGATGGAGGACTCCTCGGGCTCGAGGCATATCTGCACCACCTCCAGACCCTCGGCGTACTCCTGCAGGCACTCGTGGAAAGAGTCCATGCCGGTGTGGTCGTCCGACGCCAGAGAATTCACGCATTCCTGTAAACGTAGCTTACTTTCATTATATGCATAGTTTTAAGTTTACATTACTAGTGTAATTTACAAGTTTAAAAGAGTTGCCTTTTAAATCGCTAGAGAGAGTTAGTCTTAAGTTTTTTGTAAAGGGTAAACTTAAAAAAAAATGAATTTGTTAAAAAGAAACACATTTATATTCAAAACATTTATTGCTACACAGTACACGTTTAACATTAATATTGCACGAACATCGTAAGCTAGTTATCATCAGTATTTTGTAACTATCTATAAAGAACATGAGCTGTGCTAATAAATACTACTTTTCTGTCAGGTTCAGTTATCAGAAAATTAAATCATCAATTCTTTGAAGTTGATTCGTTTCACGAGATTTAGGTCCTTACAAATACATAAGATCTATGTGATAATATTATGTCTAAAGCAAAAAAAAATGGCAGCAATTTTAAAGAGCAACATTTTAATTTCTTAATAATATAAACAATAGAAAATTCGGTCCCAATCGACCATAATATATAACAATACAACTATATTTTATACCTAACATCACAACAAACACTTAATAATTCATAAAATTTTATTTTACAAAATATCTAGTCACATTTTGCAACATCACGTATATATTTGGCATAATTTCTTTGCAAACAATATTACTCAGTCAATAATGGAATGTTTTGACAAATAAAGCAGTCGAGATCACAAACATATTCATTTACATAAAAACAAGTACCTACACTTCTTGGACATTTTTTGCAATGTATATTATGCGCTTGACTTTACATTTAAAGCTTTTTGACGGACTAGATATAAGCTCTTAAGTCAAAAACACGCTGTTTTTTCAGATCCAATCACTCAGAAAGTTCTATGAAATATTTTACTAATGTAGCTCAATAGGGTATCAGGCAAAGGTCGGATCAGAGGGCGCTAATCGCTATCATCACATTATAACATAATATTGACAGAAACGTTGGCAAACGTCGAACTCTCTCTCGACTTTTTGTTTACTGTCTATGCTGGTGCTACCTCTAACGTGGAAATATTGCAGTATTGGAACTGTTCCAAAAAAAGAACACATCATTGTTTTGTGCAATAGCAAATTAGTTAACGCTGTCTGTAGAGACAGCGTTTTCTATCTCTTACGTTATTAAGAGTGGCATCTGGCTGTCATATAGTATCTAAAATAATTTAGAAAATACGCGACTAGCGCCGACCGCTACAAGCCAGCATATTCAGGTTATAACTAATAACCGAATAAAATTGTCACATTGCAACTCATTTAAAAAGCTTGACAGAAGACAACTTTTGCACATATTTACCTATATAGCAACATTTATTTTTCTTATATATTTAATTTATTTTATAGACATTTACCACAATTTTAACATCGAAACTATCAACCGCATATAAACTACACATCGATCACATTTCTTAATAATTTAACAAGCTTTTTATCACTCACAACAATGTTTGATATGTTTTTGTTTTCCTGTACATATTTCAAATATATCAGGCCTTTATAATTTTGTACTTAGAGGGCATACATAAATTACGCAAGGTGTTATTGGAATATGGGAAAATGTCGAATATCATCATAATCACAAAGGATTTGTTTTAAAAAATCCTTAAAACATCTGACACAATTTATGTCTCACTCAATTTATCTTTAAAAAACCTTAAAAACATCTCACACAATAATTTATGTACGTCCCTTAAATTTTTATTTTGCAGAGCGCGGGAGATTCCTAAGATTCAAAAGGAGCCGCGCGGACCGTTTGATGAATTAAATATTTTATTTTTCTAAACTATCATTTGTCTCGCTCTTACAGTGGACTTAAGAGCCCGTACTCTCTTTTCTACTGCTCTCTTCACACTCACGCCCGTCTTTCATATGCCGGGTGAAAAAGGACGATCGCCAAGTTAGCGGGCAGTTATAGGTTTTCTGGTTTTTAAAACGTTTTTTATATGAAAGTGGTAAAAAGTAATTCCAACATTGTATAGACGACTTTCTCAACAGTACATTGTATTTTTTTCATACCGTTAAGACGTCAATACAATCCATAAACAGGTGATATTCTAAACCTTTTACAGCAAAAATCACAAAACTGTCGCGGGTTTGAGTTGGATTATTTAAAGATACTTTAAAAAAAAATAAAAAATCTAGCTGCAACATTAGATTATAATTGAAATGATCTTACATGTTGTGCATTAAAACTTATAGAAATACTGTATTTTAACTGTTAAATCACGTCTGTAAAATGAGCGAAATCGGCAAAATTTCGTATATGGACTCTTAAGACTCAATCCAGTAGCATGGTTTAGTAGAATTGATATTGTATGACAACAACGACATATTATTAAACTTTAGCTTACGCTTGGATTCTCAAGATTTTTGTCATAGTTGGGGAGGGGAAGAGGGGATTTCGGGATAAGCTCGAGCGTATCAGATTAAGCTTGTATAGGATTCCGACATGTGTCTAGTTATCATGGTATAGAAATCATATTTCTCACATGGTGGGTTAAACAATATTTTTTTAAATAATGAAATGTCATCGGATCTGTCAGATTAAGATAGGGGATGTTTAATATACCCCAAAGAAGCTTCCATATAAAGCACTGACGATTCAAAAGTTAGGTAAGCCTGTAGGGACATTTTAAAATATAAAAAAATAAAGCTTCATATTTTCCTAACTAAGCTTCACAGATATTTTATTTTGCACTAAACTAAATTATTTTGTCCTTATTGTCTAAAATTTATTTATAATTAACCTAAATAAGCAATTTTCTGGATATATTTTCTTTTTCAAAACTTTAAAATGGCTGAAGTTTCTGAATCCACCGCTCAAATAAAAAACGCTCTTATTATTTTTTTATCAGTTTTACCTAATGTAAAAAACCTACTAGGTCTCCATGACGCTCGAGTGACTACAAAATAAGCACCTTCCCCTCCCCTACTATCAGTAAAACATTCAAAAATTAAGTTAGTACAGCATATACTTAATATAATTTATATACTACGATTGCATCAACACAAGCTATACGTTTTAACACTATAAGAGCCCCCGCAGACTACATACTTTTAGTCGGCCGATAGTTTGACCAGATTGGGGTTTCGGTATATTATAATCGGCCGATATGATTAATCATTATCTAAACGATGTGCGCACCCTCATACAACTTCGTATTATATTATTAAGCTTTCGATCAAACTATCGGCCGACTAAAAGTCTGCAGTCTGCGTGGGCTCTAACAATAATTGACAACGATGTAACACCTTTACATTATACTATTCACGTGTAAATTGACAACGTCATGGCTACAGACGACAGTGTACACATTGACACAACCTTCACATAATAGACACCGATAGCGTTTATTTATATTATAGTACTAGCTGTTGCCCGCGACTTCGTCCGCGTCAGTAAAATATGATAAAAAAAAGAAAATGAAAAAGAGAGAAATTTTCCCCCTCCTTACCCAAATAGTAAAAATGGGATCTTGTTAAGTAGTTGATCTGATCACTTTTCATGAACCTAAAGTTGTAGATAAAAACGCCAATACTGTATAGAAAATCTTAAGGATAACGAATAAGAGTAAAATTATTATTTTTAAACAAAAATTGAAACCGTCTTCTAGTAATTTTCTTAAATGAACTAAAAAGTATTAATTAATAATTCATATTCTGTACTCAGTATTTCTGTTCTCAATCTTCATAATTTGAAGTCGGTACGGTAGTTGGTACTGACTTCAAAATAATGAAGACTGAGAACAGAAATATGGAGTACACAATATGAATTATTTAATACTTTTTAGTTAATTTAATCTAGATCTACAAAAAAGTGGTAAATTGCACAATATAGAAATTGCGCTAAAGTTAGATGCTACGGAGTAAAAAAATATGAAGATTAAATACAGTAATAGTTGACGCGTCTATTCTATGTGTGTCCTAAAAAATATCCAGGAGTTACCTTTATATCTCACGAATTTCAGTATCAGATCACCACTTTCGTAAGCATTGTACCAAATTCGGGTTATTGTAATTTTAACCTCTATAAACAGTAAACACCAAATAGCAACAAAAGAAAAAAATCAGTCAACAAATGGTGGAACAATAAAATAATCAAAGGCAAGATTTTTGATAATAATGTGATAATTCATGGCATAATTTTAGTGATGATGATGATTAGTATTATTGACACATTGACATAATAATATGCTTTTAGTTGTTGAAACAACGCCAAAATTGCCGAACATTTATCTATAAGGATTCAAGAGTTCTGTACAGCACCTTCGGAACCAGGGTGTACTTGGGCGCAAATTCTTTTTTTTTTGGTAGTTTAAGCTTAAAATCTTTCAGAAAAACGTAAAATCACTATATGTTTCCATATAAATTTTAAGGAGTCCTGTCAATTTCTCATGGGTTGCATCATCAGATCACCACTTTTTGTGATCATGTTACCAAATTCGGGCTACATCTCATACAACAACAAAAGAATTTTAGAAATCGGTCTACAAACGACGGAGTTGTCCGCGAACCAATATAAAAAAGTAAAATATATCCCCTCCTTTTCGGAAGTCGGTTAAAAAGTAGCCTAAGTTATGCCTTACTACATCAGCTATGCGCCAAAAAAACCCCGTCAAAATCGCTCCAGCCATTTCAGAGATTAGCCGGAACAAACAGACAGACATACAGACAAAAATTGTAAAAAATGTTGTTTTGGTGTATGTGTCGTAGGATGATTTGATAAATCCCTAGAATTTTCGCGAAAATTCTAGGGATTTCGCGAAAACACGGATTTATCAAATCATCCTACGACATATGCACCCTATATACATTCATATGCATATAATAAAAAACGGTTCTTTCAATATTACAAACAGACACTCCAATTTTATTTATATGTATAGATGTATAGATAACAATTTACAATAGTTTTAAGTACGTATTTCACCTCACCTGTTAAATTAAATCATTGATAAAATTATTGTTATCAATCTCATACTTTATACTAATGAAAGACATGATCCTTTAAGTTTTGACGCACGAGGATCAAACTAACAGTGGTCTGTGAATTTGGGACTTACATGCTTATTTCGACTACTTTTGGCTTTAAGAGCCAGCGTTCACATGTCACACGACATTCTTGAGACAGACTGACAGTACAGCCAACACTAATTGGATCAAAACGTTAAGAGTTGAGTCCTGTCGTATATCAAGTGAACACTTATCCTAAGAATCGCTTATTTCAAAGTTCAAACGTTTACTATTTTTTGCTTATATTCAGAGTTTTTTTGCTTATAGTTACTCATTTGAGCAGTCGGCATCTTATGCCCTTCATAGGATAAAACTTCCTTATAGAGTATAGTTTGAATATACTAAGTTCAACGATATTTGGACGAAATCAATTATTTCTTTCAATTACTTAATAATATGTAAACTTTAAAGCAAATTCTTGTTCAAATATTTAATATAATAATTATATGTGGTAAGTTAATATTAAATAAACTTTAAGGTCCTGTCAGCACTGCGAATTTATTCATAATTTTTTCATCGGCAGTTCGGATAAATTTCGCAGTGCGGACAGACCCTAAGACTAGAATCAACTCTTTAAACAGTTCAAAGAAGTAAATAATATTCAGAGACGATATTATGCTTTGTAGATACATAATAACAGAGACTAGACATTCTCTGATACTATGTAAGTGAATATGTACTTGTAGAGATTAGATCTGCTCAAAATATACTCGTCGTCACAGTCATCTTGAAATTCAATACAAAATACAAGCTACCCACGTCATCAATTCCACTCAGCATACACCGTCATTTTATCATTCTACCATCATCACAACCGTTACCCACACCGTCACTGCTATTTCGTATCGTCACATGGCTGAGGAGTGAGGACATTATTAAACTCCCAGTGGTACTCTTATAAAAGTGGGTTTATTACTATCAGATCATCTTTCATGTGATCAGCAGTATCATCATCACCTTCACGGGTAATCTTAGAGGGATTGTGGCGGTACCAACAATTAGCCTCACAATCCTGCATCGCACTATCGAAGTTTCGGGGAACGGCAAGATATATACAACGTCTGAAATGACATCAGTGGGCTTCGGCCTGACCGAGCATGCTATCTCGCTCGGTCGGAAGATCTTCCTTTACGGCCGCCACTAACATCGTTAAAGGGTCATCAGTACCATCATCAGATGGTCAAACGGGCGTGTGGTTCAATCATCATTATAATCTTCTGTGATCAATAGTACTATCCATCATCATCATCATCATCAGATGGTCACCCGGGCGTGTGGTACATCGAGGCTGACGGTGTATCGTGTGGTGTTCTCGTGTCATTTCATCACCACCTGCGCCGCGATGCTGGGCACGCGGTACTCCGGGCAGCGCTGCAGCGCCATGATGTCACGGTGCAGCGACATGATCAGACGCAGCAGCTTCGTGAAATACTCCAAGCGCTGAAAGGGGTGGAGAAAAATTAATAGGGGTGAACTTTTGAGGAGATGAAAAGCAAAAAAGCGATAAAAAACATGTCTGAAGTGTGATATATAATTGTAAAACTTAAAAATTTAAGGAGAAAACCTCTGTAATGTTTAGTTTGTTGTCTACAAACTTGTTTTGAATTAAAATTTAGTTTTTAAATATCCAATCCAATCTCTAACAACGTATTCAATTTTGACAAAAGCGATAAGCCGAATGAAAAAAGCATGCAAAGTATATTGTACACTAAAGGGAAATCTACGTCATTGCAAAGACTAAGAAAAAGAAAAAAAACTCCGCGCCAACTCCCTTTACTGTACAACGTCGAGACAAGCATGCTTCAATACTGCGCTAAAACAACTTACTGTCCTTTTCCCCTCAGTGTACAATCACTTAACCGCTTAAAATTATCGCGATTTTTTTTAAATTGTATCATCATAAAAGTGTTTTTTGAAAAATTTACGCCAGTGAACAAAATTTTTTGAAAAGGGGGTGAAATCGTACCTGACTACTCTGCACGCTGGGCCCGTTTGCCCTCTCACCGCCCACTACTGTGCTGCACGGCAGCGGCTTCGTTATACCGATCGTCACTATCCCTGAAACAAAAGCATTTTTTTATGAATCACTTACTATAAAGTAATTCACAAAACACACAAATAAACTTCATTTTTTATTATAATAATATTTGTGGTCTTGCAATAAAATCCGTTACTTTGATCACCAAAATATAGTAAGATTAATGATTATATTATTACAACGAAAAAGATTTTACTAATTTTTACTTCAAAAAACAATATATAAGTTTATGCGTTGTCAAATCTATAACACAATACAGTTAAAACACGAACAAAAGACACAATATCATAATATGAACGACCTTTTTCTTAATGTTAGATTTAATCATTGTAGATTATGTAAAGGCGTTTACACACTAACCCCCTTACTAATTAACTTGGAAAAAAGACAGCGTTTCTAGTGTATAACAATTTTTACCAGTGAGGGGGTAGTTACTGAAGTTACGTTTTTTACTATATACGAGACAAATAAGCGAGACTTGTAAATAAAATCTTAAATATAACGATCAATACGAAGTAATGAGTAGAATCGTCCTGTACTAGGGTTTGTAATATCTTGTATTTGTGCTTGTTTAGTGTTCTGATAAGATTACAATTACAGAGGTGTTATGTAGTACACACATAATTAAAGCTTATGAAAACGTGAACGCAAAAAATACGTAATATCTGTTCCGTATATATGAGCAGGATTTTTATTGTAATAAGTAATAATTAATAGTTTTAAGAAAAGTAGCTTCCAAGGCCGTCATGTTGTGCTTCCTTACTATTATGGCCTGTTTCACCTCTTCCTGATAAGGTGCCCGATAGGGTTATTTGACAGATTTTCCATACTTCATCTGTCAAATTAGGTGGTGGATAGCCTTATCAGGAAGCGGTGAAACAGGCCCTTAATATTCTCCTTATCTATCCTTACTATTAACGACAGATGAAAGTAAATGATATTTGTAGAGGGTTAAAAAAAAGAGCTATTAAGCCAGGTTGACATTAGTCGTCCTGGGATTTCGTCAGCTAACGTCGAATAAGACATGTTTCAAGTTTAGGGAAAAGTTTTGATGCCATAAGAATTCAGTTAACCTTCTCACAGTAAAAAATAACAACACTTACACTAAGCACCACTCTGGGCAGTGCACTTTTTTGTCAACATGATCAGGGCTTGTTTTTTGCGTGTTTTAGTTTTTTTTTTTGTAGAGTATATTCATCATCATCATCATATCAGCCTATAGTCGTCCACTGCTGGACATAGGCCTCTCTCAATGTACCAACCAAGTATATTATCATATCATAATAATTATTATATTGTCATATCATAAAAAGAAATTGATTAATTGATACCTTTAGGCGCACTCTTGATAGCGTTAACGGCGACGGCAAGCGGGCTGCGCGCAACGTCGACGCCGTTGACGGAGACGAGGCGATCGCCGGGCGCAAGCCGGCCGTGCGCCGCCGCCGCCCCGCCCCGCACCACCGACCGCACTACGATCACAGAGCTGCCCGCTTCCATGGGGTCCTATTAACATGTGAAGAGTAAATACACGTACACATCCCCGCTCAAACGCACGCACCCCCGTACGCACATTATTAATAATATGTAAACACACACACACAATCATATAATTACCGAGGTAACTGCCTCCAAAAGTTCAAAAACACGCAGCATAATATAAATACAAACATAGGCACATATACATAATCAAGCACACACAGTCTATCCGGGAATCATGTCTTATAAAGACTGCAAAAATACCTAACTCTCAACTCAATTCATCATTCAATGTTTAACTTACCTGTCAAATTTTTGAAATAATAATAAAGAAATATAAAGTCGAAGTGCGCAATACTTACCAAATAGTCCAATATCGAGAAGCCCAGCCCTCGGTCTTCCTTGAGCAGCTGTATGTACTCGACCTGGTCGCTCCACATCGCCAGCCCGCTCAACGGCTCCAGCGACCGTGACCGACCGCGCTCCAGCTCGTCTGAGCAGAACTCTACAACGGAAGATAGACTGAGATTAAGATGATTATAATTTAAAAATCTAAAACTTGGCTAAAAAAGATATAGATAGCCTAGGAAATAAGAAATATAGCAATAAATATTACACATATGGAATTACAAGATTAATATGTTTATATATCTTAAAATCGGCCAAAAGAACGAATAACCTAGGAAATAAAAAACGTAATGTAACGCGCATGAAATCTACAAATCATATACCGGGATGACCGTCTTAAAAAGCTCACTTGATGATCGTATGTCAAAATATCGTGTTATCACTTTGACAACTAAATTAACGTAATTCACTTTTAGTGTAAGTACTCACATACGGTTATGCTTGATCGAGCAATAACGTAAAGTGAAAATCACGGCTCGGGCTTTCGTCCACACATTCAGCATTGCTCGATACTTATACTCCAGTTCAAAGGAAATTAGCTACGAATGATAAAAACTAGTGTCAAAAAAATTGTCAAACCGGCTCGATTCGAGCCTTCAAACTGGCTCGATGCGAGCCTTCGAGCTGTGAGTTTTGCGGTCCACACCGTGGTTTTTGCTCGATTTCGAGTAAAACTATCGAGCAAAACCGTATGTGAGTACTTAGCATTACGCAGACTTCTAGGAATGGACCATAGGTAAAGTTATTTCTAGAGTCTCTCTCTCTCTTCCACTCTTCATTTCACTCTCTTTCTCACCGTCATGATCGTGCGGCGCGGACATGACGGTGGTGGCGCTGCACAGCGACGCGACGGAGCTCTCGGACTTGGCCTTGATGAGCCGCTGCGGCGCCGCCAGCAGCTCCTGCAGGCTGCCGCCCACCACGCTGTTCTGAAAATAAATTAACGTCAATTACATAATATTATAAACAGAGGACAAAACAGCGCACAATCGCACAAATTTTACGTGAGAGAGCAATGCTTCGGCACGAATGGGCTGGCTCGACTGGAGAAATACCACGGGCTCACAGAAAACCGGCCGGAAACAGCGCTTGCTCTGTGTTTCGCCCAGTGAGTTTACCGGAGGCCCAATCCTCTACCCTTTTCCCTTCCCTACCCTCCCCTATTTCCTTCCCTACCTTCCCCTATTACCCTATTCCCTCTTAAAAGGCCGGCAACGCACCTGCAGCTCTTCTGATGCTGGGAGTGTCCATGGGCGACGGAAGTTGCTGAACGGGTACCATCAGGTGACCCGTTTGCTCGTTTGCCCCCTTATTTCATAAAAAAAACAATCCTGCATCGCGCTGTCGAAGTTTCTGAGATATATTTGCTTGAAACATGCACGGTCTATTTCCCTGCCTATAATTTAGTTCACTTATAAAGAATAAAGATATTTACGCATGAAATTAATGGTTTGCGCCGTCTGTTTTTGTCATATAAATAATGTGCCAGATAAAAACAAGCAGACCTTGTATAATTTATTTGCTATTAAATTTAATTAGTTACAGGGTTAAGATATTTTCAAAATGGTTCAATACTTTTGAAGGCTTATCAACAATTATTTCATAACACAAGCGGATGTCGCTAGTTACCCTGGCAAAATTACTATTGGGCAGCGGTTCGGTCAGTTTCCGCACCACGACGAGTGACACGGGCGACGTGACCGCGCGCAGCCGCGACACCACCTCCACGTGATGAGCACCCAACACGCGCCAGCCGTTTACCTGGGAAATAAGAAAATAGAATTAGAAAATGATCATGATTTAGGGAAAATTACGAGTGGAAACAGTGAGTTTTACGGGTAACTTTCAATAAGCCCATACGCTGCATGCGGGGCATAAAGTTATCTTCGTCGCCCACGATTATCCGTAACTTTTAGTAATTTAGCGCACAAAAATGGAGCCCAAATTTTGCAGAGAACATTTATTTAAGAAATAGATCATTGTCTCCTATATGTGTGTTTAAAAAACTCGCATTATTATTGTTAAATTAAAAATAAACTAAGTAAGTGAAAGAGACAAGCGATAGATAAAATAGGATAGGCATAGTACGAGTAGTCCTGACACCTATAGTGCACCTCACTAGGCCACAACCCACCTCCAGCAGCTCGTCGCCGACGCGGTACAGGCCCAGCCTGGCGACGGGCGAGCGCGGCGCGATGGCCCGTATGTAGTGTCGCGCGCCCACCTCGCGCCCGCCCACCACCCGCACCGTGCCCTCCAGCGAGATGCCCAGCCCGCTGTCCTTCTCTTTCATTATTGTGCCCACCTGTCAAAACATATATCGGTCTCTGTCTAACACCATAACAATACAACCTATATTTTAAAATTATCGAGATGTCCTTAACACCACACACATTAGCTGTGTGTCGCTGTTCTATGGAATATACCTAACGGATAATTGCACTTGACATAAATAAATTCAAATAAAATGGGCATCTGACTATTTTTACCTTTATCAGTATAATATAACACTTCTATTTTTAAGTTTCTTTATAATCTTCTAACTACGATAAGTACGCATAACTTTACTGCAACATTTCTGAAAGTGCGTCCAGATTGCGTGTACGTTTACGTACACGTAGACGTCAAACTCAATAATCTCGTCCTAGAAGTGCGTTCACATTGCGTGTACGCCCCAATACACGTGACACTAACAATGATTCCGTACTAGAAGTACCTACAGTGTACACATTACGTCCCGATACACGTGATACTCACAATAACCTCGTACTGGAAGCAGTGTCCGGGCCAGTCCGGTTCTGCGGCGAGTATGTCCCGCCACTTGTCCTGCACGCGTCGGTCGCCATCACCCGCCGCGCCTATGACTATCTCCTCATCGGGCGAGGTGGGGGAGGCAGGGGAGCGGGGGGAGGTGGGCGACACGTGACGACCCGACTCCGGCTCCGGCTCGATTACGGTTGACTCGTCGTACTGAAATACCGAGAAAGTTTCAAAATCAAAAATTACACGATTGGATCGAATCTTTTGTCGCAATAAATTTCTTGCTAAAATTATGTTACTCCTAAGCTGTCTAAATGAAAATAGCGAGCGACTCAAAGTCTACGGAAAATCTCATTTCCTGCTTATTAATAAAAGGATCCACACAAGAGATTAGAACCGAAACCAAAATACTAACGTACATAACAGAAATTTAATGTAGTAATTATTATGCTTCACGCTTGTCTAACACTTCTTAACATATCGGACAACGACAAAACATTATATAAGCAGAAATTGTGTATCATAAAGACAGTGTGAGTCTTTTAATAAATAAAGGGCTTTTTGTTTTTGTCTGTGTCTAAGAATTTAGTTTTACCAAGTTACATCTTTTTCTTGGTTCTCTCTTTTCTACGTGCCTGGTGTAATAAATAATACTCATTTCATTATTTAGGCATCATACTAACCACACTAAAGCTGTATCTGGCGAGCGATGTGACGGACGGACTGGGCGGGGCGACGGGCAGGCGGCGGCCATCTTGTGCGGCGAGCGCGCGCTGTAACCGCTCAAACCCCGCACCACGGAGGTATCTGCAGGTGATGTTAGAATGTAATATGGCATAATCTAATAATATGGTGAATATGTGACGCACGAACATGGGCTCGCTTCTCGTTGACGTCATAAAATTAGGCTTTGAGATAGTAAATTATGGCAACGACGATCCGTCAGCCTGTTTCATATAATAAATCAAATGTAAAAACGACGATATTCGCATTGACTTATTGCTACATGTGTCTTTTAATTGCGCAAAATAAAGCTACTGTATTTACAAAGGCACTCGGTGGGATCGCGATATTTTCGTGAACGATTGAAAGAGAAAAGTATCGATAGATTATTATATCTATATGGTCCGCGACCAAACTATATAATTTAAATTACCTAAGCGCTTTCAGTCTAACAATCGGTCCCTTGGCGTCCCGCAGCAGCGCCACCGCTCTGTGGTTTGTTACACCATGTAGCGACACTCCGTCCACCTAAAATATACAACATAAAAAAAATATACACGCTCTTGAGTTACAAAACACATTTACACTGCATACAAAATATTTTATCAATTATGCCAAAGCCCATCAAATCTTCCAGACAGGTAGCAACTAGTTTAAATCATAAGTGCGCAAAGAAACACTTAAATTATATCCTATTCTCTACAGTCTACAGTCTTTCCCAAAGTGGCCGATAGCGCCCCCTTGTGGGTGCTGAAGGCTTAAAGGGTGGCGGTGTCGTACCTATAAAAATGGGGGCGTTGTGTAGATGCTTGGGGGGGGGGGGGGGGGGTGATTTGTAATTTCACTTTATCTGGATGCACTTTAAATTTAATGCGTCTATTCCCTTACATTTGTTATAATTTTTGGCTTAAAAAATAATTCGTTCTCAAAGTGGGCAGTAGACATAATAAGTTTGGGACCCCCTCTCTATTCGATAGATCCAGGGGTGAAACTTATATTATCCTAGTTACGTTCGGAATATAAATCGACGTAATCATCACAGTTTTGAATCTAACATTTTCTAATTCGATTAGCGTCCTAAATATTATTTAAAACGTAATCCCAGTTACAATCTGCATAATAGGACTTGCATTAATTTATTCCCTCGTTATAACAGCTCTGTCCAATAAACAGTAAGGTCAGCAGCGGCATAACTATTCCGTCGCAGGACGCCGTCGGGGTCGAGACGTGACGCCTGATGTGTACCGACAGCAAAACAACAGATTTATTTACAAAGTTTCTTTTTTTTTGGAGTTATAATATAATTTTATACTAAATGTTTCCTGCAATTTCGTTCGTTAATCACACCGTAATATGGTTCGTACAAATTCCCGCAATAAACTGTCCTAAATGTCATTTCCCAGGACCTTAACTTAATTTATACGAAAGTTTGTCCAAGCCGGTTCAGAGGTTTGAGAGTGAAGAGGTAACAGACAGACGCACTTTGTATGCATTACTTATAAGTTATAAGTTGTTATAACATTATGTTATGTTGACCACTGAAGTTGTTATTTTATTGTGCGTCTCTCTCTCACTTTATGTCAGATTTCTATTTAGTTCATGCTACGTCAAAAGTAAACTGTACGACCTAATATTACTATTTTCAGGACAGCAGTTAATGGGTCACGACTTTTTGCTTGGCATTTACAAGTGACATATTTTACTGCAAGCTGTTATTCAAAAGGGTAATATTTCGGGGGTTATAATCGTCTAGCTCGAATTGTTAAACTATCACAAGCTATAAACTCCATAACTTATTAATTTTTTCGTCAATTTATACAACACCTTTCTAACAGTTACTTGGACAAAAAAATAATAAATTGTTTACCCATTAAGTTGACACCCATGAAAATGCTCTTAACTTCAGTTCAGAGCTAGAAATATACTACCGGCTGTTTATTCTTACTATACAGTAGTAGTAATTAAAACTTAATACGATTGATTGGACACCGATGGACCACAATCGAACCGGTCACATGTCCATAATCATAATCAGTATATCTAGTTGTAATACGAACTAAGCGCAACTTTTCATAACATTTCAAGCCGATGCCGACGGTACTCAAATAGAGGGACTGATTGTTGGCAGCGAGCGCCTTTGTCCAGGTTTATGCTAACGTCAACACTCAGCGAAAACTCGCCAATACTAAAGAGGAAAAGTCTATATTTTAAAATATTATATTTTTATTTTTCTACATCTAATAGTGGGAATTTATGGTCTAATAAATAATTGCTGCAGATGGGAACTGTCGGTACGATGTGTCTGATATATGTGGTGAAATAGTAGGTAATTGGTATGTCCATCGTTAACATCCAAAACTTAACAAATGTGTATTTTCTTTATAACACATTTTCTAAATACGTAAAAAATAAAAGTTATGTAAAATATACATATTCTATAAAGACTGTAGAGTGCCTATTATAGACGTTTTACTTTTGCTTTGTTAAATAAATGTATATTTAAATTAGCTTATACACTTAAGCCTTCAGTACAAAGTTTACTTTAGCAAATAAGAGTAACAATTTGTTTGCAGACGGTACGTAATTGTCGATTCAGGGGACATAATGCGAGTTAACTCGAACCTTACTCTGTTACTGTGTAAAGATTGCCTCGTTCTAAAGATAAGGTTTATTATTTTACTCGCTACTTTCAAGTAAATTTTCTCACAAACGAAAAGTAACTTGAGCGTCGAAAAGTGCGAAGCTTTGTTCGTGAATTTGTATTTTTAATTCTGTGGACTGCATAAAGGTGATAAAATATTTTGTTGTGCTCTGACTGAGACTCTAGTTCCATAATGAGAGCTATTGTTTCTCGAGAGTTTGCATTTTTTTTTTATCTAGGATCTGCTATAGTCTGATCGCGAATGATAGAGAAGTGAACATTGACCTATCGCTCTTTTCTCATATTGTTCTATGGTGTTACTATAGAAACAAGATATGTTTTTTTTATGAAAATACAAGATCTAGACAAAGATACAAGACTTCGAGCGAGCTTCACTATTTTTTGCGAGGTTTGTTTGTGAAATGTCTCAGGCATTTTGTGTACGTTTTTTGATTTTTTTTGCTATCTATCTTTATGATTTTTTTTACTATCTATGGAAACAACTTCCGGCGCCCATGGACACTCGCAGCATCAGCAGAGCTGCAGGTGCGTTGCGGCCTTTTAAGAGGAAATAGGGTAAAAAGAGAGGGTAGGGATGGGAAGGGAAGGGAATAGGGGAGGGTAGGGAAGGGAATAGGGTAGGGGATTGGGCCTCCGGTAAACTCGCTCACTCGGCGAAACACAGCGCAAGCGTACATCTTTAATGCCAAAAAGAAAAAGGCATGAACGCTACGTCATTATCTGCTCTTTTAATTTTATACTGATTTTTTAATTTCATACGGAGTGCCATGCTTCGGCACGAATGGGCCGGCTCGACCGGAGAAATACCACGTTCTCACAGAAAACCGGCGTGAAACAGCGCTTGCGCTGTGTTTCGCCGAGTGAGTGAGTTTACCGGAGGCCCAATCCCCTACCCTATTCCCTTCCCTTCCCATCCCTACCCTCCCCTATTACCCTATTCCCTCTTCAAAGGCCGGCAACACACCTGCAGCTCTTCTGATGCTGCGAGTGTCCATGGGCGACGGAAGTTGCTTTCCATCAGGTGACCCGTTGGCTCGTTTGCCACCTTATTTCATTAAAAAAAAAAAAAAAAATTTTGCGACCAGACCTTAGTAAGCACCAGAATCTAAAAAAAAACGTAATAGTGCAACACCCTTTGTGCGCAATCGGGCATTATTTACCTCGACTATCCTGTCGTTGACTTGTATTTTGCCACACAAGTCGGCGGAGCTGCCCTCGCTTATACTTTTCACGAAGATTCCACTCAGCTCCTCTGGAAAATTGAAATTATTTGTTACTTCAGAGCATTGTTCATATGAAATGTTAGCGAGCAAAAACTAAAAGGTTCTGGCAAGTTTTGCTCGACCTAGATAAAGAGAATAAGTCTTCGTAGTGAGTGTGAAAGATAAATTAAATTAATAGTTTTCCTAGACACAACAAAATTTAAACTACTGAGTACTGACTCTCAATGCCAGTTAAACTTTAGTTGCCAGTTAAAATGTACGTAACGTACGGCAGTTCTGGAAATATTGCATACATACGCGTCGAACTGATAACCTTCTTTTTAAGTCGGTTATACATTATTATTACTTGAAAATAATTTCACATCAGAAGATGGGCTTGCATTTTGTCGGAAGTGACGTTATACAGTAGCACATTTTTTTTTATTTCCAGAGTTTTGCTTAGACGTTGGTAACTTAGTAAGTTTAAAAAAAATTTAAACGTCAAAACCACAAGCCGTTGGGGACGGACCATAATTAGGTGGTACCTTGCTCGCAGACGTATCCGGCGACGGTGATGCCGAGGCCGGCGGCGTCCTTGCTCAGCGCCACCTCGTAGCTCAGCGTCTCCGGCGACCCGCCCCGCCCGCCCCGCACCGCCATGTCCAGGGGCAGTCTATGGACAGACAGACATAAGAATATACCATCCTCTCTAAATGAAAGTTTTCGATATATCATTTGCCACTAGAGTCGTGTCCTCAGAACAGGGAAATAAGGAGAAGTGTTATGTAGCGCCGTTTATATGGAAACCTATGTCGCCGAATTCAATGACACTATATTGTCAGAATAGTGTCAACGGTACACGGTCTAGTGATGTCCGGTCTATCTACGGTGTCGATAAATTATTATTACGACGATATCGATGTATTTTGGTACGTATTTAAATACTATTAAAAGAATGAAAGTGATAAATAATTAATATTACAGAGTCTAACAAAAATAACTTAAAGGCCGAAAGGGGTTGAAATCATCCATGATTACGAAAAACTTTTACTATGGGACCAACTCAATTCGGCAAAATAATCAACTGTTTGGCAAAATCGTTACTAGGCAATAGATAAACATTCATAATATTATATAACCAGATGTTAAGTTGGAAAAAGACATTTTTTTTTTCTTTCTCAATAACCGCTACACTTCTGAAATGTTCACATATTGTGTATGTCTGTTACCGATATAATAACAGATACTAAAACAAATTAAATTTAATATTTAAGAGGGGCTCCCACACAACAAACGTGATTTTTTTGGTATTTTTTGCTCGATATCAATAATGGCAACAGGTACTAGGTAGGCACTTGAAAAGTACAAAATACTCCATTGTATTTATACTTCAACAATTAATAATAAAATTAAAATAAACTAAATAAAGATTCGTACAAAAACACATTATTTGCCTAATTTTGCTCTATTATGATAAGGAACCTTTCATGCGCGAGACCAAGTCGCACTTGGCCGATTTTTTTTCATACATTTCTCTTTGAATTTTGCATCTTTGGGAAAACTGAAATAGGACTAAAAGCGATGAAGGTAATCATTCTTCAAAGATGCACTAATTATTGTAAGTTATTATATGAGTAAGCATTAAGCACCACTTCTTTCGAATATAAAATAAAACTTACGCATATTTAAAATAAATTTAGACCTTCCGCGCGGCTTCACCCCCGTAAATTAGGAATTTCAAAGACAAATGAGCCCACAAAAATACCCTATGACATCATGTGGTCTACTTTTTATTTATGCCAAACAACATAAAAATTGCTGGATGGTGCGTGAAAAAAGTCCTTTCAAATAATTTTCCCCGTTTTTTCCACATTTTCCTCTGTTTCTTGGCTATGAGCTATCTAAATCTGAAATAATACTTCAAAATTTCAAATCGGACTAGTAGTTCCTGAGATTAGCGCGTTCAAACAAACAAACTCTTCAGCTTTATAATGTAGATAATAACGCAACCGCATAAAAAATGTCGATAAAAATATCGATACCAAAATCTGCATCACACCACATCACTAGTGCCTTAGTTTGATAGTTCACGGAACATTTTTCGTAAAGAATATTTTTCGTGAAGAATAATTGATTTTTAAATAAAAAGTCGTATAAATTACAGTTGGCTGTGATTAGGTGATCCCGCTATTTTTGAAATTCACAGTATCGCTGCAATTTTTGTAGGTAATTATAGCACAAGTCAGCATTTTGTTCGTAATTTACGGCGTAGTGAAAGCGTGTAAGCCGTGGAGTGATTGACATACGACTGACAATTTGTGCCCATATGGGCAGGATTTGGCGACATGTGACAAGCTCTATAACATATCTCTTACTTCTAAAATCTGTGGTCGTGTCAGACAGACATAATATGACAGCTATATCGTGACATATGGAAGGTTTCGTAACATATTATAACAGCTGTTTGCCACGACAGTTGACACGATAGAGCCTACGGTTACATTATACATAGCGCCATAAAACACTCATTTCCGACTGTTGGTTTCAGTGCCTTAGGTTGAGAGTTGAGACTACGGAATCCAGCCAGGAAAAATTCAGATCACTGAAAATACACTGACAACACTCGAGTTTTATATGCTCTGAATTTTTAGGGTACTGGATTTATAATATTATGTTTGAGATGTTGCTATAACACGCCAAAAAACGCTAACGTAAAGACAATCATAATAAAGAGGAAAGAGTAATGGAATCATAATAATTAAAGACTAATAGAAAGAACACAAACAAACAATTCTTGCGTGATATCGCACGTACATCGGGGAACACTCGCGTGTCCTAAAAACAATCAACATATTATTATAAAAGCTTCACCTGTCAAATTATAATATTAATAACATAACTTAAATTCTCGTCCGGGCGGACTTAAATATAACAATAGCGGCCCACGCAGGCCCTATGCATAATTTACCCACCCTTGTTAATGTCGCCTCCCCCGGGAAGACGAACATTACCTATAGCAGCTGTGAATCCCAAATATTTAATGAATAAATCCATAAACTACAATTTCTCATAATCACACAGATGATATAGGCATTTGATACAATTTAAAAACTATAAGTGCAGAGGTTGGTAACCTATCCTTACTTATAGACACTTATAGTTATAGTCACTATATTGAAAGTAAATTGGTCCGCATCTTATGCAATCGCATCTTAAGCATGAAATTGATTTCAATGAGGTACAGAGGTAGAATAGATCTTAGAGAAAAAAAACATGGCTTTTTAATATTGGCGTAAAACTTTTTATCGCAAAATATAATACGGTTTTCGAGAATTTATCATAGATATTATAATATTATATAGCCGCATAGACGAATAACAATCGACAATAGCTATAACAGAATAAAGCCATAGACAATTCCATAATCATGGAGATAGTCCCTGGTTACGGCATGCAAATATAACGGCCGCCATTCCGCCTTTACGACCAGCCAATCTCATTGAAAGCAGTTTCATTACTGCTATTTTTTATTATGATATATTTTAAACAACACTACGTAGAGGGAATTTACTTTATTTTATTGTTCGAAATAGACGTGATATAAAATGTCAGATGGGATTTTATAGTTTATTAATATTAATAATAATGATAGTCATAGATAAACCAGCCCTTGAGCAACAAGCTAGAAAAAATATTAGATATAGCGTCATCTTATCTTAGTTTATTTTGCGAGTTGTTTAACATCCACATAATAAGTGTAGAATAGCTTTTTGGAAGTTTGGTTGCTGCTTACTTCATACTGAATGAAAGAGACAAAACATGCAAATATAAGCTTTCTGATACTGGTCGTGGTATTCATTATGAAGCAATTTTTTTAATACAATTTAAACTTTAACATTCGATTTAAGAATTGTATTTTAAGAAGTAAAAACGTCAGAATGAAAACAATTTGAGCAGTAGTTTGAAGTTTTAGCTATGATCCCAGTTCTCAGTAAATTGTGAAAGTGAAGAAAGTAGAGATGATAAGAATAGTTTACATAATAAAGACTTTTCATTATACAAGGCAACATTTTTCCGAGCAAATCCAATTGTGACGGCCCGGGAGAGCCGTAATTACTTCAGCGTCGCTTTCAAAGGCGATTATCTCGTGAAACCGACACTAGTTGAGCACCCGTGAAAAGTGTTCCAAACTTCAGACTTAGCTCAACTTATTAACACCAATTTCTACTTGGTATAATTGGAAAATAAGCTGTATTTTTAGATAGAATAATTTAACTTTCAGTCAGTAAATAATACAGTTTTAACAACAAACAGAAACTCACGTGTTCATATAAGATAAAGGTTTCGTGACAAAGTGAGAAAGAAAATGAAACTTTTGGGCCTATCTTGTCAGTATTCTTGTAGCGTCTACAAAATGATTTTAGTCTACGAAACCAATGCATCTACAATGTAGACAAAACTCAGTTCTACAGCGCGGGCGTGGTGGTTGACCTAAATTATGGTCAAGAAACACGAACCAAATTCTTGACTAAAGTCTTCAGTAATTTGAGATTTTCGACCTAAAAGCATTGAGCAAAGTGATAGACTTAACTGGTGCTAGAATGTGTCTTATGCCACATTGTCGCGCAAAGATTCACGTCGCGTTGCCGCAATGAAATCTCCATCATAGTAAAAGGAGGGGAAGTAAGTTATCTTCATACAAAGGCACAGCGCGCGGCTTGTATGTGTGCGCCATAGTATCAATGCGTCGCCACGTACGGCACACAACAAAATCTCGGCCAGTTTTACTAGGCTGGTACCGCCGAGATTTTGTTGTGTGCCGTACGTGGCGACGCATTTATACTATGGCGCACACATACAAGCCACGCGCGGTGCCTTTGTATGAAGATAACTTACTTCCCCTCATTTTACTATGTCTCCGTCGTCGTACCGCTCGGCGTCTTGCAAATACAATGAACAAATTAAAGCGCTACGTGTAGCTAACCGCACGAACTTTGTCGCGATTAAACCCTTTGATCATCAAACATTTGATGTGCGGCAATAGGTATACTTACCGACAGCGTCACGAAGAGCGTTCGTATTCGCGATAATGATTCGTAATAGTATGAATTACTTGGCCAGTCGTGACGCGACAATGCCAATCGTAGCGTTTTCACGATGGTGTGGCCGGTAGTTTAGCATTACAAAACGTAAGAACTAGTCCGCACGGCGCCTTGCGTCAGCGTTCCGTCGACGCAGCGCTGCCGTTTGACGCATAGCCGGCCACACGGGCGCTGCGTCACCGCAGCGTTATTAGTTATTACGAAGCAGTCTTAACATAGTAACAACAAAATCTCGGCGGTACCAGTCTCTAAAACTTGCCGAGATTTTGTTGTGTGCCGTACGTGGCGACGCATTGATACTATGGCGCACACAAACAAGCCGCGCGCGGTGCCTTTGTATGAAGATAACTTACTTCCCCTCCTTTTACTATAGTCTTAACGTCAACACCCCCTCCCGCTTCGTCTCGGGGGCTGCTGTGCGCCGTGTGAACACCTTGGTTATTTGTATGTAAAACGACGCAACGGCAGCGCTGCGTCGACGCAACATTGACGCGACGTGCGGTGTGGACTGGCTCTTAGCTTACCTGGGCGGCTGCGGCGGTGGCGGCTCGGGCGCGGCGATAAGCGGCGGCGGGCGCGGGGAGGGCGCCAGGGCGCCGCGCGGCACCACCGCCACTATCGACGCCACCGGCTGCGCATTAACCACATGTTATATTCAGCACGAATGTGTTAGCTCGATTATAGTATAGTAAGACGAGATATAAGTAAGACTTAAGGATGTGGCAATTTTTATAAGAATTTTAGAACAAACAGAATTTAGGTATAGATATAAGGACGGCATAACATAAAACTTTATGTAAGCTTCACTATACGCAAAAATAGTGGTCGTATATCCTCGTTTCAAGGGCACATCTTTAACCATCTCCCCTAGCATTGTGATACTTGGCGTCAACATATCGAGCGAAGTCCAGTTCCGATATCCTCTAGAGGGTAAGGCCAAATTAGCCTCGAAGAAGCTTGGTGTTCTTAACAGAGCGAGACAGTACTTCAGTCCGGACCAACGCCTACAACTCTACAAGGCGCAGGTTCGGTCTCATATGGAATATTGTTCTCATCTCTGGGCAGGGGCGCCAAAATACCAACTGCTCCCTCTGGATCGTATCCAACGAAGGGCCGCTCGAATTGTTAACTGCCATAGTGTTTCAAACAGCTTGGACCCCTTGGAATTACGCCGAGATGTAGCTTCACTTTGCATCCTCTATTGGTTGTATCACGGGGAGTGCTCTGAGAAATTGTTCGGAATCATACCACCTGCAACTTTTCGCTATCGTCCCACGCGAAAAACATACCATCCTCATCACCTTGATGAGTGGCAGTCTTCCACAGTGCGTTTTTCGCGTAACTTTCTGCCGCGCACTGTAAAACTCTGGAACGAACTGTCACCAACAGTATGTCCGGACCTATACGACCTGCAAACCTTCAAGAAAAGAGCGTATACCCTCTTAAAAGGCCGGCAACGCACCTGCAGCTCTTCTGATGTTGTGAGTGTTCATGAGCGACGGTAGTTGCTTACCATCAGGTGACCCGTTTGCTCATTTACCCCCTTATTTATTTTATTTTATTTTACTTTATTTAGGAAACAAACCGTTTTTTTTTTTTAATTAGCTTAATATAATACAATTTTTACTTAAAAACTAATAGTTCCATAAAATTTTACTAATTTAATTTTACAGAAAGATATGCTTTTATAATTTATACACAATTACTTATTTTTTTAACAGGTTTTGTAATTTTGACTTATAAATAGGCAGGCTAATATTGAATATGTCTTTAAATTCTTCATTGTAAGTCTTAACGCTACGTTTTAGAAAACAGTTACTAGTATAAACTGATTTATATAAAGGAACGGAAAATATATTTTGTGAACGAGAACCAGGTCTAGGTACTTTAAAATCGATGCATTCCAAAATGTGTGAGGCGTCAATGTGGTTATTTATTATTTTAAAAAGATAAATTTGGTCAAACATTTTCCTGCGGTTTACGAGACTTATTTAATAAAAAAAATAAAAAATATGCACATAATATTGATACATTTTTGATGAAGTTCCATGGCAGTAATTATTGGCTATAATAAAGAGCTATACACAATTTGACGAATGCTTAAGTTGAATAGCTCCTGTAAAGTCGCTGAGCAAGGAGTAAGATCAAAGTCTGCATAAGCTTTTACGAATTAAAGACGTAACGCACGAGTAACTTCTCGGCTCTTACAAAAGTAAGTATGTCACGAGTAAAGTCAAGGTTCACAAACAACATGTTACAAGGACTTTGGTAAATATCTTTATCGGACACTTTTATTTCAAGGGATTTTGTGGTGTGCATATTAAGGGCCTATTTCACCACTTCCTGATAAAGTGCCGGATAGGCTATCCGCAAGTTATTTGACAGATTCTCCATACTCTATCTGTCAAGTTAATTGGTGGATAGCCTATCCGGCACTTATCAGGAAGCTGGAAGTGGTGAAACAGGCCCAAAATTTGATACATTTGGGGCCATTTCCAAATTTGAATACTACTTATCAATAACATTCATCTTTCTCGCCTCATCATGCAAGTTATTTTCAACCACAAAATTCCTCCATCATCGATCAACTCTGTCAATCGCAACTCCTCACCCGATGGTGCAGCCGCTCCTCGATGATGGTGGGGGGCTGCGGCAGGTCAGGGGCGGGGGGGTCGCACAGCGCGCCGAACCCCTCGTGCCCCGCCTCCGCCAGCCCGCGCTCCAGCTCCAGCGGATCCGCCAGCAGACGCGTCGGCACCACCGGCGCCGGTGATGCGCCCAGCGACTGGAATAACAGGAGTATCTGAGCCAGGAGGCCTACCACGAAATCGGAAGAAAATGCAGTGTCCCACTCTAACATCATTTCACGTTTGTAAGAGTAGGACGCGGCATTCCGATTCGTTCGGTTGAGTCTCAAAACAGTTTCGTGTTAAGGCCCCTGGTACGTGGAGGAGTGTAAAGGTGCCACTGCCATACACGGGACAATTTATCGTTTCGATCGATCGTCAAGAAAATAGTCCAATCGATCTTTTGAACGTAAAATCGTTTGCGATGTTGCTACACACGTACAATTTGTCGTTCGATTTTAACATCGAGGAGATAAATCGTTACGATAATTGTCCCGTGTATGGCCACCTACTGTTTGATTTAATCAGTACCTGGTACTGGTTACGGTGCAGGCGACGCGCCTAACGTCTGAAATACACATACGGTAGTATGTGAGCCTGCTACGTAAGTACTGTAACACCACTAGTTGAATTATAAAAGCCTGGTAACAGCCAAGCGACATTGCTACCTTGCGTGATGACGCGTTACTCTGTCACAGTAATGTACAGTGTCGCAACTCAGCTGTGGCACACAAGGCGTTATTTCGTTTTGGCGATGCAACGCACCAAAGCAATATGTTGTGATTCTAAATGGTCAACACTGACAGTAGTGGCAGTAATAAGTAGATAATATAACACTGTTTCACTTGAATGTGACATAACCCGTTTCCAATTTCTGAAATTGACGCGTAACGTGCTGAAAAACAACGCAAATATAATCGTACGGTATTTTGAATATTCACAAATGAATCATGAAAAGCCTACGATGCCCGCGAATCATAATTAGACAGTGGTTTGATCGGAAGCGACGTAATGGATGACAGCCGGGAATCGGGATTGACTTCCGGCGAGCCGCCATGAGCCGGATATTACCTGCGAGCCGGACAGAGCTCGCCGACTAACAACTGTAAACAATACGACTACGAATAACACTACATAGTCTATTCTCGTTTCAGTTAGTGAATCTTGCGTAAAACTATTTGTAACTAAACCTCGGACTGTCTATCAAAGTTCTTTTGTTCCATAACATGAATGTTACTGCAATTTTGATCTGATTTTAGATGCAGAGTCTGTTTAAGCTTGAGAGAAGACGATTTGGAAACTAGGATTTAACAAAAATTAATTCAAATAGCAAATAAGACCAGAAAACTTGATAAAAATCTGATAAAAAATACCACAAAATACCTAGAGCACCGGGTGCCAAACCCACTATTGATAAGTTTTCAACTCTAACTGAGACGAACTCAGAGACGAACGTTAATTACTTAGGTCTTTGACGAACAAAAATTGGAATAAAGATTTTACTTTTTTTATTTCCTTAAATGTAATTAAATAAAAATTGACATAATTCCATACGCCTGTTAAACTCTTCATTAAATTAAAGGTTATTCATATTTAATGTCTCTAGGTGCGGCAGTAAGCATCTCAATAAAGTCACAGTAAAATTATATGAGATCGTCGAAGCCATCTATGTTACTGTTACAGCTTAAGTTTGAGAAGAGCACTCGATTGCATATGCAGGAGTTTCAATGCATTCCCACTTCGAGAGTCGAGAGTACTCGCTGCGAGATTGCTTTAGAAGATAAAGATATCTCTTCGACGACTGTAAATTCTCTCATTTTCACTTGAAACTTTAGAAAGTTCGAAAATAAAAGAACTTAAAGATTCTTCTGTAAAATACTATTTTTATGAGAATTTACGTACTTACTTGGTGTTTCTTAGCTATTATTAATACCACAGACTACTAAATATTTAATTCGTAATGCTCATACATTTTAATAATAAGTACATTAAATAAGTGAATGAATTTAAGTTAAGTTTAGTTTCACCTAAATGACGTTCAACATAAAATAATTTTTATCTTTAAGTATTAATACGAGATAGAAAAAATTCATTTCCCCTTTCAAAAGATCATTAAAAATGTGACATAGTTGCTACTGGAGTGGCTACAAAAAGACTAGCCTCAATCTAAAGAGGTGCTCGAGACGCGAAGCCTTGCCGAGGCCGGGGGCGAGATCTAAGATACCTTTTAAACTTACTCTTCATAATATATTGCATCAATTTATTTCACTTTTCAGTGTAAAATGGCTCTTGCAAAATAAACTGTCTTTTAAGCTTTTTAAGAACTTACAGAACACCACGTCCACTACATAGCTTTTGTGTAAGAAAAAAAAATTAACGCACAACGCAGGTTTTTACCGAAAAAGGTAGCTAAAGTTTACCTGTTTATAGGCATCACTAAAACTTTTTACGCCTGGAAAATCCGGCGCATGGGAATTTAATAAAGTTGTTTACGAAGCTTAAAAGTCTCTCATGGAGCTTTCATTGCATTAACTCGCGGAGTGCTGTAAAAAGCTTTATAAATGTATCGTAAAAACCACGACTAAGTACTAATGTTTGGCTGAGCACTCTACAGCTCGTATATATGTATGCTATAACATACGAATAACAAGTAAATACTATGGAAGAGCACAATATTATGCATACGTAAATTTGCATTTCGTGAAACTATCGTCCTTGTAGTTAGTTGTCAAACTCGGATCGGTCATACAAATTTCATTGCGCCATCCTGTTACGACTAAACAATTCAACCCGGGTTACATCGTTTTGTAATAATATTATAGTCTACATTTATCTACTTGATGTAAGCTTTGTATTAATTGAACCCAACAAATATTAGAACAAGTTTTTAACCGAAATATCCCATGTATCTTGCTGTAACCCAAAATGTGGATGAAATATTTCTGCAAAATACTGTAAGCTTACAGCGTTTTGCAAAAATATTAAATATTGCAGCGTTTTGTACCCGTAGTAGGATAACAATCGCCCAAGTTTGAGCTTATTTTTATTTTTGCAAAACGCTGTAAGCTGAGATTGCGTCTTAATATTTTATAATGGCACGTGTTTTTAAAGTTGCTATTTTAAGATAATTAAAAAAATACGATAAAATAATGGTCTAATGAAAATTTTGAAATATATTATAAGCAATCAGCTCATATAGAAACCATGTACCTATCTACACTGGATAAAACTTGGTAAAAACTCATCTTTTGAAGTAACAGGGTAGTACGTACGTATTAATTATGACAGTAATTGCAGCCATATTTCAGCAGTCAAATGAGAATTACCGTTCTATACCGTATTGTATTTCGACGGTTATAACTCATAATATTGCTATGATATTGCTCATATTAGCTCACTCGCGTACACGTACGTGCTACGTGCTTCTGCCCCGGTAATAACATCAATAACGCTATTAGTGGCTTTTAATGCCTTGATAAATGTATCAAAATGTTACGGGACTGTAACGAGTAGACGGTGGACCGAAACTTATGTTTTGTTTTGAGTTAAATTTTAATTGTGGTGAGTTATAGAGCTTTGGCGTTGTTTTATAACGATACACGTAGACCGTCATATGCACCGTACCAGCGGGGCTAAAATGGTCACATTTAGCAATTCCTGTCAATCAATTCAGCAAATGAATTGTCAAAACTGTCAAACTGACAAATGTCAAATTAGTAGTAGTTTGGTCGCGTTATGTCAAACCCAGCCGAAAGACAGATCACAATTATCATTGAATTGACATGATCCGACCAAATGTCGTTGGTCTGTCAACTGCCTAGGAATCAATTTCTTCGGGTATACATAATGACGGGTTTGATATCCCTAAACTTATGCCATATCCACACCGCGCCACCGCAGCAGCATGTACCTATGTGAAGTTAGCAACCGAGTTCAAGGTAAATGATTTTTATATATGTCATTCGATTGTACCCGGAGTGTACCCGATTGTACCGCAATTAAAATCGTTTGTACCTCAATAGGGTAGAAATGGGGGGGGTGGTAAAATTTGCTTAGCAACCGACATAAAGATACCGGAATTTTAATGATGCCATCTGGAAGAGTATCGTTTGTACCGGATTGTACCCGCTTTTAAAGTTAATTTTTTTTTTTGATTTTACGAAAAAAAAACAAAAAAAAATTTTTTCCCTAAAAATAAGGCTTTGTACGGAGTAGAAGGAAAGAAAGTATATAAAGCAGTTCAAATGTGTAAAAGGAGTTATTTTTTGAGGTAGATTCGTTCGGTCTTGACGAATTTTCCAATATCTTACTATAAAAGTCGGAGTTATATTTTGCAGTTTTTTTGTAGTTTGTACCTCGCCAAAACAGAAAGATTATAAAAGAAGATACTATTCACTTTAAATTCACACAAAATTTTTTGAGACAACAACGACAGAAATTCGATCGGTCTTGACGAATTTTCGAATATCTTACTATAAAACTCGGAGTCAAATTTTGCAACTTTTGTCATTTGTACCTCGCCAAAACAGAAAAATTATTAAAGAAGATACTATTCACTTCATATTTACACAAAAAAATTTGAGGTACAAACGATTTTTCATATAGTAACAACGTCAGAGATTCGATCGGTCTTGAAGAATTTTCGAATATCTTACTATAAAACTCGGAGTCATATTTTGCAACTTTTATCGTTTGTACCTCGCCAAAACCGAAAGATTATAAAAGAAGATACTATTCACTTCATATTTAAACAAAAAAATTTGAGGTACAAACGATTTTTCATATAGTAACAACGTCAGAGATTCGATCGGTCTTGAAGAATTTTCGAATATCTTACTATAAAACTCGGAGTCAAATTTTGCAACTTTTATCGTTTGTACCTCGCCAAAACCGAAAGATTACAAAAGGAGATATTATTCACTTCATATTTAAACAAAAAAATTTGAGGTACAAACGATTTTTCATATAGTAACAACGTCAGAGATTCGATCGGTCGTGACGAATTTTCGAATATCTTACTATAAAACTCGGAGTCAAATTTTGCAACTTTTATCGTTTGTACCTCGCCAAAACCGAAAGATTATAAAAGAAGATACTATTCACTTTATATTTAAACAAAAAAATTTGAGGTACAAACGATTTTTCATATAGTAACAACGTCAGAGATTCGATCGGTCTTGAAGAATTTTCGAATATCTTACTATAAAACTCGGAGTCAAATTTTGCAACTTCTATCGTTTGTACCTCGCCAAAACCGAAAGATTACAAAAGGAGATATTATTCACTTCATATTTACACTAAAAACTTTGAGGTACAAACGATTTTTCATATAGTAACAACGTCAGAGATTCGATCGGTCGTGACGAATTTTCGAATATCTTACTATAAAACTCGGAGTCAAATTTTGCAACTTTTATCGTTTGTACCTCGCCAAAACCGAAAGGTTATAAAAGAAGATATTATTCACTTCATATTTACACAAAAAAATTTGAGGTACAAACGATTTTTCATATAGTAACAACGTCAGAGATTCGATCGGTCTTGACGAATTTTCGAATATCTTACTATAAAACTCGGAGTCAAATTTTGCAACTTTTATCGTTTGTACCTCGCCAAAACCGAAAGGTTATAAAAGAAGATACTATTCACTTCATATTTACATAAAAAAAAATGAGGTACAAACGATTTTTCATATAGTAACAACGTCAGAGATTCGATCGGTCTTGACGAATTTTCGAATATCTTACTATAAAACTCGGAGTCAAATTTTGCAACTTCTATCGTTTGTACCTCGCCAAAACCGAAAGATTACAAAAGGAGATATTATTCACTTCATATTTACACTAAAAAATTTGAGGTACAAACGATTTTTCATATAGTAACAACGTCAGAGATTCGATCGGTCGTGACGAATTTTGGAATATCTTACTATAAAACTCGGAGTCAAATTTTGCAACTTTTATCGTTTGTACCTCGCCAAAACCGAAAGGTTATAAAAGAAGATATTATTCACTTCATATTTACACAAAAAAATTTGAGGTACAAACGATTTTTCATATAGTAACAACGTCAGAGATTCGATCGGTCTTGACGAATTTTCGAATATCTTACTATAAAACTCGGAGTCATATTTTGCAACTTCTATCGTTTGTACCTCGCCAAAAGCGAAAGATTAAAAAAGAAGATACTATTCACTTCATATTTACATAAAAAAAAATGAGGTACAAACGATTTTTCATATAGTAACAACGTCAGAGATTCGATCGGTCTTGACGAATTTTCGAATATCTTACTATAAAACTCGGAGTCAAATTTTTCAAATTTTATCGTTTGTACCTCGCCAAAACCGAAAGATTATAAAAGAAGATACTATTCACTTCATATTTACACAAAATAATTTGAGGTACAAACGATTTTTCATATAGTAACAACGTCAGAGATTCGATCGGTCTTGACGAATTTTCGAATATCTTACTATAAAACTCGGAGTCATATTTTGCAACTTCTATCGTTTGTACCTCGCCAAAACCGAAAGATTACAAAAGAAGATATTATTCACTTCATATTTACACAAAAAAATTTGAGGTACAAACGATTTTTCATATAGTAACAACGTCAGAGATTCGATCGGTCTTGACGAATTTTCCAATATCTTACTATAAAACTAAGAGTTAAATTTTGCAACTTCTATCGTTTGTACCTCGCGAAAACCGAAAGATTATAAAAGAATATTCTATTCACTTCATATTTACACAAAAAAATTTGAGGTACAAACGATTTTTCATATAGTAACAACGTCAGAGATTCGATCGGTCTTGACGAATTTTCGAATATCTTACTATAAAACTCGGAGTCAAATTTTGCAAATTTTATCGTTTGTACCTCGCCAAAACCGAAAGATTATAAAAGAAGATACTATTCACTTCATATTTACACTAAAAAATTTGAGGTACAAACGATTTTTCATATAGTAACAACGTCAGAGATTCGATCGGTCTTGACGAATTTTCGAATATCTTACTATAAAACTCGGAGTCATATTTTGCAACTTCTATCTTTTGTACCTCGCCAAAAGCGAAAGATTATAAAAGAAGATACTATTCACTTCATATTTAAACAAAAAAATTTGAGGTATAAACGATTTTTCATATAGTAACAACGTCAGAGATTCGATCGGTCTTGAAGAATTTTCGAATATCTTACTATAAAACTCGGAGTCAAATTTTGCAACTTTTATCGTTTGTACCTCGCCAAAACCGAAAGATTTCAAAAGAAGATATTATTAACTTCATATTTACACAAAATAATTTGAGGTACAAACGATTTTTCATATAGTAACAACGTCAGAGATTCGATCGGTCTTGACGAATTTTCCAATATCTTACTATAAAACTAAGAGTTAAATTTTGCAACTTCTATCGTTTGTACCTCGCCAAAACCGAAAGATTATAAAAGAAGATACTATTCACTTCATATTTACACAAAAAAATTTGAGGTACAAACGATTTTTCATATGGTAACAACGTCAGAGATTCGATCGGTCTTGAAGAATTTTCGAATATCTTACTATAAAACTCGGAGTCAAATTTTGCAACTTTTATAGTTTGTACCTCGCCAAAACCGAAAGATTACAAAAGAAGATATTATTAACTTCATATTTACACAAAAAAAATTGAGGTACAAACGATTTTTCATATAGTAACAACGTCAGAGATTCGATCGGTCTTGACGAATTTTCGAATATCTTACTATAAAACTCGGAGTCAAATTTTGCAATTTTTATCGTTTGTACCTCGCCAAAACCGAAAGATTACAAAAGGAGATATTATTCACTTCATATTTACACAAAAAAATTTGAGGTACAAACGATTTTTCATATAGTAACAACGTCAGAGATTCGATCGGTCGTGACGAATTTTCGAATATCTTACTATAAAACTCGGAGTCAAATTTTGCAACTTTTATCGTTTGTACCTCGCCAAAACCGAAAGATTATAAAAGAATATTATATTCACTTCATATTTACACAAAAAAATTTGAGGTACGAACGATTTTTCATATAGTAACAACGTCAGAGATTCGATCGGTCTTGAAGAATTTTCGAATATCTTACTATAAAACTCGGAGGCAAATTTTGCAACTTTTATCGTTTGTACCTCGCCAAAACCGAAAGATTACAAAAGAAGATATTATTCACTTCATATTTACACAAAAAAATTAGAGGTACAAACGATTTTTCATATAGTAACAACGTCAGAGATTCGATCGGTCTTGACGAATTTTCGAATATCTTACTATAAAACTCGGAGTCAAATTTTGCAAATTTTATCGTTTGTACCTCGCCAAAACCGAAAGATTATAAAAGAAGATACTATTCACTTCATATTTACACTAAAAAATTTGAGGTACAAACGATTTTTCATATAGTAACAACGTCAGAGATTCGATCGGTCTTGACGAATTTTCGAATATCTTACTATAAAAATCGTTTGTACCTCATTTTTTTTTATGTAAATATGAAGTGAATAGTATCTTCTTTTTTAATCTTTCGCTTTTGGCGAGGTACAAACGATAGAAGTTGCAAAATATGACTCCGAGTTTTATAGTAAGATATTCGAAAATTCGTCAAGACCGATCGAATCTCTGACGTTGTTACTATATGAAAAATCGTTTGTACCTCAAATTTTTTTGTGTAAATATGAAGTGAATAATATCTCCTTTTGTAATCTTTCGGTTTTGGCGAGGTACAAACGATAAAAATTGCAAAATTTGACTCCGAGTTTTATAGTAAGATATTCGAAAATTCGTCAAGACCGATCGAATCTCTGACGTTGTTACTATATGAAAAATCGTTTGTACCTCAAATTTTTTTGTGTAAATATGAATTGAATAGTATCTTCTTTTATAATCTTTCAGCTTCGGCGAGGTACAAACGATAAAAGTTGCAAAATATGACTCCGAGTTTTATAGTAAGATATTCGAAAATTCGTCACGACCGATCGAATCTCTGACGTTGTTACTATATGAAAAATCGTTTGTACCTCAAATTTTTTTGTGTAAATATGAAGTGAATAATATCTCCTTTTGTAATCTTTCGGTTTTGGCGAGGTACAAACGATAAAAATTGCAAAATTTGACTCCGAGTTTTATAGTAAGATATTCGAAAATTCGTCAAGACCGATCGAATCTCTGACGTTGTTACTATATGAAAAATCGTTTGTACCTCAATTTTTTTTGTGTAAATATGAAGTTAATAATATCTTCTTTTGTAATCTTTCGGTTTTGGCGAGGTACAAACTATAAAAGTTGCAAAATTTGACTCCGAGTTTTATAGTAAGATATTCGAAAATTCTTCAAGACCGATCGAATCTCTGACGTTGTTACCATATGAAAAATCGTTTGTACCTCAAATTTTTTTGTGTAAATATGAAGTGAATAGTATCTTCTTTTATAATCTTTCGGTTTTGGCGAGGTACAAACGATAGAAGTTGCAAAATTTAACTCTTAGTTTTATAGTAAGATATTGGAAAATTCGTCAAGACCGATCGAATCTCTGACGTTGTTACTATATGAAAAATCGTTTGTACCTCAAATTATTTTGTGTAAATATGAAGTTAATAATATCTTCTTTTGTAATCTTTCGGTTTTGGCGAGGTACAAACGATAAAAGTTGCAAAATTTGACTCCGAGTTTTATAGTAAGATATTCGAAAATTCTTCAAGACCGATCGAATCTCTGACGTTGTTACTATATGAAAAATCGTTTATACCTCAAATTTTTTTGTTTAAATATGAAGTGAATAGTATCTTCTTTTATAATCTTTCGCTTTTGGCGAGGTACAAAAGATAGAAGTTGCAAAATATGACTCCGAGTTTTATAGTAAGATATTCGAAAATTCGTCAAGACCGATCGAATCTCTGACGTTGTTACTATATGAAAAATCGTTTGTACCTCAAATTTTTTAGTGTAAATATGAAGTGAATAGTATCTTCTTTTATAATCTTTCGGTTTTGGCGAGGTACAAACGATAAAATTTGCAAAATTTGACTCCGAGTTTTATAGTAAGATATTCGAAAATTCGTCAAGACCGATCGAATCTCTGACGTTGTTACTATATGAAAAATCATTTGTACCTCAAATTTTTTTGTGTAAATATGAATTGAATAGTATCTTCTTTTATAATCTTTCAGCTTTGGCGAGGTACAAACGATAAAAGTTGCAAAATATGACTCCGAGTTTTATAGTAAGATATTCGAAAATTCGTCAAGACCGATCGAATCTCTGACGTTGTTACTATATGAAAAATCGTTTGTACCTCAAATTTTTTTGTGTTAATATGAATTGAATAGTATCTTCTTTTATAATCTTTCAGCTTTGGCGAGGTACAAACGATAAAAGTTGCAAAATATGACTCCGAGTTTTATAGTAAGATATTCGAAAATTCGTCAAGACCGATCGAATCTCTGACGTTGTTACTATATGAAAAATCGTTTGTACCTCATTTTTTTTTATGTAAATATGAAGTGAATAGTATCTTCTTTTTTAATTTTTCGCTTTTGGCGAGGTACAAACGATAGAAGTTGCAAAATATGACTCCGAGTTTTATAGTAAGATATTCGAAAATTCGTCAAGACCGATCGAATCTCTGACGTTGTTACTATATGAAAAATCGTTTGTACCTCAAATTTTTTTGTGTAAATATGAATTGAATAGTATCTTCTTTTATAATCTTTCAGCTTTGGCGAGGTACAAACGATAAAAGTTGCAAAATATGACTCCGAGTTTTATAGTAAGATATTCGAAAATTCGTCAAGACCGATCGAATCTCTGACGTTGTTACTATATGAAAAATCGTTTGTACCTCTAATTTTTTTGTGTAAATATGAAGTGAATAATATCTTCTTTTGTAATCTTTCGGTTTTGGCGAGGTACAAACGATAAAAGTTGCAAAATATGACTCCGAGTTTTATAGTAAGATATTCGAAAATTCTTCAAGACCGATCGAATCTCTGACGTTGTTACTATATGAAAAATCGTTTGTACCTCAAATTTTTTTGTGTAAATATGAAGTGAATATAATATTCTTTTATAATCTTTCGGTTTTGGCGAGGTACAAACGATAAAAGTTGCAAAATTTGACTCCGAGTTTTATAGTAAGATATTCGAAAATTCGTCACGACCGATCGAATCTCTGACGTTGTTACTATATGAAAAATCGTTTGTACCTCAAATTTTTTTGTGTAAATATGAAGTGAATAGTATCTTCTTTTTTAATCTTTCGCTTTTGGCGAGGTACAAACGATAGAAGTTGCAAAATATGACTCCGAGTTTTATAGTAAGATATTCGAAAATTCGTCAAGACCGATCGAATCTCTGACGTTGTTACTATATGAAAAATCGTTTGTACCTCAAATTTTTTTGTGTAAATATGAAGTGAATAATATCTCCTTTTGTAATCTTTCGGTTTTGGCGAGGTACAAACGATAAAAATTGCAAAATTTGACTCCGAGTTTTATAGTAAGATATTCGAAAATTCGTCACGACCGATCGAATCTCTGACGTTGTTACTATATGAAAAATCGTTTGTACCTCAAATTTTTTTGTGTAAATATGAATTGAATAGTATCTTCTTTTATAATCTTTCAGCTTTGGCGAGGTACAAACGATAAAAATTGCAAAATTTGACTCCGAGTTTTATAGTAAGATATTCGAAAATTCGTCAAGACCGATCGAATCTCTGACGTTGTTACTATATGAAAAATCGTTTGTACCTCAATTTTTTTTGTGTAAATATGAAGTTAATAATATCTTCTTTTGTAATCTTTCGGTTTTGGCGAGGTACAAACTATAAAAGTTGCAAAATTTGACTCCGAGTTTTATAGTAAGATATTCGAAAATTCTTCAAGACCGATCGAATCTCTGACGTTGTTACCATATGAAAAATCGTTTGTACCTCAAATTTTTTTGTGTAAATATGAAGTGAATAGTATCTTCTTTTATAATCTTTCGGTTTTGGCGAGGTACAAACGATAGAAGTTGCAAAATTTAACTCTTAGTTTTATAGTAAGATATTGGAAAATTCGTCAAGACCGATCGAATCTCTGACGTTGTTACTATATGAAAAATCGTTTGTACCTCAAATTATTTTGTGTAAATATGAAGTTAATAATATCTTCTTTTGTAATCTTTCGGTTTTGGCGAGGTACAAACGATAAAAGTTGCAAAATTTGACTCCGAGTTTTATAGTAAGATATTCGAAAATTCTTCAAGACCGATCGAATCTCTGACGTTGTTACTATATGAAAAATCGTTTATACCTCAAATTTTTTTGTTTAAATATGAAGTGAATAGTATCTTCTTTTATAATCTTTCGCTTTTGGCGAGGTACAAAAGATAGAAGTTGCAAAATATGACTCCGAGTTTTATAGTAAGATATTCGAAAATTCGTCAAGACCGATCGAATCTCTGACGTTGTTACTATATGAAAAATCGTTTGTACCTCAAATTTTTTAGTGTAAATATGAAGTGAATAGTATCTTCTTTTATAATCTTTCGGTTTTGGCGAGGTACAAACGATAAAATTTGCAAAATTTGACTCCGAGTTTTATAGTAAGATATTCGAAAATTCGTCAAGACCGATCGAATCTCTGACGTTGTTACTATATGAAAAATCATTTGTACCTCAAATTTTTTTGTGTAAATATGAATTGAATAGTATCTTCTTTTATAATCTTTCAGCTTTGGCGAGGTACAAACGATAAAAGTTGCAAAATATGACTCCGAGTTTTATAGTAAGATATTCGAAAATTCGTCAAGACCGATCGAATCTCTGACGTTGTTACTATATGAAAAATCGTTTGTACCTCAAATTTTTTTGTGTAAATATGAATTGAATAGTATCTTCTTTTATAATCTTTCAGCTTTGGCGAGGTACAAACGATAAAAGTTGCAAAATATGACTCCGAGTTTTATAGTAAGATATTCGAAAATTCGTCAAGACCGATCGAATCTCTGACGTTGTTACTATATGAAAAATCGTTTGTACCTCTAATTTTTTTGTGTAAATATGAAGTGAATAATATCTTCTTTTGTAATCTTTCGGTTTTGGCGAGGTACAAACGATAAAAGTTGCAAAATATGACTCCGAGTTTTATAGTAAGATATTCGAAAATTCTTCAAGACCGATCGAATCTCTGACGTTGTTACTATATGAAAAATCGTTTGTACCTCAAATTTTTTTGTGTAAATATGAAGTGAATATAATATTCTTTTATAATCTTTCGGTTTTGGCGAGGTACAAACGATAAAAGTTGCAAAATTTGACTCCGAGTTTTATAGTAAGATATTCGAAAATTCGTCACGACCGATCGAATCTCTGACGTTGTTACTATATGAAAAATCGTTTGTACCTCAAATTTTTTTGTGTAAATATGAAGTGAATAATATCTCCTTTTGTAATCTTTCGGTTTTGGCGAGGTACAAACGATAAAAATTGCAAAATTTGACTCCGAGTTTTATAGTAAGATATTCGAAAATTCGTCAAGACCGATCGAATCTCTGACGTTGTTACTATATGAAAAATCGTTTGTACCTCAATTTTTTTTGTGTAAATATGAAGTAAATAATATCTTCTTTTGTAATCTTTCGGTTTTGGCGAGGTACAAACTATAAAAGTTGCAAAATTTGACTCCGAGTTTTATAGTAAGATATTCGAAAATTCTTCAAGACCGATCGAATCTCTGACGTTGTTACCATATGAAAAATCGTTTGTACCTCAAATTTTTTTGTGTAAATATGAAGTGAATAGTATCTTCTTTTATAATCTTTCGGTTTTGGCGAGGTACAAACGATAGAAGTTGCAAAATTTAACTCTTAGTTTTATAGTAAGATATTGGAAAATTCGTCAAGACCGATCGAATCTCTGACGTTGTTACTATATGAAAAATCGTTTGTACCTCAAATTATTTTGTGTAAATATGAAGTTAATAATATCTTCTTTTGTAATCTTTCGGTTTTGGCGAGGTACAAACGATAAAAGTTGCAAAATTTGACTCCGAGTTTTATAGTAAGATATTCGAAAATTCTTCAAGACCGATCGAATCTCTGACGTTGTTACTATATGAAAAATCGTTTATACCTCAATTTTTTTTGTTTAAATATGAAGTGAATAGTATCTTCTTTTATAATCTTTCGCTTTTGGCGAGGTACAAAAGATAGAAGTTGCAAAATATGACTCCGAGTTTTATAGTAAGATATTCGAAAATTCGTCAAGACCGATCGAATCTCTGACGTTGTTACTATATGAAAAATCGTTTGTACCTCAAATTTTTTAGTGTAAATATGAAGTGAATAGTATCTTCTTTTATAATCTTTCGGTTTTGGCGAGGTACAAACGATAAAATTTGCAAAATTTGACTCCGAGTTTTATAGTAAGATATTCGAAAATTCGTCAAGACCGATCGAATCTCTGACGTTGTTACTATATGAAAAATCGTTTGTACCTCAAATTTTTTTGTGTAAATATGAAGTGAATAGAATATTCTTTTATAATCTTTCGGTTTTCGCGAGGTACAAACGATAGAAGTTGCAAAATTTAACTCTTAATTTTATAGTAAGATATTGGAAAATTCGTCAAGACCGATCGAATCTCTGACGTTGTTACTATATGAAAAATCGTTTGTACCTTGTTGTATAATCAAAACGCCGGCTCGTTGACAACTGATTTAATATACTTTTTAATACAATAAGAACTTCTTATTACGACATCTTCCCATACATAAAAGAAACAAAATGATTATTCTAAACTAAGTAAGTATGTTAAATAACAATAAAATAAAATGAAATAAAACAAATTGCTAATCTATCTCTGCTTACAACCTCGCGTCCGAGGAGGAGAATAATCAAATTCAACCGTTGATTCTAAATCAGATGGTTCATAGATTGAACCATGATCCCTATTCTCCTCTTCGGATTCTATCTCCTCACACGAGTTGTCAAAATTTTGCACAACAGAGTTATCTGTTGTGTTTTCTGTCACAGGCCTAATTAAGTGCCTGCGATTGCGTCGATAAATTCCTTTTTTATTTTTTACAATATAGGAACGAGGGGTCTCAGCTTTTCCGACCACCTTTCCACGAATTCGTTCATTATTATTTTCCACCATTATTACATCATCGCCAACACTTAATTCTGGCAGTGGCTTAGTATGCTGATCATAATAAATTTTATATTTTAACTGCTTATTTACAATATTTTTATATTGATCAGGGTAGTGACCGTGTTTCAAATGATCTGGATGCACTGGGAGCCTACACCTTAGTCGGCGTCCCATCATCATTTTAGCCGGAGAATCTAAATTATCCCTAGGAGTATTTCTGTAACTCAGTAAATTTAAATAAAAATCAGTCGTACTCTCAACCGATTTTTTGATGAGTTTTTTAATCATCTGTACGGCCCTCTCACTTTTACCGTTGGACTGAGCATAATATGGAGATGAGGTTATGTGCTCAAAACCCCACTCGTTAGAAAAAACTTTAAAATCCCGACCTGAAAATTGCGGACCATTGTCGCTTATGACAGTTTCTGGAATACCATAGCGTGCAAAATGCTCTTTCATTATATTTATAACTGACTTTGACGTGGTATCACTCAATTGAGAGACTTCCACAAAACCTGAATAATAATCAACTAAAATCAAATGGTTCTTTCTCGCATACTCAAAGATGTCAATACCAATTTTATTCCAAACCATATTCGGTACTGAAATTGGAATCATTGGTTCTTTACCGGGTCTATTTAGATTCTCTTGACATACTCTACACTTTCTCACATATTGTTCCACATCATCAGTCATTCCTGGCCAAAATAAAACTTCACGAGCACGTCTCTTACATCGATCAATTCCTAAGTGTCCATCATGTACAATCTTTAACATTTCATTTTGTAACGTAACTGGAATTAAAATTTGATTATTTTTAAAAATTACACTATCTACGCAATACAATTTGTCTCTCATTGGCCAAAAGTACTTCAAATCATTTCGAACTTCATACCTATTGACTGGCCAACCGTTCTTAATATAATTCAACAAACAAAGCAACATTTTATCTTTCATCGTTTCCTTTTTTATTGTACTTAATTTATTGATAGACATTGGAATATTTTCAATAACCATTTTTAATTGGCACAGTATAGCGTTACTAATATCCTCATCTAATAATTCAGGAAGAGGCGCACGCGACAGCGTATCAGGTAAATACATATATTTTCCGGGCTTATAGACAACAAACAAATCATATCCCTGTAACTTTAACATCATTCGCTGCAAGCGTGCTGGGATATCGTTTAATGCCTTTTTGAAAATGCTCTCAAGTGGCTTATGATCCGTCTCAACAATAACGTGTCTCTTGCCGTAAATGTATTGATGAAATTTTTGACAAGCAAAAACAATAGCTAGCAATTCTTTCTCGATCTGCGCGTAACGCTGCTGCGTCTGCGTAAGTGTCCGAGAGGCGTACTCTACGGGCCGGCCCGCCTGCATGAGCACGGCGCCCAGTGCAATGCTACTCGCGTCCACAGACAATAGTACCTCTCCGTCTACATCATACAGCGCAAGCACCGGCGACGAACTCAACAGTGATTTTAGTTTGTCAAAAGCAATTTTATGCCCGGCATCCCAACACCAACTTGTTTCTTTTTTTAACAGCCTAGTCAGTGGATATATATGCTCTGAATGGTTGGGTACATATTTAGATAAATAATTTATAGCGCCTAAAAATCTTTCTAAGCTCTTCTTATCCCCCGGTTCTGGCATATTCACAATAGCTTTAACTTTCTCAGTATCTGCCCGCATTCCGTCCTTATTAAATATATGACCTAAATAAGTTACCTCAGTTACACAAATCCTACACTTATCTTTATTAAACTTTAAATTAATATGCCTAGCTCTTTTATATAACTCACCTAGACGCGTATTGTGTTCCTTCTCATCTGCTTCCCAGCAAATTATATCATCGATGAAAGAATCTACTCCTTCTAGTCCTTCCAATAATTGTCTTACCTTAGCATGAAATATCTCCGGCGCACTATTTAATCCAAAGGGTAACCTCAAATATTGATAACGCCCAAACGGCGTTATGAATGTACATAAATCTGTACTCTCGTCGTCCAACTTAACAGACCAGAAGCCTGAAGTGGCATCTAAAACTGTAAAAAATTTTGCACCCTTTAATTTCATAGCGATTTCATTTAAAGTGGGCAGTTGAAAATGTGCCCGTTGAATGGCCTTATTTAGTGGTCTAGAATCTAAACAGACACGCAAACTACCATTTTTCTTGGCCACCACAACGATAGAATTAACCCAGGGCGTCGGATGAGTAACTTTTCTTATTATTCCTAACTTTACCATTCTATTTAACTCATCCTGTAACTTGTCGCGCAAAGCTAATGGAACCTTCCTGGGTGCACATATAACTGGTGATACCCCCTTATCAACAACAATATGATACTCGCCTGGTAAACACCCGATTCCGTTGAATAAATCCTCATTATTGGAGACACTCAAATCATGGATTCGTCTAATAAGTCCTAACTCCAAGCATGCTTGCAATCCCAGCACGCTTTGACAGACCATGTTCGCTATAGCAAACTTTAAACAATATTCCTTATTCTTATAAGACCATCTTAAAAAACCTACACCCTTTATAGGAATAAAGTTACCACTATACGATTGTAATTTAATCTTATGATTGACATTAATACATCTCAAGTCGAATCCTAAGTCCAAAAAACGTTCGTAAGAAATGACATTTATGTCAGCCCCCGAATCTAATTTAAATTTTTCAGACCCATTCTTACTATATAAAACTACACTCCAATCTTCCGATACACAATTAATTTCGGCAATATTATCTAAGGATGATATCGTAAACAACTCTTCCTCAGCTTCCGCGTCCGAAATATTTTGTTGGTCATACATTTGCTCTTTTAATTCAATATTGTGTACTTTCCGTACCTTACACATTTTCGAGAAATGATCAATATTATTGCATACGTAACATTGTTTACCTATGGCGGGGCACTCGCCAACGTGCTTGCACTCGCCTCCACATCGACGACAACGCAATGACGTAGCCGTCTTCGCGAAGCCCCGTCGCAGCACACCAGCGTCAGCAGCGCCGACTGCGACCCGGTGCTCTCGCTGTGGCCAGCTCCGCTGTCCGCCGCGGCGCCCTCTGGTAGCGCTACTGCCAGCGCCACTGCTGCCGCCGCTGCCGAAACGCACCATGCGTGCGTTCACGCCATCCACGCGAGATGGCCCCGCTTGCAACACTCGGCTGCTCTCCTGCGACACCTCTTCGACCTGACAAATGCCAATAGCAGCATCGAGAGTCAGGTCTTCATGCCGCAGCATGCGATCGCGAAGTGTCTTGTCGCGAATGCCGCACACGATTCGATCTCTGATCAACTCGTCCTCCAGGTCCTTAAACTCGCACGGTTTACTTAAAAGTCTCAATGCAGTTACATATTGGTCTATAGTTTCACCAGTTTCTTGACACCTCATGAAGAAACTGAACCTTTTTACTATAATATTTTTCTTAATTCCAAAGTATTTATTAAATTTTTCTTCCAAAATTTTAATATCGTCTCGGTCCGATTCATTCGCAAATTGAAAAGTTTCATAAATATCATACCCGTCCGGGCCGATGAGATTTAACAACAGACTGACCTGTACCCCGCTATCCTCCTTCTGCATCCCTGATGCCTTCGTAAAAAGGTGGAACTGAGTAATCCACCTTTTCCATGCGTCAGCCCGGCTGACGGAGTTGCCTCCCAAACAGAGCTCTGGAGGCGGACGAGCGTGCTCCATACTTGTAACTCTCTACTTCTTATTACTTTTCCCGTAATTAGAATATGGAATATAAGCGTTTTATTTTCTTTCTAAAATATTTTATTTTTCCGCTGCCACCATGTTGTATAATCAAAACGCCGGCTCGTTGACAACTGATTTAATATACTTTTTAATACAATAAGAACTTCTTATTACGACATACCTCAAATTTTTTTGTGTAAATATGAAGTGAATAATATCTTCTTTTGTAATCTTTCGGTTTTGGCGAGGTACAAACGATAGAAGTTGCAAAATATGACTCCGAGTTTTATAGTAAGATATTCGAAAATTCGTCAAGACCGATCGAATCTCTGACGTTGTTACTATATGAAAAATCGTTTGTACCTCAAATTTTTTAGTGTAAATATGAAGTGAATAGTATCTTCTTTTATAATCTTTCGGTTTTGGCGAGGTACAAACGATAAAATTTGCAAAATTTGACTCCGAGTTTTATAGTAAGATATTCGAAAATTCGTCAAGACCGATCGAATCTCTGACGTTGTTACTATATGAAAAATCGTTTGTACCTCATTTTTTTTTATGTAAATATGAAGTGAATAGTATCTTCTTTTTTAATCTTTCGCTTTTGGCGAGGTACAAACGATAGAAGTTGCAAAATATGACTCCGAGTTTTATAGTAAGATATTCGAAAATTCGTCAAGACCGATCGAATCTCTGACGTTGTTACTATATGAAAAATCGTTTGTACCTCAAATTTTTTTGTGTAAATATGAAGTGAATAATATATTCTTTTATAACCTTTCGGTTTTGGCGAGGTACAAACGATAAAAGTTGCAAAATTTGACTCCGAGTTTTATAGTAAGATATTCGAAAATTCGTCACGACCGATCGAATCTCTGACGTTGTTACTATATGAAAAATCGTTTGTACCTCAAATTTTTTAGTGTAAATATGAAGTGAATAATATCTCCTTTTGTAATCTTTCGGTTTTGGCGAGGTACAAACGATAGAAGTTGCAAAATTTGACTCCGAGTTTTATAGTAAGATATTCGAAAATTCTTCAAGACCGATCGAATCTCTGACGTTGTTACTATATGAAAAATCGTTTGTACCTCAAATTTTTTTGTTTAAATATAAAGTGAATAGTATCTTCTTTTATAATCTTTCGGTTTTGGCGAGGTACAAACGATAAAAGTTGCAAAATTTGACTCCGAGTTTTATAGTAAGATATTCGAAAATTCGTCACGACCGATCGAATCTCTGACGTTGTTACTATATGAAAAATCGTTTGTACCTCAAATTTTTTTGTTTAAATATGAAGTGAATAATATCTCCTTTTGTAATCTTTCGGTTTTGGCGAGGTACAAACGATAAAAGTTGCAAAATTTGACTCCGAGTTTTATAGTAAGATATTCGAAAATTCTTCAAGACCGATCGAATCTCTGACGTTGTTACTATATGAAAAATCGTTTGTACCTCAAATTTTTTTGTGTAAATATGAAGTGAATAGTATCTTCTTTAATAATTTTTCTGTTTTGGCGAGGTACAAATGACAAAAGTTGCAAAATTTGACTCCGAGTTTTATAGTAAGATATTCGAAAATTCGTCAAGACCGATCGAATTTCTGTCGTTGTTGTCTCAAAAAATTTTGTGTGAATTTAAAGTGAATAGTATCTTCTTTTATAATCTTTCTGTTTTGGCGAGGTACAAACTACAAAAAAACTGCAAAATATAACTCCGACTTTTATAGTAAGATATTGGAAAATTCGTCAAGACCGAACGAATCTACCTCAAAAAATAACTTCTTTTACACATTTGAACTGCTTTATATACTTTCTTTCCTTCTACTCCGTACAAAGCCTTATTTTTAGGGAAAAAATTTTTTTTTGTTTTTTTTTCGTAAAATCAAAAAAAAAAATTAACTTTAAAAACGGGTACAATCCGGTACAAACGATACTCTTCCAGATGGCATCATTAAAATTCCGGTATCTTTATGTCGGTTGCTAAGCAAATTTTACCACCCCCCCCATTTCTACCCTATTGAGGTACAAACGATTTTAATTGCGGTACAATCGGGTACACTCCGGGTACAATCGAATGACATATATAAAAATCATTTACCTTGAACTCGGTTGCTAACTTCACATAGGTGCAGCATGTCGCCGCCAGCACTCACCGGCTGCTGCTGCGCCGTGCCGCTGTGCGCCGGGCGCGCGACCAGCAGCCGCACGCAGGCGCCGCACTGCCGCAGCACGGCCGCCGCCTGCCGCGCGCACATGCCCACCACGCACACCGCGCCGATCCGCAGCAGCATGTCGCCGCTGCGTAGGCGTCCATCCTGCGACAAAAAATGAGGTATAATCAAAACAGTAAGATAGGATATGAAGTTCCCGGCCACAAAGCACAACTCAATACATTCAACTCAAGCTATTTAAAACCAGATTCAAACAGTCAAACTGTATATGGTAAAGATTGACCATAGTAGGTGATTAATCAAGATAAAACGTGTCATTAGTCATAATACTAGCTAAAAGCCAAACTTTGTGAGGGCTCGCATCGTCACACCTTGACTGACTGATGATAATAATACATCTACATATAAATAAAAAGTAGTATGTTAAGTCACAAATCAATAGACTTGATAGTTTTTTTGTACCTAAAGTGTACCACAAAATGCACAGGTTGTGGGATATACCTATAGGGCTCGCTTTGCCCTGATTATACTACAAAAATAGGCTACAAATATAGTGCTACACACAAGCCTTTCAATTTGGTTTCATTCCCAGCTTACTGCGAAGGCCTTTCGACCGCATGCAACTGCACGCCCGTTGCTGCGCGTTTGTTGCGCTGCAAGTTGTGTGCGCCTTCTTTTCAACTCAGTAACAAATAACAGTTCACAAATAATCTATGCAAAAAAGCGTGGCAATCGATCTAACAAAATGATCACTTCAAAAACTACCATCCAGCTTTACTTTTAATCAAACGACGAGTTTTTTCTTACAAACAGCGCCTGCTAGTTCGGTCTGCAAACTATGTTTCAATAAATCAACTCTACAAGTAACTGATGCTCCGACGAGAGACACATCCAAGAAAAGATGCTCTAAACACGTATCTAGCTTCCTTTGAGATCCATACTAATATTATAAATGCGAAAGTATCTCTGTCTGTCTGTCTCGCTTTCACGCCAAAACTACTGAACCGATTGCAATGAAATTTTGTACACAGTTATCCTAGAGTCTGAGAAAGGACATAGGCTACATTTTGATGTGGGAAAATATCTTATTTCCATGAAAATATCGATGAAAATTAATTCGAATTGCGCGTGGCCAGCGCTCATCCCGGGGGTCCTGGGTTCGAGTCCCGCAGGCGGAACAAAAAGTTTTCAATGTTCCTGGGTCTTGGATGTGTATTAAAATAATATTTAAAAAAAATGAAATATATTTTATGTATATTATTATAAAAATCCAGAAATATATCGATGCAATGAACATTTTAGTTCTAATACGATTCAACAGATGGCGTTTTATTTTTTACTTCATTGTAACATAGAACTAATCATACTTATTAGTTATTATGTTTTTGTTTATAGTTTTTAAAACGTTAGAATATTATGTTTAATAATATTATCACTTGGTATAATAATAATCAATCTATCTTATCTTATAGAACTCTTACTGCATTTCTAATATATATGACAAGTTGACAACAGAAGGCGTTCTAAAATAAAGGAGTTAAAGTGTACCGTGCAGTTGGCCTATATTCCATCCAGAAAATATATCAATGTGTTAAAGCCTGGCATTAACATAACCACGAGAACCAGCAGCGAGCGATTGCTATTTTCTTCTGTAAGGCGCTTCAATTAAATGGTTGGCGGGCCCCACCGCTTCACGTCATCAGCTACGTCATCGAGGACTGAGGAGGGGGCTCGACCTGTCTAGAAGGCCCGTCCTCTATTCGCCCTACAATCGCCCGTAGCCGCATATCGTATCATTTGTTATCCACTAAAATCTTTGCAATCTATAATCGATCCCTATTTGTAATAGTACAGAATAAATTGTATTTTGTACGAAGTTGTTTTGAATAAGCAATTTCCAAGTCTTTTCTTGTTTCTAACAAGAAAAATTGGCGACCGTGACAGGACACTTAACTGGTTTGCCTTTGTTCTCGGGACATCATCGCCACCGGTGAGAGGTCTTCGCCGCAGCAGCGCAGCCCGAGGAATCTTCAGCAGCATCATCAGCCGTCGTGAGGTCTGCAGCGATCGCAGACGACTCATCTATTCCCAGCGGCAGGTGGCACAGCTTCTGGAACCACGCCGGTCAGCTCTTCGCGCCGCAGCGTCAGCCAACCAGCTAAGTGTCCCTATTCCTTTTCTCATTTATTCCTAAAATCCCGTTCTTCTAGTAGTTTCATACCTGTGTGGATAGCGGTAGTGCAAAGAACGTGGATCTTATCGATCAATATAGATCATTTCACGAGGGATCGATTGACGCAACTCAATCTTTAGCTATTTACAGCAAATAATAAGATTCAAGCTAAATCTAAAAATTATTTCTATAATTTAGGCTATAATTAGCTTTAGCCTACCCACCAAACTCGGTACGTAATTTATGGAAGCTATTTGGTGCTATTATTCTAGCAATTTTTTCCCTAATCTATTTACACAATTAAATTATATTAAGTTTTATGTATTCTAAGGTTAAAATTAAACAATAATTTATATTACTACAAGTTATATTTACAAGAATTAACTATTTACAACACTTAACTGACTTAACTAATTACCTTAACTTAATTTTCTATTTACAATAATCGCAGTTTTCGATTTATATTTCCTACGATTCACATTATTGTAACTGCGAATTTCAGGAACTTCGGTGGACTTGATATCAGCTGACCACGTAGGTAATCTGCGCGTCGCCGGCCTGGCTAGCGTGGTAAACCGGTTGCAATACCTTGGAGTGGCGTAAGATTACAATATTCATTCACAATTTCTTATTAATTTTTTCAATTAACAATTATTAGTGATTCATAAACATGTCAGATGCTAAGTTAAAGGAACTTTACGCTAAACGTAGCTCAGTAAAGGGTCGTTTAACTAAATTTAAAAACTATCTAGCTTCATTCGAGAAAGTTGACGTTTTAGATGAGCTCGAAATATCTAAACTTAACGTTCAATTACCTAAAATTGAGAGCTTATCTAGTGCGTTCGAAGATTTGCAAATTCAGATAGAAGTATTAAATTCGACAGACATAGATAGTGAGTTAGAGGAGCGCGATGTAATCGAGCATGAATTTGCACATTTAATTGCTTTAGCCCATCAGTACCAAAATAAGCATAACGGTAGCAAGACACCTCCTCTCTGTGATGCTCAAAGCACGTCTTCATGCTGTCATGAGCGCTCAGATTTAGGTTTTAAGCCTCCTACACTACAAATAGGCAAGTTTGATGGTAGCTATTACAAGTGGCTTGAGTTTCGCGACCTATATTGTTCTCTCGTTCACGAAAACAAGCACATACCTATTCCAATCAAATTTTGCTACTTAAATTCATACTTAGAGGGTGAGGCCGCTCGTGTGATTAGCAATTTAGAGGTCACAGAGTCTAACTATAATAAAGCGTGGGACTTGTTACGCGAGCGCTATGACAATAAGCGATTACTAATTAAAAATCATTTAAATGCCCTGCTAAACTTCGACGTAAAATCTAACGAAAGCGCATCTACACTTAGGTCTATTATTGACAACACAAATAAAAATCTTCGCGCCCTATCTAGCTTAGGTGAACAAACATCATACTGGGACTCAATTATAGTTCACATTATTTCCTCAAAACTAGGTAGCAAAACCAGTATGAAGTGGGAGGAATATAGAAATACTCTCTCGGGGTCACCTTCACTTGAGGAATTTAATTCATTTTTAAAACAGCGGGCTGATATCCTAGAAACTTATAATCACAGCCGAAGTATCGAGGATAAGTTAAATAAAAGTTCTAATAAAATTTCTAACAATCATAATAAAAGGCGATTAGGTTCAATGTCAAACAATAATAGTTCATTTACAGCGCAAATTTCTAGCGTAGGTAACAATAATACCACTTTCAAAAATTGTGTTGTTTGCGACAAACAACATCGCATTTACGATTGCGATAAGTTTAGGAATATGCCTATTGAACAGCGTCAAAGTTTAGTCATAAAATCTAAGCTTTGTCAAAATTGCCTTCGTCCGGGCCACAAAGCTTTCACTTGCAAATTTGGTGTTTGTCGTAATTGTAAACGACGACACAATACTTTACTTTGCGATGATAACTCTCAAGGTCAAGTAAAGTCACCTGCAGACAATAATGTATCTAATTCTGATTCAATTACTCAAACTCTTTGCACGACAAATTCAGGTCAAAATACTTTCACTTTATTATCTACGGCTATGGTTTTGGCGATTAATCCATGCAATAATAAGCGTCAAATTGTCCGTGTGCTACTCGACTGCGGCAGTCAGTGCAGCCTAGCTTCTAAGCGTCTGAGGGACAAGTTAGGTTTACGATCACGGCCCGCAGGCTCGATCAACGTTGTAGGCATAGGCAATTCAACCTCACACTGGGTAAACGAATTTTGCGAATTTAAATTAAAATCATTACACAGTGATTATACTGTGCAACTTACTTGCCCAGTGCTATCTGATCTGACTGGCGAAATTCCTAAGTTTACGATGGACCCTAAGCTTATTAATATACCTACGGATGTTCAGCTAGCCGATCCTAGTTTTTATAGGCCTTCTCCAATAGATGTGCTAGTCGGTGCTGATCTATTTTGGAACATCGTAGGTAGTGAGCGACAATCGCTCGGCTCTAAACAGCCTAATCTTATTAATTCGGAGTTTGGCTGGATTTTATCCGGTCCTATTTGTTTAAACTCGCGAATCTCTAAAAATTATAGTTGCAATTTTTCTAAGGCGCAGTCAGATAACTTTAATAAACTTCTGAGTCGATTCTGGGAGCTAGAAGAGCTGCCGCCAAGGTCAATTTTAAGCGACGACGAGAAAGCATGTGAGCAGCATTTTAAGACTCACACTTCTCGCGATTCGTCCGGCAGGTTTTGTGTGCGTTTGCCTCTCAAAGACTCGCCTAATTGCTTAGGTAATTCATACTTTCTAGCTAAGAAAAGGTTTTTTAATTTAGAAAAGCGATTTAGAGCTAATCCCGAGCTTAAATCACAATACGTTAATTTTATTAACGAATACATTAGTCTAGGTCATTGTTCCGTTCTAACAAATAATTATAAGCCGAACCCGTGCTATTTTTTGTGTCATCACGCGGTTCTCAAACAAAATAGCGAGTCGACTAAGCTACGAGTGGTATTCGACGGATCCGCTCGCACCTCCTCGGGCTTATCTATTAACGATTTGCAACGAATAGGTCCTACTGTACAAGATTCACTCTTTTCTATATTATTACGCTTTCGTCAGTACCTATATGTTCTTACAGGAGATGTCGAGAAATTCTTTAGGCAAGTTAATCTCCACGAAGACGATCGTGACCTTCAATTAATACTATGGAGGGACGACGAGTCAAAGCCTATTCAAGTACTAAGACTCAATACCATCACTTATGGTTTTGCTAGTGCTAGTTATCTTAGTACGAAGTGCATTTGGCAGTTAGGACAGGAATGCCCCGATGAGTTAATCCGTACGGTAATCCAGCATGATCTGTACCTAGACGATTTAATTACTGGTGCTAATTCCATAAGTGAATTACGTCATATTTTAAATTCTGTCGTTTCTGTTTTGCGCTCAGGCTGTTTTCCACTTAGAAAATTTAAATCTAATGTACCATCTATATTTGAAAACACGCTAATTAATCCACTCGAGACTTTAACCTTAAGTGAATCGTCTAATACTTTGGGTTTACAGTGGAAGCCGCCTTCCGACACATTACATGTTTCGTTGTACACTCCTGACAATATAAACGAACAAACAACGAAACGTTCGATTTTATCTAACATGTTTAAAACCTTCGATCCACTCGGTTTAATTTCTCCTTGCACTATTCGCTTAAAGTTATTAATGCAGGAGTTATGGCGTCGAAATTTTGACTGGGACGAGCCAGTACCTTCTGACATTCGATTATACTGGCACGAATTGGTTCAGGAGTTTAAAAATGTACCGTCAGTCACTGTTCCTAGGTTAGTTTTATGCGATTCCCCGGTTAGTATTGAGCTTCACTCATTTTGTGATGCGTCAATGTCGGCTCACGGCGCTTGTGTTTATTTACGGTCCACGGACTCAGCCGGTCGTGTAGTAGTCAATTTACTTTGCGCTAAGTCTAAGGTGAATCCTAATAAGCCTATTACTATACCGCGACTGGAGCTTATGGGAGCATTGCTGGCCGCTAGGCTGTGCAAGTCGGTTCTCGAGTCTTTGCGATGCAATATTTCTCGCTGCACTCACTGGAGTGACTCGAGCGTCGTTTTAGGGTGGTTGCACACTTCTCCAAACAAATTAAAAACGTTCGTTGCGAATAGGATAGTCGAGATTTGCGAAACTACCTCGGCTACGAATTGGCGTCATGTACCTACAGATGCTAACCCCGGTGATTTAATTTCACGTGGAACCCAGGTACATACACTCCAGCAATCCAAATTCTGGTGGTCGGGTCCAGACTTTTTATTGAAATCAGAGTCGGAATGGCCTATACAAAATATCAATTCATTAGACTTACCGGAAATAAAGTGCAATATTGTGCAGAGTTTCGAGCCAGTTATAGACTTCTCACGGTTTTCTAATTTTATGCGGCTAAAACGTTCATTCGCTTATGTTTTACGTTTTCTACATAACGCTAGGTTTCCTAAAACTAAGATAAGCGGAGCTCTAACCGTGAACGAGTTAACTAAATCATTTCATTTTCTATGCAAATTTTCTCAATTGCAACCTTTTTCTATTGAGTACGATGCTTTAAATAAACATAAATCTATTTCTAGTAAAAGTAATTTATTATCACTTAGTCCTTTTCTAGATAAGGACAGCGTTATGCGAGTTGGTGGCAGACTAGCCCACTCAGACTACGACTATGATAAACGGCACCCCATCATATTACATTCTAAACATAATTTAACCTCCCTTATCTTTAGATACGAACATATTAGGCAAATGCACGCCGGCCCACAACTATTATTGTATTCAGTTCGTGAATATGTGTGGCCCATTGGGGGGAGGTGTCTAGCCCAGAGTACCACGCGAAACTGTGTACGATGCAAAAGGTTTCAAGGTCGCACGTACTCACCAATGATGGGACATCTACCGTCGCAGCGTACGACTCCATCATTCCCTTTTGAAACCGCAGGGGTCGACTTTGCTGGTCCTTTCACCATTTTAAATAAAAAAGGTCGCGGTGCTAAAACTCTAAAATGCTACTTATGTCTATTCGTGTGTTTTCGTTTCAAGTGTGTTCACTTGGAGGCGGTAACAGAGTTATCTAAGGACGCGTTCATAATGACTTTACGGCGATTTATTTCTAGACGCGGAAAGCCATTGGAAATTTACTCCGACAATGGCCGTAATTTTGTTGCCGCCGCCAAAGACATTGGTAATTTTTTAAAAGATAATTCAAACACTATATCTGAGTTTGCCGCGAATGAAGGGATCAAATTTAATTTCATACCTTCTTACGCCCCTCACTTCGGCGGCCTATGGGAAGCTGGTATCAAGTCTGCGAAGCACCATATAAAAAGGATGATGGCTAATTTAAATTTTACATACGAAGAGTTATCTACTCTGTTCGCACAGGTGGAAGCTATTTTGAATAGCCGCCCCTTGTGTCCTATCTCTTCCTCTCCTCACGACTTCCAATCTCTCTCTCCAGGGCATTTTCTGGTTGGTCGGCCGCTGACATCGTTGCCGGATCCAACCCACGACGACGGCAGCTCCAGCTACAAGCGCTACGCCCGCATCGAGCTAGCTCGAAGACACTTTTGGAGTCGATGGCAGCGGGAGTACGTGAATGAGCTGCAACAACGTCTCAAGTGGCGAGACAGCAAAGGCAACCTCAGCGTGGGAGACCTCGTCCTTCTCCACGAAGACAACAGCCCTCCACTACACTGGCGCCTGGGTCGTGTTCTCGAGCTTCACCCCGGTGTCGACGGAGTCGTCAGAGTGGCTGATGTCGCCACTCAGAGAGGAGTCGTGCGGAGAACCCTAACACGATTGTGCCCCCTGCTAGCAGCTGATCAAGGGTCTGAAATGCCCGCAGGGATTTCAGGGGGGGAGCTATGTTAAAGCCTGGCATTAACATAACCACGAGAACCAGCAGCGAGCGATTGCTATTTTCTTCTGTAAGGCGCTTCAATTAAATGGTTGGCGGGCCCCACCGCTTCACGTCATCAGCTACGTCATCGAGGACTGAGGAGGGGGCTCGACCTGTCTAGAAGGCCCGTCCTCTATTCGCCCTACAATCGCCCGTAGCCGCATATCGTATCATTTGTTATCCACTAAAATCTTTGCAATCTATAATCGATCCCTATTTGTAATAGTACAGAATAAATTGTATTTTGTACGAAGTTGTTTTGAATAAGCAATTTCCAAGTCTTTTCTTGTTTCTAACACAATGCAATCAACATTTTAATTCTAATATATGAAAACAGACGGCGTTTTATTTTTTACTTAAATATATTTTATGTATAATATTATAAAAAATCCAGAAATATATCGATGCAATGAACATTTTAGTTCTAATACGATTCAACAGATGGCGTTTTATTTTTTACTTCATTGTAACATAGAACTAATCATACTTATTAGTTACTAGCTATTGCCCGCGACTTCGTCCGCGTGTACTTTAGTTTATAGCGCGCGGTGTCAACAAAATTTGTGTCAAATTTAAAAACTTTTTAAAACCCTGGTAAGTGGTACCCCTCTTAGGGCCGCGCTACACCGGAATGGCAGCGCTGAAAGTGCTCGCCTCGCCGCTGCCATTCCGGTGTAGCGCGGCCCTTAATTAATCAAAATACCCAAAAACAGCTGTGCAGTGTGAACATAATCTATACTAATATTATAAATGCGAAAGTATCTCTGTCTGTCTGTCTGTCTGTCTGTCAGTCTCGCTTTCACGCCAAACGCCAAAACTACCGAACCGATTGTAATGAAATTTTGTATACAGATAGTCTAAAGCCTGAGAAACGACATAGGCTACTTTTTACTGGAAAATAGGGTTGTCAGGTGGTGAAAATGCGTAAATTTGTTCAAATTAAGTTAGTTCCAAAAATTCATAATAGATGGCGCCGTGCGCCTACTATATCGCGCTGACGCTTGCTCAAAAGTCTTTCTATAAGAGGTGGTATCATCTTACATTTAAGTTTCGATTTATTTCGATTGTTATATCTATTCTACGGTATTAAAAAACTTGGTACTTTATCTGTGCAGTGACGTAACCTTAAACCTATCAATGATAAATAGTTTATGGGTAAAGTTGTGTAATTATGGGCCTAAATAAGCTTTAAAATTTGGCATAAAATATAAAGTTTAATATAAAAAAATGAATTACTTATTGTGTGCACACTGCACAGCTGTATTGATTTAAGGGGTACCAGGATTTTTTTATAAAAGCTTTTGACACCAATTTTGTTGACATCGCGCTTTATAAACTGAAGTCCACGCGGACGAAGTCGCGGGCAACAGCTAGTTTCTCATAAATAATAAATACATAATAGTATAATAGTTTAGTAATAACTTGGTTTACTTTTATGTAAGAAAATGTAATCGGTATAACTCAGAAACAGACGTCTGACTATATTTAGCTGTGTTTCTTTTAACAGTAACGTAATGCGCTGAAAAGGCACAAACGTTCGGCTCTATGATGATAGTCGTAAGAGCTACAATGCCGTAATAAACAACACAAGATATGCGCTAGACGAAAATAATGAGAGAGTAGTAAGTAACCAGGTTAATAGCTATAATGCATACATTACAAAAAACTCTACATGATAGCGTAACTCTACAGTCTACATACAGAAAAGTGCCAACAGTGGACTGTTTTCTGGCTAAGTTAATGAAAACGAATAGTATTTCAAAATTTGGAGTCATGGCTATGATTTTGTATTTTCTTACACTCGACGATACTACAGCGCTTAAAATATTATATACATTTTAACAAAAAAAACGGTTTATTCCATTAAAAAAAAAATGAATGTAAATATCTAGTATAGTTTTCACGGCTAAAACGCAATCTCATAGGCCTCTTTTAGTCGTAGACGGGTAATTTATACAATCAGAAAACTTAATTACAATGCCTTGTGCGTAAAAAGCAATAATTGTCGGTCATCTTGGATCGGTGACGTCACAACTCACAGCTAAGGAAGTTTTCCACTTTCGACGTATGTAAATCTGCCAACGCGAATCACTGCGGATATTATGTTTATATGTTTGTTTGTATCCAGGGACGTTAGAAATCCGCACTGTGAAACAACGCGCTGGCGTCGGCTTCCCAAACAATCCGTGTACATAATTAGAGGGAACTAATTTTGGAAGTTTACGCGACTTTGTCAGAGAATTAATTGTTCAAGTTTATATTACTTTGTTATGTTACATACAATTTTGGATCTTAATGCCATAGTAAAAAGGTCGAAATGTACTTTGTCGGTGAGCGTACATAAAAGTCCTAAAGGAGCAAGTACTTTATTAAGAAACCGATGAGGCTTGTATTAACTTTCGGCACTTTCATTATTTATTCACCAACACACATCGCGACTGAGAATTCTTTTTACTTACTTTTGAAATATCTCTAGGGGTCGTAGAACGTAATATCATTAAAAAGAGAGAAAAAAAGGTAAATAGTGTATGTCATCAATAACATCATACTTAAATGTATATAAATATGTATAATGTATATATTATACTGTCTGTCTGTATGTTCCTCTTTACGATGAAACCGCCAAACTGAATCATAGAGATACTTTGTGACCGGTAAAAATATAATTGAGAGCCATGCTTCGGCACGAATGGGCCGGCTCGACCGGAGAAATACCACGTTCTCACAGAAAACCGGCGTGAAACAGCGCTTGCGCTGTGTTTCGCCGAGTGAGTGAGTTTACCGGAGGCCCAATTCCCTTCCCTACCCTCCCTATTCCCTTCCCTTCCCATCCCTACCCTCCCCTATTACCCTATTCCCTTTTAAAAGGCCGGCAACACACCTGCAGCTCTTCTGATGCTGCGAGTGTCCATGGGCGCCGGAAGTTGTTTCCATAGATAGTAAAAAAAATCATAAAGAAACGTACACAAAATGCCTGAGACATTTCACAAACAAACCTCGCAAAAAATAGTGAAGCTCGCGATAATGACTTGTACCTAATTAGTGTGACGTTAGTTCGTCGTGTATGCTCATGTCTACAGCGCACAGTGTGATAAAAACCTCGATTTTGTTTCACCGCGTTTTTCTTTCAAAATACTATAGTTGATAGCTATATAAACATTAGAGTAAAACTCCGAGATCGATATTCTTTGTAGTTATTTTTTTAAAGAGTGTCAAAGTTGGCGTTTTTCCGGGTAAAAAATTTGCATAAAAACTAATTAAAAAAAAACTAATCAAGTAACATTAATTTTGTATATACCAATTGAACAAGCACTTAATACTTTACTTTTTCTCCGAATTTGGTTAACCTACTGTGATCAAGTAGGGAGATATTTATTTATTTAGTAATTTTAGTTTTTTATTTGTTATTTCGCGATTAGATCGAATTAGAAAAAGTTTTAAGCATGAAATGATAGTGTGAGTAATCCTTTATCAATGTTATCAAAAATCACACTCTAATAACCTCTGTGTCAGAAGTTATATCGTATTTAAATTTTTTTTAATAAAAATTCGGATTTTTTGTACCTAAGGTTGTCACTAAAGGTCTCTTGTTTGATTTATCCGGTTGATACGCAAATTCGCAATCGATATCCTATACAAAAAATATCAGGATCACGTTTAGGTAGGTCTAATAATAAAAAATCTAAAAAGTGAAAAAATATGACGTAAATTAATGATTTTATATGCTCAAACAGTATCTAATCAGTAATCACCTTCTGATGTAGTCGGGGAAAATAAAATATCAACTTTAGTGACAACCCTAGGTATAAAAAAATCCGAATTTTTATAAAAAAAAATTGAATTGGATATTACTTCTGACACAGAGGTTATTAGAGTGTGATTTTTGATAACATTGATAAAGGATTACTCACACTATCATTTCATGCTTAAAACTTTTTCTAATTCGATCTAATCGCGAAATAACAAATAAAAAACTAAAATTACTAAATAAATAAATATCTGCCTACTTGATCACAGTAGGTTAACCAAATTCGGAGAAAAAGTCAAGTATTAAGTGCTTGTTTAATTGGTATAAACAAAATTAATGTTACTTGATTAGTTTTTTTTCTATTAATTTTTATGCAAATTTTTTACCCGGAAAAACGCCAACTTTGACGCTCTTTAAAAAAATAACTACAAAGAATATCGATCTCGGAGTTTTACTCTAATGTTTATATAGCTATCAACTATAGTATTTTGAAAGAAAAACGTTGTGAAACAAAATCGAGGTTTTTATCACACTGTGCAGCGCTCTAAGCCGAGACAGTCTTTTGTCGCAAGCCGTGTTGTTTGTCTAATTATTTCAGACTTTACTATATCAAAATAGAAAGACGCGCACTAATAATAAAGAAAGGTTCTTAAGACCCATTTATTTACACACTAGATTTATAATGTTGCGATTAGCTTTGCCCAGAATTTATGGCATTGGATAACATGGGATATAATTTTCTTGCGCAAAAGCTATCCTATGTCCTTTGGCGCGACGCAAAGCATCTTCATGAAGATGCATTGCGTCGCATATGAGTAATTGGACGTGTCGCTGTTAACATATTATGCGTATGCCGTGTTTGCTAATCAATTTAGCTTCGTTCCTACTCGTCAGGAAAATCGAATTAAGCTTTTCACACTAGAATATCATACAGATATTGTTTTAAGAATTTTAAAGAAATAAATTGCATGCTAACAATTTATTAGCGAAGTGTGCTGGTACTGTATCACTTTTTGTCATTCTTTGTAACCACATTTCGAGCAAACAAAGATAATATTATGATTATGATGATGATGATTAATATGAGGATTTTGCATATTACGCGCACGCTACCACACGCGCCACTGTCGTGCGTTAAGCGAAACAATTCTATCTCCCGGAGAAACCCCAAAGGAATTTACTAAATAAAATCTCATGGTCTAAAAACTCCCGCAGCACGCACACACTCACACTCCCTGTCGGTGACGCCGCCGGGCAGCACGCTCTTGACGAGCACGCCGGAGGAACGGCCGCTCACGATGCCGAACGCCAGCCCGCCGCCGTCGTTCACCAGCTCCACCACCTCCACCTCACACACCCACGCCCGCAGCACGCACACACTCACCCTGTCTGCGACGCCGCCGGGCAGCACGCTCTTGACGAGCACGCCGGAGGAGCGGCCGCCCACGATGCCGAACGCCAGCCCGCCGCCGTCGTTCACCAGCTCCACCACCTCCACCTGCGCCCACTCGCCGAACACCTGCTGCAAGTTAATATGACGTTAGAAACTATCTAATAAGTACATACGTAATAGGTATTATATTATTATCAGAGAAGTTGATTCATAGGCAGATGAACGACCTCATTTAGCGATAGAGTTTTACAAAAGGAATGAGATAATCCCAAGGCATATTTGGTGCAATTTGTTTATCTCCAAGACGCTATTTTCATTATTTGTGCTCTTGTGAAGGACAATATTAATTAACTTTCATATTATGTGACATTTTCTCAAGTAAAAACTACATAAGAATGTCTACATATCAATAGAATGTAGCGTAATGGACCGTTTGAAGTTACTCGTCCGATGGGAGATAAGATAGGATCGCGTGCAGCTACTAGCGAGCCCTGAGCGCACAATTAGTTACCGCCGCACCGTGCATTACAATTTACTGAGGGTGGAAACCCACTTACACCAGTCAGGGTTAAAATTAACCCTCGTTTTATAAAGCTTTTTCTCCCGTTCCTCGTATTACAACAGACCCAATATATAATATAGCTAAGAATAGCTTAATCCAAAGCACCAGCTTTGGATTAAGCTATCTTTTAACAGTTATTATGACTCGATAAGATTTATTCATAGTTAAACTAATGATATACTATAGCCAAAGTTGCCATTTGACCAGCCATACGACTGATCGAATAAAATTTATTTCCTAAGCTTGCCATTTACCGTATGCATATTAAGAAATATGAAACTGCCTGAAATTTGTTACACAGTAAAGGCGTGAAAACGGAAACTGCCGCGGTTAAAGTTTCAAAGTTATGTTCACGCTTGTAAAATTGTAGAAGTTGTTGAATTAGTTAGAATCTTTCATGATCATACATAATATACTTAAAATATTGACACGTTAACAGTTAACACAAATAATCAAAGAGATTTTATACTTTCTAATGAAACCATGTCTATCCTACAAAAAGTAATATTGCATCTAGTTAAGGTTACCGTAATCATCCGAACGTATTACCTGAACGTATATTAAGAGTTTAGATTATATGTGATCAATAGCAGTTTCCAGCTATTTTTAAAAAAATTGCCCTTCTTAAATCTAAACTGACTGCTTTGTCCGGCTTTTCGGTTAGCGACCTGGCGACCCTATCTTTTGTAAAGATCTGGTAGCAAGCAATCTATTTGATTTTTTGACGCCAGTGGTATCTTTTAAAACTTGGAATTATTTATAGCCTGCTTGCGTTATTAATTCGACTGATTGCGAGTGAAGAGAGTTATGGCTCAATATATTGACGATTCATTCTCATCTGAGCGCCAATAGACTACAGAGTATAGCTGATGGATTTTATCAGCACGATAAGTGCCCATTACGTATCTACCGTCATAAGCACCGCGTAATGTTATCCGCGGAATCGATTGTGATTTGAAACCGCGCCAAAAGTGTTAGTCGCTGTCTCGGAGAATACTTTAGGCTATTTCATATCTGCAATTGAAAGTTTTCAGGTTTGCGGTTGCCAATTTTGGTCATATTGAAATTTTAAAGTTTGGTAAATCAATGCAGGATGATCACTTATTGTCCAATAAGAATCAATAAAGGTAGATCGAGATGATCGACTTTTAAAATGGCCATTTAAAAAGTTGATCTCACGCATCTTTTTCCAGTCGTGTCGTTTGTCCGTCTCCTACGTGTGGAAAAAAAGGTAGGTAGTGTAATTGCGCGCACAATTAAGTACTATTTTTATTTTATTTTCATATTAAAAGTTTAGTACACAATTTAGTCCCTCATCTTGTGATAACATTTTGGACTGTAACAGTTCAGCAGTCAGCACTCACCATGATGCGCTGTATGAGCCGCTTGCGTCGTCGCGGCCGGCCCCTCGATCAGCTAACCTCCATCCTCAGGTCTGCGCGCGCGGCCTCGCACATCGCACCATCCGCGCCGCCTAGCTCATCTTACACGGAGATCTGAAACATAGAGTGCGATGGAGAAGCTGGAGCTATAGGCCGGATAGAGTTCGTCCATTGACCTGTCGCTGCTTTCAGCCAAACCGGAAGGTTTTCACGCATACGTTATGTGAGCCTATTACCAAAGTGTGTGTTAAAGAGAGCTAAAGGTCAATGTCCAAATACCTCTACATCCAAAGAATGGACTTAAGGCTAGGTTATTCCAAATTCACGTTTCTAGAATGAGTAATTTTTAAAGAAAGCGTCATTAAAAAAAACTGAAAAATATATACATGTATAGATACATCTTTTAACTAGTGACTTTTATGGTTAGAAACACAATACAGATAATTTTACTCGATAAAAAAAAATCAGAAACAACCTCGGTTTTAAAAACATTTTGAGTTTTATAGGACTTACAGGGACTCAATCAAAAAATAATTTGGATAGTTCGATTACCTACTATTAAAATTTTACAGGGAAATGTACGGATACATGTTTAGTTATACTATTTCTTATCTAAGTAAAAAGGTTTTTTCTCCTGTTTCGACCTATCATGGACGCGGCGAGCGTCGTAACCGCCACTGTACAAGGCGCGCTGATATGAATGTTAGTTTAATGTCATTTACGTCGATATTCGCACTGACAGACATCGACCTGCTAATTTAGGAATAACCTCCCCATAAGCAACACCTTTTATTAACCATACAAAAATTGTAGTTTGTTTCTTCGCAGCAAACAGTGATGAAAGTTTGTGGTTGCTCTTAAAATTACTATCACAAACATCAAAACCTTTGTTTTATAGAAAAGAACACGTATTACTGTTCCAAATATTGGTAGATACTTTCTTAAAACAGGGGCTAGAGAAATGAAAAAAAAGTACGTGTAATATCTATAGCTGTCTCCCTTACCTCAAGCCTATACCGCAGAACGCGATAGAGACAACTGCAGAAAATCCAGAAAATCAACGATTCGTTGTCCCCTGATTCCTTCTCCAAAACTTTACCGATTTAAGTACTTTTTTCATTAAAGATTAAAAAAAGGCTTGAGCTGTGTTCCTATGTTTTGCTTTTTTTGTATAATCTAGCCAAATCTGTTTTCTGGACGTTTGAACACAGCGGAAAATCTGGCCATTTTTTTGGGTTTTTGAACGTTCATATCTTATTTTATAATTAAATTATGAAAAAAAAGAAAACATAGGGACATTATATTAGTGGCCGTAGATATTCAGGAAAAAAATTATAACTCTACTAGCATTATCCAGGGAGGAAACAGGGGACAACGTTTGTATGGAAAAAAGGGCGGTGTGGAATCCTCTTAACGTGTTAATATTCCAAACGCTCGGTAGGCGTAGAGATGCTCGCCAAGGAAAACACAATAATATAAACCAACCACTATAATACGCAATACACAAAAATCTTAAATTTTCATGGTCACACTCACTCACACACAACTCACGCTGTTTCCTATAAAGAAGATAAGCGTGTATCCGAAATCAAATCAACATACAGACAAGTTTTCATTCGAGGGTAGAGTACCTATAAAGTTGGTGTGATAGCATAATCTATTAATGAAAATTCGAATGGTTTTCATGCATAAAAACTCTATGACGGACAACACTCCAGCTATCCATTTTTAAGGTTCCGTACCCAAAGGGTAAAAACGGAACCCTATTACTAAGACTTTGTTGTCTGTCCGTCTGTCTGCCTTCAGCCTGTATCTCAAGAACCGCTATAGCTAGACTTCTGAAGTATTTACAGATTATGTATGTATATCTGTTACCGCTATAGCAAATATACATACATACAAAATATTTAAGGGGGGCTCCCATGCAAAAAACACAATTTTTATCCTATTTTTGCCTTGTATCGGTACGGAACACTTTGTGCGCGAGTCCAACTCGCACCTGGCCGATTTTTAATCATGATATTTCGATATGTGCAAACGTGTGCCAGATTTGTATTCCGATTTTTAGAAATGAATATAAAGCCTCTAATGGAATTGTAATTATGTAATGGTATACTTTTATTTATTTGAAAGCATGAAATATGTGGATTGTTTATTGTATTGTTTTCAGGGCTATTAAAAACTTTAATAATGGAACAACTGACTCATAACGGTCACATTATTTTAATTATAATATAATATAATTAAATATAAGTTTTTGCTGGCAGCTGGTTGAAAGGACGTCACTTTTTACGCAAAACTATTGAACAGATTATGATGTAATTCGGCATGTTCATATTTTGATGCCAGGCCTAAGAGCGCGTTCAGACGTGCGCGTTTTCTGCACTTTGTTCGCGCGAATTCTGCGCGCGTCGTGTGTATTTCCAAACACTATAGCAAATTGAGGTTCTTTGCTATCTATTTATTATTCTATAATTATTCTATAAGTTTAATATATCAGCATTTCCACAAATACTGCCGCAATATTTCCACAATTACTTCCACGCAGAAAACGAGCAGGTATGTACGCGCTCTTTTATTTGAAGGATATTTAAAAAGCCGTGGGCAAAAACTGTTATAGCTTAAATTAATATAAATACCGATAAAGATACAAAAACTGTATTTACAAAGTGAACAAATAGGAACCACGGAAATAGCAATAGAAAGCGAGCTCCATTTGAGTCCCCTATCTCGCCGCGACCACAGCCTGCGGTTTCTACTGGCAGCTCCAGAGCTTCCTACCAGTTCATTACGATTGAAAGGTTCGTGATTAAGCCCTTACCTCAATATTTACATCTGTCATAGTTTGACATCTGTCACAGCTACAAGTTAGAACAGCTCCGTAATTTTTTGCGCTAATAAAATAGTTAAAGACTGTTTTTCAAATAGTGCTTCAGTTTAATCGAATACTTAGTCCATAAACACTGCACAGTATTGTTATCAAGAAAGGAAGTTAGTGATTAAGTGATTAAAACTGGAAGTTAAATCAGCTGTGAACATCGCTAATTAAAAATAATTTTAAGGTAGAGTGAAAATAAGTGTATCCTCAAACCAGAAGTCAATGACCCTATGTAACGTCTAGTGAAACATAACAAGCATAGAACTATTTCACGCATAGATGTCATCATCCTGCTGGTGAATTGGGAGCGGACTGCAGTCGCATTCGTATGAGCGAGGGTTCGTATCCTGCGTGCGCTCCACTTTTTTCAACATTAAATTCACAGTCACAACATCCATAATCGGCTATAAATAATTGCCATGTCTACCAAAAAATGTTCGGGTTGCCTCATCGACATAAAAAGCCGGGAATATTTAAAATGCCCCAAATGCGATCAAGCATACGACTTAGAGTGTGCTAATATACCTTTGAAAGAATATCGCTCAATGACTGCTGATCACCGACGAAACTGGAAATGTCCAAAATGTTTAACATCACAACGAAAATGCGGTGACAACTCAAACACCCCTATTCGACAGCCTACAAATCCGAATGGAAGTGACGACGATTATTCAAATAACGTTACATTACGCGCTAAAGGAGCGACCACTCACAACTCACCATACGTCACCGAAGATCGTCTGCGGGACATCCTAAGACAAGAAATTGGCAAATCACTACAATCCACAATCAAAGACCTGGTGTCAAAAGAATTAACTAACATTAGTCAACAATTAACTACTTTTCAAGATTCTCTTACGTTTTTTAACGAATATTATGAAAGCTTCAAGAAAGACTTAGAGGACAAAACGGTTGTTATAAAAACGCTTCAATCGGAGAACGATAAGTTGAAATCTACAGTTAACGAATTGTCAGACAGACTTTGTACCTTGGAACAAAACATGCGTGAGAGCAACATTGAAATCAATGGAATACCAGAAAGTAAATCTGAAAACCTTATAAACATCTTTTCCCAGCTAGCAAAAGTCACAAACTACCAACTACAAGAAAATGACGTCATGAATATTACCCGAGTTGCTAAGCTGAACCGCGACAGCACAAGACCCCGGAGTGTTATCGTTAAACTTCCAAGCACCCGCCATAGAGACGCCATTTTAGCCGCCATCGCAACTCACAACAAAAAGGAACCCAAAAACAAATTAAACACCTACCACCTTGGATTCGACGGGCCGAGCACCCCTGTGTTTGTAACAGAACATCTTTCTCCGTCTAACAAATCACTCCACGCAGCAACACGCAAGAAAGCTAAGGAGCTAGCGTACAAATTTGTTTGGGTACGCGGCGGACGAATTTACATGCGTAAAGATGAACACAGCCAAGCTAGACTCATACGTAACTTTGCAAGCTTAAACAATATCTCTTAGGTATAACTTAGTTAATTTAATGTAAGTGATTATTTTGTCTTTACAATTTACTTCATTATGGACATTTATTACCAAAACATTAGAGGAATTAGAACCAAAACTAATGAGGTTTACCTCAACATATCCCAAACTAATCACAAAATTATAGTTTTTACTGAGACCTGGCTCAATCCTAATATAAGCAATAATGAATTCATAGACACTGATAGATACCAGATATATAGGAGAGATCGTTGTTCTACCGCTAGTTGCAAATTGGACGGCGGGGGAGTTATGGTTGCAGTTTCTCGTGATCTGACTTCCACCCGCATCAACAACTGGGAAACAGGCTGTGAAGACCTCTGGATTATTATAAATATCAATATAAATAACAAAATAAAAAAAGTTGCTCTCTGCGCAATATACCTCCCCCCACCCGTCCAGTTGGATACATTGTGCAGTTTTTTAAATAATGTTAGTTACGTAACAAGTCATGTCGATGACATGGTTTTAATAGGTGATTTTAACTTGGGTTCTATTACATGGTCGGAGTTAGACGGTTTTAATTATTTGCTACCTAACAGCTGTACTAACGCTCTTGAACAGACTTTATCAAATTTTGCCTATGAAAACAATTTGTTTCAATTTAATAACATCCTTAATATCGACAATAAAATGCTAGATCTAGTTTTTAGTACGATTACTGAATCTAGGGTGTCCCAGCCCTTGCATCTCATCAGTAAATTAGACCCTAAGCACCCCAATCTGCTAGTCACGCTACCAGCTGTAGTAAATACTAAACGCGGATTAAAGCCTAATGCCAGAAGCGACGTCCGCAATTTTCATAAAGCTGATTACGATCAACTCAATAACCATCTTTACAGTAGTTCCTTGCCACAGAAGCTGTCTCGAGTAGGCGATGTTGATGTTATGGTCGATATTCTAAATACCACATTACAACTGGCAATCACTAATTGCGTGCCCAAACGTAAATCTATTAATTCCCATCACCCTCCCTGGTTCAACAAGTCTCTACTTAGGCTAAAGTCGGAACAGGACAAAATAAGGCGGAACTACGCGAAATATAAAAACCCAAGAGATAAAATAGAGTACGAAATAATTAGGAACCGCTTTCAAAAGTTACATAAAAAATGCTACAGTGATTACAAACAGAAGTTAGAAAACAACATTCATAGCAATCCTAAATCTTTTTGGCGCTTTATCAAAGACAAGAGAAAAGGTCGTTCACCTATACCATCTCAGATGTTCCTCAATCAGACCAATGCTAGTACCGGACCTGAAATCGCAAATCTCTTCGCCACCCACTTCTCATCTGTATACACCAAGGAAAATACATACGAGCCAAGTCCTTTCCCCTCAAATGCCACAAAATTTCTCGGCAATATAACTATTTCAGTTTCTGAGGTCCGCAGGAGGATTCAATCTCTAGACATAAATAAATCCGCAGGGCCAGACGGGATCCCTCCAATTCTAATTAAAAAGTGTTACAAACACCTCGCCCTTCCGCTTGCCATAATCTTCAACCGTTCCCTGTCAACTGGCAAATTTCCTAGAGCCTGGAAAAGTGCTCGTATTACACCCATACATAAAAAGGGCGATGAAAACAGCGTCACTAATTACAGACCCATATCTATCCTGTCGTGTTTTTCTAAGATTTTTGAATCGGTTATATGCCCATACATCACTCTTCATATTGATTCCAACTTAAGCGACTTCCAACATGGTTTTCGAAAAGGGCGATCTACCGAAACAAACCTTCTATCTTATACGTCATATTTGTCGCAGGAGGTTGACAAGGGCCATCAAGTCGATGCAGTTTACACTGACTTTACCAGCGCCTTTGACAAAGTCAGTCACGCGCTTTTAGTGAAAAAGCTCGAGGCTAGCGGAATTCATGGTTCCTTGCTTAATTGGTTTTCCTCGTACCTCGAGAGAAGGACGCAGCTTGTTTGTGTTGGAGGTTACGAGTCATACATCTACGAAGCGGAATCTGGTGTACCTCAAGGAACTCACCTGGGTCCAATTCTTTTCTCTCTTTTTATAAATGATATCTGTCACTTTATTAAACACAGCAAATACTCCCTTTTCGCAGACGACCTAAAGATATATAGAATAGTGCGATCCCATCTAGACTTTTTACTTCTGCAAGACGATCTTAACAGTCTTCATGAATGGTGTGTAATTAATAAAATGATACTGAATCCTAATAAATGCTATCATATTAAATTCACTAGGAAAATATGTCCATATCCATCTAGTTATAACCTGCACAATTCCATTCTTGAGGAGGTAAAGGAAATTCGTGACCTGGGTGTGATCTTGGATTCCAAATTAAAGTATATGTCTCATATAGAATCCATTGTCACAAAGTCAGCTCGAATGATGGGCTTTATAAACCGGAATTCATCTGGCTTTCACTATGAAACAAAAATTCTACTGTTTAATCATCTTGTTCGCAGCCATCTTGAATATGCCAGCTCGATATGGAACCCAACATATGTGACTCATTCACAGATCATTGAATTTATTCAAAGGTCCTTCACCAGGCGACTGGCATTCTCCTGTTCGGGATTTTCTCACAGGTCTCCATATGAACAACGGCTAGACTTTTTTAAAATGCCATGCTTAAAGACTAGACGAACTGTACATGACCTGCTCCTACTACACAAAATAGTGAACGGCCTTACCTCTTGCAGCGATCTACTCAATCTTTTCTCGCTAGTAGTCCCATACAACTTGCCTCGGAAGCCAATTACTAACATACTGTGCGGCCTCTCTTCTAGAACTAATTTAGGCTCACAAGCTCCAGTCTCTCGAATGTGCAAACTATATAGCTATGTTTGTTCCAATGTCGACGACGATATAGATATTTTCGGTATGTCCTATAGCCAGTTCAGAAGAAAAGTAATGACATTTTATAACATTAATTAATAAAATACAAATATATATATATATATATATATATATATATATATATATATATATATATATATATATATATATATATATATATATATATATATATATATATATATATATATATATATATATATAATATATAGACATGGCGCATTTTGTTCTTATATCAAACGTTATGAACTATGACTAATGTACAATTATCTATTAAGGTTTTTGTTGCTGTAAACACTACAATATTGTTAATATTTAAAGCTCTTCCTTATTCCAATAATATAATTAATGTAATTTTTGTTGTTATCTATTGCTAGCAATTTATCTTCTAGTAGGAGCAATGTAATGTTATTGATTATTTATTATTAATAGTATCTTAGTTCTGTGTTAAATTGATTATTTAATTATTTTAGTTAAGTAAGTACTAATTATGCTTTAATAATATGATTAACTTGTACCTTAGCTAACGTTGTGTCACCTATAAAAGTGCATGTATCGGGATTGTACCTACTTGTGTTGTTTTTTAAATGTAATGTTCAATACATGTACTGCTGGTGTCCTTTAGAATAAATAAATAAATAAATAAATAAATATTATTATGACTGAAGACGTGTTTAGTGTTAAAAATCCGGGGTCAAAAATAAAACCTCCTTTTTGGAAGTCGCTTAAAAATGTGATGTGTACTATCTATCTTTGGCAGGTAGTTACATAACGACCGGTCATTGAGGCCAGTGTTAATCCAACGTTTATTCTCAGGTCTGTCCACCGGTAGCCCTTTTTTTTTACACGGGGAAATGCTTTGCGCATCCCCGGCGGTCGGGGACATCGGCCGGGGCATGTGGGACTCTCCGAGGAACTACCTGTCCTCCACTCCCCGCCTAGGCACAGTCACGGGCACGATTAACCCACCGGAACTCTACCAGCGGTTGTCCGCGTCTCGCAGACTCATCAAAGCATGTAGACTTTTCTAGGTCGTCCTGCGAGATGGCCTAGAAAAGCCCGCACGTGGGCCGCGATGTGCAGGAGCACCATGCGCATCACGGCTCTGTCTGGAACTCGCTGCAACGGGCAGCAGTGTCCTTACACTGCTACCCCGAGTATTCCGGCTAAGGCAGGGCGCTGCGGTCACTCCGCGGTGCGCGTCTTCTCCTCAGCCGTCTCAAGGGGTCGAGCGCCTCAGCATAGCCACAGTAGAAATACGAAAATATTATATATTTTTAAAATATAAAGTGGTATTATATTTGATTTTTTGTCGGTCGCGGTTAGCCGCCGTAAAGATTGGAACGGCACCTTCAGTTTCTCTCCACAGTTTATCTTTACTTTCGTGTTTCTACTGTGGCCATCATGCTAGGGCTACAGGTGCGACTCATGGGAGTACGTACATCTAGCGCATCGACGTTCAGAATTCAGATTCCGCAATTTTCTCTCTCTCTCATCCCAGGGTTGGTACTCAATAACATAATATTAATTCTAATATTCTCATATTAGAATTCAATATAAATAATATTTAGATGCACTGTAGTTGAAAGATGCACTGTACTTACTTGCAAGTTGCGACCACTATGTATGAACTGTACAATCATAGCTGTAATAGTGTTACTTATTGCCGTGTGTAGCGGGGTTATAAATATATGTCCAGCCCATGTAGAGCTAGAAGTAACATCATATTGTAGGGAATCAGAGGCAGCATAAGGCATGGGCGGTGTGAGCGACCGCCCACGGCCTCGCGGTCCCAGGGGCCTCGAGCCCCTAAGCCAGCGCATTTTATTTAGTATTTACTAGTATCAAAAAAATCTTTCAACAAAATCCATCTTCTTGCATCATCCATCAGGGGGCCTCGCAAAATATATTTTGCCCACATAAAATTTAGGTCTTGCGCCGCCACTGTAGTTCCCTACAGTGGCGGCAATCTAATAACAAATGATAATTGGCATTTAACCACTTCATCTCCGCGTCTATATAATATATTCTATACAGTAGTACAGTTTCCGCGTATCCCAGCGTGTAATTATCTGTAACACGCTCGTTAGCGCCCCGCGGCGGTTGTCTACACAACACCGCACACACCCCACGGGGCTAATTGATAACATTCATACTTGTTAAACACTCTCACACTTGAAACAAGACAGTCTTAAGACAGATTATTGCTTATACAAAACACATAAGATGCACGCAGACAAATATTTTGTACTAAATGACGGCCGAAACTCCGATACGTAACAATTCGTTTATCAGCGGGAACCGTTAATTTTTGCGGGATTAACTCCGGTAGGTAGGTACTCAAAGTATCTCAATACCAAATTTCAGAAAAATCGGTTCAGCGGTTTAGGCGTGAAGAGGTAACAGACAGACAAACAGACAAACTTTCACATTTATGATGTATTATTAATTGTAACTACGAGTAAACTGTGTATGTTTTCTTGTGCAAATAAACGTTTTCTTTTTTTTTTTAAATACTTTATTCACTTTATTACAATTGTTTTACAGTATACATTAATACGCCACTGAACAAGCAGTTTGTAGGCGTTCCTTTTTTTTCTATTCTATTCTATACATTTTCTATTCTATTCTATACATTTTATAGTTAATACCACGCTCAGCACCAATTTTTTAAGTTAAAATATTTGCCAGAAAAACGCGGGATTTGCATTAATAAATTCATTCCATTTCCTTATTGTAGGTTTATGCGCTATAATGATGAATAATGAAAATGTTTTTCCTACGCCACCATTTTAATGTTATCGATTCTGTATTATCCAAAGGCGTTTTACATTAAAGGCATTCTAATTTCTACGGTTAGCTTTTATCATTTTCGTAATTGAAATTCAATAGTTTTCTGATGCATAATAACGGCTACATTATATTTTATCGAATAAACAAGCGCTATTGAAAAGATAAACTATCGAAAACTTTCCAAAAAGTGTGCTTTACCTACAAATAAATTAAGCATCTGTCTTTCTAGTGACAGTTTAGGCTGTTTACACACACGCCGCAGCGGTAGCGGCACCGCCACTGCGGCGGCGCCGCGGCGGTGCTTACTGCTTACACATTTGCCCTTACACATATCGGCGGCGGCGATACCGTGCCGCTGCCGCAGCTGCGGCGTCGTGTGTAAGGGTCTAAACACATTAGGCTGAATTACGCCGGCGTAAATTCCCCCGCGTTTAAATTGCATACAAAATACGGGCCGAATACGAGGGGTGACACACTATTACGTCGCGTTTTGTATGCGTTTGACATTTGCGGCGGAAATTACGCCGGCGTAATTCAGCCTAGTGTGTTTAGACACTAAGGGCCCATAGAAATACAAGGATGAAAACACGCATACACAGTTACAGTACAGTTCTGATTTTGACATCACACAATACAACCTTGTAAGCCTGCACCTGTAAGTTACCAATTTGCGCAAATGGTCGACATACTTAGGGTCTTAACTCCAACACAACCAAATCCGTACTTTGGTTGTATAATGTATTCGAGTTAATGCCATGACTGACTGTGACATAGACAAAGGGAATAGACATTGCCGGTACTCCCGTAAAGACTTATCCACAATAAGCCCGTACCGTACAAATCTAGAGTTCATGCGAGAATCACTCTTATATAGTCAACATGAAGGTGCAATATCATAACTCATAGTACAGAGTAGTTAGTACAATCAGGTGACCGATTCTGTTTCGTACATTTGTGAGTTAATCACTGAGTTACTAACGAAACGGAGGAGTGAGTAACGGAAAGTCACTTTTGTATGCAAGTGAATACAAAAGTGAGACTTTCCGTTACTCACTCCTCCGTTTCGTTAGTAACTCAGTGATTAACTCACAAATGTACGATACAGAATCGGCCAGCTGGTACAATCAACGATGCTTAGATGTTTGTACCTGTTGTATACTGAATTAGGTAATATTAATTAAATCTTACCATGTTTATTGTATAGATATTGTATAATATGTAGTATGTTCGATATAGCCGGTATTGTATACAAGTAATGCAAGTCAATGAGAGATCATCACCATCGCCACCTGGTACAAAGCACAAACCGCCAGCCCGTGTCCTAAGATGCCATACTACGGATTGGTAGACTATATAGTAAGATCTAGTAGAGTCGAAATCAGTAAACCAAAGACTGCTACTGGTGATCACAAGAAACCAAAGATTTTAAAACAGGATATAGCATCACGTACTATGATGAATTTGAGAGAAACGTAATTCTACAATAAAAAGTTACATCAATTCTGTCTTTTATATATAAATATCTATATTTCATACCCAACTACACAAAAACTACAATTACTGCAAACTAATATCCGTTGTTACAAAACGGATAATCTCGGGGATAAAAAACTGACCACAATCGACAAGAGGGGCCCCGGTGGGGGTCACAAGTGGGGCACGCCGGGGCAACGGGCCCCCACTCCTCGGGCCGGGGCCCCGGATGAGATTACCCGAGACAATTGAAACTCGATCCAATGGAGCTATTGCCGATAGTTTTATGACAATCGGATATCAGCGCTTTGTGAATTAACGTTCTATAGTCTGGTCACCGAACGCGTACAAATTGAGCCCACTAATCGCTCGTTGTCTCTTACACTAGCGCACGAATGTACAGCTATTCTTCAACATATCGTACAAAAATATATTTTTTATGAACTTGAAACTAGTAGACGTATCCTCTGATGCAGCCTTTCTCAAAGTGGGCGATATAAACGCCCCCTTGTGGGCGCTGAAGGTCTAAAGGGGGGCGGGGTGGGACCCAGAAAAAAATGAGGGCGTTGTGTAGAGGCTTGGCGGGTGATTTATTTCATGTGGATGCATTTTAAATTGAAATAAAGGGGGCGCTTAAACATAATTTCTTCTCAAAGTGGGCAGTAGACAAAATAAGTTTGGGAACCCCTGCTCTGATGAAAAGCGGTAGCCGCAGCCATTGGAAGGCTGCACCAGAGGAGTTACACGCTCCTCTAGGGGTGCGAGTTATGTTTTTTTAAGTATAGTGCATATTGTGTCAAATACAGTGGGCCGCATTTTCTGCGTTATATGATCAAGTGCGCGATAACCAAAAAATCATACAAAATATATGAAAAATGCGGCTCATCCCAGTCCCCACTACGCCTCGTCACAATATGCGCTATCTTTAGTAATTCTTCGTTTCCTTTAACGTATTATATTGTCAATAGATTCTCGTTCCAATTGCGCCATCGCATTGCCGTAAGCCAGCTATTGTAGCGCTTATTGTCCCCGACGTACGAGATTACGAACACTTCTAAATCGGCGAACAAATAATACTGAATTAAAGCTGTATTTTATATTAAAACTATTTTGAGTTAAGCTTTTCCAAATAAGATATAGGTAGATTGTCCTTGTGAAATGTGCCATTACCTTAATTTTATCGGAATTATTGCCATTTCATTTTGTTTCTTTTACCCAGCAGCTTTACAGAATGAAACTACAAATCAAACACGAAGCGATATCGGTAGGTTCTCATCACTTTTCCTCTTTACCCGACCTCTATAAATCAATTACGGTAAGTTTTTCTAATTGGCAAAGTTGGAGGGACGCGGGACGGCCACTCCAACTTATATTCTTTATACAGGAGTGTCCTCAATTAGCGGAGAGCCGGCTACCGGCTGATACTGTGTTACGGTGTAACTTCACACCTTGCCGACACCTACAGTATACACTGTGTTACTGTTCACGATTATACAGGGTGTAACAAAAATAAGTGATAATCAAAGACTTCTATTTAAATTAAATAGAAGTCTTTTGTGATAATACTTTAGGGTGTGTACGTGTTCCTTGTAGAGAGTTCACTGCGAAAGTAGCAGCGCTGAAAGACCAATTTTTTTTTCACTTTTGTATGGGGAATCTCGTGACGCTCGGGCCCCTGCCCATACAAAAGTGAAAAAAAAATCGTCTTTCAGCGCTACTACTTTCACAGTAAACTCTCTACAAGGAACACGTACTCACCCTAAAGTATCATCACTTATTTTTGTTACACCCTGTATAACTATGGATTATTTGACCATATTGAACAAAATATAGCTATAAATATTTCAAAGGACCATTTTTTAGTTAAAAAATACGAAAAAATTTAATTCTCAAGAATTATTGTACACGTATCATTTTAACGGAATTATAAACGACTGTGATACTTAAAATTTTAATGGTATTCTAAATGAAAATAACCCTAATATCGCCACAAATATGTGTATTGAATGCATTTCAAAAATTGGTATAGAAAAAAAATCTGCAATTAGACGTACTAAAAATAAATTTAAAATTAAACCCTGGATGACTGATGGGTGATGGACTACTAAGGTGCTTAAAAACTCGGGATAAAATGCATAAAAACTTAAAGTCGACAGTAACAACGAAACACTAATAATAACATATAAAAGATACCGCAACCATTGGAGCAAATTACTGAGAAAAATGAAAAGTTTATACGAAAAAGAAGAATTGCAGAAAGCTAAAAATAACAAACAAAAACTTTGGAAAACTATTATCATGTTAATATATGTAATGTATATAATCATGTAAATATTATTAACATTTATTCGAGTACGAGGGTTGGAGGCCTGGTGTTTTGAAATACAAGCAGAAACTGCTTAGTTTAAGACGCCAATCTCCCCACAACATAATATGTGCACTGTATTGTAAATGTTTAAAATATGTAAACTGTTTATTGTGGAGATAAAAATAAACATTATTATTATTATTTTAAACCACGAGGCTAGAGTCACAAAAATTATAAATATTTTCACATTAAGAGGATACCACAGCAGCTAGAGAAATGAAAAAAAAGTACGTGTAATATCTATAGCTGTCTCCCTTACCTCAAGCCTATACCGCAGAACGCGATAGAGACAACTGCAGAAAATCCAGAAAATCAACGATTCGTTGTCCCCTGATTCCTTCTCCAAAACTTAACCGATTTAAGTACTTTTTTCATTAAAGATTAAAAAAAGGCTTGAGCTGTGTTCCTATGTTTTGCTTTTTTTGTATAATCTATCCAAATCTGTTTTCTGGACGTTTGAACACAGTGGAAAATCTGGCCATTTTTTTGGGTTTTTGAACGTTTATATCTTATTTAATAATAAAATTATGAAAAAAAAGAAAACATAGGGACATTTTATTAGTGGCCGTAGATATTCAGGAAAAAAATTATAACTCTACTAGCATTATCCAGGGAGGAAACAGGGGACAACGTTTGTATGGAAAAAATGGCGGTGTGGAATCCTCTTAATAATTGTATCAAGCTATGCATTTATGTAGCACTGCTACAAATCTTGTGCTACGATATGCGACAAGTGACGAAGACCTTCGAATGGACCTATTGATATTTTATATTGCAAAGTTTGTACAAACGACATTGCGTCGTAGCCCGTAGACGTAGCCCCCGAGACGCGTAGCACTGCTACGAATCTTGTGCTACGAAAGGCGATGCATGTGAAATAACAAGCCCTTTCTACTACGAATAATAAAAACTATTATTATTCGTAGCCTTTCTATAATAATTTTAATAGGGTGTAACAAAACTAAGTGATAATACTTTAGTTTAGGGTGTGTTTATATTTTTTTGTATGGAAAAAATCATGAGGCTTGCCCATAAAATCGCGAAATAAAATTTGCTCGTTCAGCGCTGCTACTAAATATCTAAAAATCTAGACATATAAGGGGCACGTACACAACCGAAAGTATTATCACTATATTCTCTTACCCTTGTATTAATCTTTTTATCCGCCAAAATATGTTTTAAACACACTCTTGTGAGGATGGGGGTTACCCGCAAGTATGGGTCTCTAGTCTATACTGGCAGGGAAGACGATAGTGGACATAGATCCTTATCACTAAAACTTAGTGATTTTAGACTTAATGTTTAAAATTAACTAAACATTAAAACTTAATCGTTTACCAAATAAAAATTTAGAATTGGCAGTAGGTAATACATACATAGATTTTTTGCGCCAAGTTAATAACACAAATTAATAAACACATTACCAGTAAACACATTATATTTTGTATCATTCGAATATATTAATACCTATTAATATTACGTAACATAAGTAAAATCTTTTTAAGTAATAATCGTCCTTTTAACACTATAATACCGGCGTACCCAGGTGCTGAAAGGAAATTAACCACTGCAATCAGATTTTCCAATTAAATATTAATTGGAAAAGTATAAAGGATAAAACTCATAAACGTTGAACGATATTTGTTTTGTTTCAACTTAACTGTACTTACGCTCATCTTTATGCTCATCGGTTAATAGGATTGAAATCTCAGAATGGTCGGAAAGAATGCTATTCCGCAGTAGATTGGCGAACCTATAGTCGACTAATGAAATATTCCTCACAATAAATTACTCAGCGCCTAAATAATAAGCATCCTATATCCGTCAAAGCATCCTATAACATGGTATGTAGCCTTAGGCTGGATTTATATATGCGTCCGCGAGAACTAGCGTGTACCGATACACCGTGAGATCAAATCAATTGTAACGATTTATTTGATAGCGACGCGATCGCGCTACTATTTATACACCACTATTTTTTAATTAGTACAAATACTTTAGGGGCTTATCAGGCATGCCATTATTATCATATATGTGAAGAAATAATTTTATAATATCTAAAAATAACAAAGTTATTGCAATTTCTTTTTTTAATAAATCTACCATAAAATTATGGACACATTTTACTATCCATTGACTGATTCATTGATAGTATTCTGTCTTACTCATTTTTGTTTTACCGCGGGGCACAATGCGGGCGCAGGGGAGGAGGGGGGTGCTGAGCATCGACGCGAGTTTGCCGAAGATTTATCAATGGGATGCGGCGAGCGCATACGCTAACCAATAGGAACTTACTACACATACTAGTATCTAGAGGCGCGCTTCGGTCATTGAATTAATTATGAATTTACCAAATATTACGTATTTTCGTGGACAATTTTGGGTCTGCGTTTTTTTATGTTTTAACTAAATAAATATGATCAGTTACAGGTACCTAATAAGACCCTAAAGTATTGGTACTAACTAAAAAATAGTGGTGTATACAATTACATAGCTTTACATTATAGCTTTTGATCGCACGGTGTAGCGGTACACGCTAGTTCGCGCGGACGCATAATATATAAATCCAGCCTAATACCTACTAGTTGCGGTAGGTTCTATCGTGACCGCAACTCTGCCTTTAGCGATGAGTGGAGCACCATGGGGTTTTAGTGGGTAGACTACGCAGGAGTCTCACATACCCCGGCCGATATCCCCAATTTGCCGGGGATGCGTAAAGCATTTCCCCATGTTAAAAAGCAAAGGCTACATACCTATAAATAACTATGGTATATACCTTGACGGATATAGTTTGCTTAGTAAAACGCCAGAATGTACCATCGAGGAAGTTTATTCCTATGCAATTGACAGACCAACGTTATTTGCATAGTGATTATATTCTCTTTGGTTATTTGGTCGAATATCGAATATGTCAATTCAATGTTAATTGTGATCTGTCAGCTGGGTTTGACGTATCGCAACCAAACTACTTAGGTCCCCGATTTGCATAGGAATCAACTTCTCTGATAGTACAATTCCTGCCCAACAAACTTTATATACTTAAAGGAAATTGCGGGCAACATCTAATAAAATATAATAAAGCCTCGGTTCTTCCTCGTACACAGTGAAAAATGTAATAGTGACGTCACTGCCATTACAAACGAAGATATGTGCGTGACGCGCTGGTTTAATAACTGTGAGCCCGCAGTAGAGGGGGAGCTTTTATACTGATTAGTACAATACAACCTCTTTGGTAAACATTTGTATGCTGTGTTATAAGCATTTAGTGGTGCTAATTAGATGTCTATTGTGTTAAAAACTGTGAAATATAATAATAATTAGGGCAGAGCGTTTCAAAGCGAGGACGCAATTTTGCTTTATACAGGATACAGCAGCAAATAGCAGCAATTGGCTTTGATGTAAAAGACTTCAAACGTTATGCAATACAGAAGCGACCAGTTTCTATCAGAACGGACGCACATTTTTAAAATGTTGACTGGTCATTTGTTTAAATGGACGTATTGTTAATGCACACCTTGCTTCTGGCGCTTGACATAACGTTAGACAAAAGGTTTCTTTCTACGGATGGAAGACAAATAGAAAGAAAGCAAAATCTGTCACTTTGTCTCTAAAATCTGTCAGCATTTCCATTCTTTTGCATTTCTACTGTTGTAAAGCTGTAATGCTGCTGCTGTTTATCTGCCTATGCCTACGAGAAAAGGGTTTAAATGTCTAAATCGTAATTTAAATCTCATTACGATTTAGACGGTCATGATATCGCGACAGGACACGCTCGGTGTTAGATAATATGTCGTATAGTTTATCTATTTTAATTATAGCAGTCTCTTAGGTGGAGACATTATATATATTAAGTTATAATAAGATTATTATAATAAGATATAATTTATTATTTATTATATTTTATTTTAATATTTAAATTGACATGTTACGTATAAAATTAATTGTTCATTATTCATTAATAATTATTTCTTATCATAATATATTATAGGAGTATTAATTGACTTGTAAATTTTATTATATAGCATTATTTTAAGAATTTTAAATAAATTGTTGTAAAAATGTAGTAAGTACTTAGATTTAAGACTATATTAAATTATTTCTTTATTTTTGTTGTAACTTCTGAGTGACTTGGAAATTTGCACGCCACTCAAAAGCAAAATAAAAGAATTAATTACCTGACGAACATCATAATATTGTACATTATTGTAAGCAAAAAAAAGGGACAAACTGTTTATAACGATATCCATACTAATATTGTAAACTAGATGACGCCCGCAACTCCGTTGCGCCAAAGTTCGTTTACCCTACAAGTACCATACATTTTTCCCGGATAAAAAGTATCCTATGCCCTTTCCCTAGTTTCAGAGTATCTCTATACCGAATTTCAGCAATCTCGGTTCAACGGTTAGGACGTGAAGAGGTAAGTGGTTACAGACATCTATACTAATTTAATTATAATATTATTATTCAATGCGAAACTGTGTCTGTCTGTTTGTCTGTTACCTCTTCACGCATTTTGCTGAAATTTGGTATAGAGATACTCTGAGCCCCGGGAAAGGGCATAGGAAACTTTTCATCCCTGAAAAATGAACGGTTCTTGCAGGGTAAACGAACTTTGGCGCAACGGTATCGTTATAAACAGTTTATGTCTCCACTTAATAGATAATATCATTAAAATAGATAAACAATACGATATAACCTAACATAGAGCGTGTCCTGTCGCGACATCACGACCGTAGCAGACGGGGTAGATGGCTGTATGTCGTGACGGGTAATGCATGCGAGTCTGATGGCTTCATTGATTCATGATTGATTTAACTTGCAGTTTTGCATTACTAGTTAATAGATAGAGGCGTTAGTCATTAGTGTCAGAAGTAGTTTCAGCCTTTTGAAAAGGGTCAACAGATTCTTAGGGAGAATAAATTTTGAGGATTTTTTCTTTGTGTCAAAGTAAGACTTACATTGTTATGTAATTTTGGGTAATTGCTACATTTAGCAATAACCCATTTGAGGATTCATATCCCGTGTGTACATCGGCAGACGCAACTGCGGGGCTAAAATGGTCACATTTAGCAATTCCTCTCAATCAATTCAGCAAATGAATTGTCAAAACTGTCAAACTGACAAATGTCAAATCAGTACAAAAATACAGAAATTAATTGCAAGCAGAGTTGCATTTTGCGATTTTAGAAAAATGAATCATATTATGATTCATATCATGATTCTTCAAAGCGACCATTTTAGCCCCGCAGGTCTCTACGGGCACACGAAAATTGTTATCGCGGTCGACACAATTCTTATGTCTTTCGCACGTGGAACACGATAGACAGAGTACTTACTGAGTAAAAGATACGAATCAACGTGCAAAATTCGACGTGGTCTGCGACCACATTATAGTCCTAATTGCACAATAAGTAGGTAAGTACATTTTACGATTGTTTGTGTTTTCTTTTCAAAAACAACTCATGATGATAATGCTAATATAGCTAATTTACGTCTTAAAGTAAGTGATTTCCTAACGTATCGCCCGACCACACAATAAATAAACATTTTATTGCGTCACGGACCACGGTGGTTATATCTAAGGGCAAGCTCACACTAGCAATATTAAGACATTTTGGTTACATCTAGTCAAGTCTATTTCCTACAAAGAAACGCCTGTTTTAAGAAAGGTGTGCCGTCATAAGACTAGCTTTTACAAATAGTCACGTCTAATAAAGCTGAGCCTGATAGAATTTCGAAAAGACTCCGAAACTTTTGGACACATTTTGATATAATATAATATAGACTAGCTATCTCGGCAAACGTTGTTTTGCTATAAAATAATTTTCCCTGTTTTCCTGCTTTTCTCTTCAAGTTTTTTCTGATTTTTTTCTTTAGACCTCACGGAGCCCAAGACCTTTTCAACGAATGCAAAACCGTGGAAATCGGTCTGTGCGTTCTGGAGTTATAGCGTCAGGAAGGAAAACCCGACTTATTTTTATATAATATATAGCTTTGGATATATAGGAAACATTATACTACAATATAGGAAACTATGATACTAACGGTGGCCCCGTGCGAGTTCTTAGACCGGTTCTTCTCGCTGGGTTAGTCCCCAAATAAGCGCGGTGGTAGGTCATTATGTAGACATTCTAAAAGTGTTGCCTTCAAAATTCGGAAGAAAATATCCATATTTGTATTATAAATGCGAAAGTTTGTCTGTCTGTCTTACCAAACCGCTAGTCCGCTAAACCGATTTGGGTGAAATTTGGCATGGGCATAATTTGAGTCCCGGGAAAGGACATAGGGAACTTTTGATCTCGGAAAAATGTGCAGTTCCCGCGCGATATACGAGTTTTTGTGCAACGGGCGTCATCTATTTAGTTTGTAAGAGTATGTAGTAGTATATCCGTAGTGAGCGCTCGGCACTCGCCCTTACCGTCTTAGGGTGCGTTTCCGATTACGCGGAGCGGAGCTTAGCGGTGCCCGAATTGACCAATCGTGCTATTCCAGCAGAATAACAGCAAAGCGGAGCGAAGATTTCGAGCATGGTGGTCAATTCGGCACCGCTAAGCTCCACTCCGCGTCAGTGGAAACGCGACCTTAGGCCCAATATGTACCGGGCCTTAGCGTATTCGGAGTAAATAAACAACTCTGTGCGTGGTTTTCTTAAATCTTTTCCTGTTGTTTTCTTTCTTTTCTTAACTCGGGAAGTTAGGGAACTAGCAAAGTTTTAGATTAGGCTGACTCAATACAGAATACGCAAAAGGCCCACTTACGGTAGTCTCCGTTATTGGTTATCATCAAATCGTCAAGCAAAATATCGCGGGTAGAATCAATTTTTTAAAAACAAAAAATGAGAGGGACAACATGATAATTGATAACCAACGATAGGTTACTTTTTATTGAAATTAAAAACATAATATAACCCTTTTGGAACTCGGTGAATGAGATTGATCAAACAAGACTTTAGCATGGCGTGTGGAGACAAAATGCTTTAAAAATGTAAAAAAGCAGTGCTACTATTAAAGAATGCTATGGTACTTGGTAGATATAACTAAAGAGACCACTTCTGTGGTACCCGCTGTAGAACTAAAAGGTCACATTTCCTTTAACTTTCCCTTTTCACCTTCAACTAACAAGAGCCTTTTCACATGTAAAATGTCAAAAGCCTCTTGTAGGTCCTTTGAAAAATAAAGAAATTCATTTAATGTCATAAACAAAATTTCTATTTTTTATGAGCTAGTGGTCAAATCACTAACACAGATCTAAAAGACATCTAAAATTGTAAAACTAAACAAAGTCATTTCAGAAAACTCACAACCATCTCATCTTTTCATCCAAACGTTCCTTTGACAAAATGTGAATGAAAAGTATCACCATTCACCACCACCCAAATCAGCATAACAGACAATACAGATTCAAGGTCCAATCCAATCAAATCTGTATCAAATCTGCATCAAATCTGTATCAAATATTCGCATATTCCAAAATCGAATCCATTCGAAATACGAACAAAGGCTTCGACGTTTGAAATTCAAATGGAACCAAACCTCCACTATCATCAAGAATTAAAACCGCTCGTCACTGGAGAAATGAAAACCCCTTTTGTAACCGACTTCCAAAAAAGAGGTATGAGGTTTTTATCGCTCCGATTACGTCAAAGGAATTTTGGGTTTAGTATTGCCTTATTTATGGTAATTTTGTGTTAAAACACGAATAATACTTGCCACATTTAAATACTTATTCTAAATGATTAAGAACGGGTTTCGGAATATTAAGATAGTATTTTTATCACAAACAAAACAAAGGAAGCGATGTTTATTACGTCTGCGAAGCATCACTCATATCTCGTCGGCTCCAATTCTACCCACCAGGTTAATTTGAGATAATGCAATCAGTACCCTCCCAAAAAAACACAGAAAAAAAATACTTACAATATTCTTTAAGTATATCCACAGTGCACTAGCAAAAACGTCTCTCGTACACAACTGAGGCGAACGCTAACTGATAACACTGTATTTTGGCGTGATCCTAGATTGATTTTTTGTGGTCGGACTGCGACGTGCGTTCTCTGCGAGCGCTGGCGCGGGACTGGCGTGCGGCGGGCGGGCACACTGCACATGCGCCGGCAGATCGATGCTCCCCGAAAAGGCGCCGCGTTCGAATCCGTCCTGTCAGCACTCCTCGTCCTATCAAAGTCACATTTGGGGACACCTAGCAGGGCAGTAAACAGGGACAATTTACGGCTTCGCACTCGTTACGTTGTCGGAAGGGAAATGCGTGATTTTGACAGCTCTAAAATATATTTGAACAATGTGTTACCTCGTTAGGCCCACATGCATCGGGATTAAAATAAAACCTTGGATTAATAATATGACTGTTCTCTCATATTAATATGTTCTCAATTCTCAATCTCATTCATTTGATGGATAATAAAGTATGATGTTTGACCAAATATTAAATTGATTCCAAAGAGGCGTAGGTCTGCCTCATAGCTTTTTAAGATCGGTGTCTTTTTAAGATAAATATGACTAAAAGGTTGTTTGAATAAAGGTCCAATTCAGAGGTGAAATAATCGAGCCGTAAAATTATATTTGATTCATATTACGACATAGGATCTGCTTCATGCACCGATAAGTTTAACTGCTAATTAATATAAAACCTTTTTTTAATAACCTCCTAACCTTAAAAAACCTCAATCATTCGGCAAAAGACAATCAATGTAAGGGTTACTTTATGCCCGTTTTCTGAGAGGCCATGGTTTTGATCCTGTCAACCTGACTCATTCGCTCTGTAATATTCTGATGACACAAGCTTTATAAATACAACTGAATTTGCACTGAGAACTTGTTAGTTTTGTTTTGTATGTATCTCAAAAATTGGACGTAATACCATGCTTGATCAACAATACCTAAGTATTATCTCGTGCGCATTTTAAGGTATTTCTTCAGCAAAGACGACTCTTCCGTTCCGAAACATGGATGTAGTCAGTAAAGGCCTATTTATTACGAAAATTCGGTTACCTATTTGTTGTTTGACAAAACGCGACCAAATTACATGTCCTGATTTGGTCGCGTTTTGTCAGACTCAGCCGACAGGCGACAGATTACGACTAAGCCCGGGCGCGCACTAGAGGCCAGGCCGCAGCGGTCGCGTTACGGCCTGGTGCGCGTGGTCTATGGCGGTTTCATACTAAGGTATCAATCTCGATGGCCGCCGCGGCTTGGCCGCTAGTGCGCGATCGGGCTAAAAGCCAGTCCACACTGCGCGTTGCGTCAGCGTTGCGTCGACGCAGCGCTGCCGTTGCGTTGTTTTAGATACAAATAACCAAGGTGTTCACACGGCGCGCTGCGTCGTCGCGACGCACACATGACGGACAGCAGCCCCCGAGACGAAGCAGGAGGGGGTGTTGACGTTATGACGCAGCGCCCGTGTGGCCGGCTATACGTCAAACGGCAGCGCTGCGTCGACGGAACGCTGACGCAACGCGCCGTGTGGACTGGCTCTTACATGGAATTGACATAAGCCGACCAAATGACGTAGGTTCGTTAACTGCCTATGAATAAATTTCTTCGATGGTACTAACGTAACATAACATCATATCGGTGCATAACAAGGACAGGGACGCGGAACTGAAAATTTTGGATACAACACAGGCCAAAAAATTGGACACATTTAATCGATATTAATTTTATTTATTGTTAATACGCATATGGTAGCTCACAGCGACTACGACACTAGTGGAAGATGTAACGTACACGGTCTGCTTTGCATTTGCCTATCAGATATCTAACAGCTGTATACATCATACATGACGTGTGCGAAACTTCTATATATTCCAATTACACTTATACAATCAATAAAATTATAATATTCAATGTATCTACGCGATTACATAAAGAAAATCTTAATAAATATACCTCTTAATTTTACATACATAATTCAAATAAGTCTATTAAATAGATATTATACTTAAAAATATACTAAGCCTCGCAAGCAACAAACGCAAGGCAGACACTTTAGTAATAAATAATTATATCCTATAATGCGATTACAATACAAACAACATCCACGAACCGGCCGCAACGACTGCAGACTGTGACTAGCGGCCGGCCCGCTCCCTCACTCCCGATACGATCGAGAATCGAACCAACTCTATCTTAGTAGTTTTTTAATAAAAGAGATAACGTATCTTGCGACAAGTAAACAACAGACGTTTGACTGCAAATATTACATAATATCTGTTATATTCTGGCAAAAATTCAGTATACAAAATTTCTGACAGTTATATCCGCTATTAAACGTAACAGACGTTACTTGTCGTCGAAGCGAACGATTGCTGGCTGCAAAATATCTGCCACCCTAGACAAGTGGCAAAACGCTAACGCTACAATATGTATGCGATTTGACATAAGTCATCGCTTCGCTAGCGAATACTAATGTCAAATCCATACATTTTGTAGCGTTAGCGCTTTGCCACTTGTGTAGGGGGGCTGCTAAGATACGTCTTCGCCCTGCCAACATCTACAGTAGCGCACGATCGTGCGGCGGCTCAATTCGGAACTAACCAGAATCGAGAAGTTTGAGCAACGCGGTGTCAAATTTTTTCGATTCGATTTTGTTCAGACTGATCACGATCGAAGCTGAATCCAAATCGACATCGAATTACACTCGATCGAATAGATATCGTATCAGTTTCGGGAGTGAGGATCGAGGCTGGCTCCAGCGGCGAACGACATCGGTGGGAGCGAGTCACGGCCGGTTCCACCTCGCCACTATACTGAATGTTATAATATAGAACAGATACTATGATACATATATAATAATTATCGATTCGTTATCATGTATATATTGTAATCACACGAACGCTCGGAAATCAACACTTACGCTACGCTATGACTTAAAACATCAACAGATCCATCGGTTGACTAATTCGTCTAGAGATATAAATACACGGTGACCAGATTTCATGTACAAATAAATTATGTGTCACTATAAAATATTCTCATACTATAACTAGTTTTCGTCTAACAAATAAACGCATCTATTCTATGAATATCTCGTAACAACAGCACAAAAGAGTGAGCGCGCTCGGTCGAGGGGCGCCCGGGCCGGCGCGCTTCGAATTGTTTCAATAGATTTATTTAACAAACCGTCGCTACGAAAATGTACTCTGATTCGGTAAACGAGAGTTCAAAATTGAATAACAACTTCGCTATCGAACATACACAACAATAAACGAAATTACCCTGTTTAGAAGACATTGTATATTTTTAAAATTGTGTCCTCAGCCTTTTCAATGATATTTGTTCACGTTATACCGACAGATACCGGTTGCTCGCTAACGAAGAATTCCGACATCAAACTTGTGTGTTATCCATTAAAGTTCCTGCAAGTGTATGCTGCCAGTAAAATTTTAGCATTTTGTGCAGTGCTGTATTTTTATTATAATAAGATTATAGTACTTTTAACACCTATGACATGGTAAAGCTATTGTATGCAGTGATTGGTGTTGGTAGAATAAAAAGTATAGCTTAGAAAAATTTAATCAAAATAGCCTGCCTTATCCAGACCGATGTCAACCGTTTACACATATTCTAATGCCAGAATCTTGATTCATAAAAAACCAAAAAGGGGTCTGTAAAATACGACTTGAACTAATTAAAAACACAATATCATTGCATCTATAAAATTATTTTCAACTACTCAACCGAAACGGAGCAACCTTATCCGTCGGATATAATACTAATTAGCTAAAGGATTTATGTATACAGGGTTTCAAAAGAACGTCAAAACAATGTAATACTATATCGGGATTTTCGTAGACGGACAGAGAGTGACAGTTAACCTTAACGCTAGGAATGTCAATATACGTACGTACAGTGCGCACTGCGGGCTAGGTGGCGTATACTATTTCAACGTCATGCTGACGTTATTCTAGCGTCTTTGCTATTGGGCTGAAGATATTTATGTTAGTCGTTAAGATTGGCTAAGGTTTTGTATTATCATACAGCTGGGCTGAGGCAACTTTAGTTAGCCTTCCATATCACATTGACATGATCTTAGGAGCAAATGTCGCTACTGGACTGAGTATAATTAAATAATTTATCCAAAGCCTCAACTGAAAGTCTCTTTCTCATGTTCACTTTCTCGCTTATATTAATTCCTCGGGACAATAAGGCGGGCATAAGGTCCAAACACTTTAATGTCCATCTTGCTAAGATATTCGCCGCCCAGCTTTAAGCCCATCGCCGGAATTGTGTATCAACGTTTAGTGGTCGCAGTGCGCACTAAGTCATACAACACTAATATATTTGCAAGTGAAGATAGTTTCTCGTACAACTCTAAATAAATATATCTATAAAACATTCAAAATATGAAAGGAAAACGCGTTTCATATTTCGAAATAACTTACATAATATATTATAGAGAAAAAAATTCGAGTAAAGTTTAGAAATGCAGTACAGATCGAGAGTTTAAGGAATCATAGTCGTTACATACTACAACCTCCTCACCGCTTCCTTACACTTAGCTTAGTTTAATCGCGCCAAAATTTTAAATACATAACAATACATTATGCATACATATAAATGTCTGGTGATAAGACTGACTTATTCACTCGATTGATACGAGAAAGTACTATAACTTTTTAAATACAGGTTATACGTTAGTAAAATAATAAAATATTAAAATGTTATAATATAAAGAGATACATTACATATTGTGATCATATTCATTTTACGAGTTAGGACGTTTTAAAGGACTATGGACAGAAGATTGGTTTGGCGCGATTTCGTCGAATATAGGATAAAGTAGTAGCGGGCAGCGCCCGTACATAATGTACAATAACTAACTGTAGAGTGCCCCGTCGGCGAAAATGTTCCAAAACAGGAGGTTCGGTATTTCCGTGTGCGAGTTTTCTTACAAATACTTCACTAATTAAAGTAGGATTGATATTTGGCATGGCATAGTAATCGTACGTCGTTCACTTACATACGTGGTGGGTAGATTAAAATTTCACTTACTAAATAACTAAATAGCTAAAACGATACAATTTTGCCGGGTAGTCGTGTCTTTCGAACTAAACGCATATTTACATGCTTGTTCGGTGCACCGTTTCATGCACGTGAGTGTAACAGCAACCGTATACAATACACGAAAAATATTCGATAAGTTTGATAAAATACTTACAACTAAATGTTTTCTTGGATTAATGACCGATTTATTATTTACATAGCCTATTTATTTTGACTTATGTCTCGTGAAATTTGACTTATAATAATAAAATAGTTTCGATACCATTATAGTTCAATATAATATTGTATAATATGCCGCCGCCAAGACGACGGACTGCGACGCAAAGGCGTACGCGCACGTAACACGCGACGCTAGCTGCATTTTGCATATTGCACAAAAGAGATCCTTGTAAGTTTAAAAATTACAACCTATATAACAGTAGCATAGTAGTAGGTTGACGAATACTAGGACAATTTCAGGCAAAATTTGGCGGTGTAAGGGAAAAACCTCGTAAAACTTATCGCGAAATAGCTCATACAACTAATAATTAATATTCGATAACAATCACACAATTTTGGATCAATTAACTTACACGAATAAATAAAAAATTTACGGCTCCGACAATGTCAACAGGCGCTTAAATCAATAAAATATATTTGAACACGCTAAGAATTAAAGCCAATTCATAGTTCACAAACACGATGGAGGAGAGACGGTTGAACGTACCCGGCGGCGTTCGCGGCTCCATCACATTAGCACGACTTGTCGTTCCAAACGAAATTGAACTCTGCTGCAAGTTGGTACTCGAAGACGCTTATATCAAGAACAATTCAAATTTTAGCGTTCACAAATATCCACTGCACTGGGCGTGTGCAATATGTAAAGGTATAGTCTATCAAGAAAGTAAATAAATTAAAAAGTGGCAACATCGTAGTGTCATCCCTTTCAAATCAATCTAAGAAAAAAGGGATGACAATACGATGTTGCCACTTTTTAAGTTCTTCACTTTCTTGACGGACTATAAAAGTACAAATTTTGCCGGTGCTACGTTAAACATACATCACACACGTGCGGTGTGATGTATGGTTAACGTAGCTGAGATAAACGACTTGTGGCTATTATATCCCTATCTACATAATATTTTATGTCTTACGTTCAACTTCGTTTGGCACAATACAAACGCGATAGACCATTAAAAAAACTCGTGCACCTTTAGAAATACCGAGAGCGGCGTTCACTTGGGCGGCTGCGCGAGAGTCGCGTACGTGGGCTCGGGGCCGCGGCGCAGCAGCAGCGGCAACGCGCGCCGCGCTCCGCCCCCCGCCGGCGTGGCCCCGCCCCCCGCAGCGGCCCCGCCCCCCGCCGCCGCCGCGCCTCATGTCTGCAGCGCCGTGCTGATCTCGCGGTGGATCGTCGACTGAAATAGCCGGTCAACATGTTAGATGTTACAAACCTGCTGATGTTACAAACCGTATGAATATGACTAGAAAATATAATTAGCTCGAGTTATAAAATAATAATAAAGTTTATTTGCAACTACATACATGAAACAGATTGTCAATGAAACGACGATGTGTGTCGCCGCTTCATGTAGCCGGCTACTTTAAACCGTATTTGTATTCGGCATAGAGTGAAAATAAATACAATCTATCCAAGATCAATGGCAAGCTCTTGGATCGTCTGAATGTTAGTCTACAAATTGAAACTTCAAAAATTGGCGCACCACTGCAGGGAGTAGAAAAATTAAAGTAAGCGTCGCATGTTGGTGAGTAGGAGTTACGGACTACTGTAACTTGAAGGTGGCAGTATACGTCAGTAGTCGTAGTGAGAGTAACAAACTTCTGCAAGTTCCCTCAAGTCATATAACTGGCGAGGGCGCCAACAATAATACTCACGAGCTCATCAATCTGGCGCGCGAGCTGGTCGTTGAGCGCCTGCACCACCTGCCGCTGGCCGTCCGCCGCCGCCAGCGCCAGCTCCAGCTGACTCTGAGCCAGCTTAGCTTCGGCGTCCTGGAACACACGCCACGAGGTTGACAATGGAAAATGAGACCATTTATTTTGTTACAGAAATAAAGCGCCTTATCGCCTCCTAAACACTTGCACCAACCGAGGAGTTACACATTGAACTATTCTGCATCCTTAGCAGTCTCCGTCATAAAGTAGGATTTTATTTTAATTTTTAGGACTATAGTCTATGTCATTTGTCTATACTTTCGCATCTCTACTGTAGCCATGCTACGGGTGCTGGTGCTGAAATGCTCTTGTGTTTCTAGTTCTTAGAATCACAGATGTTCGGTGTTGCCGTGATACTTATCAGGTATGAATAGACCCGGCTCGTTCATACAAAATATGATTTCTAAGTTTAACAATAATAATATTAATTTAATTATATATAACAAAGAATGCACTTTGCACAATATTGTGGCATTAAATTCTAGCCTCCTGTAAAAATATTTCGTCACCCACCTGCTCGCTGCGCTTGGACTTGGTGATCTGCGCCAGCTCCTCGTTCTTCTGCGCCAGCTCGGCCTCCAGCTGCGCCACGCGCTGTCTCAGCTGCTCCACCTCGCTTGCGTCACCACCTGGAAGTCAAGACATTTTTAATATTTACGTCTCCTGACGTTGTCACGATGAGTCTTTAAATTGCCTTCAGGGATCTTTTATGTTAAGGTTTTTTTAACACGATATCGGCATTTTCTAGTTGATTTTATAAAAATACAAATCGCCATATATTCGTCGTCCACGCGTAATAAGAAGATACCATCCCAACGTAAGATTTACTTCTGATGATCTGCTTAAGACTTGGAATTAAGACTTCGAACTTCGCAAACTTTCAGGAAAAGCATCCATAATTTTACAAATTATTTTACCCTATAAATGAAATATCATGATCAATGTGGGCATAAGAGTGGTGGCCACAAAGGAAGATCTTCCGACCGAACTAGGTGGTATGCTCGGTCAGGCCGAAGCCCAGTCTTGATTGATTTCAGTTGTCGTACATATGTCGCAGTCGACTGGTTAAAAAAGCCATTCCATTTTTAACCAGCCAGATTGAACGGCGTTGTTCAGTCAAAGGGCTAGGCTGTTGGATTGAACGGCTATTTAAACCAGTTGGCTGCGACATATATAACGACGCACTTAGAGAACTTCGATAGCGCGATGTAAGAATGTTGCGCCATACCTTTCCCGGTGGCGTAGTGTCTGGCGCGCGCCACCTCCTCGCGGTACTGGTGCAGCTGGCGCTTCCACTCGTCGACGTTGGCGGTGCTCTCCTGCAGCGCCGCCGTCAGCCGCAGGTTGTTGCTCTTCAGCGTCGCCAGCTCCACCTCCCACTTCTTGGCGTTCGCTGAGCTGGAAATGCAATTCACTCGTAAATATACGTACACAATCATAGAAAAAAAAAATTAAATCTGTTCATCCGTTCGGGAGCTATGATAGATACCACAGACAGACAGATAGATAACACCCCTCTTTTTGAGTCGGGGGTCAGAAGAATGACAGCATCAAACTCAAAGGTCCTTCAGGACTTCAGACATTCTTGAGTCATGAGTTCATGGCTCAGGCTGTGCTCATGGCATGGCTGGTGTACATGCATGGCTGGTACTGTCGAGTTGGACCATGAGTTCATGGCAGATAACCAAGAATACCACCATGATTCCCACAGCACTCTACAGTATGCACAATCCCCGTCGATCATTATCTATTGAAGACGAAAATGTCCTATAGATTCGCTTTCGCGTTTGTTTGTTCATTATGTGGCCAACGTTTTATGGAAGTATAACATAATAATGTTCTTTTAAGGGCCAACTCAATTTTATAAGATCGTTCCTTATTAGATTTTCTTCCTCAATAAGTGAAACACCAGTCTTCGAAACTTGTAATGAGATTTCTCATGTTCGAGTCCGTAAACGTTTTAAAGTTCATTAAAACCGATCATCGAAAGTCGTAACTTTATTCAACAAAATCGAGCTCCGATAATAATGCCAGTAGCGATTATTCAACCGGTGCTACCTCTGACTGCGACAGACACCAAATTAAACAAGCGTTATAACTTGTCACGGTACTCTATGTGAAAACATCCGAAACACTTTCGATCATAAGCTGCGAAATTGTGACGTAACGAGAGCTCACATATGGGCGCTACTCACGGTACTAACACAGTACGTATACAGTATGGAGTACTGTATTTGTATAATGTATATCTTAGATACATTGTTGAAATACGCGACGCTGATGATGAAAATTATACAAAAATAGTATAATCTAGTGGAATGAGAAGTCATCACGTTTTTTGCTTGAAGGCAATTGTCAAAACTTTGGATACAAATTATGATCGCTCAAAGTCCGTGAGAAGAAGAAATTGTTGAACAAATTACGAAGCCAATTCACCTTGTTAATCCGTTGTTGTTGGATTATTTTTAACATAATTTGTTTATGAATTTGAGCTGTGGATATCTACAAATTTCATATATTTAAATCGTAGTCTTAAACACCGTTACATACGCTCAACTGCACAGGTGTAGCGATACGCAACATGCGTTATTTTACTTTTTACTAGTATTCTGATAAGTATCTGATATCAACACCACCTGTTAATGGGTTGATAAGTACGAGGCTTCCCAACACGTTGCTAAGGAATTAGAAAGTTTAGAATTTAGATGAACCTCGATTAAACGATATACAGATAATAGATCTGTTTTTATTCTATGATATTAAACGATACGGCTCCAACCCTACGTAATATACACTATTAGTTTTTAGGGTTCCGTATCCAAAAGGTAAAAACGGGACCCTATTACTAAGACTTCGATGTCTGTCCGTCTGTCTGTCTGTGTGTCTCCAGGCTGTAACTCAAGAACCGCAATAGCTAGCTTTCTGAAATTTTCACAGATTGTGTATATCTTGCCGCTATAACAACAAATACTAAAAACAAAATAAATTATATATTTAAAGGGGGCTCCTATGCAACAAACGTGAGTGATTTGCTATTTTTTGCTCGATATCAGTAACGGCCACACATAGGCACTTGAAATGTTCTCGAAATACTCAGTTTGTACTTTAAAAATTAATAATAAAATTTAAAGAAATTAAATAATCAAGGGGGGCTCCCATACAAAAAACACAATTTTCAGCCTATTTTTGCTCTATTGTGGTACGGAACCCTTCGTGCGTGAGTCTAACTTTTGTATTTACCGAGTATCGATACCTGTAAATACTTTATTTCAGCTACACTTAGGGAGATCGCAGACGGCATACTTTTTGTGTGATCGAGTCTGCGGCGCACATACAGTCGGCATGGCCGCTGCGATCTCCCTTATGTGTGTTGTTATGGACTAAATCAATAAAAAATATTTACTCCAATACCAAAGAGTAATTAACACAAAATAATCCTTAGCGACAGAACTTAGCAATTAATATAATAGATTAACTCCTTAAGTTTGTCAGTGCCGGCCGAACCCTTGACTAAATAAACTTTGACAACCTTTGAGGGACGAATGAGGGTCCAGACGCCAGATGACCCTACGCAAATAGTGATTAAATAATTCATTATTCAGTGTCATGACTTATTTAAATTGAGGACACTATATTTTATGAAGTACGGCCTTGCTTACGAGAATATAACATTTAAGTTATCTTGGTGGTTAAATCGCCTGAACTTGCCAGGAAGGTTAGGACTTAGGACAGAAAACTTAGGACATTGAAATGTCAGTGAAAATTGTATATCCTGTGGAATGAGGGAACTATGTTGGTAGACGGTGTGACCCTTATCGACCTTATTCATGACGAGCTTTTGCCCGCGGCTTCGCTCGCGTTAAGAGGAATTATTATATACAAACTTTCATCCCCTATTTGAACCCCTTGGGGTTGGAATTTATCAAAATCCTTTCTTAGCGGATGCCTACGTCATAACATCTACCTGCATGCCAAATTTCAGCCCGTTCCGTCCAGTGGTTTGGGCTGTGCGTTGATAGATCACTATGTCAATCAGTCAGTCAGTCACCTTCGAGTTTTATATATATAGATATAGCTTGTTAGAGTCAGTGTATCATCAGAGAAACGGATTCATAGGCAGATGGCGGGCTCACGTTTTTTGGTAGAGCCAAGTCAATGTTGATGTAGGTATGTGATCTGTCGGCTGGGCTTAACATAACAATTAACATGACCGAATTACGTAGGTCCGTTATCTGTTTAAGCATCAATGTCTCTGGTGGTAAAAAACTGCATTCCGTGAGATCGCACTTTACTCATAATAATATAGGCCGCGCTAATGTCAGAAATAGCGACAATGCGTTTCTCGCGAGTCTACTTCGCCGTTTAGATGGTAGCTAGCTTTGTCAAATAACCTCATAATAAAACATTATCAAATTGGAAAACCAGTGACTGGCTTTTGATGATGATGCGAGGTTTTTATAATGATTAGTTGCGTAACCGTTACGATCGATGTGGATGTTCATGTGCGTGAAGATCGGCTATCGACTGCACAACTAGATCTCGGCAGACCTAAAAAATAACGGCTTATTACTTGATGAAATACCTCAACTAGTTCAGCCTGAGGGCTGAGACCCCGCACGCACGATCGACGTAAACGCATACGTATAAAGTACTCTAACTTTTCTACAAAAAGGATGAATGCGTAGTCTTTAGACATTATGACCAGATTTCTTCGTCATTTGCAAATAAACGTTTGAGTTTATGATTGCTGTATTTATCAAGGCTTTATACTGTATCTACCGTAACTAAAAGTTCTAGGTAAATCAACGATAGAACAGCGAATGCACTAACAAAGTTAACACAAGTTCGTCAAAAGAAATCAAAACTAACGAAGCGGTCAATAATTTGATTGATTGATAAAACGAAGGAGTGTTTAGCGTAATGAAGCATGGATGATACATCGTGGAGCGGAACACCAGCACGTGTGATTTACCGATCTTGGTTTACGGATAACAAGCATGTAATTTACCACGGAACATATAACTTCATCAGCACAGCAAAAACGACTACTTCTTTAAACAACCAAAAGTTTTATCATGAACGACCACTTATAGTAGAGGAGGGGAGGGTGCTATTTGTGTAGTCACTCGAGCGACATGGAGACCTAGTAGGTTTTGTACATTAGGTGAAGCTGATAAAAAAAAATAAGAGCGTCTTTTTTATTTTAGCGGTGGGTTCAGAAACTGCAGCCATTTTATAGTTTTGAAAAAGAAAATATATTCAGAAAATTGCTTATTAAATAAATATATTTTTAGACAACAAGGACTAAATTATTTAGTTCAATAGCAAAATAAAATATCTGCGAAGCTTAGTTAAGAAAATATGAAGCTTTATTTTTTATATTTTAAAATGTCCCTACAGGCTTACCTAACCTTTGAATCGTCAGTGCTTTATATGGAAGCTTCTTTGGGGTATACTAAACATCCCCTATCTTAATCTGACAGATCCGGCGACATTTCAATATAAAAAAATAAAATAAAAATCCCACCACGTGAGAAATCTGATTTCTATACCATGATAACTAGACACAAGTCGGAAGCCTAGTATGCAAGCTTAATCTGACACGCTCAAGCTACTCCCGAAATCCCCTCTTCCCCTCCCCAACCATTACATTCTAAGCTTAGGTCACCACAATGATGATCAATATGACAAGGACGGTCACAACATCTGTATTGATATCAAAATTGAAGAATAATATGGTATGACTCAACAGCCCAAATAAGGATAAGAAACCACAGGCAAGAAATACTGTGTAACCAATACCATCAAACTTTTTAACACGCTAAACATATCCTTCGCAGAGAAAGTTTTTCACCCTAGAATATACAGTAGAAGAAAATCTGAAAAATCTTAGTATTTCTTATCAGTTGCATTTCTACTCTGTAAATCTTCTAGAAATCAAAATCAAAATATTTATTTCTAAATAGGTTAACAAAGATAACACTTGAGGTGTGTCTACATGAGGCCTACCACCGGTTCGGGAACTACTCCGCCGAGAAGCTAACATATCTATTCCACTCGCACTAGAGCTCATAGTTTTAGACAGCCTTTAGCTGTTCAAAACCGAACCTGGCGTTTAGTTGGCTACTATATCACCTAAACTCCCGTTTGTTGACAACATCGGCGAAGTGTGTCATAAATATCGGTCGGTCTTCCGCGGTGTCCACTCGGTCACGCGACTGTTGCTGGTTAGCGGTTGCAGGAAGAGTTTCCGCTACATTGCCTTTACGATAGAAGATAAGTATGCAAATTGGTTTCCAGCAATTGGACGCTACTGAATTTATTATTTCAGGATATCGGCTTTAGCCATTAGATTGATATTACCTTTCACTACCAACACTGAAGTGTCCATCATCGGCTTTATAGTCTAATCGCGTTAAGCTTACAGAGGGGTGAGTTCCTGTAGACAATAGCTCATATACTGTCTAAAGGAACTCATGCTGAATCATATAATTTTAGCCGGATGGCAATGAAACAGGCCCTAAATCATATAATTTTAGCCAGATGGCTAAAATTATATGATTAAGGGCCTGTTTCACCACTTCCTGATAAGTGACGAATATGCTATCCACCAATTAGCTTGACAGATCAAGTATGGAGAATATGTCAAAAAAGTTGTGAATAGCCTACTCGGCACTTTATCAGAAAGTGGTGAAACAGGCCTTTGAAGTAATTTTATTGTACTAATTTTTTCAACATAAACACTAAGAGGGGTGGAAGTTATTAAGGTTAATTAATATTTATAATCATAAAAATTTTAGTGCTCGGATTCAGCATATCACATCCAAAATCACGATGTTTGTCGATATTTCTTTACTCTTATAACCATTACAATAAAGTTGAGAATGCAACTACTATTCTGGAAAGTACAATCGCGTACACGAAGAGAAGGGGGCATCAGACTTAACCATTTCTTGGGTATAAGTGCGCACGCACATGCTAAATTTGCATTATGCCAAGTGACTGAGCCAAAATAGTGTTGCACTTTTTGCCGAAAAAAATGGAATTAATTGTAAGTGTTTTTCTTTTAATTGTGTCATACATTTTTTTCATAATATTATCAAAATTATTAACAACAATATAATAATAATTAATGGAATTTTTAAACCTAGATCAGAGAATATTTATTGCAGGAATATGGTGTACGGAAGATGTTAAAGTAATTTTTAATTATTATTTATCAACTCGTTATTACAATTTAAAGTTATAAATTGAAATATTTTCATAATAATTGTAATTGTCCTTTTTGTTTAAATTGTAACTAATTTTTGTTATGTTTAAAATTAGTTACAATTTAAAAAAAAAGGAAAGCTCTCACACTACCTAGTCGTTTTCCTGAACATATTTCAGGCGTTCTCTTTATTTGTATTATCTTTGGTGTGTCACTTAAAAATAGTGGTTTTGGATTACTTCAAAACTTAATATTTACGAAGACAGCTAAATAATATTATAGGTTTTTAGGAACCGTTAAAAAACTTAACTTCAATATGACGCAGTGTAAATATTCTTATTTTTTTGCTGACAATGTGTGTGACCTAATTTCTAATTTAGATTATCTTGTTCCTCACCTAGTTTAGCCCTACTTGTACATATCCTGTGTATAAAAATTTGTTACGATTATAAACATAATACTTATTATATTTTTTTCTGGCAAATTTAACGATACCCGTTTCACGCACGAATTGTGAATCGGAAGTCGGAACCTTTCATGTGTGGACCGGATATGTGGACACGGAACTTTTTATAACATCTATGTTCCATATAAAATTTAACACTATTATCGTTTAATGTTTAACATAACAATATGAAATATTATATTCAAAAAAAAGTTCGGGCGGCTGTGTTACCAATTAATTGCGTTTATTATAAGAAGGCGACTAACCCAAAAAATCAAACATCGTCCTTCTCTCTTCACACTCACACATCGTCTTTCATATGCCAGGCGAAAAAATAATTTTATACAATGTGTTAAATATTAACTTAGTTTAATGCATTATGCACGGTTATGGCAATATATGCAAAATTCGAGAAAATTTTAAGATATCGTGTTTTCGCTCAGATCAAATTCTTGGAAATAAGTATCTATGTTTAGAAAAAAAAACAGTTCGGGACTTATTTTCACGTATAAAATGACTTATAAAATCGACAATTTAAGGTTAGGCAACCCCTTAACCGCATGGTAAAGTAGCAGTTCTAAAAAATCGGCCAAGTGCGAGTCGGACTCGCGCACGAAGGGTTCCGTACCGTTATAGAGCAAAAGTAAACCACAAATTGTGTTTTTTGTATGGGAGCCCCTCTCATTTTTTATTTTGTTTTAATATTATTATAAATTTAATAATCTATAATAATATTAAAATAAAATAAAAACGTACACTTATAATAAAGGATTTTATAAAAATTTCAAGTGTCTTATTGTTACCATTATTGAAATCGAGCAAAAAAGGCCAAAAAAATCACGTTTCTTGTATGGAAGCCCCTTCATTATTATTTTTATTTGGTTTTAGTATTTGTTGTTATAGCGGCAACAGAAATACACAATCTGTGAAAATTTCAGAAGTCTAGCTATAGCGGTTTTTGAGATACAGCCTGCTGACAGACAGACGGACAGACAGACAGCGAAGTCTTAGTAATAGGGTCCCGTTTTTACCCTTTGTGTACGGAACCCTAAAAAACATAGACGCCTCGTTTGGATTCAGTCATATTTTTTGCCATTTAACTTCAAATGAAAAGGAAAAGTAGAGTTGCACTGATGTAGACGATCAATCCGAGATATATAATGTATGTATAATTGTAATACATATCAGTAGAGATCATTGATATCTTTCAAAAAATATATTTCAGTCTATAGCAAATCCCTATAATAGCTATTCTTGTAGAGTTTTAAATAACGATGCTATGAAACTGCAATAGCGGATTTGTCAATTCATACTACCTCCAATATTATAAATGCGAAAGTATGTCTATCTGTTACATCTTCACGCCCAAACGGCTGAACCTGATATGGACATACTTTGAGTCCTGAGAAAGGAAATAGGATATTTTTTTTCCCGGAAAATGTACGGTTCCGGAAAATACGCGGGCGCCATCTGGGTATAATCAAAACATGAGATCACTTTTTTTAACGTCCCTCGATCGTCAAGAGGAATATGACTCCGACTATTTTATAGATCCTACAAAATATCGTCAACAGCAAGAAATCAATAAGAGAATGTTTCCGATTATCTCTCGACGCATTGCGTGTCGGCCGTTTTCACTCGTTCCTTTTACTTTTATCTCAAATCTGTTCATCACTAAAGATGAGCAAATCTATTCAGGAAATTAGCCGCGGCTGCATTGTTTTCAAACTCTGCCAATCCTCAATAATAATTATGCACCGATTTATTTTCCTCTAATTTATTCCCCTAATTGGTAAATTTTGTATGATACTCGAATAATCATCAAAGAGTCGCCAAGCCTCAAGTAGCACTCTGATATTTTGAGCTATTTTACTCTTAGATGTCCAAGGTCAGGACATAGAGGACAGATCTATATATTGTAGAGATCAGATTTCACTTATCTTGATAGCTAAATTAAAGATGACAATCGAAACCCAGGGCGAAACCGAAAAAAGATCCGATTTACTATTTTTTTAGATTGACACTAAAAAATGTGTGTCCTAATGTCCCATCTTTACGGTAAAAATCATTGTGATAACATAAGTACACCTGTCACAGCTCTCTTCACAATTACACACGGTGATGGCGCGAAATCCGAAATCGGATGATCTAACCGCCCGCGCCGCGCCGCGCCGGCAGTATTACATATTGGTGTTACAAGTTATTAAATAACACGCCTCGACCACTACACAGTACACTCTAGAGAAAACTGCAACCTAATGAGGGTATAACGGCTGTGATGTGTATCGACCTACTTGATCATAATAGATTTACTGATTCGCGCCAGCAAGAATGCGCATAGATTAAGAAGAAATATAATTGGACGCCGTTAAGCATATTTTGTGGTACACACCCAATGCCACAAAAAAAAATACGTATTATTAATGCAGAATATGTTCTTTGGATCATTGAGAACAAGACTGCATTCATAATTCAACAAAAAAAATGTGGGTTAGTACACAAATGATTAACAGCGACCAATTAATTTATGAACGTCAAAAGAGTTTTGGGCCCAATGTCACATGGGGTGTCCACTGTCCATGTGCATCCATTTTTTGGCTTCACTGCCAGAAGCTTAGCTTTGACACCAGCCATGGTAAGCTAACGTCTCATAAATCATGTCGCGATTAGTGGCAATGGTTTGCACCAGTGGTGCCGGAGTACTGAGTAGGATATTCTCAAACGATGAAACTTTGTCACCGTTGATTGACAGCAATATCAATTGAGAAACGACTTCTAATTTGTGCGTGAGGCAATAACGAAAGTTTTTTCAACTTTCGTTTCAACATTATAGAATGTAGAGTTATAAAATTATAGAGTCCGACATTTATAGATACGTTGATATGCAGCTCGCAATCATAATGCAATTATACCAGTATTGCACTTTCCCGTAATACTGCGTACGTGACGTCCTCGCTTCCTTGTTTGATGGAATATAATATGTATTTATTTGTACATCTAGAAACTTTCAAATACGCAACGAGATAATTAATATACCAAGTTAATAAGACATGAATTAAGAAAAACTGGTCTTAAATAGAACCCTGTGGCACACCGTACACTACATGATAGGATTATTTAGATAATAGAATAAAACAAACTTAAAAACCTAATGTCATATAAACTCTTTATTATGTAGCTGGGATTTTTGGTACAAAATCAAAACTTACAAAAAACCTGTTAAATTATTGTAAATGAAATATTATTACTTACTTGTTTTTAATTTGACACTGGCGAGCGACGATGAGCACGTAACCAAATTAACACAAACTCAAACTTTTCGTGTGACACTTCGTAGCCCCGGAGTGCCCTGGAGTTCAGACACAACTTGATAAAAGTTTCCCAATAAACAAACATTATAATTTCGGTCTCGAGTTTATCAGTGATTCCCATATTTTAATGTATTAACTTTGACGGGGGACTCCGCAAATATTTGAATCTTATTTCGATAATTAGGTATTAAAACATAGACATCGTATTTTAATATTGCTGAAGTATCTATGAATAAATGCTGAGACCTGAGGGGTCAAGGGCAATGAAGTGTTTTTTCTTTAGATCTTTTGAACAGTAGAAATTCGTCTAAGAGAGAAAAAATTCAATGTAAGCCAGCCTGTTGCGCAATGAAATCTCATAAAAGCTCTGGTGCTACTGATAGGACTAAAACAGCTAGGGCTTGTTGTTTTTGTTTCAATATTCACATAATCCTTCTATCATTATTTTTTTCAGAAATGTATACCCCTATTAGTGGTAATCGCGTCAACGGCCGCCCAGTACGACAGTTACGACGGGTACGAGAACTACCACAGGCCGATAGTGCACCAATCGTTGGACGAACACAGACACCAGTCGCTGGACGAACATCACGGCAATGAAGAGTACGATCTTGATTACCATGTGAGTTGAAGCCAACAAAAATTGTCCATTCAGTCCGGGTTAGCGCTAATGGTAATTAAAATTTGGTAAAAGAGTTTGGCAATTAGGCCTGCTTAATCTAGTAGATACAGTGGCATTGCACCGACGTTATTAAACATTATCGTATAAATGCCTCATCTTTCATCAGTCAGTGATAGTACCTAAACTGATTATATTATTTTTGTGAAGGTCAAAGAGCATTCCTCATGGCTGAACACTGTAATTTCAATTACAAAACTTTGTTTTCGAGAATTAATAAGGATTGGAGAGGAGTAACTCATTCCAAAATTGTTTAAAGGCTTTCACATCATCACTATTAAAGGTTCAAAACTTATTTAATGATCATGGTACTTTCCAGGCGCATCCTAAATACTCGTTCGACTACTCCGTAAAGGATCCCCACACTGGCGACAACAAGGACCACTGGGAGACGAGAGACGGTGACAAAGTAAAAGGTATGATTTGGGTGTACTTCAAGGACCTGTACTAGAAACCTTACCTTTCTAGTAGTACTCAAATGACCAAATTATAAAATTGTTACTAAAATGTTGTAAAGTATAATATCTTAATTATTCTTTTATAAAAATCGAATTTTATATAATTACAATATTTTTCCAGGTTCATACACTCTCCTAGAAACAGATGGAACAAAACGCGTGGTCGAATACGAAGCGGATGACAAGAACGGATTTAATGCGGTGGTTCACAAGATCGGCATACCTAAGGAAGAACCCGAGGAATACAAGGTCGTGCAATCTAAACCCGTGTATGAAAATTACCCACACGAGTACAACGGTGAAAACTATCAACAACTCGACGGAGGCTTCGTACCTATAGTTGGCGGATATGAACATTAGATAAATATGCATTTTAGGTTAGGAGTAGGATAGGTCTGATTACCAAATCTTGGAACTCGCTCTGTGTTATAGCTATAATACTTGATTTGTTTGATGGTAGAACATACAAAAAATCATGTGATTTTTTTAAATAAATTGATTAGTCTACGCATCATGTTGTACATGTATGACGTCATGGATAACGAAAATTATACGCTCCGGGATAACTCAATCTTTACCTTATACCATAAATATTATCTAGCCGATTTTTTTCATTTAAGACTCTAATAAGACTGTTATTTCTTATCTTACTTTTGTTTATTTTGATTAATTATATTTCTAACAATTGGTTTTCTTATATTTGATTGTAAGCGTAAGGAAGTTGTATATTATTTATTACTTTCGAACTCAAAACAAACTTTATTTAGTTGTTAATTGTTGTACAAAATTACTTTTCATTAAATTTGACTATTTATCAGAAAGTTTTATTTACAAATAATTACAAAATAATTTAAGGCCAACCCATCACGTTACATAATATAGTATAGTAAATTGCTTCGTAATTTTTGTACAAAATTTCCAAGCTAGTAAATTATACAAGCTCCTAGATACTAAGCTATTGTGAGATTATCAATTTGTGGGCCGAATACCGATAGTTTTCGATACCCATAGGCCGAAGAAGCCCACGTGATTGATTTCAGCGTCGTATATATACCAACGTACTTAGAAAACTTCGATAGCGCGATGCAGGAGTGTGGCGCTAGTTGTACTGCCACAAATTATTTATTAGAAGTAGTTATTTTATTACATACCTCTGTGCCAGCGCCAGTTTCAAGCGGTCGTTTTCGTAACGCAGCTGTTCGGCGCTGTCCGGCGGGGCGTCAGGCGGCCCGGCCGGCGGCGGAGGCCCGCGCGGCGCCCGACCTACTGTCGCGTACCCACCACCCTATACAGAAATGTTAATGTAAATAATAATGGTAGGACCGTAAATACGTCCAAAAGTAGAAAGAGAGAAGAAATACTGTCATTCGTAAGCGCCCGCAAGCAAGTGCGGACGCATGTATGCAAATCCAAGAGCGCAAGAACGCAATTGCGAGCACGTGTTTACAAATACACTCGCAAATAAATACATTTTTACGCATACACGCACGCATGCACGTCAAGTTACGATTGCATGCACACTTGACGTACGCATCTGCGTATAAACAAAACGATTGTAAGCAAGGAAGCCTGGCGTCTTAAAACTTTGTAATACGTATGTTGTTATTAAATTAATACTGAATGAATTACCTGTAGTGTAGACGAGACAGAGTGAGCTCTCTGATGGACCATCATCTCATCGTTTTCCGCTTTGGGCTAAAACAAAAATAATATTTATTCTAATAAATATCCCACAACAAAAAGAAGAGTCATACCATAATATTACCTTAAAATATTTTAAAAGGCATTTAACTCATGACGAAAGATGTCGAAATTGGGGAATGGGATAAAGTGTACATAAATCATACATAATTTGACATAAAAAAGCCAGATGATTTAGTTAGTAGTTAGGGTAAGTTACAAAGTTTGTTTAAATTACTTATAAGGAAAAAATGAGTAATTGTCCCTATGTTATAAAATGTTAGTTATCTGGTTCTTCCACTCACGTCTTTAATTATGTCCAGCATCTATTGGCAATAGGCAATAGTCTAGCATCCAGTATCAATATCAGCATTAACCAGGTGTGTCGTGTACCTGTGCGGGCGAGAGTGCGGGCGCGTCGTCGGCGGCGGGCGCGCGCGCGGCGAGCAGCGGGCTGGCGGTGGCGGACGCGACGGGCGTGGCGGCGCCGGACCCGTTGCTCTTCGCCGCGCCGCACGCCTGCGCCTGGATCGCCTCCTTCACCTCTTGGAATTTCTCTATGAACTGTAAGACCAACAGCAACGTTTAAAATCTGAATGTGGTAATCGGTTTTTAAACTTAATTTGACATTTATGTCGGTTTTCACCAACAACCCTCTAGCGTTAAGTCGGCTTTAAGGGTACCTTATCAAGGCTTGTATGTAACCTTAAATAATTAGGACCAAGAAATAAATAAGTTTTGATGAAACTTATAAGCGCTGGATGACCACTTAGCGACATTATTATCAGAAACGAGACATGAACAAAATAATATTTTCAGTAAGTAAAAGCCACATAAAACCTAACTAACCGACAACGACGCTAAGCCAATGTGTGAGTTTAGATTTTAAAAGCCCGTATATTTTATTGGGTCGTAATTTGGCGTTTTACGGGTCTAACTATACGACGCGAGGGTCGTATACTGTCGAATTAGTTTAAAAAGCTGCTACGATCTAGAATGGTTTCCAGATAAACAATACATAATATGGGCTTCTTAAACATATTACGCGACAGCCTCAAACTGCTGGCTCGGCCTCGGACGCGAAGCCCAGGCCGTAGACGGTGTTGGCGCGCACGTCGCTCTACTGCCCGAACTGTTAGCATGTTTAGCGACAGTCGACTGTACCTTGCCCAGCTCGGCCTCGGACGCGAAGCCCAGACCGTAGACGGTGTTGGCACGCACGTCGCTCCACTGTCCAAACTATTAGCATGTTTAGTGACAGTCGACTGTACCTTGCCCAGCTCGGCCTCGGACGCGAAGCCCAGACCGTAGACGGTGTTGGCGCGCACGTCGCTCCACTGCCCGAACTTCTGCGACGTCTTCGTGAACGTCATGTTCGCCGTGATCGTGCTGTTGATCACCGCCTGGAACGACCAAAGAGGTGTTAGTGTCATAACAATAAAAATACATTGCTCATCAATAGCCTATTCATAAAGGTCCGGGGGATGACTGTCAGTAAAAACTTAAATAAACCGCGTTGCGATGGATGTGTTGCTAGGTCAGATATCTAAATGAAGTTATCATATTGTGTCTTCAAAAAAAAACACTCCTCGCAATGCAGCTTAGCTCTGCTTCGGTGATAACGTGCACTCGACTTATACAGGTAACAAAAATTTATCACGTCGAATAACTATGGGCGATTACGACGTAACAAAATATCAGGCTATTTTGGGTAACTTTAGCTAGCATCAATTTTAGAAACTGTTTTGAATTTGCAGTTAGAGTATTGGTCCCTCCACGAATTTCTCTATGTTGGTTAGTTCTAGCAGTTTTATTACAAAATTCCAGTAAACTTTCTATTAAACCACTTTAAACAATACAAGCACCTTATAAAAATGTACATCATTTTCTCCAAGTTCGATTTGTAACATATATCGTAACTATGACGGCTCTGTACAGTGTCCTCACCATAAACTAAAAGATCTATCTTTTTATTAGTGAAGGAGAAAATGTACATGAGCGGAAAATATTTAACACGATATCTCAAATTCTTACATAGATTTGGATTTAAATATTTAGGCTTTATTTCAGTACATATGAGAAGAATAATTCTGGGATATTCCGCGCAATTTACATAACATTTCATAAGGTCACGAGGTGCAGGAAATTCAATCGTCTCTCGATAAATACGAAAAATTCTCGCAGCATTTTCCGTTCCCCGCGCTGTACTTTTCGAGCGCCTGATATTTTTAAATAGACAAGTTTTGTTATGCTTCTTATTTATTACTAAGCCCTCTACGCGGCTTCGCCTTGTTGAAATAAGTACTGTACATTTTTTTCGGAAAAACGTTGTCTTTCGCTACCGTGGTCATCTTTTTATCTGTGCCAAATTACAAAAAGGTCCAGTAATAAGTAGGTATGTGAGATAAGCGCGTTTAAACAAATAAACTTTTCAGCTTTATAACATTAGTAAATATAAGAAGGCATAAGTTAAAGGATTTCTGTAGACATCTCATAGCTCTATTCTAGGAGATAGAAAAGTAGTGATAACAAAAACAATATCTGCATTCTGCACTAGATATTAAACACAAGCAACAAAGCAATCAAATAAATCGAGTCATAATTGAGAAAAGACAAGACAAAAAAAACTTAATTTAATAAACAAGAGAGACGAAAAAAATCAGATCAGTCCAACGTATTTTCCAAGAACACCTTTCCATATCAATAAATCGCCAAACATGGCTTTAGAGGCTTTGTCGAGAGAAGAGAATTCGTTGTCATTTTGATCTGAATCTAAACAAAGTTCTGGGGGCGATACCGTATAATGCTATTAATTCAAATGTTATTAACCTTCCAATATCTTCTAACGTTCTTATTCTAATTGGTCGAGACTCGAGTAACCTTCTTTTTATCAATATGCTTAAAATTAATTGAAACGGCATATACTGCGGCAGCCGGCATCTATTTTTTGTTACTGTAAAGCTGAAGAGTGTGAACGCGCTAATCTCACGAACTACAGAAGCGATTTTTAAGTAATTTGGCAGAGGTAGTGGGAAAAACATAGTCAACTTTTTTGTGTGAAAATGTACGGTTACTCCTTATATACACGGATGAAGACGCGCGGAACGTGTAGGGAATGTCATACGTCATACAGGAGGATATTATGTTATGTATTACGTAAAGAAAAATATCAACTCCATGTATGGTTCTAGGGAATGAAACAATTTTTAATATTCCATTCCTTTTGACGTGAAAGGGCGCAGACAATCAGCTTTTTATATTTCGTTTTATGTTTTAGACGCGAAGGCGTTACATGTTCTTTATCCTGAAAAAAACGCCAAAGTGTATCTGTCTGTCTTTCTGTATGTTGGTCTGCCTTTGTCTATTAATTCTTCTCACTTAAAATGCTGTACCAATTCGATAAAGTTTGGTATGGAGATACTTTCATCCCCGGCGAAGGATATGGGATTTGAATCCCAGCAAAAGTACAGCACACGCGTCAACTAATTACTGCATGAACAAAATCGCGGGAAACGTCTATCATCATTATTAAGTGTTGAATAAGTTCGGCGGCCAGCTGGTTTTTATTCAGAACTAAGTCAAAAACAATTGCTCGATGAAAGCCTTCCTTAGAGGTATTTTTAAAAACCTAATCTTGTTCTTGGCACTAAAATATGACCGCATGTTTAAAATATGAAAAGAACGTCTCGTCCTGAGTCCTCTCCCGAGGTCAACACACAGGTAACACCTAATTACAAAACCCATTACAGTTTAGAAGAATTACCCAATTAGCACACAAAGGGGTATAATGAAAAACGAGGAGCTAAATAATTGTTATTTGAATTTCGCTAACGATAAGACTCGCCAACTTTTATTCCACGAAAGAAAATTACGAAATTTAAATCGAATTATGTAGGCGCAGGCTTAACGACGAAATCTTTATCGCTCCGAGACATTTTCTTTTCATAAACTTTTACTGTGCTCATTTACATTGGTACAGCAAAGGGCGCCAGCGTCACTGGCTTGATGATCGAGCAATCGAGTAACTCAATGTCAAATTGTCAATTCAAGGGGCAGTGGAGTGGTCTCTAGGTCAAAAATTGCTAAAATTAGATGCGAGGGTGTGTCCATACTCCGTATGTCTTTATGTTCCACTTCATCTTTAAACCATTAAACCACTGTAATTTTGCATCGGAATATGTTGAGTCTCAAGGATTCCAATGCGATTCCAGCGCGAAAAAAATATGTGCAGCAGAAGTGGCAGGCAACATCTAATGTTAAAATATTAAAATCCTGTTTCTATATCCAGTACGCAATATAAACACTGGATACTACACACAGTAATGCTCATTGCTGGCACCCGCTACCGTGTCAATGTATAGCACATCACTTTTTTGCTGACCATGCAACTAAGTTGGAATATTCAAAGTAGTACACCGGATCTGTCAAATACTCCGGACAATTTTTCCATGCGCGCGTGGAATAAACCTTACATATTTGGTTACTATTGGATATTTAAACTGGGAAAGAGATAGGTTTACTATAAATACAATATAACCTGGTTTATTTAAAACTATTGACGACATGTGAAAAAATTGGAGTTAATTTTATGAAGCCTCTCCACGTTGACCTCTGATGAAACAATACAAGCGTTGACGAGCATGAAGAGACTTATAACATATTCATCATTAGCATACTACAGGTAGTAATCACGGTTATGTTCTATCCATTATAATTGGCAATCCGCGAACGTAAACTGCGAACGTCAACTCTAAACACACTAGCTAGACCGAAGTTACGCGGCGGAAATTCCGCATGATTACGCCCGCAATGTCAAACGCATACAATATACGGACGGAACGCGACAGAATAGTATGTCATCGATAGTTTAAAATAAATACATTGCGGGCGAATTCATGCGGAATTTCCGCCGCGTAACTTCGGCCTAGTGTGTTTAGACACTAAGGGCTAAATTACACCTGTCAAGTAGAGTGGCGAGACAGTGGCCGAGCACACCTAAAACATACCGAGACGTTGGCCAAGAGCACTAGGTATATAATGTGATCTCGGCCAAATAAAGTTTGTTTATTTTACTGTCTCGCCACTCTAAGGTAGGTGTAATCAACTCATAAGGTGCTCACCTTGGTCCCCTCGACGCTGATGATGCGGTAGAGGTTGCGCGAAGAGTCGTAGAAGAAGGAGACGGAGACGGCGGCCGAGCTCGCCGACATCCACGACCGCTTCGTCTTCGGGTCTATGTGGAACACGTGCGCCTTGCACGTGAAGATCGGTTGTTCCCTGGAGAGAGAGAAAGTAGTAATAAGGGAATTGGTTGTTCGGTGCGGGAGAGAGTAGAGGATGATAAACGTAACGCTCGGTTATATTATGGTAAGGGCACGCGTCGACGGCAGTCGTCAAATGTCGATGACTGCCGTCGACAAGCGCCGTTCGTCTGTAAGCACTCAAGACAAAGAGCCTCACATGAGCCTCGGTTTTTCGTGGTAAAGATAAACAGTAAAGGTACGCGCACAGTTTGTCGGCGCGTGCCGGGGCTCGCCGGGGCGGATCGGGGCTCAGCTCAGCGCAAAATGCGCTATAGCACACTATTGCCGGGCCGGGCCGCATCGCATTGACGGATTTTGAGTACTTTGGATAGCTCAGTGTGACCACTCTTAAATCACTCGTGACTCGATATATCAAAAACGTTGCTATATTCTACTAAAATCTACTAGACCGTGTTGTAGCTTCTACCGAAAATCTACCTTTATTAATCAATGTATTCTACGTGGGTGAAACTAAAATAAAACTAAAATGTTTATATGGACTGTCTTCATTATGCATTTTAAATTTTTATATTATTTGTTATATAATATCGATCTTCTATTAAAATTTACAAAAAAAATTGAACTACTAAATCGTCATTCATTTGACCTCAAATCTACCAAAAAGTGGAAATCTATGTAAAGTGTGGTCACACTGTTGCCGGGGCGCAGCGGGTTTGTCGGGCCTTGCCGGGCCATGTCGCATTGACGGAAATCCGCTGCGCCCCGACACAGTGTGCGATACGCGCATCCGCTTCCATACAAATTGTATGAAGGCGGATTTTTGCGATGAGCCCCGGCACGCTGAGCCCCGGCACGGCCCGTCTCAGTGAGCTCACTCCTTAAAGAGTGAAGACATGTGAGGGCTGATGCCAATCATGCCACATATAATTTGTGCACACTAAAATCTGTTGATGTTACATGATTAATGATTGTAAACTTAAAACTCATATTGATATACCCTACAGCCTACTAATAAAGGTCTGTCTTTGACTGTCATATAGATTTTCTAATATGCAAAGCTGACAAGCAGACCCATTAGAGTTATATAAACCATGTAAATATTTTATTAATAAAGAGACTTATGACGTAGACGTACAAGTGAACAAGTCAAAATTGATTTTTTTGGATACTTTTCAGTATAGAAGTTATGGTGTTTAAGGTTACAGAGATATGATAGAACTTTATACTTACATCTTCCCGACGGGCAATAAACTTTACAACCTCCAAACTTTACAGACACTCAACTATTAGTTTCTAGTAAAATTTAATTGTACAATTTATGTTCAGTTCATTTGCTTACTATTTACTTCAACAAAACTAATCACAAATTCTGAGAGACTCAATAAAGAGTTAAGATTGTACTTAATATTACATCTTCATTTCATTTCATGAGCTTTAACAATAGGTCACTGAAATTTCAAGAATTGTATTAAAAGCAAGCATTGTTCATTATCAAATACCATTGCTGCAGAAACTCAATAATCTTCATCTCAGAGCTATGCATTTGCCAATTCAATATAGACTTTGTAATTTTGCACTAAGGTTTCTATTCCATTGCAGGCGCAGAACCAATAGAACAAGTGGGCTGATAAGATATGTCAATATTTAAAACTATCAACAAAACTCGAGTTGGATAAATTGGAACATATTGCATGGATGTGCTCCAAATAGTTATCAGCGAGCCCGCATAGGTCTAGTCTAATCTTATAATTGATTTTTGTTGTTTTGTTAGAATTTCATTATGGAAAAGATTTTCATTGGTTTATTTAATAGTTATTATGAGACTCAAATAAAGAGTTCAGGAACTGATGTTTTTAGGTAGTTAAAGGATTAGGTATACATTTCTATCAGTATCTTGATCCTTCGATTGTGGATTCTTGGAAATCTATTATTCTCGCTGCCACATGTGGCCGCTTGGGAGCTGAAGTGTTAAATTAATTCCAAAGGTGTAAGTGCTTCAGGACCGACAAGACTGTTTAGTTCTTCAACCTTTCAATACTTGTTATTATCTACTTCTGTCATGAGAACTCTACATTAATTTACATACATTTTAATAGAAATATTAACTACCACATTAATAATATTTATTGTGGGATATAATCAACTACCACACATATCTTGTAAGAAAAATTGTTGGTTACATACAATTTTTAGTAAAAACAAAACTTGTGAGGCAAAGTGTGAGCCCCTGAGCGGGTAATTAGCGTGTGTAATGTGCCCCTGACACACATCAACAGCCAACAGGGGCCCAGTGAAGTAGAAAATTCCAGTATAAATAGAACCGGCCCAACATCCCTCCGCGACCTCACGCTCGGGCCTAAATTAAGTGCAATCAATGTGTAATGCAATCGAACGGGTCCTGCAGGCGTTGCGAAATTGTTACGAAAAATTCTTACTTCATATCGACATACCTACCGGCGCTGACCTTACTTGTATATTTATAAAACTTATATTGGGATACTCGCTCCCCCAACGTAAACCCGAAAATATCGCTCCGCATTGGTACAGTGCATCCCCTCCCTAAAGATGAGGGAAAATGAATTTTCTCCGAGGAGATAGCGTATGCGGTGAAAATATCGCGTTTAGGACAAAAAGATTTTTAGCGGAACTCACCCCATGGTTTCTTTTCCAGCTGTCATTTAAGCACGATAATTTGGAAAATACTTTTACTTCATAATTTTCTAATTTTTCCCACACACAAGTAACTCACAAGTAACTACACAACTGTCATCCGAATCGGAAATTCGGGACACAGATAATGCCAAATCACAAATGCCAATCGCAGTTTGCCATTAAAAATGTTGCCATATAAAAAATAATGAAGCTTCAAAACAAAACTAAAAAAAAGTAATATTAACAAAAGATAGGAATAGCAAAAGAGTTTTTTATAGTGTAGAATTTATACTAGAAAAGATAAATATAAAATAACTGAAGAGTAAAAAAATTATAATAAAGTATTTAGTGACACAGAGACATCTGTTGACGATTGGTAAAATTTTTTGCGTCATTTGTTTGACAAAAGTATACATAGGTAATTTAATAGATGGCGCTGATAAAATATCGCAATAAAACGCCATCTATTGTTGAATGGATACTCCTTTTTGTTTTAAGATTTGTCATTAGATGGCTCTTAGGCCTTAGTTGATAAACATGAGTTTGAAATAAAAAAATTAAAAACTAAAATAACTGTAGTTAAAAAAACTTATTCCAGTGTTCCATAAGCAAATAAAAGTAAACCGTATAATGTTACCTAACAATTAACAGAGCTATAAAAGTAAGCACGAAACAAGTTAATCATCGTTGTAAGAGAAAGTGTTTAAAAAATAAAAACCTAAAATGACTGTGTGTCGGACTCTAGAGTCTAGAGCAATATTTAGATAATGCCTAATGGATATCAGCAAGTAACAAATTACTTTATCACTGTTTCGCCATAAATGTGGCGACTGGCGGCCCGTCATAATCAAAAGACATGATGCCATCTGTCCTGGATCGATCGTGGAATAACGAGACACAATAGCTTATCTTAGGTCTTCATGAATTAAAACCGCCGCTGCGTGCGTCGTGAGTCGTGCCTCGTGGCCTGTCGAACCAGTGGTAGAGTGTAGCACCATCGTGGGTATCGCAGACACAATAGATTTTCAATTGTTATGCGGCAGCCGGCTGCCGCTTGGAGATTGATGGGTTAATTTATGAGCTTGCGACCAGGCGATTCGTCTGCCCTTCTTCCGTTCTATATCATACAAAAAAAAATAGAACAACCTTAACTGTAACTATGAATAGTGTAAAAAAATATATTCGTTCCTACCTATAGTTTTCTTTGGAAATAACAGCCAAAAATTATTATGATAAATAATTATTAAATAATAATAATTATTATACTTCCGTAATTCTATAAATAGACATGTAGCGAGCAATAAGTATAAATATTTTGCGAGTTTTTTACGCCGCGCCGCCGGTTCCCGAACTTTGGGAGAAAGTTCGGGAACTATCCCGAACCGGTGGTAGGCATCGTAGTTTCAACGTTCGTTTTCCGACGTTCAATAACAGCTGTATTTAAAATAGTAATTAATAATAATTATAAATACCTATTTTGAATTAAAGGAAATTTCATTTATTTTATTCTAACGTTAGTCCTTAGATTAGTTTTACTTGCATTTTTTATGATAATTAAGTTATATCTATTATCTATTAAACAACATTTAAAAATGAGTTACCAATAATGGCACTCACGATTTATACTAACAATTCACAGCCACATAATATTAATATACTAATCACTTGTTACTTGTTAGATATTATAGTCATGTATTAGATACAGCTGTAAATAGACATGTCAATGATAAACTAACATTAATAAATTAACTGACATTGAGGCGTCGGGCTTATCTCAGAACCGCGCTAATGCACGCAAAACATTTCTTTAGGCAGACCTCTATATGGTGGGAACTAGGTTTAGTTAAAATTAAGGCCCTATTATACGTAAAGGAATGGATGAATTACATTCTACCATTATGATATTATTGTAGAATGAAAGATTCAATATTATCTAACCTGTAACTTCATTCTGGACCGGAGGACTCTTACACATATATATAAACTAGAATGCACAAATTATTTAACTACTAAAAAGGTACTATCGTTTTCAACGCGATAATTTCTTATATGTAGCACAATTGCATTAAAGTATAAATCCTTATAGGAAATAAATTTTAGAGATCTGAGTTAACGTAGTAAATATTTAGTAAGGGTAATATTATGTGCTCGAGTCAAGAACTACTTTTGTAGAGTTCTATAATTATTACTGTGTAAATACTCGTAATAGAACTCTACAATATGTGGGTGGGGTTCTGTCATCTTTGGGACACGCGGCACACGCCATAATAATATTATACTGAGATTACTGCACATGTGCACAGTGCAATATACAGGGTGTAACAAAACTAAGTGATAATACTTTAGTTTGTATTCCTCGTCGAGAGTTCACTGTGATAGTAGCAGGCAGCAGCGCTGAAAGACCAATTTTTTAGATTCCCGGCCAGTCTAAGTCCCGGGTTTCAGAAGCTATGCTCAGAAAAACAAGCGCAGCCTTCACATTAGCCAGCCTTGCCGGCTTTTATATCTTTCATAAATGTCTCTTTTAATTTTTATGCTTATGTTTTGATTTGGTCATTATTTCCTAATAAAAATATAAATATCCAAATAGTGTTTATATGATAACCTATGTAGGCTGGTTCTAAAATTATAAAGTATTTTTGGGGGCTGGGTTGAGGGGCGACGTAAAGAAATGGCAAAATCCCAAGGGCGTCACAGTTCAAATAAGTTTGGGAAGCCCTGGGTTAAATAGTATTATGTATTCTGCTTCATTGGCCATTAAACGAAATTACATTCTACCATTATGATATTATTGTAGAATGAAAGATTCAATATTATCTAACCTGTAACTTCATTCTGGACCGGAGGACTCTTACACATATATATAAACTAGAATGCACAAATTATTTAACTACTAAAAAGGTACTATCGTTTTCAACGCGATAATTTCTTATATGTAGCACAATTGCATTAAAGTATAAATCCTTATAGGAAATAAATTTTAGAGATCTGAGTTAACGTAGTAAATATTTAGTAAGGGTAATATTATGTGCTCGAGTCAAGAACTACTTTTGTAGAGTTCTATAATTATTACTGTGTAAATACTCGTAATAGAACTCTACAATATGTGGGTGGGGTTCTGTCATCTTTGGGACACGCGGCACACGCCATAATAATATTATACTGAGATTACTGCACATGTGCACAGTGCAATATACAGGGTGTAACAAAACTAAGTGATAATACTTTAGTTTGTATTCCTCGTCGAGAGTTCACTGTGATAGTAGCAGGCAGCAGCGCTGAAAGACCAATTTTTTTTTCACTTTTGTATGGGGAAACTCATGACGCTGGGGCGCTTGCTCAAACAAACGTGAAAAAATGTTGGTCTTCGAGCACTGCTACTTTTACAATGAACTCTCTACGAGTTACACATTCATGCCCTAATTAACTATTATTATTGTTACACTCTGTATACGTATGTGCAGCACATAATATGGTAATTAATGTCTCGTAGTTAGTTCACCAATATGTCAGTCCCACACACAGACGACAGACAGACGACCTTATCAAATATATCCCACGCCTGTCCTGTTAAGAGAAAAGCCTTAGAATCGATGAATGATAGAGCTAAAATCAATACCCGTAAAGCGGCCTCTCCACGTTATCGCATTATGGAATACAAACTATTACGACCGTGTAGAAGGGGCATTCGTCAGTAATGAGGGTTGTTGAAATTCTATTTGCCACCAGAAGCCAGGTGCCGCGATGTAGCCTTCGGGTCTATCGTGTCAAATAAACATAATCGTGACACATGACAGCTATATTGTCATATACGACAGCAGTTTGACTATCGTGTCAAACTGCCAGACCAGACCAGACCAGCCCCCGTAGACAAGTGGCAAAACGCTAACGCTAACGCTAGCGCTAGAAAATGTATGCATTTGACATTAGTATTCGCTAGCGAAGCGATGACTTATGTCAAATCGCATACATTTTGTAGCGTTAACGTTAGCTCTTTGCCACTTGTCTACAGGTCCAGAAGGCTACATCGCGGCACCTAGTGCTGGCAAATATAATTTCAACAACCCTCATGATTCCGTAGTGATTATATTCTCTTTGATTGATTCTTCAGCTTCGCAATCATGAAGACCATCATGGTAAATGGTCATCCATCATTCCCCAACGTAAAAAGATTTAAGGGTTCCTATCGAAACTCAGCAATGCGTTTAACAATAAATACTACGTTACTTTTGACATAAAATAAAACTGCAAATTGCAATATTTTCACGCTAGAGGCAACACTAGCATAGACAGTAAACGAAAAATTCGACGTTTGACAACGTTTCTGTCGATATATGACGCGTTCGTCATGTCAGATTTGGTCAGATCCTTAGAGTATACATTAGCAATCTATAGAGCGCGCGCATCGCTCGTTTCCCGTTGTGCCGATCGTAAGCAGAAGTTCTATAGATACTTGTCAAACGTATAACGCAAGTCTAGTGATGTTCCATGCGCCATCGTAAGACGCATATAGGAAAATATGTTCACACTCGTGCTTACAGTTCATACCTTGTTAGAAGCACTCTATAGCTTGCTATAATGTATACTCTATGGTCAGATCATTTACTGTGCTTACCATAGACATAATATATATACTGTAGCATTATAGGTTTATGGTGCTTACAGTGCTAGTAGCTCTGCTTCAACCTTTGCGTAATGATCCCTATTGTGTTTATGTATCGCCATGTCGCGCATTGTTTCGTCCAGTTTTTCCGGCTTATGGGCAACGATATCGACTCAAATCTCAAACCCTTATGGGTACTTTTTTTCTATAAAATAAGGTAGCAAACGAGCAAAAGGGTCACCCATTAGAAGAGTTGCATGAGTGTTGTCGGCCTTATAAGACTTAAAAGAGACTACTTCTTGAAGATTTGTAGGTCTTACTTAGGTAACAGTAACTTAATAGATCGCAAGGTTTCCCCAGAGTCAGCGTTTTACAATCCGAATCAGTGAATCTAGTATGTGGTAAAAATGTGGCTAACGGGGTCACGGCGTTTCGTTAGATCCTGGTTTGGGAAACCCAACTGATTGACGCTGCAGTTATAGCGAATTCTGACTCATTCGTGTAGTGAACAAACATTATAAAAAGGCTGCTGCCAGAAGTTTATGGTGTATGCAGTATGTTAGACACATAAAAGACTAGCAATATTAGATAGATAGCTTAAATCAGGGCTTCCCAAACTGTGTGCACTGTCCCAGGGGTGTCGCATGTCAACACAACCAAATCGAGTGAGCGCCGCGCGCTTTATGTCAATCATACATCCCGGGATTCCCGGCCAGTCTAAGTCCCGGGTTTCAGAAGCTATGCTCAGAAAAACAAGCGCAGCCTTCACATTAGCCAGCCTTGCCGGCTTTTATATCTTTCATAAATGTCTCTTTTAATTTTTATGCTTATGTTTTGATTTGGTCATTATTTCCTAATAAAAATATAAATATCCAAATAGTGTTTATATGATAACCTATGTAGGCTGGTTCTAAAATTATAAAGTATTTTTGGGGGCTGGGTTGAGGGGCGACGTAAAGAAATGGCAAAATCCCAAGGGCGTCACAGTTCAAATAAGTTTGGGAAGCCCTGGGTTAAATAGTATTATGTATTCTGCTTCATTGGCCATTAAACGAAATCTTTTTTTATCATTATTACTAGATGACGTCCGCAGTCCCGTTGCGCCGAAATTCGTTTATCGTGCGGGAGCCAGGAAGCGTACATTTTTTTCGAGATAAAAAGTATTCTATATCCAATTCACTCAAAGTATCTTCATACCAAATATCAGCAAAATCGGTTCAGCAGCTTGGGCGTAAAGAGGTAACAGACAGACAAACACGTTTTCGCATTCATAATACTATTAGTATGGATTAATTATTTATGCTCGTCGTAGATTCCCACGACGCGACGTCGCATCGTGGTACGACACGACGTCGTGTCGTGTTTATGTGTCCCGGCCCTTAGGCTTTCTATAAAAACCCCTAATCCCCTTTGCAACCCTCCTTAAAATTCCTCGAATGTCGCAGATTGCAATTACAGTGTCATGATTATAGTCTGTGTACAACTAGGTACTGCTCTTTTGGAAATAGGTTCATATGGCAAGCATAAATTTAGATGGATTCTGATTTCTGATTGTTAGCCGTTAGGTACGGAATGCGAATTTTGTTGACCTTAAAGATGGCATTTCAGATGGCATTCGGATGTCTTCCGGGTCGCGGAAGCTCGGCGCCTACAACGCGTTAGTTCGCCCCACACGTACTTTATGTCAAGGACGTAAAGATCATTTTCCTAGAAACTTGGAGGTCAAATAACTATGAATGGACTATGGCAAGGATTGATGTGACCTCTAGTTGTAATTACTAAAGCTTGAGAGAGTCAAGAAGCAACTCACGTTTTTCGATTTCAAGGACATTTTCGCGCTTTGACAATATATTGACTCTCGCGCTAGAGCGCGAGAGTCAATATATTGTCAAAGCTACGTCCCTGACTACAGGCTAGAGCCTGTAGTCAGGGACGTAGCTATCGCCGTATATGTCGTATCAATCATAATTCATAGCCCCCGAGCCACAGGGGACCGCCAACGATCGTGAGCAAAAATATATAAAATATTTCCATTTCGTAAAAGTAAAACAGTAAAAAAGCCCCTCGAAGGCTCAGGAATGATCCGACCATAATATGACGTTGGTCAACTGCCTAGAAATCAATTTGTACTAAAAAAATCACTAAGTGCTTGATATTCTATTTGCCACCAGGTGCCGGTATGCCGTATGTTGCCTTAGGGTCTATCGTGTCAAACTGCTGTTACTTTATGACACGATAGACCCTAGGGCTACATGGCGGCACCGGGTGGCAAATAAAATATCAAACACCCCATTAAAAAGAAAATGATGCTTCGAAGAGTTCGAACCCCATCCCATTGATATCAAAATTCTTCATAACAGTTGGCTAAAGGCTAAATGTTACTGTCATCGTGGTCAATACCTTTTCCTCAGTTCGGCAAAGGGAAACAACACAAGCGGAATAATAAATTATAGTTATTTCTCTTCCTGTGCCGGCGCGCGCGGCGTTTCCTCGCGTCGGCCTCCGCCGCACGCCGGAGACGTCAAACATATTCTTGACTGGGAATTACGACTCGTGTACTAAGTACTAACAGAAAATTATATGCAGATGGCGGACCTACGTATAACGTAATTTGGTCGGGTAACGAGTTATATGCCAATCCCAGCCGGAATGGGCAGGTCACAACTAATATGGACATAATATCCCGAATTAAGAAACTGAAGTAGGTCTGCCATATTGTGTCTATGAATAAATTTCTCTGATGGTTCAAATAAGGTTTTTTTTTTTCAGAATTATTAAAAAACACACGGCAGCAATCTAAAAATTAAAAAGTGAACGATAAGATTGACGGTCTTTTCAACGCGGTATTTGCTACCGTTAAAAGTATAGAAGCAAATTATATTAAGTATGTAAGAAATTAAAGTTAGGGAGAGAAAAAGATGCTTGACAAGAAGAGCAGAAAGTATACAATACAGTAATATTATGTTTTAACGTTGTTAGTGGCGGCCGAAAAGGAAGATCTTCCGACCGAGCGAGATGTTATGCTCGGTCAGGCCGAAGCCCACTGACGTCATTTCAGACGTTGTATATATCTTGCCGTTCTCCGAAACTTCGATAGCGCGATGCAGGAATGTTAGGCGAATTGTGGGTACCGCCACATCACTCCCCCCCGAAGACCTGTGGTATTCTTCGAGGCGCTTGTGTTGTCAGGTGTGGGCCGAAGCTACGCGTGCAATGACCAGGAGATTCCCCCGTGCTCTGCTTGCTGACCGGTCGTTGTAGCCTATGGCTGCCCCGTTCAAGCCAGACGCGGGTTCGACCGGCGCGGACCTCCAACGCGGCTTATGGTCGAGGCGACCCGGTTATGCTTGATGTCTGCTGACGTGGTGCGGAGGGGCGGGGAGTGTTGATGATGATTAATGTCCAGAAGGATGCGTGTTCTTGTCGGTGGTCACCAATTTAACGTTGTTCGTGGCGGCCGAAAAGGAAGATCTTCCGACCGAGCGAGATGTTATGCTCGGTCAGGCCGAAGCCCACTGACGTCATTTCAGACGTTGTATATATCTTGCCGTTCTCCGAAACTTCGATAGCGCGATGCAGGAATGTTAGGCGAATTGTGGGTACCGCCACAATGTAAACTGTTTATTATATGATCAAAAGTTTAAATAAAATTAAAGCGACTAGCACCTATTCTATTAATACAACTTTTTATATCTTTTGCCGCAGGAGTTTGTTTTATTTTATATAAGCAAGTCTAATAAAATTGCCAATTAATAGCCAATAATATTGAGATGACATCTTTTTTTACAAATATTAGCAGTAACGACTTCCGTCGTGTTCAATAACCTGCAACCTTGACGGTTATAATAAATATTAAAGTTATTTTGCATCTAATGTTACCTCTATGCAAGAGACCTAAGGATGATTATTCTAGATTTTCTGCAATAATGGATGTTTTTTTATATTTTTTTATTATAAAATTGGGGCCGTCTATGGACTGTTTTTTCGCAACGGAGTTGCGGGGTTCATCTAATATTATAGTTATGTAATATGTTATAATTGAAGATGAAAACGCACTTAACATTTAAAGTGCGTGTGAGTGAATGTAATTATTAATTAATATTATGAGGTTACGAAATATACAGTAGAATTTAGGGATTTCCATAATCATCTCACCTTAATTCCTTCTAATCCCGAGGGTTCTCAAAGTGTGCGAAAGGCAAGAGGAGCGCCGTGAGTCGATCCTCCATCATTATCCGAAACCACAAATATTATAAGTTATAACATAAAATTATGATATTATTAATTGTGCAAAGCAGGCAGATGATTAAATATTTGTTCGCGCGTCTCCACCCGCGTAAATTACGAATTTCACAGACAAATTAGCCCACAAAAATATGATCCTTCACGTGATCTACTTTTTATCTGTGCCAAATAACATACATTTTGCTCCAGTATTTCCAGTAGCCCCTTGAATTAATTTTCCTAGTTTTTTCCACATTTTCCTCTATTTCTTCGCCCCTATTAGTCTTAGCGTGATAGCCTATAGGCTATCACGCTAAGACTACTTATTGAGAAAGGTTTACAGGTATACCTGTAAACCTTTCTCAATAAATAGGCTATCTAAACCTGAAAGAATTATTCAAATCGGACCAGTTGTTCCTGAGATTAGCGCGTTCAAACAAACAAACTCTTCAGCTTTATAATATTAAGTATAGATTAATTACAGACCACATAAATATATGAATTATCCTGTTATATAATTATAAATCTATCAGCTATCATATTTATATTTCCTCGTCTCTCACTTATAATATCAATCAAGTGATAATGAATATTCAGCGTGTGGCAGATATTCGCTTCCTCAGCCGTGACCCGGCCTTGACAGTAGTAATGGTAGTAACATCTCCGGCCTTAATGCAGTGACCGTTCACGTATATTTTACCTCAGGCAGGACTTTATGCCAATGACATAAGGATAATTTTATAGAAATATAGATGTTCCTGTGAATTTTCTGTAGTGGGTATGTTTACTAGTAGCGGGGAAATCGTAAAATATGATGATAAAAATTAAAAAGTAAGGGAAAATGCTCATATATTAAGTCAGCAGCATGTTTAATATTTATATATAACTAGATGTCCCGCGCGGCTTCGCCCGCGTAAATTAGAAATTTTACAGAATCCGTAGGTACATTTTCCCATAAAAAATATTTCCCCCGTTTTTCCCACATTTTCCTGAGTTTCTTCTGTCGTATTAGTCTTAGAGTAATAATATAATATAACCTTCTCGATAAATGATGAGTCTTACTCGATAAATGATCTATCTAACACTGAGATAAGTTTTTAAATCGGACCTGTAGTTTCTGAGATTGACGCGTTCAAGCAAACATACTCTTCAGGTTTATAATATTAGGTAGATATAGATTTTTTTAATTATCGCTTGACAAACTCGAGTCTCGATCTAAAAGACTATGAAATGGTATAATATGGTAGTGATGATGATGATGATGATGATGAAGAATGTAATTTGCATAGTAGCATATGCTTTCTTTTCTTAAAACAACGCCGAAACTCCCAAACTTGTATCTATAAAGAATCAGGAATTCTCTCAGCACCTTCCGAACCACGGTATACCAGGTATATCTCGGTGCAAAATCTTATTTGTTGGTAGCATATGCTTAGAATACTTCTCACGAAACCGAAGTCACCATATGTTTCCCTATAAGTTTTGAGGAGTTCCCTCGATTACTTATGGATCCTTCATCAGATCACCACTTTTCTGAATATAATACCAAATTGGGAATCATCCCAAGGGTATCAACCCTATATACCAAAAGAAAAATTTTGAAAATCGGTTAACAAACGGCGGAGTAATCGTTGAATATAAGAAAACGAACATAACACCTCCCCCATTTTGAAAGTCGGTTAAAATTGTAGCCTATGTGTTATTTATTTAATATTTTAATCAGCACATGAATTGAATAACAAAATTTTTTTGAAATTAATCGTAGCACCATCTGTCAGGACAAACTAAAATTGAAATAGAATAATATTGAATGCGATGATAGCGCCGTCCGCCGGATCTAATGTAAAACATTCCAAAATCAACAACTCCTTATAAATAAGAAATTAATTGAAAAAACATTTTCCAGTAGACCAAACTGTAAATCTAAACCATTCTCGAATCTCCACGAACACACACAAAAAATTTCATCAAAATTGGTCCAGTCGTTTAGGAGGAGTTCAGTCACATACACACGCACACAAGAAATATATATATTAAGATATAATTTATTATAAATAAATATTTTTTTTTATTTCTGAATAAATTTGAATCAAATATTTTCAGAACGTTGAGCTACATATTGCCTACCACCGGTTCGGGAACTAACCCGGCGAGAAGAACCGGCGTAAGAAACTCGCACGGAGCCACTTTTTAATAAAAAAGTGGAAAAATTGTCTTTTAAAAAATCAATTTACAATGTAAATAACTTAATTTACATTGTAAATTTTATTTATTTATTATTATAATTATTAAGAGATAAAGGATAAAATTATTTTAGATCATCTACTCAGCTTGAAAAATTTAAGACAGAGCTTAGAATAGAATATTATAGATATTTTCACCAACAAATAGAAAAAAAGAGTGTAAATATAGATCTACCAGAATCTGATGGCAAATTTTGATGGCAGATTTTCAAAAAATATCCTTGGTCATTGGATAAAATTTTATATTTGCGTGTTTCAGACACAGAATAAGCCGCTATATGGAAAAAAAGGATCAAAATGTTTTATTCCAATCACCCCGGTCATGCTAGAGTCAATTTATTTTCTCACTTGCCATCAGATTCTGGTAGATCTATAGAAAAGTTGACAAAGTGATGGATTTGTAAAATATGTTAGTCCGGGAAATCTGTCACCGTTTATCTATTCTTTTGCATTTCTACTGTGGCCGTGCTGGTGTGGTCAGTGTTCTTTCTCCGAGATTCACGAGAATAGAAACAGCTGTATATTTGCATGTATGAGAGAAATTGATTGTGTTGATGTAATTTGGTCAGGTTATGTCAACAACAATAACAGCCACTAGAACAAGAGGGAGACCTATTGCTCGATGGACTGACGACATAATGAAGATAGCTGGCGAAGGATGGATGAAGAAAGAGAAAAATAGAGAAGCATGGAAAACTCTAGAGGAGGCCTACACCTTAGAAGCGAGGGGTTCTGACTAACACAAACATTAATCCTTATTAATTGTTACTAACGAAATATGTGAGAAATAAAAGGCTTTTTTATTTTTTATTTATTTTATTATGTCAACTCAATGTAATCATCTCTGATACATAGTAAAGCTAGCCGACCTGATCCAAGCCAGTCACTCAGCTTAATTAGTACCACTGACCACATGCTACAGTAGTTAGTGACGCCAGTAAATTACCAATGTTCGTGTGCGATACAATCGATCGTCCATCGAACTGTATCGATTATATAATCGATTTCAAAACTCAATTACTTTCAAGTAGCAACCCTAGTTTTATTTCAATTATGGTCAAATAATAACCTTATTACTCAGGCAGTAACTATTAAATAATCTTTGTTAACTTTGTAGTATAAAATATAGAGCTATTTTAATTTTCTGCGGATGGACTTTATTCCTAGTAGGTATATTTACTATTTAGTCTACTCGGAGCTCATACATGAAATCACTATGAATGGATCATTTAATGCATCTATCTTTTGAAACAATAATTACGAAAGGTTGGATTATAGGAATTTGGGCATGGGCATGAACCTATCAGATGTGCAATAAATACATGACCAATAATTAATAAGACTAACATATTGTACAACTTAACAAGCCTACCGGTCTTCTATTAAATTTACGACATAATCGTTCGGAATCATACCTCCTGCAACTTTTCGCATGGTTCCACGCAAAAAGTATACCGTCTTCATCACCATGATAAGTGGTAGTCTGCCGCCGTGCCTTTTCCACGTAACTTTCTGCCGCGAACTGTAAAACTCTGGAACGAACAGCTGCCGCCAGCAGCATTTCTAGACCAATATGACCTGCAAACCTTCAAGATAAAAGCGCGGTATACTCCCTCTTAAAAGGCCGGTAGGCGGTAACGCACCTGCAGCTTTTCTGATCTTGCGAGTGTCCATGAGCGACGGTAGTTACTTTCAATCAGGTGACACGTTTGCTCGTTTGCCCCCTAATTTTATAAAAAAAATCCACTTCTGAAGATACTCTACAGTCTTTGACTGTTACTGTCACTGTACTATTACTGTCAGGTAGCAGCCCTACTGCTTCTGACAGTACCGGTGTGAAGTCAAGGCCGGCGCGCGCACGCCCGTTTCGTGACAGCGGCGCAGGCGCATCTGAATAAAAGATCACTATTTAACAAATAAACAATTATCCCCTATTCTAAATTTAAAATTAGAGTTCTCTCCTAGTCGATTATATAACCAATTGATTTTTAGTAAACATGGCTACTAGCTCATAACTACTAACTACTCGCTACTAGATCAGCATCACAATTCACAGCTAAATAAAGTGTGTGCCTTTGGCATATTAGGTTGCACAGCACAGCACGTTATTTCCTATGAGCCATGGGGACTCTGGTAATAATTATATTATTTTGATTTAAGAAGAATTAGACGACATGAATTTAATAGTGTAGAGCTCTATATTTGTTGGTATGTGGAGAAGGGCAATAGATAGAAAGGAATAGAAGCTGCGAAGGTGCTAGAGGAGGCCTATGTCGAAAGACAAGCTTAAGCTACATGAAATATGGTAACAATATCTCAAGAACGCTATTAAGATCACCATTTTGTCCACGCGCCAAGACTCAAGAGCCAAGAGACACGACCCTAAAAAGGAGTAATTAAACCAGTGCAGCTAAAATGATATAAAAAATAGAATAACTTTACTCCTTTTTAGGCAAAAGCAACATATTCTTAACTATTTTATTGGCAATTATTACTACCAATCATCACTAGTCTGATGTGTGTTCGCATGTCGCATCACTCAGTAGTAATTGTTGATAACAATTTTACAATTACTCACTTATCAGTATAGAGCACAAGCCTCAGGCCTCAGTCCTCACGCAACTTTTAATGAACTGTGAAGTATGTATTACTGTAAGTGATAAAAGCAATGATTGGAGAAAATGTAGAGATAATGGGTTTCATAGCATTTAGCCTAATAATAAAGAATATCTATATTTAAGTTTAACATTTTATATTCTGTCCTAGAGCCTAAATTTAATAATAGATCCTTACAATTCAATGTACAAAACACTACCTCCTTTTTTAGTACCTAAGCCTAGATTAATAGGCTTAAATTCTAACAAGTAATAATAATTAATTAACTCAATTCCAATTTATTTTACCTTGAAGGCTTATGAGATGATCCTTACGTCTTTAAATTAAAGGTCATTATATCAGAGGTATACTGAACAGACATACAAACATCCTACAAGGGCACTCTAGATGAATGAATACAATCTGATTAATAACTAAGATTTGGTTTTTTCCATTGGCGCCAAAAAACTAACATTAAGGTTCTATAAAAAATTGTTTACACGAAGCGTAAATATTTACGTGTTTGGGGATATTTATTATTTATGTTTTTCTAGCTAGCTAAAACTACTTAATCTACTCATATATAAAATATAGTTAATTAACTTTGAAATAGTCCTAAATGTGTATAGTAATAATATTATTGTAGTGTACGACTATTTCAAAATTCTGAGACACTCACATTCTGGGGTTTAAGCGTATCCGTCACAGCTGTCAACTGACGTACTGACTGCTTGATTTGTATAATAATTAGCATGAATGTATGGATATTAAATAGAAGACATGTTATATAAATTATAGGCCAGCTCCTATATCATTCCCTCCTTTTTTTTTAATGTAGTGCTCTGTTTTAAGTCTCCCAAAAACTCTACGTGTTTCAAAAGTGGGCGAATCGTGGGTGTTTTTAATAATGGTCACATCTAGTGGTCACTATTAGAATGTCGCAAGATAGTACCTACTACCTACCATGTTTAAGCAGTGTCTGGCAGTATAGAGCGGTGAGACGGTCAATAGAAACAATACTACACTTTTCGATTTGCAGAAATTTTGGACATGTTCTACGTAAAGGTCACAGACCTTAATACACTGTTAAAATTTGTAAAAGTACAATTAAGTAACTTTATGGACTTCTACAAGACCAATTTAGAGCTACAATTTAGCGTCAGCTAAGGTTTGCATATTCTTATATTTTGTTAAAATAAGACATTGGCCTCCTAGCCTAGCTTGAACAAACAAAGTATGACGATTGGTCTAACTCATATTCCCAAATTTCATATACTAATTGCGCAGATGATATAGGACTCACAATGGTGAAATGTGATTCTTATTCCCAACATGATCAAGGCCTAAACACGATTTCAAGGATCCCTACAAATCGGACAGTGTAATGGAATCTTAAACCACTTTTACTGTGATTCAGCGGCAGTTACGCAAGCGATTACTACAACTACCATCTGTGATCTGACCGCACAACTCACTAAAGCTGAGTGTACGCATAAATTTAATTATTTTCTTGTTTCTTGCACTATGCCGTCTTTTTTAAGGTTCTGTGGAAAAGTTGTAAATTGTAATGAACACAGTATGTGCAAAACAATTGACATGACTCATAAGTAATGGCTTTTTGAATGAAATGTACTATCAGAGAAGTTGATTCCTAGGCAGATGGAGGACCTAAGAAATTTGGTCGCGTTAAGTCAAACCCATCAGACCAATCACAACTAACATTGAATTGACATAAGTTGACAAAATGACGTAGGTCCGCCAACTGCCTAGGAATCAATTTCCTCAATAGTACATAACCTGATAGATAATTTTTTTTTGTCGTATCTTTCAAAGGAATGTCATCTACAAACAGTACTGTACCACAGTCCACAAAATTTTTAACCAACTTCCTAAAAAGTTGGAGTTTCTATGTTCGGCTGTGGAGCCTGTGGATATTATAATTCTTTATTTTGCAGTTCTCTAACCAAATGGTCACTTATGGTATTTCAATGCAATGTATTTATATCAGGTATCAGTTTGTCCTTCTGCTTAATCGATTAACCATAATGTACTCTGGTGTTTTGACACCGTGAGAATCGATCCGTCAAGGTGACCAGGGTCGAAAACCAACCCACTTTCCACCGCCAGGGTCAAATGAAAAACGGGTCCAAATTATACAGTTTAATATAAAAATAGTACAGGACGAGCACCGGGCTGGACAACCGTCCTACAGGACAGTGTGAAAGTAGCCTAATTAGCGTTTTACCAAATCTCGTGTATTTACAAAATCTCTCAAACTTGTGAAGATTTGGGTTAAATTTAACCATATGCTAAATATCATTTCTCACTCTCTCGTTAGTAGTATTTTAAAACAGGGATAAAAAGATATTTAAATCAAGGTTAAGTTTGACCCCGTTTAGTACAAGTAAGCCTAATAAATAGCATTTTTTAAATTATTTATGCTTATATACAAAATTCTGGTCCCTTGAACATAAAATAATGGAAAATTATAGAGTCATTTAAGAGTAGAACGTAGGCTACTTTCCCACTGTACATTGAAGCAAATACTACGGCCAATTTTAAAATTAATCGACAAAAGTATAGAGCAAGTAAAATTGTTTAATCCTAACCTTAAAAATAACAAAGTAAAAAAGAAATAACTTAATTAAATAAGGAAATAGCTTAAGATAAAGATAAATATTAAAATTGGCCATATAGCTAGGCATATCGATGACAAAACCCAAACATTTCATACAGACTTTCTTATAAGACTAGTAATTTATCTTTATACGATAAATATTAAGTATCAAAATAGAAAAACAATTTAACAACTAACTTCACATAGTTATAAACAATTAAACAGCAAAAATTAAATTATCTAGAGCACGATAAGTACATAGCTAGTTTTACACAAAACAAAACAAAAAGGACAGAATTACTAAGCAGAACGAAGATTCACGTTTTTAACAAGTTCTTAAGTTAATAATAGAAAATATATGTACACAGTAATATTTCGACCAAAAAAGGCAGTAGAATATTCCAAACATATAACATAACAATTACAATTGTGATAAAGCAATTAAATCTACAAGATACCTATGTAGAGCGGACGTCACTTGTTTTATCGATTCGAAAGGTAAAATCAGCGATATGCCTTTCACTGTTACGTTACAAATTAAAATCACAACGACTTAAATAATAAAAAACTTAAACAAAAGTGACATGGCGTATGACTTAACTACGGACGGTAGTACGGCGCGCGCGCGGCTCACGTAACACCGGCGGGCGATGGAGATGTTGCCAGGATGAATATTATGCCAGGTTTTAATGCATTTCAAATTTAAATATTTGACGCTACGAATAATAAATAGTTTTTATTATTCGTAGATTTGACGGCTACTCACAGGGCTATTTACATAAGTGTTCTAAGAAGTCGTCCGAGTGACGTTTGTGAATATCAGTTACAGAGCTCCCAAAGTGATAATGCGCATAGGAATTTTCGTAATTTTTCGGGAACGGTCGTATTTTCCGAGCGTCGGAAGACGTCGCTGCAAGCGCTGTTTTAAACTTAACTTTAAGAAAAACAGCGCTTTGCAGCGACGTAGAGTCGCTTGACGTTGCTTGGAAGTTACCATGGTAACGCCGCGATGGCTTCCCGGTGAGTTATAGCACTTATTGACAGACCGGCGACAGCGGACAGCCACCGGCTATATGATATTTACTTCTATTTCCTTTGAGCAATGTGCAAAATGCAAGGGGCTCTTGCGTTTCACAGATTCGGGTGTTTTCGTGATTACGACAATTAGCGAAGATTTCCATGCGCATTATTAATTTGGAAGTACTGAATATCTATCAGTTAAATTTTAAAGCCAGCTGGTTGTAAGTCATTTAAGTGATAGGGGCATAAAATGACAATAAATTAAATAAATTAAAGTACAAGGCGATAAGGAAGTGACGCTACAAATGGGACGAGTAAATGTAGAGTTTCCTTAACACCACGTCAGTGATCTAAATGGAGGACACCATTATCATAATAATAATAATAATAATAATAATCTTTATTGTACACCACGAATATATACAGTTATAACATACACATCAGTTACATATAAGTACAATTTTGGCGGCCTTATCGCTAAAAGCGATGTCTTCCAGGCAACCATCAAAACGTTTCAGAGAGCATCACATCTAGAAAATAACAATTAGGGTGGACAAACAAGTAAACAAAGCTTAAAATAATAATTTACACAGATTGTTGACTGATATTGTCGGTCAGGTAGAATTCTTTGAGTAGTCTTTTGAAAATGCTAAGAGATGGCGCTTTTCTTACAGTATTGGGTAATGAGTTCCATAGTCGTACGGCAACGGACGCAAAAGAATTACCATAGTATTTGGTCTTTTGAGTGGGTACATCTAGTTTGTAAGCTAGACGAGTATTCTCGTCCTCAGATGAGAATGTAAATATCTCCTTTAGGTAGGGTGGAGCCATAGGGTCAAAAAGTACATTGTACAATAAGTGCAGCACATGAGTATTCCTACGGTAACGGATCGGGAGCCACTTCAATTTAGTTCTGAACTCCGAGACATGGTCATATTTTCGTAGTCCAAAAATGAAACGTATGCAAAAGTTTTGAATACGTTCCAGCCTATTTAGCTGGTCTTCGGTCAAATTTATGTAACTTACGTCAGCATAATCCAAAATTGAAAGCAATAAAGTCTGAGCAAGCATAACCTTAGTTGGTATAGGTAGGAGATTCTTAAGACGTTTTAGGGACGCAGAAGCCGCAAAAACTTTTTTACAAACGGAATCAATTTGACATGACCAAGACAAAGTTTTATCGAAAAAGACACCCAGATTCTTAACCGTGTTAGAGTAACTTATCTTTGTGTTATTCATCACGACATTAGGGACATCAGATTGATCAAGTCTACGTAACATGCCCTGGCTACCAATCATAATGGCTTGGGTTTTATTAAGATTCAGCTGTAGACCGTGATTACTTGCCCAATCCCAAATGTGTGACAGGTCTTCATTTAATTGCGCAATTGCGGTTGCCAAATTTTCAATGCAAGAGTGTACATAAATTTGAAAATCATCAGCGTACATGTGATAAAATGATGATATGTTTTTGCTAATCGTATTTATGAATAAACAGAAAAGTAGAGGGGACAGCACACCGCCTTGGGGGACGCCAGCAGAAGTGTAAGCCCAGTCAGAAAGTAGTTCATCAACTTTGATTCTTTGCCGACGTCCTTTAAGGTAACTGGATAACCAGTTTAAAACAGATGGGGATAAATTTAGAAAAACGGCCAGTAGCTGAAGTAGGACATCAAAATCTACACAGTTAAAGGCATTTGAAAAATCTAATAAAACTAAAATAGTAATTTTCTTGTTGTCCATCGCCAGTCTTATGTCATCAGTTATTTTAGTTAGTGCTGTTACCGTGCTATGACTTCTCCGAAACCCAGATTGATATTTATTAAGTAGGCAATTATCATTAATATATGCATTAAGTTGGCGGTAAACTAATTTTTCAAAAACTTTAGAGAGGAAAGGTAAAATAGATATTGGTCGATAATCTGAATAGTTGCTAGGATTAGATTTTTTGGGGATAGGTATTATTAACGCGTCCTTCCATTTGGAGGGAAATACTTCGCTATAAATAGAATGATTGAAAATATGTGTGATAATAGGAAGAATAATTTCAAGGATGGGAAGAATCATATTCCGGCTAACAGAATCATCACCGACAGCATTTGAGGCAATGGACAACACAGCGGTCTTTACATCATGGACTCTGAATTCGCTGAAAACAAACTGTTCGTTTATGAGAGTAGGTAGGTTTAGAGATAGGCTCTGTAGAGTTTTAAGCTTCACGGTATTATCATAGTAGCAAGAATTGGTGGTAAAGTGAGTGATCAGATTATTAACATCGTTAGCTTTTAATGGACAATTCTCTCGTTTTTTACCAACTCCCATCGAATTCAAAAATTTCCAGACCTTACTGGCGTCCCCATTCTCGACAGATGAATGAATATGTCGTCTTTGTGCGTCTCTACATAATCTGTTACACTGGTTACGTAAATTCTTGTATCTTTCAATGTTTGCAGCGGAGGGATTGAACTTTAGCGTAAGTTTTGCACGAGTCTTCTTTTTTATCATAGCCTTTATGTCATCGGTTAGCCAAGGATTAGGAAGGTGTTTTAGTTTAATGGGTCTAACAGGTGCATGCTTGTCATAGAGAGAAATTAGATTTCGCGTCAGTATTTCAACTTTAGCATCCACAGAAGACGCCATGCACAAATCGGACCAGTCAATGTCTTTCGCGTCAGCCTTTAAAGCTTCTGTGTCCATACTTTTAAAATTACGCTGCATAACAACCTTAGGTTTCAATTTTGGTGGCTTTAAGTTATACGACAAGTATAAGAGATCATGGTAAGAAAAAGAATGAGATGAAAGTTGACCATATTTCGTAACCAGATTTTCAGAGGAAACAATAATTAAATCTAGTAAAGAAGGGCTGCATTGAGGCATATTATGTGTTGCATTAAGAGGTAACAGGTTAAGATCACACGATTCAACGACTGATCGTAGCTTTTTGGCTCTGATATCACTTTTTATCAAACACGTATTGAAGTCGCCCATTATTATGGTGTGATCATAAAGCGAAGATAAACTTTCCAAAAGGGATTCAAAAGACGAAAAATAATTAATAAGCAGTGATGGACTATAGAAAACCCCAAGAATTAATTTAGTATGACGTAGTTCAACCTCTATAAATAAATGTTCAGCCGTATCGACTGGCACAGGCTGCGGCGACGCACTAATTACACGAAAAGGAATATTAGATTTGAGATAAATGGCAACGCCACCGCCGCCCCTACCAACACGATCATTTCTGATAAGTGTAAAACCTGGTAAAGAGTAACTTGTAGATTGTAAACAAGGTTTTAACCATGACTCGGAGACCAGAATAGCATGCGCGTTTGTGGATTCAAAGGAAGTAAGAAGTTCGGGGTAGTGCGCAGGAATACTTTGTGCATTTATGTGAATGGCATTGAAACATTTCAAGGAGGTATCTAAACATGTACTTAATGCAGATCTTAGCGATATGTTTAGAGTATCATCACTCAAATATTCGTCTGACGAGGAACATGAGACAAACTCATCACTTTCCGGTTCAATCATTAACCAACAATATTAATCAATTCAATAACTATAAAATAAAAACTTAAAAAAATAAGTAAATAAAAATAAACTAAGTATAAGCGGTATATGAATATAAGCAGTGAAAAAGCAATGTGAAAAAGTAATTGCAGTATCAAAATATTTCAAGTAGTACGCACTACTTTATTACCAAAGGCATAATCTTACCAGCTATAATACTTTTACATAAATAAAGCATATTAAGCCAAACTATTCACAACATAATAATTATGACAAGGATAAATCAAAGCACAGCAGAATCTACATCATACTGTACGAAGCCTTGTCCTTGTAATTTTAGTTCGGTTCGTACATTTATCTTATTTATAATTTATGTAGGATTAAAGGTTACATTTCTATTATGATTTTGACTTTTGTAATGATGTCTCCTACAAGATACGAGACACATTGGCAAGATTTTTGCAAAATCGAGCGCAATGTCTGCCGATAAAGTTATTCAACGGTTACGACAGCTGCGTCTGTTAGTTTGAGTAACGACCGGCAACAATTTAGCATATTACATTGAACACTCTCGCGAGTGCATTGAGCATAGGATCCGCAATAATTACACTTGCGTAACGCCGCCCCCCGCCGCCCTCGCCCACCGCTCCCGAGTCTACGATCTCTCTGAATGTCGATTTTGCATTTGTTTTTTGTGCTCACAACTCAAACATCGCGGACGAAAACTCCCCGCAGCGCGCGCCACATAAATACAATAAATAACTCCTAGGTTACAATAAATTACGATCGAAAAACGTATAAATTAAACGTCGGCCCCGCCTAGACTTCGATCACAATAAAAATCGTAAAAATAAGTCTCCATAGCCACCTCCCCCGAAACGTCCCCCGACTCGAAACTGGCACGCGAGCACGAAACTCTTCCTCGTCGCCTCGGCTCGGCGGCCGGAACGTGAAAGGCAGTTACTCAACGCGATTAGAAAGGTATCACGCTCCGCGGCCGCTTTCTAGCGCGAGTACAGCGCGAGGTCCGAGATGCGGCGCTGGCGGGCGGCGGCGTGGAAGCCGCGCGTGCCGTCCGGGCCGGCGGGCGCGCGTGGCTCCAGGCGCGGCGCGCACGACAGCCGCCGCCCGCAGCCGTCCGTCAGCGAGCAGCCCGACAGCCGGCGCGCCAGCCAGCCGTCCGCGCTGCCGCCGCTGCCCGTGCTCGCCGCCGACGCGCGCCGAGACCCGCAGAACGACACGCCCGAGTCCGAGCTGTGGCTGCACGTGGACACGCGCCGTGGCACCCACGTCTGGATCTCGGGCGAGCGCGGCGCGAAGTACCCGCTGGAGCTGCGCCGGTAGAACGGGGCGCCGTACCTGTAGTCGTACTCGGGCTCAGAGCCGCTGCAGCAGGACGAGTATTCGCACTCGTGGCGGCGCGGCGTCGGCCGCCGCACCGGCACCTTGCGCTTTGCCTCGCGCGGGACGCCGTTCAGCTCGTACACCCGCATGCCCTCCTCGTCGGAGCTCTGCAGGCGCAGCGCGCCGCGCGCCGCCTCCGACTCGGTGAACTCGACCAGCGCGCACACACAGTTCACTAGGCTCGGGTTCTTGTTGAGGAACTGGCGCACGTCAGCGGGCACGGGGTTGCCGGGGCGCAGCACGCGCACGAGCGCGATCTCCCCGCAGCCGGCGAACAGGCGCGACACCGCCTCCACCGTGGGCCGCTCGATGGGCATCCGCACGGCGACCACCGTCCGCGAGGGCGTCGTCTCGTCGTACGCCGGCAGCGGGTCGATCCGCCGGAGCTTCGTGCCCGGCTCGTTGATCTCTAGCTTCGTGGACCGCTTGAGCGCCTCGGCGACGACGCGCCAGTCCTTCGTCAAGTGCTTGACGCGCTTGAAGCTCGATATCAGCTTGAGGGAGACGTAGCCCTCCTTGTTCCGGCGCACGTGCTTCAGCAGGAAGGCGTCCTTCGTGATGTTGGCGTCGGAGAAGTAGAACTCGACTTGCGCGACGATGCGCTCGGCGAGCTCGTCGTCGGGCGGGGTGTAGGGCGGCTCCTGCGCGTCGGGCGCCACCTCGCAGCCGGAGTCCTTGCCTCCGCCGGAGCCGGCGTCGGAGGCGGAGTCGGAGAGGTCGGCCTGGTCGTCGGTGGACGGGCGGCGGTCGGCGGCGATGCCCTCGTCCTCGGGCACGACCGGGCCGGGAGGGGTCTCCTCCATGTCTAGAGCGCGTGGGTCACCACTCGGGCATAACAGGACGTGCGACTCGCTCGGTAGCGCGGTACAACTGCGATCGCGCGGCCCCGCTCGGCTCGTTTTATAATATCGGAGTGATGCGCGGTAAAAGGCGCCGGCGGTCGGAAACGCGGTGACATTGCGCCGCGCGCCGCCGCGCCAGACCTGCGGGCGCTTACGTCAATTACCTAACGCGCTCGCGCCCGCGGATTCTCCGGACGTTCCTGGGGCACCGGGCGTGTACGGGGGCTGCGAGTGCGGGCCGTTAAGGACATTCAGGATAGGAATTCCAGATGTCAAGGGGTTGATGCCCACGGGACGGGTTTAGCGGCCGAATTGTAATGATCCGAGAGATCACGCTCGATCATTGTTAAAGGTACATGGATACCAGCCGTCACGCGATTTGGCGAATCTATGCTAAATATTATTAATTTATGATAAAATTGCATGCCGGTGCATGGAATTAGTTCACTCGAGAACGAGGCGTGTTTTTATTGTACCATTGTTAGTTAGTGTCAATATTGCTGATATTAATTGGCCCGCAAAAAACTTTCTAGAAACAAAAGATTAAACTAGGCGTCTTTATTTTACGTTATCTTCAAAAAATTTACATTGCTTAAAAATCACTGCCATAAAACAGTATGATAAGCACTTGAAAATGTTTATTTATACAAGTTTGCACAGCGATGAGTGGTGACCTAGACACCTAGGTGCTAGAGTCTAGAGACTATAAACACCAGCAGTCAACACTCATCAGTGACATAAACAAATGAATAATAAACTTAACATTATAAAAAAATAAAAGTCCCTAACTCAATTCAATGTTCTAATGTATTAATTATTTTACAGGTTTATTTGGAAAATATACCCCTTGGAGCCCAGTGATTTGTTTTTGCAAAAATAAAAAATATACATATTTAATATTATTGCAATAACACATGTAATAGTTCGACAATGTCAAGCCTTGCTGATCAAAACGCTTTTCTATCATATCGCACAAGGACAAAGTACTGAATCAGTAAAAGGTCTAGTCTTTTATAACAGTGGATCTTTTTATTAGCAAGGAGCATAGTCAATTGTATTTCCACTTTACGCAGATACAGATCAATACGTAAACAATAACATTTACATAACGGTGTTTCCACTTGCTTGCATCATCTCGGACATGCGGACACACGGCAGTCGGCACGCACTTGCCAGTCTTCCCTCCCACATATCTAGATTATCTACATTCTAAGTATTCTAAAGCCTATAACTACTTAATAATTACTATTTCCCTAGCGATAAACAGCTGAGCTGAACCATAATATTCTTTGATTTTGTCGTCAATCGTTGATTCTACAAGTGTTCTTCTAATTCTATATTTAAATGTAAATTAAATTTGACAGATCTGGGGGTGAGCCAAGATCTTTTTAGGGTTCCGTACCCAAAGGGTAAAAACGGGACCCTATTACTAAGACTTCGATGTCTGTCTGTCCGTCTGTCTGTCTCCAGGCTGTTTCTCAAGAACGGTGATAGCTAGAAAGTTAAAATTTTCACAAATTACGTATTTCTGTTGCCGCTATAACAACAAATACTAAAAATAAAATAAATCAAATATTTAAGGGGGGCTCCCATACAACAAACTTAATTTTTTTTTGCTCTATATCAATAATGGCAGCATGTAGGCACTTGATATTTTCACAAAGATTTTGAAGATAATATGTCTACTTTAATAATTAACAAAAATAATATGAAAATTTAAGGGGGGCTCCCATACAAAAAACTCAATTTTTGGCCTATTTTTGCTCTATGACTATGACGGTACGGAACCCTTCGTGCGTGAGCCCGACTCGCACTTGGCTGATTTTTTTTATCGCTTCTTTATAGAATCGCCAATCAAAACGTATGGAATTGACATAAGACGAGTGGAACGCAAAGTGCAAACATATTATTAACGAACGCTTATGTCAATTCCATACATTTTGATCGGCGATTCTTTAACGAAGCGATAACGAAAAAGTCTTGGCTAAATGGCCTAAACTATCTGTGATTCTTTTGATTTGTCGTCACTCTATGATTCTACAATCTCTTTTAAGTGTTATTCTAATTCGATATTTAAATGTAAATTAGGTTTGACAGCTGCTATGCTTCAATAGCGTGATTTCACACAATAAAATTTAACGTGAGATATTCCTATACTGTACTCGGGGAAACATGGCGGTAGCGGTCATTGACTAAAAACTTGTCATTTTCTATACTAAGCCGCGATTGACAACATCTGACACTTCATTGTCAATCGCGGTTTATATAGAAAATGACAAGTTTTTGACAGGGGGTCAATGACCGCTACCACCATGTTTCGCCAAGTACAGTATAGTTGTACTAATTTGTCTGGGATGACGCTTGCTTCTCACCTCAGTAAAATGACAACATAATACTCGTAAGTCGTAAGAAACTTAAGTAACAACTCAATCTCAGCCTCTACCTGCATGACTCTACTAACAATAATATTTTTTTGTGTCAGATAAAGATCAAAGCTAATCTAACACTCATTAAAACCCCCAACCAGATATTTTGGCAAACATTTGCACTGTATATTATGATGCCAGCTACGGATTTATAGGGTTCCGTACACAAAGGGTAAAACGGGACCGTATTACTGAGACTTCGATGTCTGTCCGATTGTCCGTCTGTCCGTCGGTCTGTCTGTCTCCAGACTGTAACTCAAGAACCGCTATAGCTAGAGTTTTTCACAGATTGTGTATATGTGTTGCCACTATAGCAACAAATACTAAAAACGCGATAAAATTAGTATTCAAGGGGGGCTCCCATACAACAAACGTGATTTTTTTACGTTTTTTCGCTCGTAATCAATAATGGTAACAGCTAGGCACTTGAAATTTTTTCTTGAGATTTTTTCACAAAATCCTTAATTATATTTATACTTTAATAATTAATAATAAAATTTTAATTAAGTAAATATTTAAGGGAGGCTCCTATACAAGAAACACAATTTTTTGCCTACTTTCGCTTTATACCGGTACGGAACCCTTCGTGCGTGAGTCCGACTCACACTTGGCCGAGTTTTATCACCTAGGTGTTTAAATAATGGATAAAATACAACATTCTGGATTCATCAATATCTGGAGTTTATTCAACTTAAATAATCGAATCAAATTTTCATTCCATAGCCTATTAGGTGAATCTAAAGTCGTTGGACAATGGACAGAAATGAGGGGGGTTACCCTAAAATAGGATTACCCTTAATGTTGGGTAACAAAGAAGCTTACTGTTACCAACTTCCGAAAGTATGGCTTCCTTGCGCAATGTAATACAATTACGCGTAATCGGGTTTAGTTTTGGGACAGAATTTGCGTAAACTGTAGTCTGTATAGAGTTCATTGAGGTAGAGTATTATGGATTGTTTCTATGCAGTTGAGTAGTAAAACTAGTAAACAGTTCTTAAGAACTTTATGTCATACGATGTTCATTTTTGTTCCTTCGGATGATTCTATTTTATATCATGACCTTGTGATAAATAAAGATAAGTAAATAAATTTACAATTCTTTAAAAATAGATTCTATTCGCCGGTTCATCTCCTTAAATAGTGGTAGACATCGTCATCATAGTGTAATGTTTGGTAATTCTGTTAATTTTATACAAATTTTATCACTTTTGATTCTCAGTTTTGTAAATTATCCAGTGTGTGATTTGACCTATGATTACAGGCAAAGTTGACGGTCGCCGCCCAAGAGGCCGCAGCCCTATTAGATGTTCTGACCAAACTGTGCGCACTACGCTAGATCCGGCCTTCATGATACTTTCCATTCTGCCAAGGATCGCCACAGATGGCGTAATATGGTCACCAACTCACCACTAAGCGCCTAAAGGGGAGTCACGACCCTCAGCAATGAGAAAGACGACGCGAGGAGGAGGAGGTGTGAGTTGAAATTCGACATTAAATATTATTAAAGACGTGAGAGGATGAACACGATAACTAACATTTTGTAACATAAGTACAGACATTTACTCATTTTTTTTCCATAAAATTTGAACCTGGCTACGCATAAAATGCACAGTTTTTTAATTTCAAATTACTTTTCGGGCCCTAAAGCTTTTTTTTACTGTTAGTTATCGTGTTCATCAACTCACGTCTTCAGTTGTTTCTATACCAGTTCTACGTCTACAACAGACCGAGACGAGTGGAGGCTACGAAATCTGCTAACCGCGGTACGTGAAATGGGATTACACAACGGGGCTTCCACCTTCACACACTGACACAGCCCTGAACTGACATTACCTGGTCAGACTTATACTTGTATGATATATTGTCTCCCTAAATGCAGAGGTAAAAGTCTGACCTCTGTATTATACAAAGTGTAACAAAACTAAGTGTATGTATAGAGTTCACTGTGAAAATAGCAGCGCCGAAAGAGTAACTTATTTTTCACTTTTGTATGGGAAACTTCCTGTCTCTAGGGCGCAAAGAATATAAATCACAAAAAGATTTGGTCTTTCAGCGCTGCTACTTTTACAGCAAACTATACTGGGGACCCATATGTACACCCTAATTAGTTCTGTTACGCCTTGTATACGTGCATAATATCAATAATATTATGTATTGAGGTAATGTCTTTCCTCAGTACCTATCTTATTGCTGGAAGTGTACCGTTTGGGGAGGAATACGATAGATTCTGGTACGCAATGTTCGTTGATAATATTAAGAAGTTGATGCTTGCCGGTGAAAATCAATTTCGGAGATATCAGTTACCGAGTCTAGATTTTGATTTTTTTTTAAGAACAAGAATCAAATATTCAATTTAACGTAACAAAAACACCACCATATAAAAGTTAATGTTTAGATACTGTGCTATGTTTTATATGAAACTCTACAGGAAATGTTTTAGTAGTGCGAAATTTTGAGCAATAACTATAGTTCAGATTAAACTAAATTTAAGTACTCACTTGGCATCTTACTCACAAAGAAATTGATAAAACTACTTATTTTGTTCGAATTTCATAATAGTGATATAATATGTGTTAAAGGCAGTTTCCATTCAGCGTGTCGCGTAACGCGTTCTTGATCAATACTTAATATTGACAAAAACTAAAATTTTCCTCCAAGTAAATTAAGAGAGTTTTCACTCTCATCGCGGAGAAATTGTTGTGCTAGGTCCGGTTCGGCGTTTGGTTGCACAGACTATTACTCGTAAGGGCTTTAGGGTCAACTATAAAAGATGGAGTTATAGTTTCTAGTGTCATAACATAATGTTCATTTTCTGCCTATAATAATGATTGCATACTAATATTGAAAATATTATGTGAAAGTGTGTCTGTCTGTGTGTTAGCTCTTTACTCTGAAATCGCAAGCTTCGCGCCGCGCTTTAAATGGATGAAAATCGTAAAGGATAATTAGATAATCTACATGTATTTTTTTGTTTTATACCGTTTCTTGCTGAAAATTACGGTTTCCGTGGTATGGCCGACAATCTACAAAAGGCTGTAAGTTTATTTTAAACTGTAGTTAAGGTTGACTAAACCGGTTGGACGTTATCTATAGAGTACATTGAATTGCCACGTCAACAGCCTCGGTAGCGCAGTAGGCAGCGCGTAAGTCTCATAATCTTAAGGTCGTGAGTTCGATCCTCACCCGGGGCATTTTTTTGCCATTTTTTTGTAAATTTTACTAACAACTAATATTATATAGAATTAAAAACATATTATTAACTCCATATTTTATACAGCACACATAGTATCCTACATTATGTAAAAATAATTGAACATAATTATTATTAAAATTGAATTTTATGTGAGTCCATGGCATTCGTCTTAAGTTTTTGTCTTTTTGTGTCTACTTGAGATGAGATAAAGAAAAGTTTTTTTTCATTTGCCTCTCATATTCCTTTAAATATCGTTATATGTTTTAGTAATGACTAAAAAATTGGAATTCAAACCATCACTATGATCATCCATCGACCGTCGTATCTTTTTAGCCGAATGACGACTTTTATGAAGTGACGGTCGACACAAAATACTCTATTTAAAAAAAGTCATATTCAGACTTAACTCAATCGTCACAAACACGTCACATTGTTTTGGGGAAGTGGGTAGTAGGTACCAGAGCAATAACATCCATGATCTTGGCATCTGACCTCCATGGCGCACCGCGCGAATACTAAATAGGTACTGATTCACGTGAATTGGCAAAAATTGACAAACAGATAATATCTTCTTCGTTCAGTGTGCTAAGTGAGGATCTTTAAAAAAATCTTTATTAATTTCTCCCACAATACAAAAACATACATACTTACAACAGGATATAAGGCGAAAGCGGTTGACTTATGTAAAAAAAATATACTGAAACAAATGAAGTGAGAATTGCTTTAGTTAATCGCTGTGAACAAGTACGATGACAATATGGACGCAGCGCTCAGCTGTGGTAAATCAATACGCGTAATAATAATAGACTCCGATTCGGTGCCATACAAATTTTAATAATTAACTTCTTCAAAGCGAGCAAGCTCAAAGAGAATTTAGCGCAATATAAGCTGAACCAATTTTGTTGAAGTCGGTATGCAGATACTTTGAGTCCGGGAAAGGACATAGGACATTTTTTATCCTTTTTCATTCCTGGTTCCTGCGCGATACCTATTTTTTGGCGCAACAGAGTTGTGGACGTCATCTAGTAACCTAATATTTAACCCGAGATTAACTTTAACTAGATCTGCGCCAATTGACCTATTTTAAAAATTAAGGTTTTGACATTTTCTCAAAAAAGCCTGGCCTTTAAACAATAAAACCTTTGCAGTTTTAAAGGACTTATTAAAAAGTTAAAATGTCAACCGCGATCGGAAAACTACGGTTTACCTCAGGCTGACCTAGACCCAGCAGGAAGAACCTTGGGTTCTGCACAAGGGAGTAAGGACTCCAATTATTAGTGCACATGTAGTTATCATCATCATTATCACGGATCTGAAACTTTTTTTTAAAGGTACAAGTTGGAAGCCGGCTACATGAAGTTACAGCAGACGACGTGTCGTTGCGACACGTCGTCTGCTGTAATCATTTCTATGTTGTTTCTATGTATTTCTATGAATGTGTCGCTAGCTTCATTTCGCTAGCTGCGCAGGGTATTTCATAGAATTACATAGAAACGAGTAGTGTCGCGACGACACGTCGTCTGCGGTTGCTTCATGTCGTCCGCTGCCAACCGGCACCTTTATGCTCGACAGTCTCGATTATTATTTGGAAATGACGATGACTCTTAAAAGACATTGAGATAGTGGTTATACTATAAATCGATTCTGCTGTAATTTGGTATCCAGGTATAGCCTGTCAAGAAAGTGAAGAAATTTAAAAGTGGCAACATCGTAGTGTCATCCCTTTTTTCTTAGATTGATTTGAAAGGGATGACACTACGATGTTGCCACTTTTTAATTACACATACGCTATACACTTAATTGATATGGATTATGGAGTCCAAGTATCTCTATACCCAGCAGAATCGGTTTAGTGGTTTAAGCGTGAAAACGTAACAGTTCTATTTTCCGGGATAAAAAGTATCCTATGTACACATAGGATACTTTTTCCCCGGAAAAATGTACGGTTCATGCGCGATAAAGCCATTTTCGCGCAACAGAGTTGCGAGCGTCATTTAGTTAAGTATATATTATTATTACTATGTATCGATAGTACTTAAATGTTTTAAGATGTTTCATTATTATTTTTGGCACAAAAACCTCTGTACTTGAGTAAACAATAACAAGTAATGTACCATCGAGGAAATTGATTCATAGGCAGGTGACGGACCTACGTCATTTGGTCGGACTATGTCAATTCAATGTCTGGTGGCTAGGTTTAATAGAAAGTGACTAAATAACATAGGTCCGCCAACTGCCTATCAATCAACTTCTCTGATAGTACTAGACTTTTTCAGAACTACACGTACACGTCTATGGCACCTACTTTGAGGAAAATTGTTATTTTTGCTGGATCGTAAAAAAATATGTCCACGTAATCAATATCCATTGTGCTTCCCTTTGTGTATTGTTCTTGGTGTTTTCTTACCAACGAATAAACATACGAGATGTTTTAAGCTACCACAACACGTTGGCTAATAATAGACCAAAATAAGCGACGACGAACATGTAGAGAAATTATCTTCTTTTCTTCTTTTTAGCTCTTTCCTACTTTACGTAGAGTCAGTTCTCCTAGTAGATTTGCGCCAAGAAATTCTATCTTGGGTTGTCGATTAGAGCTAAACCTAAATATGAAAACTAAAATAAGTAATTAATTGCTACTGTATAATATGTGGTTTTCTCTCCGTTTAATGAATCAATTGATTTGTCCTTTATTTTATTTACTTTTATTTTTTATACACAACATGTCTCAAGAAGTCGTTTCCGAGAAATGCGAAACCACACCATACATGGCGTAAAAAAATACTTGCTCCCGACGAACATTACAAACAAATTTAAATTCTATCTTGTTGGACTAAGGTTCAATTTGTCTTATGGTGTACATGACCATATTATAGTCCAATGTCGACATCGGAAGGAAGTAAGGTCAGCAGCATATGCAATAAACAACGTTTGGTCCACATGTAATAAGTCATATATCAGTCCTATAAATACAATAAACAGCGGTTTAATATGATTTATACTGCTGATAAAACCAAAGCGATATTTACTTTGTATTTAAATGTTGGTATGGTAGCACGTAGCTTGAGCTCGTTTTGCAAAAGGGAATTTTTAAACAACTTCCAAAAAGGAGGAGGTTCTACTTTTCTACAAAAGTCCTCAAAAAAAACTAGGCTAGGTCTGCCTTTTTTTTGAGAATCATCTAAATTTCGAAAAAAAAAGTATTTAAAAACACAATCCATATTTCCAAACTAATATTAAAATGCAAATGTTTGAAAACATTTTTGAAAAAAAAATTGTTGGTCTGTTACGTCTTCACACTTGAACTACTGATTTTTTTTGGATATGGATATTTCGGTACTGATAAAGTTTTTGTCGGTGCACAGAAGGTACAGCCAAGGGGCAACATCTAGCAATATATAAAATAAAAGTAGGTAGGTTTAAAAATATAAAAATAACGAAATAATACTGGAATCACGCATAGGCACCTACTGGTATCCAGTACCTTAGCTATAATAATATTTTAGCCTAGTCCTAGATGTTCATAATATTCTAAACATCCTAGATAATTTAGACCAGACTACAAATTAAGACATGAGTTTTGCTCAAGCTAAACTCAACCCTCAACGATGGACTTAGAGTACAAATTAGTTCAACAATTCGGAGTTTTCGACTAAGCCCCATTGCACATTGGCCATTTATCAGACGGGTCCCAAAGACCTGACATGTCACTCACGACCATTCGCGATACTTTCAATGCCAAAATATAATAAGGCCAAGAACACATGTGTGTACTTAACGCTTAAGCTTGTGTGGCCTAAGCAACGGACTACAGGCGACAACTTCCGAAAAACTTGATTCTCATCTCTTGGGCCTTGGCGGGTCTGCACTCTGCTGTGATGAAATATCCATCAAATACTTTTGTGCTGATTATAACTGTATAAAAACAAGTATTGCGATAGCGTAAAGTGTATACTGTAAAATATATATTATTTGCATCCTTAAAATATTATGAACAAGATTACAATAGGTACTTGGAACTTGTAAGTGAAACTCAAGTAATTACTGCCAGAGAAGTTGATTCGTAGACCTACATAATTTGGTTAAATCTTGTCAATCTAAAATTAACTTAACTCTAATAACGTAGGTCCAGCATTTAGTACTTGGCTGACAATTTTTTTTATAGTAAATTCATAAAAGCAAATGGAGCATACGCCATTTAGTGTACGGAGCCTCCATAACTTTTAAATACCGCTTTAAATGTGAATAGACAGATCTCTACATTTTATTTCTATATATAAAAGCGCTTAAGCTCGTAAGTTACGCCATACTCATTTACACCTGTGATCTTTATAGTTAAACACACGAGTGCGTTCTCAATTCTCATTGAGGAGGAGTGACTTGTATAGACCTCCGTGAACACTTGTTACGCCTGTCAGATATTTATTACTACCTATTTATTTATTTAAGAGTAATACTAAATATTGCACAGCTGTTCACACGGAAATTGTATATTTTTGGGACAAAAACAAATCGGTTTAGCGGCTTAAGCGTAAAATACATACTTTAGCATTTATAAGACATATTAGATGTTGCCCGAAACATCGTTAAAATAAATACGTTTATCGCGAGGGAACTGTGTATTTTTCGATGAAAAATAAAAAAATCTGCGTTCCTTTCAAGAAATTAAAAAGTAACGTTACCTAATTTCACGTTACACATCGGTTTAGCGGTTTTAAGCGTGATTAAAAAATCCTATGTCATTTTCCATATCTCTTACCCTTAAAAATCTATTCAAGTATGATTTAACGTAAAGGTGTGACAAATAGACAGACATACACACCTTTGCAGTATATTATAGTATGGATATGGATTAGTATAGATACCACAGACTACCCACATACACGTCGCCATAGAATGCGAATTCGAAATCACAAAACAATGTTTTGGTAAGTGTGGGATGATCGCTTTAAAGGCCATTAAATAAAATCTCGAGCATCTGAAGGGGTTTTTAGGGAGCATTTGAAGCCGCAGTGGAAGAATGACGTCTAGTAAGTACAATCGAAAAATGTATACCTATGTCACTTAATTTGTATTTTTGTAACCCTATTTTTACCTAATTCATACTTATAATATAAATGCAAAAGTTTTTCGGTCTGTCTTTCTTTTTCAGAACCGCTGAACCGATTTTGCTGAAATTTGGTATCCGGAGATGATTTTTTTTTTGTTTCGATTCGGTTTTGATCCCGAAAAAATTGCGATTCCCGCGCGACAAACGAATTTTGGTGCAACGAAGTTGCGGGCGTCATCTAGTAAAAATAATAAAATGATCCAAACTAATTAAAAATGTGTCGTAATCAACGGCACTCGATTATATTTTCACCCACTTTACAGGTCAGTTGCAATAGAGATAACCTTTTGGGTTTTTGGAAGACGATAAAAAGGCACTTACTTACTCGTTATCAATTTAACGACCTTATAATTAAGATACGGGTCACTCCTTATACTCATTGGAATGATCGTAAAAATTAACGACTAAACATCAATAAAATATACGATCAAAAAAGATACATAATAAAATTAATCAAGTATTGTTTTATTATTGTAAACTGACAATGAGTTAAGCATTCATTTATTATTATGCTTATACGAATTAAAGTTTCCGTTTGTTAGATTTTCATATAAAGGTCATTACATACAAGACATAGGTCGTTGCGATTTTAAAAACGCACGCAAAAGCACACATACAACAAGGAGAGTTTAAAGGAGCAGAAACTGCAGAGAGTATCTAAAGAGATATCTGAAGAAATAATTAATTGAAGAAAATGCAAATGAAATAAAAATAATTATCATTGTTAATTAATAACCAAGTCACTCGATTCAAATCTCGCAATGTTTCATTGTTATTTCATCATAACAAGACCGGTTCAATTTTTCTTATACGAATTCTTTCTCCCGTATAATTAATGCTAAATTCCAATTTTACAAAACCCTGCTAAAAAGAAACTACAGTATGTATACTTCGTAGCTATAATCATTAAAATTACAACACTACCAGTAAATTTATTTAAAGTCTTTCTTTACTCTGTGTAGGTATAGGTTGCAGGTATTATTATATGGAATTTTAAAACGTCCAGCCATAATTTATAACTGCTTCTATTTCTTTATTTCCTAATTAAAAATATGCGATATAAGAATATGAAATAAATATTTTCACTACAGTCCCCTTTAATTTTTTGTAACAGATGTTTAAGTATGCTGATGACCACAATACTAAATCCCCGGTAAATAAAACGGTATCTGCGTTTCTTGATGCCTTAAGGAGTGAGCCCCGGCAAGGCCCATCTCAGTGAGCTCACTCTTTTAATCTTGCTTGAAAAATTTAATCGAAGATCGCAGATACAAGATTTTGCCCCTATTATTAAAAAACGCAGCATCACCAGCGCTCACCTTTACCCCGTAACCCTGCAGCACACCTCATGACGTCACCGCCCACAGCCGCTCTTGAACGGAGGTTAAGGTTGAAAAAATATGCACACATAATTACATATTCTCCTTTCGATCACGATACCATCGATACTTATTCGATTTAACCTTCGTATTGATATCAAAATCGTTTAATATAATTGCTATTCGCAGCCCTGTAATTACATGTTACTGCTTAGGGTACAAGAGGCAACACTATAAGAGTCGTAGTAAGTTAAAACAGAGTAGACAGAATTATATGTATATTGTGGTTAAAACAAGCAAATAACATTTTAGTATAGTATAATATTGAGAAACGATATATATTCAATTTCAGAGTATCTGAAATTATTGACCTACTTTTATAAAATGATCCAGGTACAGAGAATATAGAGACGTGAGCAAATTTCGATCGTGGAAATTGTTATACCCTTCCTAGCGCATGCTATACAATTTACTAGCGCGTGTGAAATCAATACATTCAGAAGGTAGGTAAAACGCGTAGTAAAATGTTTTTATGAACAAAATTCCTTAAGTCTTCTACTAAGCGATAGCTTTTATATCTGTACGAGATGACGTCCGCAACTCCGTTGCAATAAAATTCGTTTATCGCGCGGGAACCGTACATTTTTCCGAGATATAAATGTAGATACTTTCATCTTCATACTAAATTTCAGCAATATCGGTTCAGCGGTTTGAGCGTGAAGAGGTAACAGACAGACATACTAGTTTTACAGATACTATAGTAATATAATTTTGGCTACAGTATGAGGAAAAGCGGTTCTGCGAAACAATTTGACACACATATGCGCCGACGCAGCCTTCGCCCGAATGTAAACACCGCGGGCTAATATTAACATTTATAATGTTTACTTTTTAATTGGAGCAAAGTGTCCATGATTTTTATTCCATAATTCACTTAATTTTAAATTGGAAGCAAAGCGACTGCCGGACTCAGAGACGAATATCAATTACTTAACTGTAATTAAATTAAGATTTTGACACGAGCTCCATTCATTATCTGTTAAACTCTTCATTATAGATAAATAATAAAAATTGAGGTTTAAAATCATCATCAAATGACTGTGAGTGCGGCCGTAGGATGGTATACGAGGGCTGCCTTTTAAGTTTTGTCGTTTGAAATAAATAAAGACAATCTAATAGATTATCACCATTTATTGTTTTTTTAAGAATTCTTCGCGATATTTAATATGCTTTTGCATGCGTTCAAACTAGTTTTTAGAACATTTATTCCACTCCGAAGTTGGGTAGTCAAAATGGCCGATTTTTTCGCGTAAACAGCTTCTTCAGGTGAGCTTAAACGTTGGCCACAAAGACTTTGCTTAATTTTGTGGAACTGATTAAAATCCTCAGGGCTCAAGTCAGGACTGTAAGGCGGATGATCTAAAATTTCAACGTTTTGGGTTCACAAATACATCTTTGTTTGACCGGCGGTGTGCGAACATGCATTGTCATGGTCAGGAACATACGACGTCTTGAATTGGTTTTTTCGAAATTCGGTGATGACTTGAGACAAACAAGCTGTGGTATACCAGTCAGCGGTAACCGTTTTGCAACCTTCTAGTTCAATAGTGGCGATGTCACCACCCTTTGTCACAATGGAGGCAAACATTTTTTTTTTTGAAGTGCTCTGTGAGCCCATGACTTCGGTCGATTTTGGCTCATTCTAGAAGACCCAGACAGTAGACTGCTGCTTAGAATTTGGATCTTATGCATATATATCCAAGACTTGTTACCATTGAGCAAATTATAAACGCGCTTTGACTCTTCTCGGTTGAATCGCTGCAGAGACTAAAACTAACACGGGCTGTTTTTGGTCGTCGCTAAGCAAACAAGGTATCTAACGAGAAATAAATATTTTACTCCAAGTTTTTCGTGCAGGAGTTTTTGGACAGTGGTCCCTGAAATGCCCACGGATGCCTCTATTTCGCGATATATCACATGACGGTCTTCGAGGACTAGCTGCTGCACGGCTTCAATATTCTCTTGCGTTACGGCAATTTTTGGACGACCATCACGTGGCTGGTCACTGAGGCTAGGGTGTCCACTTTAAACTTCTAAATACCAGCGTTCTATAATCCTAAGACATGGTGCTGCATCACTAAACACTCGTTACTTCGGCGTTTTGAGAAGATCACTTCTGATCTTCTCAAAACGCCGAAGTAACGATAATCAACTTCGTAATTTGTAAAAAATTGTCGCACGGAAATTTTCCTTTAACATTTCCATTTTTACAACCGACTTGTCACATTTGAATAGGCGATACAATAAGACTATTCGACCAATCTGAAAAATTTATTTTGCTTTTGAAATCCAAATACAAGGAGATTAAAATTCCATATGGTTTTTTTTTTCAATGATCGCGGGAAGTTTACAAACGACAGAACTTAAAAGGCAGCCCTCGTATAAAGCTCCCATTTTATAAGTTGGGAAAACCTCACAGTGAAGGAACAAAAATATGGAAAAGCATACTTGGTTAAAATTCAATAATCTTAATAACACACAACTAATGTAGAATTTAACGCGTACATGAAAAACGTGTATAAAAATTTGTAATGTTAAAGTGATGAACGTATTATACAGTATTTCCGCTAAGAAATAGTGCGCTCAATTGATATTGAATTGAAACAACGTAAATAAGTAAACAACAATAATCATTTCCCGCTTACAATCAGTAAACATGTGTTGCAACTTACAAACAATATCTATAAACAAACATTTTCCTCTATGTCAACACTTCCTGATTAAATGTAAAAGTTATTGAATACATTTCCTACAAACGATTACAATTCCCGAAGGTCTGTGTGACCTAGGCTACCTATTAATAGGTCTAGACTCTAGACTACAACGCATCGCGGAAGATCGCTAGCAAGGATAATGATGTATGTTATTTTTGTATTACACGTTAGTATGTTGCCCATGGCGTTAAGACTGTATAAGGTAAATCTACAAATAACTGTTTTGTTTACTGTGGTGTATATTGTTGATGACAACGATTATGTGCAGGGTTGCCATCTATCCGGATTTTCTCGGATTTGTTCTAATTTCAAGGGCGTCTGGGGACCGTCCGGTGGGTTATCGAAAAGGGTACAACTTTTGTTGCCAGGCGAAATTCAATTTTTTAATCATGCAGCAATAGATGAAAGAAAGAAACTCGCTACACAAGCCAGGTTTTTTTCTGATTATAATTATAAGTATGCGAAGTAGGCAGTTTAAAAAAATCCGGCTGTGATTATTAACATTCAATGTAGTCGACACAACAGACGAATGTAACACCTCTCAGAAAGCTCGGGCGCGCACTAGCGGTCCCGGCGGCCATCGAGCCGGATGGCCGCCGCGACCTGGCCGCTAGTGCGCGCAAGGCGGCCTGGTTTCAGAACGCGTCGTGGCCGTTTTCATTAGGGCCACAACACGAATTCGCGTCGTGGCTGTTTTTAAATGCTCAGAACGCGTCATGGTTTTACTCGATTACCACAACGCGTTGTGGTCGAATAGCACGTCAGCCACGACACGAATTTCGCTTTGTTGTATTTCTGTGATAACCAGAACGCGTCGTGGCCGTTTTCACTAGGGCCACGACGCGTAACATATACATCTTAAAGACATATAATATCTAACATGCATGATACTAACAATAGAGCTGCATAACATTTGAACAACTGACGCCAAAATCCACCAACGTGGTATCAAAATGTTTCTAAGTGCAGCGGTAGGTACTCGGTATATCATACGACGACCTCGCTCTTTCGCAAAGTCTTCCTTTGAGGCTCGCACTCACATTTATCAAATTATGAAATTATTAGCCGACTTCCAAAAAGGAGGAGGTTATATTATGTTTGGCTGTGGATATTTTAATTCGCATAACGTCGTTGCGCTTGTGTGTTTCGTATCCTCTATGTGTATTTCGTCAATTTTTTAGGGGTAAACAATAAACTATTTTATTTAATGATAGTTGGACTTATAAATAAATTAAAAATGCAGTATCATTGGTGGCAAATCTTATTATGTATTGAACTGAGACTTTTTAATTTATTGATAAGTCATTCAATAAAATAGTTTATTATCTACCCCTGAAAACTTGACTACAATATACACCATAAAGATTTTGGCAAGCGCAACGACGATACGACTAGTGAGTAGACGTATCGTACTCTAACACCGTGCCGAAGTCTGGCAACGCCCGCCTCGTTGCCGCACTGCTGTGCCAGTCGGAGTGGGTGGGGAATGTTAGTTTTTAGGGTTCCATACCCAAAGGGTAAAAATGAGACCCTATCACTGAGACTTTGATGTCTGTCCGTCTGTCTCTCAGTCTTCAGGCTGTAACTCAAGAACCGCTATAGCTAGACTTCTGAAATTTTCACATGTTATGTATTTCTGGTGCTCTATAACAACAAATACTAAATACAAAATAAAGTTAATATTTAAGGGGGGCTCCCATACAACAAACGCAATTTTTTTGGTCTTTTTGGCTCGTAATCCATAATGACAACATATAGACATTTGAAATTTTCACAAAATCCTCAAGTATATGTGTACTTTAATATTAAATAATAAAATTGAAATAAAATAAATAATTAATGGCTCCCATACAAAAAACACAATTTTCTCCTTATTTTCGCTCTATAACGTTACGGAACCCTTCGTGCGCGAGTCCGATTTTTTTTCGTTACAGAATTTCTTGATTAGCTATGCAATTGTTTAAAAAAAAAACAAAAATGTATCGACAGAAAGAGTTTTGTTTAAGCCTTCATTAAATTAAAGTTAAGTAATCATTTAATGTTTCTACGTACGTAGCTGTTAGATTTACTTTACAAACACTTCATAACCTTCTTACAGTAACACCACAAAGTATATTGTACTAGTATGTACTTGTCCTGCTACGCGGTGCTACGGCGCGCTACGTCACCGCGTAGGGCTACGGCACCCTACGAGCCTCTACGACACCCTCTGGATACTCCTTTTCAATTTTGTTCTATGATCTAATCAACTAAAATGCTACTAATTTAAATGTCACGTGCGCAATTAAGAAACTTTTATTAATAAACGTTCATTGAATTACATAGTCGATTTTAAATTGTTTGTTTATATTGCATTGACATCAAAAATAGTACTACTACATTAATTCACAAAAATTTGTTGGGAATACGGGCTTTTTGTATGTTTGTCCATCTATATAATATACAAAAATTAATTTCCAATTGTGTTAGTAACGCTATAACTCGATAACGGCTGAACCGACTCTGCTAATTGTAGTCTTAAAATAATCCTTGAAGTCCAGGGAAGGTGAGTTTAAGTGACATGAAGTTCACCGGGACAGCTAGTTTATTAATTTTTTTTTTTTTTTGGGTTAAGATATAATGATTATATGTTATATGTATTTAATATTGACAAGTACGAGAATATTATTACTTTTAATGCAAGAAAAACAATTTTCATAAGTATTAAAATCAACAAAAACTAGCAACTTTAAGCGAATGCAAGATAAAATATAATAATTTGCGCAGCAATATGTAGATTGTATTTTGTAGAATGTAGATGTTTTGCAATTATTACACTTTCTAAAGACGCAGGCCAGTGACGTAACCGCATATTGCATAGCAACAGATACTAGAAAAAAGTTTTCATTAGTTTAGCACTTAAAAACAGGGTACTGATAGGGCTATCCACCAACTAACTTGACAGATCAAGTATGGAGAATTTGTCAAAAATGTTGTGAATAGCTTATTAGGCACTTTATCAGAAAGTGGTGAAACAGGCCCTAAAACCCGTAAAGATTCTAGTAAGTACTAATTTAAACATAAACAAAATACTTCTTAGTCACGTCACACGTGGTAAAAACTCCCCGTTGGGGTGAAACAGTTTCGAAACCGCGCCTGCTCCACTTTCTTACCACTGAGCATATACCAAAACCACTGATCCTAACCTTCGGTAATTCCGTATTCCGCGGTACGTGGTGGCCCGCGGCCCGCGTGCGATATCGCCGCAGTATCGCGAATGTCATTGACACACACATGACTGTTGCTGACCTTACACGCCGGAAACACTACCGGAGAAAGATATAAACTACCGACAGCAGAAAAATACAGGATTATAAAATTTGGTAACATTAATTAAGCATAAATTTAAATTTTAATATTTATTATTTTAGGTTTATAATCTACTGTTTTGACGTGTACGTTTAGAGTTTAGACCATAATTTACAACGAGTAACTCTCCAATTCAAAAATTATTTTACCTATATTTTTTATAAGTCACATAAAGTTACTAAATTAAAATCGCATGAGAAATGGATTTTTGTGGAATATTAGCGTAACAAAAATAAATTAAAAAATATACTCATTAAGTATGTATTACAATACTTTAAATCCTAATTTATTTTGAAGATATTTACATTGGAATAAAGAAATTGTTAAAAATTATGTGACAAAAATATCACACAAATATTTAAGTTAGTAAGTACTACGAGGATTTTAATAAACAGATGCGAATGAGCTAAATATACCTAAATCAATTTAAAAATGCTACTAAATGTTATCTGAGAAAAAGATGCGAGAAAATTGAAATACTCGTAGCAAGTATGCGAACTAATTCATATGTTAAGAAATTCAATCATTTTTAAGAATTAACATTTCTTTGCTATCCGTACCCCCGCGTAGATGACCTTCTCCAATGTCGTGTCGCTGCGACAATAATAATGTTTATCTAGTGCTGCCCTGCAATTAAATATACATCTTATTCTTTTGTGATACAGTTCAAATTCGTTTATCGACATTTTCGCACACATTTTCCGATAATACGAAAGTCATATCAAGCAGTTCTAAGTCTTATAACATACCAATTACGTGTTATTTTCTTTTGAACTACATAAAGTTTCTGAGTTACTTCCTACTGCATATCCTACTTGTGACTCTTAAGTACATGAGAATAGAGGTCATTTTAGCAGCACTTAAGAACAGATGTTGACCTACGATTATCATATTAAACGGTATTATAGCAAGATAACAATTAGTTTATCTATGGGGCAGGACCAACAGACTGACGCCTTCGAAATGTTTATGATTAGATATAATCAATCAGCTGACAATATTAGTTAATAGCCTTGCGATAAGTTTTAAAGGCCAATGCAAAAATGTATTAGCGTCTAGCGATCCATAATAGGGTTTTTTTATCAAAGAGGTAACATTGTTGATTTTATTACATTTCCCATAAATCATGATACAATTAAAACACAATAGAAATTACTTTATCTTAATTAAGCAAGAAAGAGACAATTAAAAATGTACCATCGAGGAAATTGATTCCTAGGCAGTTGACAGACCAACGTCATTTGGTCGGATCACGTCAATTTAATGTTCATTGTGATCTGTCGGCTGGGTCTGAACTCTGACGTGACCAACGTAAGTCCCCAATCTGCCTAGGAGTCAACTTTCTCGACAGCGAGCGTTAGTTAGTACATCGTACAGGATAACACAATGAATGCTTACTTAGTCCAGGATAAATTTGTGAATTTCTATAGAAAGTCACAAACTTTATCGTATCTACTACGTTTATATTATACTTTTAAATCGTATACAGGCCAAATGAAAGACCAAAAATTTTTTTCACTTTTGTATGGGGAAACTTGGCCCTTGCCCAAAAGTGAAAAAAAAAATCTTTTTTCAGAGCTGTTACTTTCACAGTGAACTCTCTACAAGGAACACGTACACACCCTAAAGTATTATCACTTATTTTTGTTACACACTGTATATATGCAATCCAGAAATTAATCACTATAGTGAGCAACTACAATCCAGAAATTGCTCTTAATTTCTGTATTGCATCTACTGAACCGATTTTTAAAAAAACTCCTTCACCTATATCGTTATCTGTTACTCTTGTAGGCCATTTCATTTAAATTAAACTGGCTAAGTTCCAGACTCGCGCACGATTAGTTCTGTACCATTGACTAGGTAACTGATTTATATCGAGCAAAAATTGCCAAAAAATAGGCATTTTCGGGAGAATGTGGCCCACATTCTCCCGAAAATATGCTCCCCTTTAAAATATGCTAAATTCTCTGGGCAACCAAACGGACACATGAGTACCTAAACCTATGTTATAGAGCTGTATACTTATTTTCTTTATAGAACAGTGTTTATACATATTGTTGGGAGTGGCGACTGGTCCCGGTCCCGGTCTAAGTCCCGGTGAAATATAGCCCTTATGAATAAACCGCTAATATGACGAGCAACATGTCACACCGAAGGTACAATATTCTTACTAAATGACAAATATGTTTTGCCACAAGGCATTGTATGCAAATGCGAGTGAGTTATGGCATATGGGCTACGCGTGCGCTTACGCAACTCATGACATGTCACGTGTTACATGATTAGATGTATGCACTGTGTAGTGTAATTGGAGACATTCAAATGTAATATGATTTTTGACATTTGAAAATTATATTTTGTAAGTAAGCCTATACTTACTTTATATTATATATTTATATTAGTTGCTCTTACATTATGTTAATGTAAAACGAATTTGGAAAACCTTTACTGATTGTTAGCTGATACTTATAGCACAGGTTATCCTATATATATATTTTAAGTATCAGCAGAACATTAAATGTGTATAATGTACATAGTTACATACAGCCTGAATTTCTGTATTATGTATAAATTATAAAGGAACATATTATGTAATTTGAGCAAATAAATAACTTTTTACTTTTTACTTTACTTTATATTATAACTGCTCTAGTGTGTTTGTCTGTCTGTCTGTCTGTCTGTTAGCTCTTCACGCCTAAACTGCTGAACCTATTTTGCTGAAATTTGGTATGAAGATACTTTTAATCCCGGGAAAAGACATAGGATAGTTTTTATCCCGGAAAAATATACGGTTCTCGCGCAATAAACGAGTTTTGACGCAACGGAGTTGCGGGCGTCATCTAGTAAATATTATAAAAATGGGAATGTAAGTTTTGTTTGTTATGCTTTTGAAGTCTTGATAACTTGAAAATTACTTTATGGGAATAAAGTGAAATTCCCATATTAGTTCTGGTGGCTTTAGCAAAATTCAGGGTTTTTTACCTTTTAACTTTAAATCTACTTTAAATACTCGTTACATACGAGTATTTAAAGTAGATTTAAAGTAGATTAATGTTTTCAGTAGCAAAATAAGGCAATTTTAAAAATGTATATTAATTGACACTAAACTAGTATTTTAACGTATTGCAAACGTATTTGACAAGCATTTAGTTATAAATTATGATATGATAATATGTCACATACACACATTTTTACACAGAATTTTGCTGTCAAGACTATCGAATGCAATTTCGCAAAGTTCAAACGCAGGAATGTCTTTTTACACAATATAGGTATCTATATCCATCTGCCAACATCTGCAATTTCTTAGTTTATAAACGACTCGTTTGATATTGTACTAAGCTGTAAATAGCAGAATAGCAAACCGTTTAAAATACTCACAATCGTCGCGTTGGCAGACTATTTTCAGATAATCCGACGAACTTTCAGCCCACATACTAGGTAATTGGATTTGAAAATATTGAGTTCAACAGTTACGTCATTTTACGCTCTGGGGACGTAAGCACAATAATGTGCCAAACGAAAAACTTTACAAAACATACTGGAATAAAGTTCATTTCAGTTTGCGTGTCAATAAGTTTGAGGGTAGTCGTATTTTGTCACAAGCGCCATCTGACGTTGAACAAATGTAAACTTAAATCCGTTGCATATTTAGGTGTACTTTTGAATGTCACTAAATAGTAAATTGTGTATGTTAGCGGGTGTGTGGCGTGATGTCGGTCGCCATGTGTAAATTGGCTTAGCGGGTATTGTTCTCTAACGTTAAAGATAATATCCATCCAATACTAAACGTTTAAAATCAACCGGTATCAATAGGCAACGTAGTTTCTTCGTCCGACTTTCAAAAAGTGTATCATGATACTCATTTTGAATAAAAATATATTTTATTTTATAAAAGGTCATTTTGATAGAATAATATCATTCGAAGAGTTGAAAACAACAAAATAGTATAATGAACATATTTCTAGCAATTATCAGGAATTGATTCATTGGTTGACGATGGTTAGGGAATCAATATAATTTGGGTGGCTTCTGTCAAACCTATTCTCTGGTACTGGTCTATCTAGCTAATCACGAAAGTTTTTTAAAAGGAGAAAAATCAAAAATACCAGCGTTGCCAGCTTGTAAAATGCTTCTTTGAAGGAAAATAAATCATTCCAAAGCTTTGACATATACTTCAGAAGATGTATCACCGTTTCGTCTCGTTGCGGACTGTGGTGTGACCGGGGCTGTACCACGAAACTGTTTTGAGGCTCAAACAATCGAACCAAAATGCCGCTTCCTACTTTAACAAACGTGAAATGACGTTGATAGAGCAGGACACGGCATTCTCGATTGTTTAAGTCTCAAGACAGTTTCGTAGCACGACCCCTGACCCTAACAAATCAGAGCATCATCAGTCTCGAAGCTTTTTCTACATGTCGCAACCTGAAAGCTGAGCGTTTAAAAGTCAATGTTTTCAATAAGTACACACACGATATGTGTGCCACGGCCGTCCACTGATTTTTACACCACATGTGCGCGTTCACACTCGTTTTACCTTCACCAGGACCTTATGTCGTCCACTTAAGGGGCACTGTCGTGTGAATCCGAAGGTAAATTAAGCCTGGATGGAGTGTAACCCTGTCCAAGTCGGCCGGTACACCTCGCGATACTTCGCCCGCGAGCACTTACTTTGACAAAGTACTGTAATTACAAATAATCTGTACTTTCATACCAATACATACTATTATTTCTAATATATGTTTATGAAATTGTCAGGTCGAGATGTTTGTCGTCAAACTTCTATGAAACGACTGTATTTCTGAGTTCCGCGTCTATTTTTCTGAAATATGTAATAACGTATAAATGCCAGAACAATCTTTACCGGGCTAGCTAGTCTACTATACTATATCTAAGTCAATTTTCAGCAAACTTTAGGGTCAGCAAGTACTGCTTCTAGGCCATTTCTCAGAAGCTTCTTTACTTCAATTGGTCTCAAAGACTTACTATAGCTGATTGTAGAACTATAAGGACAAAAACAAATACACTACTATTAAACCCAAATAGACAAGCTATGATTCAATATAGTCAGTACATTCGCACACTACATACCTGACTTCCACTTACTGGGCAGCTTGTCACTCAAGTAGCTACATAGTGAATAATAGCCTTGCGACCGAATGAATACCAATAATATTAAACATGCGAAAACGTCTTTTCTGTTAGCGAGAAAAGTTTGGAGTTTAAAAAAGTTTAGCCGACAAACTGATATAGATAAAAGTTACAATCGTAACTCTGACGCAAAATGATATTTTTTATCCCGGAAATTTTTATTCTTCTTAAGATGTTACCTATAACATATTAATACATATTTTTCAAAAAGACTTTATAACCATTATACCTTAAGGACGCTATCACATTTTTCACAAATATCAGCGATTTTCAGGTACGATTTTTAAGAATTAGGAGTCACACTGCGAGGATATTTTGGTTTCAAATGAAAGATAATATATTCGTCTCTACGTCTACACCATAAAAATTTTATAGCCGCATACAAAATTTTCACATAAATACGTTTTAACCATCACAATAATTGCAAAAGATTTAAAAAATGGGGTTTGATTAGGTACCATTATAGCTAAATACACTGAACTAAGGAAAATAAATATACAAAAAAATATTGCTTATTTAGTCCCCTGTACGAATAGCTAAATATTTTATATAAAAATAAATAACATTGCCATTTATAAGAAAGATAAGAAACGCTCTCAAATTTCTTCATACATTTTCGCCCTATCAAGAACGCGGCGAGCGTCGTAACCGCCACTGTACTAGCACAGTATAGCAATAGGGATATGTCATATTGCTATACTGTGGTACTAGTACAAGGCGCGCTGATATTAAATGTTATTTTAATGTCCTTAACGTCGATATTCGTACTGACCTGCTAATTTTTGTAATAATTTTTGTGATAGCGTCCTTAATGTAAATTGCAAAGGGTCAACTTTACTTTTCAACTTATCTAAAGTAACCGACGAATGCAAATACCCCTCTACATAAAGCCTTGTCGCACATGCTGAAACATGGGAAATCGGTGGAATTACAGTGTTACGGCACTAAGCTGACACGGGGTAAGTGTTACAAACTTACAACGTCTACGGGCTTGTCACAATCCGTTTAGCTGACTATACACATGTACCACGCCCGTGGTGTAGTGATGTGCGAAATGTGATAGATTTTACCTACTACCAATAATAATTATTGTAGTATATTAAGTAATGAGGATTTCTTACTAATTTAACAGAATCCTAGTTTTTACTACAAGCCTACGAAAATAAAAACTAAGGAAAAGTAACTCCGTCCAAAAACATGTTCTACAATATGCCTTGAGTGGTATCAGGCTGACGTTACATGACAGTTCGAAAGGAACCAAATTTAAAACGGTAATAATCTGGGAGTTACGTTTCCTTAGTTTTTATTATTCGTAGCTACAAGCCTTAAATAGGTTATCTATACTGCTGGCAATCACAATACACTTGCAAATACTTGTAGTTGTAGTAGCACGAAATTGTGAAAAAACAGGCTCTCCACACTCAGATCCATCGAGATCTTTGTGATAAAATAATCCTTATAAAATCACATAATTTTTCAAGCCCCTTTAGATCATCGGTGATCGCGACAACAATAGAATACAATAGCATTTCCTGGAATCCGCGATCGAAGTATTAATTTTAAAAAATTCTCAAATTACTAATATTTTCTGCATATAATGATAAAACACTCTCTGCACTCATGGTAGAAAATGAAGCATTTCTACTATATATGTAGAAAGCACAAAAAAACACACGCGTTTAAAATATATAATTTTTAGGGTCAAACGATTTGTACGATGAAAAAGATTTCAACGCGAGCGAAGCCGTCAAATATCGAAGGTCCATTATAATGACTACGTGTGTTTTTCCTTTTATTTCTTTAGGCAGATAGTAAACAAGAAGGCATAATAATATATTATACTTGTTCATATTATACGTATTTAAAAAAAGATTCCTTAATATAGTAACTAGTTCACGCCGCATAAAGCACAAAATTCTAACTTATCTCAGCCGCTATGTGAATCGAATCTCAATACGATTATAACATTATGTTATGGATAAATTATCGATAAAGTAACAACACTAAAATGCAGTAACACATGGCACACGCGTGTCGAAACGGACGTGTTGTGTAACCGCCCTGACTCTGAGACAATCGTATTTATTGTTGCTATCGATAAATTCTAATGCCCATTTTGACATCACTAGTAATTATCTTGTCAAATAAATATCGATTTTTATAGGCCGCTCTGTGATGTATCGATATTAATTTTTATTTGCGCAACACTATAGGTCAAAACGTACCTTCTTCATACGAAACAAAAGGGTTTTAGTTACTAACTATAAAGCATCATAATAATATTATTTATTACTTTACGAGTATATTAATTTACTTGCAGATTTGTAATGCGCATAATAAAAATTATGTATATTAGACTAGATGACGCCCGCAACTCCGTTGCGCCAAATTTCGTTTATCGCGCGAGAACCGTACATTTTTTCTGGATGAAAAGGATCCTTTGTCCTTTCCCGGGACTCAAAGTATATCCATACTTTTCAGCCAAATCAGTTCAGCGGTTTGGGCGTAAAGAGGTAACAGACAGACAGACACACTTTCGCATTTATAATATTAGTATGGAAGGTCGACAGCAAAATCCGTTAGTTAATCTTGAAGAAAATATCATACAACATTATAGTGTGCAATATCGTAGTTTGTGCATTAAGTACTTATATTTCTTTACTACATTAAGGGTGGGTTTCATCAACTTACTTTCATTATAACTTTAACTTTCACTACAATGCAAATGTCAAATCTTTGGTTAAAGTTAAAAATGGACGCCATCAAGACGCCATATTTAACCATAACCATAGAGCTCGACAAGGCTTTAAATGCACGTAGCAAAAAAAAGGAACTAACGCTGTCATCATACAAAAACACGGAATAACCTTAACTATAACCATAACTTTGACGATAACTACGGTTAAATTTTATTATAATTCTTTAACTGTTTATTTCCCTAGTGCTCACTGAAAATCTGCGTTGCAAGCTGAATAGTCTGAGAAAGCACCAACTTCTTAAATTGAATTGTTGTATGCTGTATTGTTTTTATTGAACAAAATAAAGAACTTATTTTTAATCAGCTCGTTTTTCTCCGGAAAGAGACCTTCTCTAGTCTAACATGATGATTATGGTATTAGGTCTTATCTAGACACTAACGAGGCTACTTATTGAATAAATCAAACATAGAGGTCAGTAATAATTGTAGACCAGAGCCAATCACCAGCTCTACATATGGTGAGGACAGCCAATGGGGACCAACTAGGTCACCGCCTAATGAATTGTGCTTATACATTACTGAAATACTGTTTATAGTAGTTTTTTGTATAGCTGAGTAGAAATAAGGGATACAGGTATACAATAACATTCAGATCTTTAGATGGAGTTAACAAACGACATAGGCATTTTGAAATGTGCTAATGTGACGGTACTATGATTGTAACAAATAACATCCTTACACCACACATTTTCCAAATAAAGAAATTAAGTTAAGTAAATTAAATTGAAAAAAATAGTATTTTTTTTTTGTTTGGCTTTTGGCACTGACGTCTGACACCATTTTAGTATTTAAAACTATAAAATTTTAATTATATTTATCATTTATGAATAAACTAGATGTTGCCCGCTACTTAATTTATGCAGAAATTAGTTTACCGCGCGGTTGAAAAGGTTTCACCGCTAAAAATATCATGACTTTTCTGGGGACCTACAATTCTAGAGAAATTTCATCAAAATCACTTCAACAGCTTACACATAAGCTGGTGTGAGAGAAAAATCGTTAATCAAATTAGATCTGAGGGGTAATTCTAATATTTAGTTATTATCGGTAACGATTCTCAGACGAAAGCGGAATAGTACCTGATAAGTGACTATAAATTATAATCGAACTCATAAACGTAAAACGAAGTAATGAGTAATTAACATGTAAATGGGTAAATCACGTGCAGTAGTGGGTGGCGAAATACGTCGGATGAGGTCTCATCCTGCTGAGAAACTACGAGTATCAACAGCTCATCCTGTAACTTCTAGTTTGTATGTTTGCATCGAATAGGTTCTAAAACTACTGGGCTGATATCAATGCTAATCCCCGGGATCAGATATTAGTGGATCCCGCGGAACTAGGAAGGATATGAGATACTTTTTATCGCAAGAAAATGTACAGTTCCGACAGGATTCAGCTTTACGCTGTGTACAACTTGTAGTAAGCAAATTATAGCCGTACAGATATTTTGAGTCTAACCCATGAGGAAAGTTTGAGAATCTCCGATCTTAACAGTAAAGTTGATCATTGCTACAAAATACATGCAATCATCATGTCGAGCGAAGCGAGCCCTATAGTATAATCCCACACCCTGAGCACTTTTGTGGTACACTTTATGGAAAAACTAAATACGCCTATTGATTTGTGCTTTAACATAGTAATTTTTGTTTATACGAGTATGTTATCACCGGTCTGTGAAGTTTTGGTTACTATTTAAAATTAAAATATTCAAAAACTGCCTTAAAGATTATTACCACGCAGAAAAACGACGCGAGCCCTCACATTGTAAGGCTCACAAAGCTCGGCTTTTAGCTAGTATTATGAAGGTATTATAGGACATAATATAATCATAGTACATAGTGATCACACAGCTGGCACGGGGTTGACAGTCACGGATCTCGCAGTACGCAACGCGTGCCGCGCCCTGCTTTGCCACATGTGTGTACGCCGTACGGATAGCAGAATAAACTCAATCTAAAGCTAATTCTAAAGCCGACCTTTGTGAGGGCTTGCGTCGTTTTTTTGCGTCGTCTTTAACGCAGTTTTTTTATTTACATACACCTTGGCTGACTGATGATTACACATCTACATATAAATAAAAGACTAGATTTCCCAAACCGCTTTTTTGCGCGGCAAGGCTGAAAACTATCTTATTTTTTCAAGATATCGTTTTCATTTTTGATTTCAAAAGTAAAACATAACGCTTATAATTAGGGTCTGCCCTTATTTTTTTAAAATAATAATTATTTTTAAAGATACTAAACATAATAGGCGATTTCCAATTTTGGTGGCTTGTCGCCGAACTATTTTACTCAATATCTAGACCGATTAACAGAAAACTTGATACTGGATTAGATTTTTATTTTTATGTAGTCGTTTTATATAGTTGATTCTTCATAATATATTAATTTTACTGTACTAATTTCTGTAGTTTAGTTTTTATGACCGAGAATTTTTAAATTTTGGTGGGATTTACGAAACGTTATTTCTACAAAATACCATTGATCCCATAAGCATAAAAAATACGCCATTTACTTCATTAAGCCACACACTAACCAGTTTAGAAGGTGGCTGTGGGCTGGGTCATACCAGTTTCCAGCCAGAAATGAAAGAAAATCGTTTTATCACAAAACCCCCGATTTTATGCAATTTTGGTGTACTTAAATTATCATACTTGTGGCAATAATATCATGTTGTTAATTTGAATATGGGTATAGAGTTTTGGTTTGTTTATAGTTAAGTTAATGTGCTATAACTTTAGTGCACGTAGTTTTTCTTTTAAGATTATTTTTCTCGCAAATTTCAATTTTGGTGGGTAGGAGGGTGTGTAAAACGTTATTTTTACAAAATATGAAATATCATTGTTTCTTGAAGCATAAAAAATACGCCATTCACTTTAATTTGTCACAAGCTAACTCGTCTAGGTGGTGGTTGTCGCACCAGTTTCCCGTAAACACCTAATCCCCAATTTTGGTGGAAACAAAAATTTCCACCAAAATTGCATAAAAAATGAAACTTGTTGAAATCCACTGACAAATTACTATGTTAAAGCACAAATCAATGCGTGATATTTTTTCCGTTAAGTTTACCACAAAACGTACAGGTTATGGGATATTACTAGGACTCGCTTCGCCTGCCCCGATTATTTTTAAACCCTTGGCTGTCCCGCTTCCGACAGCACTGTCTTCCACTTATCTTGTTCATGTGCCACCATTTTGGCCAGCTTAGCTCGTATGCCTCCAGCTCGTAGCACCATATTTTCTTGTTAACCACAGTGGCCTTTTTTATGATAGCTTTGTTAAAATACTATTCTTGTAACTATTATTATATAGTAACTATTATTTAGTGTTTACATAAATAAACAAAACATAAAGAATAAGGTAGTGTTGCTTTCACATGAACATTACTTCCGCACGCGCGCGCAGCCTTCTCTCTGTTGCAACAGCTGATGCTAATCAAGATTCCAGATAGCAATAGCTGATTGTTCTTATTTCTTAATAAAAACGAGACAGATTATAACTAGATTTGGATTATGTCTCTCTTTTAAATTGGATGCTAGGTTTTCTGTTTTTACAAATCCAATTTACGACAACTTTTTGTCGTAGCTAATTTTAGTATTATTTTCGTTACTTTATTTACTAATTTCGAATCAATATAATATAATAAAGGACTATTTTTGCGTAATAAAATCTTTCCTGTCCTGTGCCTATTTCCAGAGCCCAACGAAATATCTCCAAGCCAAGAAATGAAATTCTATCAGTTGAGCGGCTTCAACGAGAAGAAGGAGATACAGATAGAGAATCAAAATATTTACATAGCTAATAACTTACTTATTACTAATAAGTAGACACTTTTTAGGCGATAGTGCATATTTTGTCAATTTTTCGTTGATAGTGCATATTTCGGTAGTTTTATGCCCTCGTAGTCTCCAAACTAGCTATCATGACACACTCAGTGTGAGTCACTCACAAAACAGAGGTACGATAGATCAAAACACTTAAAATATGTGGCTCCATCCCCATTTACGGCCGTTCCCAATATTTGATCTATCTCTGGTTTTGCCCTACTAGAGATAGGAATAGCTCACATTAGACATTAGAGACATATATTTTATGTCGATTGTGAGAGACACATGACAGGCAACGACAGCGAACTTTAAATACTTACCTTTATGAGTGAGAGAGGGCTTACGTATGAATTACAAAGATGTTTTTGTCGACCGTAGTAACATTTCTAAACTAGCAGGCGATTGATACGGCGATAAGTGACCGTGTAACTGATTACTGCGCGCCCGCCGCGGACGTTGACCCCGCTGCGCCCACCGTCCTACCAGCGCGCAGCGGGAGACTGTCCTACATGGGGGTGTGTGAAGTACTATGTCCTACCAATCCTACCAGGGACTCTGTCCTACACTTCTAACAGAGGGAATGGGACACAGTTGGCCGATAATATCCTATCAGGAGCTTTGTCCCACATGGAAGTCCAACTTCCCACTGCGAGAGGTTCACTTATAATTATTTACACCAACCACTCGCTATACTGAAATAAAACAGTCTACTATGTCACTCGTCGCTTATACTTAATATTCCTTGGATCATTCACGGAAAAAAATCAATCAAATGAATGAGTTGTACAATAAGTAATCATTATTACCGCCTCTTCAATTCATTTACAAACTATTGTGTGTAGTATAGTCACTATAGTCAGTTATATAAATGAAGTATTGCAAAAATCAATCAAGGCTTTCCTCTTTTTGGACTCACGGAAAGTTCGGCGTGGTAAAGTTTAAGGCCAGGTGTAAACTGGCGATATTATGATGGCGATTTGCGACCGCGACTGGTTGCTGTCGCACACGACAATTTTCATCCACGGAAGAGGAGTTGCTGCTTTCTGCTTACGTGAACCGACAGCTCTAATTTTTTTTTAAGATTGAGCTGCTTGTCATGACCTTTTTTTAACTCTTTTTAGTATGATTATTGTGGTGAAAATTTGTGAAATTTAGTATAATATGCTGCATAATATCTGCGTGTGTGCTGTATGGGAATTCAAGAACTAATTTATTTAGATATAAAAGTAACAAAATAATAATTTCAATGAGGAGAAATTCATTTCACGGTGTTTAAGCAACTGAAACTCTACTCGGCTCTACAAGATTCAAATATCTTTTGAAAAAATTACACTTTTAACACTTGAAAAATTAAAACTCTTAAAAATAGAAATAAGGAAAGCGGTGTACGATCACTGTTCCATTTTAGGTCTCTTTGGTGGGGCGAGGAGTGCGCGAGGCGGGCGCACAGTATTACGATTTATTTAGGCTATTGGTAGATCGGTGATCAAACTGGTCGTTATTGGTAAAACGCAATTTTTAGCTTTTCCTGCTCCTCCAGTTTAGCCCAGCGATCTTGAAGTTGGACGCAGCCTATATTATATTAAAAACTAGATGAGGCCCGCAACTGCATTCGTTTATCGCGCGAGAACCGAACATTTTTCCTTGATAAAAAGTATCCTGTGTCCTTTCCCGGAACTCAAAGTATCTCCATACCCATCAAATTGGTTCAGCAGTTTGGGCCTGAAGAGGTAAAGGACAGGCAAATAGACCCATTTTCGAATTTATAATATTACTTAGTATGGAAATTGGAATATGGATGCATATTCCAACTTCCATACTAATTATGGAATAATATGTTCATAATATTATATTGATATTGAACATAGTCTGAAGTCCCGACCTTATAACACATACAGGCGGTTCCGATTGGAAGTGTAAGGCCTCACACATCAAGTAATATATAACTCACAACGCCGCGGTTACCATGATTTGAACACATTGTGGACGTGGAGGTGTCAACCGAACACATAAGAGATTATAATATAAAAATGGCTATAAAAGACAGGAACGATAAAGTCCTAAGCCACATGGCGGGTAGATTCGACACAGAACGATGTCTTTTTAACAACCTAGAAACTCCACCCAGCTTGAGTGACCCCTCTCCACCAAGCCAATGTCACAACATCTAAAGGCAAAGGGTGGAGCAGCATAAAATCTAAGGAAATCGGAAAATGTCGGATCTACTGGCCGCCACACCGACTGGGACCTCACCGTTCAAAACATTAATATTATTATTATGCAATTTATAAAACAATAAATGTATATATTTATTTATTATATGTATAACATATTATACTCTATTCTATTAAATATACATATACACATATATATATAAAAAAAAAAAAAAAAAAAGTGTCCATGGCGTGATGGACCACAATTAATTAAAATTCATAATATTATTTCAATTATCCTTGGTGCGAAAAATCTAAATAATAAAATAACAAAAAAAGGATATGGACGAACAGTCTATAGACGGCCCCAATTTTATAATAAAAAAAAAAAAAAAAAACACATTGTGGACAATCTCCTCACTAAAGAAATATTTGGACCGCAGAATATTTTTTTTTATTAGCCTATAGTGTCCCACTGCTGGGCAAAGGCCTCCCCCAGGATCTTCCACTGTTCTCGCTCCTGCGCCACCGATAGCCAGCCTGGCTGGTTTAACGTTGTTAGTGGCGGCCGAAAAGGAAGATCTTCCGACCGAGCGAGACAGCATGCTCGGTCAGGCCGAAGCCCACTGACGTCATTTCAGACGTTGTATATATCTTGCCGTTCTCCGAAACTTCGATAGCGCGATTCAGGAATGTTAGGCGAATTGTGGGTACCGCCACATCACTCCCCCCCGAAGACCTGTGGTATTCTTCGATGCGCTTGTGTTGTCAGGTGTGGGCCGAAGCTACGCGTGCAATGACCAGGAGAGGGACCCCGTGCTCTGCTTGCTGACCGGTCGTTGTAGCCTATGGCTGCCCCGTTCAAGCCAGACGCGGGTTCGACCGGCGCGGACCTCCAACGCGGCTTATGGTCGAGGCGACCCGGTTATGCTTGATGTCTGCTGACGTGGTGCGGAGGGGCGGGGAGTGTTGATGATGATTGATGTCCAGAAGGATGCGTGTTCTTGTCGGTGGTCACCAATTTAACGTTGTTAGTGGCGGCTGAAAAGGAAGATCTTCCGACCGAGAGAGACAGCATGCTCGGTCAGGCCGAAGCCCACTGACGTCATTTCAGACGTTGTATATATCTTGCCGTTCTCCGAAACTTCGATAGCGCGATTCAGGAATGTTAGGCGAATTGTGGGTACCGCCACATCACTCCCCCCCGAAGACCTGTGGTTCCTTTTCGGCCACCAATTTAACGTTGTTCGTGGCGGCCGAAAAGGAAGATCTTCCGACCGAGCGAGATAGCATGCTCGGTCAGGCCGAAGCCCACTGACGTCATTTCAGACGTTGTATATATCTTGCCGTTCTCCGAAACTTCGATAGCGCGATGCAGGAATGTTAGGCGAATTGTGGGTACCGCCACACTGGTATGCCTCCAGCTCGTCACGCCACCTTTTTCTAGGCCGGCCTCGGCGGCGGCGTCCATCTTCGGGTGCCCACTCGGTTGAGACCCTTGCCCAGCGGTCGGGATGCATGCGGCTAACGTGACCCGCCCACTCCCACTTCAGCTTGGCCGCCTTGACACCTACGTCCTTGATGCCCGTTTGGGAACGCAGTATGGTGTTTCTTATTTTATCGAGAAGCTTTACTCCTAACATACTGCGCTCCATTGCGTTTTGGTATACCCCGAGTTGAGACCTTTGTGAATCGGTCAATGACCATGTTTGCGCACCGAAGGTTAGGACGGGCAGAATGCACATGTCGACGAGTCTTCACTTCAGGGAGATTGGTAAATCCCCCTTCATCAGCGTCTTCATGGACCAGTAGCTCTTCCAGGCGTTCTCGTTTCTGCGATCGACTTCCTTGCCTTGTCTATTTTCAAAAGAAACTATCTGGCCCAAGTAGATATACTCGTCGACATATTGCATTACTTGCTGGTCTACCTCGACCCTACGCTTCGTGCTATTGGTCATTATTTTAGTTTTGGACCTATTCATAACTAGTCCCACCTCGAGGCTTGCCGTGTTCATATCTTGGAGCATTTTTTACAGTTCTGAGGCTGTGGAAGCAAACAGGACAATGTCGTCAGCAAAACGAAGGTTGGTGAGCCTTTTTTTGCCAACTTCAATGGCCAGTGCCTCCCAAGGATCATCCAATTTTCTGAAAACCTCTTCAAGCATGCAGGTAAAAAGTTTGGGAGTGTGAGTACTCGGAATTTAGGGCCGATACTGTTGAGTTTTATGTCAGCGGTGCTATTTTCATAGATTGTTCTTAGAAGTTCTATATAAGTAGGAAATATATCTTGGTTATAAAGGGATGTAAATATAGCAGAGTGTGTAATCGAGTGTATGTCGAAGGCTTTTGCATAATCGACAAAGGCTAGGTAAAGAGGTTTCCTAAATTCCGAGTACTTCTCAAGGATTTGGTTAACTGTCTGGAGGTGATCTGTGGTGGAAAAACTGTGTCGGAATCCGGCTTGCTCTCGTGGCTGTTGTTTGTCTAATTTATGGTTGATACGGTTTAGTAGAACTTTAATTAATATCTTGTAAAGGTGCGAAGTTAGGCTAATAGGACGGTAGTTTGTAATGTCACTTTTATCCCCTTTTTTGTGAAGCAAGACAATATTTGAATGGTACATCTTATTTGGAAGCTTACCGGATTTTTGAATGGTATTGAAAAAAGTTGTGATATGTGGCAATAAATGAGATAGACCGATTTTTAACATTTCAGTGCTGATTCCATCCTCTCCGGGACTTCGGTTATTTGGCATACTAATCAGAGCTCTCTTTATTTCTTCTGAAGTTATTTTGGGAATAGATTCTGGGCAAACATAATCAAAATTTTGGTTAACTGGCTGTGGGTTATCATAATAGAGCGATTTGTAAAAGTTCGTGGCTATGTTCATTATTTTTTCTCTATTGTTGTGCTTTTTTCCTTCTTCATCTTTAAGACTATTGATCCATGATTTCCCTTTTGTTATGCCTTGTTTTAAGATTCTCAGCGATGAATTATTTCTAGAGCTACTTTAACTAAATGAGTTTTGAGGTCTCTTAAATCTTTCCTAACGCTACGCTTAATTTTTTTGTCTATATCCCTATATTCTTTAGACCCAATAGTCATTTTTGTTTGTTCTTCAATTAAATCTAATGTTTTTACTGTAAGTTTATTTCTTTTTTTAGGCTGCTTTTTGATGAATTTTGTACTTTTAATAATACTTGAGATAATAGCACTGTACTGGGTTTCTGCGTCTGCTTCTTCTAATTGTATAATACTAAAATGGTTTGAGAGTTCTAGGTTGTACCGTTCTGAATTAGCTATGAGAATTTCTTTTGAGTAGCTATGCGTTTGTTTTTTAAATAGTTTTGCTCGATGTATTTTGAAATTAAATTTGATTTTGGCTCGCAATGGTCTGTGGTCTGAACTGAATTTAATTTGATTTATTACGCTAACATTAAGGATGTTTGTCGGAAATAATTTGTTTGTCGGAAGGAAGAATGTAATCTATTTCATTATAAATGTGTCCATCGGATGACGCCCAATTCCAACGTCTTTGGGATTGTTTACAAAAGAAACTGTTGGCGATATGAAGTTTTTGTCCAAAGCAAAATTGCAGAAGACGGATTCCACGTTCGTTGCGGTCTCCGATACCATATTTCCCGATAATAGTGTCAATGTCTCGTTCTGCTCCCCTACCTACTTTTGCATTGAAATCGCCAATGACGATGTTAAAAGTCCCTCTGTTTTCTTCATACGCTTTATTAAGAAGATCGTAGAAGTCTTCTACGTCCTCATTTGAGTATGCAGATGTTGGAGCATATACTTGTATCAGCGTAAGCGTTTTGTTGGGCGTAAGGCTAAATTTAAGCACAGCAATTTGTTCAGAATATCCTGTAAATTCTATGATGTTATTTTGCCGCTTTTTGGCCACAAGAAACCCAACACCGTGCTGTCCACTATTTTTACGAAATGAAAGAAAATAGCATCATCTCTCTCCTCAGTATGCTCGCCTTCACGTCTAACCTCAGCGAGTCCTATAATGTCACTTGATGTCCTTTATTGCATTTTCTAGTTCAATAATACGTTCATCTTTTAATAGTGTACGGACATTGTAGGTCATTATCAATATATTTAGCAATTGTATATGTATGCCTCAGAAGATTCTAGAAAAATAACAGGAATATCCCCCGAAACCCAAATACCTGGTCACCCGCTGATATTAAGAAAAGTTAGCGCTATAGCCGTCGGCCAGGACATACAAGTCACACATACACACGGCGCGAAAGTAACTCGGTCAAGAGTAACCGGTGGCGCACAATGGGATAACGTTGTCATGGCAAAGCCTTATCGGGCCGACATGGGGACGACACGACCACTTGTGGAGAGCATCTTCAAATGTATCCTTCAGTGTAGATCAAGTAATTGTGTTATGTGGTAGATGTAGCCATATACGACGTTCAATACAAGCTGTGTTTTGCCACTTCGTCCGCGTCGCATTTTTTATTATAAATTTTCGTCTTTATTATTATAAAGACGAATAATTATCCCGTTTTTACACGTTTTCCACTAATTCTTCGCTCCTATTGGTAACAGCGTGCGTAAAGACGACCTCCATAAATAGTCTATTTAACACAAAAACAACTTAGCTCCTGAGATTAGCAAACAAACTCTGCAGCCTTATAACATAAGTATCAAAGGTGTAATATTACGTCATACTAATAATAAAAAATAGCATAATTATCGGTTACATGATGCAGTAAATAGACGACAATCTCTCACTCTCAGCCAAGTTCGCAAAACTTGTCAAAAAAGTTTGGTTGATATTGGAGTCAATTCATAACAAAACTGCACGCGATGAGGCGCCGCATGATGCATCCTTACATTGAACCTTATTTTCGAGCACATCGTGTGTGCTATTATATCTACAGTCTACAGTAAATAATTATGAAGACAGTTATAACTTGTAAGGTTTACGAATCACACATTTAACTTTCAAATAATTAGTAGATAGGTACGCTCTACAATTGCTCTACAATTTTGAATCTGGATTCTGGACCTCCATGAATACTTCATATATGAACTACAATTTTATGTCTTTACATTTTCTTTTCACATTTTTAACGCCTAAATGTAATAGCAAAAGGTAAAATTTATAATTAAATATTACCAAGGCAATGAAGTCTTTAAGCTTTAATATAGCGCATATAGTTATTGTCGGCTTGACTTGATAATAGCTTGCTCTAAGCTGTGTTTATCGCGCGTACCGTAACCCTTTATTACTGTAATGTATTATTAATTTCGCTTAATTTTAAGCTCTGTTATTTAAATTAATTGAAAAATTAAAGGGACCTGAAATAAAAATTATGCGGTACTTAATAGTAAATATAATATTATTACTATGCTTCCTAAATGATAAAGTACTTTTATAAAGAGCAAAGTACATTAGATGTTTTTGTTTGTTGTAAAGAAGAAGAAATTTAGTTAATAATATCTTATATAATAAATGTTAACTAATTATCTATAAAAAGTTTATAGAACTTCTAAATTATTCAGATAAATTGTATTTACTTTGTAAACATTTCAGAGTATAAAAAACTATATTGCTCTACCTTCTACCAATGATAATTATTAAGACATCGACAACTCCACGTACCTAGTTAGTTTCATGTTTTTAAGAAATTAAAATGTGCCAATGCACCGAACCGTCCAAATTCTTATCACCTAAACTCCTGCAGCTCATAGCATACGCAGCCTCAAACACATTCGCTACATTACAAAAATTACATCATCTGAAAATATTTTGGCGGTCAACAACCGGGTCTCGGTCGACGTGCTCTACAAGAACTATATTACTTTCACTTCTCCCAATTGCGATTTTAAAATCAATAGTAGGTACGTGATTGGTGTGATGTGTGTCTGACCGTACGTTACTACGCTCATCAGCAGGAAACAATTTCAATGAAGATAATGCGCCATCTGTTATCAAGTAGGGAAATTCTTGCGGTAAACTTCTCGGGCTCTAAAATATTATAGGTACTTTAAGTTTTTTTAATATTTTAAACTATAAATACTTTATAATGGCAAAATCCGATCCACCTCAGAAGTTTTTCAGACAGTTTTTGCTAGGACCAATAATTATTAATTATTAGATGAAGTATCCAGGAAAAAAATATCTTTGTTCAGGAGACTAATTTGAATGTTATTAATTTACTTACTCCGTATTTAAATTAATAATATGACAATAATTAAGTAAATTAAATAATTTAATTTGAATTAATCTATTTTAAATTCAATTATTCAATATAAAATAATTGACTACCTAGTAAACTTTAACGGATCATTAATTTAGCATCATTACGATATGTCAGGATGGCCGAGCGGTCTAAGGCGCTGCGTTCAGGTCGCAGTCCACTTCTGTGGGCGTGGGTTCGAATCCCACTTCTGACAAGAACTTTTTGTCTGTGTATTATACCGAACGTACTGTACATTTCCCTATTTTCACGTTTGACTTAATGCTTAGTTTTGAATTTAATTCATGAGGCCGCAAGCGGTCACACCGCGATAACAATAGATAAGCTATTGTGTCTCGTTTTTCCGCAATCCAAAGGCTTTTCAAACTTTACTTAAATAATATCTCTATAACCATCTACACGAATTTATACATTTACTCCATGCTATCACGGAGTAAAATTTTACTCCGTGCTCTCTGACTGAAAAAATATGTTATTTACTCTGTCAAGAAAGTGAAGAAATTAAAAAGTGGCAACATCGTGGCAACAAATCAATCTAAAGTTGTTATTGAAGAATCATGATGTGAATCATAATATGATTCATTTTTCTAAAATCGCAAAATGCAATTCTGCTTGCAATTCATTTCTGTATTTTTGTACTGATTTGACATTTGTCACTTTGACAGTTTTGACAATTCATTTGCTGAATTGATTGAGAGGAATTGCTAAATGTGACCATTTTAGCCCTGCTGAACTCCTGACTGACTAAATCAGTGTTGCCAGATGGTTTCAACCTTTTATTGTATTAAAGTCTACGAATAATAAAAACTAAGGGATCGTAACTCCCATACTATTACCGTTTTAAATTTGGTTCCTTTTGATCTGTCATGTAACGTCAGCCCAGTACCGCTCAAGGTCACCTAAATTTTTTTTTTTTTTTTTTTTTTAATGAAATAAGGGGGCAAACGAGCAAACGGGTCACCTGATGGAAAGCAACTTCCGTCGCCCATGGACACTCGCAGCATCAGAGAAGAGCTGCAAGTGCGTTGCCGGCCTTTTAAGAGGGAATAGGTTAATAGGGTAAGGAAGGGAAGGGAATAGGGGAGGGTAGGGAAGGGAAGGGAATAGGGGAGGGTAGATAGGGGAATAGGGTAGGGGATTGGGCCTCCGGTAAACTCACTCACTCGTCGAAACACAGCGCAAGCGCTGTTTCACGCCGGTTTTCTGTGAGAACGTGGTATTTCTCCGGTCGAGCCGGCCCATTCGTGCCGAAGCATGGCTCTCCCACGTATTGCAAATGTATTGAAATGTGTACCTAAAGTACACTTTTTTGACAAGTATTGTGGAGCATGTATTTTGATGGAGTTACTTTTCCTATAGTTTTTATTATTCGTAGATTAAAGTCAATATATATATGGCATCCATTCGTAGGCAATTTCTAAAGTCTGCTGGTTCCAAGTTCCAAGTAGTTCAGAAAGTTCATAATTCATAATTTTTCGTGGAGCAAAAATTCTTTCAACCATCTTTTTCGCCTTTTATTTATTTTGATTTTCATTGAGCCAACAGCTCTAAGACTATGAGAAGACCAATTTTTTGTTGCTTTGACATTTGGAGCCATTAAGAAGACGGCTGGCCAAAATCGCCGCATCGTAACAACTGATTTAGTTACTAAATTATTACAAGTGGATTAAGATTTTAAGAAGCTTCTAATTAATCTTCTTTTTAGGATTCTAATTAGAATTTCTAAATTCAGTCAAATGGAATAGGTAACAACTTTAGAAAAAAGGGATAAACTACGATGTTGCCACTTTTTAATTTCTTCACTTTCTTGACGGACTATATTTTGTAGCTGTTCTATGCTGTGCACATAAAAAAAAACATCTGTGGACTGTCACTGCTGACAGTGACTTTGACAGTGTCAAAGATCAAAACACCGTTGTTCACATTCCAAATTCCAACTTGGATAATAAATTTATTTAATTACTTCCAGTTTAAATTGCATTTACCTTATCTTTTCTAGTACTTAATATAAAAGTATGACGATTATCAAAGTATCAAATGAGCAAGAAATTATTAAGAAGTTATCATCTTACATAGAAAAAATTGCGAATGACTCTATACTCAACCGGGGGAAATTTTACGTTGGACTTTCAGGTACAAAATAACATTGTTATTTTATGTAAAGATCATACAAACTTGTAAATTAATTTACTGCACCCAAAGGCCAAAACTATGACTGAAACTATAGCAGATCATTCCCGTTTCTTATATTTTATTTTTTGTTCTTGGCTGAATTTGCTTAATTTTAATAGTTCTAGAAGGACGAAGAAAGGTTAAATGGTGATAATATTGAGGACACTATTAAATATACGGTATCAAATTAATTTTAAATTCTACTTCCTATTTAATACTTACTAATTTTATAAAATTAGTGTTAAATTTTATGATATATCATAAAATTTAGTTTTTTAAAATAGGAGTTTGGGAAAAGTTGTTTGACATTATTAATTTCCAGGTGGTTCTGTTGTGAAATACCTCTGTGAAGGATTACCAGAATTGGAAACAGACTGGTCCAAATGGGTGCTTGCATTTTGTGATGAGAGAGTGGTGCCAGAAGATAGTGAGGACTCAACATTTGGCACTTACTGCAAACAGCTAATACCAAAGACACCGCTGGATAAAAGTCAATTTATTGCCATCAAGCAGGGAGTCTCAGGTAATGCTTTTTATAAATTATAATATAATATCACTGTTAATCACAACTCATGCATGATTTTGTGGTGGATTAGAAAAATCTATTTATTGGTTGTGTTTGGTTTTATTGCTGATGATAGGAATAATATATTTTTTAATCTTACAGCTGCAGAAGCTGCAGTTGATTACACTGACAAATTAGAAAAGGCCTTTGGAAGTCAAGAGTTCAAATTTGACCTACTGCTATTGGGGATGGGTCCAGATGGTCATACCTGCTCGCTATTCCCTGGGCATGAGCTACTCAGTGAGACCAATTTGAAGGTGGCTCCCATCACCGACTCACCAAAACCACCACCAGAGAGAGTCACTCTCACCTTCCCAGTCATAAACAATGCTAGAAACTGTATATTCGCTGCTAGTGGGTCGGGCAAAGCAGATATGATAAAAGTGAGAGCTAGTATTCTTTTAAAATTACTGTACTCATTGACATTAACCAATTCCTGTGACGCACCTAGTGCGACATAAAGAAACCTTAAGGGCATAAACTGCGTTAAGCGGGCACCCGCGCGGTTTCATACAAAAGTGACCCGTCGCGGGAAGCCGCGCGGCGAACCGTCGCGGGCAGGCGGGCCCCGCGCCCGCGCAACGGAGCCCGTCTCCCCGCGCGACGGTTCCCGTTGCGGGGGCAGGCGCGGGGCGCGCCGAAAGGAGCACGCGCGGGCTAGTTCAGTTAATGACGCTATACGTTACGCCTACGGGCCGCACGCGCTTAGTAGCATATTATGCTTTCAGTTCTTAAAACAACCCCGAAACCCCCAAACATGTATCTTCAAGGAGGTTGGAGTTCTGTTCACCGCCTTCGGACCATGGTATAATAAATCTTGGTGCAAAATCTTACTTTTTGGTAAGATTTACTTGGAATACTTCATTATTTATCCAAAATCACTATAAGTTTCCATTTGAAATACTTACTTCAGATTATGAATCGAAATCACAATATCAGCCAGATAAATATGCGGTTTTAGTAAAGATAGCGAGGAATTCCCTCAATTACTTATGGATCCCATCATGAAGTCACCTTTTTTATGAACATAGTACCAAATTCGGGTTAAACCCGATACAATAGCGAAAAAATCTTGAAAATCGGTCCACAATCGGCGAAGTGATCGTTGATCATACAAAAAAATAACATATAACCTCCTCCTCCTTTATGGAAGTCGGTTAAAAAAATACAAATAAATAATCGGCCAAGTGCGAGTCGGACTCGCGCACGAAGTGTTCAGTACCGCTACATAGCAAAAATATGCCAAAAATTGTGATGAGGGGGGAGCCCCCTTAGTTTTTTATTTTATTATAATATTATTATTAATTAATTAAGTACACATATAATTAAGGCCTTGGCGAAAATTTCAAGTGCCTACCTGTTGCCATTATTGAGATAGAGCAAAAAAAGCCAAAAAATCACGTTTATTGTATGGGGCCCGCGCGGCGCAGTTGTGATATGACGTCACACCGTAACCGGGCTCCCGCGTCGTACAGTTACAACTTATTTTGCTTATAAATCAGAAACTAAAGTAATTCTTTCACTATATTTATTTTTTCTTTCACTATTCTTTATTTTTGACAGAGAATGTGGACTGATAATAATCAAAATTAGGTAACATTCTCCATTGACTTAAACTTTACAACAAATTCAACGCATAGCAACCTAGATTCAACGAAAGAGCTCACTGGTTGTCTTTTTTTTGCTAGTCGTCGTTTTGCTAAGTAATAATATATTAAGTTCTCCATCAATACGACTGTACATGCACAATGTTAAAATTAAACTGGAGACACTGCGTAAGTCGGGTCTCCGCGACGGGTCCCGCGACGGGGACCGCTGCGTGTTCACGCGCGTGTTCAAGCGACGTGCGCCCGTCGCGGGTGCCCGCTTAACGCAGTTTATGCCCTTAAGACCAACTCGCGCGGGCGCACGCCTCGCGTGTGTATAATGAAAAATAGTATGAGCAGCGCAGGCGCGTGCGGCGGTCGACGGAGCGCGGACGCGGGCAACGGACTGTCACACCTTGACCTTAATAACCTAGTATTCAAAAGAGAAATTACAAAGTGGTTTGCAGAAAAAAGTTTTTATAGTATCCAAGAATATATGAATTATAATTGAATTTATTACTGTAATTTTGACATTATTTTGACTTCTAATGGATAATTATAATTGAATTTATTACTGTAATTTTGACATTTTGCTACTTATTTTTTATGAATTTTACTTATTTTGACTTCTAATGGATATTTTAATGCTAATTTAATAATTACGAACTTCGTTTTGTAATCGATTCTAATTTTGTAATTCTATAAATTAATTTTCAATATTATATTAAATGTTTACTTTGACTTTTGCACGCCACCGTTGTTTAGAACAGTATTTTTAATTTGAAGACCTATGTAATGTACTACATTCTTGCAATAAATATATTTCATATTTCATTTCATATTTCACACGCTCGACGGACGGGCGGGCACACGGCGTGGGCGCACGGTTTTCGCAATCGACATTGTTTCCGTTGACGTCCTTTTTACCAAATAATAAATAATACATGGTAATCTACTGGACACAATTGTACACGCTCGAGATAAAAATTATACTAGCAGCGCTAAATGAGATGGACGCACGCGACGGGTGCCCGCCCGTCCGTCGAGCGTGTGACAGTCCGTTGCCCGCGTCCGCGCTCCGTCGACCGCCGCACGCGCCTGCGCTGCTCATACTATTTTTCATTATACACATGCGAGGCGTGCGCCCGCGCGAGTTGACCTTAAAGGTTTCTTTATGTCGCACTAGGTGCGTCACAGGAATTGGTTAACGCCCGCCCGTTTATTCGATTTTAACCAAAAATCCGTTTATTTTATATAAAAAATAACACATCAGAGGCATAGCATCAGTGGCCACGTGATTAATTTAGAAAGTTAAATTGTCAGGTATCTTCAACCATATTATAGTATATTTGTTTATTCATTCATCCATAAAATTATTCACACACTAAAATATTAAAAATGTCTAATAAAATGCCATCTACCGAGCTCCTTTATAGTGCATATTTATTTTAATTCAAAATGCATAAATAATTTGTGACAATAATAATATAACCAATTTACTAAAATATTTACTACATGCAATAATATTTAGCTCATCAAGTTCAAGAACTAATAATCGGGGTTCTAGAATTTTTTCCTGCCCAAAAAAGGTATATTAAATTATTGTCGATTTTTTAAAATAAAATGGAGAACACTTCTCTTGTACTATCTTTAGCAGTGCAGGGGTGGTCAGCTCCCTACTTTAGCCTATCACGAAACGGGGGCTAGACCTGGGATGCCAATGTAATGGAATATATTTTCGTTTTCTTATACCGTTTTTAATTATTGGGGCCGGGGCGAATAGGCTCGAAAAATAAAGGTGGCAAGGAATCGGTTAACAGTAACAGCACAGCAATGAAGTACACTAGTACAGTCACAGCAAAATATATCTTTAGGATACTCAGGTTACAAGTTTTAAAACGCCTTTTGTAGTACTATACACATAATATTATATTCTGACTTTTTAATAGAAAATTTTTCAGGATCATGGAAAGTGTAATAAATAATAATTGTATTATATTTGATTTTAGCGCATACTCAAAGACAAGGAAGATCTCCCAGCAGCCAGGGTCAAGCCAGAAGGTGCTCTCTTTTGGATACTGGATGAAGCCTCAGCGAAACTCTTATAAGACTAAGAAAATGCCCAGTTACTTGATAAAAAAGTGTAATTTTATATTTATAATGCTCAATTTTAAATAATTATACACAACAAAATGTGCGTGCTAATCAAGTATTCAAAAGAAATTCCAACACTGAAAAAGATAAGTGATTCATCTTAAACTATGTTTTGCAACGAATTATAGTTAGAATAAATGGAAAATTACATAATATTATTTAAATTGTTTATAAATAACTCAGTTTGTAGCATTTTTTTATATTTTTATTTATTTAAAAGTTTAGATGGCTACACAAAATATTATGTGTGTGTATAGCACAAAACGCAATTAATGATTTTTTAATTGTTTTTGAATTATACTACTTAAGTTTTATAAATTAAATATTTTATAAATTTGAACTATTAAATGTTTTTGATTGGTGAATAGAGCAAACCCCTAAATAAACTTTTCCATGTTCATTCCAATAATGTAAAAAGTACATTTAATGTTTTATATATATTATATTTTATTAAAAGAACCTGCTTTTTATTTACACCATAAAAACAACCATATTATTAAACAGCACGAGTGGTAAAAATATACATTTAATAGATTATTGTAGGGTCTTATAAGTCAGCTGCAGCCTGCAGCCAATGGCTGTAGCAAACTCAAGGCTAAGAGCCTGTCCATGAGGCGTTTTACGCGCTAGTGAGCGATTCTCGCGTAACCGAGATGCCTACGCGCGTTTTCTTACTCGCGCGTAAAACGCTTGCAATGAGCGGAACTCTCGACTCACCCGTAAAACGCGCGAGTCCAGATACTTGGGTGCCATTGCAGCGCCCAGAACTACGCGCGAGTCCGTTGCGAATGGTCGTATTTGATTGGAGCGTGATAACTTCGAGTCCATGTTTGTAGCGTAATAACGCGCCTAAAACGCGGTATTTGGATGCAATAGAAATTGAAACGCGCGTCTGAACTTCTCGCATAAAATCCTCATCTGGACAGGCACTAACTATATTCTGCATAAGCGAGCTGAAAAGTAGCGTAAAGAAAGAAAAGCCCAAATATTTTTTCGAATGTGTGTATTTTTTCCCACGTACGTAACGCCAAGGATCTCAGCATTCATTCACAATAAAGACAGTCGACGGTTCAGTACAAATAACTAACATCATAATTATTTACTTTCTTTTAATTAATGTAATTACAAAAGTTCGACAACTAAATACAAAATATCCGGCGCGCATAGCGTACCAAATGCTTACATACATAAACATATTTATAATATATATATTAATGTAAAAGTAGCACTAGTTAATTTAAACCAATATCGAACTTAACTGACCTACGAGAGTTTCGGGGCGAAGCGAGGTGTGTCTATACAGTAACGAGCGGCCAGCACCGCCAAATAATTACTACCTAACCTAATCTTGCGAGTCAACGCTTCCGAAATGCAGCACCCCGACGCTATACACTATTCAATTTCTCTTTAAAAAACATAAAAATAAATTTATTAACAAATTTATCTTTAATTTAACGAGTTCCGTTTAATTTTTACATGTTACAAGTTAAATAGATACAGACAATATGTATATTGTAGACGCGCAATCGACCGGCCAGCGCCGCCGAACGTCGCGCGGCCTTATCTAAATACGAATATAAAAAGGGGGAGACATTTACAAATTTACTATACACTAACATTATGTATGCAATTATTTCGTTACAAATTGACACGTTCGACGGACGAGGCGCCGGTGCGGTTCATGTATTTACAGTATCCGTAAACACGACACCGGGTGCAATACTGGTCCGATATCACTTGGTGGCCGGGGGCCGAGAGCAGAGTGCGTGGTGGGGAACGGTCGCCGCGCTATGTACAGCTGACTACTGACGCGAGCCGAGAACCTGCAAACGATAATACCTCTTATTAGGTACATACTAGTTACAAATGCTTATCGTTAAAAATTTAGTCAAAAAAATTAAATAGCTAAGAGTGAAATAAAATGTATTATCTAATCACTAAATTACATGTATGTTGCTTTCTATTCTCATTTAGAAATAGAAGTAAATGACTCATATTTATTGAGAAAAGATGGTAAGGCTCATATTCGTAATGCAGTTATTTCATTAAATCTTTTAGTTTGGTTACTCTATGAAGAATGTTACAATATCTCAGATTAATTTTGCACATGCACTTGTAGCAAAAACAGCCGATGATGTTAGTTGGCAATAAAACATATTAATTTCAAACTTTCCCTTATCAAGTGATGTATAAAGCGAATATACCCCAAAATCTGCTTCACCAGTATACGCAAGGTGCGAGCCAGATATGAAGCGTCCCCGATGTCTTATATTCCACAAATTTATTTCTATACTTAATGAATGACTAACATTGTTTCTTCTGACAGTTCCAGATTTAAATAGTGTTTTTTCCTATCTATCTGAAAACTTTTCTTTCTTACTAACGCGTCTGTCCTAACTCCTAGATAGCTATAATATGTATGTAGTGTCCTATACCATAGTGTGTATCGTAGATATCTTGTTGGTATTAACTCACAGCGTGCGGAGCTAGTTGGGGGTCCAGTATGACTGCGAGTAGGCGGGCTTGGAGTTGGCCGGCTTGGCCGCAGACCGCGACCCGCTGCCGCTCTCCTGCGGGACACACTCACTGTACCCACTAACGCTCGTCTAACTCATTGCCTCCACTACGCTCGTCCTCATTGAGTCCACTAAAGTCATCTAACTCAGGGCTGACCAAGCCGAGGTACACAAAATCTTTTGTCTTTAATTAGTTTAAAGGAAATCTTTTAGAGAGGATAATTATTATTTTTGTTGTGTTTCTTATCCCAAATAAGTTAATGAGTCAATTTTCTCTCCTGGCAACAAAATTTAAATGACAAACTAAAAATTTGTATTGAACTATAAATTTAATGATATCAAATATTCACATTTTTCCTGTTTTATTTTTTAATAGACTACAGAGTCTCCAACATACTCTGAGTTCTGACAGACTATTACTTCTACATTTATTGATTGAATATACAATCTAGTTTGGGCAGCCCTGGGGGGCTAAAATGGTCGCTTTGGAGAATCATATTATGAATCATAATATGATTCATTTCTTTAAAATCGCAAAATGCAAGCCTGCTTGCAATTCATGTTTACAGCTCGACAAGGCTTTAAATGAACGTGGCGAAAAAAGGAACTAACGATGCCATCATACAAAAACGTCATTTTTGACAGTTCCCCTTCTTCAGCAGCGCCCCCGCCCACGTTCATTTAAAGCCTTGTCGCACTTTAGTAATTCGTACCAATTTCACATTTATCAGATTGACAGTTTTGACATTTCATTTGCTGAATTGATTGAGAGGAATTGCTATGTGACCATTTTAGCCCCGCTGGTCTCACTCGACGAGTTCACTACACTCGTCGTTTAACTCGTTGCGGTCGCTACACTATTGCTGTAGCCGCTACATAATATCATGGTGTGGAATAGAGTGCGAGCCGAGTAACGAAAGAAACATCAGGCCGTGAGCGCTAGAGTGAAATAACTGATACCCCCACTTCAATTTTTTATTTGAACCTGTATCGACATTATTTTTTTAAACCCTTACCGATACTATCTCTTAGCGAAAACCTAGACAGTTTATTTTTCAGGTTATCGTTAAACAGTTAGTCCACACACTCACTCAAGGCCCAATGGTTAATTTCACTTAGTTCTTTTGTATTAGTATTACTAAAATGAAAGTATTTTGCCAAAAAAATAAATGAATAGTTTCGGTATAACAAAGTTCTAACTAGGAAAAGATTGACTTTGTCGTGTGAGAAAGCTATCTAGCATAATATATTTTACTAGCATGGGGGGAGCATTAGCAAAGTAGTCATAACCAGTTAATGTGCACTTAATTTGTTATTCTTCATAAGTAGGTACATAGTGGTTTTGATAAGCAATATGCGGAAGCAAATTCTATACCAATTAATTTCACGATTAACAACCTTTATGCTGTCAATAAAACAATTTTACAAAGTGTTAAGGGTAATCGTTTCTAGAATAAAGCTTTTAAGTTGCATACATAGAGTGTTTATAAGATTATTGCAAGCTTATAACAGAAGAAATGTGTGATTAGTGATTACCACCCTGTTGCAACTTGGGTAGAGTTTTTGTTTGGATGGTGGTAGTTAGAATTTATAAAAATTATAATTACCAATAAGTTGTTTCGATTATTTCTCCCTAAAGATTCTATTGATTTGTTATTGTCATACAAAATATTTTACCTAAGAGAATATACCAATGCGTTGATAAAAGCATTATATAATTAACGCAAAAATCATGCACAGTTGCACACACTGGCGGGTAAAGCGTATAAACATACACATATAGATATATGAATGTAATACATACGATGTAATACATACATAGATATGGCACAACATAAAAACGCCGTGATAAACATATTATGTCACTCACCCGCCTATTATGACTACTGTTCACCCGACCATCCATCTACAAACGAAAGCAAACTCTAAGAATGTAAAAATAAAATTCAAACTCGTCCGACATGCTCTCGGTGTGATCGCTATAGGCCGTACATGATCACATACTAATGCCAAAAAACTAGATCCATGATGAAGTGAACCATGGATTCGCCTTAAATATTACTGTGTGTGCATTCTCTGTGGTGTTCGTGTAATTTGTGGGGTTGGGTGAATATTTTTTTTATTTTTTAAGCTGCTCTAATGGTGTTAAATGTTAATATTTGTTATTATATTATTGTTTGTAATAAAAAGATTTTTTTAACATTTACATTAACACCTTTACCTCTCAACAATAACTATGATTAAACTTATTAGTCATTTTATACCAACAGGCTAACATTTATTTTCTAAATATACTCACTGACTACTTCCAAAGTAATATTATTATATTAGTCTGAAAATTTAGTCAACATGCAGTCATTTTGATGAATCATTTTAATGTTTGAGCAGAAACTTACCACAATTTCGTACACAAATAATTGCTACTTGTCTCAATGGATTGATGCTGTGCTTTTTTGTATGTTTTTAAAAAGCTAATAGGCTTACTTGAGGTCTTTTTCCTTAAGGCTTAGAAAGCTTAGAATCTATGCTATCGAGTACCATAAAATTTTGTTTTACATTTTTTTTTTTAAGATATAGTCTCAGCGCTAAGTTGCGCAGTGTTTTAGTGTGTGGTAGTGACTCGTGTAGTTGTAACCTTTGCGTGGTTGACATTTATAGTAGTTACGGGTGTCATGTGGTTCTATTGGCTGGTGGTGGTGGCATGTAGCAGTGGTGAGTATGGTTGTGGTGGTGGCGCTCACCTGGTGCTGCTGATGATGGTGGGGATGGTGGTGGGGCGGCGCGGGGATGTAGAGGTGTGAGCCGGCGCCAAATGGCGGCGGTGTCCCGCTGTGGAAGCCCGCCTTCTCGTAGCTCTGCACATGCACACACGCTGTAGTCTCATGCTCACCACGATATATGGCTTGTCAAAAAAGAGTAGACGCCGAACACTATTTTAAAATTACATAAAATATTGAAAAACTTTATGAAACCAAATATAAACCGTGCCAGAATTAAGATATTTCAAGTGTAAAAACGTTGTCAGTGAGAATACGAGGCGAAAAAACCACCATTCGATACTGACAACGGTTAGAAAATTTAGTTCAGCGTCTACTCTTTTTTGACCGACTGTAATATGCATAAAATACATAATACACTATCAGGGTGTTTGATCTTAGCGAGCAGATTGTAGGAATGTATGTAGTCACTACTACAGTGTATTTATTGTCACTGAAATAAAGTAAAATTATTATAGTCTATTCGAGTTTACAAAATCGCGAGTTCGCTACTAATTAAATTACATATTATGTTGGTGAACATACATCATTGTTGCATTAATTTTGAATAGAAATGATGTCATGGAATTTAGAACATTTTTACCACTATCTCTCGTTTCAATGCTATAAAATTGGTAGTAAACCTCTACACGCAGAGTAACATTGGCAATTTATATTATATATTGTGTAATGTTTAAAAACATACAAAGAGTTTTCGGTCTTACACAGACAGAAAAGTACTTACGGTTATTTGATACTGAACCAAATGATCAATCTGCTAAAAGATCAACCCTGACAGTACAATAAACTAAAATAGATAAAACTAAATAAGTAAATAAACTAAAAAAAAACTACAATAATAAAATATTGCATACATCTACGTAAAATCGACACAGTAATTAGTAATACACAACTTTTATAAATGTAAAGCGAAAACATTCTTGATTATGTTAACCTAGGACACAGACATATTTTACCTACATTCGCTGCGCAAACTGCAGAAAGTGCAGCATAGACTGTCTTTTCGATATAAAAATTATTTAGCTTATTATGTCTTTCTTAACATAATATAGATGAAGTAGTTTAGGAATATGCGTGGCGGCCGCAAAGGAAAATCTTAAAAACCGAGCGAGATGATACATGCTCGGTCTGGTCGAAGCTCGCTGATGTGTGTGATTACAGACATTCTATATAACTTGTCGTTCTCAGAAACTTTGATAGCGCGAGGAGTTGCGGTTACTGCCACAGTAGTATCTGCCTAGGTAGCTATACTCCACTCGGTTTATCTTGTTGCTAGCGGTCATTAACTCCCTGTCAAAAACTTGTCATTTTCCATATAAAACCACGATTGGCAATATCTGACACTTCATTGTCAATCGCGGTTTATATGGAAAATGACAAGTTTTTGACAGGGAGTCAACGACCGCTAGCGACAAGTTAGACCGAGTGGAGTATAGACCACTCTACGCGAGAATAGAAATAGGGACGGTAGTAAGGATAAAAGGTATTCATCCTGTCATTTTGTCTCAATTTCCGTAGGCAGAAACCATTTCATAGGGGGAGCAAGAGGGGATTTCGCAACATGCTCGAGCGTGTCAGAATAAGCTTGTATAGGCTTCAGACATGTGTCTATTTATCAGGATATAGAAATCAGATTTCTCACATGATGGGATAAATAATAAGTTATTTTCGAGTATTGAAATTTCATCGGATCTGTCAGATTAAAATAGGGGATTTAAGTTGACCCCAAAGAATCTTTCACATAAAGCACTGATGATTTAAAGGTTAGGTGAGCCTGTAGGGACATTTTAAAATATAAAAAAATAAAGCTTCATAGTTTCCTAACTAAGCTTCGCAAATATTTTATGTTGCACTAAACTAAATGATTTAGTCCTTGCTGTCTATAATCTGGTTATAATTTACCTAAATAAGCAATTTTCTGAATATATTTTCTTTATCATAACTTTAAAATGGCTGCAGTTTCTAAACTCACCGCTAAAATAAAAAACGCTCTTATTAACCTAACGTAAAAACCTACTAGGTCTCCATTACGCTCGAGTAACTACACGACTAGCACTCTGGGTTCCTCTACTACATGGCTATATCGCGGTATTATAGTCTGTGGGGGTGTACTTACATTAACCTTGTTGAGCGTGACGTGAGTCTTGGCGTACATGGCGCTGGTGAGATCGGCCGCCGCGGCGCCGCCGGCCTTGCTACCGGTGCCCGTGTACGCGCCGCCTGCTAGAAATTGTATGCCTTTGTTTGTATTGACCGATTAAATAAAATTATCCCTATACTTGTGTGTTTGTTCAATGAAGCCCACCTAATTCACAATGCGTAATTCGACTCGGATTCGGAAACTTCATCACATAAACGTTTGCCGACGGCGGGCGAGTCGCCGCGCTAGGCATTGACCAGTGACCGCACGGTTCCGAATTCGTGTCGAACGGTAATCGTGAATCGCCCTGCAGATCAGCGACGAACGAGTAATTTTATATTGGCGAAATGTACACTTTACATAAGTAGACTTTATCTACCCTGACTTATAACAAACGTAATAAAGTAGGCAGCATTTAAAGCTTTTACAATCTCCTAAAAATGGTGACAAACCGTTTATCCGGGAATTAACAACAAGTTGCAACTCTCATGCTCCAAAACTCTGCAATAATCTAATCGTTCAGAAATGTATTCTGCAATGTCTCGAAACGGCATAATCCTGCATTCTATGATAAAACAGTGAGACCTAAAATGAAACCTTTTTGCTTAACTTGAACAATTTTCTTCACTTTGCTTCTACACAACTACATAGCTGTAAAACTTGAAGGTAACCTACCCGTCTTGTATGTGTCCTGAGCGTCGTATGGCGGCTGCGTCTGCTGCGAGTATCCCGACACCTTGCCACCGCCCACGCCGCCGACTCCGCCCACTCCGCCCACGTTTGAGCCGCCTCCGTACTGTAAGAGATTGGTGCCGTATGATATTATTTGCATTAATGTTATGATATAGTTGTGGTCGCCCGATTCTCGTCAAGTGTTTGACAATCATAATGTTTCATAAATCACCATACATTTCCGATAAAAAGCGATCGTTGTGCTGTACTGTGTGTTTAAAAGTGCGCTCTCCCAAATATTTTTTTTAATCAAAAAGTTTAGGATACACTCTAATTTTAATAAACGTGAATATTTACCGTAGGATAGACGCCATACTGATAGGTGGTGGGTGGTGGCTGGTAGAAGTACGCGTAGCCGGGGGGTAACGCGGCAGGCACCTGAAACATTTATCAGCATTATGAATCAACCTTATGGACTCCCGCAACTTCGTTGCGCTAAAACTCGTTTATCGCGCGGAAACCGTATATTTTCCGGGATAAAAAGTATCCTATGTCCTTTCCCGGGACTCAGTCGGAACTTTGAACAGAACGAAACTTTGGCATGGGGTAAAGTAAAATCGGTTCAGTGGTTTGGGGGCGATGAGGTAACAGACATTTATAATTCATCGCATTTATAATATTAGTGTGGAAGTATGGATAAATATCCAAACCATAATTGGTTGGGCTAATTGTGCCACGAAAATATTCTTTGAGATTATCAGTGAGATCACCAGCACTTATTCAATAGTGTAAAGCGAGAAAAAAGTGATAAAGGAGAAAATTGTTATGTATTCAATACCTACCTACACTATTATTATAAAATATTATGTGAATGAATATGTGTCTGATATGTCTGATACCTCTTCATAATTAAGCCAATGAACCGATTTGGATGACATTCAATATTATGTCCTGGTGAGGGACACAACTACACAAGACAGCTGTTTATGTCCACAAAATATTTACAGTTCATGTGCGCGATAAACGTATTTTCCCGCAACAAAGTTACATGCAACATGTATCACATGACAATTTACCTGTTGCGGTGAGGCGGCGTCTGTCCGGCCGAACCTCTCGCCCGCGCCCAGGCCGAATGTGCCCTCCCTCGCGCCGTACCCGACTTCGTAGTATCCACCCTGAAGTAAGAAGAGAAATAAGTTTATTATGCAACATTCGTTTTGCAATTCATATATTTTATCCCAATGGGCAGCATCTTTTTTCATTAGACATCTCACCAATAATACCACAACGCTAATTGCGCTTGATTGGCTGATAAGCGAAGATAAACTTAGTTTCTTACAAATCAGAAATATTATTGACACATTACTGTGACGGACTGTCACCACTGCATCGCGTTATCCAAGTTTTCATATTACGGCCATATATTATTATATACGACAACTGAAATTAATATAGTGCAGCCTTTCCCAAAGTGGGCACCCCCTTGTGGGCGATGAAGGTCTGAAGGAGGGCGGTGTGGGACCCAGAAAAAAATGGGGGCGTTGTGTAGAGGCTTGGGGGTGATTTGTTTCATCAGGATGCATTTTAAATTGAAACGAAGGGGGCGCTAAAATATAATTTGTTCTCCAAGTGGCCAGTAGACAAAATAAGTTTGGGAACCTCTGATATAGTGGGCCGATACCACTTCACTCTGACGAAAGATCTTCTGTTAGTAAGTTAGATGTCCCCTTTATACTAGTAGTAGCAGTAAGTTAGATGTCCCCTTTATGCTAGTAATGGGAATTTAATGCTATTTTCTATTAGTTTCATTCACATGCTAATTTTCATGACATAGCATACTACGTGCTATTGCTTGGCTATTTGCTAAAATCGCGGCATCGTGAACTCTCGGTTCGCATGGCACCGCTCGCGTCGAGTATTATTTCGCATCGAGTGAAATATAGCAAGTTCAATAGCAATTAGCGCTGCGGTACGTAACAGCGCGGACGTTTTTTCATATTTTTTTTTTATCATCGCAGACTATTGCTGCGCACGATAATATTAGCAATCGTATTTTTTAGCAAGTACGAATAATTTAACTAATACTAATGGGCATTTAAATATTATATACCGTACTGACCATGTGGTGGGGTAGCGTGCCCCGCATGAGCTGCTCGTCGTACGCGTACGCGCCGCCGTAGAGCGCGCCGCCCGCGTACCCGCCGCCAGCCCCGCCCGCTGCGGTCGCGCTCGTCGACGCCGCGCCAGCCGCGCCCGCCGCTCCGGCGTTCACGCCGCCGCTTACTGATTATATAAAATATATTTTGTTACACGTAATGCGGATATAGTGGGAGTGCCTCCGCTGCCGGCGCCGTTTTCCGAAGTTTGCCGAAGTCACGTGATGTTTGCCGAATAGGCAGGCTTCCGGCGCCTATTCGGAAAACATCGCTTGTCAAAAGACAGAATAATGATCAAAAACATCAGTCTTGAGATAAAGGACTATGAAAAGTATCAATAATAAATCATTATCACTATCATTAAAATGCATATTTTAATGGTAGTGATAATGATGATAATTAATGTGATCTGCATAGTAGCATATTTATTACCTTTGTTTCTTTAAGCAACGCTGAACCTCTCAAACATGTATGAAGAGTCTGAAGTTCTGTTCAGCACCTTCGGAACCGTGGTATACTGTGTTGCAAAATCTTACTTTTTGGTAGAATTTGATCAAAATGCATCACAAAAAACTCAAATATCCACAGCCGAACATATTACCTCCACCTTTGGAAGTTGGTTAAAAAGTCGAATATTTGAGGTTAAGTATATGTATTTCTTTTTAAAATTTGTTTACCGGCACTGGAATCCAGCGTTTTACGCATTTTCACCGGTTCCCATTTTGAGTGCCAACGCCGGCAGCCGTTGTTTTATATCTCGGCTGCCAGCAGTATACTTACCGCCGGGTCCCATTACTGATATTTTTGGGAGCCGACGCCGGCAGTCGGGTAACAAAATAATTACCTGTGGTTGTTGTGACTTTGGCAGTGGAGGTCTGTGTGGTGGACGTGCTCGTTAGACTGTTGCTGGCCGCTACCGAGCTGTCGTACTGGAACAACGGAAACAAACGTAAATATCTCAATGTTTATTTTCATTCCGAAAAGTGATGGCAATAATAGTAAGTTGTTTAACTTTGCGTTTTTAATCTTCCGAACGAAACAAGAACGAAATGCCTTCTTAACTCTGTGTGTTTGGGTCAGTTTAGTGTTTACAATGCAACGCGACAAGGCGATGCGATAGCCTTTTCGTGCTTTTAAAATCAAACTTTAACTTCACATTAAATTTTCAAGACTTGCCGCATGTAGGGTTGTCTATTTCAATTTTAAAGGATCTTTAAAAAATCGCGTTGCAATATAAATTACTTTTGTCTCTTACACCTGTAATCTGACCTATCGGAGCAATATCGATCCGTCCGATAAGATTGGTGTTCTCTGACCAAGATCCGTCAGTTTCCCGAGTAGTAGCTGCCGTATGAGTCCTAGGCCCAATTCCAAAATTCTAGTCACATCGTGACGCAAAACAGCATATCGGTTGCTACCTGTGCGTCCTTGTGTGGTTTGGCGGGCTGCGGTGCGGGCTGGTAGGGCGCGGTGTACGGCGCCGCCGTGTATAACGCGCTACCACCGTATACGCCACCCGATGACGACGTCTGCTGCACAACACATCATAATATTAATTAAATGCTTTAGCACACCTCGAGCCACACAATAGGAGAAGAAATTCACGGAGACGGTATGAAAAATACTAATGCTAATTCATAGTATAATTTTTTTTATAAGTACCTGGTATGAGTTGATCATGGGTTGGTACTGAGTGAGCGTGACGCTGGACGGGTACGCTGTTGCGGTCATCGCCGACGCGCCCGTAAGCGACGCGTTCGTCGAGTTCACCTAAGGAAATATACGTGATAAATAATTTATTAAAAATAAGCATAAATTTTTAATACTGAATGCATAGCGAAAATTGCCAGATGTTAAAAACTACTAGACGTAGTTTTGATTGGTAGTAAAATATTATGCATTCTTGTCGGTTAACTTTTCATCTGGCGTTTTTTTATGTTAAACTTATAATAATTTGTCTGGAATGTGACATTTCCAGAGCGACTCCAAAAATAACTTTAGTAATAATAATAATAAACAATAATTAAACAATATTAAGAATGTATGACTAGTACATCTCCGCCGCTTCAAGCAAAGCAGTAGACCGGGGGAACTCAGAACTAAAAATTTATTTCGCTCGTTCGTGCGTCAACTTCGGTACCACACCTCGTTGCTTTAGCAACGATCGTTCGAGCAAAATTGTAACACAATTTTAAAAGTTTTGCTCCCAGGACGTGATTCCAAGTAGATTTTGACAAAAAATATAACGGTTTAGTTCTCAAAGTAACAACAATATTAAAATAGAATTTACCTGTGGCGCGTAGACATTAGCTCCGTATACTGGTGGGTGGTGTGATGCAGGATGGTGCGTCGCGTACACATTCTGCTGCTGACCGACTGTCTGTGAATATTTATTACGAGTATTAGTATCGACGCATAGTAAAAGTGGCATTGAAAATAAAACAGTAGGTTGATTTTTGTGTAATGCATTGGAACATTGTGTGATACACAACATTGTGTCGCCGTTGACCAGATGTCGCCGTTAAACAGAGAGAATTGTTTAATATGAACAATATGTAGTCGTTTCGCATACTAAATTTTTTGTAGTAAAGAACAAGTAGTGGATACTCCATATCTACATCTTAGATTCGTACACACGCACACTGTGAATACTGACTTTAATCATATATTTTACAGTTAAGGCGATAACGTTATGTGTCAAAATATTTTTAGTCATCAAGTCGAAAAGATAAAGCTCTTTACATCAATTAACCACACATAAAATTCCTCTGACCGTGTTCTGCCTCTCATTAACAAAACACTTATTTCCTAAGCTGAAAGACCATAAAGAGCAAGAACTGAATGCATACAAGCACGAGACGGTTTACCTTGGGTCGGTGGTGGGCGTAATGGTGGTGCGGCTGCGGCTGCGGCGCGCTGTCCGCAGTCGTTGCGGCCGCGGACACCGCCGCCGTGACGCCGCTCACCGCCGACACGCCTGAAACGCCGAGTTGCTTCATCGACGCCGACAACTTGTCTAGTGCTGTAATGTACCGTCATTTATTAAGTATAGTTCTAGTCCACAAAATTCGAAAGAGACTAGAACCTAACCTTTTAAATTCATATTAATCTAATTCTGTAATCAAAGCTCAGAATTGGCTAATATAAGGCTACAAATATATACCGCGAAAAAATGGCACTCAAAATTATTGAGTTCAATGTAACAGCTGAAAATTGATTGTAGTTTAAAAAAAACTTCAACAAGACATCTATCACCTTACGGCCGTTTTCAATATCCTATCTATAATACTTGCTACTAAAATACTTGCTACTAAAGATAGGCAAATCTATATTTTTGTCCATACTTGCATATTAATAACGTACTGGTCTGACAGATAGCATTACCCATCCCAGTTGCCTATCTATCGGCGGGAGGACGGATAGTGTCCTATCGTTGATTGTGAAACGCAAATTACGGATAGACAGCAGCTTACTGTTGATCGAGGATAGCTATCTATCTACAGTGTAGATACGTTATTGAAAACGGCCGTTAGTCCATCCGTGACCAAGGTCGATGCAAAGTAGTCGAAACATCGGGAACAACAGCGCTCCTCGAAACATTCCGATGTTTACTCGCCTTCCCTGCCCAACAGGGCTGAATATAAACGACGCATAAGTTATAAAAGCTACCCAAGTTGTACCAAAATGTCTGATCTACGTGGTAATAAATATTATAATATATACTTACATGTGGTGTTATTTGTGACGGTGGCCTCGGACGTGACGATCGGTTGACTCGTCGGCGTTGGCTCCACCGCAGTTAAGTTTTCATTGAGCTGGGGAACAAAAGATAAACAGTCTCAATAATGTTACATCAAAATTCAGAGAAATTCAGAACAAATTTTTCATATTATATTTTGTTATTTTTTAAACTATATTCGTATTTTAGGGCTTCATAATATTGCAAAATTGTAAAACTGAAATGGTTATAAATTGTAATTGAAATAATATACTATATGGGGAAGGTAGATTAAAGATACTTACCATACTGTTTGTGTTAGCATAATTACTACTAGGAGTTTCTGTGGCAGTCTCATGGTTGTTCGCTACAGGCGTCGTCTCCGCTTGAGTCGTCGGCTACAATTAAACAATATTAATTACAAATATTATTAATGTGTCTACTTCTCGCTATGTTTTCACTAACTGCCGCACTCAGAGACAAATATTAATTAAATAATTGTAATTAAGTAAATATAAAAAAAGCTCACCTGCTTGGCCTGTGGCATTGGATGGTGAGCGGGTTGGTGCGTCTGATGCGTCTGGTGCGTCTGATGCGTCTGGTGCGTCTGATGCGGCTGATGCGGCTGGTGAGTCTGATGCGGCTGGTGGGTCTGATGGGGCTGATGCGTCTGGTGCGGCGTATGCGGCTGATGCGGCGTATGCGGCTGCGTCTGGTGCGGCGTGTGCGGCTGGTGCTGCGGCGGCGTGTCGTCGGGGTCGAGCGCGCCGAACTGCACGTCCAGGAACATGCCGCCGCCGCCCTCCGCGCCGCCCGGCATCTCCACCGCCGATGACGGAATCTAACAACACCACCATAATTAGTAGCAACTGTATAAAGTTATTTAGACTGCTTATTTAAGCCGTTAAAAAACTGATTTGTTTACATGTTTACCGGTTCATTTTGTTTACGTGTTTAGTTGTTTTGTGTTTATTGTGGTACATGCTCGAGCCTCCTAGAAAGTTCCAACGCTTGTTTACCTGTTTACATGTATCGGGAACTTTCTGGAATTCGTCTCGCCATATAAAAAGCCGCAGGTAAACGGCCCGACAGTTCAGTTCGGTTCGCGCGATCATCAAGGCGATTTCGGAGTGACAACAAGACGTGATCAATAGTGAGTGAACCAGTGAAACCTTCGACTTGGCTACGACCTAGGACAGTGATTGGACCTAGTGATTAGTGTTTGGACTTAGTGCTAAGTGTTGTGACCTAGTGTGTGCTTGTGTGACCTAGACTTAGTGAATAAAGTCTTCAAGAGAGTCAGCAGGTCTTTCTCTCCAAATCCTTCGAACCCTAGCACGTAACATTAACATACCTTGGACGGAGGCGGTACCCGGACCCTCTGCGTCTTCCTCTGAGTCGTCATGTCGGACGAGCCGTACACACCGTAGTTACTAGTATATACACCTGGTGACAAATGAAATTTTATATAGTAATTACTTAAACATCGTATTTTATGCAATAGGGAAGATGCGATATTTTTATTTATGTGTTTATTTTAAAGAACTCAATGTAGAATAGACCACAAATATATAAAAAAATTAAAATACTGGAATTTACTGCAAAAAATGCAGTTTAAAATTGTCAAAATTTTGTCGCCAAAACGGATCCCGGTTTTGATCGTTTTAACGCTAAATGGAACGCGGGGATAGCAGCTGTGACGTCACTGAACGCTGTTTAGTGTTTTGAAAAAAAAATCCGTTTCAAGTTACATACTTTCAATTCGTATTTTTTGGAAAAAAAAACAATATTTTATAAAATTCTAGCTGTCCCGGCAACGTTTCTTTGCCATATAAAGTATTTCACCCGTATTATTTTATTGAAGACGTGACTAAATAAGTATGTCACGCTAACGGCTATCGCTATCCCGTCGCACAAACAATGGTCGCCGTCAGTCTCGAGTTGTAATAATTTACTATTATTTATACAACAAATGCACTTATCAATATAAAAAGTACCCAGTAGCCGATTGTCAGACCCACTGAATATGCTTATAAAATTTGGTTAAAATCAGTAAAGCCGTTTCGGAGGAGTACGCGGACTAACATTGTGACACGAAAATTTTATATATAAGATTAAGCTTACTGTGGCCCTTCTTTTATTTATATTTTTACAATTTTTTATAGCAAAATTTTCATAAATATTATATTTGCATGTTCCCTATTGCGTGCTTGTTTCAAGTTTCTCTTTCATTCAATGATGTACATCAGGAAAAAGTTTGTGTGAGACAGTACCTGTTTTCCTATTGTAGAACTAGAGTACATTTTGCGCCATAATGATTAACGTTTAACGTTTTTAACTTAAGTTAATTAACTTAAGCTTAGGCACGCTTCGGCACTAAGTCGCATTGTGCTTTGCACTACTAATTGGAAAACAAGTGGTAGTAATATCAACTACGTATTTTCGGGCTGCGGTATCAGTGTAAGAGAACTCACTGGTGTCGTGTCGCTGCGCCTGCTGCGTCAACTGCGACAAATACTGAGACTGTGCCGCGCTCAGGCTGCCCGACATACCCATCGGCTGAAACAAACATTGGAATATTAATCTAGATTCTATATCTAGATAATATAGAGTAAAGATTTCTCACCTGTTGATAAGTTAGATATTTAAGGGGGTATCAAAGTTTGAAATACCAAATTATTATATACAAAAAGGACAGCCAAGTGCGAGTTGGTCTCGCGCACCAAGGGTTCCGTACTATTATATAGCAAAAATAGGTTAAAAGTGTATATTTTTGTATGGGATCCCCCCTTAATTTATTTTATTTAAATTTTTATATTATTATTATATTATCAATACAATTGAGTATTTTGTGAACATTTCAGTGCCTACCTATTTCTATTATTGATATCGAGCAAAAAATAGCAAAAAAAAATACGTGTTGTATGGGAGCCCCCTTAAATATTTAATTTATTTTGTTTTTAGTATTTGTTCAGATATACACAACGTGTGAAAATTTCAATCTAGCTATAGCCATTCTTAAGATACAGACAGACAGACAGACAGACAGACATCGAAGTCTTAGTAATAGGATCACGTTTTTACCCTTTGGGTACGGAACCCTAAAAAATATCCACAGCCGAACATATTATAACCTTCTCCTTTTTGGAAGTCGGTTAAAAATAAAAAAACAGCATAGCATAATAACCTACGAAAAATAAAGTTTGGATAGTGACATAACACTAGCACCTAGCGAACATTATAATAATTATAATTATTATTATATTAGCAACGAGCTTTTGCCCGCGGCTTCGCTCGCGTTAAGAACTATTATAATATACAAACTTCCATCCCCTATTTGAACCCCTTGGGGTCGGAATTTATCAAAATCCTTTCTTAGCGGATGCCTACGTCATAACATCTACCTTCATGCCAAATTTCAGCCCGATCGGTCCAGTAGTTTGGGCTGTGCGTTGATAGATCACTATGTCAATCAGTCAGTCAGTCACCTTTGAGTTTTATATATATAGATATTATACTATGTATTTCATATTATGGCTTCTTTAACTGTTTTTTTTTAAATCAGTAAGTTCTCCAAAAAATTAATAAAATATAATGAAAGCATAATAGATTCTATCTTAAAATAAAAATGATATAAATTTAGTTTTCCTCGTTAATGAGTGTAACAATATTTAAAAGTCTACACTCTACAGTTCCAGAGCGTCTACACTCTACAGCGAGTGCCGCCGCATCAGCTTACCTGGGTGTTAGGAAGCGGTGCATGGTGGGCCAGCTGGTGGTAATCCGGAGTGGGCTCGGTCTTGGCCGCCGCGGGGGGAGACGCGCCCGCCGCCCCCGCGACTCCGCCCACACCCGCGACGCCTGCGACGCCCGCCGCGCCGCCCATCTGCTGTAATGTAGTCGAGTTAAAGTAATACTTTGAAAGCAGATCCTGTGCTAAGGTTTTTTTATTATAAAATACGGGGGCAAACGAGCAATCGGTTCACCTGATAGAAAGCAACTACCGTCGCTCATGGACACTCGCAACATTAAAAGAGCTGCTGGTGCGATGCCGGCCTTTTAAGAGGGAATACGCTCTCTTCTTGAAGGTTTGCCGGCAGTATCATACTGAGCAGCTGGATCAAGAACGCAGCTTAGCAGCTAAGGGTGAATTTCTACTAAAAGCTGCATTGCGAAAAAAGTGTTTTTGAGAACCATTACAATCGCTTCACTTATAGTCGTACTCCTCACAACGTCGCTCCGATGGAAACGCAACTAAATCCTATGTTTAAATGTTATCTGTTAATTTGTATACTAAAACTATGGTATGGTTATATTACAAGACAAGTCATACTGCAAGAGTACTTTGGGGTGTGGCCAAAATCAAATCTCTTCTAAAGAATTTCACTTGAGATGATAACTTCACTACCACACCCTCCTGTCCATCTTATACCAACTCAAAAAGTCCATGCAGGACTGTGCCTCACCTCTAGGATGGAAGGATGATGGTGCTGCTGGGTGTTGTGGTAGGTGTATGTGGGGATGTGCTCCGCGGGGCCGTTCGCCTCCGTCGGCGCGTCCCAGTCCTCCTGTACATTATAATTTATTTTACACAACATTAAACGACTAATAACTAATGCTGCTAACATACTAGGCGATCATACGCGAGTCGCGACCCTGTCAATATCCTTAGATTCGGCCGATATCCAATAACAAAAATTGACGTCATCAAATCGAGGAGGCGGCAACAAAATGACGTCAAGTCTCAAGATAATGGGACAATGTGACGTCAAGTCTTAAGATATTTAATTTTGTAGTGACAATAATAAACTCACCGCAGCAGCGGGGGCGGAGTCCGCGGGGGCGGCGGCGGCGCTGGGCGTGAACACCTGCGGGACCACCATCTACAGTTACACGTCACACTCACACATACAGCATCATTAGTCTCGTTATTATTGTTAGTGTGACACTGTCCACTCCGATTTTTAATCTCAGTACAACAGCCAAAGATATTAGATTGGCTAATGAAAAATAAAGAAATTAAAGCTTTTATTGGCCGAGATTATAAATCAGAGTACATAATAATAAGAGAGATTAATAAGCTGTAGCTTTTATTGGTAAGTCAATGTCAGTTATAGTAAAGAGTACTTTGCTTAATTAAAAAAAATACGAACACAAAAAATAACAGAGAAACTCTTCTTCAAGGTACTATAATTTCATTATATGGCATAACTACTACTATAACTAAAAATTATAGAATGGATTGAAATGACTTTTAAAATTTATTTGTAAGTAAGAAATATCATTTAGGTTTAGGCTGCCTTTCCACCAGAGCTGAGTGGAGCTGTGTTGCGAGGAATGTGTTTTTGAAAACCAATAGAATCGCTTCAATGACGTGACTTTGCCATGACATCGCTCAGCGCGGCGATGCTATTGGTTCTCAAAAACACAATCCTCGCAGCACAGCTCCGCTCAGCTCTGGTGGAAACGCAGCCTTAACCTGAAGCAAAAAAGATCCACACTGTGACACATATGGTAATGTGACACACAATATGCTGGCTCATAGATTCGCTCGCTGTACATTGAACGTTAAGCTCACATTGTTTAAAGCATATTGCCAAAGCTTTTACACGAGTGGTCTATGGGTCAACTATACACAGAGAACCTATAATGCACTCAGAGTGCAATATAATAACATTTTCAGGGCGTTGGTGCGATTACCCCGGTACTGTAGTGCCTCAGGCATGTTTGCAGATGCTCACATTGATGATTTTTATGGTATCATGAGGAAGAAAAGTTAAGGGGTAGTTGCAACATCATCCTGGAAATGATAGCAGGGAGGCTGGACTCAGCAGTTTTGGGTCGTTTCACTGAGTTGCATGTGAGAGGTGCAACTGGGTGACTTGACTCACCTGAGTCGTCTCTGGTCTTTTTGTTTTCCTTTTTATTTAAAATCTTAACTAACATAGGATAAGTTTTATGCTACCCACTAACAAATATGGACTGTAATTGTCTGAAATAAATAAATTTTAATAATTTAATAATATATTCTCCTCATTTGTCCATGTCCTCATTTTTGAGTATATTACACAAAGGACAAAACAAAATATTATGTACAACAATATAACGTCTGCACTATACCAGGCCTGTCTCACTCGTGCGTGTAGGTATCTTACTGTAAGTACCACCCGCAGGTGGCAAAACATAGGGGGCTCACAAGCGAGCGGTGACGCACGCGCAAGATTTTTTGTCGCGTATTTACTGTTTACTGATTATAGAGGAATTTAATTCATGATACTGATTTAACCGCTGTGAGAAAATCGTTATAAATCTTATAAAAATGAACAATTAAAAAAGGCCAATGAAATATGTATTTGAATAAGGTATTTAAATACAAAAAGTAAATAAAAACTATACAAACATAGCAAATAAACCAATTTCATACGAACAAACACACAAACTACACAGAAATAAACACAAGTTACTATGTTTAAATTGTAAAATTTTCCTGCACTATAATAAAATATATGAAACTACTATAAAATATAGGTTGGATTACTAAAATTTATATTACTATAAAAAGGTTGGCTATTCGTACCAATAGTAATAAAAAAAATATATTTTGTTTTCTAAAAGGCGAAAACCTTGATTTCGTCAGAAAAGGTACGAGTTATGCGATAGAAAGACAGCGGACATGTAGGTAAATATAATTGTAGGCACCTAGCACTGCGCGATCGGAATTAGAACTTTATGGTATGGTAGCATGAGTCGTTATTTCTTTAAACGGGTTTCGCTAGTGGGAATTCTGTTGGTACTACTAATCTATATTCTGTGACTATACAGTGTGGATCTTTTGTTCATTCATGTGATAAAGCCATTTAAATCTTACCTTGGTGTCTGAAAGAGAGCCTGACCATTCCTCATTATCCCAATCTTCTGTGGCGGGGAAGTTGTCGGTACCACCTGAAAAATATTGTAAATGTAAATAAAAGGAACTTATGTACTATTTAAGCTCACTTTATAAAAATGGTAAATTAAATAAATTGTAGGAATTAAAATAACTAAAAATACTAGTAATTATATAGTAATGGTTACATTTAATCGAAACACAGTAAAAATGTAAAATTAAAACAAAGTTAACTACTAATATAATTTTCTCTATTCCTATTTTAATTTCTATACTGAATGCACCAGCTACAGGTAAAAAACCGGCCAAGTGCGAGTTGCACTCGCCCATGAAGGGGTCCACAGCAGCAATACGGTTTATTTTTATGAAATTAAAAGGTTTTTGATTTATTTTTATATTTCAGTTGATTTAATGAAAGTTAAATTAATGTTTACCATCTATCTATACTAATATTACTAGCTGTTTGAGACTCGGTATCCGATGAAAATGACATTTTCTAGAAATGATTCCTAGCTAGATCGATTTATCGCCCCCGAAACCCCCTATATACTATATATATATATATATATATATATATATATATATATATATATATATATATATATATATATATATACTAGATGTCCCGCGCGGCTTCGCCCGCGTAAATTTGAAATTTTACAGAATCCGTAGGTACATTTTCCCATAAAAAATATTTCCCCCGTTTTTCCCACATTTTCCTGAGTTTCTTCTGTCGTATTAGTCTTAGAGTAATAATATAATATAACCTTCTCGATAAATGATGAGTCTTACTCGATAAATGATCTATCTAACACTGAGATAAGTTTTTAAATCGGACCTGTAGTTTCTGAGATTGACGCGTTCAAGCAAACATACTCTTCAGGTTTATAATATTAGGTAGATATAGATTTTTTTTAAGTATCGCTTGACAAACTCGAGTCTCGATCTAAAAGACTATGAAATGGTATAATATGGTAGTGATGATGATGATGATGATGATGAAGAATGTAATTTGCATAGTAGCATATGCTTTCTGTTCTTAAAACAACGCCGAAACTCCCAAACTTGTATCTATAAAGAATCAGGAGTTCTCTCAGCACCTTCCGAACCACGGTATACCAGGTATATCTCGGTGCAAAATCTTACTTGTTGGTAGCATATGCTTAGAATACTTCTCACGAAACCGAAGTCACCATATGTTTCCCTATAAGTTTTGAGGAGTTCCCTCGATTACTTATGGATCCTTCATCAGATCACCACTTTTCTGAATATAATACCAAATTGGGACGATACCCTATATACCAAAAGAAAAATTTTGAAAATCGGTTAACAAACGGCGGAGTAATCGTTGAATATAAGAAAACGAACATAACACCTCCCCCATTTTGAAAGTCGGTTAAAATTGTAGCCTATGTGTTATTTATTTAATATTTTAATCAGCACATGAATTGAATAACAAAATTTTTTTCAAATTAATCGTAGCACCATCTGTCAGGACAAACTAAAATTGAAATAGAATAATATTGAATGCGATGATAGCGCCGTCCGCCGGATCTAATGTAAAACATTCCAAAATCAACAACTCCTTATAAATAAGAAATTCATTAAAAAAACATTTTCCAGTAGACCAAACTGTAAATCTAAACCATTCTCGAATCTCCACGAACACACACAAAAAATTTCATCAAAATTGGTCCAGTCGTTTAGGAGGAGTTCAGTCACATACACACGCACACAAGAAATATATATATTAAGATATATATATATATATATATATATATATATATATATATATATATATATATATATATATATATATATATATATATATATATATATATATATATATATATATATATATATATATATATATATATATATATAACAGAAAAAATATAGAAACAGTTATAGCTCAAAAGTTTGATATTCTTTTAAGATTTTATTAATTGATCTAAACAGTGTCTTAAAAGCCCTACGATAACGAAAAACATCCAGGCTTTATTTGTTCAAGATAACGTATTTATGACTGATTTTGTAAGTTTATGTTTTAATTTTTTTTACGCCATGTCTTTTCATATTTGGATTTGAAACTAAGACTGAAATATTCTTTTTATTGTTACTTATAACCCAAAAAAATGGGATCTAAATGAGGCGGGGCACTGGAGTTATTCAATTTTATATTATTTTGGATAGCGTTGTTACCGTATAGTTGAATAATATTTGAAGTAGGTTTTTATATTATGCTCATTTTTCTAATGAAGTTCATAACTTCAACAAAACAAATGTAAGTCATTTTTTACTTACTAGCTACTGCCCCCGACTACGCCCGCGTAAAAATTCATTATGTTATCCACAGTTTACATTTTCTTCGCGTTATACTTAACTACTCTGCTCACCTTTGCTTCAATGCTGTTCCACTCTTTATATTGAGTTTTGAAGTCAGTCAAAAAATCTAACATAGTAACATGCCATGAATATACTTAAATACTTAATATAAATAAGTATAAATATATTGTCTTGTTTGCATGTACTAGTCGAAACACTGTGTGTTTGGTAGAGTATTATTTCAGGAATTTCAAGTGAAAACATAGTTTTATTCAATTACCTAGTTGTTGCGCGCGGCTTCGCTCGCGTGACATTCAATTTCTCTGGATCTTAATTTGATCGTTTTGGTATCACAAACAGACACTTATTTTTGTAATACTAAAGATTTATTTTAAGTCCAATGAAAGTATGATAATTTTTTATATTTTCTATACAAATTATTATTAGGCGTCGTCGTAAATACCTAATATTTTACTTGTTATAATACGTTACCCAATAAAATTATTTAAAATGTTCATTTTTTTTAATTGGAACCCGGACACCTGGTTCACGTGACAAAACATTCAAAAAAAAGGACCAGAATAAAATCCGAAACCGGAACCGGCTACCTATTAAACAATAAATTTCCGGTTATAGTTAAATCTATATGAGACCATTTTATACCGGAAATATAATTATGAAAGATTTTAAATGTCTCACCATGTATACATTAGAAAAGTTTTAATTTGTAAAAAAATTCAAGTTAGTATAATATATTGTAGGATTCAAATTAATATGAAAACTGCAAAGCTTTTGTAATAGCATATTGCTTTACTGAAGTATTTTTATATTTAAAAACTACAATAAAAGTAACCGTTTTAAGCTATCGCGTTGCATTATAATTAAAACTTACTAATCGGGACTTACTACTAGAATAAGTCGCGTTAAGTCCCGATTAATAAGTTTTGAAAAGTAGCCGTTTTTTTTTGTTTCTGCTCAAAAATATTTCATGGCATTAATAAAATATTTTCTCGATTTATCCAGTTACTTTAGTGACTCAATGTAGTTTCTCTAACCTTCTGTTTAATATGAGACAGGAAAAAAAAAATTCAAATGAATAAAAAATTTGGTATAGAAATATTGATAACCCTAAAACCATAGTTACCATAGAAAACTTTGGAAACCTCTAACTTCGGTGCCCTTTATTATTTGGATCAAATTTTTTTTAAAACGAATTCTAGTACATTTAAGTAACAATTCTGTATAAAAATGAAATCCAAATAATTATAAATACGTTCATAAAAAATTAAAGAAAAAAAAACATAAATCGTAAATAAGTCTTTAAAAACTTGTTTGAGAAATATGTAAATTTGGTTAAATTGTGTGTTTTTTTATTATTCTCGATCAGAATAATCAAGAAGACAATTAAGTAAATGTTTAAAAAGTTATGGCCATTTTTAACTTTTTTGAAAAAAATAATTAAAGTGAATTTTTATTGTTCATAATAAGAAATTAATGCATGTAAATACTAATAAATTATTTACATAACATTTCTGTATGAGATTTCCAAAAAAAAAAGGCATGGCCAATTTTTTGGACAAAAAATACACTGTGCAGTATTAGCATCAGTTTCAGCATCTATACTGTACTCGGCGAAACATGGCGGTAGCGGTCATTGACCTTTTTAGGCGAGGCGCTAAATGAAAAATGCTCGCACTATATTTAAAATATTTAAATATTTTGACCTCTTATAAAGACACAGATTATTACAGATTTATCGGAAAACCTCTAGGTAACTCTTGGAATGATAATCTCTAACTCTTTATGAGTTCTAAGTGATATGCGTCATATTCAGTTCACATCGAGTATGTAAAAACGATATCGCCCTTTACTAGGAACATCTATACTTCATTGTCAATTGCGGTTTATATAGAAAATGACAAGTTTTTGACAGGGAGTCAATAACCGCAGACCGCAGTACTGTCTCGATTAGCAGCACTATCATCAGTAGCATTATCACTACCAGCAGTCCCTACAATCCTCACCGGTATCAGGATCGGCGCTGTTGGTCCAGTCGTTGTTGTCCCGCTCCAGCGGGGGGCGGGGCGGGCCGCGACGCGCGCCGCGACCGCCGCCCCGCCCACCGCGCCCGCCTCCCCGTCCGCGCCCGCCGCCGCGACCGCGACCGCCCTCGCCTTCACCGCGTCCTAAACAACGAAACGTATAGACTATAGAGGGTGAATTTTATAGTACAACACGTGCAAGATTAACTGTGCAGTGTGCACTCTGCTGGAATTTTTGCAAACGGTACCAGACAACACAGCACGAGGTGTACAGTTAACTCGCACGTGTCGTACAGGATTCACCCTGCACTATAAAACTCTTTACAACTATACAATTCATTGCCTAGTTATAAAGAATGAATTGTTAAAAAAGTCAGGCGACATCAAAAACCATATTATCATAATGTCTTGAAACTAAAAAGAGTATGCAATAGTATGTACTTACTGGGTCTGGGGCCAGAGCGAGAGCGCGTGTGTTCGCGGTCTCTCTCCCTATCCACCTCGCCGTTGCCGGCACTGGCAGCTGGCTTCTTGTTCTTTTTCTTCTCCGTAGTCTGCCATTGGCCCTATAAAATTAAATGTTTAATTCTACGTAATATCAGATTCTGTCTTCACCCCTACCATAAACATAAACGCTGAAAAAGCGTTATCGAAACGCGCGTACACAAACATGTAAATTGCTCTGCCATGTTTGTTCTCCTTTCCACCACTTTCTTTGCTTTTTGGGGTGTCATATGGCTCAGAACTTGTGTCTTAAGGCTGACCTCACATTAGGCGTGCGCGTTCTTCGAGCGTACGAGCGAAGCGCACGCCGCATGCGGTGGTCTTTCGTTCACACGCCCGAGGAATGCGCACGCCTAATGTGGGGGACGCCTTATGTCACAGTAGGCATGGTGACTATTTTTTTTTATATTGGTAATTAAAAGACCTCTCAAATATAGAAACGACTTTGATATGACTACTAGAATGACTTTGATAGCTTAAATATTCTTCAAGATATGACAATTCAAAAATCACGTAAAACAGACCTTCGAACGTTTGCTCCATACAAAGTTCCTAGTAGGTATTAGATTCACGATCGGATTATATGCACGATTAAAGTGCCGAAATATGCATGCAAATATGGCGAAATATGCACGAAAAATGGCCAAAATATGCACAAAATATGCACAATCAAGAGTCACTTATTATTAAAAGTCGGGAGACCGCGACGCTGCCGCTATTCATGCGGTGCCAACGAAGCGCGGTCAGTCGCGCCCAGTGCCCACACGTCCACCCCGCCGCCTAAAATTGACAACTTAGGGTTGTCAATTTTAGGCGGCGGGCGGGACAGTAGGTTATTATATCGCGGATTGGGCCGGAGTTAACCTACTTCCCCTCCTTTAACCTTTTACCATGCAAAGGCTTTATATTTAATACCCGTGATAAGCCGGGGCGGGTCGCTAGTAATTTAAAAAAAGAACTGCTAATGTTTGACGTTGTCAAATCCCAGTTACCTGTGTCCGCAGCGTGTCCTCGAGCAGCAGGTTACAGGCGAGCTCGACGTCGTTGTCAGCGTCGTGCAGCGCCGAGCACACCTCCTCTTCCGTGCGGTGCGTTGTCTCCATGAGGGTTGTCACCTGCAGGCACAGAGGGGGATAAACTGTTAGGAGCAGGACTTCCCAACCACTGAACCAGAAACTTGAAATTTGTCATACATGGTCCTTTATCAGAATAAAGGATAAAGTAGGCATCCACAAAAGATTTTTTTTTTAATTCTACCCCTCAGGGGTAGAATTACAAAAAAATCCATGGGCGCCGGCAAAAATAATTTCCAAGGGGTGCAGATTTTAGTTTTCTTTCTTTTCTTTTTACTTTTTACGAACAAAAGTGACTGTCTATTTACGTCCACAGAAAACACTTAGTGTAGAAACATTACGAACTTGCCTTGTACGGCATGGTAATAGTGTTACAAAATGCTTTTTATTTCAATAATTCCTGGTGATCCCGAGATTCCCAAGGGGTGCAAGCGCACCCCCTGGCACCCCCCTGCCGGCGCCCATGCCTGAGGCCTCAGCCTCGAATTTTGCGGGCAGCGGGGCAGGAGGAACGCGCCTTTATTATACATATAAACTTCTTTTGCAGCAGTAAAGAATTTTATTTTTTGTTACGTTTTAATTTATTATCTGTAATAATTGATAAGTATTGTTGTTAAAACACACGCTATCAGTGACGTGAGTTGAGTCAGAGCAACAACCTTCACATGTAAACAAACTGCATAATGACACAAACATCAACTTCAACCTAAAACTTTCATGATACCCTTAGTTTTAAAATATATCTCATACTCGCTACTTATTATTGATAATGTAAGTATAGAAAAACAATTGAATACGACCAGATTAAACTATAAAAGGAGTTATTGAAGAATTACTTACCTTCTTTCGCACATCAGAGATATCTTCACTCGGACGGTCAATCATGTTTGCCATACGCAGCTGTTCAGTTGTGGCCTAGGGACAAAAAAACCAATGATATTATTTGATATTCTACAACAGAAATATACGACTATTTTCTAATATGAACCTCATTTGGCTCTTCACTGAAGATATAATTAGCTGTTTGACCGAGCTTCGCTCGGTATCCAAAGAAAATGTCATATATATATATATATATATATATATATATATATATATAATATATATATATATATATATATATATATATATATATATACACAAGAATTGCTCGTTTAAAGATATAAGATATTTAAGAAATAACTGTTTCTTAATTTTTTTACCTGTGGTTTTGTTTTCTCTTTAGGTTGTGGTTTTTCTGTTGTTTTACCCTTCTCCTGCTTCCCCTCCTTACCCTTCGCACCACCCTTGGTGGCGCGCGCACCCAAACTCATATTTATCTGCTAATATTTACAGCCTCTATTTACAAGCAGCTGAAACAAAAAAAAAATTGGATGTTAGCCATCATTGATAAGAATAAGATGGCAATATTAAGGTGTGCCATCTCTTTCTGTCAATCCAGACAGCGCAAGGCGCGTAAGCGCCTTTATCAGCGAATTTTTAACAATTTAAAGTTTATAAAAAACTAAATAAAACTACTAAGCTCTCTATAATTATTAGTGTCCGAAGCTTCGGCTTCGGCCGCCTTCGGCCAAAAAAACCACCTTCGGCGAAACCTTCGGCTTCGGCCTAAAACCCGGCCGAAGGCAAAGCCGAACTTCGGCTTTGCCGAAGGTCCGATCAACCGTCGAAATTGAACGAAGGACTGAGTGACTCGTGAGAGAGCGACGGACCGGTCGTGTATGCAGAGGCCACTGGGACTCACTGTCAAATACAATAAACAAACACTAACTTCTTAATCGACTTCCGGTTCGGCTTCTGTCAAGTAACATCGTGTCGTAACTTCAGTGCGGGATTTAAACTAATTTCTGTGAAAATACCGCTGTAAACCACAAGGACTAAACAAAAGTGCAGTGCAAGAACCCGTGAAAAGGATAAGCCATAAGTTTTAACTATTCTCGTATGATTTCGAGCATAAAACAGTGAAATAAGGACGAAAGCATATATACGTATACATATATAGCTACCTACAAAGCGCCAACGTTTTCATACGTCAAATTGACAACTTATAAACGTCAAGTCAACCGACGTTTTCCGGTACAGTGACAGTTGACAGACAGAGCGGCAACCTAAAGGTGATACGGTAAACATGGAAAAACAAATGGAAGATTTTATAAAAGATATCGGCGTAAAGATGAACGAAACGATAAAGGAAATTAAGAACGAGTTTAAACGGCAAACAACAATTCTGACGGAAAATTTTGCTAAATCTATGGCACTTACGATTGATGAGAAATTGAAACCTTTCTTCGAAGAAAAAAAGAAACTCCAAGAAGAAGTGAACATGTTAAAACAGAAAGTTCGACACCTAGAGAAAAGCAATAGAAAGAATAATATCATACTTCACGGGATCGAAGAGAAAGAACAAAAAAGAACAGACTTACTGGACTTAGTGTTAGAAGTCTTAAATACAATGGCAGAACAAGCAGACATCACCAGCTTTGACAAATGGGAAATCAGCGAAGTCCATAGACTGGGCAATAAGAACATCAACAAAACTAGACCTATCCTAATAAGACTTACCCTGGAATGCAGAAAATACGACATTCTACAAAATAACAAGAAATTTATAACACCTACTTACGCCACTGAGGATTACCCACCTGAAGTTTTGAAAACGAGAAAAGAACTGAAAAGCAGACAGAAAGAAGAAAACGAGAAAGGTAATGTAGCTATAATTAAATATGATAAACTCATAATAAAGCCACGGGTAAACCAGAAAACTGGCAATGACAAAAGAAAACGGTCCCCATCAAAAACACCATCAAAAAATCTAGACCAATCTGGCAGCAGCAACACAGCTACAAAAATAAATAAAACTAACGCATTTCAAAACATGAACCGCGCAAGAACAAATGTCGCCTCCAATAGCAACCAACTATGTTTTTAAATACTAAGAGAAAAGGTCTCAATCCGGTTGGTCCCCGTGAGACGTCAGACCATCACCCTTCAACGAACAAGAAAAGATGCAAAAGTCTCCAAATTAAAACTTTGAACACTAGAACTCTTTAGAATATTATAGTATTTGTAGGAATCACTGACATACTAGAACTTAGCAATCCTTCTACAATCAAAAATTGTCACAGGCTGTCAGAGAAACACAGACATACACATATTATCTTACTTACGAGAGAATTTAAAACACAAACTGGAGACAGCTTCCAAAAGAATTAAAATAGTTAAAGTCGTTGAAGGAGGCCTATGCCGCGAGGCACACTGTGTTAAATCTAATAAATCAAACTTTTGACACTGATTATATATTTTGATGTGAACAATTAAACCAAAAAACTTGTAAAGAAAACTTGTAAACACAGAATAAAGGGCTATTTTATTCATTTATTTATTTAACTTCTTAATAAATCATTTAATTATTATTTATACGTGGGAGAGCCATGCTTCGGCACGAATGGGCCGGCTCGACCGAATAAATACCACATTCTCACAGAAAACCGGCGTGAAACAGCGATTGCGCTGTGTTTCGCCGAGTGAGTGAGTCTACCGGAGGCCCAATTCCCTTCCCGATCCTCCCCTTTTCCCTTCCCTTCCCATCCCTACCCTCCCCTATTACCCTATTCCCTCGTAAAAGGCCGGCAACGCACCTGCAGCTCTTCTGATGCTGCGAGTGTCCATGGGCGACGGAAGTTGCTTTCCATCAGGTGACCCGTTTGCTCGTTTGCCCCCTTATTTCATAAAAAAAATTTATTAAGAAGTTTCAAGTTAGTATTTGTTTATTTTATTTATTACTCTAGTTTTGGTCTAGTCGACTAAAACAAAGACTGATTGATTGGTCTAATTATTGTTATTTGTGAAATAACTATGAAATTATTATTTTTTACAATAGTTCAGTCAATAAAGTAGTTGTAGAATGCGTGAGCGGGAACCTAAGAGATTTCTGCTGGAACTTATTCAGGGTGCTTAGGGACAAAACATACTAAAAGTCCTGAAGTCTAGGAGGTGAGCTGGAGTGAGGGGAGAGTGACAAAAGTCTCAATTGTAGGTTTTTGGCCAAAAAACTAAAAAACGATGCGTTGTAGCAAAAAACATTCTGAGATGAAAAAAAAAACTTATTAAATTCTCTATAATTTTGATTCTATTTTCACTTCATTCATTTTTTCCGAATTCTCATCCGTTTTCGAACTACACATTGAGTCATTCCTTAAACTTAATTATTTGCAATCCACAAATTATTAAGTAACAGATAAATCACGAAATCACAAACTTTTATTACCATCTCTAAAGCAACTTCTCTATGAGACAGTCAATATTATATTAGTAAACCTTCATTATTGAAGTACTTAATTAATTGTAGCTTGTAGGCATATTGAATATAACTGTATTTTAAAAAGACAAAACCGACTTCAAAATTATATGTTATTGAGAATTAAAACTCCGTATCTCCCAAACTACTGAAGCGATTTTGATTAAACTTACATTATTCCCTAAGTAGAACAATACCTAGTACAACAAAAAAAGAATTACTGAAATCGGAATGGTAGTTCCGGAGACATGCGAACACAAACATAGAAACATACATACATACATACACTTGTAATTTGGCACATTTGTTCAAACACTGATACATATTACAGACTAACATATACGAAAATTGGGCAGTTCTGAAAATATTACATACATATGTGTCGAATTGATAACCTCCTTTTTTTAAGTCGGTTAAAAATTAATTACTGAGAATCGTGCGATTAAGATTATAAACCTTCGGCTTCGGCTTCGGCCGAAGGTTGTAGCGATTGCCGATTAATCGGCTTCGGCTTTGGCCAAAAATAGACCTTCAGTCGGACACTATTAATTATTATGAAAATGTTAACCTTAATAATTAAGGTACTCTGTTAATTATTAACAGAGTACTCTTTGTGGAGAAAGCAAAGACTTTGTCTTAGGGGGATATTAGATTATCATATATATTGGATCCGAGATCATTGAGTCAATGATTTTGGATAATGTAATTTAGACATATGATTCATTTCTTCCTTGATCATAGATTTTTGACATTTGCTGAGAGATTGGATCCAATACGGTCATAGAAATAGGTGTTGCCAGTTATTTAATATAAAAAAGAGTTTTTAATTTCTTGTTCGTTAATATGTTTCAAATAATGTAATGTAATTATTTTTCTAATTATATACTTGGATAATCTTGCTGAAATAACAAAAAACAAGCCATATTAAAAATGACGATGTCTATTGACACATCGAATTCTCTGAGATCTAGTAACCCTGACGTCAATACCTTTCAGCGTTAGAGCTCTCCATTGGCTTTTGAAACCACATATGACGTAAAATAGGATCAATGAAATATGATAATGTAATACGCAGATATGATCAAATGATCATATATATTGGATCCTATATATGATCATAGAAATGATCCAATATAAATGATAATGTAATACCCCCCTTATGAAAAAACATTACTACAATCAGCTGTTTGAAGTCAATGACCATCAAATTAGCAGCACTACGCTTATCTTACCTAAAAACACTTGCTACTTTCTGAAAAGGGGGAAACGTAAAATGGAAATTTAAGGTTTCGTTTTTTAGTATTTCCTTATTGCGGTTCTATAGCTACCTAAACTGAACTGAGGAACATTTACATGGATAATTAGAGTATGAGGCCCTTCTCATTCAAGAACTAATGCAATAAAAGATGATGTAAGTAAAAGTTTTACAAACACTTAATTTTATTTCTAATAATTTTCGTTAAGATTTCGTTAGATAAAATAGAAGAATTAGGGAACCTAAGGAAGCAACTTATGAATTCCTACCTAATAAAATGTTATGAACAATCAAGACAGTTTACTAGATCATTTTTCCAAAATAACTGAGCCAAATCAGCTGAGCCAAAATAACAGAAAACAAAAGGCGTGAAAGAACAACACAGCATAAATATATTAAAAGATACAATCTGTAGACTAGTTCATAGAAGAGAGCTTACTGACCAAAAGACATTAGATTTATAACCCTTTGAGAACTAATTAACAACTAACAAGCTTGCTTTGGCAAAATAAGAACAAAACCATAATATCAAAATTTATCATTTTGATATTATGGTTTTGTTCTTATTTTCTTTCTTTCTTTCTGAGATTTAGGAACCATGAAACGAGGAGTTCCAAAAGAAGATGCATAAGTTTTTACTTATTGTGTATTAGAATGTAAATGTTTATGTAATTATTAGACATAGGTATATTATTAGAATACTAGAGATCGCCCAATGGTCGAAATTCGACCTTAGTTTCAACGGCATTAGGACTACTACATATATTTTGTAAAAAATATTGACTTCAATTTTTTTTCAACTCTTGTCTCTGTGACTTAGCTGATCTCAGACTGGCCGTGTAAGCATTGTCTAATAATATCTTAGATTCAATAAAAAAAACTATAATCCAATTTCAATTTGTCACCTTGTTGTCAACAGACTTCAACCATAAATAAAAGAGTATAATTCGTATGTATAGGCTTGTCACTCAAAAATCTGTCATTTCTCATGTGTGTATGTTGTAGTGTGTGTAATGTTTTATTTGTTAAAAAAATGTATGATAAAAGCATAATTTCAAAATAATATTAGTTCGATGCACTCCTTCACCATATGAACTATAACCAGAGTAGACAGAATGATAGAGTATGCCGACTTAGAACTGATGTTAAAATTTTTAAATTTGACGTATTATGACGAAAATCGTCGCTAGGGTTGTTAACTTGTTACCTACGAATTTAAAAATATGACATATTCGCTGGACGTGTTCCTCTTTGGTCGCATTGTTGTTTGTGTTTTGGCACATACGATTAAAATTGTCAGAATCCAATTTTGAAATCTTTATTTTAAATATTTAAAAATAAATTATATCAGCCAGCGCGAGGCACATTCCGTTCATAATCCTAGTGAAACCCGACGAATTTGACAGATATTAAAACCTGTCCGTTTCTTTGCAGTCGAACTACTGGTCGTTATGTCTATTGTGCTATAACTGTGCAAAATTTCATACACCTGCATTTTTCGTAAAAAGGGTTACAAAGTTTTTCGTTCGCGTATTAATATTATGATAAGTTAAGTAGTTGTTAAGTTTCAATACTTATAGTTTTTATTAGTGCACAGTATACCCTAAGTTAATTATTATTGTACCCCTATAGATACCAAAGGTTGCTTGGAAGAAATTGCTCAATAGCATGCTTTATTGCTATTAAGCAATGTCTTCCAAGCTTTTTTTAATTTAAGTATGTATTGTACAATGTCTTAAACGCAATAAAGTATATTCTATTCTATTCTAACATGGATATATTATACTTGGTGGTGTAACATAATAATAATATTATATAGGTGGTAAATAAACTTTAAAAAATTACAAGGCAATGCTGATAGTTAAATGTCAATAATAAAATCAAGAAATGAGGTTATTTAATGATGATTAAGAAATTTTTAAATTTAAGTTAACCTAGAAGAAAATATAGAACTTAAAAGTTTAAACGCCTGCCACAAAAAGCTACAAATAGTCTATTTAATCTTAGAAGAATTGTTCTCACAGCTCAAGCTAAACAATTGTGTGAAAGTAGTTGATGTTAATAACTGTAATTTTATGGCATTACTGAATCCAAATTTGTTAGTTATATTTTTTAATACTGTATAATATTGTGCATTATGTATAATGTGTATAACATGCTTAACATTTTTATTTATTTATGATTTTTATGCTTAGGTTTACTATATTAGTAACTCTGATTTGAAGTATTGGCAATACTAAAAAAATCTAATACATCAGCCTACTAGCAATTTATAATTTTAATGCTATTTATTACACATCATCTGCAGGTGGTGCATGGTCACCATAAAAAGGTTTATTCTTATGGTAAAGTAGAAAAAGTGATAGAGTAACAAAGAAAAGCTGTCAGTTTCTTTGCAAAACTGTCAGCGTTTCTATTCTTTTGCATTTCTACTGTGGCCATGCTTAGCCTGCTGGTCCGTTTGTCATGACTGACACTTAATACAGAGCTGATAATCATTTTTATTTAAAAATAGAAAGGTTTGTATGTTGCATTTGCATTAAAGTATTATTTGCCATTTATACTAGGTTATGAGTATGTTATGGTGACAAAATTACTCATATTTTGCATTGGAACTATCACTCGCATACAAAAATAGATAGTAGGTATATATTTACTAGCTTTTAACCTAAGACGGTATTCCAATTAGATTTTTTATAATTTCTTCTAATACCCTCACTGTAAACATTACCGCATTATACGGTCAATGGGCCTTCAATAACAATACTCGTCATTTTAAACGATGCAAACGGAAGCGCTGATTGCACTGATTAACGGAAAACAGGTAAACAAAACATTAGTCTACTTGCTAAGGAAAACATATTTAAGTCGTAACGCAAAGGAAGTTGAATTATAACGAATAAATGTGTACTACATTTTTTAAGATTTAAAATCATACTTTCTCGTAATTTTGCACAAACGGAGACAATGAATCACTACAGCAAATCGGAACACTAGATTCAATCGGAACTCGAAAACGGCTTGGGTTTCGGAAGAAAACGTTGGAGATATACGAAAATGCACATCCTCACGTACAGACCGCGGTAACGTCATCAATTCTACGTGCATTATAGCCAGGCGAAATTCAATAGGCGGCACATGTGGGGGACGCCATTCTTGAAGCACCCTTCTTGGTATCAAAATGACAGTCTTTGTTATCGAATTATTCGAAAAGAACACAAACTCACAAACTGCTTTTAAACACCCCAGCACTCGATTTTTAAAGAGACTTAATTTTTACCTTAAAACTATTGAATTATCCAAATTTAAACACTATTTCAATTGGAATTTACTAATTTCCATACCTGTGAATGCGCTCTCAAACGCAAGCTGGTCACGTGACCTGACAGACAAAATGTTGCCAACATAGTTGCCAAATTTTAATGAAGAATTTTATTTAAAAAAAAAAGTGGAAATGAAAGGTGCCTCTTACACGGCCAAATCTTTGATATAATATAATATAAGCTTGTCAAGAAAGCGAAGAAAGTAAAAAGTGGCAACATCGTAGTGTCGTCCGTTTCAAATCAAAAAGGAAAAAGGAATGACACTACGATGTTGCCACTTTTTAATTTCTTCACTTTCTTGACAGACTATACCTAGGTCACTGACTTTTATAGAGTAGACTAGGCATAATGGTCTATAGAGTCTGGCTAGATACCAAATCAAAATACTGTGGCCGGTCCGCCATTTTATGATTCGGTTCTCCAAGGTACATAAACTGTCAAAATGTCGTATTATTAAACTAAAATAGATGATTATTGGAAATTTCATAGATATTTCTGTTTAATTCTTGTATACAGGGTTACCTCGTAAGTCGACCTAGATCCTTTAAGGGGCTATAATTTAGATCATTTCTGACTGATTTGACTATGAAACACCCTATCCTAAATCCAATGGTTTTCGAGATAAACTAATTTTAAGTATTTTTCATAAAAAGTCCATTTTTTGCCTTTTGTTGTATCTCCTTTTTGTAATCTGAGGCTCTGGTATGTTTGTTTATACGTTTTATTTTAGAAGATAAATTGCTTTATCCATTACAATAAAAAAAAAATACAATTGCAGAATAAAATGAGTCGTAAAAGATGGAGAAAAGTGATAAATCAAACAAGAAAAAAACCTAAGATGTGTCTTTCTTTAAGCGATACTTAAAAAAAATCTATGGAAGTCTGTTTGCAGATGAGCTTAAAAACATCTCCGTTTTGTCAGCTATCCAAAAAGGTATAACATTATAGGGTAATAGCAGTTTTTATTACAAAAAACTCAGATGATAGCCTCCCCGGGCATTGAAATAAAAATATTAGTTAGTTCTAAAAATTAAACAAAAAAATGTAAACAGTAAATATTTATTAAATTTTGTTTTTACAGTTCATTTTCTACGTGTCCGCCTCTGTTTCGGACACAAATTCGCATTCTTTTTCTCAAAGCACTTTTAACTACTCCAGTTGTTAGTGTAGTTCGCATTTTATCGGCTGCATCAATAATCTTTTGGCGTAAAACTTCTACACTCGTTATGGGATTGGGGTCGTCATACACCAAAGTCTTCATGTGTCCCCATACGTAATAGTCCATGGGGGTTAAGTCGGGACTTCTGGCTGGCCATGGTGTAGGTCCACCTCTCCCAATCCACTTATTGGGATACGTCGTATCTAGCAATTGTCGGACTGATCTTCGGTAATGTGCAGGACAACCGTCGTGTTGAAACCACATATTTTGGGTGATTTCCGCCGGTAAGTCCTGCAATAGTTGTGGTAATTCTTCAGTCAAAAAGTTTTCATATGTTTCTCCATTTAAATTTTCGGGTAGAAAATATGGGCCAATTAAATGGTTACAAACTATACCCATCCACACATTCAAACTAAATCGCCTCTGGGATCCCTTTGCTCTTTTCTTTTTTGGATTTCCGTCTGCCTTTGAGGCCCAATAGTGAGCATTGTGGTAATTTGTTATACCATCTTTGTCAAATTTGGACTCATCAGTCCACAAAATGCGTTTAAAAAAATTTGGGTCTTCTAAATCGGCATGCAGCATAAATCTGCAGAAATCCAATCTCCTCACAGGATCGCCTTCTTCGATGACTTGTACGGGCGTGTAATGGTATGGGTATAAGCCAGCTGTATGGACGGTGGACCACACTTTCCACTGCGAGCATCCAAGATCTCGGGCAACAACACTCGTTGTTGTAGTTGGATCTGATCTAAATCGTTGTACTATATCGTTATCTTGTTCGTCGTCATCATTAACACGTGGACGACCCAGGTCAGACCGTCGTCTTGAAACTGAACCAGTCTCTCTAATTCGTCGGTAAACTCCATCAAACACACTGACATCTGGGGCGCGGCGGTTAGGAAACCGTCGTGTGTATTCGGCACGAGCTCTTGATGATACACCATCGCAATATCCGTAACACAATAACATGTCAGCATATTGTCCACAAAGCAAGCACAGGTAGTCACGAAGATAAAACGGGATCAGTCCAGAAATACAAGCCGAGTCAAAAAACAGAGAGAGCACAGAGCAAGAATCGCATCTACCACGGACGAATCGCATGAGCAGACTAAGCTAAATCTTTTGTTTAGTCATCCAAACTCCAAAGTAACTCAAACTATCTTTTTTCTCACTCCCACATACACAAAACGTATCTCATCTCGCTCGCACGTATCCTATTTCAAACAAGGATACTTAACAAAAGACCGGAATTTTTGCTACCTGTGGGCCTTTTAACAAAGTTTTTTTTATGAGGTTTTGATGTTACCCTATAATGTTATACCTTTTTGGATAGCTGACAAAATGGAGATGTTTTTAAGCTTATCTGCAAACAGACTTCCATAGATTTTTTTTAAGTATCGCTTAAAGAAAGACACATCTTAGGTTTTATTTTTGTTTGATTTTTCACTTTTCACCATCTTTTACGACTCATTTTATTCTGAAATTGTATTTTTTTTTATTGTTATGGATAGAGCAATTCATTTTCTAAAATAAAACGTATAAACAAACATACCAGAGCCTCAGAATAAAAAAAGGAGATACAACAAAAGGCAAAAAATAGACTGTTTATGAAAAATACTTAAAATTAGATTATCTCGAAAACCATTGGATTTAGGATAGGGTGTTTCATAGTCAAATCAGTCAGAAATTATCTTAACTATAGCCCCTTAAAGGATCTAGGTCGACTTACGAGGTAACCCTGTATAGTGATTACGGACAAGAAAATACATAATGCCTAAGTGCATGTTGTTGAATGTGGCTCAAGAAAAACGGAAAACCAAAAAAGTTTGTCCATGAATCGGTATGTTTATATTTTTACTAAAATGTTTGTTATATTACTGATGGCTTGACTTTGTATGTGCTAATTTAGTTAATAATTAGATTATTTAGATATTAAATAAGATTTGTGACAGAATAGAATATAACATGGCTTGATTTTCGATATTTAATCAACATAGAAATTAGTAGATTTGACGTTTAGTGATGTACTTTTTATCGAATTAAAAAAAATATAAGATGAAGAATCTGATCATTTATTTTAAAAGATTTAAGATTTTAACCTTAATCCGCCTCTTATCTGTTTGACAACACATAATCATAACAAAATCAATGTAATTTCAATAGTCACTTTGTTTTCATTCTAATAATAATTTTACTCATGTAAACATCAAACTTCTATAACCCAAATTAAAAGTGATGCAGCAGTTTATTTAAAGCATCGCTGTACTATAGTGTTTGATGTTAATTATTACTAGCTATTTGACCGAGCTTTGCTCGGTATTCGATAAAACACGAATAAAATGATATTTTCTAAAAATTATTCCTAGCAATCATACATCCATTTATCGCCCCCGAAACCCCCTATATACTAAATTTCATGAAATATATATACATTTATATATAAAAATGTAACTTCACTTTGAATGCAGATTAAAACTTCATAAAAAATAAAAATCTTGTTTACAGAAACGAACTCAAATCAAGAAGTTAGAGAAAAAGTGTCTTAAAAGTAAAATAAGGACATGGAATGAAAAAGTTCGCGGGCAAAAGTAATAAAAAAAATAGCAAATTTTAAAAATATTATAAAAGATTTGCAGGAGAGATTTGATGAATAATGAAAATTTCTGGAAGCATGTGCGGATCCTGCGCGTTGTTGAGTGACCTAAATTAAGTGCAGTGTGCCCAAATACCCGTTAGATTTCGAGGCTAAGAAAGTGACTGAAGCTAAGTTCGATTCCATGTTCTCGTTTATAATTTTCTATTTTTAATTTTAAATAAATTTGTTTTTTTTATATTTATCTTTTATTTATCTCCACATTCATTTTATCTTTATTGTAAAAATATAAAGAAAAGTTCAGTACCCAAAGAGTAAAACGGGACCCTATTACTGACTTCGATGTCTGTCTATCCAGGCAGTATCTTATTAACCACTATAGATAGACTTCTGAAATGTTCACAAATTGTGTAAATCTATTCCCGCTATAACAAAAAATACTTAAAACAAAATAAATTAAATATTTAAGGGAGCCCCAAAATAAGCGTGATTTTTTGCTATTTTTTGCTTGATATCAGTAATGCCAAAAGGTAGGAACTTGAAATGTTCACAAAATACTCACTATACATACTTTAATAACAATAATAATTGATGGTAAAATTAAAGTAAACTGTAAACCCTTCGTGCGCGAGTACAACTCGTATTTGTCCGATTTTTTGGTAATTTTTGCCCGATATCAATAATGGCAACTTAAATAATAATTAATAAACTTAAAATAAATTAAATAGTTTTATTAAAATTAAGGAGGCTCCTATATAAAAAACCATATTTGCCTATTTTTAACCCCCGACAAAAAAGAGGGGTGTTATAAGTTTGACGTGTCTGTCTGTCGGTCGGTCTGTCTGTCTGTCTGTCTGTGGCATCGTAGCATCCAAACGGGTGGACCGATTTTGATCTAGTTTTTTTTGTTTGAAAGCTGACTTAATTGAGAGTGTTCTTAGCTATAGTTCATCATCATCAGCCTGCTCCATGCTGAAAAATCGTGGTTCACCTGGTTCGTGAAAGGCTGATTAGCAACTTGCAGTCGTTTGGTGGATTTTATTGCATTCTTGTTTGTGACATTTATGAATATTTACACATTAATGGAAAGTTGACCTGGTGCTGCAGCATCACCTGGTAATCAATAGAATACCCAACTCCTCACCAACTTAGAGCAATGGTTTCGTGTTTGGGCTCATTTTAATTGCGACAACTAGTAAGATGTAGATAACCAATAAATGTTTGCATGCTGCTGCTGCAGTATCACCTGGATTCTATAGGAGCCAAGCTCTATATGAACCCAAAGTGGATGTTTCATGTTTGGACTCATATTGACGGACTCATCTAAAAGGACATTCCAAGATGGTATTCATTGGAATATAATATGATCCTGTTGATAGGAATTATTCTGCACTATTACCAACACAAATTTAAAAAGCATGAAATAAAATTAAATTAAGAAATTTAAAAAAACCCCGCCAAACAACTTTAAAAAGTAATGAAATAATATATTTTACTGACTTTAAGGGTCAGTTTTCAGCGAACCAAATCAAGAAATAATCAGTGATATGGCGATACAAAATGCAAAAGACACTGTTGGCGGTCCCCCGACACACCGTGAGAACTTTACACTTTACACTTAGGAATTATTTAAACTAAAAGTCAGTAAAATATATTATTTCATTACTTTTTAAAGTTGTTTGGCGGGGTTTTTTTTTTAATTTCTTAATGTCTCTATGTACATGCTATGTACTATAATACATAGAGACAATCCCCGCGTTCCAGATGACGTTAGAAACGCTCACGCTCAAGACCGTAGTTTTTCCCGTTCCACTAGCATGTGAGCGTCAGTGATACAAACCCAAGTGGAACGGATTATGGGTCGTTTTGAGCGTTTTGAGAAAAGTTTAAAAAAAGAACTATTTATTTTTATACATAGGTACATTGAACCGAACTTGGATATTACGATCCTTTTCTTCAAGTCGTAAATAAAATTAATTTTATTGTTTATAGTTACATTTATTTTACAAATAAAATACATAATATTATATTTGTTTCGTTTTTAGTATTACATTTTTTTTACTTAAGTAATCATATTTTAATATACTTAGATAAACTTTTATTATATTTGAGTTTTCATATTGAATCATATTTTAATAACAAAACCACATACTTTGAATATTGACTATTGTCACAATATACATGTAAACGTTAGGTAACAGTACCGCTTAATGCTTAGTCAAGTACGAGTAAGTCAACAGGTATATGAGAGATGAAAATTAATATTAATTATTATATTTTATAAGAAATCATTTGACCTTTCATTTAAAACAATTTATTTGCCAATCAAAATATTTCATTAAGTGTTATTTAATTTATTTAATTAAAATATTATTTGTAATGAAATAATATTATAAAGTTTTTTTGTCTCTACTCTCTCCTGAACACTTTCCGAACATGGCTTTCGCGATATAGTTACGTTAAAATTAAAAAAACAAAACTAGAACGCCCACTTTGACCCATCTTCGTCAAGGGTCGTTTTGAGCGAAAATGATGACGTCATGAGTGACGTCATAGCCGCGATCAAAACGACCCCGGTCGCCAAAGGGAACGGCAGAAGGGGACGTTTTGAGCGTTTTGGTCAAAATTAACGTCATCTGGAACGCAGCCAAAATAGGCAAAAATGATTTTTTTATATAATATAAAATCCCATCAAAAACATCCTGTAAAAAAACCAAGTCTCGCAATTCAGTTTTTATACCGTAAAAATTTATGAGATCCATGCAATACCAAGTCGGTTAATTTATTCAGCCCCTACCTAGGGGACCTTCTATCTCAAGTTATTACGTAAGTTATTGTCATATCAATATTAAAAATATTACGTTTTAAATAAATAGATCAACTTAGACATCGCATGGGGCGCAATAGACTAAGCAATCTATAATAATTATAATAATTATGTATTTAAATTGTAAGATACATTGTGTTTACATGCGATGTCATAGTCGATCTATTTATTTAGATCTGTGAGTTGTGACTCCAGAGGGGTTAGTGCGAGTTTTATTCGATCATACGCATCGAGCACGTTAACGCGAATTTATATGGAATCAAAGCAGCGCCATCTACTGGCTGATGTGGATACTGCTTAGATCTATAGTGATGGGACACTCGGTTGATATTTGTCGAGGACATCGATAAACTAACATGTTATAAGTGAGCGTCCTGTTATATTATATACTAGCTGTTACCCGCGACTTCGTCCGCATCAACAAAATGTAAAATACATAGGTAAAAAATAAAAAAGTAAAAATATGTCCTCCTCCTTTTTGGAAGTCGGTTAAAAAGTAGCCTAAGTTACTCCTTATTACATCAGCTTATTACATCAGCATACGTGGGAGAGCCATGCTTCGGCACGAATGGGCCGGCCCGACCGGATAAATACCACGTTCTCACAGAAAACCGGCGTGAAATAGTGCTTGCGCTGTGTTTCGCCGAGTGAGTGAGTTTACCGGAGGCCCAATCCCCTAACCCCTACCCTATTCCCTTCCCTACCCTCAACTATTCCCTTCCCTACCCTCCCCTATTAATCTATTCCCTCTTAAAAGGCCGGCAACGCACTTGCAGCTCTTCTGATGCTGCGAGTGTCCATGGGCGACGGAAGTTGCTTTCCATCAGGTGACCCATTTGCTCGTTTGCCCCCTTATTTCATAAAAAAAAAGCTATCTGCCAATAAAAGTCCCGTCAAAATCGGTCCAGCCATTTCGGAGATTAGCCAGAACAAACAGACAGACATACAGACAGACAAAAATTCTAAAAATTGTAATTTTGATGTAAGTACCGTCTAAATATTCATATGCATGTAGTAAAAAACGGTTATTTTAATATTACAAACAGACACTCCAATTTTATTTATATTGATATCAAAATTTTTTTTTTATCTATACATATAAATAAAATTGAAGACGTGTCTGTTTGTAACATTGAAAGAACCGTTTTTTACTACATTCATATGAATGTACTTACGATACATATACCAAAATAGCATTTTTTACAATTTTTGTCTGTCTGTATGTCTGTCTGTTTGTTCCGGCTAATCTCCGAAACGGCTGGGGCGATTTTGACGGGACTTTTTTTGGCAGATAGCTGATGTAATAAGGAGTAACTTAGGCTACTTTTTAACAGACTTTCAATAAAGGAGGAGGATATATTTTATTTTTTTATATATTTTGTTCGGAAAAATTCTCTCTTTTTTATAATCTTCATCATCACATTTTGCTGACGCGGACGAAGTCGCGGGCAACAGCTAGTATTATATAAAAATATCATTTTTGCCTATTTTGTCTCTATGTATTATAGTACATAGAGACAAAATAGGCAAATATGGTTTTTTTTATATAGGAGCCTCCTTAATTTTAATAAAACTATTTAATTTATTTTAAGTTTATTAATTATTATTTAAGTTGCCATTATTGATATCGGGCAAAAATTACCAAAAAATCGGACAAATACTAGTTGTATTCGCGCACGAAGTGTTTACAGTTTATTTTAATTTTACCATCAATTATTATTATTATTAAAGTAAGTATGTATCATCATCATCATCATCATATCAGCCTATAGTCGTCCACTGCTGGACATAGGCCTCTCTCAATGAACGCCAAGATGACGCTTCTGCTACTCGCATCCAACATGGGCCTGCAACTAAGCGGAGATCGTCGTCCGTTGTACGTCGCCAGGTCCAGTTGGTGGTAGCGATCCGTAGCCCGGAGATTCTTAGCACCCCTCGCAGTGCCGTTACCATGGCCGCTACCGTGGCCAGGAATAGTACCGCTAACGGGAACTAGGGGCCATCTTTTTCTGGTGCGTTTCATAAGAGGCAATTGCTCATAATTGCCACGCGGAGCACGCGGATTGGCAATCTGACATGGGGCCAATGAATCAAACCATCAATGCTGCAGCCCATTGATGACCATGGATTTCTTCACTGGCCCTATCGTTGATGGTTTTACCGCCATCCTTCGGTTGACTAACTGCGCTTGATGTTAAATCCATCCCACACTAATTATTGTGAGACAGAACTACCATCAGGCGGGCGGTGGGGTCGTCACATCCCTACGCCTACAAATATATGTATACAACTGAGTATTTTGTGAACATTTCAAGTGGCTATTTTTTTCGCGATATATAGAGACCGATATTGATATATTTTTCAAATATCGATGTATCGATATATCGATATTTTCTTTCAATTTCGACATCCCTATAATACGACACTCTGACAGTATAAGTACCTCGGAGAACCGGAACATAAAATGGCGGACCGGCCACAGTATTTTGATTTGGTAGAGACCATTATAATGCCGAGTCCACTTATAAAAGTCAATGCTCCAGTATATAATAAAGTACTCTGTGTACACAGATTACTAGTATATATGCTCTGTGTATAATAAAGTACCAGTACTCTGTGGTTGTGACGTTGCTGACAAATGACAGTGCACAAAAATTATTAACCGCCAAAAATATTTTGTTTTATGTTTTGGTTGATTTTTGTTGATTTTTTAAATTAAGTTTTTCTGATTTCTCAACCAGCAAGCAAGTATATTAAAATAAACAAATATATAACTGTACCGGGTTCAGTTCGTTTGGCTCAGTGCAGGAAATTACGCTTGGTATAGCTGTATAGTTATCGAAGTAAAATTCTGCCTATTTATTATTGTTTCTTTATTATTTTCTATAAAGTATAATGTCATTATTGGAAGATATATTTTTGGGAGATGAGGCAAATGAAGCTCAAGAACTGGAAAGAGTTATAGAGGGTGAAGAGTTTGAAGAAAGGGCACGATCAGACAGCGACGACAACAGTGAGAAAGAAGATGAAGCTGGTATGTTAAATATTTGTTTTCTATATAAACCCTAAACTCTTGACTTTGAATCTGACGACCTCTGTGGCTCAGTGGTGAGCGCGTCGGTAGCTCAAGCCGGGGGTCGCGGGTTCGAATCCCGCCGACGGAACAAAAAGTTTTCAATGTTCCCGGGTCTGGATGTGTATTAAATATATGTATGATATAATAAAAATCTTAAATATATGTATAGTATAAAGTATTAAATATATTTCCGTTGTCTGGTACCTGTAACACAAGTCCTTTAGGTACTTAGCACGGGGCCAGACTGACGTGGTGTGAAGCGTCCATAGATATTATATTATTATTATTATTATAATGTTTTTACTTTGCCGGCTTCTAACTTTCACTTTACTATTACAAAACATTTAATTGTCGAGTTGTTAACTGGCTAATTAATTCATAATATATGCAATAGTGGCTACTTCTTATACCAAAATTTAATCGTTATTACAGAGGAAGATATAAGAAGAGTTGATCCTAACACCACTAAAACAAAGCGAGTTGTGAGAAACCCCCGGTTTGTACTAAATCCAGCCCGCCTCACTGGACCACGGGGCATACAAGTTATACCAGAACATTTTAAAGATTTTAAGTTTAAAGGTAAATAGTAATGATTTCTATACACTATACATCTAAACTTATATAATGAAACTTACTGTGAATTAGATAAACATGTCATTATAATACGCTACTTACTAATAAAAACATATATTTTCTTTAGGTAAAGGACATGAAAAAGAAGACTTAGATTTAATATTGAAGAAGCTAGAGCACTGGGCCTACAGGCTTTATCCAAAATTTCAGTTTGAAGATTGTTTGAAGAAAATCGAAACTCTTGGAAAGAAAAGGCCAGTTATGGTATGAGTACTTCATATTTAAAAAAAAAAATATTTTGTGAATCAGATAAAGTTCACTATATTATACCAAACTAACATATTTTCAGGTTCATCTTACAAAAATAAGATCAGGTCAGCTGTTATTGGATGAAACAGTTGTGCAGAAGGATTCCAGTGATGAAGAGACTCCAGCCGCTGAACCAGAAGAGGATGAGTTTGACAGGCTCCTGCAGCAGCAGATAGAGCTGGCTCGTGCAACTCCCGCACCCAACTCTGCTAAGAAACCTCCTCCAATTCATAGTCCAATTGAAAACAGGTAAACAATACTCAGTTATGAACATTTTGTCCATTTCTTGAATATCTTTGTGGAAATAAATTGCTGTTTCTTCATAAGATAATATAATGTAACCTAACATTTTGTGTTATATTTCACCAGGCTAGTAACAATACCAAAAGCAACATCATCACCATCCATAAATGAAGAACAGAGGGAAAGAATGCTAAGAAGTAAAAAGTTAGCAGAAGAGAAAAGACTTGCAAGATTGAAGAATAAGTCAATGGAATCTGCTGAAGCTACAATAATTGTTAATAACGTGATTGATGATAAAGAAGAAAGTGTACCTATTAATGATAAAGAAATTATTGAAGTTGATGATACAGAAATAGGAAAAATAAAGAGGCACAATAAATTTAATGTAATTGATAGCTCTGATGAAGAAGATGCTGCTGTGACTTGTGTAAATGAATCGATAACTGTGGATATACATTCTAATCATGAAATTAAACAAAAAGAATATAATGCTAAGGAAAAAGAAAATGTAGAAGAAAATACAATAAATGATATAGAAGTGATGGGGGATATTGAAGGTGATAGAGACAATTTAGAGAATCGTTATAATGTTGTGACAGAGCACCTAAAAGAAGTGAGCAATACTAATGATAACATTGATAAAGAAAGTGAAATGGTAGAAGCAGAAAGTGACATTGAAGATTATAATAGACATGGTTTAGAGAATCCTAATGTTGTGACAGACCACCCAACAGTAGTGAGCAATACTAATGATAACATTGATAAAGAAAGTGAAATGGTAGAAGCAGAAAGTGACATTGAAGATAATAGACATGGTTTAGAGAATCCTAATGTTGTGACAGAGCACCCAACAGTAGTGAGCAATACTAATGATAACATTGATAAAGAAAGTGAAATGGTAGAAGCAGAAAATTGTAATGATCATGGTAAAGGCCCAGCACTAGAAGAAACAAACACAAATTATGTAGGCATAGAAGAAAGTGAAGGAAACAAAAGCCAGGAAGTTATTGACAAAGAGACAGACAATTCTGAAGTAAGCAAAACTGTTCACTGTGTTGTAGATGGGGATATGGCAAATGATAAAATAGGTAATAAAGAACAAAATGGTTCAGAAGTCTGTGAAATGATGGATGTTGATTTTAGTGAAGACTTTTAATTTATGTTTTAAATTTTATTAGGTTAAAGCAGGCTTTTATTATAGAACAAATTTGCTAACACATTTGATATAGGCAGTCTTGTCTTCTGTGATAAACTCACTTAACTCGCGCACGAAGGGTTCCGTACCATTATAGAGCAAAAATAGTGAAAAATGTGCTTTTGCCCCCCTGAATTATTTATTTTATTTAAATTTTATTATTAATTATTAAAGTATAAATACAGCTGAGTATGTTGTACATACATTCCAAGTGCCTACCTATTGTCATCATTGATACCGAGCAAAAAATGTTTGAAAAATCTCGTTTGTTGAATGGGAGCATTCTTAAAATATATTTAATTTATTATTTGTTTTTAGTATTTGTTGTTATAGCGGCAACAGAAATACATAATCTGTGAAAATTTCAACTCTCTAGCTATTACCGTTCTTGAGTTACAGCCTGGAGACGGACAGATATTGAAGTCTCAGTAACAGGGTCCCATTTTTACCCTTTGGGTACAGAACCCTAAAACAGTAAGAAATGAAAAATATTGTTAAATCCGCTGTGAAATATCGTTCAACTGTTTCTGATCAGAAATGTACAATGTGCGGCCGGTCTAAAAGTAAGCGTCCACAGGTCGGTATCGTACGCGGCTCTTATAGAATTTTCGGCGCAAGTGAAAGAGCTAAGTAGGCGACAGGTCAAAAGTCTATGTACGGTATTTGGTACATAAAGAAATGAAGGCAAATACTTCATTTCGTTTCTTCATAAATGTATTACATGCTAAGTGGTTTTAAATTATATGGAAAATATTGAAATACAGTTTATCAATAGTTTATTTAAGATGCAACCAAAACACTATCTTATCACAGTAAATTATATGTCTAATATAACTAGCTTTACAAAATGCATGAATCTTTGTATGAACTCTAATGATAGAAACAATCCCCACCTTGCCACCAAGAAGACACCAAATTTTAGTAACAACAAATAAAATCTATCAAATAAAAACAATGTATAAAGGAATATTTCCTTTTAAACGTAGTTTAAAAGGAAATATTCCTTTATACTTAATAGTCAGGAGTCAGGACCATTAATACTTATGACTTCAAGCAAGTAAGACCTTGTATAAAATAATACAAAATCCAGTTACATTCAGGAAATACAAACTTATTCCAGAAATAGTATATGTAGGTAGGTAATTTTGTTGACCTTCTATATTTCATACATATTTAAATATATTGTACGGTTGAGAAAAATAATGTTTAGCAATTCCATAACTCAGTCTTTATGAATCATATTAGGCCTGGAGATACTGACACCAACTGACACAAAATTCTTGGTCATTTGTACCAGTATGACGGTTCTACAGGGGTATAATTACGTAAAGGCAAAAAGGAAAATGATGGTCATAGCGCTCGCACCGACAGCCCAAACGCGTGGGCGTTAATCGAACGTTGTCGGATAAATAAAGAGTGTCGAACGATTTGTTCCACAAAAATGCTTGTATTTTCAGATAGTCTAAAAAAAAATAGGTAGGCGAAATCGTAATGCGATACTTGTCGGGTCCGGCTTACAGCCCGCCATACCGACGCGAATACGTTAATTTTAATAAGAAAATTGAACCATTTGTACAAGGCTAATTTTTGCATAGCCAATCATCGTCGAGTAGCCATTCACGAAAATCACCTTACCATACTTTTCGACAGGTCCCAATGGCTGCCATACCACTGCAAATGTGTAATTTTTTTCTTCGCCAAACGTAATTATACCCCTGTTTTTGCCTTTACGTAATTTTATACCACTGTAGAACCGCCATACTGGCACAAATAACCAAGAATTTTGTGTCAGTATCTCCAGGCCTATAATATTATTATGTTCGTAATAAAATAAACGTAGCGTTATTGTCGTCAGTCCATATCTGCTGGAATGTAGCTCAAGTCAATTTCTGTAGCATGTCAAATTGCTAAACATTAATTTTCCTCGAGTATACCGCAACAAAATTGGCAAGATCTATTAACGTAAAATTTTCATATTTGCAGAGTAATACTAAGTTATTAGAAAGTTTGACACAATACTCCGTATTATATCAAGTAGAGTTCGCGTACAACTTAAAGATTTAACAAAGGGAAAACTTTGAAAAGGCGGTGCACGCACTCTATCGGTAGAGATGGTTCCTTGTTGGTAAATCGCGATTAAACACGTTGCGATACATGCGCCTATCCCTTCCGTTATGCAAACATCTTAAAATTGTGCGCGACCCATACAGAACCTTTGTTATAGACCATACACTATACATCAATTTCCTAATACAACAAGACAGGTAAATTCTGTCCACAATTTTTTAACTTTTAAACTCTAAATATTTACAATTAGTATTTGGTTTAACACTGGATTCATATAACATTTAAAATCCATTAATCTGAGAATCTATATTAATACATTTACTAATCACATTAATATGAGTTGTAACATTAAAAAAAGTATATTGTTTTCATCTGGATTGTTGTGACATTTACAAGATTTTCCATAAAGAATTATTTGGGTATCAGTAAATTACTATGTACCATTATACCAGAAAAAATAATTCATAGGCAGATGACGGACCACTTTTTTTTTGTCAGACTATGTCAAGTCTGATATTCCAACCAAATAGCAGTGACATTTTATAAATCAAATTTTGTGATAGTACCTCTTATCAATTATACTTTATACAGTAGGGCCTCGGTAATCCGGACTCCCGCTTGTTCGGTGATTGCAGTAATCCCGCTGGCCGGAGCTTTAAACGCTGCTTTAAAATGGGCTGAAGATAACGAATTTGATAGCCACGAAGTTATGTTTTTCCGTCAACTTAGAGACTGGGCTTTCGTAATGAAATGCGAAAATCATAAATATAGTTGTAATAATTATTATGAACATATACATTTTGTCTTTTTGTTATAATTTAAAAATTGATTAAAGAAATTAAGTTTAAACACATATTGTGTTTTATTGACATTAAATTTTGCATACTATAATCCAGACGCCTCGATAATTCGAAAAGGGTCTTGTTTTGCCTCTCTGGATTAACGAGACCCTACTGTAGTCCCTAACACATTCAAATACATAATTACCTTTTGCCCCTCTGCAACCCAAGAATTTAATTTTCTTTTGTAAATAATTAAAGAAAACAATGTGAAACATGAAAAATCTTAAATATATGTATTAAATATATTTCCGGTGTCTGGTACCTGTAACACAAGTTCTTCAGGTACTTAGCACGGGGCCAAACTGACGTGGTGTGAAGGGTCCATAGATATTATTAAAAAATAAATAAATAATAATGTGACCTAATTTTATAGCCTCTATCTAAGAGAGGTACTGCCAAATACCCTGGCATGGTACATTCTTATGAACATAATAAGAAAATATGGTAAATGTAAACACCAATCATGATAACACAGTGTGTTTTGCAGGAACTTATAGAAGCATTTTATTTACAAAATGATGACCCACAAATTTGCATTTGGACATGTTGTAACAGCAGCATATTTATGGCTTTTACATTTAGTTTGTATCTGGTATTAACGAGGTAAAAAATGTCGTAAATATCATCCATGTGACAGCGAGTAGAGAGGGCTGGTCGTTTTCGTTGGCAGGTTCATTTGTTTGTTGCTCCTGTCTGTTGCCATTTTGTTCGGCGCGGGGCTCCTCATTACCGTCATTGTCGGGCTGGTCATTACGTTCGCCTGCGTTCTGCGCCTCATTGCGAGCGTCATTGTTAGCGAGGTTGCGTAGATCGCGGAAGAATCCAACTTGATGTCTGAAACATACATTTAATGTAATAAAAATAGTATTTTACGTGGGAGAGCCATGCTTCGGCACGAATGGGCCGGCTCGACCGGAGAAATACTACGGCCTCACAGAAAACCGGCGTGAAACAGCGCTTGCGCTGTGTTTCGCCGAGTGAGTGAGTTTACCGGAGGCCCAATCCCCTACCCTTTTCCCTTCTCTACCCTCTCCTATTTCCTTCCCTACCCTCCCCTATTCCCTTTTAAAAGGCCGGCAACGCACCTGCAGCTCTTCTGATGCTGCGAGTGTCCATGGGCGACGGAAGTTGCTTTCCATCAGGTGACCCGTTTGCTGCCCTTTACATAAAAAAAAAAAAAAAATATGACTACAGCTGGGTGTTGCCCACTTCTTTGTAGCCCAGCAATTATTCCCTATTTAAATTATTAGTAGAGTTAGTCTAAAGAAACAGAATAATTTCGCATTCACATTATTAGTATGAATAATACATTCTTATTATAGAAATAATAACTCATTTTTTTAACTTACAAGTAGGCCATTGCAGCTAGAATGATAACCAGGAGCAGTCTAGCCGGGCTGCCGTACACGTACAGCAGTGAGATCAATATTGCGAATCGTGAGGCGGAGTATATGTGGTCCAGCCAATCCCTGGCCTGTCGTCCTTCATCTGCCTCGGGTTCTCGAACCGGGGCTGGTTGTGGTGGTGTCTCTACCGGTGGTGGAGTGGCCGCTGCTTCAGCTGTTGCTTGCCACCTGAAAAGGGCCAAAGTAGAACAAAAATCAGCTTTAAGAAGTGTCTGTGCTTGATGTATTATAACAATATCAGGAGCCTATTTCAGCAGGGAGAAAACAGGGTAGTAAAATCATCAAAAATGTTCAACGGATTATATGATGGATGCCTTAACACATAATTGTAGACCTGTGTAAGCATATTAAATATAATTAATATACTTTGAATAAATAGCTGTAGATTTAAGTATGTGCACTTTACTGAAGTATCAGAACAAACATTGACATAGTTAGCACAGGAAATATTATGTTTGTGTGTTCTGATAACTATTATCCTCCACAAATATTAACTTACATGTTAGCATACTGCTGCATGTACTGCATGTAGGCCTGCTGCATCATCATCATGTGGTTTGCCATCGAAGCAGGATCACTAGGCACCGGCAGATAACCCTGGCCCAGGTTATAATTAGGGTAGGGAGGAACTCTCCCATAGTTGTTCACGAACGAACTGAGATAGTTCTGCATTTCAACTGTATGATTTTGATCATTCTGTCGCACTTCAGGACGAGCGGGTTCTGGCGGGTTTGGGTTTTCTCCCACATTCCTGTGCCTTATCCCGTCTGTGTTGGGTTCGGTTTTCTCAGCCTCATTCCTTTTCTCAGTCATAATATTTCTCTTTGGTGCACAAACTAAGTGCATAGTATGTGTGAACTGGTCTTCATAATTTCGAAGGATGTCTTTGATGACAGCATTGTCGTCTAACAGTCGGCCAGAGTAAATTATTTTCTGTTCCTCTTTAGTCTGCAAAAATAAAATATTATTTGAGATAAAAACCAAATGCTGTGTTTTCCTGTTAAAACATCTATTTAACAGGAAAGTACAGTTAGAAACATATAAGGAATTTTTTTTATATTTATTTATTTATTTAAATCAGGCTACCTAGGCTATGATAGTATTCAAGTAAATACTATACTACTGTAATGAAAAGCTTATGTTTAATGACCCTGAACTTAGCAGACAAAATAAAATTTCAGATAAGGATATGTAGCAGCGTTGCCAGATTTTGTTTGTGTGTGATATCATCTTTAGACAACCAAAAATTGAGCATATTTGTAAATTTTTATAAAATTTCAACAATAAAAATTGCTTGAGAGCTTCCCAAAATTTTATTTTTAAAATAGAAAAATTTTCAGAACTTAAAAATTTTTTTGTTTAGTATCACCTGTAGACAATTCAGCGACAAACAATTCCCATTTTGTTAAATTAAAAAAAAAAAATTTAGCTCGTACATATCGTTAACTGAAGTTTTATTTTGTCTGCTGTCTGCTAAGTTCAGGGTTATTAAACATAAGCTTTTCATTATATTATATAAACCTATTTTTAACTCCCGACAAAAAAGAGGGGTGTTATAAGTTTGACGTGTCTGTCTGTCGGTCTGTCTATCTGTCTGTCTGTCTGTGGCATCGTAGCATCCAAACGGGTGGACCGATTTTGATCTAGTTTTTTTTGTTTGAAAGCTGACTTAATTGAGAGTGTTCTTAGCTATAGTTCATCATCATCAGCCTGCTCCGTGCTGAAAAATCGCAGTTCATCTGGTTCGTGAAGGGCCGATTAGCAACTTGCAGTCGTTTGTTGGGCTTTATTGCATTCTAGGTCGTGACATTCATGAATATTTACACATTAAGGGAAAGTTGACCTGGTGCTGCAGTATCACCTGGTAATCAATAGAATACCCAACTTAGAGCAATGGTTTCGTGTTTGGGCTCATTTTAATTGCGACAATTAGTAAGACGTAGATAAAATTTTTGCATGCTGCTGCTGCAGCATCACCTGGGTTGTATAGGAACCCAAAGTGGAGGTTTCATGTTTGGACTCATATTGACGCGTGACGGCCTCATCCAAAAGGACATTCCTAGATGGTATTCATTGGGATATAATATGATCCTGTTGATAGGAATTATTTTGCACTATAACTTTATTTTACTGACTTTAAGTTTAAATAATTCCTAAGTGATATTTTAGTCCATTAGTGTTGTCAAGGTGTGTCGGGGGATCGCTAATGTAGATGTTTGATTTCACAAAACATTATAGTATCGAGACAATCAGTGACATGGCGATACAAAATGCAAAAGACACTGTTGGCGGTCCCCCGACACACCGTGACAACAATTATTATGGGCTAAAATATCACTTTACACTTAGGAATTATTTAAACTTGAAGTCAGTAAAATATATTATTTCATTACTTTTTAAAGTTATTTGGCGGGGGTTTTTTTAAATTTCTTAATTTTATTATTTATAAAAAGGATTTTGGTATTATATTTCTATACAGAGATACTATTATCTTTCCTGTTATTTATGTTATTGTCATAATTATCTGTTAATAACATAATATTCAGGCTACAAAGTTTATTAGCACTTTTAAAACAGCATCCAAAATGAATCCTCAAGTCTAACAATATTGATATGAGCAAATAAAATGAACATTTACATCATAAAAGTGAAATGTACAAACTGTTAAAATTGTTAATTGGCAGTTACTGCTATAAGATAAAGTATAATGGACTATAGGTGTCCCGCGCGGCTTCGCCCGCGTAAATTAGGAATTTTACAGAAACCGTACATTTTCCCATAAAAAATAGCTTATATCTGTGCTTAATATTGCCATAAAAATTGCTCCAGTAATTGGTAATTTCTTATATTTCCTCCGTTTTTCCCACATTTTCCTGAGTTTATTCGGTTGTATTAGTCTTAGCGTGATAATATTTAGCCTATAGTCTTACTCGATAAATGAGCTATCTAACACTGAAATAAGTTTTTAAATCGGACCTGTAGTTCCTGAGATTAACGCGTTCAAGCAAACATACTCTTGAGTTTTATAATATTAGGTAGGTATAGATTTTTTTTTAATTATCGCTTGACAAACTCGAGTCTCCATCTAGAAGACTATGAAAAGTACCAATAACAGGGTCATTATAGGCTCATAAGTCATAACCATGGGACGATGCATGGTATAATATGGTAGTGATGATGATGATGATGATTAATGTAATTTGCATAGTAGCATATGCTTTCCGTTCTTAAAACAACGCCGAAACTCCCAAACTTGTATCTATAAAGAATCAGGAGTTCTCTCAGCACCTTCCGAACTACGGTATACCTCGGTGCAAAATCTTACTTGTTGGTAGCATATGCTTAGAATACTTTTCACGAAACCGAAGTCACCACATGTTTCCCTATAAATTTTGAGGAGTTCCCTCGATTACTTATTATGGATCCTTCATCAGATCACCACTTTTGTGAATATAATACCAAATTGGGATGATACCCTGGCCTATATAAGTAAATGAAATATAACCAAAACAAAAATTTTGAAAATCGGTTAATCGGTAACATAAGAAAACGAACATAACACCTTCCCCATTTTGAAAGTCGGTTAAAATTGTAGCCTATGTGTTATTCTGATGTATAAGCTATATTGTTGTAAAGTTTCTTTAAAATCCGTTCAATAGTTTTTGCGTGAAAGAGTAACAAACATCCATACATCCACACATCCATACATATATGCATCCAAACAAACATACTCTTCGTTCTTACAATTTTCGTGACTCTTACAGAAAGGGAATTTTATTTAGGTGTCTTTTAACACCAGAAACATTCAGAGCAATATTTAAGGGTTTTTTAAAAAACACAATTTTTGGCCTAAAATAAAATTTTGAGTAGATTCACCCGCCGCCGGGGATGCTTAAGCGCATTTCCCGTCTTAAAAAAAAAAAGGGCGGTCGCCGGCTGCTACCGCAGCACGCTCGCTGCGCTCGCTCGGCTCCCTCTGTGTTGTGGTCTAAGTTCTAACCTAACCAACTTTTGGACTTTCTAGATTGTGTTTGTTTTTGTTTTGACAAGGGGGCTGCGCCCCCCGAGCCCCCCTTTCGGGGTGGCTGCGTCCATCTATTTCATAATCCCGTAATTTCTCCTCGAATATTTGTTGAAATTTTGATTCACTCATATGTGCCTCCACAATTTTTGTCTCTTTAATAAGTTAATAACACCTGTAACTTTTATTAACTACTTTCTTTCCGAAAAACAACCACAAACACCAACAAACACCTGCTAGCTGACGCCATATTGTAAAGAAAACGCACCTAGCGCCGCAGCGGTGCGTGCTGAACTACTTCAATTAGACGGCGGCTTTTGAATCAGCTGTAGTGTTGAACGTTTTGAGCGACTAAAATATTCAATATAAAAGCTAGACGTATGATTGAATGGCGTTGTTCAGTCAAAGGGCTAGCTGTTTGATTGAACGGCTATTTAAACCATCGGCTGCGACATATAGTACCTCAATGGTAAACACCGCGAGATTATAATATGACGAAGTGATGGATTGTAAACAACCAGTTTTCCGGTCATTTTAAATAATTATTTCGTATTTAAAATAACTTCATATATATTTGGAATTTAGGTCAGAATCTTTGAATTTATAAATGTTATATACATCCTTAAAACTCAAAGTTCGATTTTCATTTTGTGAAAATTAATTTTAGCAACTCCTACAAAAATTGTAAATTATGTGGATTAATTATTGGAAAACGAAAGGTAAGCCATTGTAAAATGTAAATATAACCGTAAATTGATAAATTGAAGCAAAACATAACTATGTCAAACCGTGTTCTAATATCAAATCATCCTACGACATCGTAGGATGATTTGATAAATCGAATTTTCGCGAAAATTCTAGGGATTTCGCGAAAACACGGATTTATCAAATCATCCTACGACATATATAAGAAATTATGGGATTATGAGTAGTACGGCCACCAAGGGAAACTCTTCTGATCAAGTGAGGTGGTATGCAGCTGGCCTGAGCCCGCGTGATAGATTTCAGCTGTTGTATACAGGGTGTAAAAAAACAAAGTAATAATACTTAAGTGTGTATGTATATTTGTATAAAGGTATCCACTGGATAGGAATAGGAGTGTAGGCAGCGGACGATTTGTTGCTTTACAAATATGTATGGTAGCAGTAGCAGGTCCAGTGCACACAGTAGTCAACTGTGTGCACTGGACCTGGTGGACAGGACTGATGGAAAAGCTGCGCGCTTTAATCCCCCCCGCTAGAGTAGCATAGACAGCTATTCTATTTATAAATAAAATACATAAAACTGTACTGTAATATTATAATATTGAATATTATATAGGAATGAAAAAAAGCTTGTGGATTACTTAAATCTGTTTTATTGTTTTGTGTTTATTTAGCTATGTACAATATTTTTTATTGAAATAAAACATTATTTGAGCTCATTTCTTTTTTATTTAATTTTTGGTATGTTTAGAGTGAAAGGTTTTGCACTTAAAATTTTTAACTTAAGCTTCAATAAAAAATAATAAATGTTAATTTTTTCTTCTAAGGGCGGATTTGACCAAACTGGAGTAAAATTTTACTCGAGTATAACTGTCTCCTAATCTAAGACTAAGCTGGTTTTGCGTTGTTCCAACTTCTAATCCAAGAATGAGGAAATTACATGGGAGTAAATATTTACATGGGCTATTTTGGTGGAGTAAATATTAAACTGAGAATAGTTCTTCTTCTTTTTTATTAATGGCTCCTTTGTGAGTTGCCAGTATCAGAGTGTTGCACAACAGGGTTCAACTGTCACGGTCGGTGTCATTGTGAACTATAATTGACATTTTATTTCATACTCTTTGAGTAACTTGGTAAAATGCAAACGATAATACCTTCGAGTAAATTAAAGGAGTAAAATTATTCTCATGATAGTTATACTTGTGTAACTTCAAGTTTGGTTGAATCGGGCCTTAGTCTGACCTCTTGTTACATATGATATCCTCTTTGGTATTTACAACTTTTACTGACCAATTTTACTATTAAAATCTGTATTTTATTCTCATTAATATAATATTTAAAATGAGCAAGCATTAGCCAGACATTTACAGACCAACTTTTAAATATTGAAAGTTATTAAAATTTTGAGTTACTTGCCAAAAAAACACTTATTTGTTTCACTATTTCAAATATTTGCGTATATGACTTGCATGCAAATAAGAGTAAGTAGTAGAATTAAGGATAGGGAAATAAATTAATTGAACCAAAAATAAGCTAAAAACGCAGAACAATGTAGAACTAAAAATTATGTCATAAAATGTCAACTGAGTGTTTGTTTTATTAATTTCGTGTTATGCAACAAACATAAGATGAACTTTGGAAATAAAAAACACGTGATTTATGATCGATTTATTGTGTGATGTAGGCGTATTATATTGATCTCACCGGTTTGCTGGGATACACTTCGGAAAGATGCCCCTTCAGTTCTCCAACCGTCCAGGACATACGGCACTGGATATTCTGATCCTCAATTTGTTGATTGGGAGCTTTAACGATCAATGTAACGTTATCTGTCATCATTTTTATTCATTCGATAAAACCTAACAAATAAATATAAAAGAATAGGTTTGTCGTCAATATTTAAACTTGATCTAGATTCTAGACCACACTGGTCGCACTTTTTCACTACAATTGTCCAACACAATACACCTCAAATATTGCACCGTTCCCGATTTTTATGTTTTGTGGCTGATTGATAATGGATTCTGCGTAAATAAATACTTGTTACGTGAGTTATCACGGCCCCGCACTTGACAATCTAACATAAAATTATCTGTCGAATTTTCATTGGTCCAACATTCCAACTCTCTATAACCTCTATATGTATTATCTATGATTTCAACATTATGGTCATGTGGGTCAAGTGTGCGCAGCGTGTAAGTGTACGCATTGTAAATATCTCGAAAAATATACGACGCTAAGGAACGGCAACCCCCCTCTTCTAGGACGCCCTACGAAGCGCTCGCGTCCCAAAAGCTGCGCGCGCGCCTTTTTGGATTAACAGATAAATGAGGATTTTTGCTCAAATATTTACGATATTTTGTAATTTTTAATGCGTAATCTTTTGAAGTCATGTATTTTGTTTCTAAATAATCTTTTTGCTATCAAGTGAAACATTCAAGTTTGTTATTTGCCAGTGTTTAGGATATTATGATGATGCAGGAATTATAGCATCTAAATGCGCACACTTGACCCACAAGACTCTAGTCTCTACTGTTCGAATGCGAACTTCGACAAGGATGCCATGAACGTCATTTTTGACAGTTCTCCTTTACCAGCAGCGCCAAAGCAGCGCACATTGACTGACATTGACACATTCAAATAAAAGCCTTGTCGAACTGTAGACAATATTTATCATGATAATATCGGCTTTTGAGTTTTGCATTCCCTTGATTTTTCTAGTATATAATGGGAGTGACTGTGTATGTATTTATAGATGATTAACAAATTAGACTCTTATATTCTTTACTCATAATATATTATAATATTTACAGCCTTCAACAGTATCCTGTTCCGGAAAACAAAACCGGCACATATGTAATAGAGTTATTGACGAAGAGAATTCTTGCACTTGGAGCGACTCAACAGGGCCAATTTTTAGTAGACTGCGAAAGTTACCTCTCCCACCCGCAAATGGGTAAGATTAATCTCTGCTCATTTAACATTTCAGTCTATGCACACAAATCACAATCTAACCATAGTGTCCTAAAGTAGAGCTTGTTTAACTTCAATTTATAACGCACGAGGGGTGCGTTAGTACAGTAAAAAATCCGTTTTTATCAGCTTGTGAAGTAATAGTGCTGAAGTAAATAAATTGAAACATAATGAAGGACTTAATATTGTGATTGAAATTAATGTTTTTGCTTACTTTAATTTACTTAAATGGTACATAAGGTGTACTTACTTTTGTTTATGTTTTTAAGGTCTAAATGTCTATCCTTCAGGTACAACTAAGACTGTGCACATTCTTCATAATTCTGAGCAACCTGCCTCGGTATTTTCTATCTTAGAAAGTGGCACAAAGAATATACATGTTATTGCGGACGGATTATTTGATTTGTTGATGATGAAGCTTTCACAACATTACACATCCAAGAAACAAACTAAAATAGAAAGTAAGGGACCTAAATTTGAACTTGGAGACTTTTGTGTGAAGCTAGGATCTGTTACCATGAATCAGAATTTTAAAGGAGTTTTAATTGAGGTAAATATTCAATTTTCCTCCCTTAGTATTTTATCCACACTCATAAGCCATAATAAAGTGGGATGATTTTACTGTTTGAAGTGCAAGAATAGTGTATAATTTTTACTGAGAAACATGAATTTCCACCAAGAAGTTACTGTATGATCAATATCATCAATCTGTATACTAAACAAGGTACTGTTAAACATAAATATGTTTATTTAAATTATTTATGTTTACAGGTGGAATATCGTCCATGTGTGATGGCAAATGCAGTCTGGGGCCTACTCCGGGAATTTCTCCAAGGTCTTCTCGGACCATCAATACCTATACAACCTCCCCAACACCTACTGAGTCGGATGAATGAGATATACACACCAATAGACACAATATATCAGTACTTAGAACATTTTAGTGCATACAGAAAGACTACAGGCTTAAGGAGTGCGTGATTTAGTTATATTAAGTTATTATGTGGTTGCTGGAATGAATGCTTTTTTACTGATAATAGTTTTTTTATTCCTGTAGCACCTTCATCGTGGGTATCGCAGACACAATAGATTTTCAATTGTTTGATGGGTTAAAAAAGGTAAAAGTTCAAATTTCTATAAATATTATTCTTTACTTTATAAATGTTCTGAGCTTGTTTTGATAAGAATTAAGATTACCTCTCTTACACTTGTATTCTAAGTCATTTCCTCAAATCTGCCTTGACTCAACCTCAACTAAACTCTCCTCAAATTTGGTATTCCTAAATGTTTTATACATAATATTTATATTCATATTAGCCGTATGCATCCTGACCACTGGGCAAAGATCGCCACAGACTGGGTACCTGATGATGGACGACGCCGCCGCGGTCGACCTCGCAAAAGATGGCGTGATGAACTTGACACATACAAGCCAGGTTGGCCGACGGTGGCGATGGATCGGGATGAATGAAAGGACTTGGGGGAGGCCTTTGCCCAGCAGTGGGACAGCATAGGCTCTTAAAAAAAACAAAAAAAAGTATATTCTTGCATTGAAACCTTAATAATAAAAATATGAAGTTTATAAAAGTAAATAAGAATATTGTTACTCATAATAATAAACTAGCTATTTGACTGAGCTTTGCTCGGTATTCGATAAAACACGAATAAAATGACATTTCCTAAAAATGATTCCTATCTAGATCGATTTATCGCCCTCGAAACCCTCTATATACTAAATTTCATGAAAATCGTTGAAGCCGATTCCAAGAAATGCTCGTTTAAAGATTAAGATATAAACCAGAAATAGTTGAAAATGTTTACCTTTTCTGCCCACTCTGCATCAATTGGCTTTAAAAATGTATTGAAATAAGATTACTATCTCAAGCTTCCTAAAACATTAATCATAATAATTGAGATGTATAACATTGTTATAACAACAAACTTAATGCAACAAATATTATTATTTATTTTATTGAGGCAACAACAACAATGCTACATAATATTTATTGTAAATCAAACAAGACGATCTAACCATGTTTATAAGTAGTATAAATAACTTTTTACTCTCCAAAACTATTTTGCAACAGTAACAAGTGTTTGAGAATGTTATGTTGGAGTTTTATTCTATTGTTTGGTAAGTATTATTTTATAATTTTCATAACACTTTGGGATGGAATAGTTTTCTCTTTTACCACTGCAGTTGCATTGCGTAATGCGTTTAATCCCGTTTCTCAATTGGTCTAAGTATGGTTACACTTTACAGCTCGTCTAATGCCTACTGACTACTGAGCTAGTTAATATAAAGGGGAAATTTTGTATTGTAAATCTTCCTAGGACTATTATGGCTTATGTCTTATCATGCAATAGAACTGTTTACAGTAGAATATGTTCGTACTAAAGCAGTGGTCCCCAACCTTATTTTTCATGCGGGCCACAAACATGTTTTGTTCTTGGTGTCGCGGGCCGCAAAAAAAAATTTTAAGGGGTTAAAAAATAACATTCTTCAAAATTAACGATTTAATAGTGGAAAAAATTTAACGACTATCACGTAGACTTTACGTTATTTTGCCGGTGGGCGTGAATTTCCAAATTGCTTAACATCACGCGGGCAACAAATAAAGTCCCGGCGGGCCGCGGGTTGGGGATAGCGGTACTAGAGTCTAGACCAACCGAATCGGGCGTACACAAATGTAAAAATGATTAAAACGTCTGAAATCAAGCTTCAGATCACTTGAAGAAGCAGAAAGATTAGAGAGAGTTTGGTTGAAAATTCAAGTTCCTTAATATGGTTATGTCGCATGGTACGTTGCGTGTTGTAGCTGCACAGGCGCACGGCGTGACGATAGACAACGTGAACTGCGGCGTGGACAACGACAACGACGTCCACGAGGGTGATGTGGACATCGAGCGGTATCCTTGGCTTGGTGTACTGTATTACTCATATGGTATGTATTGTGAATAGGTAAAAAGGAAGAGATGGTTGAGCGATTTTTGTCCATAGGCTTAGCATTACTAATTATAGTAATGCTTAGCCCATGGGCCCACAGAGTAGGGAGAAGTAAGAGAGAGAGCTAGCAATTTTTATTCATGTATGCAGATAAACTGTACTGAACAGTATAGGTAGGTATACTGTCTTAGCAGTCTAAACACACTGTTCGTCACAGTTGTAAAAAATGTAATCTCGGCCTTTAGCTTTTTCTCACAGATATGTCCGCGAAAATATTTTGTATGATACATTCTTTTTCTACAAACAAAACTTAGAAATGTCGTTTCTTCCAACGATAAAATTAAACCAACCACTAACCAAAGTCAAAACTCTAAACGACTGGTCTATATAGTAACTCTGATGGTGATGATTACAGAGGGTGAAGATGGCGAGGCGCGAGCGGTGACGACGGTGTCGCTCATACACGCCGAGTTCGTCATCGCGCCAGCAGCAGACCTCGGACCCATGCCGAAGGATGATTTCAGGTATGTTGCTAATAATAACTCCCACACCGGTTTCGGTGACGGTGGCCGGCTTAATTGAAACTAAGCTAAAAAACGGTTTAATACAAATTAAGCCAGTTAGGCAGGAGTAAAATTTATAGTGCCCAAGTGTGTGCGCAGTACACAAGAGCACTCTCTCTTCCATTACTCTCATAACCCAGTGGGACGGACGACCGACACGACTGGCAAGTGGTAAGGAACAGGATCGGCCGACATGCCTATCCGACGCATGGATCATCTTTATACTTGTCAGACGATCAGGTGATCAGCCTGCATTGTCCTAACCAAACTTGGAAATAACATGTTTCCAACGCGGGAATCTACCCCACGACCACCGAGTCAAGATCCACGCTCTGAACCACTGGACCACACTGACGTTGTTGCTAATAGATACCATATCGATGATGGTGCAGACAAGTTTCAATGAGACCGTCGTTCCTAAAGTAATCAAAATACGTAATAATATCTATGTCCGCTTATCACAACATGACAGTCTGGTCCCGTGCGTGGTAAACTGAAGGACTTGTGTTGCAGGTACCAGAGTCCAGACAACGGAAATACCGAGAATGCATTTTATCGGCACAGGACTTTCCTATATTGTAAAGTTTTTTCTTAGAGCGTTTCTTTTGTATCTACATGTACATGTTGCTATGTACTATCAGATATGTTGATTCCTAGGCAGATGGCGGACCTAAGTAATTTGGTCGCGTTAAGTCAAACCCATCAGACCAGTGACCTCCATTATACAAGATAATGGAGGTCAGTCAGTCAGTCAGGAGCATCAGACCGATCACAATTCACAGCTAACATTGAATTGACATAAGCCGACCAACTGACGTACTTCTGCCAACTGCGTAGGAAACAAGTAGGAATCAATTTCCTTGATGGTAAATGTTGCATATTTTTTTATCAGGAGTCGCACGCGCGTACTTCTCGGCGAGGATTGGGGCGGGGAGGGGCGGCGCGTACGCAACTACGTGCTGCACCCCGAGTACGACGAGACGTACAACACCGTCGCTCTGGTGCAGCTCGCCACTACAGTGCGGGATAGTATGTATATTATATCACTTATACCCAGTTTCACAGGAAACGTGTGCTACTCAGCGAGGGGTGAGGCGGGGAGGGGCGACGCGTATGCAACAACGTGTTGCAGGTGATTACTTTTCTCAACACAATATGTTTGACGTCACAAGTCAGTAAAAATTTTATTACTATTTCTATTACAACCTGGGAAAATACCTTAAAATAATAGTATTAATGAATACAATATTGTTTTGCAGTTAAAATCAAGCCGCTATGCCCCCCGCCAGAACGTCTGCGGAATCCAGACTTCTATATTGTCAAGTTTGCAGAAGGTAAATAAAAATATTATTTTGTTCAAGTATAACTTTTAGTATAAACAAGTCGCTACTTCACAGTTGCGACTTGTTTATACTAAAAGCTGGAAAGTAGAAATTACTTAAAATTGAACTTTATTTACTCTGCAAGAAAGTTCTCCTCTTATTGCAAGCAGCGCCGCGCTACGCAGCCTGTACCTTGAAACTGCTGTTTTCAGACTACAACACCCTGCAGAAACAAGTAATTCCCGTTACCCACGTGCCAGCTAGTCTCTGCAAGGAGTTCTATGTTAGAGCCAATGTAAGTTGAAATAACTGACATAATTAAAAATTATACTTTTTGAGACTTTTCACATCAAGTCCGATTTTGGTTTTGGTTGTCAATGCCCAATAAAGCCAAGGGAAAGTAGCTACTTACCAGAATTCGTTTTATCCCGAAAAATGTACGGTTCCCTCGCTATAAACGTATTTTGCCGCAGCGGAGTTACGGGCGTCATCTAGTATGTACCTCTAGAGTCTAGATTGTAATTAAACTAGGTACATCTGCAGTCTGCACCAATTTTGAGAGGCTACTAGAGCAAATGCATAGTTTTTTGCCAACTTTGTATAGACCTCACTCATTCGTTAACATATTTTGATGGAGTTTTGACATTGCAGCTGTACGCACGGCGCATGCGGCCGCCGCACGTGGCGTGCGCGGTGACGCTGGAGGCGCGCGTGTGCGTGTGGGACGCCGGCGCCGCGCTCGTCGCCCGCGATGTCTGGGGGCGCTGGCAGCTGGTAACACACTAGTATAATAATTACGCTGGCAGATGGTAACACACAAGTATAATAAGTCCGCTGGCAGCTGGTAACACGCATACACACATACATAACATACGCTGATAACTGACACGTTCGGATGCACGCATGTGTGTCCGCAATTCGCACACAACTGAGTATAAACACGTACTTTCACGGACGCAGATTCGTGTACGCATCTAAGATTCTTACAGCAATATTTTACCTCGCTGTGTCTAATGTCTATGTAGTGCCTAGGTAGAAGGTGTAAGAGTTCTGTCGGAGGTAAATTAATTCTGAAAGCATTGTACAGCAAAACATCTTAAATCGTGATCTAAAAATCACGATCCGTCATCCGTCTAGTCACCTACCAACGACTCGGACGTCCACTGCACTGCGCACGCCGCGCTCACTTCTTACCCCAATAAAGAGATCAACAAAGTCAATCAATGCGCCTTATCCTTTCAATTTCCTCATGCGATCTTAATACCTCGATCGTGGGAATCGCAGACAATAGATTTTCAATTGATTTGCGACAGTCGGGTGCCGCTTGGGGATTGATGGGTTAAATATCTTCTTTTATCTCCTTGCTCTGTTTTCAGCTGGGTCTAGGAGTACGCGGGCCGGGGTGCGGCGCGCCGTCCCGCTACCTGGACATGATGAGCTACTACCCCTGGATCATCGCCAGCCTCGACAACTTCCGTCGCATCACCATCTCCAAGATCTCGCAGCAGAAGTATGTGCTCAGAAGTAAGTATATTACTCAGGTCCGTCGGTCGTCTTCATACCTAGCTTATACACGCCAGGTATGAAGGCTTTATTTTATTTGTATTGCACGCACAATCGTGTGAACTGTTGATATGGACTGTTTACATTCAGCCCTGTCGGGCAGGGAAGTGATTAGTCACTACTCACTCCCGTTTATATTCTACCCTGTCGGGCACAGGCGCGGTCGCAGCCTGAAGTTTGGGGGGTCTTTTTTTTTTAATATATAATTTCCTGCTGCTCTTGCCTTTTTCAAATTCTTGTTACTTTGAATTCCAAATTTGGAAGTTTGGGGGGTCACTCACTAGTCACTACACCAATTTTTTTTTTAATCTGCGCCCTCGGTCGGTTCTGGGTAGACAGCTGTCTAAGGTCGGACGCAGTGGTGGTTAGGGGATAGTTAGAAATTTTCTTTTATTATTTGGCAAGATTTTGAGATTTTTCAATTTGACCTTACATCTGGGGGGGGGGTCATGTCCGCTGTGGACCCCCCCCTTCCCCCCTTCGGACCGCGCCTGGTCGGGCTGAGAAGTGGGCAGCGCAGAATCTAAATAGTCACCCGAGCTGCCGCTGCCCGACGCGGCAGGTATGCAGAGGTCTGAGAGTCACTCACTCTCTACGTTGCCGCCGCAGAAGTATTCAGGGTAATATTGCCGGCAGTGGCTGAATATAAACGTCCCACCAATAGAAGATATATTTTTCAACATTGTAATTAAGCAATTCTCGTTGCAATAAATAGTTGTCTATATCGGGCAAATATGTATATTTTTGTTATTACAGCTGGGCAGGTGTACCAGCGGTTCGGGAACTGCGACGAGGAGGAGAAGACGAACCTGTTGTACCGCGACCGCATCTACCTCACCACCGACAACAACCTCTACCAGTTCCTCACCTACAACGTAATGTCAGCCTTATGAGGCGATAAGTTAACCATCTCAATTTTGCAATCACAAGTCTGCTTCTCAGTAAAATAAATCTTATGCCTCCTCTACATACCGGCGGATGCGTCGGGAGATGCATCCGCAACCATATCTGCGGATAAATTGCGATCCGTCCACACATCTGTGAGTTAATCAGTCTGTGCTCAATCGTGAAAGACGTAACTCGTGCCGCAAAAAATGGATATAGAGACAGTAGCGGCTGCTTCTATATACTTAATTAGCACCTATAATTATTACCTAAAAGTGCACTGCAGTAGAGTAATAAAAAAAATGGTGGAGCAAAAGAAGGTGGTGGATGCTGTCTATACATAAAAACAGAACAAAGTAATTGAAAGTATATTCGAAATAAATATTTTGGCAATATTAACTTATATACTTAATACTTACTTACTACGATGGCTCAGCGACCCAAAGTGGATCTTGGCCTCCGACACGAGTTTGCGCCACTTGTCTCGGTCTTGCGCAGTTTCTTGCCACTCTGTGACTTGAAGATCGCGCAGGTCCGACTCCACGACATCTAGCCACCGGTGCCGTGGACGGCCGACAGGTCGTCGCCCGATCGGACGCCCAAGAAACGAAATTTTAGTGGCACGATCCTCCCCCACTCTTGCAACGTGACCGAGCCATCGGAGTCGCTGGGCTTTTGTTATTAAATTGGGCTCGGCCATGAGGTCTTCAACTTCGGCGTTGGTTCGGATTCTAGTTCCTCCGTCTTCTGTCTTCACCGGGCCCAAGACCTTGCGGAGGATTTTTCTTTCGGCAACCAGTAATTTATTCTCTTCATCGAGTGTAAGCGTCCAGGTCTCGCATCCGTACATAAGTATTGGCCTTATTACAGACTTGTAAATGGCGATCTTACTTTTTCTACTTAGGAGATTGGACACTAACACTCCATGAAGTGCCGCGTCGTAAGGTGTTTTGGATGCGGGTGTTTATTTCCTCCTGTCTCGTGTTGGTGTCGGTAATGGTGCAGCCTAAGTGTTTAAATTTGTCCGTCCCTTTATAAGAAATCCCTCTCACATTCAGGTCTTCTCGTTTTGTGCGCGTGTTTTTATAGCGTTTAATGTGGAGGTATTCTGTTTTCTCGCGGTTTATACTTAGGCCTACCTTAAGGGCTTCGTTTTCTAAGACTTCGACCGCGCTGGCCACTTCCTCTGGAGTTTCACCCAGTAATGCCAGGTCGTCGGCATACCCTATCAACCTATGTTTCCCATTCAGTTGTAGCCCTACATCTAGTGCAATCACTTCTTTCAGGACATATTCCAGAACTAAATTGAAAAGCACAGGTGACAGCGCACCTCCTTGTTTAAGTCCTGTGACCACTGCGAACTCGTCCGTAAGCTCTTTAGCAACCCTCACTCTCATTTTGCTTTCCTTAGTGGCGACCATTATCATGTCAACTAGTTTTTTAGGGATGTTGAAGTTCCTTAAGATCGTGTATAACGAATTACGGTCGATGCTGTCATAGGCTTTTTTAAAATCGACAAATAACGCGTGTATGCTTTGGGCGTTGAGAAATAAACGATCTATATACTTAATAATAATATTTATTTAATTTTGATTAGGGCGAACTGAAATGTTGCTCATTGGTCATTTTAGCCATTTCGACGACAAACACACACGTCCACTCCCACTCCGTCGAATACTGATACATCGGCAGACGTGTGGACAGGCGCCTTGCATTCGCGCTCAATCCCTTTGATCCGTGTCGAAAAACCGACACCAAACGGATGTGTGGCAGATGCATCGGCCGACGTCAAATACCTACCACAGACAAGCAAAAACCGCCGTCTACACATCGGCGGACGCATCCGCAGTTACAATCTGCCGACGCGTCCGACGATATGTAGAGGAGACTTTAAGCTAACGCAACAAGATCGCATTTCCAGATGACGATAAAGGAGAACGTGTCTCCATCTCTCTTGTAAATAACTTGTGTGAAGCAAAATAGCTCCTAAGCCAACACCTCAAGGTCGTATTTCAGATGACGATAAAGGAGAACGTGGAGTTCACGTGCCTGACGCTGCAGCTGGTGAACGCGTCGGGGGTGTCGGAGATGCGCGTGCACCACTACTGCCGGCGCGAGAGCCGCGGCCCGCCTTGCTACTACTACCACGGTATTATGGTTTACAAGTTTTTTGCAAATTTGTGACTTCACACTAGGGAGGGGGTCACAATAATGGTCCTCACCTATGACAAGGAGGGAGGGGGGTTCTAAAATTCATGAATATCGTGTGACGTACTTTATGGACGGTCTATGCATAAGGCGTTGATTACACCCTACACCTAACTAGAAGAGTGGCAAGTAAGTGACGAAACTCTTGACGAAACAGTGCAAACAGACAATATGATTGGCCGAGGGCAGTCTCGCTACTCGGTAGGTGTGACAAGGCCCTGACTAATAATAATCCTTATTCAATTAAATACTTTAAATACATTGTTTATTTTAATATAAGTCTATATGGCCCTTTACAGCTTAGATTTAAATGAATATTTTCGAAGATATTACAGATTAAAAAATTGCGGGACGTAGCTTTTGCGGCGGTACCGACAATTATGGCGGGCCACGGGTAGTAATGATTAATGAATATAAATCAAAACTACTGAATCGATTTTAAATTTTAATAATTTTTTCAGTGAGTAACATAGGCTACATATTTTATACCCGTGCGAAGCCGGGGCGGGTCGCTAGTATATCTATAACGGGATGTGAAGTGTCGCGTCGCCCGCTGCAGCGTTATATCGCGGTCGCTTTTACTGATTTAAAAATGTGTAGTACAGCGTATAACATGGTATAACTATCCAAGATATTGTGCTTATCTTTTTTTTGGTTCAGATGCTTAAGTTTTTACTAGTCATGGCTTAATCGAAAACGACTATACGATTCGTTGCAACTTTTTCACGATTCGTTCCTAACATACCATCGAAGAAATTGATTCATAGGCAGTTGACGGACATATTATGCCAACTTACGGTCAATTCAGACCGCTACGTGACGCGTAGATGCATTTCTAAATTTGTATGGATTTGACAGTTTTTCATGACGTCTCACGCGATTAAAATCTGTCAAATCAATACAAATTTAGAAATGCATCCACGCGTCGCGTTGCGGTCTGAATCAACCCATGTTAGTCGTGAATGGTGATCTGTCGGCTGGGTTTAACAATCACGTAGGTCCTTCCTATGAAACAACTTGTCTGATACTACATTCTAACGACATCCCAGGCACTGTGTTCGAGATATCGGTATATCTGGTGTTCTCCGATTCGTGTCTGTTCGAGATGGTGGGGTGGGGGTTCAAGAAGAGTCTCAAGCTGCTCGACATACAGGAGTGGAAGTGGGAGGAGGGAACTTACTACGAAGATTTCAGCATGACGCCAGAGGTAGGTATTGGCAATCATCCGTGCAAAAGTGGTGTAGATTAGTAAATATCTGTGTAGGTTGCTAAACCTTTCGGCCTTTAGATATATTGTTAAAAATAAAAATACACGATTTTTTTCTTTTATAATCGCTCAGTACTAAAATGTTGAGAAATAGCTTCCGAAAGTTATCCTACAAAACACCACAAAATATGGACACTATGCGCCACACCGAACTCCCGCTTATCCGTATTTCATTGATAACAATAATTCATGATATCATAAGTTGCGAATTTTCCTTTCATACTTTGACGGGCTTAAAAACGTTTAGAATAAAATTAATTGATACACTCACATCAAAAGAAAGGAAAAATTACAACTTTTTAATTACGAACAATAAGCACTTTAGAAATTTATAATAAAATATCTTTTACTTACATTATTCTATGAGAGGCCGGGCCGGCCTCTCATAGAAAACAAGCAATCTAAAACATATCCAACACGGCTTTTTACTTTAACGCGGCGTCACCTTAAGTAATGAAAGCTATAATAAAAATGTATCCTACCCATTCCAGGAGTACCGGGGCCCGTCGTACCAAACGGAGTTCGGGTTCGAGCCGCTGGACATCGGCATGTGGGTGCCCGATTTCGACGTGTGGGCCACCACCCCCGCACCGGGGGCCAGCTCCACCGTCGTCCGCGTGGCTACAGGTGAGTTATAACTTATGAGCTATTCCGGGTTATAAGCTATTCAGTAAAACTCTAGAACGAACTGTCGCCAGCAGTATTTCTAGACCAATACGACCTGCAAACCTTCAAGAAGAGAGCGTATTCCCTTTTAAAACGCTGGCAACTCGCCTGCGTTTTAAAAGGGAATATAGTTCTGATATTGCGAGTGTCCATGGGTGGCGGTAGTTGCTTTCCATCAGATGACCCGTTTGCTCGATTGCCCTCCTAATTTTATATAAAAAAAAACTATATAGATTCCCGGTTAGAAAATAAGGAAACATATTTTTTACGGGTTAAAAACTATACTATTTCCCAGGGTTTATTTGTCCATTCTCATCCAAATCGGCAGGTTATGTAATTTGCGACGGCAAAGCTACATAAATTATGAAAATCGTTCGTTTGCCCCTAATTTTACTAAAAAAATATATATTTCCAGCGGGAACCCCTCCTCCCGCGGTGGACTGGGCCTACCTGCCCGCGTACACGGAGGTATGGACGACGCCGCCCACGTTGGAGCCCGCCTGGCTGGACTACATGGCCGGCGTCACCAACTTCGCCCGACCTACAACACCGCCTACCACGGAAGCCGCCAATGTTACTACGACTACCAACAGTCCTTAGGTGTACACTTTATGTTATGGTCTATAATGCGCGCATCTGTCGCTAAACACGACGAGGAAGGAAAGAGAGGCGGGAAACGACTCAGAAAGCCACGTTCATTTAAAGCATTGTCTTGTCGCACTATAAGTATGAAAACATTCGTGAATGTCACTGCAAAGACTACAAAGTTACTAACAATAACTTTATTGGACTTGATTTGGAATATAATACTGTATATCGCGTTATATTTTGAATGAACGTTTTGGCCCTTTGAAATGAGTAAAATGTGTTGTTAAAGTACAAAATAAGTTTTTAATTTTAGAAATCCTAACAGATATTGGTTGTGTAACTTAAAATGTTGTGTAAAGTTTTTTCAATTATGACGCAACAAAACTATGATAAAAATCAAAACTTTATTCAATAAAAAATCATTACATGTTATATAAAACTGACATGGTAAAGACACAACATTCGAGATAATGTGGCACCATTAATATTATCTTGCAAAATAATCTTACTCCAAATTACCTGTAAAACAAAGATACTTACTAAAAATCAAGGCTACTATGACTATAAATATACTATGTAGTATTCTTTATCGGCCTGACTCTTTACTGCGTACAGTTAAAATGTGCAATTAATTATGTCTTTTATACACATAACCATCTTATAGTTAAAATTGATTTTTACAAAATATGATAGACAAATTGTAAGTATTGAAAGCTGTGGTAGACATTCTTAAAGTAGAAATACAATTTTCTGTAAACATCAGAAAAACTTATTTTTACACTTTGATTGTAAATATCAATCAATTGAAAATAAATATTATTGAGATACTTTGAGTCCTGTTCTTAAAGCTAAAAATGTACGATTTCAGAGATTTTGTTGTTTGTGTAATCTATATCGCTGTCTAGTTTATATAAAACCCCTGTCGACGCAGTGAACCACGTTGTTAGCTTCCCTCAGCCGCCCCTCTTTAGTCTTAAACGGCTGCATCTGCCAAAAGTCGTCGATATTCTTTTTCTCGTCGCCCTGAAAAGAGATAGTTATTTACACTATCACGTCATCATAATGCGAGGGCTGCCTTTTAAGTTATGTCGTATGTAAACTTCCCGCGATCATTGAAAAAAAATCTATCTATCACGTCATCTTAATACGATTCAGAGGAGTACTGCAAAGCACACAATACTCGTATTATTGTGTGCTTTGCAGTACTCCTCTGAAAAGTTGAAGTAGTCTTTCTTTGTTCCACAACTTTTTTTTAAATTAATGCCTATAAAATTAATAAAGTCTTTTAAAATATATACCGTATGTTTTTTTTATTTTGTATCTATGGACAAATGACAAGGCCAGTAAGACTTAAGTGTAACTTAATTTAAATAGCTATTAGGTATAATTAGTAATCTATTGGGCCTATTATTATACGTGGGAGAGCCATGCTTCGGCACGAATGGGCCGGCTCGACCGGAGAAATACCACGTTCTCACAGAAAACCGGCGTGAAACAGCGCTTGCGCTGTGTTTCACCGAGTGAGTGAGTTTACCGGAGGCCCAATTCCCTTCCCTATCCTCCCCTATTCCCTTCCCTTCCCATCCCTACCCTCCCCTATTACCCTATTCCCTCTTAAAAGGCCGGCAACGCACCTGCAGCTCTTCTGATGCTGCGAGTGTCCATGGGCGACGGAAGTTGCTTTCCATCAGGTGACCCGTTTGCTCGTTTGCCCCCTTCTTTCATAAAAAAAAATCATACCTCCATTTCCATATTGACCGCGTCTTCGGGCGCTAAAACAATGAACGGCGTGGATTCGAAGCTAAACGCTAGACCAAAGTACGAATACTTCTTGATTTCAGCCAAAAACGTCTCCTTTGAATACACTTTGTTTGCGTCACTTCCCAAATTCCTTATATGAGTGGACAGAGAATCATAATAATACTGAAGAAGATTATCGTAATGTGCCTGTCTCAGTTTGTCGTCCGTGCAAGCGTATATAAAGAAGGACAAATCCAAAACCGGACTAGCACATCTCGTTAGCTGAAAGTCGATCAGCTTCGCATCGACGGGAGTTCCATTAACGTATTTGTATAAGAAATTGTTTGTCCAGCAGTCGCCGTGACTAAGAACTCCGTTAGTCTGGTCCTCCACCGCTTTAATCATGTCCTTATAACGTTCGGGAACTGCGAACTCTTTTATTTTGTCAGCATAAATGGTGTTAGGATACTCTTTTACAACTGCGTCGACAGCAATGCCGCAGATTCGGTACCAGAACTTCTGGTACCAATCCCAGAGTCTCGGATGGTAGTATTCCTCTTCGATCAGATCTTTGATAGCATTAAATGTCTTTGGGTCCTGGTCTCTCATCGCAAAGGATAAAGCGTGGTATTTGGCAAGGGATTTCAGAGTGACCTTGCAGTGGGAAATATCTATGCCCTCCTGTCTTACAGCACTCCCGAAGTCCTCCAAAGAAGCGTCTTCGAGGCATATCACATCATTTACACCATCCATGTAAGTCAAAAAGAGTTTCGTGTAGTTGTCAAACGGTTCCAGAATATTCTTCTTAGCTTGAAACTTTAGTAATTCGGGCAGTACTTTTTCGTAGAATATTATTTCGTTTCTGAAGAAATCGTGGCTTCGGAACGTAAGACGTCTGCATACGTTTTTGGGAATAGTCTTCAGGACCACTTGAACGTGTTTCGAAGTGCCGTTTAAGTCTCCGTATATCTTAATGCGGATGACTTCGCTTAGATAAGAGTCACCTTTTCCAGTTTCACTCACGTACTGAAATAAAATTATATTTATGTAGAACTACACAAAATCACAATGTTTGATACGTCTAATTTAAGTTTATCTTTTACCCTGGACAATGTTTTGTTTTATGCAGTAAATAATAATTAGTAGATACAAATTTCAAAAAATTTAAAGAATGCCCGGTTTCTTTAATTTTTACATAAACTCTGAGCCCCCGCAGACTACCTACTTGTCGGCCGATAGTTGGCGTTTCAGTATGTACCATCGAGGAAGTTGATTCCTATGCAATCGATAGACCAACGTTATTTGGACGAATATGTCAATTCAATGTTAATTGTGATCTGTCAGCTGGGTTTGACGTAACGCAACCAAACTACTTAGGTCCCTGATTTGCATAGGAATCATCTTCTCTGATAGTACATTATCGGCCGATACAAAACGTTTAGTGTGCGCACTTTCATACTTCTTCGTACTGATTAAGCTTTCGATCAGCAGATAAGTCTGCAGTCTGCGGGGGCTCTAAATAAACCAATCTATACTAATATTATAAATGCGAAAGTATCTCTGTCTGTCTGTCTGTCTGTCTCGCTTTCACGCCAAAACTACCGAACCGATTGTAATGAAATTTTGTATACAGATAGTCTAAAGCCTGAGAAAGGACATAGGCTACTTTTTTACTGGAAAAAAGGGTTGAAAGGGGGTGAAAATACGAAAATTTGTTCAAATTAAGTTAGTTCCAAAAATCATACTAGATGGCGCCGTGCGTCTCTTACATCGCGCTAACGCTTGCCTAACATCTTTCTATAAAAGGTGGTATCATTTTTCGATTTTTTTTTCGATTGTTATTTCTTTTTTATGTTATTTAATAAGTCAGTACTTTATATTATATACAGTGACGTAACCCTATAAAAAACCTATCAATGATAATTAGTTTATGGGTAAAGTTGTGTAATTGGGGGGCTAAATAAGCTTTAAAATTTGGCATAAAATATAAAGTTTAATTTAAAAAAATGAAATATTATGTGCAAATTGCACAGCTGTTTTGATTGAAGGGGTACCAGGGTTTTTTTTATAAAAGCTTTTGACACCAATTTTGTTGACATCGCGTGCTATAAACTGAAGTCCACGCGGACGAAGTCGCGGGCAACAGCTAGTAATTTTATAAAACCAAGTTCGTCTAACGAAGAGTCCCAAAAGCGCCATCTAGTGCTGAGTAGATGAGGCATTTCCAAATTCGTTAAATTAGCTCAGGTGTTTTATGTTCTTTATTCCGTCAAATATGTTATTAGGTACTTTATGAAGCTAAAATACTGAGAAACCTACTTAATATTATGTTATCGACAAAAAAAACAATATTTTTTTATTATGTTTCTTTCGTGACAGCGACATCTTATGGAAACGCTTAGAAACTTTGAGTTTTCTAGCCGCTTAAAAATAGGCGATCCATTCGCTCGTTATCTTGTATATCTAAGTTTTAAAGTGGGATAACCACGGTCCACGATAGCATATCTCAACCCGATAAACACCACGGCCTCACAGAAACCCTCACAACAAGATTGGTACACGTTTAATGGTGTCAAACTGCTGTCATATTATGTCACGATATAGCTGTCATGTGTCACGATAGTATTATAAATGCCTATTTGATAGACCCTAAGGCCACATAGGGGCATGGTGGCAAAAAGAATTTCAATTTTCCAACACCCTCATTGATAGCCTTGCCGCTCGCGGTAAATAAAAAACATCGCTTCACATTACAATAAAAACGTATAGTCTGTCAAGAAAGTGAAGACGCGCACGAAAATTTTCTAAACAATCACGCAAAAAGTGTTTTTTTTCATTGTATTTTCACAGAGAACGCTTATTAGTTATTACTTATTACATTTTAAATATTGTCACCTTGCACATTTTTATCTCGAATTAAGTAAGTAATAAAGTTCTCATATTTTTATTTCATTTAAAAATTTTCGCGCGCGTCTTTACTTTCTTGACAGACTATTTATCTTATGGTAAGGTGGTAGTTACCTCCCAATGGGTGAAGGTGGCTGTTTCCCCGAACCATTTGGTGAGAGCTCGGTTGACATACTCCTGGGTCAGCCCGGGAGACACCTCGATCATTGTACCAAACTCTTCGTATAAATCAGACATCGCTGAAAAAAGGTCGTATTTTTTATATCCTAAACAAATACAAAATGTTAAAACAATCATTACAAATCTATTGACACTATTCAACTTGTTAAAATCGAACTAATAGTTTAGCTGCTACGAGAGCACAAACATACATACCGTACTCTGTTAGCCTGCCAAAATTACCACGTTCCCTTTTACAAGTTAATTACTTAAATGCAAAAAAAAAACAAACACCTTTATCTGAAAATCTTTGCAAATAAAAAGACTAACAATATTTTCTGTAAGTTTAATTATGAATAATATGAATGATTAATATTAATTTTGGAATGAATTTACTTAATAAATATACGTACCTCTCTTTTATAAGAATAAACTTTGTGTAATATTTTATTTCGTAACCTAATTTTTGGATTTAATAGCACGAATGTTACGTAGTATATGACATTCTCTTTGAGCACGAATTCGACACCCAGCGCGGCAGCCGGCACTAGCAAACTTTGAATTTCGAATGCTGTGACGGCCTACGGTGCTAAAATAAATCAGCGTTTTAATTTAGCAAGTGCTTTGAAGCGTCGACCTTCTGAAATTGGTAGCGCTACCTTCAACGTCAGAAGTTCCAACTCACCCCGTTTCCGTTTCCTGATACATTTCTGTTTACGCATACAGCGCGCACTTAAATTTAAAATATTAAATATGTTTACTTAACTTCAATTTCATTAAGAGTTTGGAGTTTACACTATTCTCAAGATTTCAAATGAAAGTAACCATAAAATGCTACCGTTAGCCATTGCCACTACGATGTTGATTAAATGTTGCTCATGTTCCTTGCATTCCATTCACGATGATAGACATGTGATAACGTTATTTTCATTCTGTCACATAATATAAAAATAGCCACCGTTAAAATCAATAAGGATTTAGCAAAAACGGTGTATCCAGGAGTCTGGACCTCTCTCGTCTCGGAGGCAAATCGCGAGCGTATTCATGTTTTAGTTCTGGAATACAATCAAAGATGGCGCTATATTTATTTTCATACAAAGACTAGACCGACTACGATGTTTTGGCGCGTGAATGACATTGTAATTTGTTATTATAAGTAACTTATAAGTTATGACTGTCTCTTAAAATGACTAACGATTTACGAATTAAATATAAAAGTAGATAAATACCAGAAACCTATTCTCAAGCCTAACGAATGCACATACTTACAAAATTTCATTAAAATCAGATAACTGTTTGAGTTGCCATTTTGGAGGAGTTCGCGCACAAACACTGCACGCAGCACGGCAAGAGAATTTTATAACTAGGGATTGCAATCCGGATACTTCGAAATCCGAAAAATCCGGATAATCCGGATTTTTTAAGCCTCTGAAACATCCGGATTTTTATTTTTCAAAATCCGGATTTTCGGTTTTTTCGAATAGTAGATAAAATTATGAAAAATAAGCTTTTACGTAATATAAAATTAATTTAAATGTATCCTGTAATATCTGACATACAAATTCACATTTGTTTAAAGGCGCTATCATAACTTTGCGTGGTCTACATGTACCAAAGTCAGAAGTTCGTATGTCTAACATTCCACTGTGTAGTTATTTGTTGGTTGTAATTAATTTCTTAACATTTTTTAAAAGAAATAACGACAATATTTTAATTTCTTATAACCTAGATCTTATTTTACTATATTATTATGTTTTCTATATCCATACTAATATTATAAATGCGAAAGTATCTCTGTCTGTCTGTCTGTCTGTCTGTCTTGCTTTCACGCCAAAACTACTGAACCGATTGCAATGAAATTTTGTATACAGTTATTCTAGAGTCTGAGAAAGGACATAGGCTACATTTTGATGTGGGAAAATATCTTATTTCCATGAAAATTTCGATGAAAATGAATTCGCATTGCGCGTGGCCAGCGCTCATCCCGGGGGTCCTGGGTTCGAGTCCCGCAGGCGGAACAAAAAGTTTTCAATTTTCCTGGGTCTTGGATGTGTATTAAAATAAAATTTCAAAAATCTTAAACATATTTTATGTATAATATTATAAAAAATCCAGAAATATATCAATGGAATGAACATTTTAGTTCTAATACGATTCAACAGATGGCGTTTTATTTTTTACTTTATTGTAACATAGAACTAATCATACTTATTAGTTAGTACGTTTTTGTTTATAGTTTTTAATACGTTAGAATATGATGTTTAATAATATTATAATCCATACTATACTAATATTATAAATGCGAAAGTATCTCTGTCTGTCTGTCTGTCTTGCTTTCACGCCAAAACTACTGAACCGATTGCAATGAAATTTTGTATACAGTTATTCTAGAGTCTGAGAAAGGACATAGGCTACATTTTGATGTGGGAAAATATCTTATTTCCATGAAAATTTCGATGAAAATGAATTCGCATTGCGCGTGGCCAGCGCTCATCCCGGGGGTCCTGGGTTCGAGTCCCGCAGGCGGAACAAAAAGTTTTCAATTTTCCTGGGTCTTGGATGTGTATTAAAATAAAATTTCAAAAATCTTAAACATATTTTATGTATAATATTATAAAAAATCCAGAAATATATCAATGGAATGAACATTTTAGTTCTAATACGATTCAACAGATGGCGTTTTATTTTTTACTTTATTGTAACATAGAACTAATCATACTTATTAGTTAGTACGTTTTTGTTTATAGTTTTTAATACGTTAGAATATGATGTTTAATAATATTATAATCCATACTATACTAATATTATAAATGCGAAAGTATCTCTGTCTGTCTGTCTGTCTGTCTGTCTTGCTTTCACGCCAAAACTACTGAACCGATTGCAATGAAATTTTGTATACAGTTATTCTAGAGTCTGAGAAAGGACATAGGCTACATTTTGATGTGGGAAAATATCTTATTTCCATGAAAATTTCGATGAAAATGAATTCGCATTGCGCGTGGCCAGCGCTCATCCCGGGGGTCCTGGGTTCGAGTCCCGCAGGCGGAACAAAAAGTTTTCAATTTTCCTGGGTCTTGGATGTGTATTAAAATAAAATTTCAAAAATCTTAAGCATATTTTATGTATAATATTATAAAAAATCCAGAAATATATCGATGGAATGAACATTTTAGTTCTAATACGATTCAACAGATGGCGTTTTATTTTTTACTTTATTGTAACATAGAACTAATCATACTTATTAGTTAGTATGTTTTTGTTTATAGTTTTTAATACGTTAGAATATGATGTTTAATAATATTATAATAATATTATATATATACTAGCTGTTGCCCGCGACTTCGTCCGCGTGGACTTTAGTTTATAGCGCGCGGTGTCAACAAAATTTGTGTCAAATTTAAAAACTTTTTAAAACCCTGGTAAGTGGTACCCCTCTTAGGGCCGCGCTACACCGGAATGGCAGCGCTGAAAGTGCTCGCCTCGCCGCTGCCATTCCGGTGTAGCGCGGCCCTTAATTAATCAAAATACCCAAAAACAGCTGTGCAGTGTGCACATAATCTATACTAATATTATAAATGCGAAAGTATCTCTGTCTGTCTGTCAGTCTCGCTTTCACGCCAAACGCCAAAACTACCGAACCGATTGTAATGAAATTTTGTATACAGATAGTCTAAAGCCTGAGAAAGGACATAGGCTACTTTTTTACTGGAAAAAAAGGGTTGTAAGGGTCGTAAATTTGTTCAAAAAATTCATAATAGATGGCGCCGTGCGTCTTCTACATCGCGCTGACGCTTGCTCAAAAGTCTTTCTATAAGAGGTGGTATCATCTTACATTTAAGTCTCGATTTTTTTCGATTGTTATATGATATCTATTCTACGGTATTAAATAACTCAATACTTTATCTGTGCAGGCAGTGACGTAACCTTAAGACCAAATTTCACCAACGACTGTTAAAGTTAATGATCGAATTAGTATCACGTTAGCTGTTTCGTTTTTCATATGAATGAAAGAGAAGACAGGACATTTTAACAAGCTGTTAACACTAACAGACGTTGGTGAAATTGGGGCTAAACCTATCAATGATAAATAGTTTATGGGTAAAGTTGTGTAATTGGGGGGCTAAATATGCTTTGAAATTTGGCATAAAATATAAAGTTTAATATAAAAAATAAAGTACTTATTGTGTGCACACTACACAGCTGTATTGATTTAAGGGGTACCAGGGTTTTTTTATAAAAGCTTTTGACACCAATTTTGTTGACATCGCGCGCTATAAACTGAAGTCCACGCGGACGAAGTCGCGGGAAACAGCTAGTGACAATATAAATGCAATGATGATAAAGGGGTATGAAGATTTTTGTATGAAGCCTGGCCGACCTACTGTCCGCCATTGTGTTTTTCCGCGTTCACGAATATTTTTTTTCAAAAATGCATAGCTAACATCAATACAAACAAAAAATAATCTTGGACAAAACCGCGTAAAGTGTCACATTTCGAAGATTTGAGCTGCCAAAGTTGCAATATCTAAAGTTAATAAATAATTTTAGTATATATAAATATTTTGTTTTTGTTTACATTGAGGTTACAATTATCCTACTACTTAATATTATAAATAAGTCATTATTCTGTGCAATAGCCTTAATATAAATATAATATCCAACTGGTAGGCAATGGCGCCGCCTGAATCTTTCACTTATCTTGCTCCAGCGTCACCGTTTACCAGCCCAGCTGGTATGTCTCCAGTGGGGACTTTATTACCGTGTTCTAGGCTAAAGTCTTCGCAATCCTTGTTTCCTGATTGGTAACGTAACCGCTGACGAGTTGGCAATTAAGAAAAAAAAAATAGAATCCTTACCAGAAGCATAACTGGATAATGAAAGCTCAACAAGCACCTTTACAGAATAGATGTTAATAGCATTACGACCTGCAGATTCTGTGACACACCTATTCACCTTCTACTTGACTCTACTGCTCTACTACAGAGCAAAAACTCTCCTAATTTACCAAAGACGAAAATTGTAGCACCAATCCCAATCACATCGTTAAATATTTTATGAGCAGCACTGGGATGGGGATGGTACTTTAATACGAAAGATTCACAGTAGATCCTCAAGGATCGTCGTTACGTCAGGATTACCTTCGGAGGAAAAAAAAAACACCTCCAGAGCATAACGCCCATATTTCTTAGGCCTAGATACCCACTCAGTAGATATCCAGCCTAGATTTATGCGGACAACGTGACCAGCCCAATGCCACTTAAGCTTGGCCGTCTTGATTCCTACGTCTCTGATTCTAGTTTGGGAGCACATTATGATTTTTTGTTTTGTTGAGATTTGAGCTATATTGCTCTTTGGCAGACCCCAAGTTGGAAGTTTTGTAAATCGTAAATCGGTCAATGATAGAGTTTGCGCATCTTTGGTTATGACGAGCGAAATACACATATCAACGAGTCTAGGTAGGTCACCATTCTTCATGGACCAGTTTTTCTGCCTTTCTCTGATGGCAGATTTTCAAAAAATATCCGTGATCATTGGATATTTTTTTATATTTCACACACAAAACAAGCCGGTATTAGGGAAAAAAGGACCAAATGTTTTATTCCAATTAACCCGGTATTGATAGAGTCAATTTCTTTTCTCACTTTTTGCCATCAGATCCTGGCAGACCTATAATTGGCCCAAGTACAGGTACTCGTTGACATAGTGAATTCCTTGCTCGTCTACCTCGACCCCACGTATCGTACTGTAGATCATTGTTCGTGTCTTTGACCTATTTTTTGTCAGTTCCACCTTTAGGCTTGCAGATCTTGGAGCATAATTTGATGATGTGCGGCTGACGGATGTACGCGCAAAAATTAAGAAGTCGTCCATAAAGCGGAGGTTGCATAGGATTTTCTTGTTAACTAAAATTTTACATTTTTAAATAGGTAATCAAATCAAGATACATTTAAGTTGTTAATAATATTTAAAGTACCAGATACTGTTATTTTAATCTCTTCCTTTTTACACCCATGTGAAAATCTCTAACGAAAAATGTTAATTTTTTAAGACGTTTTATTTTGAATTTATTTTAAAATTAATGTTAAATAAAGAAATAATAAGAAAATAACATTTAAAGATGTTTATCCAAAATATTCATAAAATTTTCAAAAAATCCGGATTATCCGGATAATCCGGATTTGAGGATGAAAAAATCTGGAAATCCGGATTTTTTTCAAAATCCGTTTTTTGCAATCCCTATTTATAACTATACTTATTAGATTTAAAAGTGACCATTGACCTAAATAGAAAATTGACGTTTTATCATGGTTTAGATTCCCGGATATCGGCACTCGCTGAATCTTTTGTTGTTTATTTCTTCATTACATCACATCTATACTTCTATACCAATATTATAAAGAGGTAAACTTTGTTTGTTTGTTTGTTTGTTTGTTTGTTTGTTTAATTGTAATGAATAGGCTCAAAAACTACTGGACCGATTTTAAAAATACTTTCACCATTCGAAAGCTACATTACTTACGAGTAACATAGGCTACTTTTTATTTTGGAAAATATAAGGTTCCGTAAGATATTTCAGTTTTTCGGAAACAACCAGAAAATTTACTTATTTTGCGAACGCTGCCTAAACTATAAAAGATAGAACTATACAATGTTCTAAGTAAATGTAGATCTTATAAATTTCCACAAAAATGTCCGCGACACACTATACCTATCTATGTCAAGTGAGGCACAACAACCATTTTTTTATTGAAAAATCTTGATTTTTATTGGACTACATTTAAACGGATTTATTTTACTCATGCTAATAATCCTTATCAAAATAAATTATTTCATCACTAAGTACAGTTTATGTAGAATATATTTGGTTTTTGAATTATTAAAATTTGATGTTTGGTTTAGAAGTTATGGCGAAATTAAAATATTGCGATGTACGCCCGTTTCGAAGTGGGCGCTACCAAAGCGGCGATGCGCTCGCGGGAAGGGTATCACTATACATCGCCCGCGTAATTTAGGAATGTCACGGAAACCGTACATTTTTCCGCAAAAAAGAAACCTATGTCCTTTCACGTGGTCTATTCCTCATGTAAATAATTTAATAAGTATTTTACACATTGAAAAGGTCTACAGAAAACTCCGCGATGGTATATTATACGTATAAGGATATCCCACAATAACTTTTTTTTGTCATTTACTTTTAACTTTAAATAATGGCTAATTTTCGAAGCGATTTTAACCAATATGGCAATAATCTTTATTCAATTAAATACTTTCAATACATTATTGATTATGGCTCTTTAGAGAATTTTTTTTTTGAAATAAGGGAGCAAACGAGCAAACGGGTCACCTGATGGAAAGCAACTTTCGTCGCCCATGGACACTCGCGGCATCAGAAGAGCTGCAGGTGCGTTGCCTACCTTTTAAGAGGGAACAGGGGAGGGTAGGGGAGGGAAGGGAAGGGAATAGGGGAGGGTAGGGAAGGGAATAGGGTAGGGGATTGGGCCTCCGGTAAACTCACTCACTCAGCGAAACACAGCGCAAGCGCTGTTTCACGCCCGTTTTCTGTGAGAGCATGGTATGAGCCGGCTCATTCGTGCCGAAGTATGGCTCTCCCACGTATGAAAGCGTGTAAAGCATATTATGATTTAAAATTTAAATGAATATTTTCGAAGATATTACAGATTTAAAAATTGCGGGACGTAGCTTTTGCCGCAGTAGGTACCGACCAATGCGGGCCACGGGTAGTAATGAATATAAATTATTTATCTAAACTACTGAATCGACTTTAATATTTTTTTAGTTACATAGATCGTAATATATTTGATACCCGTGCGAAGCCGGGGCGGGTCGCTAGTAAGATTAATATACCTGCGATACGTCATATTACTGATATTTCTTGTGCTTTGATTATTATTGATATAATATTAAACATATTTTGTTTTGTAAGGAATTTGCGATTTATGAGGTAAAGGCATTCAAAACAAGTTTCTTCAAGATGGCGGAAGCGCTTTGTTTTGGCTGGAAAAGACGCGCGAAATCCTTGATTCAGAGCCTTCGGCAATATGACGTCTACTTTTTGCAATACAAAATAATGCACAACCCTAATTTTGTGCTGTGCTATTTCGAACTTTACCTCGTGGCAATAGGGTTTATTTGAAGCGTGCCGGTTTTTCGAGGTATGTTTTCAAGTTGGCGGTCTTGTACAAGACTGATTGTGGCGCCGGAAACCCCGTGGGTCTTTGTAGTTGGCACCTCGCAGGTACTGCAGCTTTGCTGGATTGAAAAATCTTTTTATTCTTTGATCGCCTTTAGACTTAAAAACTACACAATTTTTTTGATTTTGTTCAGTTCACGAACGTAATTTATTTACTTATGTCGATTTAGGTTGGGTTGCACCAGAGGCGTGGTTAAAGTTAAAGTTATGGCGTCCTTTAGCTTTAACTTTAACCGGAGAAATTCACAGATGCCTGTTTCGTTTATTTATTTTTATTGAAGCTACAGGTAACGGGATTGAGGGTATAAAAAATTGAATTATCCGCAAAAATCGACAGGAAAAATATAACAATGTAAAACATAGTCAATTTTCAGGTATTACGTATGAGCGGAGGTTAAATATGGCGTCCTTGATTTGATATTTTGCACTGTAGTTATAGTCAAAGTTAGTTGGTGCAACCCAACCTTAATAAATAATTCCCACAGCATTAATGGTAGTGTTAACGTGGTGTTAACTGTGTAGATTGCGTAATGCGTTGCGTTGTGTGAATTGGTATAAAAATCTTATCGCTTAATTCTAATGCAAATGTTGTTTCACTCGAAACCTACCGATAACATTATTGCTTTGCACTTGCAAGCCTTCGGGTAATGCAGATCACACGCTGTGCATAAACAATTAGCTAAGGCTTCCCGACTACATGAGCTCATATTTTATAGTTTTACCTCTACCTTTATCTCTATGTATTAAGGATCAGTTTTGATAAAGTCCAAGGGAGAATAACTCGGAACAGCCATCGACTAGCCGTCTGGGGCTATAATGCTGCTAAATTGTAAATGACCGTAGACCGGGGACGGGCGAGGTACGAAACTCACTATTTAATTTATTCACGTGAAATTGGCAGCGCGCCAGACTTGCGGTCCGATGAATATTTCGCATTAATATTTGCTTTAAGATTTCAAAGTGGATTTCGCAAATTCAATAAAATTTTAGTTCAATTACTTAGTAGGATTTAAAAACAAAAATACTCCCTCTCACCGATTTTGATATCGAATGCCTGTGACGGATTTGATCTAAACCAAGCCTTTATTTTTAGGGTTCCGTAGTCAACAAGGAACCCTTATAGTTTCGGTCTGTCCGTCCGTCTGTCCGTCCGTCTGTCCGTCAGCTGTCTGTCTGTCTATCTGTCCGCGGTTTTGCTCAGAGACTATAGGGCCCACAAATGGGATACTGATGGGAGCTATAAGGCTCCACGGTTCCTCCTCCACTTTCAGTATGGCTGATCTAAAGTATAAACTCTAATAACAACTTGCTAAACCATGCACATGCGCGCACTCAGTGGCAGATTTAAACCAGGGGCAGTCGGGGCTAGTGCCGGGCTAGGGCGGCAAACTTTTTAGGGCGGAAAAACTCGGAAAGTAGAGAAAAATTTTTAGTGTCACCTTAATTTAGATATTATCTTTTTTTTTTAACTAATCATATTAAAGTTTTTTAAGATATCTTCTAACTGCACAATTACTTTTAGTCATTATTTTAATGATGGAACGGCATTTACGGTAGTTAGTGCCCAAGGGCGCCAAAAGTTTAAATTCGGCTCTGCGTGTACTCATTATCGTAATACTTGTGGTTATTTTCGCGGGATATAGCTAGAATTAATTATGTACTAAAATGTATTCATTGTATATCCTGTATGAGGTGTAATTTCGTGATAATGTAGCCTATCGCACCAGATCTGGCGGACAATAGGTTGTTACGGGGTCACCGGGTACTGCAAATTGCGTCCGCCATGTTGTAAAATGGCCGCGGATATTTATATTGTTATTTCTAGAGCAAATTAATCGGGTTAGGTTGTTTACAAATTAAAAATGCCCCAGGAAGTTGGCCGCTATTGGTCTAATATCTATACCTATAACTTGATAGGTATTAAAAAATTAATACCACTAATATGTTGTGCTTTCTATGAGTACTTAATTAAAAGATACTACACCCCTTACCAGCCTTGGCTGCTGGTGGGCAATAGCAAATTTTATAAAAATACTAGCTGTCCCGGCAAACGTTGTTTTGCCATATATATTTTTTTTGGTATGAAAAATAGATGTTGGCCGATTCTCAGACCTACTCAATATGCTCACAAAATTTCATCATAATCGGTCAAGCCGTTTCGGAGGAGTATGGCAACGAAAACTGTGACACGAGAATTTTATATATTAGATATTTTCTGGTCGCCGTCATACTATCCTAGAATAGAACCATTTATGGTTTGCTTAGAATAATTCAACAGAAAACAGTTTTCCTATCTTGTGCTCCAATAAACTAAAATGTATAAGTTACTCTCTGAAATCTGGATGAAAAGGATCTCAATGAAAAGTATTAAAAATACCACAATTTATGTCCATCGAGGCGTAAAAATACTTGTAATTAAGAATATCTGTGTTGAAGTAAGAGATTATTTTTAGCTGCGATTTGAAAGGATTGCCGTCGTGATCGGAAAAGAGGAACTAATCTATTGGAAACGTACTTAGCCCAGGTTGGACGGTAGTGAGGTGAAATGTTTTTTATTTTTCTGATCGATATTTTATTTTAGTTGTAATTCTTATAATTATGGTATTTTAATGTTTAAAAATTATGCTTTGTTAAATAATAAAAGGAAATGTTATAGAAACAATGAAATTCAGACGGTTAAAACAAAAACTTAGCCTAACGAAAAAATGATAGGTATTAAAAACCCACATTGAAATTCATACCTAACTTAAAATGTTTAAAAGCTTTACAAGTTTAGTTGCAGTTAATGATAGAAACAATAATATCAAAGGATATTAGATTAATTATATTTAATTTTTAATTTGGCTTCATTTTACATACAATTAATGTCAACAAAGATAATGCACATTACATTATTTATTAGGATGTACGGATAGAGAAGTCAGCCTCATCCATATCTGTGTATATACATACAGCTACTGTAAATACAACTGTTTGACTCTAAATAGTTCAAATGCCTCTAGCCCGCAGCTCACAAGTGCGCCACAAACATCGCCACAATGTATCGACATTCGACTATCGACTATCGCATATCGACAGTAACACAGCACTAGGCCAAGTGTCCTCTCGGCGACAAAGCCAAAAGCGTCTCTCGACGCTCTTTAGCGAAGTATTTTTTATAGCAGATAAAATCGTTAATGAGAAACGCTTAGCTATTCTCGACTATGCCTTCCATTTTATTTTAAAAGTTTTTTTTAATTAAATAAAGGGCATTTTAAAATGCAAGTACAGATTTAGAAATTAGTTGACAAACATGTGATTTCAAGTTTTTTTATAGTAAGTAAATAATATGTAAGTATTAGTTTGCAAGACGTGAACGATTTAGAACTAAAGTTAGATTGGCCTAAATTGCGTGGAGCGTACACAAATACTGTGGCTCCGCTTCGCGATACCATGCGATACACTCTAAATGCTGGAGGTGTGTGTGAACCACGGAGCTAATACAAGGGTCTTCGGGGTCTCTTGGTTATTCACGATGTTGCGGAGCTTGACACCCCCTCACCCTGCAAATTGTCACGCGTCGTTTCTTAAGGAAATTCGATTTCAACACTTCCCATTTGTTTTAGCTCCGTGGTGTGAACCATGTACCTAGCTAGTAAAATTCCGTCCTCACTTTTTGTTAGATAAAACTCTACCTTCACTTTTATATTCTTGTGAGGATGACCAAAGGTAAAGTTAGGTGCTATAGTAAACTGTAAATCCTTGTCGATGTGTACCAAACACAGTTTATAATATGCCGTTGTATTCTGTAACTATATTAAGCGTAGTTGAAGCACTAGAATCAAGCGTAGGTTGAGCCGCTCTATTGCGAGTTCGGAACAGCATTACAACTGTTTGTTTCACAGTTTTCAAAGCGTTCCCACTTTGTCGATGCACTTTGAACCTTATGGCCCTACAATAAAGGCTATAAGTGTCGCAGGCCTCGTCAAAGTGGTGTATAACGAGGCTGCGACCGAACATCTGAGTGTTTCCTCCCAAACTGTCTCTGCGTAAACGAAGCCAACTGCCTCTAGGGCTGTCGCGTGCATATATCACAGAGATTCATCATCGGTAGCGGCATCAGATCATGCTTATAACCCATCAATTCCCATGCGGCACCCAGGTGCTGCATAACAATTGAAAATCTATTGTGTCTAAGATTCCCACGATCAAGGTATTAAAAGAAATCTTGAGGAATGATTTAAAGGAAATCGCAGCACCTCCATCGTGGGCATCGCAGACAATAGATTGACAATAGATTGTTGAAATGCAGCCGGCTGCCGCTTGGGGATTGATGGGTTAAGGAAAGTTAATGTTATTTTATCGGTTATTCAATGACTACTCCACTAATATCTGCACTCTACAGGTATGTAGGCAGCTTAGGTATAACCAACTATTCAAATATATTATTCTTTATTAATAAATGTGACTTTTTGAATGTGTTTTTCAAGACAAGTATCTCGATTCTCGCTATATAAATAATAATATTTGAATAAGAATGTGGGTTTATTGAAAGTTATTTATTTACCAATCATCATGATATTTGCTCATTTTTTATGAACTCTAGGGTGACTACAAAAACTTATTCATGAACAACAATCCTATAAGTTTGTCCTTTATTAAGTTACCTTTATGTAAAAAAAATCAGCAAGTTTATTTTGAGCCGAGTTTCCTAAATAACTTTAGAGCACTTTTTTCGTGTCAGCCCTGAGTGCAGGTCATTAGCGGGTTGAAAGCTTCCTGTCGATAGTTCAGTAACGTTTTACCGCTTTCCACCTCCGCGTCCGCTACTACAACTCGGCAAATTTAATAATCCGCTTCCCGCTACCCGCTGCGCTCATAAAACTAGCAAATTGATATTATTGATGTATGTTTAGTTTATAATACGATGTTCGAAGGATGTCGCAATTCAGAAAATTTTAAAACACATAATCATAATATTATAGTTGTCGCTAGCCGATGCGTCTATCAAACTACCTACCTACTAGCAAATTGATTTATTATAGGTAAGTACCGGATGCCCAAATGATGAGGTTCTAAAGTGGCAGGTGTTGCTGTTCGTTTCCTAGTCACATAATAATATCGTACCTAAAGGAAAAAATATATATATTTGTTTCTATTTAATAGATAATACTACTGATCTGATTTTGACCGGTATAAAAGTTTAGGCTCTAGATTAACACAGTTATTATATTCCGTTAAAGTACAGTGTTCTATGTAATTACTAGCTTTTGTATTATCAAAATGTTTTGGCTGTATTCGACTTAATTACTTTTAGCATTAATTAATAAAATAATAAAATCATAGGTAATTACAGGGTGTAACTAAATGATTTAGTTTGTAACACATCCGCTTTCCGCTCCCGCGCCCGCTCCGCTCGTGAAGCTCGGCAAATTGTTTTAACTCAATGCATTTAATATGTTACTGCGTCCAGGGCTGCCTCCGCAGAGTTCTGAAGTTAGTTTCAAGTTGTAGCGACGACCGAGGATCGACATATTGGCTATATAATGAAGTATACACGAAACTTGGTTAGAGTAGACATTCCAACCTTGGTTGGTTAAATTAAATGTGTATTTACTTACCACCTAAGTGTTTATTATTTTTGTATCTATATTTTAAGAAACCTACTTTTTATGAACGTATGTATTTTTTGGCAGGAACCTAAAGCCGAAATTAGTACGCCGTCGTTCTGTAAAGCAGTTTTTTAACGTTTTCTATGATGCGACCCCCTTTGCTTTTTATCAAGTTCTAGATGAGCCCGCAATACTGTTTCATCAAAATTCGCTCATCGCGCGGAAACTGTGCGTTTTTCCGGGATAAAAAGTATCCTATGCCCTTTCCCGGGATTCAAAGTAACTACATATCAGCAAAATTGGTTCAGCGGTTTTGCTCTTTTTTCCATCTACGCGAGCCCTCATGTCGACTGTGGCGGTCATCCAAGTATCATATTGTATATATTTTTTCTTTATTTTAAGGCTTGTATCGAGACCGTATTGTTGCAACATAAGATTTATCGCTGGCTATCGTTATTTTGCGTGATAACAATTTGCATCCTCGTCGGCATGAGTTCAAGCAACGAACCATTCTTGTAGGTCTGTATTAACGCAATATGCGAAGCCATCAGTTGAAGACAATTAGGCGCTGAATGCTGATCGACGCGCAACACAAAGGACAGTGGAATAAAAATATTGCTTTCGCGGGTTCATTGTTTATTTCCAAAACGAGTTCCGTGTAACAAACGTGACAATATTGAAATGCGCTTCCGGCTCAGGGTGGGTGCCCCTGCACACTCCCGGAAAGTATTTACTTAAAAGAAAAATACTGGAATTTTCCGCATAAACATTTCCGGTTTAATGTAAAGTTGGTGACAAAAATACTTTTGAGATGATTGTACTGTTTGTCTGGGTACTGTTATATTTACAGTTTGTTGTGGTTGCATTTTTGTCATCGTATAAGAGAAAGATAAGTTTTAGTTCCAACTATCATAGTCTACTCTTATAATAATAATAATAAAAACTCTTTATTGCACACCAAATACATACACAATATGAATGATAAATTAATAAATAGTATACTTATTGATGTACAAAAGGCGAACTTATTGCTACTAAGCAATCTCTACCAGTCAACCTTTTGTAGACAAGATTTAAAATAGAGATAAGAGAAAATCGTGTAGGTGCACAAATTAACTAATCTTAGTGTTTATACTATAACTAGAACTAGGACAATATATACAGTAGTAATGATAATCGGCAGTTAACTATGTTGATGGTCACAAAGCAACGATATAAAATTAATGAACTAGGGCATATTAAGGAAGTAAAATTTAAGTTTACGTTTAAAAATGTTTATTGAACCGGCTTGTCGAATGTCTAGAGGCAAAGAGTTATATTATTATATATATAACCCATATTTTATTACTAAACTGAGGAAGATGTTATGTAAATAGCAAGCGTTATAGACGCCAAAGTGAGTGCAAACTGCGAACATTCGGGGAAACCAAACAGACTTGTGGGAGTGTCTCCTACATTCAAGTTTATTAAGCTTCTGAAGCAACGTATTTTAATACAAAACTAAGCTTAAATGGCTAAATCTTGTGTAGATTTTAGCTAATAGTATAGATTGTTAAAATTTTCAAAAGAGAAAATGTTTTTTTGTTCGAGTCAAATAATAATATAAAAACCGTTTTTTATTATTTGATTTGGCAGAAGACCAGAGCGAACATAGAAAATGTGTGCGTTTTGACTCAGCAAAAACTTATCAGCTTTTTTAATCCATCGGTACATTTACTGGGCAAGAAGGAGATATTTTATTAGTCTGGGGTATTCTTTCGACATTTTTCAATATCTGTAATAGTTTTTGCTAGCGAGTTACAAAATTCACTCTAAAAGCGAGGCTCCATTGCCAGATTGCATTGCGCCGTTGGGATAACGCGTTGTATACCGGTATCAGCGTTTCGTCAACGCGACAAATAATGTACCACGTTGTTGCTAAAATATTACCCCTGCACCAATTTAACGCCTCCGTGGTCTAGTGGTATAGAGCGCGGCTCTTGACTCGGAGGTCGTGGGTTCGATTCCCGCGTTGGAAACATGTTATTTCCAAGTTTGGTTAGGACAATGCAGGCTGATCACCTGATTGTCTGACAAGTAAGATGATCCATGCGTCGGATGGGCATGTAAAAAGTCGGTCCTGCGCCTGATCTCTCGGCAGTCGTGTCGGTCTTCCGTCCCACTGGGTTATGAGAGTAAAAGGAATAGAGAGTGCTCTTGTGTACTGCGCACACACTTGGGCACTATAAAATTACTCCTGCGTACCTGGCCTGGTTTCAATGAAACCGGCCACCGTCACCGAAACCGGTGTGGGAGCTATTATTACCCCTGCAATAGCCGCGAAATCACAAGAGTGTCGGCCAATCAAAGCGCACCATCTTTCTTTCCGCTTTCTTTTTTCGTAAAATTTTCAAAACATCGATTGTGGCATACCCTAAAATATAATATAGAGGTAATGTTGGTAAAACGAGAAAGCGCTTACGCTGCGACAACGCAACGAATGAAGCAATGTGGCTTCAGCATCGCTTAATGCATGTAGCATATCGTAAAATATAAGCATGTAAAACGAAGTGTTTACGCTGCGACGACGCAACCGAAGAAAATGACTGTAAGTGTACTTCCGCGCGTGTAGAACCAGGCCTAGTAGTTTGCAAGTACATACATAATGAACAATGAAGTCTACGAACAAGTAGTGAGGCTTATAACTTGTGGTGCCCGGGGGAAAAATAACTTGGCTGATTGTGTTCAAGCGCGGGAAATGTTAAGCTCTACTTATGTGATAGTAAACGGTTTGACTTTCTTTTGTACTCCACTCCAAGGTACTTATTTATACAACAAAGCATGTTGATAAGTACGTTATTTTAAATATTATACAATCTTTTTCTTTAGGTACTTACTTAAATTATAATTGCGAAACTGTGAGTGCCTGTTATGTTTCCTAACTATGATAGCTTAAACCACAATTCACAAACAATTCAAATTTTCTATATACATACTGTAAGTCACGAACAAGATCATCAGATAGTTATTATACCGAAAAAATATACAGTTCTGGCGTGACCATCAAAATTCGGTTCAACAAAATTGCAGGCAGCATCAGTAAATAAAATGTTCTTTAAACCCTTCAAGGATTGAAAGGTAGAAAGAATATTAAATACTTATATAAAATTCTCCTCTTCAAGAATGAATCTGGAGAATTTTCTTGAAGTTGTCAAGGTCAATATCGGCATTGCTTCATAAAGTAGATGACCAAACAACAATAATAATGATATTTATAGACAGGGTCCTTGTACCGGGAAGGCCCGAGGGAGGAGGTTTAATTACACTATCCGGGCACCGCCGGATATCCGTTGTGTCCGGAACACACAAAAAGATGAAATTATGTAAATACACTCCACCTTATCCGTCTTTTGCCGTAATAAAATATGTATCTACTTATCAAGGTTTAGTGATGTGGTGTTGTAAGGTCGATATTTGAAATATGTTTCGTTTTAACTCTTTGTGGAATTTCAATAAACTTTATTTAACACTTAATTTAACAATCTTCCGACACTGTTAGTAGTTACCACTGTAACTATTTTCTGTATAATATAGTTTACTTTAAGTATATATCTATTGTTTTTCAACAGAATGAGAGAGTATTTACCAGATCTAGGCCTCGATTCTTTGCATTTTCCATGTCTTGACTTTTATTCCTTGCCAGAAATGTTCAAAAGTCTAAAAGTGAGAACTTTCAATTGGTTCCTTCAGATTTTGAAAATCGACAATCATATTATTTAGTTTCGTATCACATTTTTTATTTAACTAACTTTATAAAATTACTATCGACATGTAGTCGATAATTTTATTTTATCGATATCGATACTATGCGATGCGGACAGCGGATATCCGCTTCGCTTTAACAGAATCAATTACGATCAGCGCTGAGTTCTTCAGCATAGGGTTGGCAAATAACTGCTTTACCACTATTTTATTTTCAACAAACATCGAACGTTGGTTGAATAAAGTATTTTTTTTATGCTTCACCAGTGTTATGTATTAAGGTGCCGGTTGGCAGCGGGTGACATGAAGCAACCGCAGACGACGTGTCGCAGCGACACTACTGGTTTCTATGTATTTCTATGAATGAGTGTTGCTAGCTGAGGGTACATAGAAATACATACAAACCAGTAGTGTCGCTGCGACACGTCGTCTGTGGTTATTTCATGTCGCCCGCTGCCAATCGGCACCTTTAGTTTAGTACAAGCGACTTATGTCGCCAACAGGCGAAAAAAACATTTTTGATTACGCATAAGAAACGCTCTATACGTGCCCCGGGTTGGGGATGTGCCTCAGTTAAGCTGGAGCACACCGGGAGTATGTAGGTCTGGCCGATAAGAAGCGCCAGCCGCCCACTATAACCGCAGGCGGTTATGGTGAGCGGCTGGCGCTTCTTAGGCCTACGATTTGCGATCAACAACGACTTATGTCGCCCTGGGTTTTGGTACGATATGGTAATTTTCTGTAATTACTGGGGTAGGAGAGTGAAAGAAAGAGAAAGAGAGTACCCCTGCGTAGTTTTTTATAAAACTGTAATGTTTTAACGATAGAGGCAGCACCAGCTGCAACAACGAACAACAAGTTTTGTTTGACGTTTGACAACGTTTCTGTCAAATTTCTATATTTTATCATGTGCAAAATGTCGGGTTTTGGTCGGATTATTTAGCATATGTGCTAGTAGCCCCCTTTGCTCCCACCTTTACATAATATTTCCTATTATTAGTCTAGTTCAGTAAGCTAATATTATATTTCCGTTAACTGTATGTTCGATATCCGGTATTAATATATAAGTACCTTATGATATAACATAATATAATATACCTAGCAAATAATCCCGGGCTAGCTCTGCATTTGTATGTCGGCTATATTAGCTTGACCTCGTATTCAATCTGCTAATACAAGTTGTAGGCTGAAGCGATTAGCATAATGTAAGTGGTAAGCTGAAGCGATAGTATTATTGAGTTTGTATAGAGTATAAGAGTTGATATTGACGCTTGCTTTGCAGAACTACCTAGAGGCTCAGCAAGGGTTGTGGTCACTCAAGCATGGCCTCGATAAAAGTTTCCTAGGACAAAGGATGTTGCGGTAAGTTCTATCGTAGCCGACACTCTGCCTTAAGCGGAGAAGGGAGCACCGTGGGGTCCGTGGGGTTTTAGAGGGCAGACCATTCGCCAGGGGAGTCCCACATACCTCGGCCGATATCTCCAATCCGACGGGGATGCGTAAAGCATTTCAGCATGTACAAAAGGATAGTACAAAAGGATCTGTATAACGTATATTTGAACCGACTTCTAAGGTAAAAACAATATTCTTAAAAATATGATCTAAAAAGTATGAAATAATTCTTATTCTTCATTAGCGCCTTTTTCGAAATTCGACTAAATCTCAAGCAATTCTGTCTCGATTTTCATTCGTTTCAAGTCGATACCAGCCCAGATACTTGACATATAAATTGGCCGGTACCGACTTCAAAAGAATGAAAATTGAGAACAGAATTGCTTGATATTTAGTCGAATTTCGAAAAAGGCGCTAATGAAGAATAAGAATTATTTCATACTTTTTAGATCATATTTTAAGAATATTGTTTTTACCTTGGAAGTTGGTTCAAATTTTTTGTTAAAAAATAATAATTTTACTCTTTTTAGTTATCTACAACTACCTATACAACACAAAAATAATTTTGTAAATCGGATCATAAACGGCTGATCATAAATCGGATCATAATTGTTGAACATACAAAAAAAAGATACATACCTACAGCCGAACGTATTACTCCTCCTTTTTGGAAGTCGGTCAAAAATCGTCAAAACATCTAGTTCTATAAGAAATATGTCCCTCGTATTCGTTGTTCTAAACGTCGTCCATTAATTTAATTCGAAATACCTTTATCGAGTTGCGCATTTCAACCGGTGTACAAAACAAACAACCTGTATATCGGTGTACAGGATGTTCAGTTTTCGTTCCGGGATGTTCGTTTTTTTCGTCCGTTCCCCGGCCGCGTCAAAACTAATAAAATCGTTTTAGTATTTTATACATGGCACTAAATATTTGATGTCCTGTCTGTTGGAATTTTACGGCGAAATAAAAGTTTAAAATGTTCTGTTTTTTGAAGAATATAGCAATTAAATCTGTTTTACGTACCTGTAAAAGCGTACATTTTAGATACTTAATTTAGCTTAATTTAGAGTTTTCTACACACAAGTTTGAAATCTTGTAAGTTTCGTAGCAACCGCTACGCGTCGTAGCACGCTCTACGAAAGTGGCCACAAAGTAAAAATTATGGCTACATTATTATTTTCTGTTTTTAAAAGTTTATTTAGTTGCCGCGACTTCGTCCGCGTCAACAAAATGTAAAATACATAGGTAAAAAATAAAAAAGTAAAAATATGTCCTCCTCCTTTTTGGAAGTCGGTTAAAAATTAGCCTAAATTACTCCTTATTACATCAGCTATCTGCCAATAAAAGTCCCGTCAAAATCGGTCCAGCCATTTCGGAGATTAGCCAGAACAAACAGACAGACATACAGACAGACAAAAATTCTAAAAATTGTTATTTTGGTGTAAGTACCGTATAAATATTCATATGCATGTAGAAAAAAACGGTTATTTTAATATTACAAACAGACACTCCAATTTTATTTATATGTATGTATAGATGTATAGATTTACCATTGTGTAAACCATAAACCTATAATGCTATTAAGTTTAGCGTGGAAAAATCTTGTCATTTTATGTTCTTTTCATCTGGAAATCAAAATATACGGTACAAGAACATTAAAAACTAACTTAATTAAAGACCTAACTTTTTATACAATATTTTAAATAACACAAATTGTGTGTGTTCAGATATTTTTGTTCGTATGTTTTTATTCGGAGCTCCATTCAAACAATTTCATCAAAAGTATGAAAACGCTTTTAAAAATATTTCCCTACTTAAATTCCTGTTGTAACATTTTTGTGCTTTGATGTACAACAGGTTTGCATGGCTTTTGTTTGAAAGAGCTTTTGAAATAACTTTAATGATATTTGCTGCTGCAATACCTCTTATTTTTTGAAGAATTTCAAATTTCGACATTATGTGTTGCCTTTACTAATATTATAAAGCTGAAGAGTTTGTTTGAACGCGCAAATCTCGAACTACAGGATCGATTCTTATGTAATTTGCTACAGACTTAGGGTAAGTCACGGGTAACATTACACATAATTTTATACTAACGTACATTTTCCCTTAGAAAGGGTTTTCTTGAAAAAATTGTACGGTTTCCTCTGAATTTCATCTTTCATCCAATCTTTGTTTTGAAGTCTTCGGCCTATATGTTGGATGCTGTCGCTTCAATAGATCACAAGTCACAACATCGTTTTAGACTAGAATAAGAATAGGAATCATTTATTTGCAGAAGTATTGTTAGTTGTTAGTTAGGCCCTAGTATTGTTAGAACTATTGTAGTGTGCGACACGTCCATAAATTATCGTAACTCAATAGTCGCGGGCAGGACTGAAAGAAAGAGCACTAAGGGTGTACCCAAAAGGGATTTTAAGTATTCAAGAATGTTTAAATTGTAACCGGTACGAATAAAACAAAAATCCAACACTACTTCGACATTTTGACGGTTTACTTTTATGCTGAACAAGATGTCGCCCGTAAATTTGCCCGCCGCCCGCCGTTGCGCTAAATTTCATTTATCGCGCAGGAACCGTACATTTTTCGGGATAAAAAGTACTATGCCATCACGAATCACGATTATTGATCTGGTAGTGAAGGGGTCGGACAGACACACTTTCGTATTTATAATATGACAATGTAAGTATGGATGATTTCATTTCAATTGGTCATAACGGCGTTTTAGCCTACTAGTAGGACTATTGTAGTGCGCGCTACGTCCATAAATTATCGCAACCCAATAGTCTGGGGCAGGACGGAGTTGTTTGCGCGAGCCGCCGCTAATCGCTCCACAATCGGTTCGAGACAATGCTCTATTAATTTATGGGCGCAACTTTCTCGATTGTTCCGAAGACGTTTCTTTCGAGATTTATTCGTTTCGAGTTAATATTGTTTACGAGTTTGTTATTTACGGCGCTCGTTAAAATATGCTCGGATTGCTTTTGAATTTGTTTTATTAATTTTATTGGCTATTTGAGGCATTAATCTTGGGGTATTTGTAAAATATGGCGGGAGTAATTTCGATGTCTTAATTGGTTTTGTGTTACTTGGGCATGACGTACTCGGGAACATGAATAGAACTTATAGCATGGCCACGTACAAAATAATACTGCACTGCGCAGATTGTCTGCATGAGTCTTTTATTTTATTAATATAACTAGCTGTTACCCGCGACATCGTCCGCGTTAACAAAATGTGAAAAGTTGATAACAAAGACAGAAAATTTTCTACTCTATTACAAAGACGCAGCAGCCTGTCTGTATGTCCATCTCTAGGCTGTATCTCTAGAACCGCGCTAGCTAGACAGTTGGCATTTTCATAAACTACGTTTTTCTATTGCCGCTAAAACTTAATTAAAAACAAAGTAACGTATATATTTGAAGGAGGCTTCCATAAATTTAGGAGGCCTTTATTCACGGATTTTTATGCACTTTTCACCAATCGATATAATGATTCCTCGGGAGGTTCAGGCATATAATTTGTTGAGTTTATATGTGCATTTGATTAAAAAATATTAACATTTGTCAGAGGTGTCGGAAAAAATTAAGCCATCTTTTGACGAAAACGCTGTCTAAGCGCTATGAGATGTGACGTAACAAAACAATACAGGGACGAAATATTCCCCTTTTCGAAATCTACAAAAATATCGCTCGCTATACAATATTGTCTATCCTTGTAGGTGCTATGTTTATTATAGATTTCAGAAAATTAGTTATGTATAATGCGGTAAATTGCACATAGAACTTACGCTGAAGTTAGCTGGTACCGACTAAACAAATATGAAGATTGATCAAAGATTTACTTGAGGTGTCTATGTGTGTCCCAAAAAAAGATCCAAGAGTTCCAATCAAATCACCACTTTCGTAAGCATGGTACCTACCAAATTCAGGTTATACGTCTTATACCCTATACAGCAACAAAATAATTTTGAAAATCAGTCAACAAACGGAGAAAAATAATAAAGGCACGCGTTTTGAAGTAAAATACTATGGGAAATACCGTTAATAAGTTTATAATGTGACGATGCATGGCATAATTATAGTGATGATGATGACGAATAATATAATTGATACATTTACTTTATAGGTAATATGCTTTAAGTTGTTGAAACAATATCGAAATTCCCGAATATATATCTATAAGGATTCAATAGTTCTAAACAGCACCTTCGGAACCAGGGTATACTTCAGTGCAAATTCTTATTTTTTGGTAGTGTATGCTTGAAATCTTTCTCAAAAATTAAAATCACGATGTTTCCATATAAATTTCAAGGAGTCCCCTCGATTTCTCATGGATTACATCATCAGATCACCACTTTTATGAACATGATAATTGATATCTAATTTGGACCATTTCTTATGCAACAACAAAAGAATTTCCAAAATCGGTCCACAAACGGCGGAGTAAAATACATAGGTAAAACATAAAAAAAGTAAAAACTATCCTCCTCCTTTTTGGAAGTCGGTTAAAAAGTAGCCTAAGTTACTCCTTATTACATCAGCTATCTGCCAATAAAAGTCCCGTCAAAATCGGTCCAGCCATTACGAAGATTAGCCGGAACAAACAGACAGACATACAGACAGACAAAAATTCTAAAAATTGTTATTTTGGTGTCTGTACCATCTAAATATTCATATGCATGTAGTAAAAAACGGTTATTTCAATATGACAAACAGACACTCTAATTTTATTTATATGTATAGATAAATAAACGTGTACCTACTAACATCGAAAAACAGTTTTGCATGGTTGCTTTTTTTTTAATTAGTGAGGGAGCCCTAGAACAATTTTTTTTATGATTACTAAGAAGCTAATTTTTTGTGAGTAGCTAAATTTTGATAAGACGAACAACATTTTTAGTTTCGAAAAATCTCGAAAGTGGTAGCTAACAGAGATATAAAGAATTTTATACTTTGACATTTTAGGGTACCGTAGTCAACCAAGTTTTGTTGATTACAAAACCCTAAAACGGAACCCTAACCAGCAGATTTTTTGTATATTGGTAGGTTAATAATTATATAATTTAAGAGTAACCTTGTCCTACAAATAAAACAATCCATATTGTAGGACCATCAAGTCGAAGTATGAAATCCTTTCTATCTCTGTTAGCTACCACTTTCGAGATTTTTCAAAAATAACAATGATGTTCGTCTTATCAAAATGTAGCTACTCACAAAAAAATAGCTTGTTAGTAATCACAAAAAAAAAATTGTTCTAGGGCTCCCGTACTAGATTGTCAATTTGTAAATAACGAACACGTCACAAGCATGTTGTCCTTCAGCGGAAAACAGTAGAAACTACTGTTAGTATGCTTGGGGACCATCCATAGAATTCTATTTAAAGTTTAAATAGAAGTCTTTGGGACCATCCATAACATCGCACGTCACACGATTTTTATAATTTTTAGACCCTCTCCCCCCTGTCGCAGGTGGTCACCCCCCCCCCCCCTAGTGTGACGACATAAATTTACAATTTTATATCTAAAAATTAAAACCACCCCAATATTATAAATTTCGCAATTGAACTTATTAAAATGTGATGTCACAAAACTCAGAACCCTTTGTATTTTAGTTTATTCATTGCTTTTACATTTGATTGATTGTTTCTGGCTGACTACTCGCGGCGAGTTGATCTCTTCCTGAGAAGAGTAACCTATACCTTTAACTTTATATTCTGAAATATAAAGTTAAAGGTATACTCGATACTTCCAAGTGGATTTCCAAGAAAACTGAAAAGAGAAAAAATAATATCAAGTTTCTTTGCAAAAACGTTATGCTTCATATAATGTTACAAATTTAGAAACAGCAGGTTGCCTTTCGGGACTAGCCATAGTAGTAAAACGAAACAGCAGAATCAGGCACACATTTAAGCCGCACGACAGATAATGAAGGGGATAATTGAGTGACCGAAATTTGCCATTAAAAGTGATCGCACATTTGTCCGCACCGTACGCACCGGAGATCCCAGAATTTGTTGTGCGGACAAAATATATAAGTTTAATAGTTACCTAGCAAAGACCTTTTATACGTGGGAGAGCCATGCTTCGGCACGAATGGGCCGGCTCGACCGGATAAATACCACGTTCTCACAGAAAACCGGCGTGAAACAGCGCTTGCGCTGTGTTTCGCCGAGTGAGTGAGTTTACCGGAGGCCCAATCCCCTAACCCCTACCCTATTCCCTTCCCTACCCTCAACTATTCCCTTCCCTTCCCTTCCCTACCCTCCCTTATTACCCTATTCCCTCTTAAAAGGTCGGCAACGCACTTGCAGCTCTTCTGATGCTGCGAGTGTCCATGGGCGATGGAAGTTGCTTTCCATCAGGTGACCCGTTTGCTCGTTTGCCCCCTTATTTCATAAAAAAAAAAGTATAATATAGTACAAACTAAAATGTAGGCACGACATAAACTGTATATGTGTTGAATTTTATTATATGTCTGTACTTTAGTAAAGTTTAATTACAATGATCCAAACGTGCATCCATTGTGCATAGACAAAGGTAAGGGGTGGTTATGTGAATTTGATCAGCGCATCGCTAATTGTCGAACTAATGATAGTTTCCAACTGTAATGGCGGAACTGCAAGGCGGCAGGCGCTCAGCGAAGCGAAAGATGGGCGAGAGTTGGCAAATTCTTGTAAAGATTGCTATGGAAAATGAAATATTAATAATAATACTTAAAAATAAAAGTTTTCATTTTGGTCTATGGATATTATAGTGTTACAAAATTTTTACTTACGAGTATGTGCTATGTTAAATGGAATACAAACATACAAGCTCACACACTCACAGACTTTTGCCTTTATCTTATATCTTTAAACGAGCAATTCTTGTATATATATAAATATATAATTGGAATCTCGGAATCGGCTCCAACGATTTTCATGAAATTTAGTATATAGGGGGTTTCGGGGGCGATAAATCGATCTAGCTAGGAATCATTTTTAGAAAATGTCATTTTATTCGTGTTTTGTTGAATACCGAGCAAAGCTCGGTCAAATAGCTAGTAATATTATAAAGGCGAAAGTTTGTGAGTATGTGTAGTGTATGTAGTGTATTGATAAATAAAGATATGCCCAGCCTATTTGGGTAGGTTATAGTGGGGAGAGTAGTAGTGGTCGCTCGACTTAGGTATGACGATCACTTCTTCTATCATCCACGAGCCAGTCGAGTGGAGAGAGGTAGTGCAGAGTGATACAGTATTCCGTGTTTAATTTACTCCAGGGGACCTATTATGAGCTCTTAATCCATTCACTTTACGTCTTTATACAGTCAGATAAGGACGTGAAAAGAATGGATTTAAGAGCTCATGATAGAGGCCCAGGAGGAAATTAAACACAGAAGTACTCTTGTAGGAACAAGAGTGTACAAATTGTACAGTGTAGTAGGATCGATCCTATCGACCATTTGTATCACCATGACATGGTGATACAAATGGTCGATAGGATTTTTTCCAGGCAACCATGTGAGTGATACACAATGTGTATCACTCACATGGTTGCCTAAAAAAAAGGTTGTTACCTGAATATCCGCGAGCAAGTAGAATATTGACCGAATTCCTATGTGTTCGTTGACTGAGCCTCGACATAAATTCTGAAAGCGGCTAAAATTGTTTAGCCGTTAGCGCTATCGCTAAAATCTGTCCATACTAATATAATTAGAAGACCATGTGAACTTCGTATCACTTTCCTTGTAATACAAATCTTCCCAGGACTTCCATGAACATTTCAATACTAAAATTAGTCAAATCGGTTGAGCCGTTCTTTAGTTTTAACTACATTGACAAAATCAAAAATTTATTTAATTAATAAAAACCTGTTTCGCTACTGCTTCACGTCTAATACTGCTGAACCGATTTTAATTAAACCTGGTATGGTGGTACTTTCAGGCTCAGAAAAGGACATAGAGTAGTTTATAATGTGGCATAATGTATGGAGTTGCAGCCATCTACAAGTTGACATATTATGTGGCTCGTATTATAATAAACCCCACCCCCAGAAAAAACATAACTCGACATATTCATTGTTAAGTAATGTGGGGGTACCCACAATTAGCGCCACATTCCTGTATCGCGCTATCTAAGTTTTCTAGATGCGTCGTATATAATACGAGTACGACAACTGAAATGTATCACGAGGGCTCTGGCCTGATCGAGCATACCGCCTCGCTCGGTCGCAAGATCTTCCTTTGTGGCCATCACAAATATCCCACAGTAATTTATAGTCTTTAATAATATAATAATATTTATAGACGCTTCACACCACGTCAGTCTGGCCCCGTGCTAAGTACCTGAAGGACTTGTGTTACGGGTACCAGACAACGGAAATATATGATGTAATACTTTTATACTATACATATATTTAAGATTTTTATTATATGATACAAATATTTTATACACATCCATGACCCAGGAACTGTGAACACTTTTGGTTCCGTCGGCGGGATTCGAACCCGCGACCCCCGGCTTGAGCTACCGACGCGCTCACCACTGAGCCACAGAGGTCATTACATTGTAAGTTACATAACTTCGAACCTTGACAAACTAAATAGGTTACGATAACCCGCTTAAACAATCTCCGATTAAAAAGTTATCATCTAAGCATTTATCGAACGTCCTCGAGTGGGGACGTGCCGCGGGAGGCGCGCGAACAAAGCCACTCCGGTCGAGGGCCCTCAGATACTGGGGCAATGCGCTCAGAAAATTCCACGTCAAAATTACAACACCACTCGAAATTGTGACGGGAAAAGGCGAAGGCGTTTATTGCGATTATTTCGACGAGATTCCGAGTTTGGGGGAGTCCGTTTTAAGTTTAGAAGAAACGTGGGATTGTGGCGATGTTTGCTCGCTTTTTGCTCTATTATGTTGATGCAATTCTCAGTTATAGCTAAAATAATTCGAAAGAAGACTTAATGTACTCTGTTCTGTTTCAAATAAAATTCATGTTACCTTCATCTTCTATATATTAAAACGTGAGCCAAAAACTTTGTATCCCTTTTGACGAAAAATGGGGAAACATAGGTGAATGAAATTTTGCACAGTTATAGTTTATATGGTGAAGAAATGCAACAAGCTAATATTATTTTGAAATTATGTTTTTATCATACATTTTTTAACAAATAAAACATTACACACACTGCAACACACACACTAGGAAAAATGACAGATTTTTGAGTGACAAGCCTGTACATACGAATTATACTAATACTCTTTTATCTATGGTTGAAGTCTGTTGACAACAAGGTGACAAATTGAAAATGGATTATAGTTTTTTTTATTGAATCTGAGATACTATAAGACAATACTTACACAGCCATTCTGAGATCAGCTGAGTCCCAGAGACAAGGGTTGAAAAAATATTATGATAAAGTCAATATTTTTTTACAAAATATAGGTAGTAGTACTAATGCCGTTGAAACTAAGGTCGAATTTCGACCATTGGGCGATCTCTAGTTCAGTTTAAATTCAATAAAATGACAAATAGGTAAGAGGTACTTATTCATATGTAATTTGATATTGTTAAGGCCAATAGAAATTAAAAGTAATATAATAATATAATACTCGTATCTATGGACGCTTCACACCACGTCTGTCTGGCCCTGTGCTAAGTACCTGATGGACTTGTGTTACAGGTACCAGACAACGGAAATACATTTAATACTTTTATACTATACATTTAAGATTTTTATTATATTATACACAAATCTTTGAAAACAATTTGCTCCATCCTCGGGATTCGAACCCGTGACCCCCGGCTAGAGCTGCCACGCGCTCTTAACCATTGAGCTACTGAGGTCGTCTCATAATAATTAAGACTTGGCCCTTACTAATAAATATATTTACGCAGCGTATAACTCAAGGCCCTCTGTCTCATTATCGGTCATTTGTCAAGCGACTTCTCCAATGAGAAAAAAACAAGTAGAACTTTTACATAATACATAATATACTCTTTTGTTGTGTAAATATATCCTTAGTAATAAGGGGGATAAAGAAATATACGGAAACAATAACGAGCATTATGACGCAACTCGTGCAATTATTTTTAGGTGAGTGAAACATCGTGTCGGGTGTCCTGTCACGGGTTTTCCGGGGAAATCCCGGGTGTAACGGGAATTAACAAGACATTATCCGGACGGTAATGAGACACGTTTCGGATGCGGCCGTCGTGCCGCGTTACACTAATCAGTGTCACGGAAAAATCTACGTTACATAGCGACAGCAAATTAGTATGGAATTATCTTTTGTAGTTTCATAAAATATAATAATACCTCAAACATAATAATAGCTCCCACACCGATTTCGGTGACGGTGGCCGGTGTCATTGAAACCAGGCCAGCTACGCAGGAGTAATTTTATAGTGCCCAAGTGTGTGCGCAGTACCCAAGAGCACTCTCTATTCCTTTACTCTCATAACCCAGTGGGACGGAAGACCGACACGACTGGCGAGAGATCAGGCGCAGGACCGACTTTTTACATGCCCATCCGACGCATGGATAATCTTACTTGTCAGACAATCAGGTGATCAGCCTGCATTGTCCTAACCAAACTTGAAAATAACATGTTTCCAACGCAGGAATCGAACCCACGACCTCCGAGTCAAGAGCCGCGCTCTGTACCACTAGACCACGGAGGCGTTAAACCTCAAACATAACTAACTATATAGCCATATAGGCCTCACTTGTCATGTTTCGAATGCTGGTTTAACGAATGTGTTTTACAAGACTTTTACATTCGACAATATTGTGTTGTTGTTGTTGTTGTTGTAGCATTAACAACACCGGCTAAATACTTGAGAGGTATTAAGGTAAGGTATATAAATGACATGTTTTCATATTGTGACAAAAATATGATAGCAGAAGGTTCCTCGCCAAATAATAATTTAATCGTAGAATTTAATCCTCTATAGTCTAATAAAATAAAAAAATCTACTACTCAATATTGATACCTATAATATGCCAATACTCAATCTTAGCATCATCAAGTAGTATCATCAATAGTTTAATCATTGCTGTAAAATTAATACGCTGTCTGTACCTGGATATCAATATTCCCTGCATGGTGACGTCACAATAAGATTTATTATTATTTATAACCTTCTCCTCTCCCCTTGTTACACACACGCGGATATTATATCTAATCAAATCAAAATAATTTTTATTCAGAACTAGCTGTCCCGGTGAACTTCGTGTCACTTAAAAACCTTCCCTGGACTTCTACGAATATTTTAAGACTAAAATTAGCCCAATCCGTTCAGCCGTTCTCGACTTTTGCGCTTAGCAACACATTCAGCGACTCATTTTTATATTATAGATAATTTTTAACAAAAATGTTTCCGAACTAATTTTGCCTCTCTACCCGGAGGCTGCAACAAAAATATTATACAAAAATGTTTTTTCTAAATTGATGATTAAAAAGAATTTAAATTATCTACTATTTGATTAGCGAGCTAGTGACACGCGTTGTAGCGACGTTGCGCCCGAAAAATATTTGTAGGGGGGTAAAAAAAACAAAGAATTCTATTTAATCTTTGAAAAAAAAAACGTGGCGGTATAAGACTATTGGCATCGCCCAAGAATTAAGATAAACAAGATTGCCTAGAATTGACATGTTGTATATTTATAGCTGACGGCCCATTCATATTATGCTCGTCAAGCTATGTAGCAAGCATTTTCAACATCAGCAATTACACTATAATGAAAGAAAATATTTCATTATCGACCAAAGAAAGTGGCGTTTGGTGAAAAACGTTCAATCAGACACGACGCTCGTTTCGTCCGCGCGCGGACGAATAGCTTGTTTAGCGAACATCCACTTCGTACATCTACTAGTGTTGTGTTTGTATCGATACTTTTTTAACCGAATTTCGAAATGGAGGAGGTGTTTCAATTCGATCGATGGAATAAGAATCATGTATTACTTTTCGTTCATTCATAGGAATTTTATTATTGTTTTTACGGTAGAAGTCGGATTCAATTTTTTGTTTAAAAATTATTATTATCTTTTTTCGCTGTTGTGGCAACAATTAGTAGAATAGTTTATTTAATAAACTTATTAACTAATAGCGAAAATAGTGTACAGAATAAATTCCTTGTCAGTTTGTTGAAATTTTTGGCACCAAATACCAATATGATGCATTTTTATTCAAAAGCGCTTGGTAAATAAGTGAGAAATAGCCAAGTGCTTTAAATTCGATTTATGAACAATTAATTAATTAAAGGATAGCAAATTAAATGACGCCAGATTAACATTCTAAAATACCACTGTCCAAACAATTTAATGCTTTAAGTTTGTTGAAACGGAGTATAATATATTTATCTATATTTCGATAGTTGTTTCCCCTTCCTAGCCGATACGTGGAGGAAAATTCGCGTAAGATGAAGGGTTTATCTGTGAAATGAAATACAATATTATTTACTTGTGATATTGGGGTCGGCTATCTATTACGTCGAAGATTTTCGGATCACACCCAATTCCATCGACCGGAATTCAATTTTTTCTGATTTTTACCGGCATATTCACGTTACTTTGGCATTGGAGTATATTCTTAAGGATTTTTGGGTTTTATAGAGAGAATATGTTTGAAATAATGATTTTTCAAAAGACATTCTTATGTAATGTATATCATACGGCATCATATCGATAGATAGTATGGTATTACGAAGGAAAGACAACCGTGCGGGAGCCGGATTTTACGGAGGCAGGCCACCAAAAGGCAAATACGCCTGTTTGGGAGAGTTTGCGACCATGTTTCAGGCTGAAGTTTTCGCTATCCTCGGTTGTTCACTAGAAAGCCTGGAGATGGCCCTAGTTACTAAAACATTTTTATCTTCTCCGATAGTCAATTTGCACTTAAAGCACTGACTGCCGCAGAAGTCTCGTTCAAATTAGTTGTGGAATGCATTGAGAGGCTAAAGATGCTGGGAAGGAACAACAACATCCGCCTAGTATGGGTCCCGGGCCACAGTAACGTCCCCGGCAATGAAATTGCTGACGAACTGGCTAGACTTGAAGCCGAGAGTCTCATATATGGCCCAGAACCAGTCTGTGGTATACCTCGCAGTACCACAAAGCAAGTGCTCAAGGAATAGGGTCACAGACTATGCAGGAAGCAATGGGCTGAGATCCCTGGCCTTGAACATTCCAAGGCACTAATTCCTGGCTTCAACAAGAAACTATCAGAATTAGTGCTCACCTTGGGCAGGAACCAATTAAGAATCCTTACCAGAAGCCTAACTGGGCACTGCAAGCTCAACAAACACCTAAAGAGAATGGTTATTTGTAGCATAACGACTTGCAGATTCTGTGAGGAGGAGGATGAAACACCTATTCACCTTCTCCTCGACTGTTCTGCTCTACTACAGAGCAAGAACAGGTACCTTGGTCGTCACGAATACTCATCCACAGAGGAAATTCGTGGCACCAACCCCAACCATACCTTTGAATTTATGACCAATATTCGGTTAGGGATGATACTCTAGTGCGAAGGAGTCACAAATGATAAAAGATCCTCATTGGTCGCAGTGACGCCAGGGCTACAGCGACCTGCCTTCTTTAAAAAAAATGGTATTACGATGGTGCTATCATTGTCATTACACATACCTAATATAGCCTATAAAAAGTAAATTCTAAAATGTTTACAGAAAAAACTTCACAGGGAACCAAAGCAAATAAGATTCGAAAACGACAAACAATTTTTTGGGATATTTGGTGTGTAAGCTATTTCCATATAAATTAATAATAAAATGTGTATCTGTTTCTTACCTGTCTCGTCTTCCGTTGTCCGGAGAAAAACAATTTTAATAACATCCCGGTATTTAATAACGTGGGTATTTAAAGTATGTACAAATCACGTTTCGCGCTGGAAATGTATTCTCGTGGGCGGGAAAATGTCCGCTGCCATTTTGTATAATCATATTTACACGAAATGGCGTTAGAGTTGACATCCCACCTAATTGATCTAGACGTCGCGTTAGTAACTATAACGCGGCGAGACAGATATTTAGATGAACTTTATCCTTTGTAAAAGATGTTTCAATACTAGAGGGGATGCGCGGTGCATCCTGAAACAGATAGAAATTTGGATAATATCTAACATTACTTTATTTGTGTACGTAGTTAAAAAGTGCATTTCAGTCGCTATCTTAAACACCGCGGCACCGCAGTCCGCAAAAAGTGCAAAAGTTCGGAAAAGTGGTGTCTGGACGCAATATTCAGGAAATTATACGTGGTTTCTGGACAAATTAACATTAAAATGAAGACATGAGTGGAAGAAGCTGGCAAGTTAAAAAAAATGCCGTTTTTTTACATTTAAGGCCGGGAAAAAGATTTGAAATCAAAAATATGTCGATTTTATATATGTACTTATAGCCAGATATATTATCCAGATGATGTGGTAAGTTACAAAGTTTCTTTAAATTATAAGAGAAAAATTAGTAATTGTCCTTATGTTATAAAATGTTAGTTATAATATGGTTCTTCCACTCACGTCTTTATTAACGTTATTATCTATTGAATAGTTAAACTTGGTTTTTTAAACTTGGTAGTGACGATAATGATGACGTGAGGGGTCGAAAAAGGTCCCACCTGTGTACGTGTTCAAGTGAGACGCGCCACATCAAAGGGACTCAAGTTGTGTTGTCGCTGGAACTTACACACAGCGTTACTCGAGATATTGATGAGATAGTATTATTTACGGGACGTAAACAAACGATACATTTCCGTCAACTTAGATCAGCTGATCTTCAAATAATGAAAGATAATTTCAAGACGCTAAAATTATTTTAAAATTTAATTATATTGTAGACTGATCTCTTGATTGTCCGACAAGTAATACTATCCATGCGTCGAATAGGCATATATAAAAAGCGGGTCTGCGCCTGATATCACACCAGTAATTATTGTTTAAAAGAGCGTGATCTTGAATACTGTCCACTCACTAATCACTTTTTTTTTTTTTTTTTTTTTTTATTAGCCTATGCTATCCCACTGCTGGGCAAAGGCCTCCCCCAGGGTCTTCCACTTGTCTCGCTCCAGCGCCACCGTTGGCCAGCCCGGCTGGTACGCCTCCAGTTCATTGCGCCATCTTTTCCTAGGCCGGCCACGGTTGCGTCTTCCATCTTCAGGTACCCACTCTGTCGATATCTTTGCCCAGCGGTCGGGATGCATACGGCCAACGTGGCCAGCCCAATCCCACTTTAGCTTAGCCGCCTTAACTCCTACGTCCGTGATTTTTGTTTGTGAGCGCAGTATTGTGTTCCTTATTTTGTCCAGAAGACTTACTCCCAACATACTGCGCTCCATTGCTCTTTGGCAAACCCCGAGAGGCACTAATCACTATTGACCATAATATATTAAATTACTTCTTCACTCTTTATTGAAATGATAGAATATCCGTCATTCGAATACAGCTTCATATTCAAATGAAGCGAGCTAAACAAGCCGTATGCTTGGCGAGTGACGAGTGTCACGTAAGACACGGTGTAGTAAGTTATGATGTCACGGGACACGTACTAAGTGGCCTGCCGCCGACACCCAATTCTGCTTGTATCATACTCTACTCCATCAAAATTTTGTACACTGCGACGAATGTGTCAACTGTGGGTTGGGATATTGTGAGTCAAAATGGTCGTTCTATATCAGCTATTTATGTAATCTTTTTGTTGAATTTAAAATGCACTGAGTGTTATCGTTTATCCTTGGATGTAAGTATAATTTGCGTTACAGAGTGTCCATCCAATCTAACAATAGTGTAAAAGGGTTAGTTCACATATTATGAGCCATAATTGGAATAATGCTCCAATACTGTTTTATTAATTAAATTTACAGCCTACCACCGTAGGCTGTAAATTTAATGTGTACGTTTTTTAGAAGTAAGGTGTGATTTTTAACCGACTTCCAAAAAACGAGGAGGTTATATGTTTGGCTGTGGGTTTTTTTATATTTTTTTTTGCATCGCATCGCATCGCCTCGTCCCGTTACATTATAAACTGAGAGTAAAAATGAGTATTGCAGTTCGCGGGAGTTGGTACTACTAAGTACTAATCCTACCCTGGTATCAATTTTCTCGAAGTTTCTCAGCCAACGTTTAATTCAGGTCACGCGGACGTACCGTCACGTAAATTCACGGCGACTGTACTACGGTCTACGGACTGACGAGCCTGACAAACTCCGCTTATTAATCGTGATGCTACACCGTAAACCAATATCCAAACTTCCATATTGGAAACTACCCTTGCGAAGCAATTTTAACCCTTTAAAAAAAGGTCAAATGAAAAATTCATTTATTTAATACAGTTTTTCATACTCATAAACTGTTTAGAGTGAAATACTTGGTATACATTTAAGTACAAATATACTACTTATTCCTATTGGAAGCTTTTCCAGTAGATCTGATAGAGGAAATTTAAAAAATCGGCCAAGTGCGAGTCGAACTCGCGTACGAAGGGTTCCGTACCGTTAGAGCCATACCTCACCGGGATGCCACGTTGACGTGGCCAGTGACGTTACTATAGCAATGTCTGGCGTCTCTACTAACCTAATTATTCAATTATCTGAGAATATCATTGAAATCAGTTAGAGAGTAGGCAAAATTGTGTTTTTTTTTTAATATTTATTTTATTTCAATTTTTAATTTTATTTTTAATTATTGAAATAAAAATATAGTTAAGGATTTTGTGAGTAATTCAAGTGTCTACTTGTTGCCATTATTGGTTACGAGCAAAATAGGCCAAAAAATCAAGATTGTTGTATGGGAGCCCTCCTTTAATATTATTTTTATTTTGTTTTAAGTATTTGTTGTTATAGCGGCAACAGAAATACACAATCTGTGAAAATTTTACTAGTCCAGCTATAGTGGTTTTTGAGATACAGCACGGAGACAGACGGACAGACGGACACGACAATTGTATTTCATGTGTATTATCCCACATAAAAATACGTATTCAGTTATTAATGCAGCTATGTTCTTTATATCATTTAGAACATGAATGCATTCATAACTCAACAATTTAGTGGGTTAATACAGAAATTCTTAACAGCGACCAATTATATTTAGTTCAAAACAATGCCTAAATTTTATTATCTTCTAAAATAATGAATATCATCAGAAATAATGAAAACGTTATTAATAACGATAAAGTTTCGATACTAATCTTTTAAAGGTTCAAACGACTGTAGGCGGGTGCCCACGCCTTATTATAATACCTTCATTATGCGTACACAATCATTTGACTTGAAAATTTTGGAAACTTTAGTTCCAAAACTTACTTCATAGTGTATAACAAACTTTATTGCTATCTCTGCCTATCAAATAGTCTATAATTTATATTTAGAACTTTAAAACTTCACGATCGATTTTGCTGCCGTTTCTTTTTAATACTTACAGTGATTCAAGAGGAATATTAAAATGTATTAATTAACACGCTTAATTCCTAAATTTTATATATAAGATATACCTCTGCGTAAAGTTTTGATTTTGGACGACAGAGCCTCTCACCTAGCGGAAACTTAAATTTTGTATGATTACCGAGCAAGAAGGTGATGATGACCAATAGACCATCACGCTGTTTCTCAAACAATAATTAACATATTACTTAAACATACCCCTGCACCAAAATATTGCTTTCCACACGAAAATAATACAATTTCTGAAAAGCTAGTGAGCACGATTGGATTCAGTGTGAGCAAAAACTAGCTGAATACCGGCACAAAGAAGACTGCTAAATGAATTTACCTCTTTTGAAATTCCCCTTTGATAATGCATCCATACAACTTTTTTTTTATTTGAATAAATTGTCTATGGATTGCGGTGAGCCAGCCACTTTGAAACTGGCGTTCGGAATTTAAATTATCTATTTGTATGTGTATTCTATAATCAATATTAGTATCTTATGCACACGTTATACGAAGATAGGATGAAAACGAAAATATGTATGAAAATAATTCTCCTGCATTATCTAGAATACGAAATACATATTAAAGATATTGAGCCGAATTTCCACGAAAAGCGATAGTATATTTTTATGATTACTTATCAGTAATTAGTTAATTAACATAACAAATTAGTAAATTTGTAAAGGATAGTCAACAGATTCGAAAATGAAGAAGTTATAAAAAATATTTTATAATCCACCTTGCAGTGCTTTAGTATGTTTCCAAAATAGAAGGAGTGAAGAATAAAGACGATTTTAAGTAGGTTAACATTTTATTACCAAACTTATTTATATTCCGCATAAAAATAACGACGATGAAAATAAATATTCCAAATCGTATAAAACAAAAAGAGTATTATCGATAAAATGATATATTAGCCAAGTGCGAGTGTTGGGGAGGGAAGACTTAGTCGCATTTATCACGCGCTCGGGGAACTGCGCCGAGCCTCCCTGGGTAGGCCGGGTGCTGTACGCGGATTAGCCCACCGATATGTAACCTGATAGAGATCAGTCAAAATCAGTTTTGAGTGCCGAATAACAATGTTGTTATAGTAATAATGTTAATTTAGTTGTTATTATATATATCTATAATTGGGACGACAATATGTGCGAAGTGTTTTTTGTTCATTGGTAATGTAATTACCAAAGCTTAGATCCATTCTTAGTTCGCAAATACGTATTACATTATACGACATAGTTTTTATTATTCGTAGATACGACATTATTAAGATAAAAGTGGCCATAAGGTACAAAAAAAACTTTGAGAAAAATTCAAATAAAAAATTACATTTTGGAGATTATTGATACTGATAAGATAAGGATATTTTTTTATAGTTCAATCTATTTTTAATTATAAATTTCATAATCTTTTTTATTAAGTATTTACACAAAAACCTTTAGAATATAACATAATTTTTATTTTAAACACAATATGCTGAATAATAAAATATTATGATGTTACCCCTCGGCCTATGCTCTCAAGCGAATTTAACGGTAACAAATTGGTAAAAATTCTTACACATGTACCTTTCAGTTAAGTTTGGGAGTTATACAACTTGTGAGGTTTGATGTACGAGCCTCTATTTGTCAAGGGCCAATACAACTTTGATTCCTTTTGCTTTGTATGAAAAGGGAAGCCACGTTGCTTGTTGCGCTGCGGTGTGACGTGACTTAATACTTTGTCAGCCACATCTGCTTTGGCGATGCGCGAAAATGCAAGTACAGCGTTTTATTTGGAGTAAGATCAGAAATTAAACCCAGTACACTGGCTAGTGCTTATAACGTCTAGAATCGACGCCACATTTGATTCGTTCCGAAATACACGCTAGTGCATTGACGTATATGATACTTTATCTCCTTTTAAAATATAACATAATACCATAAAAAAATTATGTAAAACCTCAGACCGTCGCACCGCAACGCAGTCTTTGTGGGCCTAGTTCTTGAATCGAACTTATAAGTGACCCCTTTTTATTTGATGTTTACGACCTTTACATTTCAATACAAGCCCAATACCAGCCAATACTTAAATTATTCTACCAAAGGCATAAGCTTTTTTATATTTTTTCTTTATATTCTTTACTCGAATTTGAAAGTTAGTTTCGTTTCCCATGAACCGGAAATAAACGTAAATACAAATACCATTTCTGTTTGTGGAATCTCGAAGCGTCTATCAATGCGAATGTCTTGGTCACATTCATTCGAACCCAATCAAAATCTAATCAGTGGCTGCTTTTCCACTTACCGGCATCGCAAACACCTGACAGGAGCCGAAGTATGATACAATACTGGTTGCTCAAGCTCGCGGGAACCGTTATTGTTCGTCCAAGGAACGTGTCGTTTTCCGATACGGCTTTGGAAATACATATATTTCAATAAATAAGTCCAACGTTTTAAGATATTATTAGATGTCAAACATATTTTGTTTTTCTTGGAAAATATTTCTATTTTTGTCCATTGATTGATAAAAGTAATCTTGCTCCAAATAAATCTACCCTTGACGGTTAATGTTTGAGATATACAGTGCTATTGCGACCTGCAAGATTTTGGAAATCGTAGTTTTTTAAACTTAATTTAACCTTTTTATGTTCATCAAAATCCAAATGGTCGTTATTCTTACTGTGCGCTGTAGTGCGCATTATTTCTATACAATTCCAAAGTAATAATAATTAAAACAAACTCGCTATTTTATGTATTTAACCCATCAATCCCCAAACAGCAGGAGGTTGCCGCATGCCAATTAAAAATCTATTGTGTCTACGATACCCACGATGGAAGTGCTAAAAAACGATTGCTAACTTTTTCTGTTTTTGTCGTAAAAATATTTTATTGCACTATAATATGAATTTAACCGTAATATTAATATCTTGCCCCTAAACCCCTAAAGTGTTAACCTGAATAATCGTGATCGATTTTAATCAAGATGATTGAAAATGCCGATACTTGTGCATAGTTGTGAAACTCGCGTCTTATGAGCGACATGTGCGAAGAGCCTGAGATACTCCGGGAATTTCAGTATTATACTCCAAAGAATGTCTCAATATCGCATACACGAGTTGCGCCGTTTAATCGATATAATATGTATAGCGATTATTATTGGTTGTTAGATATAAGTGTCTATATACCTGCCAATCTCTCACACATCTGTTGGGAGAGATGAAGAGAGAAGTACTTCAAATAATCTAGTGATTATTTTGGGTTTTTACACTACTAAAATCATGTTATAAATATAAATATACTGTAAAATAAAATATTATAATAATAATATCATGTCTATTAATTTAAAATCATTAAAATCAATTAAATGCTCTTCGGTATACAATTTTGTTTGCCACTGTATCTCTTCTAAAAGACCACACGTTGTTCTCATGGTTAATATTCTAAGCCGCCTGTACAACTAAAAATTAATTACCTCGTGATCTCATGTCATTTATAACCCTAAAAGCCATTCTCTGTTGCTCCACGAGTTGCCGTCAAATTGGCCGAGTCAGTCTGCGGCGACGTCAAGTGTCTTTCGATATAAACTGACAGCGGAGGGTTAATTAAAGAGCGGGATAGCTGTACTCAATCTTGAGGATAGAGCGAGATAGCATGCGTGGCTCTAGTTTCAATTCCCTGTTCACTCGGGCCGGGATAAGTAATTTGACATGAAGATTATTGTTAAACAATATAATGGATGTTTCAGCTGAGCGCCGAGGCTGCCGCGTCGTACGTGATAGTGTTACGTTGACGATACCTATTAGTTTGGCTGTTTGATTGAACCTTTATCAATATTATGAGCTTTCACGTTTATGCAAAACGTAACATACTTAATAATAATAGGAGTAATCGGGTTTTTATATGCGTCGTAATGAAATGTAACTCTCCGCGTTCTTCTGTTTTGCTCTAGAACATTCTCTGGTCGTAGATGTCGTCACGAGATCGCTTAAACCATAGTTTTCATAGGACTGAAAGGGCTGAAAAAGATATAGAGCGACGCACAAACACGCGCAAAGCACATACATATTTTAAAGATGAATGCAATTTTTTCGCGACTTTTTAAAATACATCAAGTAAATTGTGTTTATTCAAGAACCGTATACTTTCTTATGCACACAACGCATTGAAATAGTTTCCAGTAATCAACGTGCTTAAATAACAATTTCTAAGGGTTGATTCAGACCGCAACGCGACGCGTAGATGCATTTCTAAATTTATATGGATTTGACAGATTCGCAAGACGTCTCACGCAATTGAAATCTGTCAAATCCATACAAATTTAAATTTAAAATACAACGGCGGCGGCGCGGCGTAGCGGTGTGTAGCACGTCGTAGCGCGGCGTACCTCGGCGTAGCGGCGCGGCGTAGAAGCAACGTAGTGCAATAATTACGTACTTTTTAGGGTTTCGTATTATACATATAACTAAATGCTGCCAGCAACTTAGTTGGTGCAGAAATTATTAGGCATACGACGCATGGAAAGACAAACAGAAATACTTTTGCGTTTTTAAAGATAATATTTTTTACAATTTATAATATGTAGTAATAATAATATCTATGGACGCTATTATTATTATTATTTAAAGATAATATTTATTACAATTTATATTTAAACTAACGGTTACATTATTATTTATTAGCAATCTGATCTGTGTCTCAACTTACAACATTAGGAAGTGACACACTAAAAGGGTAGAAAGCAAGCCGGTGTAAAATGCTCGGTATAATTTATTACCGATATAACGGCGGGAATAAATAATAAAGGTAAATCCCGGAGCGGAATACGAAATGGGACTACTTCGCGCCGAGTTAGAAAGGTATGGTGACCGCGCACACTGGGAACTTCGTGTTCCAAGTTCGGCATGGTCTAAGCGACATAATTAAAAAAATCATATTGGTCGTCTAAAATTTGATATTATATATTTTGTTTATAAAATAAAACGGCAAACGAGCAAACGGGTCACCTGATTTAAAGCAATTTCCGTCCCCCATGGAACCTCGCAACATAAGAAGAGCTACAGGTGCGTTTCCAGCCTTTTAAGAGGGAATAGGGTAAAAGGGTAAGGATAAGGGAGGGTAGGGAGGAGAATAGGGTAAGGGATTGGGCCTCTGGTAAACACACTCACTCGGCGAAACACAGCTCAAGCGCTGTTTCACGTCGGTTTTCTATGAGCCCGGGGTACCCTCTCTTCTAGCCATTTTGTTGTATAGACTAAGAACAAAAAGATAGGGATAGTGACATTAAACCTACGAATAATAAAAACTAAGGAAAAGTAACTCCGTCAAAAAACATGCTCCACAATACTTGTCAAAAAAGTGTACCTTAGGTACACATTTCAATACATTTGCAATATTTAGGTGAACTTGAGCGGTACTAGGCTGACGTTACATGACAGATCAATAGGAACCAAATTTAAAACGGTAATAGTATGGGAGTTACCACAGAAATAGACTATATCAATTTCTGTGGGAGTTACGATTCCTTAGTTTTTATTATTCGTAGCATTAAACTCAATAATGTCTCAAGTCCACGGTGTTCGCGGGCACATGCTGTCGATATCAGGTGCAAAGTTCCACAGGGGTCGAACTGCGAACCCCACAGTGTTGGTGTAAATAAGACTCATATTTGCAATGAAATGAAAGAGTGATATGTTGTAACGAATGTAGCAATGATGTAATATTGTGCCTTTTACACTTGTATTACATTTGTTTTAAAAGGTCTAAAATGATTTTGTTAGGCGCAAATATAGACTAGACCGCAGATAAGGCTATTTTTTTTTGTACTAAAATTGCGCGTAAAAAGTCGAGGAAGCTGATAGTTTTTAAGAAATAGTACTTAATTCACTTTCCTTATTAAAAATACTTCCTAACTAATTGCAACAAACGTATTTTAGAATACTTTGTACACATAGCCAAAGAGGAGACAATCTTATTAAACTTGTCATTACTAGCAAGATTGAGGGAAGTAACCATCCGTTGTTCTAAACAAATAAATAAATAAAATGAAAATAAAAATTAATAAAGAAGCAAATATTTTCAGAAAGTCTATGATATGGTGCCTATTACCGGTTTGGGAACTAACCCGGTCAAAAGCACCGGCATCAGAAATTCGCACGGGCCAACTTTTTACAAAAAAAGTGAGAAAAACTTATCTTTTTAAAATAAGGTGAATTTTTTTCCACTTTTTGGTAAAAAGTATACCCAAATCTGCACCACACTTGAGTCCACCGTCTATTCTCTGAGTGCCTGAAGACAGGAAAAGCTGGCGCAATATCTTGGGCCCTGAAGAACACGATATTTTAACAGTCTGTAATAAATTACATCAACAAACACCTCAGTGTTACCTTAAGTAAAACAGCCATTTGTAATCCCGGCCGGCTGAAGAGACCAATTAAAACCTACTGATTGGGCCGTGTGTCAATGTCTCTTACATCACTGCCGTTCATCGCAACTGAAAATGAACCTTAATGTGTTGCGATAAGGTTTAATTTATCGTGTGATATCAGAAAGAAATAATTTGAAAGTGACCTATACCACCGCCTGCGCCTCAACCAAAAATGAACTGTAAGGTGTCAGGATAAGGTTTATTTTACCGTATGCGGGAAGGACTAATTTAAAAGTGACACATTCAAAATTAGTTGAGTACGATTGGCTACTGTTTGTCTGCCATTATTGTGATTGCGAATTGATTTTTTTACGTTTACATTGGGCTGTCCTTTACTTGACTTTAACTTTAAGTCCTTCTTATAAATTACTCTGACAGCGAACACTACACGTTGCCTGCTACTTTTAATATTTTTTTGTGATTGAAAGTAGCAAAGTAGTAAAGTATTTATAAAATATGACTCCGAAAATCAGAACATTTCTACACAGAACTTCAAAATCCATTCAGTGGTTTAATCATGAAGACAGAACAGATAAAGACAGACACAATATGTATTTACTTTCGATTTAAATATTAGTTTCGGACAGCTTTTTTTTTTTTTTTTTTTTTTTTTTTTTTTTTTTTTTTTTTTTTTTATGAAATAAGGGGGCAAACGAGCAAACGGGTCACCTGATGGAAAGCAACTTCCGTCGCCCATGGACACTCGCAGCATCAGAAGAGCTGCAAGTGCGTTGCCGGCCTTTTAAGAGGGAATAGGGTAATAGGGGAGGGTAGGGAAGGGAAGGGAATAGTTGAGCGTAGGGAAAGGAATAGGGTAGGGGTTAGGGGATTGGGCCTCCGGTAAACTCACTCACTCGGCGAAACACAGCGCAAGCGCTGCTTCACGCCGGTTTTCTGTGAGAACATGGTATTTATCCGGTCGAGCCGGCCCATTCGTGCTGAAGCATGGCTCTCCCACGTATATTTTGCATATTCTCCAATTGTATGTACTAGATTCTAGAACAATGCAGGTACTAGACACTAGTGTGTAAATAGTAACAAAATATGTTTTGTATGGTACCTATTAAATTGCTTAGCATTGTCTCGAATCCTTGCACGTTGTACCTAATAAACTTCGTCACCGTTAGCAGTGGTCGAAAGTCGAAACTCATACTTGGTACACCTAAAGGTTTGAAACGTAAAGAAAGATTCCTTTAAAGTACTTAGTTTAAAGATTACGACATGCTCAACATAAGCTCAAAGTTCTAAAATAGTAATAATGATGAAAGCAAAAAACGTCATATCATTATAAATAGATCCTAATATCGTGCGAAATACCCTCGGGTATTTACCGAATTCGTGGAAATAGGGCGTATTGTCCGAGTGTTTGTCACGTAATATTAGTAAACCATCGCCAAACGACCGTGTCCGAATGTCCCTAATGTATTTTTTCTCTCTAATAGCCAATCTTCGGAAGATTATCGATCCTCTTTATATGATGCGATATGATATATACCAAAGAATAGTTACAAACGATTTAAAAACATAGAATAAGATTATCTTATATACAAAATTCTCGTCTCACAATGTTAGATAGCGTACTCCTCCGAAACGGCTTTACTGATTTTTACCAAATTTTACATGCATATTTAGTAGGTCTGCGAATCGGCTACTGGGTATTTTTTATATTGATAAGTACATTTGTTGAATAAATAATAGTAAATTATTACAACTCGAGACTGACGGCGACTATTGTTTGTGCGACGGGATAGCGATGTACTTTGCCATGATGACATACTTATTTAGTCACTTCAATAAAATAATAAGGGCGAAATACTTATATGGCAAAGAAACATTTGCCGGAACAACTAGTATTTTATAAAAACATTTTTTTTTAACTTTTTTGAGTACCTACGCTATTTATTAAACTTTTTGACGTATGACGTACAAAACGTATTTGAATTAATAATACAGTATGATATTTTACGTTGCACCACTAGCTGGGACTATACATTTACTAAATCCTAAGCTCATGTAACTACCACGTTAGTATTCTTTTTTAAGATCTAAATTAGAACTACTTGAAACGAAACAAACAATATACCTATCAGGAAATGATATTTCATCCAGTAACAAGATAATATAATTTAAAAAATATTTATATTAGAGTACGAGTACCAAAAAAATATATATCTAAGATTTGACTCCTTAAACGGGCTTCGGAATGCGATATTGTCATACGATCCCATGCAATGTCGTATCGTGTAAACGATCCGCGACATAATCCTCAATCTTCAGCTCGATATTGTTTTTGCTCGCAGCCGTAATTGGCATGGCTACTTAGCGACATTTCGTACCCTGGCTTAAAACTACATAATAATATTATTCTTAACTACATTTGAAAATTAGTATTGTTTTCGCAATAATTTTGAGTTTTTTAAATAAAATCTTAAATATTTATATAATATATTGAAAACCATGTTGGAGACAGTTTTCGACCATTTTTGATACTCTTTCGAAAGGATAATATTATGCTCATCTTTCTTATCAGAACAAAAAGTGATCTTTTTCCTTCCTGCATTGTCCTAACCGAGCTTGGAAACTTTTTTTAACACAGGAATCGAACCCGCAACCTCTGAATTAAGAGCCTCGCTCAGAACCCTGGATTAGAGAGTCGTTATCAGATGCTTGTACGCGTCACAAGAAGAGGGAGATGAAAAACATTTCAGTAAGAGCAAGCGACAGCCAGACTTTCGTTTTATAAAAGCTGGCCTGTGTCCACTATAGAGGTAAGAACGTCTAATGCTTTTCGATACTTTAAGGGTGTCTGGTGGTGTAAGCAACTGTTAAAAATGTCTGACAGTGGAAGACGAGATTTCCACAGTCATAGCGAAGAAAGTAAGATAAAAAAATTAGCTTTATGCTTTATCGAAGGTCAAGTAGATCTTCAGAACTGGATACCTCTTAAAGTAACAGCGATCAAAACTCCACAGTTGCTGGTCGTTCTTACCTCTATAGGAGTGATATACAGGAAAACTTTCAGCTTTTATAAAATGGCGAAAGTCTGACTGTCGCAGGCTCTTGGGCCATTTTACCCGTATCATTTTATTGCACGTAACCGATACGCGTTATTATTATGAATGGGGTTAAGTGGGGTCGTATTAATTTACGAGCTGGGGACAGGATTAAGGCCGTTAACGCGGATACATCGCCACCCGCTAATTGGAGGTGCAGTTACACTGTTTTGCCTCAACACTTCTGCCGTATGATTTTGGGCTAATCGATAGTGATCATTTTATATTTTTATTAAGATTATTTTTGGCTATAAGTCATAAAAACAGAGAGTGAGTAAGTGCTTTTATTAAACATTTTTAGGGTTTTGACTCACGGTAAAGTGAATTTCATTTTCGAATTGTTCGGAGTGTGAGAAAACTAAATAATAATACTTAAGAATCTCTCCGGGACCCTATACAGAGTTCACTTATTATTTTGAAATGATATTTTGTCCGTACCATACGGGCTAGTTCTTATATTAAAAATCATTAAGAGGAGTCCACACCGCCGTTTTTCCATACAAACGTTGTCCCCTATTTCCTCCCTGGATAATGCCGGTAGAGTTATGATTTTTTTCCTGAATATCTATGGCCACTATTAGCATGTCCCTATGTTTTCGTTTTTTTCATAATTTTATTATTAAAAAAGATAAGAACGTCCAAAAACCCAAAAAAAATGGCCAGATTTTCCTCTGTGTTCAAATACTCAGAAAACAAAACTGGCTAAAATATACAAAAATAAAACATAGGAAATTGATGAATCTTCGGGTAGTTGAAGAACTTCAATAAATTGGACGCCTGTCACCTCAGTCCACCCGTGACCACGGCCGCTGTAAAGTAGCCGAACGTCGGGATGAATAAAAGTGCTCCGCGACAGAATCCGTAAGTGGTTGAACCTTGCTATATAATGAGTGATACTCGCGTAAACCTAAGAAATCATTATGTAAAACATAGGAACACAGCTTAAGCCTTGCTTTAATTCTTAATGAAAAAAGTATTTAAATCGGTTAAGTTTTGGAGAAGGAATCAGCGGACATTCTGTTCTTTTATTAGAACTTTTGTCGTGTTGTCTTTATCGCGATCTGCGGTGGGAGACTTGAGATTGGTGAAACAGCAATACATTTTCAAATACCTATTTTCAATTTCTCTCGCCCCTGGTGTATCCTCTTAAGGGATTTATCATAGAAACATAGAATCAAAAGTAACTCTTTTGACGACTTTTTTCAAGTTGAGGCTGGTTGCTAAATATCTAAATATGCTAAATAGGTTGATTAAAAATTCAACTTAGCACATCACTAAACTTAATAGAGTGGTTATCGTAATGAAATATGAAGTAAATAATCGGATTTAGTGTTGCGCTGAGCTCGATCTACGGTCTCGTATTACTGTCCGTAAGTCCAGTTTAGCGGTATTTTATACTGCAATTTATATTTATCATTATTTATTCCTACTATTAAGTATCGGACGAGTTTGAATTATTAAACTGTATTAACTTAACATCTTTGCATTTGTCATCTTGTTATTTTAAGATGTATTTATCCATGTCTTGTTCGCTAAATCTTCTCTCATCTTCAATTCTCTTTAATATCTCTAGAAGATAATATACATTGTTTGTTCTATGTAATTCAATAGTTTGATCTATCGGATAGGCTTGACAATGACCCAACAAAATTACATTGGTCAGCAAATGAATCTCTGATTGAACAAAACACTTTATTAAACACTGAATTTTTATTTCTTCACTTTACTTTTACATCCTCACTTTAGATTTTAATTCACATCAATAATTATTGTACCTCTCTCATCTCCAAAGATGAGACAGTACATATTTTTATAAAATAAGGGGGTTAACGAGCAAATTGGTCACCTGATAGAAAGCAAATAGCGTCGCCCAATGGACACTGGCAACATCAGAAGAGCTGCGCGTATATTATGTTATTTTCTTGTCTATAACTAGATTTTACACTGATAGCGTATTGCGAGCTGGGATACCATGATCATAAAATTATTCCCCACCTGGATAACTTAATGTTATTACATTATTAATGCAGAATAAAACATGGCGGCTCATTGAGAACGAAACGGTTCAACACAAAAGCTCTATTCACTTTAAACGTGAAAGGCTGCACAGAGCAGCGCGGGGGAGAGCCTGCAGATATTGTCTGCATAGTCCAAGAGTCAGCTCTCTGTCAAATTAGTACTTATTCTTTCTACGAAAATCTGTTTTTGTCTAATTACATAGAAATCAATTGAGTGTTTTTTTACTACAGTTGTAGTTTATGTAGCAATGCATCTTTGTACTCAGTCCGCTTCCTATCAAACTAATATTATGTAATTCTCATTAAATGGCAAACTAAGGATCGATTTCTATGCGTCCGCCTTTAAACTGTTACACTACGAGATTGCAGGCAATTGTATGAAAATAGGGGCGTAACCGTGCCATTATTATATTTCCCCTTTTGACGAAAAATGCGGAAACGTAGGTGAATGAAATTTTGCAAAGTTAAAGTTTATAAGGTGAAGAAGTGCATCGAGCTAATATTATTTTGAAATTATGCTTTTATCATACATTTTTTAAACAAATAAAACATCACTGATCACACACACACTACGACGCTCACACTACCATGTTTTGACTGACAAGCCTATACACACGAATACTCTTTTGTTTATAGTTAAAGTCTGTTATCAAATTAAAAATGGATTGTTGTTTTTTTTATTAAATAAATACTTTAAACGGGGAGCCAAAAGAAGATGATAATTAAATTTAAGGTCGAATTCGACCATTGGGCAATCTCTAGTACTAATAAACTTCTATTAAAACGACATTTAAATTGAGCATTCAACCCGATATCCAAAGTTTAACATCTCAGTATTAAAAATACTGGAATGCTTTCAATATCTTACCTTTACCTGTTCAAGTTGGTCTGTGGAAATTAATGCAGAAGCTCATTCCTTAGCTTCCCGGATCAGATTTTGCTTTCACACCGAGAGTCGCAAGACGCCACCTTTCTGGTTTGTATGATTTTAAATAAATTCCTTATCTCCGACCACCGTCCAATCACAGAAATGGACTATCTGATTCAACTGACGTTGGATGGATATTAATTTGTTATTAGATATTTTCATTTCTGTTTGAGGCTCCTGCGAGATGTTTATTTAACTTAAAAGCAGAAACGCACTTAAAATTATTGAGAGTACTACTGTCTTATAAGTACGGTGTACCTATAGTAAATTAATTATAAGTTCGTAGAGACTTATATTATTTTTTAAATGCATATGTCATGGTCGTTGCGATTATGCTAAAGTAATAATGTTACAAATTCAATTCAAATCAAATTCAAATCATTTATTTCGGGCATCAGTGGCCCATATAACAAATACCTTAAAACTAACATACATATCAATTATATAATAAATACAACTAAGCATTTGTATTTCAGACCAAATTTGATTTTTAGTTAGAGTATACCTACTAATTAATATATATCATTTATATCAATAATATTGGCGACACAATAATTTTTCATGAAATTTTTGGGGTACCATCTTGAGGAAAAAGCTGTCATATTAAAAATCAATTCGTTTTATTGCTTCGGTACCATCTGTTTTCATTTTAATATTTTCAGACAATTAAGGCTGCAGCCTATTTGATGATTATGTGAATTGGAAAGATCTTAGAGACGTGTGTAGCAGAGAGATTTGTTTTAAATACCTAAAGCTCAATTCACACCGGAATGGCAGAGGCGAGGCGAGTAGTTTCAGTGTCATATGATTTTAAACTTTATCTTTATTATTGTAATACATAGTATTGCTTGAGAACGCGCGTCGCCGGCGGCCACAAGAGGCCACGAGCGGCCACGAGCGTCCACGGGCGGCCGTAGATTTATCAAGCGATACTACGTATTACAATAATGAAGATAAAGTTTATAATCATATGACACTGAAACTGCTCGCCTTGCCTCTGCCATTCCGGTGTGAATTGAGCCTTAAAGTTGTTAAATAAATTTAGTACTTTTTTTCGCTTATCACTTGCACATAATATTATCTAGGTCGAAGTTGGTTCAATATCATGGTGTCTCTTTCTCTTTATACAATAAAATATAATGTAATATGAACAAATTAGAGCATCAATGTTTTTCGCAGATTATAGTTAAGATTACTCAAGAAAATCTGAGCAGAAATGAAATCGTGCTTATTTTCCACTCAAATCGGCTTCGTTGTAAGTACCTTTTACATTAATTTGAGAGTCTGCAGGCTAACGAGAGTAATATCGCGGTAATGGATATAGCCTTGAAGAAGGGAAGAAGTACAGTCCACCTTTTCTATTACTAGAAGGAGCTACTCAGCCAAGCGAGAGAGAATAGGCGAAAATAAAATACGTATTTAGCGCGAAGCGGGCAAGGAGCAAATCAGCGATAGTCATGCGTCCTGCGTAAAAGCATCGATCAGACTACTGCGCGAGCGCCCGGCCGGCGGGGCGAGGGCCGGCCGCCCGGCCGAACCGGTTCCGCGCGCGCGCGCCACGGAATGTTACAGCTAGTGTGCGAATTTCTGTACACTGCAACATACATTGCGAGTAATTGCCGACTTGCCTAATTTGTTCGCTGCCCGTTATTATTTATTTAACTTAGAATTCTACTTTACAATTCTTATTCTAGTTTATGTAAGTAGTTATTTAATTTATAACACTAGTTGTAAATAATCTATAATTTTGTTGTAACTAAGTTTAGGTTTAATAGTAGTTATAGAATACAATATAGATAAATGACTAGATGTTATCAGTCGTTAAATTAATAAAGTATAGTTGTATAAAAAAGTGTAAATATAAAATCAACTTTTGTAAATATGTAAAAACTATTTTTGTCAATATAACTTTTGTAAAAGGTATAATCTAATGTTGTAAATACAATTTTGATAAAATTTGTAAAAACCTACTTCTAAAACTTATTTAAATGTAAATTTAGGAACGATAAATTTTGACAAAATAAAATAAACTTTGCTACAATAATAGAATAAGTGACTGAGGTCACTACACCAGCCCCCCCTTGAGACCGTCAAGGGCGATAATAATCGGGAAATCTAACTGTACGTCCGGATCTCGTTCTATAGGCAACTCTTTCGCGATCCGGTGGACTCTCATTCTCCGGTAGTGTCACGTGTGTATTTTTCTGACTTTTGGGCTGTTGTGTTTGTGGTGTATGTGTGTGTAGCGTGGTGTCTGGGTCACTAAGTATGTAGGCCGGTTTGACCCGGTCTATCGATACCGTGACTTTCTTGCCATTTACCAGTATAGTGAAAACTTTGTCGTCACGTTGCAGAACCTCGTGAGGTCCAGAATAAGCGGGTTTTAAGGCGCCACCAACAGTACAATCACGCAAGAATACGTGAGTGCAAGTGGCTAACTCCTTGAAAACGAATGTCGGACGTTTCCCGTGGTGACGAGACCCAGGTGAAGGCTTCAGGCTCTGGACTATGCCTCGTAGTCTTGACGTGAACTCAGTCAAGTCTAGAGGACAGTCAGGCTCTGAATCGAAAAATTCACCAGGTAGACGCAAGGGTTCGCCATACACCAGTTCAGCTGAAGTGGTCTGCAGGTCTTCCTTAAATGAGCTGCGAACGCCAAGCAGCACAAGAGGAAGTGACTCCACCCAGTTGCTGTCACCGTGACAGATTATGGCAGCTTTTAGCTGTCTATGAAATCTTTCCACGAGACCATTGCTAGATGGGTGATACGAAGTGGTTCGGTGATGCGTGAATCCAGCGATCCGAGAAAGATTTCGGAACAGCGCCGACTCAAACTGCCTGCCACGATCTGTCACGATGTCAGCAGGACAACCAAACCTTGAGATCCATCCACTTACGAGGGCTCCCGCTACGGCTTCAGCCGTCATCTCTTCTATTGGTATTGCCTCAGGCCAACGCGTGAAACGGTCGATTGCGGTGAGGCAATATCTGAAGCCCTGGGATGGAGGCAAAGGACCTATCAGGTCGATATGAACAAATTTGAAACGGGACGAAGGAAGGTGGAAGTTGCCAAGTGGAGCGCTGGTATGGCGAGTAATCTTGGACTTCTGACATGCTAAGCATGCCCGTGTCCAGTTCCTACAGTCCCGTCTAACTCCAGGCCATACGTATCGCTCGGAAACCAGCTTAACAGTAGCACTGGCACCAGGGTGACTAAGACTATGCAGACTTTCGAACACCCTTTTGCGCAGCACCCTGGGTACATAAGGCCTCCTGACGCCCGTACTGACGTCGCAAAACAGTTCCGTCTTCGCACCTTGAAATTGGATTTTTTCGATGCGTAGCGACGTCGTGCCTTCCGCGAGTTGTTTCAGCTCTGGATCGGACAGTTGAGCAGCGGCCAGCTGTTCAAGATCAATCGGCTGGGCAATCTCCTCAACTCGCGAAAGAGTGTCAGCTACCACATTGTCTTTACCAGATATGTGGCGAATATCGGTGGTAAACTGCGCGATCAGATCCAAATGACGGAACTGTCTTGGCGAGCAGTTTTCCTTCCGATTGTGAAACGCGAAGGTCAGAGGCTTGTGATCGGTGTAGACTGTGAAGTCCCGGGCCTCGAGCATGTGCCTGAAATATTTAATGCTCTCGTAGATAGCAAGTAGTTCTCGATCGTAGGGTGAGTACTTCCGTTGAGAAGGACTCAACCCACGAGAGAAAAATGCCAGAGGCTCCCAGGACTCACTGTCACCACTCCTTTGCTGTAACACCGAACCAATGGCCCTGTCCGATGCGTCGGTGACAAGCGCTAACTTCGCCTCACAATCGGGATGAGCCAGCAAGGCGGCCTGACACAGACCTTCTTTGCAGGCTTCAAAGGCCTCAAGTGACTTACCACTAATGTTGACCGGGTGCGAACCCTTCACCGATCCTGTGAGCAGCTCGTTCAACGCAGCTTGTTGTTTAGCAGCGCCTGGGATGAACCTGCGATAAAAGTTCACCATTCCAAGAAACCTACGGAGTTCTCTTACCGTCTTCGGAATGGGGAAGTTTTTGATGGCCTCAACCTTCGTTGGCATGGGTTTTGTACCACTCTTAGAAATTTGGTAGCCCAAGAAAGTTACCTGCGAGACACCAAAAACGCACTTGGCCGTGTTGACGACCATACCATACTGCCTTAGCCTCTCGAACAGCTGCCGTAAATGGTCTTTGTGGGTCTCCTCGTCTCTGGAAAAGACCAAGAAGTCATCCAGGTAGGCATATGTAAAATCCAGACCCCGTAGCATCTCATCAACAAACCGCTGAAACGTCTGTCCGGCGTTACGAAGTCCAAATGTCATAAATGGAAATTCGTAAAGTCCGAACGGCGTCGTGATCGCGGTTTTCGCGATATCGTTGGGATGAACGGGGATCTGGTTATAAGCCTTAACCAGGTCGATGGTGGAGAAGACCGTACAGCCCGATAAACAATGAGCAAAGTCGTGAATGTGTTTTATGGGGTATCTGTCGGGAATAGTTCGGGCATTCAGCATGCGGTAGTCCCCACAAGGACGCCACCCATTGTCCTTCTTGGGCGCGAGGTGAAGGGGTGAAGCCCATGCTGATTCCGAAGGTCGACAGGTACCACTCTGCAACATCGAATCAAACTCAGACTTTGCTATCTTAAGTTTATCGGGTGCAAGCCTGCGTGGTGTGCAAGAAACCGGTGGCCCAGGTGTTGTGCGGATGTGGTGAATGGTGTTGTGGTGTGTTGTGCGATGTATCCCGGGTGGACGTGTAATTTCTGGGTATTGAGCAAGAATGTCATGATACACAGAGTTACCAGATACCACCTTCACGGAAGAAATGCTATCGTTACGAGACGCGAGTGAAGCCGCCGTAACAAGCGTAGTCTTACCGTCTATGAGACGTTGATTTCGGACATCTACTATTAGGTTGTAGTGTGATAAGAAATCCACGCCTATTATAGCCCTCGTGACATCGGCCACAATAAAATTCCAAGGGAAGTCACGACGTAGCCCTAAATTTAAAACAATGTGGTAAGTACCATAAGTGTTAATAACTGAACCGTTAGCGGCACACAATTCAAAATTTGTTTTGGCACGACATTCTTTTAAAAATTTACGGGGGAAAACACACAAATCGCTACCAGTGTCCACTAAAAATTGTAGCTTAGTCTGCTTATCCGTTACAAACAGGCGACCGGCACTTGGGCAGTCGTCGGCCGCCATTACCGACTGCCTGCCGCATTTCCCGAATAGTCACAGGGTTTCACGCACCTGTTTGCCTTGTCCGCGAACTTGAAGTGGAACCAGCACATCGGATGTCGTCTGTAGCTCGACTGCGACCGTCTCGTCGAAGATGAACGACCCGGACGTTTTGAAGAATGTCCGGTTCTAGAGTGTGACCGCGACATACGCTCAACTTTTTGTGCTAGCGCTTCTACTTGCCGCGTCAACATCGCAATCTCACTAGATCCACTGGTGGCTGGTGAAACTGCTGCTACCTGCACGCTAGGGGATACTGCATCCAGAACCTGGTCAGCAAGCTCGGCAACCTCGTCCAACTTCATCTTGGCCTGTGATGCGATTATCGGCTGCACGCTGCTGGGTAGACGGCTGGCCCAAAGGGTCCTGAGAAGGTCATCAGGTACTTCCGAACCAGCTAAGCCTCGTAACCGCCGAAGAAACTGCGATGGCTTCCGGTCTCCTAACTCTTCGTGGTGCAGCAACTGCTGGACCTGCTTCTCACGTGACGCAGACAACCTCTTCACGAGCTCCGATTTCAACAACTCGTACTTGTTAGGTAAAGCTGGACCCTCGACGATGTCCTCCACGATCTCCACGTACTGAGGTTCGAGATGTGACACGGCGTAGTGATACTTCGTAGCGTCTGATGAAACTCCAGCCAGAGCAAACTGGCTCTCCAACGACGCAAACCACAACTTCGGTTTTGAAGGGTAGAAAGGCGGTACCCGCACACCAACGCGATTTAACTGAAATGGCTCGCCTTTGTTCTCGTTATCGCTACCCGACTGCGACATCGTGTTCTTCGGATGGTCACCAATGAAGAAGGGAAGAAGTACAGTCCACCTTTTCTATTACTAGAAGGAGCTACTCAGCCAAGCGAGAGAGAATAGGCGAAAATAAAATACGTATTTAGCGCGAAGCGGGCAAGGAGCAAATCAGCGATAGTCATGCGTCCTGCGTAAAAGCATCGATCAGACTACTGCGCGAGCGCCCGGCCGGCGGGGCGAGGGCCGGCCGCCCGGCCGAACCGGTTCCGCGCGCGCGCGCCACGGAATGTTACAGCTAGTGTGCGAATTTCTGTACACTGCAACATACATTGCGAGTAATTGCCGACTTGCCTAATTTGTTCGCTGCCCGTTATTATTTATTTAACTTAGAATTCTACTTTACAATTCTTATTCTAGTTTATGTAAGTAGTTATTTAATTTATAACACTAGTTGTAAATAATCTATAATTTTGTTGTAACTAAGTTTAGGTTTAATAGTAGTTATAGAATACAATATAGATAAATGACTAGATGTTATCAGTCGTTAAATTAATAAAGTATAGTTGTATAAAAAAGTGTAAATATAAAATCAACTTTTGTAAATATGTAAAAACTATTTTTGTCAATATAACTTTTGTAAAAGGTATAATCTAATGTTGTAAATACAATTTTGATAAAATTTGTAAAAACCTACTTCTAAAACTTATTTAAATGTAAATTTAGGAACGATAAATTTTGACAAAATAAAATAAACTTTGCTACAATAATAGAATAAGTGACTGAGGTCACTACAGCCTTATACAGCCTTTTAAAAATTTGGCTCCGGCCCCAGTAGTAAAGACATTGCCCTATTAGGCTACGGTGACCATGCTACTTGCCACGAAAAAACAAGACTTTCCCAAATTAAAACATGCCATTGTTGAAATCTATGTTATGTCTGGTAAATGAAATAATTTTGTGATGAATTCGGTGAAATTGTTAGGCTAATTGTGGGTACCGCACTTGTGTTGTCAGGTGTGGGCCAAGCTACGCGTGCCATTACCAGGAGAGGGACCCGTGCTCTGCTTGCTGACCGGTCGTTGTAGCTTATGGCTGCCCCGTTCAACTAATTAATTTTTGTGTGGTTTGCTGCTAGCATGTGCTACGAATTATCTCTGTGCGCATTTGTAGCGCTTACATATTTAGATGCTAATAGATGTATTAGATGAAAATATTATTATGTCTATTTAGCTATTTGCAGCATCCTTACATGTATAATTTAATTTCAGAGCTAACTGGCATTCAAACAACGCCCTGTTTGTTCAGGACAGAGCGAAACAGTATCATTAATATACGAGTTCTGGACTGTCATACAACTTAGCTTTAACTATTCGGTATTAATTTTAACTTCACACCAATTTAACTTTATGAGACAAACATAAATTTGTGTAACGCGTTACAAAGGGTTTCAGACAAGACATAATTATTATTATTACGTGTACATTATTAATCATTATTTGTATCACAATTCATTAATCACATTAATAATATTATTATATATATTTATTTATTACTTATGTAGAATTTAGATTTTTTACGCAAAAATTATACGTGGGAGAGCCATGCTTCGGCATGAATGGGCCGGCTCGACGGAGAAATACCACGTTCTCACAGAAGACCGGCGTGAAACAGCACTTGCGCTGTGTTTCGCCGAGTGAGTGAGTTTACTGGAGGCCCAATCCCCTGCCCTATTCCCTTCCCTACCCTCCCCTATTCCCTTCTCTTCCCATCCCTACCCTCCCCTATTACCCTATTCCCTCTTAAAAGGCCGGCAACGCACCTGCAGCTCTTCTGATGCTGCGAGTGTCCATGGGTGACGGAAGTTGCTTTCCATCAGGTGACCCGTTTGCTCGTTTGCCCCCTTATTTCATAAAAAAATGTTTAATTACAGTTCTATAAAAAGTTCTTATTTTCTTTATTTTGCAGTATGCTTCGTCGAATAAAATTCACATTACTCCTTTATTGAGTGACAAAAATTTATTCTAGGATGTGCTGATTTCTTGTCGCTCTAATTTAGTTCAGTTATTTTTACTTTGATTTTTACAATGGAAGGGGACTATGAGTATTTATTAGTCATTTGACCACAAATCTTAAGTCTATCCATACTATCCATACTAATATTATAAATGCGAAAGTGTGTCTGTCTGTCTGTCTGTCTGTCTGTCTATTACCTCTTCACACCCAAACGGCTGAACGGATTTTGCTGAAATTTGGCATGGAGATATTTTGAGCCCCGGGAAAGGACATAGGATACTTTTTGTCCCGGAAAAATGTACGGTTCCCGCGCGCAATAAACGAGTTTTGGCGCAACGGAGTTGCGGGCGTCATCTAGTTATATTATAATACGAGATAACAATGTATAAGCGTAACAGTATAGACAATATCTATGGTAAGTACTTACTGCTCAAATTATATAATTAAAGACTAAGGGTGAAGCCAAACGAGCGTAATTTTGTGAGTCGTGAGTCGCAAAATTTCTGCTGCGTAAATATCTTTTCATACAAATCATGACTCACAAAATTACGCTCGTGTGAATAAAATTGGACTTTTGTATGAAACTGAATGCAGCAGAATTTCTATCAGCCGAAGCTCTGGGTCACACAACTCACAAATTACGCTCATGTGGCCTCACCCTAAAAAGTACCGTCTTCTTATTTCTTTACCGTGCAGCCAAACGCACGCACACTCCAGCCCTAAGCATGTTTAATTGCAAGTCTATTCAGATTCCAGACGTTTTTACTAATGACAGCATTTAGTACACATTCAAGAAACTAGTACAATAATGAGCTGTCTCATAAAAGTCTTTTACTGGACTAGCCAGGCCACAACACTACGTTGCGGCGTCGTATCGCAAAAACAACATCGCACAGAAATGCGATGCGATGTCACAACGCAAAAATTTCATATAGTATAGCGCTCTTTACATCGAAAATTTTCACCATGCGTTCTGCGGCGTCGTAGATTTATACGATGCGACGCCGCAACGCAGTGTTGTGGCCTGGCCCTATGGCGAATTTAAAAGTGCTTTGGCGGGCATAAATGCTTCAATATACGAATAGGCCAATCTTATCGGGTCGGACTGATCGCAGACCAAACTGACTGAACTTGTACAGTGTACAAGTTCAGTCAGTTTGGTCTGCGATCACTGTACACAAAATATGTTAATGTAAGAACCGTGTTCGGTCATTATATGGCCTTAAATATTAACGGTACGCCAGAAGCATAAGTATGCTTGTATGCAAATAGTTGCTATGTAAGCTTTAAATGAAAAGAAACTCGATAAGTAGCTGAAAAGCTGCCTCTAAAATATTATGAAGCTCACAGCCCCGAGAACTCTCCGGAGAATACACGTTGTTTATTTTAGCGTTATAAAATACTGGAAAATAAACAGAAAAGACCTCCTTCCTTGTTTAAAACTTTACCTAATGCTATAAATTCAAATTTTTCCAAATGAAATTGGACAGAATCGTGGGAATAAAGTTGGAAATATGTTTCGATCATGAGCAGATGCAATAGTAACTTTATTCAGGATGCATATTTTGATTTTGACAGCGAAGGTCGAAATCAAAAATGAATGGGATTTGACCTACGATTTGACATACTCGTACTTAATTACCAAGTGATCTTTATTTACATTTTTATATAATTTTACCATTCCAATTCGAATGTATATTTTAAATAAACCCACGCTGACAGCTTGAAGAATTAAATATATTCATGCATATTATAGTGCATTAAATCGAAAGTTAAGTCGAATGCCATTTGATTTGAAATAATAATTAAATTATTTCAAATCAAATAAAAAGGCATTCGACGATTTGATGTATGTAACGATTCACTTAAATAGCGATGCGATGATTTTAAAGCAAATAAATGATTGATTGATTGATGCGGTTGCGTTGTCATAATTATATACATATATTATACAATTGCTTGTGATATCGCGGTGTAACCGTCAAACCGCGCGTTCGGGCGGACGCATGTATATCGAGCCTAATGTAAGGGTAGTAGTAATTTTATTTGACCATAATATCATTGTCAACTTCGTCATCTCTATTCCAATAGTGCTAGTCCAATTGAAAGGGAAGAGGAACTGCTGACACATCACATACACCGGACGTGTCACTGCACATATTTATTTAGGCCCAGCTTCACACTGACGGTGTTAACATCAATAATGTAAATTATTGTAAATCTATCTGCTTTAAATATTAGTGCTGTTCCGATAGCCAATAAACTTTTATTAGCACATGAATATTCTATTGAAATTGTTATTTGTTGTCTATTTTTATTAAAACATTTTTCAATGAAGAATTTACTTTTATAAGCTATGCAGCTATATTATATCTTCATAGTTACAGTTAATATGTATTAAAGACAACAATTTATATACTTTTCACCTCAGTACTTTAGCCTAAATACAATCTATATTCAACGATCTCTCTAGTTTATGGTATAAGAGGCTGTCTAACGGTAGCTAATAAACAATTTTGCGCGACTGTACACTACGTCTAGCCGACAACAGCTAATAAAGTAACGACTGTGCTCGCCTAACTGCGGTATAAATCTGCCCCCGATGTTTACTGTACAGTACCTACATGGAGAACAAGGGGACGATTTCAACATACGTAACAAAAACTTCGTTTTGTTAAACTCAGTTAAAACTAACGTTGATTTCATTTTACCTCAAACGGGCTTTATTATGTTTAAAAGCTAAACCCTATAACAAAGACAAAAATGAAATAGTTGGTGTAAAATTCAGGAATGCATTTTGTTATTATAATTTAAGATTCGTAGCAAATTATTAATGTTAAGCAAAAATTAATACTGAGTAGGGTTTCTGAAAACTTTTAAGTATCTTAAGATATTATATCATCATTGACATTTCGGACGTGAGAAAATTGAAACGCTTATGTCTTGCGTTCAAAAATTAAACTCAGATTAGCCCGAACAGAAATGTGTTTGTTTAGCGAAATTTGATTCGGAGTTAAGCACGATTAAGCGCCTAAACCGGGTTTAGCGTAAACTGATATCATTTAATTTTATCGGTAAATTCGCCCCTAAAACTATTGCTGCTTTTATTACTTTAATTAATCAGTGCGAATTGCATTCGTTGCAGTTTCGTACATACATCTTTTTAATGTTATTGGGGGTAAGATAATACGAGTATTGACAATGTAAAGTGTACACAAAGCAAGTTCCTTTTGAGCTACCTTCGTAAAAATACCCTTGATTATGCTTTAAATTAATCAGTGCTAAATTAGTTAATATTTTAAGTTTAGAGCTGGATCTATATTTGTTACTTTTTCATGCAATATTTTCTTAATTTAAAAGTGTTTAACGTCAAATGAGGGTAACACTTCGAGGGTTATTTTTCTCCGTCGAGTTGTTTTGTGATCAATACGCGGCCGCCAAAAGTTTTTTGTTTGTAACATTATAATATTATTAAGTTTCGGTGACGGTGGCCGGTTTCATTGGAACCAGGCCACTCTCTCTTCCTTTACTGTAACCCAGTCTCCAAACTCGGGACGACTGACCGAAACAACTGGCGAGAGCCCAATAGCGTTGTCGGGCTGATGATAATGAAGTTTCATTAAAGGCGTTATGCGGGATGATATAATAATTTGTAGAGGCTGAATCAGCGGCCGTTAATCTGAGGAAGGCGCATTGCGATGCAGCCTCCGCGTGCGAATTCTCTAGAGCTATTACAACGTTAGTTTAACTTCGCTAAAAAACGTATTGAGATTTTTAGGTGGTTTGTAGGAAGCACAAAAGGAATTAGTAACGATTTTAGCAGTGTATCATGTAATTAATATTATGTGTTTGTTTCACACAATATTATAGTAACCACTACAATTTTTAATAATATGGACTATAATTATGCGCTGTCTGAAATTAAACAATTTGAATTTGAATATAATGTGTGGAACTTCGCTCTGAAAATACTGTATAATCATTTACAACGCATGCAAATACCTTGTTTTTTCCTTACTTTATAATGATGAAAAATATATTTTTTTCTGTTGTTTTACAAAAATTTAATAATCACAGTTTCTCATAACATTCAATTGCAATAATATTTTTATATAAATATCCACTCTATATATTTATTCCCAAATATTTCAGGGGCTGGGGCGGTAAGAACGGCATTATGTTGAGTGCTCGGGGCGGGCGGCTGGCGGGCGCGGGATTCCAAACCGAATAACTATCATTTTATCCCCGTTGTTAATTTCACCCACTTAAACTGTACACTTGGATATTGCACCATTATTATTTTAAATAACATTTAATTTGTTCTTATACCTAGATGAAAAGTTTGGAATAAACTACGACCTACAAATCTCCAAGAAGAGCCTAAAGAGCTTAAAGGCCTCTTAAAAGGCAAAGCACTTGCAACTTCTGATGTTGCGAGTGTCCATGGGTGACGGGTGACGGCAAATGCTTTCCATTAGGTGACCCGTTTGCTCGTTTGCCCCCATTATAAAATAAAATCTTAGATTACACAAACATATCAAAATGAAAAAAAGCTGCATTACTTTAGCGTAATTTTCTACAATTATTGAGGTACAACGCGACGGTACATATTATTATATTTTACCGGGTACACTGGAGATGTACGCGGTAAAATTGAATAGGTTAAATGATAAAAGTCACTGGCATCTGACACATGTTAACAGCATGAGAGTCATGACTCATGAGTCGTGAGTTACCGACCTCAGTGAGTCGGTTAGTTCGTGAGTTACTCGCGTGGAACTTACTTCATTCATCACGCCGCGAGTTTCGACAAGTTTAATTGTTGCCTAGATTTATGGTTGCCAAATATGTTATTAAATTTTGAACGACCTTATAGGACCTTATGACAAAAACTTGTGGTTACACACCGCTATCTAAGAACAAACCAATAAGGGCTTTTAGTTCAGTTGCATTCGAAACCATCGATAGCGAAACTATCAATAAAAATGTACGGGATTCGGCATCTAAGTTTCTCTTTGATTTCTTAATTCTTGGCGAAATTATCGATCACAACTTAACTTACGGCCTCAAGACTCAAGTGGCCTAACCTCAACGCCAAAAAGGCTTAATTGATATCACGAAGCACTTACCTAAAATCTGCTACACTAAGAGCACCCCGGCGTATTACCATACTAATTCACTTACGGCGGCTCGGGATGGAGGAAATTGGTTCACTTCGTTTGTTTTTATGTTATTACCCAATCAGATTTAATTGGAATCGTGCGTGATTTTATTGGCGATTCATTTGAGCGTCTTGATGATTCGTTTGAGTTGCAGTTGGGTGTAAATTCGATTTCCAATTATGGCAATAATAAATTGATGATGATTGACTGATGTTGTCTAACGATTGTACTCCGAGACACGTCTCAATCATTACTTAACACAAATTTAAATAATAAATAAATTAAATTTAAATAATAAGCATTAAATGCCTTTGAGTGCGGCCGTACTTCAGTTAAAGACTGTATTATTAATATGGTTGTCGGTGTGCCTTATGGTGTTATTTTTAATACGAAGAATTACTAGTCAAGAGCTATTCAGTTTGAAACTCAAGCCGTCTTCGGATTTGTTTCTAACTCGGCTGGGCCGCATTTTAAAGTTTGTTGAAAGAAATCTCTCCGACCGATGATATTATTTATCATTTCAGATAACGGATCGGAAGTTTCGAGTTCTTTTTGAGTGAGGTTTACACGTGCCGAAACCTCACAACTTTGCCGTTCAAATAAAAAAATGGCAACCTTTTTTTATCAGTATTGATACTCTATAGCTGGGCTATAACAGGCAATGTTTTCAATAGGATTACTTTATGTCCGTGATTGGAGTTTATCGATTTGACAGCGTTGTTTATTGATTAACATTTTAATGTAAGCCAATCGATAGCGTAAAAAGGCTTATGCCAAGCAAAAGCCTTACACGAATTACAATTTTTGTTTGCAATCAACTTTACTAAATGTTTCCTGCAGCTTCTATTGTACCACAGAAACGGTACATTTTTTATGACAACTGCTGTGTTTATTTCCGGGGAGATTATCTTTACTAAATTTCATCATAATCAACTCCAACGTGAAGATACAGTCAGATAGTTATACACTTTGGCACCTAAAATGGCTTGGTCGTTCGATCGCTTTTTAAATTAAGTTCCTAGTTTCCTCGATAAAGCTCTACGATATTAAATATTGGTACACAAGGAGTTTCAAGCCTGTGTGTTATAACAGTGAAGAATGTCTGTCGCTTCCGCTATGTGCCTGCACTTCGAAATGAAAAAACTTTGTACAGGAGCTAGCATTAAAGTTTATAGTGTGTAACCGCCCTATATTGTACCGTTATTGAGTGGAGGATTTTGAAACCAAGTCAAAACTGCAGGTAAGTGACTTGATGTTTACCAAGGAATTAAATTGCATTCAAAACATGCTTTGAAAGGTAATACGTACAATGCTAAAGGCTACGTACATTATTGGGTCGGGTTTTTTAGTCAACGATAGTCGTGGTCTGTTGACTGGGCTAGACATAGCCCGACTAAATTACGTAGGGCCATCAAATGCCTATAATCAATTCCTCATTTCGAAATCGATTCATATGATCGAAGTGACAATTCAGATCTATAGACTACATCTGAAATGTCGTTTCGGTCACGTGGAGACTCACACACGGCTACAGCATGTGAGCGTGACAGCCTGCGTTAGAGGCGTGAGAATAAAGTCCCAAATCAACATTTATCTACGAGATCTTTTTGCGTCAATTTTGTTCAGGATCTCATTTGTCCTGCAGTGAAGTAACGACACAACATAAACTTAATATACACATCTGAGTTTTTTTTTTGCGCAGGGGAAACCCATCATGGGTGCCCCGGGTTGGGGGTGTGCCTCAGTTAGCTGAAGCACCCCGGGGGTATGTGAGACTCTTACTCACTAAAACCACAAAAAAAGGAGGGATGTCCCGGATCTAACAAACTCAGGACTCCCTCCACGACCGGCCGGTCTACCTCAGAAGGAACCGGACTTCCACCAAAGTTAGAGAACGCTTCGGCAAACTGAAGCGTTCCCCTCGGCGCCGGGACTGGCTAAGCCGGGAGGTTCCCATCCTCTCCCGGAGCCCCGTTAGACGAGATTTAGGAGGTTCGCATAGCGTCGCCTCCGTACTCCCGTCCTACGCCGGCGCGGCGGAGCGGCAGAGAGGTAGGATCGTCCTCTCTGTCCCGCTCCGATACACATCTGAGTACGTCATTCTTGCTCAACATGCTCAACACAGGGACGAGCTATACAAATTAGACGTAAACTTGATAATAGATTGTTATGCTGTTTAAAAGTACGCGAACGCTCTATTCTAGTGGTCTAGGATGCCTACTGTATAATATTTATATTATGGTTCAGACGTATAATATGTATTCTAAAACAAGCAGTTATCATATTGATAGCGCGTAAGACGCGAGCTAAGGCGATTTGGAGAATATATTTAGTTTAGCTAAAAAAGCCGAGCTTTGTGAGGGCTCGCGTCGTCACACCTTTTTTTGGTGCTCAGGGGAAACCCTTTATGGGTGGAGGCTTACCCACTAAAACCTCGCGTCGTCACACCTTGACCGATTGATGATATGGTTTATCATCTACATTAGATCTACATAATATATATACAAAACTTTGACTGACTGATGATTACACATCTACATAAGTATAAATAAAAATGACTATGTAAAGTGTACCACAACATGTACAGATTGTGGCATACACTAGGTTAAACGATGTATGTAATATTATATTAAGATACTTATGTAAGGATCTTTTGTTAACATGTAACAAATCTAAATAATTGAACTCTATATATTACAAGCTGTACTTCATTGCTATTTCAAACATTAATTGTTCAGAAGAAGTAGCATTTTCAATTATTTAAGATTCAAATTCAATTAGCTGCAACAGAAGTTTAATTTGGCACTTAGACAAACAAATAAATAAATTTGTACGAACGTAACGAATGGGCCGGCTCGACCGGTGAAATACCACGTTCTCACAGAAAACCAGCGTGAAACAGCGCTTGCGCTGTGTTTTGCTGAGTGAGTGAGTTTACCGGAGGGTCAATCCTCTACCCTATTCCCTTCCCTACCCTCCCCTATTCCCTTCCCTTCCCTTCCCATCCCCACCCTCCCCTATTACCCTATTCCCTCTTACGCAACTGCAGCTCTTCTGATGCTGCGAGTGTCCATGGGCGACGGAAGTTGCTTTCCATCAGGTGACCCGTTTGCTCGTTTGCTCCCTTATTTCATAAAAAAAAAATCCATCATAACATTTTTATAGTAACAAGTTCATAACATACCCCACGACATGTATAGCGTTTGCTCCGATGTCCGATCGACCTGAGCTCTCCAACTTTACGAATTATGAAAACATTTTTAATGCAGCGGGCGAACCGGGTAAGTGGGCTTGCTGGATTCTATTCAATTCTGATTTCAATTGACCGGGATTTAATACGTAGGCGGGTCGGTTTTTGAACGCAGATTTCGAGTGTGTAAAGTGCAGAAACTAGGGTCTTTCATGTTTTTATCCAAAAAAGGCATAACCCTTTTTATTTGCTGTATATGCCTAAGAGGTTATGTACGTAATTGAAGTGTCGAGTGTACTATCAGAAAAAAATATATTTATAATATTATGTAGTTTGGTCGAGTAATGTTGAGTTTAACCCATAAAGTTCATATACCTAGCGGAATAGAGCAACAATCTCGAGCTGTCAAACGAAACCAAAATTGGTTTTCATCTGTGTGAAAAATATATGTACGTATACACTTACTTACACAAGCATGATTGAACATGAATTCTATGAGATTAAATTGTCCACGTGCGGCACGTGCCGACTGGACGTAAAAAAAGAGTGCTGCTGTCATGTATCACACGTCTCTTTTTACCACGCAGTGTTACTGATAGTAACATCTCTCTTGCTCAGGCCTTTGTTTCTCTATTCCACTAGGTATATTAACGTTATGGTTTAACCCAAATACACAATTATTTGGCTAAGTTATGTAAGAGTAGACCTACAGGTCTGCCATTTTCCTATGAATCAGTTTATCTTATTAGTATTGTACGTGTTTAATGTTTATACATCCATTATCCATGCTTACTATACTTTATATGTTAAAAATAAGAAAGAGTGTCCTCGTACCTCACTGTTTGTTTGACTTCTTCACAAATCGCAGCTAAACCGATTTTCATGTTTAGTATGAAGATATAGTTTTGGGAAAGGACAAAGGGAGATTTAACGTTTAATTTAAGGGAGACAATACGTGTTTAGTGTTTTAGTGTTAGTGTTAGTTTTTAGTATTATTATATGTTTGTTAGTCTATAAGGTATTTATAATATGGGCCAAGATGCCTAAATTAAATAAATAAATAAAAAATAAAAAAATAAATAAATTAACTTTTACTCAAACAAGTTGCGGGCTATGGCCAACTTGCTCTAGTAACATAATAGCATTATTTATAATAACAAACACTGGATAGTGCTTAGAATTCTAAACAATAATATTTGCTATAAAACTCACAATAATGCTAAGTACTCATATACGGTTTTGCTCGATCGAGCAATAACTTCGAGCAAAACCCGCGGCTCGTGCTTTCGTCCACACATTCAGCATTGCTCGAGAGTTTTATTCTAAATCGATATATTTAATTCCATTAAGCCGGCTCGATGCGAGCCTTCGAGCTGTCAGTTTGGCGGTCCACACAGTAATTATTACTCTATTTGGAGTAAAACTATCGAGCAAAACCGCATGTGAGTACGAAGCATAATAGAGACTATTAGACTATAATATATATAACAATAATAATGCACTAGGAGTTCAAACTTCAAAGTAATTTCTATCTATGTATAGTATACAATACAATACACTATACAGGACTAATGAACAATCACATTGATTGCGACGTGTATTGATAGGACATCGTGTACGGGTATACCGTCAATCTTAATCCTGTCGTCATAAGGTTCATATTACCTGTCGCATATATTTGGGTCATCGTGTTGTAACTGATACGATTAGCGGTTGTTTGCTAGACGGTTCAGTGGTTCGAGGCAGTGCATAACGTAAGCCATTAAAACAGGAACCGGGACACATTATAATGATTACAAATTACACAGTACCTGAGGACAGATGAGACAACACTGTGAAAGGACAACGGACTTTTCAGATGGATATAATAATACTGAGTTATACGTCCGACTGCCTACATCAGGTACTGTATAATTTGTAATCATTATCTTTATATTTGTAATTAATGGTGTACACAATCATGTGATTGTGTACACCATTGAAGAAGGATAAAATACGGAACGCTTCACAAAGATCAAAAAGAAAGATATAGGAAAGATTTCTTCTTTGTTTTTTTCTGAGGTTGTTGTGGACTATAATGGTTAATGGTTTTTAAATGGTTAGGGAACTGTAATAATGTAACTATTTAATAATTTTAAACGACGTGTTACCATGAAAGTAAACATAAAATATGGATGACTAAAAGTATATTTAATGTAAAGATTGAGAGAAAGAACGATTGAAAGAGCATTATCGATTGAAAGAGCATTATCTTAATTCTCAATCACCGTAATTTGTATTATTATGTATACATATAGTATTTATTTATTATATTCATATTATTATTTATTGATTTTATATATAGGTTTTATATTATAGTCTTAGTATAAATTATTATTAGTTCGATATTGTTGTATATATAGTTGATTTAGTTAAATTAGTTAATAGCTATTGATTATGCACGTCCTATCTGCTGTCTTTTAAATTGTATCTCTTCGTAGGGCTGCTGTAAGAGATTTCTTTTAGAAATATGCAGTTCCTTTGCGTCGTCTTTGTGTATTAATTATATCTTTATATGTGTTTTTTGTGTACAATAAAGAGTTAAATAAATAAATAAGAGTCATCTATTCTAGTGGCTAGACTTTTTGCTGACTGTTAACTAAAGTTCAGAAAAAAGACCAACTGTACTTAGAACAAGAGCTAAACTCTTCCTATTTTACTCTCAACTTGTGCTTGTGCAACGATCATTTTCTATATGAATTGTAGAAGAATCTTGAGATTTTTTAAAGTTTTTGCTAGAAGTAGCAGCAACATCAGACGTAGGTTTTTGCCTTCGATGTTATGTGGTCTAGAGGCCCTCGACTCGGAGTTCATGGGTTTGATTCCCGCGTTTCTAAGTCGATATATATATACAGCATAACAGCATTTCCAAGTTTTTTAAGGTAATTAAGGCTGATGATCTAATTGTTTAGGAAGATCACAATAACAAACATATTTCTTTGTTTGCTAATCTTATATATAAAATTCTAGTGTCACAATGTTAGGCCGCGTACTCCTCCGAAACGGCTTTACTGATTTGAACCAAATTTTATATGCATATTCAGTGGGTCTGAGAATCGGCTACTGGGTACTTTTTATATTGATAAGTGCATTTGTTGAATAAATAATAGTAAATTATTACAACTCGAGACTGACGGTGACCATTGTTTGTGCGACGGGATAGCGATGAACGTTGCCATGGTGACATACTTATTTAGTCACTTCAATAAAATAATACGGGCGAAATACTTTATATGGCAAAGAAACGTTTGCCGGGACAGCTAGTATAATATAATATTAGACAATTGCATCTTTACATATCAACTTTTAGTCCATTGTTGAGTTCAACAATGTTATGTATGAGGGTCAAAAACCTAAGAAATAAAACAACACATTCAGTAACTTAGTCATATAATTTATTTTTATATTTGAAAATTTGGTAGGTACAATATACATTTCCGTCTATGTACTATGAAGCTAAAAATAATATTGCCAATGTTTAATACTTGTTGAACTCGATTTAATACTTTTGTGAAAATATTTTGTATTAAAGTTTAATCTCCAAAGAGAGCAGGACAATTCAGAATCGATAGTATATTAATAATATTACTAAACAATAATGACGATGACAAGTTACATACTATAAAAAGTTTTATAATAATGGTGAATGAATCTATCTGTCCTCGAATAGCAACAGAATTTGTCTCATCATTAAATTCTCTTTTAAGGGCTTAATACAGAATATTTTCCATGTAACATTACAAAATGTACTAACTACGTAGTAAAACAGAAAATATAATTTTAATTTTACATTGTTTCAGATACCCTGACGTAGTACTCTTCGAACGCAAAAAGCGAAGTACGGTCACCGACAAAAGTGCTATCTTTGCTATTTTATATAATTGGCAGTTACAGACGATATGATTTTGTGATTTAAACAATACATCTTACTTATTGAGCTATACATTCGTCACTAGGATTAAATTTAAGCTTTCGGCTATCGCTGGCAGCTAAATACAGCACAGTTTCGGGATATAAACGAAAACGTTTAAAACAACGGACGGTTCACGGTCTAAACGAAAAATAAACATTTTCATATGACGATGAATATAAATTTTAGCTGCGAGCCATAGCGCCGTATTCGCTAGGTAAAAATAACAGATTTCACGCACAATTCATAAAATCGGATAACATTTCACTTCGAACCGTGTTACGATGGCTATATCTAACTAAATGGTCGAAAAAATATTTGCCTAACTCCCATTCCACGAAGGGCACATATCATCCACGCCGACTATATACATTATATATTTAAGCGACTTTATATTGCTTTTATCATTAGAATTTAGTATACAATATACGAATATATTTTTAATATAACTGATAGTAGTAATGCTCTATTTTAGCTATCTATGATAGTCGCGAGATAAATTTCGATCAAAGGAATAGTAACAACTCACATTATAAATAATTTTGAATATAATTCACTAAACACTTCACGCGAGTGTCCTCAACAGTTTTGGCTTCGACTACGTCCCTATACATTCATTGCATCAACTATTTTTGTGCAACTTCAACGATTCATTTAATTATATATAAGCGTAGCGAGTGCTTATATACTATATAATATGTGTATTTACACGTGGCTATGATCGTACAAAATATTTCTTCTAAATATTTTGTTGGCTACTTACGCTAGAATATATTAAAATACAATATTTAAAACAATTTACACTTTCGATTGTGGAGAATGCTCACAAAATGGAATGTCGTTGAATATTTAAGTTATTATTTTGATAAAAGTATTCTCTTTAAAGCTCCGGGCGAAATGTGGGAATGCAGCGCAGGATGAGAACTTTATTTAATAATAAACCACAGAACTAACAAAAGGAAAAAGGAAAGTAAAAAACGCTGGAACGTTTTAACTAAAGACCAGAAAATGGCACGTCATACTTTGCATACAATCATTCATTAACATAATAAATAACTACACACTAGTTACAAGAACATGGTACTTTTATAAAAAATTGTGTATTAGGGTAAAGTCCGGACATGGAGCACGAGAAAATGTACGTTGACCTATCCTCACCTGTCCTTTCGCGCGCAAATCTATGCGGCTCTCTTTAATTTCAAACCACGTTTTTATTCTCGCGTTGGCATAGATAAGAACTAGATATATTTTTGTGCGCGAGCGAAAATGGGCAAGTAGTGATGGGTCAATGTACAAATTTCTGCATGTTCCACAACCAGTCTTTAGCAGGTAACTTTATTTCAGGCGATGAAAATTCATTATCCTATATTTTTATACTGCAAGGAATTGTTTTTTTTACTTTGGAGATTGAATTTTATTATTCCATAGCTAATTTAATATTTTAACAGAACACACAGTAATTCAAAATAACAATAGTTTACATAATTTAAACTAGTGTTTCTTTTACAGCAGCGTTATTAATTTGCAGAGTTCTTAGTCAACTTGTATTCGACAATTCCGACAGAGAAGTAAGGAATAAGATGTATGAGATTGGACATAAGGCATCGCAAGCGTGTATGTCACTTAGCGACGCGTTATGTCAAATCCCATACATTTTTGACTTCTAAGTAGGCTGTTAAAATTGTCAAATGAAACTCGTCTAAGTACCCAGTACGCTGTACGCTGTATTTAAATACAATCACGACTAGATTACCCATTCGAGTTCCGTATATTCGCGATATAAAACACTGATAATCTCGTATAACTATTTAAGTACATTTGATTTAACTGAAAGTTCATTGAAGATGTTGCTAGTAAACAAAAAGTCATTCAACATGTCAATGTCAAACTTCAAACGTTAATTGACGTATGACACTTGACGTTTTCGAGATAAAAACTACACCGAGGCGGGCCAAAAAGCTTCGCTGATGGGTCTACCACTCGATATTTAAAATTAAAAGGGTAGACCTATCAAAGTTCTTCTTCCCTGCTCCACTCAATTCTGAAAACGTCACCTGTCAACGCTGACACATGTTACTGTCAGTGTCAAACTGACGTAGGATCACACGATAATACTTATGTAACAATTCCGTGGGTAATCGCACCCTTGTTGCTCCACCAGACTAACAACAGAGCAAAGTCTACTCGAGCCACTCTGACATTGGCAACTCGTTGAGTCGGCCATACGAAAGAAGGAGAATTCTTTGGCCTAGTCGTCGCAGGTCTTGCAGCACTGGTCGCGGTACCGCCGCAGCGCGCACAACCGCATCGCGCGGACGTTCTCGCAGAATCGAGACGTGTCCTTGCAGGGGACATCTGTTGAAAAAATGGAAGTGTGAAACTACCCTCTGTTTTTATTTCATTAAAAAAATGATTTTGACTGTCTGTTTGTACAGCGAAACTATTCCGCTCATCTCTACAATTTCTTTTGATGAGGTTTTTTGCCCTGAAAAGAGAATATAATCACTACGTTTTGCCCTACTGAAAAATCAATAAAATTTTGTTTTGGTTTTAGCATCATAGAACCTAAAACTGTCAAACTAACGTGACTCATTCTAATTGGCTACAAATCCAACGAGTCATTTATTTCAACTTTATTCGCCGTATATGTGAATACTATTTAAAAAGATCCAGGCAGAATCGTATGTTTATTAATATTGGATTAGAATAGCAGATTTCTCCTGCCATTGTATGCCATATCTGATATCAGTGGCACTATCGATATGGAACTCCAAATAAATACACATTCATCACGCGCGCGGGTTGACAGTTTTTGTATTGAATTGACAATGGCCGTCACTCCGCCGTATCGCGAGAGGTTATTTGTTAATATTTCCTTTTCACTTTACATTGTCGCCTCCCTTTATTCAATCTACCCTGTCCTCGATGTAATAAATTTATATGTGGGCGAAATGGCAATACTTTTATTTGTGAAGGAGGTTCCTTGTGTTTCGTGTTAGTATTATTGAGTTATGGTAGTTAGATATTGATATATTTTGTCCTTATTGATATTTCATATCTCTCTGTTAAATTTATTATAGCTTTAATAGTAGGTTCTCGAAACCAAAGCGTACGTCGCTACACAATAAGACTCCATATTCAGATACATGAAGCAGCACAGCGTACATCAGTTAATATTATGTACTACGATGGAAACATAGATTCATCGTACATTGTACAATATATTCTACATAATTATACAGCCATCATTACTTTTCCTTTTGGTCATAGTTGGTAGAGCGCTATAAGCTAAATACAAAATGTAAAACTTAACTATACACAAACTACCAAAACCTTTCTTATTGGCCATAGTGGGTAAGCACACAGAGTACTACTAACCCGTCGTGCACTCGACGACACAATCCCGCGTGACGTCAGGTCGCGGCGAGTTGCAGGCCGCAGCGGGCCGCTCGCGCCGCGCTTCCCGCCCCCGCCGCCGTGCCCCCGCGGCCCGCCACACGCAGCGCAGCACGCGGTGCTGACGCGCGGCGCCGCATGGACCTTTGCACTATGGAATGGGAAATGTTAAGTTGCTTATGAGCTATGATACTCGCAAATCAGACACACGGCAAATACGTCGTAATTTGGGTAGCCTCTTTTATCGCTAACTATTTCCTCGATGAAATCAGCGATTTAAACTGGCGGGAGCGTATAATTTGCGTTGCTTCTCTATTCCCTCGATAAAATTCGCGATTTACGGCCTGTTTCACCACTTCCTGATAAGTGACAAATAGGCTATCCACCAATTAACTTGACAGATCAAGTATGGAGAATCTGTCAAAAAAGTTGTGAATAGCCTATTCGGCACTTTATCAGAAAGTGGTGAAACAGGCCCTTAGACTGCGGGGAGCACGAGAATTGGGCACAGTACAGCGTTTCGTAGACGGCTACGAAGCAACCGTAGCAGAGCTACGAGAATAGCGTAGTGGTGCTACGAGAACACCGTAACGGTGCTACGAGAACACCGTAGTGGTGCTACGAGAACACCGTAGCGGTGCTACGAGAACACCGTAGTGGTGCTACGAGAACACCGTAGCGGTGCTACGACATCAGTGTACGAAATTACCAACGTACATTGTTTGCTACAATGCAGCTCTAGGTTTATAAGTTATTAGTGACGCGCATCTACAGCTGCTTTAATATGGTCGGTCGGCTTTCTCTCTATGCAAGGCGCGTTTAGTTCGTGTAATCGATACTCGTCTGCAGTCGTTGCAGTCACTTTCCGTTTAAACCATCCTATTGTATTTACAATTCAAGCAGCAGTATACCTTGGTCCACGGGCCGACGACCCACTGCGGGTGGCAGGGCGGGGCGCGACGTGCACGCTCGGGCGGCGCGCTGTACACGCACGCCGCGTCCGCCAGCCGCACGCCCGCGCCGGAGACGCACTGCACGCGCCGCCGCTGTACCGCTGGGAGACAGAATTCGGGATAAGGGACTATTTATGCAGCGTATTAGTAGGGCCAATTGATAGATTGACGCAATATATACAACGTCTGAAATAACGACAGTGCGCTGCGACCTGACCGCGTATGCAAACGTCGCATTCCTGGAAGATCTACCTTTTGACACCACTCACATTTCCACAAATGTAATATTTCGTTCGGATGATAACGCTTCATAACGAAATCATTGGACTTCTCTTAACTGAATCGAATTCACAGGCACAGATAATACCACGGGATAAACCATTTGCTTCTTTTTATTACTACAAAATAATATACCTGATTATTTTTCCGACCCAAATATCGACCAATAGAATTGCACCATTCGACGTCACGTGGTACAACCTACATGGTATTATACTGATAATTTTTTGAAAATTTTCTCTGGTAGTTGCTATATATAAAAAACAAATTCTAATTCTATTGGCCGACATTTGGGACGGAAAAATAATCCCCCGAATACCACACGAGCTTCAAAATTATCTGGCATTTCCCTCAAGGTTCCCTGCAAACAAATGAAGGAGTATTATAAGTGAAAATTTTTATACAATGCGCGCAGGAGTCACTCGCGCAGTTTCGCAGTCTCTACCGTCCGCGTCTCGTTATCGACCTTGTACTGGTGGGAATTGGGTTTAATTTTTAACGTTGTTAGTGGCGGCCGAAAAGGAAGATCTTCCGACCGAGCGAGATAGCATACTCAATCAGGCCGAAGCCCACTGACGTCATTTCAGACGTTGTATATATCTTGCCGTTCTCCGAAACTTCGATAGCGCGATGCAGGAATGTTAGGCGAATTGTGGGTACCGCCACAAATTTAAATCGCTTACCAGCTCCACTAGGCAGACATCTCGGCTCGGACCATGGCGCGGCGGTCCATTGCGCGCAGGAGTCACTCGTGCAGTCTCGCAGCACGGCTGGCGCAGAGAGACGGGATAAACACTCCTCCGCCTCCACCGTCCGCGTGTCGTTCTCGACCTTGTGCTGGTGGGTATAAGGTTAAAATTTAGTTAACTCTAAGAAAGCTTTGTTACGAGCCATGGCTCTCTTGTCGCGACTGCTCTTCATATTAACTTTTTGCAGAAGAATTTTTGCAAGTATTAGTATAATTATCAGGTTTGAATGTTGTTACAATATAATATTTGAAAGTTGCGTTGCCGAACAATATTTTTTCCCCACTCACACATATTATCTCGCGATTTTCCAAACGTATTTAGGTAGTTAATAACCGATTGCGATCGGTTACTAACTACCTGATTATGTTCAATTTTAAAAGGAACTAACAGCATTTAAATCTAATAGAATCACATCACAATATTTCGATCGCATAATTTTCTTAGGAATCAATACAAATCTTGACCTATACCAAATTGCATTTAACTATTATGTTACAACTCACAGAGTGGCCGTCTGTTTCACCAGTGAGCCGACCTAAGAGCTGCATATTAGCAGCCTTCAAACTAATATTGCCTCTATAGGCGAGTTTCGTGGAAGCCGACAAACTCTATTATTATAACGTCCAAGGGCCCTTCAGGACTTGTATAGCCGCCAGGTATTCAGTGTACTTCAAAGAGCCTATATCTAAGGGCTTTAGTGACATTTTCGTTAGAATAAAGCCGTGAAATCGTCTCATTTCCATTAGAAATTTCAATATAACGACAGATAATCTTACGTTAGGGCCCCGTGTAAATTGATTGTACCACCGATGGTGTGAAACGCAAAATAAATAAATTTATAGTATTTAGTACTATTATATAAATTTATTTATAGTACTATATATAAATAAATTTATAGTATTTAGTAGAATAGTCTCACTCTATTAGGTAAAATGTTTGCTTATGACTTAAGTTATATTTGGATTACTCTTCATTCATTTTATTTATTTTCTTCATCCTTTCGCACTATTGGCACCTACACAATTTTGTTTCTGGACACCTAAAGGTTGATTGGTAGAGAATGTCATCTGGCATTAAGTCCGCCTATGTACTAACATTGTGCAAAAAGCATAAATAAATAAATAAATAAAATATTTAATAAATATCTTTAAGTTAAACTTCAGAGTATCCTTAAAATTAACAATGTCCGTTCGCTGAACATGAAGACATTTGACCTTTAACCTATCGCTACCTAGTTTTCGGTACCTAGGGTATTGTATGCACAGTTATTGTGTGTAAATGAAAGAGACAAGTAGATATAGCTCAATGAAAGTATTTCTACCTGTTCAGGATGTAATTAGTAATTAATTAATACAGTGAAACTCATTACATAAATGTTGTCAGTAATAATTAGACCGAAATCGATAATTCAAATATTCATTATCACTGATTATTTAGAGCGTTTGGGTTTAGAATAACGGATTCGCTAAACACATGTGTTTCAGAACATTCATATTATGTGTAAATAACATTGTAAATAACCACATTAGCATCTGACCAAACCGTTAATTATGCTGTCACTACGGGTGAAATATAAAAGTAACAAATAGATACAATATTTAAGTCATCAATAACTATTAATTTCATTAGAACAAAATATATAATAGTTTTTAAAATATAAATATTAAAAATAGGTGTAAAATCAAATAGGAAAAGAGGTTTGATCTAAAAAAATGTAAACTGCTAAATGCTGCGTGTTCAAATGCCTTTAAACAACATGATATTACTTCGCATAGGATCGTATAATATATGCAATGTAGTCGTTAAGATAATATGGTTGTAAATACCTGGCATACAGCTCCCCTGATCTGATGCCCGGTCTGTCCACAGGGGGCGCTGCACGGAGACCAATCAGTGGTCTTCCACACGTACTCGCTCGCGTCTGCAGCTCTAGTGGAGAGAATATAACTTGTATTAATATTTCCATAATTTTGTCACAACTAGTATTTAAAAAGTATAATATTCTAACGTGAACCTGTTTGTCTCACACAAACAGCTAGTTAGAAGCTGACAATTTGATTGCACTACTACAACATACTGTATGTAGTGTGTACTGTAAAATTTAATGTCATTACCCATCGCGACATGCGGTGTGCACATTATGTGCAATGTGTATTTAGTGTAAATAAAAGTAACAGTTTCCATAGCTAACCTGTTAAACGTGATACTTACGTAGTAGCTTTAAAAGTCGTAGTTTCAACAATTTCATCAGCATCATCTATGTGATTCCTCTCGTTGAAGTTGGTCTTGTGATAGTCTTCGTTGACTATGATGATGTCTGAATCATCATCTTGCGGGAAGACTAGCTGCTTGTCTGGGAGGTTGATGACCTGAGTCTGTATGGGCGGGCCGTAGTTCTCGTACATCACGGAGTCCACCGTGCGCTGACCCCTGGAGTTCGTGATCGTCTGGAAGGTCCACAACGTCTGAACATATCAATGAAAAATGTCCCTTAGTACCGTGATAATAGAGGCGATTGGTGCGTTTCCATCGGAAATGAGCTGAGTCGCGAGGAATGTATAGTTTAAGAACCAATAGAATTGCTTCCTGACCTTGCTCAGCGTAGAAATTCTATTGAATTTTAAAACGCATTCCCAGCAACGCAGTTTAGTTTAGCTCCCGGTGAAAACCTCCTTATGCTTGTTCCAGATAAACTAACCCTGTTTTAGATGTCTAATAATAAACGTATGTCATGAAGATCCTCAAAATTCATACCCAGATTATGCTTCCATCCAAAAACTATTTTTAAATGATACATTATGTAGTGAAGCCCGAAATATACCGGACCGTGAATATTAAACGAAGCACCATGCGTCCAAGCCATAGTAGACCCAAAATAAATCAGGATAGAGTGTGATTTCCCCCGAGCCATGCTCTATTCTAGTAACGGCTCACCTGTAGTTGCATCATAAGGTAATGTAGACATGGCACGAGCGAGGCCGCGCCGTTCCGTTTGGGCGGGAGCATCTGAGACGACACGGCACTCTCCTTCGTTATCCGAGCAGCGCAACAGTAAACTTACTTTGAGGCAACATACATTTCACAGAAACTATGCTAACCCAAATACAGGAAATCTTAGAACATAGGGGAAATTACCCCATCGCTGGCATTTATTTTGATGACCAGTATCTTAGATTGTTGTTGGAAATTATTAATATAAATGCCATTAATAGAATTATTTTAGAACTCTTAAAGTGCTAATAATTGAGTATTTCTTTAAATTTCGCTAAACTATCCTGACTAAACTATAGGAAATCGTAGCACGGATATATCGGATAGATTTTGTAGGACGTAAAATAGCCGTTGGGGCCTTTGGCAGGGACGCCCTATATTTAGACCTCACCTTGACTATTTTTGATATATTTTGTTTGGGGCTATAACGAGGCTAATCTTAGATTAAATACGGAGGTTCAAGAAATATCGGATACATTAAAATCCCACCTACGTAAAAAGATACTTGTTGTGCTATCTAAATGTTTTGTCCTCTATGTAATCCGATCCGCGTTGTAATCTGATATATTCAAAATCCCATTTTAGATTCAGCTGCTGTATAATTTTGCAATGGTAGTCAAATCGGCAACTGGATTCTCCTATCAACAGACTTTGTAGTGTGTGGTACAATATTTTTACTTCCTAGGTGACATGACTTTTAACTACTCTACACGCTAAGTGCTATCTCTTTTTACGTGCAGAAAAAATCTGAGTGTTTCCTGCAACTTCATAACAACTTGTTCCGACTAATTTTAATGACTAATTTGGCGGGGTTATAAACTATATTATATGCTCCAGATCTCAAAGTATGGACAGGTATATGTTTGTACTTACAATTGGTACAGTCCAATGTCATCTATGTCTGTTTAGTACCTAAGTGTGAAGAAGTGACAGACGGACACATTTATTTTTATATAAGCATTTATATAGCTTGCAGACTTTATGAGGTAAACCTCGCACTCATCAAACCGACGCGACGGGGAATACTGGTATTTTCATTACCGATAACTTCACGTAGTTTCATGAGTAATATCTGTCATTTAGTGGTGTATGAACATCAATATAAATCACATCTTCATACTCCGTACTCCCCTAGGTGGTGGAGAAGGGGAAGGGGGAGTACAATAAAAGCGCTGTAAAGTATACGAGCGAGTTTACGATTCATAAAATTATTAATGAATACCTATACCGTTATGATACACCCAGAATTATACGTGTAAACCTACTTATGGATGCTTGTGGACGTTAAAATTATATTTTAATCTATAAAAATAAGTTTAAAATAATTGTTTCATTCTTAAGTATTGCGCTTGCTTAATGTATGCCTTTTCTGTTCCAGCAATTTGCGTTATTTTTTTTTGGTTCTTTGCCTACAAAATACTATTTTAAAAATTTTACATTTCCTTCCTTCAGAAATAATTTCGATCCGTTTCATCTCCATAGACTTTAGGGTGCAAAAAAAAGATAAGAAATAATTTGTATGGAAACGTCGAAATTTTTATTGTGCTTTTTTCTCAGCACGATCGTTTTAGTTCAGAGCTATTAAATATTAGACATACCTCGTTCTCATCGTAGATGTCCCTCGCCTGTGAGTTGTAGCTGGGCGCGGCTCGCGTGCTGGTCGTGCCGTAGAGCGCGTCGCGCACCTTGTCCACTTTACCTGGACGATGGATTTATTATCAAGTTGTTGGCGTCATAGGGAAGATGTTGGCAAAGACTATGAGTCAAACTAGTCTTTGCCTATAACATAATTAAAATATTTTAAATTGCATATTGTAAATATCACAGTTTTGGTAATATTATTGTTCCCACTTTTACAAACATGCAGTAGTTTTTCTTGTAAGGCCCGAATAATACGCTATCAAACATTGTAATTGCCTTGAATAGTCCTCAGAATATCTTGTATATCATTTATATGTTAGGCGAGAATCAGGGTACTTCTTCGAGTCAATGAAAAGCTTATTAAAGGCTATACCGTACCTTTCTGCTTCCCCTTATAGCTCTTCTTCTGGTCCCCCGGGCGCTGCTCGTGCGACTGGTCGTCCCCGCCCACCATCGCGCGGTATCGCCCGTCCGCTCTGCTAACGACAACCACGGCGTTAAAAGTAGAGGTTTTAGGTAAAATACCAACGTGAATAACAGTTGACTGTGAAGTAAGAAATTAAATTAATTTGACTGTGAAGTTAGAAATTAAAAAATAATGTAAATTATTTTTGATGGTGATCTCCAATTGTTGGATAATTATTATACCCACTCCGCTGCGGATATAACCACAGGTTTAAACACTGATTTATTTGTTGTATAGAGTTGACACAGTTTATACTCTGTAGTTTAGAAGGTTGTGGCTTGGTTTATTGGCAGAAAATGCAGCCCCGCATTTGACTGTACTAGTGGGGAATTTTACCCTTTTATTCTATATTTTGATGGTCCTTCATAGTCTTAAGGGTATCTAGTGATTACCCGATTGTTAGGAAGGCAGGTACCACTTTTAAGGCACCGTTCAGAAGATTGGTGCCAAATATACTGATCAACATCTATAACCTACTACCCCGACATAAAAAAGATCACGAGACCTTGCCAAGGCCAAACAGACTAAGCTTCTGTTTACAGGGTAGGAGCGTCCAACATACCTATCAGCCAGCGGTGACGAGGGTTCATCCAGTGCCTTGTGTCTGTCGATCTCCTCCGACGAGGGGAACTCTCCTGGTCTGGGCTTCACGGACAGTGACAGGCTGGCGGACGAGCGTCCCGCGGCGCACGTGTACACGCCGTGGTCGCGTAACGAGACCGAGGTGATGCGGAGCGCACCCTGGGAGAGAAGATGTAGTTCAAATTCAAATTCTTAATTTAACGGACATAATAATATACAATAGTTTAAAGCAGGTCGAGTACATCACGTCGTCTAATCCCGTGCTAAGTAAAAACTTGTGTTATGGCAATCAGACAACGGATTCACAGCGAACAATAATTTTATGCTAATTTATATTATTAACACAGCGCTTACACATTCACACACAAACACACTACAGTTTATCATGTATAGTATCTTACGCCAACGACGTGATGCGCGCTTCGTTCGGGAGCCTCCCCCGGAATTTTGCTATCAGAGAAGTTGATTCATAGAGAGACCTGTGTCTTTTGGTTGCATTATGTCAAGTTCAGTGGACTGATCTCAGTAAAAGTGAAAGAAGCGGACGTAGCTCAGGTCTGCCATCAATCAATTTCTTTGATGGTATAATGGTATACAAACCTAGAGAATGCTATTGAAACGCTTAAAGGAATAGGAAACGAGACACGACATTAATCGTAGAAGATAACTTAAAACTTTAGTTACTAATACATGTAAATTACCATTAAATACATTGATGTCAATCCCACAAGGATCTAAATTACAAATTAAAGGTTTTGTAAATAAGGGTTTAGAGAATATTATATGCCAGAAAGACCTTTTATAAAGACCATTTCTTGAAAGTATATTATTACTAGCTGTCCCGGTAAAATATGTTGTTTTGCGCAAAGTATTTCGATTTTTACCCATATTATTTTATTGAAGTGACTAAAAAGTAGGTATGTCACCGCGGCAACGTCCATCGCTATCCCGTCGCACGTGGATGGTCGCCGTCAGTCTCGAGTTGTAATAATTTACTATAATGTTTTCAAAAAATGCACTTATCAATATAAAAAGGAGATGTTGTCCGATTCACGACCTTAGCCGATATGCTCGCTAAGATTCACAAAAATCGGTCCAGCCGTTTCAGAGGAGTTCAACCACGCACCCCGTGACACGAGAATTTTATATACATTGTAAGCGATCTTTCTAAAGAACAACGAGGGTTTACCTTTTTAGATATCTTGTACTTCTTGGACTTGGATATGATCTGGTTGTCCTTGGCCCACTGTATCCTCGTCCTGTTGTATCCCTTCACAGGACACTTGATTTTCAGCTGCGTGCCGTAGAATATGGTCGCTGAACCCCCAACTTTTACTGTCACCTGTGTAAATTAGCGTTAATTCAATATTTAAAAAATTTTTAAAAGAGTTTTTAATCAACTTCCAAAAAGGGGGAGGTTTTTCAATTCTACCGTATATATGTTCTTTCTTTTTATCGAGTTTTCTGTTTATTGCTAGATTATGAAGTGATTGAGGTGCTTCTATTTCGGTAAATGAATATTTATTACTGATAGCAGAAGTGAAAAAAAGTAAATAAAGTTCTTAGGGTAGTGGGTAGCAGGTAGTGAATGTGATCTCCAGATTAAAGTTGTTTTGAGCAGGCAGGGTGTTCTCTGATAGTTTATGGACTATGGAGTGAAAGAAAAGGAGATATTCACCTTCTTCTTCTTAGGGTCGTGCTGTATGTAAGAGGAGTTGGCGAGCGCGATCTCTGGTGATGCTGTATCGAGCAAGCAGGGTCTGGTGTTGCAGGCCTTAGTGGAGGCCGGGCGAGCGGCGCCGCACTGGCCCGCCGGCCGCTCCACCACGTGAGACTGCGCCATTATCTGCTTACACACCACCTGATGGGGGGAAAAGGGTGATAAAAAAATGAAAACCTAAAATAGGATAACCATAATATCAATGTTACGTCTCTTACGTTGAATTTACCTTCTGTAAGACCCACTTGAGCGAATATTAACGTTAGTCTTGGATTTATTATCATGTTACTTTTTTGCTTTTCGTATACATTAAAAGACAATACTATAATATTTCACCGTTATCTCTAATTCGGTTAGAGATAAACCAGGGTAAAATATTATCTGTCCGATTATGCCTAAGAGATACTAGTAACGCATTACTGCGGATTTATTTCACCATGAACCATCAATACACACTTATAACCTTACCTCTCTCTGCTTAACTCCTCCTCCACACGTCTTGGAGCACTTGGACCAGTCGCCGGTGTGCCAGCGAACGGGGCAGTCCAGCACGTTGCAGTACTGGCGGTCGGGCGGCGGCGGCTGCGGGCACATGCTGTTCGGTACCACCACCGTGTTTGTGCCGCCGCGGGTTACCTGGTAAGTTGGCGAGGTTAGAGTTCGGGAAAATGCTCGTGTCTTTCCATAAAGTTAGGGAGCTTTGCGTTTTAGAAAACTCCAGATTTTTTTGTGATAGTTGCTGCAAGGAGATTTTTTAACATTGTGGGTAAGTACCCAGACACAATAGATTTTCAATTGTTATGCGGCAGCCGGCTGCCGCTTGGAGATTGATGGGTTAAATCAATATAACATTGTCTATTTTTGAATAAAAAAGAGAAGATTTCGTATCTATTCAGGTAATACATAATATTATGGGAAGCTGCTCTAAATTATATCTCATTAATTGTTATTATGTTAAATGTGTACTTTGTACGGGTACCGACAAGAATATTAACAAAAACTTTTTTGCAAAACATTATTTTATGTTACACAATCAAACCTAAAAACTTTTTTAGTAAAAACCTTTTTAGTAAAAAGAAATGTGTAGTGTGTGTATCTAATGAACCAGGTAAGCCAACGCGTCGGTTACAATAGTTGATTTGTCCCGTTCTCATCCACTACTGATTGCAATACATTCTACTCTTTAAAAAACTACAACTTTTCAATATGTTATTTTGTCCACAGAAACACAGAAACATTTCACACATTTCCATACAACTGGAATACTTCGTACATTCATACTTTCGATTCACTTCGACAGACCAACGGCACTTCACTAGTTCATGTGAGTGCGGTCAGTACTGCTGGCATGTAACCGCAACAACCAGTCACTCCACAAGTGACTGAACGAGTTCGAGAATATTCCAGAGCGGAATTATACGGATATCATAAAGTGCATTTCAGACTGTGGTAAAGCTATATCTATATATTTATCATAGACAAAGTCGCTTTTTTTCCTCATGTCCCTTTGTTCCCTTTAATCTTTAAAACTACGCAACGGATTTTGATGATTCTTTCAGTGTTAGATAACCCATTTATCGAGGAAGGCTATAGGCTATATTTTATCACGCTAAGACTAATAGGAGCAAAGAAATAGAGGAAACTGTGGAAAAAAACGGGGAAAATTATTTGAAACTACTGGTCCGATTTGAAAAATTCTTTCAGTGTTAGATAGCCCATGTATTGAGGAAGGCTATAGGTTATATTTTATCACGCTAAGGGCCCGTTTCACCACTTTCTGATAAAGTGCCTATTATATATAGGCTAGGCTATTCACAATTTTTTTGACAGATTCTCCATACTTGATCTGTCAAGTTAATTGGTGGATAGCCTTATCAGGAAGTGGTGAAACAGGCCCTAAGACTAATAGGAGAATGTGGAAAAAACGGGAAAAAATATTAACGGGCTTATCTCGCTAACTACTGGAGAATTTTTTATGTTATTTGGCACATATAGATCACGTGAAGGATCATAGGCTATCGATTTCAATCATTTTTTCAGTGGCTATATATTTTATACCCGTGCGACGCCGGGGCGGGTCGCTAGTTATAATATATTTTGGGAATCTTCATTTGTCATTGATTGTTTCTTCCTTGAAAAAAAAACGAAGAATTCTATGTTTGTTCTAGAGCCTAAGTCATTGTAGCACAAATGTTTTCGCTTTTTGGTCCATGTTTCTGTTATTTAAACGGCCTCATACTAATGACTATCATTAGTTTGGGTCAGCGTGGAGAGGCCGCTTAAGTAAAATGGACAAATACGGTGTCGAACATGTAGAGAGCAAATTCGTTTATAATTGCTTTATGGACATAGATTCTTCTTACTGCTGCTCAATTATGGTGGCAATTACAGCCAGTGTTGCCAGATGGTTTCAACCTTTTATCTGTAGTGGGAACTGCTAAAATGTGTATAAAATCCGTATGTTATATTGTCTCAATATTCTGTTTATAATCTGTATTAAAGTCAACAAAAAAATTACCTATTAATCATTATCTACGCTTTTTTATGAAAAAAGGGATACGTATTGACGTGATAAGGTGATACAGTTCGACAAGGCTTTAATTGAATGTGTCAATGTCAGTCAATGTGCGCTGCTGGCACTGACTTCTATAATACACTGGACAGGCTATGCCGTACAAAATGACAGCTATTTCTTATGCCGATTTGAAGCGCCGCGGTGAGCGTACTGTGAACTAATTTATATAGAAAATGACAACCGCCATTTGCAAAATAGTAGTTCCAAGTACACTCACTACTGCTTTCACATAGCAATCAGCGCCAATATGGCGACTTTCAAATAGGCATATTTTATTGATAGCGATCGTCTGTCCAGTGTATTATAGAGGTCAGTGGCTGCTGGTAAAGGAGAACTGTCAAAAATGACGTTTTTGTATGATAGAAGCGTTAGTTCCTTTTCTCGACACGTTCATAAACAGCCTTGTCGAACTCTAATCGCATAATAAATAAAAATAGATATAAGAGGCCCATTCACGGCAGGACTGCACGGCAGCCCTGCAGTAAATGGGTCTCACTGATTGGTTCACACTCGGTGTTTCCGGCCCGCAACACCGAGTGTGAACCAATCAGTAAGGCCCATTCACTGCAGGACTGCCGTGCAGTCCTGCCGTGAATGGGCCTTTATAAATTGTTAACTTATTTTTTTTAATAATTTATTTTTAAGTAAAAATTTCAAATCTAATAGAAAACATTTCACACACAAAAAAACACACTAAGGGCCTATTTCACCACTTCCTGATAAAGTACCGGATAGGCTATCCACAACTTTTTTGCCAGATTCTCCATACTTTATCTGTCAAGTTAAGTATCCGGCACTTATTAGGAAGTGGTGAAACAGGCCGTTAACATAATAAAATAAAATAAAAACATAGCAATAATAGTTAGAATTATATTATTTTCATTTTTCATGATTGTAATTTTTTTATTAAATTTCGACAGCAACTGCTCATCAACCTCTAGAGTCTAGACTCTAGATTATAGCATGGTTTTGCACCAATCAGTTAGTTCGTATGCAAAAGACCGTCAATGGTATCTGTATTTAGCCTGATTCTTATCTTTATTGAATTCTTACAAAATTGATTAATTTTGTAAGAATAATCAATTTTGTAAGAATTCAATAAAGTTACAAAATTCTGTAATTCTGTATAAATATCTGTATCCAGTACTTATCTGTATTACTCATCAAAAATCTGTATAAATACGGAGAAATCTGTATATACACTGATTACAGCCCAAGGTGGAGGGACGTGGTTATGTAAAAATAAATGAGACGAAAAAAATGTTATAAGACATCTAAATCAAATTCTATTTTGTAGAAATCACAAAAAGGGCACCAACGTAGTGACACGTTACAAATAATTAACATAACACCAAGTGTCATGGATAAAATATTCTTCGTGTGTAAGCGCCAGCCGGGCCTATATGAAATTCATGAGGACGGCGCGACGGCGCGACGCACTCAGGGGAACTTGTCAATCAACCGCTACTGGTAATTTTTGACACGGCACGTGACTTATCGCGGTGATCCGGAGTCATTAGCCACATCCGATTGAGCCGTTTGTGGTAAAGCCACGAAGAAGTAGGCTAAGGATTTTTAAGGGTCTAGTTTTCCTAGAACGAAACGAAACGACGTACAAATTAGCGATGCATAAAAAAATTAAAATATTAAATACCATGACACTGTTCAAAAATCATTTGTATTGTTTGTTCCTTCGGCTTAGTGGGAAGTAACCATAAAAGTATATAATTCTTTTAAGTGCTTCATCCTGCCAATAAATCTAACCCTCCTGACCACAGTTGTCTAAATCTTACCTCGTGTATGCAGGTGACTTCTCTGGTCTGTATGCCGATGCCGCACGACTTGGTGCACTGGGAGAACTCCGTGTAATTCCATCTGAAAACAATGTCTCATATACACATCTATACTGATATAATCCATTCAGTCACGCTGGTAGCCAGTCAAGTTCGAGCTCATAGAGTATGGCATGGCAGTCCGTGCTCGTGTGTATAGTAATACTAACTGACCCGGCAAACATTGTTTTGCTATATAAATTATTTCTAGTGTCAATATAAAAAGCCTATACTCAGGCCTAACAAATGTACGTACAAAATTAATTAATGTTTTAGAGGAGTTCGGGCACAAAAACTGTGACACGAGAATTTTATACAGGTTGTTAGGGTGAATACCGTTATCCCTAAAATCAATTGCCCCGACCGGCAATTTGTATGGGTATGCCGACGGATTTTTTTGGGTTCCCAGCATTGTTCTCATAGAAAAAGTAGTTCATTTGGACGGGCTCATTTGATGTTTTTTAAGAATAACGGTGTTCACCCTAACAACCTGTATATTAAATTATTAAGGATGTTTACTGTTTGTCTGTCACGTTTATAATACTAGTACGAATTTCATAACTTAGGTTTGTTACTAGATTTATATTTTTTACCATTCATTTTTTCAAGATTTCCAAGTAAAATCCCTAGCGATAGCTTATATAAAATAAATACTTATTTTTCATTTTATTTTCTGTTGCTATACAACATTTTCTTATTAACGTTCACGAACATCACAGGCGGAGGGATTTATATGAGGAACGAGGAAAATTTGAAAAGAACTAGTGGTGCGTTGTACCACGGCCAAATAAAATGTTACGCGTTGTTTGTTCCACAAAACAGTTTCTTGTTTATTATACACTATTGAAATCTCTACTTTAGTTAGTTTTAAAGAAAAATAAGTAAATAATGTTTTCGCAACTAAAATATATTCACTTTGTTGTTTAATTATTAAGCAATATTATACAAATTATTTATGGATCGTTGATTGAATAGATTGATAGAATTTATAATATTATTATATTTCAACACATAATTTTCGTAGAACAAACGGGAAGCTTTTGAATAATATACTATATGCAGTGTTAACATTAAAAACAATAACATTCCCGGGTACTGTTGCACGTAATTCGGTTTTATTAGCGCGTGAGGCACGGGCTTAAGCGGGGGCTGTGCGAGCGTGAGCGGGGGCCGAGCGGGGGCTGAGCGGGCGCGAGCGGGGGCCGAGCGGGGGCCGAGCGGGGGCCGAGCGAGCCGACGCAGTGCGCCGCAAACGTGTTAACCGAAAGAGCTCGTTGCTTTTAACGTGCTGTAACCGCATTAAAATAAACAACTCCACTACTCTGTATTAACATGGCATCCGACAAGATTCGCGTTTTAAACTTTAACTTTAATGTTTATTAATGTTAAATGAAGATTTTTTTAATATGCTGCTACATTCGGAATATCTCAGAATATATTCTGCATTTTATATTATAAAATTTTGTGTGCGTCGTAATACGAATTCATAATGCAAGTTTATTACCTCGGCGGGCAGGGGTGGTCGTTGCAGGTCCGGACTCTATTCTCCGGCTTTGTGAGAGGGTCGCACATGTATGGGGATGCATTTTTGCCGTCCTCGTCCCGGACGCACTGGATTATTAGTTCCTATTGAAGAAATATTAGATTATATTAGATTATACATTGAATAAATTTCATTCGAATACAGTAGCAAATACGAGGTACATATTTGGGTCTACTAATAAAAACAAATATTTTCCTGTCAAAAACTGTTTCTGATTCATAATTTGATTTTTTGAACTGATACTTCTTTAGGTGCGTTTATGAAGAATAATATGCATCACGATGCCTCCCAATTTCGGACAGAAGTTTTACTTCTGACACGCGTACTCTGTACAAAAATGTCTTTTTTTTCGCTTTATTCTGATTTAAAGGTAATTTGAATAATAATTAACACTGACGAACCTGAACACCACTCAAACAGGATGCACTGCAGCTGGTATAGCCCTTCTCCTTCCAGGAATAAGACTTCCCGGGGGAACCGGGCGCGACTCTGATGTTACTGCTCGTGCCGAATATCAGAGACCTGCTGGATGTAATGTGACAATAGATTACAAGAATAAGTAGCTAGGTATGACATTAATAAACGCCACAAGCCCCAAGCGGTCACCGGCGACCGCGATAACAATTGAATGGCATTGTGTGATGAGTATGGTTTTCCCACGATCGAGGTATTAATATAATATTATGACGTATTGTACTAATGTAAATAATTTTTAATTTTTCTCTTGCTGTTGTTTCATTTCAAACTTTTTAATACTAATAAAGTTTGTTTTATATTTTTTCCTAGCCTAACTGTCCCACAGGTGGGCAAAGGCCTACTCAAATTATTTTCATGTCACTCTATTCTTTGCATTCAGTTCATTGCGATATTTAGAAACATTACCCAAAAATCAATAATAATATAAAACCGATTAAAAAATTTTAACCTCTACCTTGATTTGTATCTTCATAATATAATCACATTTTTATGATAATAAGATAACAACAATGACGGCATACGCTTATCAGTTGATTGATTTCTGAGCACACAGAGTCAGTGTAAGATTTGATAAACATGTCTTTAGACGTAAACGTTAGCGAACCTGACGAATTTAATTGTGTCGAGTTACACGGGTGTATAGAAAACGTAGCTAAAATTAAACACATCAAAGATTTTACATATCACGTGGACTATGTTTGTGGGAAAGGTGAAAATTACATTGCCAATGTGTTTAGAGTGTTGATAAAGGAGACTGATAAGAATAGTGTTGTAAGTGTAATAGTAAAAACATTGATAAACACAACAAGACAGGAACTATTCAGAGAGTTACATAAGCGGGAAGTGGATGCGTATGAAATTTTAATAAACAAGTTTGTTGAAATACAAAATGATATCGAAGATAAAATTGTTTTACCTAAACACATAATTTCAAGCTCCATGAAAGGAAACGAAGTTATTATATTAGAGGATCTGCTTGCTGATGGATTCGAGATTGACAACAAAATACATTCCTTGCAGCAATTAGACTACAACTATGCGCAACTTATATTGACTAAACTTGCAAAATTTCATGCCCTAACATTTGTTCTAGAAAATAAGAATGATTATTTAGACTCTGTAGATAAGAATAGAAAACTATTTGATGATATTTTGTATAAAGACTCATTTCTCAGCCAAACGAAATTGAGAGACCATTATGCGGAGTCATTTGAAATATCACTGAATCTCATCGATAGCACCGACGCGAGGAAAAAGTTGGAACATGTTAAAAGCAAGCTTTTAGAAATATTAAAATTTTATACTAAGCCTAGGAAACACAATGTCTTTTGTCACGGCGATTTGTGGATAAATAATATTCTTTTCAAAACTCAAGTACGTAAATGTTGTTGTTAGCATTAAATATATTTTTTATTTTAGTTTTACAAGCATTTTTGCGATAAAAAATATTGCTTGTTGCATCTTTAAAATGGTATCGAAATATTAATTATATCACGTTATGATGTCAAAACTAATTTCAAATACTTTATTTCAGGATAACAAGACCGAAGTATGCTTCCTAGATTTTCAAGCTATGAGATATGCTAGCCCCGTTCTGGATATTATATATTTTATGTACCTGTGTACCGAAAGCGAATTTAGAGAAAAACATTTTGAAAAACTGAAGGACGAATATTATAAATGTTTTACCAACTTTTTAAAACAATTTAACATTGAAAGCAGTTCAGTGTATCCCAGAGAGGCGTTTAATAATGACATAGAAGAAACAGCACCATACGGTCTTGTGATAGCTTTAATAGAGCTCAGGGTAGTGACGACAAAGCCTGAAGACGAATTTTTACTCAAGAACATTATCAAAGTTAGTGGCGATACAAATTTGGAACCACTAGCGTTGTATCACTCGAGAGTAAATGACGTAGTCAATGAATCTGTTAATAATGGTGTATTAGATAAACTCATGAACGTTCTTAAGAGTATGTATGATTAAAATAAAATATATGATTAAAATTTTAATGTGGATAAGCCAAAGACTATAATCCATACATATAATCCAAAGAGTTTTGGATTAAATAATAAAGACAATTTTCATTCGCTTATAAGAGTACGCTTAAAGTAGAAAGGATACTAACCTATCAGCACCACCGTTATTATAAGCAGGAGCACTGGAGTCACCAAACGACGTGCCGTATGCCATCGAGCACGGTTCCATTGAGCATCTCTCCGTCTCCTCCGCAGGCTTTGGCCCCATGCATTTGCTGTCCGGTAGCTTCGCGATCGTTCTGCTGAATTCTAGAAAGATCTTGCAGTGAACTTCCTTCTTCCTCCATCCTTCTCCACAAGTGACGCTACAAGGTCCCCACTCATCGTCCTTGATGTAACTACAAAATGAGGAAAATTGTTAGTAACTGCTAGCTTATCACACACTCTATTGCCTATTTGTAACACCATCTATACCTGAGCAATATTTTGCATGTACTTTGTTTTCAAACATAATTATAATTAATTAATTCTATGGTTATAGGCACACACAAGACTACTACTTTCTACACAATGACAATACGGTTAGGAAAGAAAATAATGAATTTGTATTTTTTTAATATTTCGATTTAATTGTAATATAGAAATATTTTTTTATTCAATCTTCTATTTCACATTCTCTATAAAAGTGTTAGGCACCATTTTCCTACTTTATACAATAATTGCTACGTCATTTCACGTTTATTACAATAAATATCAACAGTAATTAAAAACTTTACACGATGCCAAAATGTGATAAATGGTATTCTCTAGCGCTAAAGTATATTTTCACACGAGACATGCGGTGTGCTCGGGGGTCAGATCTAGACCTAATAGTATCAGTTCTGGCTGGTATATGTAGAAGTATGTGCACCAGTGTTAACGCCAATGCTCCTGCAAAATTTTGTAAATAGAGCAAAACACACTAAGCCTAGACATATCACTTCGACAGGTCCAAGAAAAAGTGTAGGTGCCGAATGTAGAGTAAAGGTATTGAAAAGTGTCGAAGCAAAAAAAGTAGAAATTCAAGTGTATTCAGTGCACGAAAATACAAAAGTCATAGTGCAGTGCATAGAATTTAAAAAATCTGTGAAAAGTCAACCCAATGATTCATGAAATGAAAGTCGTATTCAAAGACGAAACATAGTGCAAAGTTAACCAGCTCCTGAGTTTTGTGTTCAATTCTTTTGTTCGATTTGAAAGTATTGTTTTAGTAAAGTGAAGCATTAAAATCATCTTTGGAGCCACTTTTTTGAAGATCAAAGTCCACTAGATGATTTCTTTGCAGTAAAAGCTTAAGAAGCAACTAACAGCCACTGGATTTGTGTCGATGAGGAATAATGTCAATTCATTGTAAAAACATGTGATGTTTCGGAATCGATTAAAAAAATCAACCGACTTCAAGGAATAAAGACGAAAGACGTTTCATAGAAAAAGTTCTCTTGTAGTATCTATAACAGATATCTATATAAAGAAGAGACATATAGTATGTTCATTAGTGTTTTAAATCTCCTTTTTTGAAGTCGATTAAAAATGAAACCTTTAAAGTTGAAGGTACAATACCTTACATACAACCAGCCACACGCAAAGAATATTTTGAAGTTGCTGAAATCAACAACAAAATACCCTTAGCTACTGTATACAGACAAAGAGCATAGCTTGAGGCGAAGGATATTTCCTTACAAATATTTTTCCTCAGAACAATTGGGACTCTCTAGATCTAAATAAATTACATATATTTATCCTGTGTCATATCGTTGTTATTGAAATCGGATTTGTAAGGCGTATCAAGTAAATATTTGTAAAGTTTTTCTTTGAAAGTAGACTATATTAATCTCTTTCTTATTTTTCCTTATAATATTATGTAGTTTAATAAACATCATTGTTATAGAATTGTTTTGTATGCTAAAAAAAGTAAAAGAGTAAGATATATTAGAAGTTTCCAATGATTTAAAGGACATTAAAATCCACACAAAACACACCATACAATGCAAGACATGCATGATAGGTTTAGGGGATTCAGAAAACCTTAGTTAATTACTAATTAAGGAGTGAGAAAGCTAAAATAGGGCTTAGAATTATTAGGTATTCAAAATATATTTTCTTATAATAAAATGTTTTTGATTAATACTAACAAACGAGACGTCTCGAGATAGTTATTGAAAATTAATTGAAATAATTAATTTGGGTAGGCTACAATGAATAATTTCGTAAATGTTTGCCTAAATCTTAGTTGAAACATATTGATTTTATGTTACTCAGATCTGGAGATTATTAATACAGCGTTAACATATTTAAACTTCTACCAGTAGTTTACAGGTCAAACCAAAAAAGCGTAACAACACTGCAGCAAAGTGACGCGATATTTTTCCATTGTACTGGAGTGCCGAGTCGCGAATTCTGCTGCCTCGTAGGGCATATTTTTATCTCCTACAGGTAGGCATTTCGACGTTTAGAAAGAATTTGCTAAAAAATTAACTCTGAATAAAAAGTATTTGATTTTTATTTTACAATTTCATACATTATATTGGTCGCGTCACTCAGTTGTAGTATAGGTACGCCCAGTGATGTCTCACCTTCGTAAAGAAAAAAAAAGTATCAATATACTTACGTAGCTTCAACAGGCACATCTGGGTCTCCGACCAGCTGTTCAGCGCGCGGCGGGTAGGGCTGGATCAGCGGCTGCGTGTGGTATACCACCCCAGGTAACAGATCTTCAATGTCGTCCTGGGATCAGATAAATTGTTTGAAGATATCCAAGAAAATCTAGCCATGTGTCGTATGATAGCGGCAGAAATTATGTGCCTACAGGAAAATTCTTAGTATTACTAAGCATTTTATTTCAGGTTTTCTGGTCATAATTTCTGGTCGCGGTTTCAATCGAAATTTTATCATAATATCGACAAGTTACACTGCAGTTCGAATTATTGGTTTCTCGCTAACATATTCAATTACAAAGAAAGTGATCTTCGAAGTTACTATAACGACTATAAAAGTGGTTGAACTACGTATTCACAAGTATGTGGGATTCATCGATGGTTTTGGTAATTTCTATTTTATGCCTGGCCTTTTATATGATATGAGTATGAATATGTACTACATAGTGATGATATCATTAGCGTGTGTGTAGTACTTAAAAGACTTGCAATTTGCCACTAAGCAGCTCATGCCATACTCACCTCCGGCTCGGCCTCTCTGTACGCTGGACAGGTGATGCCGGTGGAGCAGGGCTGGGAGATGTCTGGGCGGGCGGCGGGGTCGCAGCCGCCCCCCGCCGGCGAGCATTCCACACCACGCACCTGGACCCCCGCGCCGCATGACACCGAGCACTGGATTAACATCATCACTGTTATCGTAGGCATCATCAACATCATTATCATCATCATCATCTTTTAATCCCAGTAGTCAAATGCCTAAAAAATCAAGAGGTATAATATTATTGTTTATAACTTATAAGGAAGAATATAAAAGTAATATCCACTCTTAGTAAAGTAATTAGATAGATAGATAGATAGAATATACTTTATTGAGTTCAAAAAAAGTTGTAGTACAAACAAAAACGTGGGAGAGTCATGCTTCGGCACTAATGGGCCGGCTCGACCGGAGAAATACCACGTTCTCACAGAAAAACGGCGTGAAACAGCGCTTGCGCTGTGTTTCGCCGAGTGAGGGAGTTTACCGGAGGCCCAATCCCCTACCCTATTCCCTTCCCTACCCTCCCCTATTCCCTTCCCTTCCCATCCTTACCTTCCCCTATTACCCTGTTCCCTCTTAAAAGGCCGGCAACGCACTTGCAGTTCTTCTGATGACACATGAACACAAAGGCGGCTTTATTGCTATTGAGCAATTTCTACCAAGCAACCTTGGGTATAGGAGTACAATAAACAATTAATTTAGGGTATACTGTGCACTAAAAACTAGAAGTAATGAAACTTATCAACTAAATTATATTCTAATATGTATATATAATACAATATTTAATACCTATTTTATATAATATATTCTAATATATACCTAATAATTGCACAACCATTTACATTCTAATACACAAATAATAACCATAATGTTATAAACTAATACATACTATATATTAATAATATAAAAGGAATAAGTCTGTTTATAATCCACTGAACATACAATATGTGAGTAAAAAAATAAATAAAAAAAAGTAAAAAAAAGAAGGAGAAGGATAAATAAAGTATTTTCAATGTTGTGATGGCTGAATTGTATTAACAATAATATTATTGATTGTTTGAAAGTGAATCTAAATAATGGTTTTTAACTAACGACTTAAAACTAGAAATGCTTTTAGCTTGCCTTATATTAGTTGGTAAAGAATTCCATAAAAGTATCGACCTGACCGTAAAGGACTGTCCATAAAAAATTGTTTTATGGTTAGGGCTCTGGAGAAGGAGATTAGCCGAAGAGCGCAATTGTTTGGAATCCGATGTTCGGAAGTTAAATCTATCCTTTAGGTACGACGGTGCCCTTGGATCATGCAGCAAGGTGTACAAGGAGGATAGAACACGCATATTACGACGAAGACGTATGGGCAGCCAAGAAAGCCTAGAACGGTACTCCGATATGTGGTCGAATTTACGCAGACCAAAGACAAAGCGAATTGCAATATTTTGGAGACTCTCAAGCTTATTTAGTTTTTCTTCAGTGAGGTCTACATAGCATGTATCTGCATAATTTAAAATTGATAAAAATAAGGATTCAGCAAGCATGATTTTGGTTTTAATTGGTAATACGTTCTTAAGCCTTCCCAGTGAGCGCCAAACCGCGTACACCTTACTACTGATCATTGAGATATGGTCCGACCAAGAAAGATGTTCATCCATGAGAACACCCAGGTTCCTCACGTTTTTACTAAAAGGAACAGGAGTAACACACACGAGCACCGGAGGGAGGTTCACCCAGTCAATCCTTGAGACTAATCCCCGGCTGCCAATGACAATGATCTGCGACTTATTGGGATTGATAGTGAGGCCGTTACGCCTACTCCACTCACAGATTGTATTTAAGTCACTATTAAAGTTGATAACTTTACTTGGAAGATCCTCTAAGGAAGACTGAGTGTAGATTTTGAGATCATCTGCGTACAAATGAAAGAGAAAACTTAAGCATGACTGTTATAGAGTTTATAAACAAAGCGAATAGAGCAGGTGAGAGTACGCCGCCTTGAGGAACACCAACAAAGCTAGTGGACCAACAAGAGAATTTGTCATTAACTCGAACACGCTGTTGGCGCCCCTCAAGGTAGCTTCGGATCCAACCGAGGACCGTAGGCGAAAAATTAAGAGCCTTAAGTCTACTTAAAAGAATATCATGGTCTACACAATCGAAGGCACGACTGAAGTTTAGAAGGGCAAGTAAAGTGAGTTGTTTATTGTCCATAGCAGATCTTATATCATCCGTGACCTTGACTAGTGCCGTAGCAGTGCTATGGCCAGATCTAAATCCTGATTGGAAGGTGCTAAGAAGACTGTTTTTGTTTATGAAAGACAATAGTTGCTGCTGGATTGACCTTTCAAGAACTTTGGACAAAAACGGCAGTATCGAAATTGGACGGAAGTCTGCTGAAGATGTGGGCTTACTCTTTTTAGGCAATGGAATAATTTGTGCCCTTTTCCAGATAGACGGGAAAACACCATTCTCGATGGAAAATTTTAAAATGTGCATGACAATAGGTGCAATTTCATTTATTATTAACGTGACCATCTTTCTGCTTATATTGTCATCACCAACTGCATTTGACGAAATACACATATTCTTTTTTATTTCTTCCACAGTAACTCGGCTGAAAAGGAAGGGAGGATAATCAGGTGTAGGCGCAGATGAGAGTAAATGTATCAATTGTGATTTAGAATTAGAATCGAGAGGTGTATAATGGGAGGTGAATTGGTTATTTAGAACATTAATGTCTATGTTATTGAGAGTAATTAGTAACGTGCAACTATAGTCCGTGCAATCCACGAAGACGCACCCCACCAATTAATTGGTCTATTTATTGTACTGTGCGCGTGCACTTATAAGTAATTAGTGCGTACCGATAACACTCAAACATTGGGGAAAGCTTGCACACATATAGGTACTATACTCTATAGACGATTAGGAGGAATAGTGGGGCGCGTCTTCGTAGATTGCACGGACAAAGTACTATCAGAGAAGTTGATTCCTATGCAAATCGGGGACCTAAGTAGTTTGGTAGCGTTACGACAAACCCAGCTGACAGATCACAATTAACATTGAATTGAGATATTCGACCAAATAACGTTGGTCTGTCAATTGCATAGGAATCAACTTCCTCGATGGTACATCGTTAAGTAAAATATAGAAAAATTCGGCAATATAAACATTTATAACAAACAAATACACACGCCACCTAATTATGTTACAAAGTCGTCATTTGTCTTACACTCCACATCTTAAGCTAGTTTTAATACTGCAGTAACTGACCCTATTCTCAGAGTTAGCGCGTAGTATAGCTAGCAAACGGTAGTACAGTCTAATCACGCTAATAAGTAACGCGACTTAGCTTGCGTTTCCGCCAAAGCGGAGTTGCGAGGTATTATGAGAACTAAAAATCATTTTGCGGGCCAACATTTTGTAAATAAATCAAATTAATACGTCATTCTTCGCAACTCTGCTTCGACGGAAATGTAACGCATAACTGTCTGACGGTGTGAGTGACCTCATGCCTTTCAAAGAGTCAGCGCAGACATAACGAAGTGCAGCGGAGAGGATTTTATTAACGCACTTGAAAATAAACTTTAAAATTATAACACTTAAGTTTATTTTCAAGTGCGTTAATAAAATCCTCTCTGCTGCGCTCCGTTCTGTCTGCCCTGACTCTAATGGTAGTGCACATCTTTTCCTGTCATCGGACATTCGAAGAGCAAATGCAGCCTGAATTAGGAATATAAAAATAGTCTACTGTATACTCTTTGTACTGTGTCAACCAGGTTCACAGAAGATGCAGGTGATTACCCGCGCAGCTTGTTTGCCGCTTCATTACGTTCGTCTTTGTCTTCGCAACTCCTAACTAGTTCGCCGGTTAATAGTTTGTCTCACAATATCACTAGCACTAGCATATTAAACTGTCACTGTGTACTATTCAACTATTGTAATAAGTGTCATCTCTGGCTCGACGTGTGTGTGTATGTAATTTGATCTGCAGAGTCACAGGCAATCATCCGTATCTATGTTTGCCTGTAGAAAATAGATAGAGAATCTCTCTATTAGAGATCCGTTTCTATGTTGTACAACTTTTGGATACTATAATCACCTAGTAAGTTAGTGCTTACTAAGATTTAAAAAATAATTGTAGAACGTATAAATATGTCAGCGAATGTATAATTTTTGACTTATAAACTATATTATAAAAAATTAAATACTTAATAGAAAATATATTGCTACATATAGTAGGTATTGTAGTATGATTTCAAGTGGCTTATAGATATTAAGAATAATATTTAGTCTAATTTTTCGTGTTATTTCCTTGTTTTATCCCCCGAATATTGTAACGTTTATACGAGGGCTGCTATTTATGTATCCGGAACTGGCCACTTACAAGAACAATATTTAAAAAGTAATTACAACATTTGAAAATAGAACTCTTTGGTTGAAGAATACATTTTGTTTCATGTGACTGTCAATTATTTTTCCATTCTGGCGTCATTTTGAAAATTGCGTGTCTTCATTTGCCATGGATTTAACGCGTGAACATTTTCGTGCAATGATTTACTACGATTTTCGGCGTGGGCTAAATCAACAACAGTGCTTTATTCAACTCACCGCAACTTTTGGAGATGAAGCACCATCAAAAACCACTGTTTATCACTGGTACAGTGAGTTTAATCGTGGGCGGTCTATGCTCACGGATGAAAATAAAGAAGGTCGCCCAAAAACATCTGTTGTCCCACAAAATATAGATGCTGTGCGGGAACTAATAATGCGTGATCGTCATGTTACATATCGCGAGATAGAGGCGTCCTTAGGCATAAGTATGACGAGCATACATAAGATATTACACGAACATTTGGCTGTAAAAAAAATATGTTCGCGTTGGATTCCGCACAACTTGACAATCGATCAAAAACGGGCTCGTGTCGATTGGTGCAAAAAAATGATAAAAAAATACAACCGTGGTACGTCAAAAGCCGTTTATAATATCTACACAGGTGATGAATCTTGGATCTATGCATATGACCCCGAAACTAAACAACAGTCAACGGTGTGGGTGTTCCAAGATGAGCCGAAACCAACAAAAGTTACTCGTGCAAAAAGTACTTTGAAGCAAATGGTCGCCTGTTTTTTTGGAATTAATGGACATGTGGCTACAGTGCCATTAGAGAATCGTAAAACGGTTAATTTTGAATGGTATACGACCATTTGTTTACCAGAAGTCTTTGAAGAAATAAGAAAGGACAACCGACAACGCAGAATCATATTACATCACGACAATGCTAGCTGTCACACCTCAGCTGAAACAAAACAGTTTTTGGAGGGTCAAAAGATCGAATTGACTGGTCATCCGCCGTACAGCCCTCAAAAAAACTCAAAACTCAAAAATTTTTATTCAGAATAAATTTTTTCAAATATTCTCTGAACGTCGGGGCTACACAGATGCCTACCACCGGTTCGGGAACTAACCCGGCGAGAAGAACCGGCGTAAGAAACTCGCACGGGGCCATCTTTTTCTAAAAAGATGGAAAATTACAAAAAATATATTATTATAAAATAACAGTGTCATTATGACTAAATAAAATACAACGAATGTACAATTATTATACATATTATAATGAAACAGCTCTGCAGGGGGCGACCTTATTCCCATGGTGTACTATCATTCATGAAATCAGTAACTTTATAGTACGCTTTGGTACACAAACGTTCTTTAACAACTTTTTTAAATCTATTAATTGAGAGATTTTGAACGCTTTCTGGGATCTTATTATAAAGGCGTATACATTGACCTTTAAAAGAATTTTTGACTTTAGTAAGTCTAGTCACCGGAATTTCAAGCTTATGTTTATTACGAGTATTTCTCCCATGGGTATCACATTTTTTCGTGAATTGATATATATTCTTTTTAACATATAATACATTTGATAGGACATATTGAGAAGCAACAGTTAAGATTCCAGTTTCCTTAAATTTTTCTCTAAGTGAAGTATTACGGGCCAACTTGTAGATTGCCCGCACAGCTCGCTTCTGCAGCACAAAAATTGTATTTATATCTGCAGCATTGCCCCACAGCAAAATGCCGTAGGACATAATACTATGAAAGTAACTAAAATACACTAGACGTGCTGTTGTTTCATCTGAAAATTGTCTAATCTTACTTACTGCATATGCTGCTGAACTGAGTCTGTCGGCCAACCCAGCAATATGAGGGCCCCACTGAAGCTTGGAGTCTAGTGTAATACCTAAAAATACAGCTGTATCCACTAGCTCCATAACATCACCATTTAAAAGCACATTGGTTTCCGTTTGCCTTACATTGGGCAATTTGAATTTAATACATTTTGTTTTTTTACTATTAAGTAAAAGATTATTAACACTAAACCAATGTACAATCTTTGAGAGAGCATTATTTACTTCGTCATAACACGCATTAAGCCGTTTGATATTGAATGTAAGAGATGTATCATCGGCAAATAATACTATCCCATGTTTATCTTTAATTAAGAATGGCAGGTCATTTATATAAATAAGAAACAGGAAGGGTCCTAATATAGACCCCTGTGGGACCCCCATTTCAATTTTTGCACCAGCAGATTTTTTACCATTTATCTCAACCCTCTGAGTTCTATTTGACAAGTACGATTTTAGGAGGGCGAGTGCTGTGCCTTTTATGCCATAGTGACAGAGTTTCCTGACCAATGTTTTGTGTTGCACGCAATCAAAGGCCTTTGAGAGATCGCAAAAAACTCCTAGAGCATCCTGCGACGTCTCCCAGGCATTAAAAATACTACTGATCAATTCAACGCCTGCGTCTGTAGTAGATCGTCCCTTTGTAAATCCAAATTGTTTATTATGTAAAATATTATTTATATTAAAGTGCGTTAGTAATTGATTCAGTATTATCTTTTCATAAATTTTACTCAATGTCGGTAAAATAGATATAGGTCGGAAATTAGACGGGTCCAACTTACTACCAGATTTAAAAAGAGGTAAAACTTTACTGTGTTTCATTAAATCAGGAAATACGCCACTTTTTATACAATCATTAAATATAGTCGCTAAGTAGGGCGCGATAACATCGATTATAGATTTAATAACTTTCATTGATAGGCCCCACAAATCAGTAGTGTTCTTAATATTTAGTAAATTGAAAGTTTTTAAAATGTCTTCAGGACCTACTTCTTTAAATCTAAAGTCGATATCACATTCATTTACATTTTCTTTAAGTAACAATATAGCATCATCAGGAGAGTCCTTTAGGTTACTTGTAATTGAAACTGGAATGTCAGCGAAAAATTTCTCAAAAGCAGTCGCAACATCATTGTCGGAAGTTATATTTTTGTTATCTATATTTAATTTAAAATCTGAGTTGTGACTGGCGACTCTTCCAGTTTCACTTGCTATTATTTGCCACGTTGTCTTTACTTTATTTTTTGAATTCTTAATTTTATTTCTAATGTGAATAGATTTGGCAGCCCTGCAGACTTGTTTAAATATTTTTGAATATAATCTTACATAGTTTATAAAGTGTTCACTTTGATTTATAGTCCTTTCATTATAAAGGTCATACAGTTTTAATCTGCTTTTCATAATACCTGGTGTAGCCCATTCACTAAATTTACTCTTATTGTTTTTTCCAACTGTCTTAGAGGTGAAGGTAGTATCAAAATGGTTTTTAATTAATTTGAAAAGATTACCAAATGTCATATCTGGACTACTATGATATTCTAAATTTCCAATCTTAGATATAATTTCACCCCTAAACTTCTCAATACGTTTATCATTAATTGGAATACAAGTACTTTTGTTTTTACATACTTTTTTGAAATTCTTGTTCATGGGGAAAATAGCTCGTTGTCCACAGTGATCAGAGCTTAGTATGTTTAAGACTTCTTTCTTTAAGGAGTCTATATTGGTAAAAATATTATCAATGCATGTAGCAGAGTTGCCACTGATCCTTGTGGGTTCATAAAACAAATTTGTCAAATTATATGATCTTAACAAAGAAGTGAATCTAACAGTGGTTGAATTATTGTCTAAAATATTTATATTAAAATCACCACAAAGTAAAATGTGTTTGTTAGATGCACTTATTTTTGTTAATAAAATCTCCATGTCCTTTTCAAATATATCATATAATCCTAGTGGAGGCCTGTATACACATATAATAATAAAGTTTCCCACCTCTACGCAGGCTATTTCAGTTGTTCGTTCTGTAGAGAGGCTCACTAAGTCCTTACGTTCTTTATATTTTAAATTCTTGTTAATTAGTATGAGTGAACCACCTCTTATGGCTTTTTCTCTGCAGAAAGAACTTGCCAGCTGGTGCATACTATAATTTAACATTATTTCATTTTTCTTGAACCAATGTTCAGTAATACATAAAATATCTACATTATTGTTATTTAAAAATAAATCAATTTCTAGTTCCTTATTTGACATTCCTTGTATATTTTGATGCACCAGCGTAAGTGAACTAAGTTTACTATTTTGAATTAGATCTACAGTGCTAGAGACATCCTCTGTTGTCTTATAGTCTAATTTAAATTATTTTTATTTGGAACATATTCCAAGCTGTCATTAGATGTCATATCATTATGACCAAACTGCTCAACAGAAGCAGTTATCGTCCTACTAGCCAAGTTCTTGGCTGAATTTAAAAATAAAAAATTGAATAGCGTACTTGCTATAAGTCGTGTAAAGTAAAATGATAGAAAATATCTATCTAATGTCAACTTACATAATTTATAATTAAGAATATTATTAATGTCAATAATGTTTATCTTATTTGGCACCTAATGATTTCTTTTTATTTTCATACGCGAAGAACAAATTACGTGGTCAACGTTTTTCGAGCCGCGAAGAGGCTGTTGATGCGTTCAAAATGCACGTTTTGGAGATACCTCAATCAGAATGGAAAAAGTGCTATGAAAATTGGTTGCAGCGTATGCAAAAGTGTGTCGATCATCGCGGCGAATATTTTGAAAAGCAATAAAACCATATTAAATGGTATATGTTTGTTTCTTTTTTTAATTCCGGATACATAAATAGCAGCCCTCGTAACTCAATGTAAATGCACCAAAACGGTAATATTTTATGGTAAATAAACGCTCCAAAGCCGTCATTAAATTAGCTCAGAATTACACCGTGGAAGAGGACGTAGCTCCAAGAAATTGCCATAAAGATGTCATAACAACAGAATGTCTGTCTTAATTAATAATGTATTTAATTTATCGCGAGCGCGCTGCAGCCGGCCACTTGTATAATTTGTTCTCTTGTTTAGCCTCAATTCCAAAACGGTTGAGACTTGTAAGCCTTTACAAGAAATGTTTGGATGCGCACAGTAATGTCTTTTATTTGTACTTAATATAATTATGTAAATTAATACTTTTAAATATTTGAATTTATAGCCGCGTTAAAATTTTTAAAACTTAGAATATGCAACAACGTTATAATAATACATTCGCAGATAAATTTTCATCCAAGTGTAACTTTATCTTTGCTTGCGTTTCCACCTGTTTTTTTAGTACAAAAAGCTGCTTAGGGGATTTCTGCCAGTATCTTTTTATGACTATGTATCAAGGAATTAAAATTGATCCAATCTAGTTTTAGTCCATGGCGTCTTCTTCAATCAATAGCATATTTTATTTTATTTTTGTTTATTGGGGTCTCCAAACAGTCTTACATTTTATAATAAAGTAAAATAAGAATATTCAAGTAAATATTACTACTTACTATAGTTAGGGAGGGGATTTCGCGACAAGCTCGAACGTGTCAGATTAAAATAAATAACGCTCTTATTTTTTTTTATCAGTTTTACCTAATGTAAAAAACCTACTAGGTCTCCATGACGCTCGAGTGACTACACGAATAGCACCCTGGGCTACTACTAGACTTCAAATCAATAAGATTTTATGCCTTGTATAACACTATCTTAGAATAACTAAATAATTCATAAATTTAATATTTTATTACACAAGCATACAGAATGCCGGATGAAGACTGCCTGGGGGTCTACTGCCGTGGGGAGCCGAACTTCTGAACAAACTTGGGCCTGGCGCCATACTGTGTATGCTATTTATAATTATAATATTCTAATTTATTAATTAGAATATACTCATTTATTCAGAAAGGTAATATTTAAATAAATTTTGTTATACTCACTATATTCTTTGCTTTACATTAATCGTGGCAACGTAGCTCTGTAAATTGCAGCTTATTCGATGCAAAAAAAAAACATTAAATTGTTTTTTATAAATAATTGTTAAGTACTAGATGAAACCCGCAACTCCGTTGCGCCTAAATTCGTTTATCGCTTAGGATTTATACATTTGTATAATAGCGGTAGCATCATAGCTCTTACTTTTCTTTACATTTATATCAAAATGGAACGAGGTGTACATTAATTCAAACACACTATTACATTTAAATGGAATTCCGCAGTGAAATATAAAATTGGTTCCGCCGTAGCACTATTAATCTCCATTTCTTGTGGACGTGTGCATGCTGTACGGACCCCTGGGCACACGATGCTGTTAGTAAATACGAATGTTACTGTGCATTTTAGCCAATACCTATTTTCGAGACCTTAGTTTAACTGTGCTTTATTTAAAAGCATTAGTGTCTTAATAGGGCTACGATTTGGCTCAAATGATATCGTTAGATTTAATTACTTATTACCCACTTATTAATAAATATATATATTTCTGGCTTATTATAAAAGTAACTAACAGAAAAAGACAGTGAACCTCGAAAATATAATAGGCCGCGGAAGCGTCGTCGTATTAGTGAATAAAAAATGTGTAACTTTTAAATTTAAATTTTGAAAATCGTTTTATTCAAAATAGAAAACCCACGCATTTCTAACAACCCATTATATCAAATCAGGACTCTTATAATAAAATTAGAATAGCCCACTTGGGCCATCCTCGTAAAAACACAATGAGAATTGGCCATTGTTGAAGTTTACGACGACGGTACAATGTGCACTCGTCGTGCTACATTGTGACGAGCGAGGGGGGGGGGGGGGTCAAGATGGCTGTGAGGGGGAGAGGGGGAACGTGACTGGAATGTCATTTGCATCGTGCGCGCCGGCACGTACGTCCACTTGGTTTTAGAAAAACTACATAATAATTAAATCACTACTTAGGGATGCTTGAGACTCGGTAGGGAATGTGAGTTTAAAAACAGTATGGCTTTACTAATATATAAATAGTTACAGAGTATACGTTATATTTTGTCCTTGTCTATCATCTGCCTTCTCCAATACAACAATTTATATTTACTGAACTGTTTAACTAAGGGCCGGGATACATAAACACGATACGACGTCGCGTCATGGGAATCTACGACAAGCATCATAAAAAACTACGTCGGGACATCGTAACGTGCCACGATATACGCGACGCCGCATAGTAGTACGACACGACGTCGTATCGTGTTTATATGTGTCCTGACCCTAAGGGTGGGTTGCACCAACTTACTTTAACTATAACAAAATTCGTCGTGTATTTAACAATTTTGTAATAAATATATTAAAATAAAGTGGAATAAGTGCAAGGAAAGTGTATAATTATTTAATATTGAAGATGAATTTCCACCAAGAAGTGACAGTACATTCAATATCATATAACAAAATGTCAACTGAACTGTAAAATCTTTCGTTAAATAAGTCAATAATGGACGCCATATTTGACGATAACCTAAACTATAACAACGCCTCTGGTTCAACCCACCCTAAGATTAATATGATGACCATATTTCCCAATTCATAACTTTTGTATTTTAATTCAATATTGAGTAATTATCTCTTTGATTCATCCTGGAAAAGGATGTAGGATGGTTTTGATTGCGGCAACATCTACTATTAAGCATAAGAGATAATAGTGCATAATGTCCATTGCCCCAAGTAGCTCAATGTTTTTTTTTTTTTTCTTTTTTTTTTTAAAGGGATTTTTGTACAGAAAGACGATCTCAATCTCATCGTACCTTATACTAAATATAACAATTTATAAATATTATGCCGAATTATAGCTAAAATTATATAGCATTCTAGCAGCATCAGAAGAAAGTAGCTCAATGTTATTATCAACTAAAACTGTTAAGTAAAAGTTTTATTGCTCCGAGAAAGAGTTAAGTTTTATTACGCTGTTACAACGTTTCAGTGCAAGGTAACTTTAAATCTTAACTTTGACACTACACTGTGATATCTTAACGTAAAACCGTATATATATTACAAATGTGAAAGTGCATCTGTCTGGCTGTCTGTCAGTCTACTCTATGGTAAAGCCGCTGCATAGATTTTAATGAAAATTGGTATGGAGAGTTTTTTGTGTACTAGTCCTATATTATGTCATTTCTATTGGAAAGTTTATATTAAGAGAAATGTACGAGTGCCGCGTAATACAGGAGTTTTGGCTCAACAAAGTTGCAGAAAACATACTAAGGGCCTGTTTCACCACTTTCTAATAGTGGCGAATAGGCTATTCACAAATTTTCTGACAGATTCTCCATACTTTAAATGTCAAGTTATGTGGTGGATAGCCTATTCGGCACTTTTCAGGAAGTGGTGAAACAGACCCTAAATTAAGTATTTACCTGCCACGCTTAATCTACTTAACCGATTTTGAAGGACAAAACAGTTTTCATCGTCGGAAACGTGCTATTACCGCGCGATAAGTGAATATTTCTTGATAACGACATAAAAAACATTATCTAAACCCAATCCTTCTAATTAAGCACCTGCCACTTCACGTTAATTACTCAAACCGAAGAGGTCGGTGTCGGAATTTGAAATTGTAATTTTGTTATATCCGGAAATGGCGCTTCCGACTTGTCAGATTCAAAATTCGAACATCGAATGACTGTCAGTACAAATGGACGTCGCGGTTCGCTTGATGTTAACACGAATTACCGAATATGGATAGTTTTATTATTATTTGCTTCTATATTTCTCAGTAATGATAATTATAGTATTTCTGAGTATAGATAAGTGTTTTCGCTTTTAATTAAAATCCCCAGAAACGGGGATTAATGTCTTCATTAGTTTCGCAGGAGAGGCGAACAAACCTTTTATAGTATTGGATCCGACCGTAAAATCCTGCAGGAATCGTTTTTTTCGATCAAATATATTTTAAAATAATCTTTAGAACGTATAGAATGGATTAATGTTGGGTTGCCTTGTCAAAAGTAGCCGCAAGTACCTTTAATTAAGTTGAATGTTCATGAGATAAATGCATAATTTTGCATGTATCTTTTTTTTCAGTAAATTTTACATAATTTGAAAGAAAATGACGTGACAAAATAAGGTATAAATGGTTGCCAGCTCTAAGTCGGCCGCAACCTAGGGTTGCCAGCCCGTAAACAGACATAGTTATTCATCAATGTTCAGGCCTACAATTATTATGCCTAGCTGGATTTGAGGACGTCGAGAACCCGCAGGATTGCTATTTTTATTTAACAGGCGTTTTTATTTTTATGCGTAGTGTCCTGTCATTCCTCAATGTCATTCCTTCTTAGTTCTTACTTTTCTATTGAATTTCATTTTGCTCAATTAGAGGTACTTGCGGCTACTTTTAACAAGGCAACCCAACATTGATCCATTCTATACGTTCTAAAGATTATTTTAAAATATATTTGATCGAAAAAAATTATTCATGCAGGATTTTACGGTCGGATCTTAGGATATTATGTTTAGAAGTATTTTAATATTATTACAAATATTACTTTCTACATAAAATATTATGGTTCTTATAATATTATATTATTATGTCTTTGTGTCATATTCCTCTTTTTTCAAAGAATGTTGTTGGTAAAGGAACTGAAATAGTTTTCTCATTGTGAAAAGAGCCTTACACATGTCGCCGAGTTTTAAGAATAATATATTTTTATCACTCACGTCAGAGCCAATAAAATATTTTATTGTTTTCTTAATAATATGTTGACTATGTTGGCGCTACGTGACAGCGTAGCACTCTCGTAGCACTCTCGTAGCGTCGTAGCTCCTTCGTAGCGACGAAGAATTCACGAGACATATTATTATGAGAGATTGAGTTAAAATTACGCCGTAAAAATATATTTCATCGTAAATTGATGTAAGCTGCGACGAGTTAAGATTTGAAATTCAAGTGTTGTTGCTATAAGGTTAGGTTAGGGTAGCTTTTAGTGTAATGACGTAATTTTCAGATTATTTTTGTTATCGGAATTTTAGAGAAGAAAAGAGTTAGTGCCTTATCACACTGGCGATTAGCGAGCGATTTGAAAGCGACGCGACTGCGCAACGCAGACGCCGCGAATGCGCGGCGTGCACGTCGCGACAGCGCAGCGTCGTCGCGGCGTGGCGTGGACGCCATTTTGTACACTCGTCTACACAGATTATTATTATATATAGTAGAATCATCTAGGGAGTGACGTCCGAATCCATTTTGCTGCTGAGTGTCCAAAACGCCGAAGGCAAGCTGCGTGCACGCCGCGCAATCGCGGCGTCATCGCGGCGTGTGCGCTGCGCAGACGCGTCGCTTTCAAATCGCTCGCTAATTGTCAGTGTGATAAGGCCCTTAGTGTCCAAAGCAAAATATCGCATCACAACAGTGATTTCATATTAAAAGCCGCATAAAGTTTTATTTAAAGATATTATTTTTCTTGCCAAAATAATATGTGCGCTATACAAAATAGAACATATTATTTTATCGAAACAACGAAACGTAACTTCACGTTACATTCTTTCGAGGGAGGGTCTACCTATGGACAGTTATAGAGCCACTTACCCCAGACACATTCGTTCTAGTCTACTCATTTTAACAGTTACCCCAAGGTCCACTTACCCCAGACCAGGGTCCGGCGACCCAGGTGGCGCACTCCTCGTCGTTGCAGGGCTGCGTCGAGCGCGGCGCCGGCGATACGCAGCCCGGCTCGGAGCTCGTCTCTGGAGGAACATAATCATCAGATATTATTGACCCTCATCAATAGAATTAGATAAAGAGCCAGAGGTCAAGTTGAATTTGCTAGTTTCGATAATTATTAATTTAGATGTCATAAAGTATGAGATTTGATGTAACGCATCGCTAAGTGTCTACACTAGTTTTTATTATTCGTAGGTCTAAAAACACCATGCCAAAATTCTGCGGCGGAAGTTCGGCATGATTCCGCCTGCAATGTATTTTAAATTACCGATGACACACCATGCCGAAATAACGTCGCGTTATATTGTATGCGTTTGAAATTGCTGACGTAATCATACGGAATTTCCGCCGCGGAACTTCGGCATAGTGTACTTAAGCCGGTATAAATAGTCAGTACTCAAGATGCATCTCGGTCTCAAGACACGGTTCAGGCTCTGTGATTGGTTGGCTGTCAAAATTTGGACCAATCACAGAGCCCAACCGCGTCTTGAGACCGGGTCGCATCGTAAGTACTGACTTTTTATACCGGCCCTAGACATAGTGTCATGGCGCTTGAGATGCGTTATGTCAAAACCCATACATTTTTGATATCTAACTTCGTTATCGAAACTAACGAATTCAACTTGACTAAGCACTCTGCTATCATAGAAAACCTGCTAGACTGACATGCTGCGATCACGTTTTGAAAGTCAATATTTATGTCACGCTCAAAGAAACCCGTTGGGAATAGTGAGTGCCCAACGGCATCAACGGCAGATGAAACAGTTTTTTTTTTTTTTATATTAAATAAGGGGGCAAACAAGCAAACGGGTCACCTGATGGTAAGCAACTACCGTCGCCCATGGACACTCGCAACATCAGAAGAGCTGCAGGTGCGTTGCCGGCCTTTTAAGAGGGTATACGCTCTTTTCTTGAAGGTTTGCAGGTAAGTATATAGCTAGTATTTATTTTATTTATTTATTTGAATGAATGAATGAATATACTTTATTGCGCACATCGCAGTTACAAACACACACATAAAATAAAAAAAATTGTTAGTCATATCAACAATATGATTACAAGCTTACATTAAAAATTAACAATTAGGTCCTTTTTAACCCCCGACAAAAAAGAGGGGTGTTATAAGTTTGACGTATCTGTCTGTCTGTCTGTTTTTCTGTGTGTGTATCTGTCCGTGGCATCGTAGCATCCAAACGGGTGGACCGATTTTGATCTAGTTTTTTTTGTTTGAAAGCTGACATGATCGAGAGTGTTCTTAGCTATAGTTCATCATCATCAGCCTGCTCAGTGCAGAACAATCAGGGTTTATCTGGTTCATGAAAGGCCGTTGGCAACTTGTAGTCGTTTGATGGGTTTTATATTTCATTCCAGTTCGTGACATTTGTGAATATACAATATACGTATACACATAATAATAGAAAGTTGACCTGGCACTGCAGCATCACCTGGTAATCAATAGGATATCCAACTCCTCGCCAACTTAGAGCAGAGATTTCGTGTTTGGGCTCATATTAATTGTGACAACCAGTAAGAAGTAGATAAATAGTAAATATTTACATGCTGCTGCTGTAGCATCACCTGGATTCTATAGGAACCGAGCTTCGTATGAACCCAATTTAGAGGTTTCATGTTTGGGCTCATATTAACGGCCTCATCGAAAAGGACATTGACATATGGTAATCACGAGAATATGATTGTGTTGATAGGAATTATTCTGCACTATTTAAACCAACACAAGTTTAAAAAGTATGAAATAAAATTAAATGAAGAAATTTAATTAAAAAAACCCCCGCCAAACAACTTTAAAAAGTAATGAAATAACATTAACTGCTTTTAAGTTCAAATAATTCCTAACTTGTGTAAAGTAATATTTTAGTCCATAATTGTTGTTAAGGTGTGTCGGGGGACCGCTAATGTAGATGTTTGATTTCACATAACAAACACATAAGGATCAATTCACAGCGAACTGAATCGAGATAATCAGCGACTTGGCGGTTGTAGCTTGTAGTTTACTTGGCGGTCCCCCGACACACCTTGACAACAATTATGGACTAAAATATTACTTTACACAAGTTAGGAATTATTTGAACTTAAAAGCAGTTATACAGCATTCATATCAATTAAAGACATGCCCAACATTATTATTAAATACAATGTGTACGCGATTCCGCGATTAGAATAACCATATACGGTTCAACTTCACTTCCTTTTATGAAACCACCCCGGCCGGGGGGCAATAGTTTCTTTTATTCAACGTAATAACCGTTTTTAAATATATATTATATTTTTACATCTTGACTTCGAATACAGTCCACAAGTTATTAACACAAACACAATGCAACATAATATGGTAAGAGTTAACAACTTGAAAAGTTAATCAGAATCAAATTATTACATATCAAAACAAAAAAAAAAAAAAACTGGATAATGTCAGAAAATACTAAATTACTTATTAAAATTACAAAAAAAAATAATGTCCAGTATAGTGTTATAATTAGCATTAACATGTAGCATTAATATGGAGTTAGCTACTTTACTGTAAGTCTGCCGTACAGTGTACACTCGCTCTTTGAGTATGCGGTTGGATGAGCTAATTTTCAGCTTGCGTTAGCTGATACATTTCGGCTGCTTAATTAAGGGTGCATATACGTATGTATGCACCCTTAATTAATTAATTAATTACGTAACAACAAAGAAATTGATTCATAGGCGGATGGCCGACCTACCTCATTTAGTCGGGCTATGTCAATTCAATATTACAGCTCGACAAGGCTTTAAATGCACGTGGCGAAAAAAGAAACTAACGCTGCCATCATACAAAAACGTCATTTTTGACAGTTCTCCTTCACCAGCAGCGCCCCCGCCCACGTTCATTTAAAGCCTTGTCGCACTTTAGTCGTTATCTGTCGGCTTGACATAACACGAGCAGATTACGTAGGTCCTGTAGTACCTGGGTCGTATGTGTCGGCGCGGCTGAGGTTGGCGGAGCGCGCGCACAGCACGCGGCGCTCGCGCACGCCGCCGCCGCACGTCGCGCTGCACGCCCCCCACTCCCCCACGTACCACCTGCAACAACGTATAGTAGTACCAACACTGGATTCCATACCCGTAGTCCGCACGGTATGGACTCTAAATAAAAGGTGCGGTACCTAAACTTAATACCTAGTCAACACTTATTGCAATAAATATAAAAAATATTGCAAACAAAATATCAATTCTTACCTCGCCCAAAACATTATGCATTTATTTGATATTAAAAACGAATTAGCACTATATAAGATACATGCATCTTTTTCTTTTTTTTGCATCCCTTAGAAAAAAAGGAGCGGGGCTTGTCAGTAACCACTGTGATTTATTCCTTTTCCTTCATGAACAATTTGTGATATCCTCCAGTGGGATAAAAAGTTGGTCGTAATTTGGTAAGTTGTGTGTTGCCGTAATTCTCGCGATATGAAAACCTGAAGCCGGGACATAAATTGCGGAAGTCGGTACTTACGCCTGTAGCTCTCAGAGCAGGAGAAATATATTTTATTTGACTATAATCTTTACATAATAATATTCAGATGTCAAGGCAAATCTAAAGGGGCCGGCTAAGGATAGCTAATAACTCAATATTTGATTTGAAAAATTCATTATCAACGAGTCGAATGAGGGATAAAAAAAAGATCAAATCATTTTCCCGCACGAGAGAAGCCGAGGGCTAAATATTTTAATTGTAAGTACTTAATTAAAAATATTAAGTACAAAACTTGTCATCAATAAAAGCGTTACTAACAAATAATTTTACAGGGCTCCTGAACTTTTTTACTTTCCTGCTTTACGTATTTAAGAAAATTAAAATAATTTAAGTCTCTCCCGATGAAATAAAAAGCGTGAATATTAAGGCGAGTTTCCACCGTCTTACTGAGATTTCCGGATAAATTAAATTTATGTAAATCCGGACATTTGTATGCTCAGTTTTATCTAAACGTCCGAAGTCATTGGGTAAGGAATGATGATGGATACCATTTAGCATATTAAATTACTTTTGTATATTATGTAGGTGTATGCACGCTCTTGTGAAAATTTGGGCACGCAGAGCGCTGTTTTTTTAAAGACCCCGGTCGTGTCGAATAAACAGAGGTTGATCTTATTTTTACACACGCTTGGGCATCAAAAAATGATTCCTGCGGGTTAATTTTAATTAAGTGCTTGTTCAGATACAACGAGAACCGCGCGGTTAAGCTGTAATACAACGTCTTTGTAATAAGCTGCGAGCGGTTCAACCGCGGCGCGGGTCCAAGCCGCGCGGTTCCCGCTGTGACGGAACAAGCACCGAAGCTGTAATGACAAATCAGGTTAGGACCTATGGAAAAGACACCGCATGCACTATCCTGCAGCGGAATGACGCGACGGGTCGCCAAATATACTTGAAATAATCAATATATTCTCAAAATGAAATTGTATGAGCCAAATTGCACTACAACGCAGAGGAATTTGGCGATCCGACACTCTGGTACTGTGGGAAGTGAAGTAAGGCATCACTTTGCTGCAGTGTTGTTACACTGGCCGGTTTTTGAAACGCACTAAAACATCTGCCGTTGGGACACAAACAGTATAAGCTCACTTGAAGGGGCAAGGATGGGTGTTGCAGCGCACGACGGCGGAGGCGGGCTTGCCGGAACCGTCACACAGCTCCTCCGGCGCGTCCAGACCCGTCAGACGGTCACGGCACACAGCCAGCGACATCTTATAACCTGGGGGAGGAAAATATAAACATTTTAACAACAGGCTCGAGGATAAAAAATGTGGTAAACGAGCTAAAGTCACTAGCCATACATGTCGATCATAATAATTATAGCATTATAGCGCTTTGTGAACGACATTGGAGTGTAAAGGCACGTTGGGCTATTACTGATAAATCTTTAAAATATTTGACCATGATTGCGTAGCTGCCTAATACTCTACAGATTGAAAGTTCGCGTAACATACTCTAATATAACTCTCTATTTGTTCATAAAAATCGCGGTCGTTATTGCCTGTATTTGTCCATTATTGGCCAATGTAGAAAGGCTACATAACGCTTTCTCTACTTTAAGATAATCAAGATTTTCTTCCACTGGACTTAATGACAAAAGAGTAAAAAAACCTCTGATATTTGTAAAGCTCTCGAACGTTGTGTACGCCCGCGGTAATTGGTTGAGTGTTGTTGCCGGCATGATGGATGCCGTACTCCTAACGATTCACTCTCGTATATTTATATACGGAATGTACAATTTCGTATAGAAAAAATATGATTAAGGTAAACGAGAATCAAGTGAGTCATTTCGTCATCTCTCCCATGTTATCACAAATCTTCTGAAATCTAAGAATTTAGTACGTAATTTATCGTTACAGTTGTAATAAAACATTGGATCGTGGCACATTGAGATTATCCTCTCCCTAATATTTTAAGCGAACGTTTATTTAAGCTGATCGCACATATTTTGTCAGCATCGTACGCGCCGTACGCGTCGAACGCACCGCATAGTACACGAAATGCGGCGCGTACGGTGCGGACGAATGTGCGAGGTTTCATCATTACATACAACGAATTACAAAATGCGGCGCGTACGGCGCGAGCTTGCTGATAAATGTGGTGCAATTATTTTAAATAGTACAATAATAATATAGAAATAATAATAACACTATCCGCTTTCCACGTAAATCGTTTACACCAATTTAAGATCCACACAAAAATGTGCTGGCACTCAGCTGTATTATACCAACTCTACAGTAATGGCAAACCTAAAATATAAGAATCGATTCTTAAAATGCATTCTTTAATGATAATAAATGTCTAATACCGCATACCATTCCGCAAGTTAATGCAAAAACTAGTTATTACTAAACGTTTTAACCTAAACGAGTAGAGCTGCGCCCTCAACACTTAAATAGCAATTAGGAAAAAACGGCAAATTGGAATAGCGCTACTGTCTGCACTTTTTATTTTCTATGATGCGGGCACTCGGCTAACAGTTCGATATATAGGTGGAGTTTTAGGACTATTTTCGACGGTTTTGAGGTTCTATTTTCAAACATAATATATTGATTACAGTGTTCCTAAACGCGACAAAAATATCAGGAACTTGTAAATCCCTTTGTTCCGGAGTGTAAAATAAAGTTCCGTATAATATAATAGACATGACATACCTAATACACTGTAGACTGTTAATAAGTGAGTACCTAATAAAAAAAATTAGGAGGCCAAAAAATGCCTCCATTTCAGGGTTATTTGGTGTTATTTTGATATTTGAGGAATGATTGCTCGTAAATTTTCTTGTCCGAATATTTTTTCCGAAAATATTCATTACCCATAACCTGGGTTTCGGAATTTGTGATATTAATGTAAAAAACAGGATATTATGAATATTATCATTTTATCACAAAATAGCAAATAAATATCCAATCATTCCTTGCTAATTATGGTTGATAAATATAAATTCGATTGTTATTCGAATCTGCCAGCGGTCATACAATATAATAAGGCACAGTTGAATGGATCACAATGACGTGGTCCTCACTATGCATCATCATACCATCATTATCTTTTGTTTCGTTTGTTTGTACATGTAATTTTGTAGTTTAATATTTTCATTATTATTATCATTGGTGATTACCAACAGATTTGTCGGGATGATGTATAAACCTAAATAAACAGCTTATTGTGTTAACAATAATAGGGTTCAGAATTTAAGAAAAAAATACATCAGTACAGTTACACTAACCACGAAGTTTCTAAGGTGTATTTATATATTGACTATTAGTTAGTATTTAACGTGACCTATCAAAAGCGCTACTGAATTCATAAGCTGATCGCACATTTGTCAGCACCGTACGCGCCGTACGCGTCGAACGCACCGCATAGTACACGAAATGCGGCGCGTACGGCGCGGACGAATGTGCAAGGTTTCACATCATTACATACAACGAATTATGGGACGTGGGAGAGCCATGCTTCGACACAAATGGGCCGGCTCGAACGGAGAAATACCACGAGCTCACAGAAAACCGGCGTGAAACAGCGTTTGCTCTGTGTTTCGCCGAGTGAGTGAGTTTACCGGAGGCCCAATCCCCTACCCTATTCCCTTCCCTACCCTCCCCTATCCTCTTCCCATCCCTACCCTCCCCTATTACCGTATTCCCTCTTAAAAGGCCGGCAACGCACCTGCAGCTCTTCTGATGCTGCTAGTGTCCATGGGCGATGGAAGATACTTTCCATCAGGTGACCTGTTTGCTCGTTTGCCCCCTTAATTCATTAAAAAAATGCGGCGCGTACGGCGCGTGCGTGCTGACAAATGTGTGATCAGTGAGATCACCTTTAAACTCCTGTTAAAAAAGCTTATGAACAGGGACAATAGTCCAGTAGCCTTGAAATATCTATGTTGTCATGACTAAACAATGTAGAAGGTTCATCATGGATTACGCTCTGAGGGCTCGGCTTCATTTATCTCGTGGCTTGTTAACAATCGACCCCGGAGGTCGACGAACAAAGGGACAATTATTTTATGAACCATCAGGACCATAGTGCACGGGTAGTTGCTAGACGCTATGTTGTCTCCACTCAAGCTCAAGCTGTTGAGTTGACTGCGAAAGAAGGATAGCAAACATAAAAGTAGTACTAAAATCAAATAATTTCAATCAGAGTAATTTTTTTACAAAATTCTTTCCAAATGTCGAAACTCTGGCGCCTACCACCAGTTCGGAAACTAACCCGGCGTGAAGGACAGTAACTCGTAACAATAATTGTAATTTTAAAGGCAAAAATAAGTAGAGTCTAAGAGTAAAGATATATCTTTGGTTTTCTCTAAGATTGTTCTAGTTTTGGAGTCCAAATTACTATCATATCTATACTTACTTCTTTATTTCTATACTAATACTAGCTGTCCCGGCAAACGTTTCTTTGCCATATAAAGTATTTCGCCTGTATTATTTTATTGAAGTGACTAAATAAGTATGTCACCATGGCAACGTCCATCGCTATCCCGTCGCACAAACAATGGTTGCCGTCAGTCTCGAGTTGTAATAATTTACTATTAATATATAATGTACCCAGTAGCCGATTCTCAGACCCATTGAATATGCATATAAAATTTGGTTAAAATCAGTAAAGATTAAAGCCGTTTCGGAGGAGTACGCGGCCTAACATTGTGACACGAGAATTTTATATATAAGATTATAAATGCGAAAGTGTGTCTGTCTGTCTATCCGTCTGTCTGTCTATTATATATCTTCTTGATTTTATTGAAATTTGGTATGGAGACTACTCAAAGTAGAGTACCGGGAAGTGACATTTTAAATTATCAAGCGATGCGGAGTGATTTTAATTTTTCATTGCCTTTTCGCATCGCCTCGTTTTGTCTCGTTTCGGTTGACAATAAAAGGCAAATATTTTTCTTGGAATATTACTCGAAAAGGCTATCCCAAGAATTTTGATTGAAGGCGTGCTATAAATATAAATGAGTGCTTAATATTTGGATATTAAAATTAATCAAAACGTCGGTCAGTTATGCAAAGATTGTAAATTAGTAATTCTTATCATTCCGACCAACCGCCTACAGTCTATTTGTATGTAAACGAGCGACTGATAGATTCTTATACATTGAAAACCTTAAACCGTTTGCCCTATTTTTAGAAAAAAGGTTGTTTTGTTTTTTATAAAATACTAGATGGCGCCCGCAACTTTGACGTGAAGAAATTCGTCTATCGGGCGGAAACCGTACTTTTTCCTGGGAAAATCGGTTCAGCGGTTTAAGCGTACGGGGGTAACAGACAGACAGACAGACTAGACACACTTTCGCATTTATAACATCCATACTAATATTATAAATTCGAAAGTGTGTCTGTCTGTCTGTCTGTTACCTCTTCACGCCCAAACCGCTGAACCGATTTGGCTGAAATTTGGCATGGAGGTACTTTGAGTACCGGGAAAGGACATAGGATACTTTTCGTCCTGGAAAAATGCACGGTTCCCGCGCGATAAACGAGTTTCGGAGCAACGGAGTTGCGGGCGTCATCTAGTTAAGTATAATTTAAAGGCTTTGTTTGCAGAAATATACAATCTACGTAGTAGATAAATAAGTAGCTTTCATTGCATTTGGAAGTACTCTTCACGCTCTTCTCCTCTTCACGTTCAATGAAACCACGGAACCGATTTTGCTGAAAGGTATGGAAATATTTTGGGTCCCCGCAAAGGATATGAGATACTTTTCATCCCGAAAAAATGTAGGTTAACACGCAGTAAATGAATTTTGGCGCAAAAAAATTCGGAATTTTATTCCCACTGCAGTAAAAAATTGAAAATAAATACTCTTTCCTCACAAAGTAATCCCAGTGTATATTTTTCAAGTACAATCAGAAACGCAATGTTTTTCATACGTTAATTAAAATATTCATGGCAGTTTTTTAAATGTGTTTGTAACTACTATAACAAACTATCACTTTAATAAAATATAAGCTTAAATAAAAGCTATTATTTAGTAGATGAAATATTACCCGCACCTCCGTTTGTGCAGAATTTTGTTTATCACGGTGGAACCGTAAATTTTCTACGATAGAAGTAATCCTATATACGATTCAGAAATTTAAGGCTTACTTCGAAACTAAATGAATCGATAAGCGACTTTAAAATGCTAATCATTTAAAATATTAAATAGCGAGACGTCACGAGGTTATTCAATTTTGCTCAATCATCATCATCATCGCAACTCATCTAACAACTGGTTTTGTATGCTATGATCTCCTGCAGATACGTTTAACAGATTTAACGTACTTTCCAATACGTACGAGTACAACAAAGACCTTTCGCTGCAGCGAAGAAAATGATTGCAAGCTCCTCGATGTTTCTCAGCGGAGACAAAAGGAAATTACCCTCTGATTTATCAGCAGCACTAATGGAGGACGGGATAAATAACGACCATCACCCAAACACCCATTCAGACCCATCACAGTTCACCCATCACGATAATTAACGATCTTATTTTGTACCGGCGCGATCCACGATTTATTGTCAATTAATCATTGCTAATTCTGACCTTATCTGTAAGATTAGAATGCTCTTAATTCGGAAAGTTTGAGTTTCGAATTGTGAATTGTAGCAATGCGCCAAAATGAGGGTTATTTTTGAGGAGATAGCGGTAGATATACGTAATCGGTAATATTTCATGGCACCTAAAGTTTAAACATACTTAGTTGTATGAGTAGCAAAGAGTACATTAAATTAAGTAGATTTTTTCGACAAAATATGGTTAAGTTATCAAATATGTTGAAGTTTACGAAAAGAAGACGTACGACGCTAATTAACTTCAACATCTATACAAATATTATAAAGCGGAAGAGTTTGTTTGTTTGAACGCTAATCTCAGGAACTACTGGTTCGATTTGAAAAATTCTTTCAATGTTTGATAGCCCATTTATCGCGGAAGGCTATAGGCTATATTTTATCATGCTAAGACTAATAGGAGTGAAGAAATAGAGGAAAATGTGGAAAAAACGGGGGAAATTATTTTAAAGGGCATATCTCTTATCTCACGAACTACTGCAGAAATTTTTCTGTTATTTGGCACAGATAAGAAGTAGACCACGTGAAAGATATTTTTTGTGGACTAATTTGTCTGTGAAATAGCTAATTTACGCGGGCGAAGCCGCGCGGAATTTCTAGTATTTAATGATTTAACGACGCGTCGTTGAAGAAGACTCTACGAAAGCAAGTGCCACGTTGCACGTAATTTACTGTAAGGTTCGTCTTCTTTTTGTAAATAACTTATGAATTAGCGACGAAAAATCTACTGTTTGAGAATAATTTAGGACAAACCTTTAATAACTACAAATTTTAATAGCGTTTTATAACGTAGGCAAGTTTACAAATATTATTGACAAAATTGAAATAAAACGGTACGCAACAAGGATCAAAAGATTTCAAAGACAGTTTAAGCAGGATGTAAAAGGCAATACAAGTCGTACGAGATCCTTTAAACTTAACTTGTTCGTATATTGCCTTCTAACTTTTATACGTTTTAAGTTGAGAGTTGGAGCGCTTTCAACGCTCGTAAGCTGTTTAGACTCGATTCCGCCTGATAAAATATTAATATCCTAAGCCTTGTTTGTTCCGAATGCTTTGTCCCACTCAAACGGATATATGCGAGTTAAAATATTATACCTTCCGACATGGGAATTTGCCTTGATATGTCGACAATTTTGTTCCTTTGATTTGATTAGATCCATACTAATATTATAAAGCCATAGTGTAGCTTATGCTGCTAAACCGATTTTATTAAATTTGGTATGGTATGTAATACTTGGTGTCTCGAGAGGCCATAGAATATATTCGGTCTCAAAGAAATGTACGGTTCCCACGCGATAAACAAATTTCGGCGCAACGGCATCTAGTAAACTATAAGAGCCTGTCCATACGGGCGTTGCGTCAGCGATGCGTCGACGCAGCGCTGCCGTTTGACGCATAGCCGGCCACACGGGCGTTGCGTCATCGCAGCGTTATTACGAGGCAGTCTTAACGTCAACACCCCCTCCCGTTTCATCTCGGGGGCTGCTGTCCATCATAATATGTGTGTTACGCGTTTAACACCTTGGTTATTTGTATGTAAAATAACGCAACGGCAGCGCTGCATCGACGCAACGCTGACGCAACGCGCCGTGTGGTCTGGCTCTAATGTAGTTATGTATCGCGGTTTAAAATTATTGCAAAAGAATATTGTTTACTCTTTTATAAAAAACCTTTGCTTTTATATTTACGCCAAAGTTAAATACAATTTTTAATACCGTTGAGTATTTGTCTGGAGTCAACAAAGCATATTCTGCGAATAAAATTTACTTTCTTGTACTTAAGAAATACAATTTATTTATTTCAACTTTTATAGGACTTCAAGGTTTTATAGAACTTTTGTAAGGCACGTGGTGACAGAAATAATACAACACAATAGTAATACTCGACTATATATTTTTCCAAACTTGAAAAGGGTCTTTTAAACCACTATCACTACATGGTAAAAAAAAAAAACACTTCCCGCTGTCTGTGCCAATATAATAGCTTAGATTAACTCTACAGTACACTAAAGACCATGGTTACCTTTTCGGCAATATTTTTTCAGTAAGGCACGTTACAAACTATTCAGTCCAGATGATCCTCGTTTGTCAATATATTTGTTAAAACCCCAGTCCTCCTGCGATCTCATCGTCGCGTCCGTCGAAACAGCTATTTTGAATCAAAGACGCATGACTGCGATAGTTGTAGTCCCGGCGCGAATATTGGTGTACTAAATTTAAGCACCTATGTTTTTTGTAAAATTATAAATAGGACTAATAATAATAATATAATAGCTCCCGCACCGGTTTCGGTGACGGTGGCCGGTTTCATTGAAACCAGGCCAGCTACGCAGGAGTAATTTTATAGTGCCCAAGTATGTGCGCAGTACACAAGAGCACTCTCTATTCCTTTACTCTCATAACCCAGTGGGACGGACGACCGACACGACTGGCGAGAGATCAGGTGCAGGACCGACTTTTTACATGCCCATCCGACGCATGGATCATCTTACTTGTCAGACAATCAGGTGATCAGCCTGCATTGTCCTAACCAAACTTGGAAATAACATGTTTCCAACGCGGGAATCAAACTCACGACGATAAATAGGACTAAGTAGTAGGTAGTAAAAGTCACAGATATAAATGATTTTTCTGCGAAAAACAAGTATTCATTGTAAGACCATTATACTCGTACTCCCATCACCTGGCCTTGTATCGAATTATAAACATAAAAACGGAGTGATCTAACATAAATATTCAGAAATATCCTTAATTGCGCTGTCCTGTCTGTCCCGTTTCGCACAATTTGTCGGCAATTACCAGTAAAATATTGTTTTAATTAGCAAAAGTCCCACGGCTCTACTAATTGCGCTTTTTACTCGAGTAGAGTTGATACTTCTGTAAACTTGTAGGAGATAAAAAGTGACTTTATGAATTGCAGCTAATAGTCAAGTGCGCTAGACTTTTAATTATAGCTTGTTAGCTTTACATGTTCTGATTTAAAGTCCTAACTAGGTCGTATTATTATGACTAATAACTGCCTGATTGAAAAGTCGGTTATATAGACGCGTATGTGTTATAAAAACAGATACCTGTATGGGATACTTTAAACGTAGGAAAACCGAATTTAATGCTATCTCAATTTAAATACTACATAACACTACCCAAGAAATACAACAATATGTTAACATGGTTCTATTATTTTCATTTACTTATAGATTAAATTGATTAGGATTTTAACAGAACCAACCGTTTTGGATAGCGCATTATATAATATGAGCATAATTATAATATAATTATGTAGTATATTATATATAATTATGTATTTGTAATATACTTATAGATCTGAAAAAGTACACTATTAGCTGTCTATGTAGTCACCTACCATCTATTACTACACTATATTATAGTTATAAAGGTTGTCTGGAAAAATCGTTTGTAGCGATAAGACCGCCTTTTGTACTCTTTACTCAATAGTTACTAAGTTCTGTTATAATTATGTCATGGTTGTTTTGGTGCAATAAATAATTTTCATTCATTCATTCATTCATTCATTTATAATACGTAGTTTACGTTATAAGTATTTTAAATTTTAGTGCATAAAACTTATTTCAAGTCGTTAAATCTTGTTTTGTAGGTTATGAGTTTTCATTGAACGGATTTTTATTCTCTCCACATATTTTCCATTTAATGATATCTTGCGATCTATTGAGATTGTGGATTTTCGGCGCCGAGCCAACTCGAACTATTGACTATTCTGAAAATGAATTACTTTTATGATTGTGTGAGGAAACGAATGATGAAAGTTTTCTTTGTTGGAACAAACAACTTTAAATAATATTTTTAGTGATTATATACATATCCTCTTACTCTACGAATAATAAAAACTAAGGAAGAGTAACTCCGTCAAAAAAAGTGCACCAAAAGGCTACAAAATGTGACCCGAATACATGCATATTTATGCATGTATTCAGTACACATTTTTCGTGTATGTACACTCGAGTGACATTCAACGAGGTTGACATGACAATTTTGTCAAACTCATTTTACAATTTGTTTACATAGGTTTGTTTACTTACTTTTTACGTAGCTTTTTACAATATTTTTGTTGTTAAAATGCCTAAATGCCCTGTGAAATGGTGTAGAAGTCATACAGATACGACTTTTAATACAGGAATAACCTTTCATCTGTAAGTGAATTGTTTAAAACTATGCTTAAATTTCTTGTATTTTTGTCGACCCAAAGAAGATGGTTCAAATAAACCATCCAATCCAAAAAATAATTAAAAAATATTATATTAATTGTGAGTTATAAGTACAAATTTTACGTAAGTTTTTAAATTCAATTCTGTAATCATTTAGCACATAGATTTTTGTAATCTGAAAACGGCTTCTCTAGGTGCTCGGACAGTTTTAGATTCGCCCGAGTCGTACAAGGTTTGTTCATAATTATTACATATTGTATGTTATAATTATTATCAATGTCTTAAGTATCAGAGGAAAATGTTTGATTTTAAAATAATAATTATGTGCTCGTTTCTTCATGATAGTAGATGTGCTTGGTGTATACTGCATAATACTATCCACTTTTGACAATTATTATCAACAGCTTTGTTTCATAACTATGACAATGACAATAACCGCGCAGGCTGTCGTCCGGCGCGCAATATTATGATACGTTACCTGGGATACGACCTTGACGAAAATCTGAATTGTCATATTTTAGTGTTCGAAAAGGAGCCAAATTTAAAAACAGTTGAAGTATGGGAGTTACGATTCCTTAGTTTTTATTATTCGTAGCTCTTACTAATAAAAATATCCAAACTATATACTTTAGACGCATATATAATATATTTACACGGTCGCACAATTGTTTATGTTTTGTCCCACTTTTATATACTTGAAATAAAATGTCTGAATGTCTGTACACTAAGTGTAGATCGTTTTAATAGTAACGAGGTTATGAAGATCTGTTCAACAAGACATGTTAGAATAAGCAGCTTAGAACATAAATAGAAAAAAGGAAAATTATGTTCGAAAAACATAGAGAGGGAGGATTTTTTTAATTGCTCACTAAATTCTCTTGATTTCAAGGTGTTGCAATTGTTATATTAGCATAAACCGTTGTCAGATATTGGAGTTTGATATAATATTCAAGTGCGGCGAGGAAGGACCCTTGTCCTGAAAAAAGCTTATCGTTTAAGGGTTTGGGACGAGTCGTCAAGAGACGGGGAAATTTCGACTGGTTTCACTTCATTTTAACCGTTTTGTTCAGTCGAGAGTCTGCCTACATTTGAAGATGTTTGTTACTTCCGTTTTGAATTACTTGAGCATTTTAATGGCACTTAAATGTTGAGGTATTTGTTAAAATTTCGGTACTTAATTTTTTGTAAGAAGAAATATAATATTTAGTGAAATTTTGTGACATCCAAGAAAATCGTAACTGAAGCCACAATTTGGGTCATCAGTCATAACCCATCCACCTGCCATAATGTTGCAAGTGTCCATGCCCCATGGGCGACGGTAGTTGCTTTCCATCAGGTGACCCGTTTGTTCTTTCGCCCCCTTATTTAATAAAAAAAAACCTTGTCCTGCAACATGCGACACGTCGTCTGAGTGGCTTCTTCATCGGTCGCCTCTAATTGACTAAAGATCCTTACCTCCTCCACAAGTAGCGGAACACAGCGATCCCGGCGTAGCGAGCCAGTGGTACCGCGGGCGAGAACACGACGACCCGTCCCCCCCGCACACCCCGCACTCGTCCACGCGCCGCGACGAACCAACGCGGAGGTCGCAGCCGACACGCTGAAACAATATGGCGATGTTAGTATTGATACTAAAAAAAACTAGATCAAAATCGGTCCCCTCGTTTGGATGCTGCGATTGTTGTAAACACCCTTATTTTTTGTTGGGGATGATAATTAATGTAATTTTGCTCTTTTTCAATTTATATAAATAAAACAGAATAATCAGTCAACGCGCTGCAATGTAGTCTATATTATATCTCGGGATCGGATGCCACGATTTTCATGAAATTTAGTATATAGGGGGTTTTGGGGGCGATAAATCGATCTAGCTAGGAATCATTTTCAGAAAATGTCTTTTTATTCGTGTTTTATCGATAATCGATAAACTGAAAAATAATGGAAAAATATGACTCTTCCTGACATCTTTTGGCGAATAATAATACTATTTTGTTAGCAACTAATTGTTTTAACGACCGGCAGATGGCGTTATTAAGTAACACGAAGTCAATACTCTGTTTGCTATACCGAGCAAAGCTCGGTCATCCAGGTACTATGGTAAGTAAAGAAAGTAAAAAAGAAAGCACTGGTCATTTTCCCTCCCGTTCCCGGGGAGAAAAGGTGTCTATAAAAATAACGTGAAAAATGTTTGGTTCCATTGCGATAAACGAACTTAGTGCAATGAAGTCGCGGGCAACATCTAGTATAAAATAAATTTATATACTGCCAACAAAATATTATCTAAGTTGATATTTCAGCACCAAAATAATTATGTTAATAATACTGAATCATTGCTAATTAACGCAGGAAATTAGATATAATATTAGGAAAACAAAAGCACATCTACCGGAAAACATAACATAACAGTAATACATTTTAAATGAAACAATAATAATTAAATTACAATTAGAATCACATTAGTCCTCGATCGTTATTTGTTCAATAAAACGATAACAATCAGCGCTATTTTAAACAAATCGTCTATACATTATCAACGCATTTGCTGTTATTTTCGTACATTAATATCTCTAATGTCCAGTTTCTTAGGTTTTGTGATGGGAGTTTATCTATTCGCCAATCAACGACGTTATTGAAAAGATAATCTCCTGTCAAAAAACCTCACAAACTGGCTATAAGAATTCTATAGGTACGCTTATTTTGAACGAACATAAAACATGAATTTGTTAAGCATATTATTTTTTCTGAAGTAGGATTACTATCCCAACTTTGCAGATAATAATCGTAAATTGAAGCCTTTTTGCATTTACCAGTATAAAGTATACAAGATAACCAGCTGCTTATGATGATACAACACTGGAAGATTGTATTCTGGCATAGGATTTTCTTGCCGAATTTCCAAGAAACTAGGCTACCGTTATCGAAACACTTGTGTTACGGACACGAATTTTCAAACTCAATTCCGATAGAAGCGAATCCATCAGGCAGGTGTTATTTTTCACAATTCGTCAGCAGCTAGTCAGCTCGCGATATCATACATACGAGGCTTGCATACTGAACTGCGGATCGACAAGCGACATAAATGTGTCGCTGCTGCGATATGGACATAGGCAAGCGTCATGTCACTCAATATGCCCAGTATCTAAGTTTTTCTGTCAAGACTAAACCTATCAAAAACATCGGCAACCGACTATTTACTTCTTAATCTGACAAGTTTAAGCGCGACTTTCGTAGGACACTAAAAGCAGCTAAAAGTATGCTTGGACAGTGGAGTGGAGGACAATGGACGTGCTTAAACTGGTAAAATTAAAGTGATGCTTCAAATTAAATCGTAAAAAAAATAATATTTTGATTTGTACTAACGTCTCCGTTGAAATGCCATATAGCGACGCACTGTCATATTCTTGTTATTTGAATGTTGCGGCGCTGCAGTTTAGTGTGCAAACGGCACGTCTGTCTCATGCAATATTCAGTGCAACTCCAGAATTAGGTTGATTTTAATGTATGCGAAGTAAGAAGTAAAGCGTCAAAAGAATTGTTTTCTTTGATTTCGCAGTTGGCGAGCCCCATGTTACTTGGTAGATACTTGGTTCTGTTCTCAGATTTTTGGCACGTACTAGGTCACTTATTATATCCGGCTCGAGAGACCAGCGCTGACAAAATTCGTTGCTTTAGATTTATCACACGTTTATATACATTTTTAAAGTTAAAACTTCTTTAGCGACGTTTTGAACTTTTTTTTAGTATGAGTAAAAATTGATACTGTTTAAAAATAGAGAAAGGAGACAGCCGGCGAAGTGTAGGAGGGAATGTAATATCTTCCTCTCTTTTTACGAAAATGTATACTTCGCCTGCTGTTTCATTTTCATTTCTGCAGCATTTTCGGAATGCAACTTGTCGATTTTTTAACAGTCTGAATGTAATTTATTAACATTTAAGAAATACTGCCAAACAAATACTTCAATATTTCTGAATACAAAAACAAACCTGAATAATATTATCATGTATCTTCTATCCTATTTTAAAATCTACATAGTAAAATTCTTTTATAAATTGCATTCGTCTTTCGCTCGGTATTCTTCCTTATTTAAGTTTTCAGTACAAACAATATAAAAGGAAAAAAACAAATCAGTTCCTTATTCACTTCCAGCTATATTACAGCGCACCTCATCACATATTCATCCCCTGGAATCGACTCCAGTTTCCACACAAATGTGCCGAATTTTCCGATTATCATATTAAAGTACTATCACCGTCCCTCTCCGATGCATCTAGTGAGCCTACGTTGAAGAGGGACGGCTATAATGCGCTTTGATTACCCCAATTCATATTCAACGCATGATTTAATTACCGCGGGTAGTTGTGAAATCGCAGCGTAAAATTTCCCGCACAAAAGCGAAAAATTCCGCTTTTCAGTTTCGCTTCCTTTTTCATTAAAATTTAAGGCTTCATATTAAAACGAGTTATTAACATTGATGAGTATTTTTGTCATAAATATTATATGAAAAACATTGTGTTTATTATATAGGTACTTTATAATATATTTTGTGTCTGGTGAACATATTTTTCCTACATAAACTTTAGTAGCAACCGTTATATCTAACTAGCCAAATAGTTCGTAAATAAGAGCTTACAAAAAATATTTTTCTGCGTACATTTCTCCCGTACTAAAGTGGACGAATCAGCAAAAAAATAAGCCAGAAAAGTAGAAACCTATTTCCAGGCCTGTCGCTCCTTTATATTTAATAAAACGTGTAATTTATTTTCTCGGCCGTTTCGTGATTCGTAAATAAGTTCGGCCGGGCCGGGGGAGTCGGGGCGCCAAACCTTTTCGCCACTTCGATATTTTATGCCCAATTAACAAAACGTCACGTCTCCGAGTCGCACTTCAGCCGACATTTTGCATAATTCCATATTATATTATAAGTGAGAAGTTCTCGAGTTGTGCTGTTTTGCATGATCCCGTCCCCGGGAATAATAATTAGGGGACCTTTTTCGCGAAATTGCCCCAACGAGAGCATCGGAGAGACGTTACCAAAGTTTTATTACGAGTCCGCCACGTTTTCACAAAAGTTACTTTAACGTAACGTGTCGTCAGGCATATTTTTATGCATTTTACGTGGTAATATTACAAGTAATTTATTTAAAATTTGACGATGTGATGTGACTAGAAATGCAATAGAAACTCCAGACTAATTCACCACGCACTAGACAGCACTAGAAGCAGAAAAAGGATGAAAATCCTTTCCTATTTAAAATCTAAACAGCGATACAAAACGATACACGGGAATAATGAGCACTAGTTACGCGAGAGCGGGCTTAAAAGGCTTTTGAGCAAACTCCCGTATGGCGGCTGAGCAAAAAATGGGGATTGAAACCTTGTGACACAATGCCGGATGCGACCTGACATCATCAGGGAACGGGGCTGCGAAATAATAAGGCGCGGCGGCGGCGCAAGCGACGGCCGCCGAGCGATGAGGTTCTGCAAATTGCAAAGGGGTTCGAACATTTTTGTATGGAGCCTGGCATATCAAGCCGCCGGCCATCTTGATTTTTTTTTCAAATATCCGAGCACGATAAAAGTGGTATATTTGGATAGAGTACAATTATACAAACAAAAAATGGTAAATAACATGGTATCGTAAATTGTCACGTTTCCGAGATATTTGGAAGTAAAGATCGCCATTTGTGTCCTTTGGATTCATATGGCGATCTTTACTTCTAAATATCTCGGAAACGTGACACTTTAGGATTTTTTGTTTGTATAAGTGTACTCTATCCAAATATACCACTTTTATCGTGCTCGGATATTTGAAAAAAAATCAAGATGGCCTATGCCACAAAGTTTCGTACCCCGACATTAACCTCTGACCGACCGCGCTCTGAAAATAGATTACGTACCTAACTAATTTTGTATAATTTTAATATATTGTATGTTTTCTCCAATATGAATTCACATATTGGAGAATACATACAATAAATATACAACATATAAATACTTACATCACGTCACAATATTTTTCATTGTGTGGGCGAGCTTGAGTTGAGAAAACATTATAATATTTTGTAGTTGATTTTTTTACAACCATACTAATATTTTTATAAATGCGAAAGTGTGTTTGTGTGTCTGTCTGTCTGTTACCTCTTCACGCCCAAAGCGCTGAACCGATTTTGCTGAAACTTGGTATGGGTATACTTTGAGTCCCGGGAAAGGACATAGGCTACTTTTTATCCCAGAAAAATGTACAGTTCGGTTCAGCGTGACGGAGTTGCGGGCATCGTCTAGTGACTAGTCTCATATAAAAACTGTAGTTTCTATTATCCTGTGACTTGCGGTCGTCCGCCGTGCGCCTTTGTCTAGTATTGTTTGTTCCCGTTTCTAAAATTAAAACTATGCGGCCTGAACTAGTATTGTAATATTTCGTTTGCGCTACGCTTGTTAATAAATACACGGCTTAGAATTCCTGCACTGAATTGCAAATCCTTGCATTCAAATATGCATTGCTGATGACTTTAAATAAATTTAATATTGCCTGAGAAAAAGTAACACCTTGTATATAACGTCAATATACACTTTTGTTTACTTAAATTAGTTGATCCGGCAAATGTTGTTTTGTCATAAACGTGTTGGAATACTTGAGAGCCTCAAAATTTTGTCAATACTCAATATAATAATGTGAATATCATTGAAGTGAATATTACTATCGTAGAGTCTCAAACAAAACGCCGGTGGTCTTCAACTACGAGGCCAAGTCCGGAGTTAATAACGCAGCTAATGAATCGGAAAAATCAATAGTTCATGCACTCAGAACTCTTTGGCTCTTAAATTCTAGAATATTGGAAGTTTAAAATAAAACTCGGCTAATATGCATGCCGAACGTCGCGGCTACTTTTTCTTTTAATTTTGTGTCAACTTTCTTTGAATTTCAATGGCGAATAAATCTTTGTAGACTCCGCTTTGATTTCTTTTCTTTTAAAATTCTCCAGTTATGTGTCTTTTAAATTAGTTTTATGGCTCGGTTTGGGAAACTTTAGATTGGATTTTATTTAAACTTGTAGCTGTTATTGACAGGTTGAAATTGAAATAAAAATAAGAATAGGAATGCATTTATTTTAACCATCACACTATACACAATAGCTCCCACATCGGTTTCGGTGACGGTGGCCGGTTTCATTGAAACCAGGCCAATTACGCAGAAGTAATTTATAGTGCTCAAGTGTGTGCGCAGTACACAAGAGCACTCTCTATTCCTTTACTCTCATAACCCAGTGGGACGGAATACCGACACGACTGGCGAGAGATCGGGCGCGAGACCGACTTTTTACATGCCTATCCGACGCATGGATCATCAGCTTACTTGTCAGACAATCAGGTGATCAGCCTTCATTGTCCTAACCAATCTTGGAAATAACATGTTTCCAACGCGGGAATCGAACCCACGATCTCCGAGTCAAGAGCCGCGGTCTATACCACTAGACCACGGAGGCATTACACGCTACTTATACATAATAATATGACAAAGGTACAAAAAGAAGTAAAGTGAAGAGGAAGAAGTAGGTATTCTCGTAGTCTATCTACCTACTATCAGATAAATTGATACATAGGCAGACCTACGTTACTTAGTAAGGTTAGGTCAAGTCAAAGTCAGCCGGTATCTGTCGGCGTAGCTTGGTATTTCCACACCGATTTTATTAAAATCGGTCTAGCGGTTTACGCATAAGCAGGTAGGCAATATACCAATATCTTTAACATTGGTATAGAATATAGATTAATGGATTTTTTGCTGATTCGCATTAGATTTTGGAGTTAGACTACATATTACGTTTCTTTTTAAAAAGTTAATAACCCTACTAAAGCATCTTAGGCTTAGGTAGTCTAGGGTCACGGCTTTGACCCTAGACTACCTAAGCTTTTATTGTGGTCGAATAAAACAAAAGGTTAAACTTACTTTGAAGTATTTATTAAAAAGTATTTTTAGTTCTTACACATCGTGTTAGAGCTTTGATTTTAAAATTATATTTAAAGGTGGATAAAAATAAGCCATCAGAATACGCGACATGTGACTTTTAGGGCCGTCACAACAGTGCGTTGTGACGTCACATCGCAAAAATTACATTGCTTTTCCATAGGTTGTTTTTGTGATGCGACGCCGCAACGCAGTGTTGTGTCCTGGCCCTTATTGCCGCACTTAGAGACGAACTTTAATTATTTAAATGTAACTAGCTTTTTGACCGACCTTTGCTCGGTTTTCGATAAAACACGAATAAAATGACATTTTCTAAAAATGATTCCTAGCTAGATCGATTTATCGCCCCCGAAACACCCTATACACTTGTATGTCATGAAAATCGTTGAAAAATGAAGGTGCTAATTTTGTATCACTCGAGCGTCATGGAGACCTACTAGGTTTTTTTTTATTATGAAATAAGGGGGCAAACGAGCAAACGGGTCACCTGATGGAAAGCAACGTCCGTCGCCCATGGACACTCGCAGCATCAGAAGAGCTGCAAGTGCGTTGCCGGCCTTTTAAGAGGGAAAAGGGTAATAGGGGAGGGTAGGGAAGGGAAGGGAAGGGAAGGGAAGGGAAGGGAAGGGAAGGGAAGGGAAGGGAATAGTTGAGGGAAGGGAATAGGGTAGGGGTAAGGGGATTGGGCCTCCGGTAAACTCACTCACTCGGCGAAACACAGCGCAAGCGCTGTTTCACGCCGGTTTTCTGTGAGAACGTGGTATTTATCCGGTCGAGCCGGCCCATTCATGCCGAAGCATGGCTCTCCCACGTATAATCAGTTTTACGTAATGTAAGGTTTTTTTACATTACGTAAAACTGATAAAAAAATAAAAAGAGCGTCCAGAAATTTGCTTGTTTAGGTTCATTATCAATACATTTTAGACAACAAGTTTTTAAGAGAAGACTGCATGAGCACTATTTAAGCTTCACCTAACAATGTCACCTCAATCAAACCCCTAAAATTTTATATAAGTAATATATATAATAATATATATTATATGTATATGTATATTTACATATTTGTGTATTTGTAAATTTTAAAATATTTGTTTCTATAATATTTTATTTATATATAAGTACTTAATATGTAAGTAGGTACGTAATTATAATTATAGATTAGTATTACATTTATATATTTATATTTTATTTTTATATAATTTGTTATATGATAACAAATTATATAGTTTTCTGTTAATTTGCGTAGGTATTTATAATAATTGTTATTTTTATATAGACTCAATTGTTGTGTGCACTGATTTTTGTTACCTGTTTTCTAAATTTCCTGTAACAGGTCTACTGGAAGAGATTCCAATCGGAATAAGTAGTACCTTTGTACTGAAATGTATTTCTAGTTTTAAGACTTTCACTGTAAACTTTTTTTGTGTACATAAATTATTAAATAAATAAATAAAACAAGGACTAACAGCCGTTCCCAATATTTGATCTATCTCTGGTTTTGCCCTACTAGAGATAGTAATAGCTCACAATTGACATAAAATATATGTCTCTAATGTCTAATGTGAGCTATTCCTATCTCTAGTAGGGCAAAACCAGAGATAGATCAAATATTGGGAACCGCCATAAATCATTTACGGCCGTTCCCAATATTTGATCTATCTCTGGTTTTGCCCTACTAGAGATAGGAATAGCTCACATTAGACATTAGAGACATATATTTTATGTCAATTGTGAGCTATTCCTATCTCTAGTAGGGCAAAACCAGAGATAGATCAAATATTGGGAACAGCCGTTAGTTTATTGCAAAATAAAATATCTGCGAAGCTTAGTTAGGAAAACATGAAGCTTTATTTTTTATATTTTTAAATGCAGGCTTCAGGCCCTATCTAGACCCTACATGATTACCTAACCTTTAATTCGTCAGTGCTTTATATGGAAGCTTATTTGGGGTAGACTAAACATATCCTATCTTAATCTGACAGATCTGATGACGTTTCAATATAAAAAAAAATAACTCACCACCTGAGAAATCTGATTTTTATACCATGATAACTAGACACATTTCGGAAGCCTATACAAGCTTAATCTGACACGCTCGAGCTTTTCCCGAAATCCCCTCTTTCCCTCCCCAACTCTAATAATATTACAATTTACAACAAGCTAACAATGGGATAGCCATATTTAAAAAAAGTAAAAATATACAAAAAGTTAAATATTATGTTTCAAGCTTTAAATAAAAGCTCTTTTGTTTTTTTTTCGGTGAATTCATTAGCGTATTGAAGTAATATAACGAGTTGACTTTAATCACTACAACCAACAACTCGAATAAAATTTTAAATTAAGTTCGGTTTAACTTTTTCAAGTTTAAAAGGCAGTAAGAATTTTAAAGCTAGTGTCTACTAGTATTTTTGTTTAATTTGGTTTACCATACAAACTTGGTGTTTGCTGACTGGTCTCTCAACGAATCAAATCTAATCCTACGTGTCATCATCATGTCAAGCCAAGTTCCATCTTTTTAAAATCGCTGATCCATCGAAAACAAAATAAACATCGAAATAAAACGTAAAAGAGTATTAAAATACGTCTATATATACAATTTTTTCTCATAAAGTGATTCGTATTTTAGGTGTGCGGTTTGCATCTGCGGTGCAGGTGGTGCGGCGTAGCAATGACGTAGCGATGCTACGAATGTGCTACGACGCTACGACAGTAGACACTAACGAAATTCTCACTTATATTATGAATTATGAATGAGAAAATATGTTTGTCTGTCTGTCTGTTACTACTACACGCTTAAAATACTAAACCGAATTTAAGGGGACAGAAGGTTTGTGTCTCGGCTATCATCAGTTAGTCTTAAATATAAAATTATCGTGTCACAATGTTAGTTACCGTATTCCTCCGAAACGGCTTTACGGATTTTTACCAAATTTTATATATTGTATATTCAGTAGGTCTGAGAACCGGCTCCCCCCGATGGTTGCACGCCTTGTCGTGGCGGTGGGGCTTAGTAACCGCGGCTTGGACAACCGCGGTGAAGCGAAGAGGCAACCAGGGCCGGCCGGTGTCGCCGCCTGGCCCGAGGAGGGCGCTCCCAGCGGACTGGAGGAGTCCGCTGCGGATGCGCACCGAGGTGGGGCCGCAGAGGAGGAGGCAAGTAGGTATTACGGTGCGCCGCTTGCCCTATCTTCTGCGGCCGAGGACGGATCGCGGGGGGGAGAGGCATTGTGGTAGGTTGCCGCTTTCCCTACCCCCCCTGCGAGCTGGCGGGGCCGTTCCGTTTGAACGGCATTGGTGGGGCCGCAGAGGAGGAGGCAAGTAGGTATTACGGTGCGCCGCTTGCCCTATCCTCTGCGGCCGAGGTGTGGTCGGTGGCAGAGCCACAGACCTGATCTGCCACATGGCCTCCAAGTAGCAGACTCGGGGGGCGTCTGCTACAGCCTTGGTGGGGGCCGAGGAGGAGGGCGCACGTGTTGTGCGCCCATCGTGGAGTCTTCGGGCCGCTGGCGGGGTCACAGATGTGTGTATCGTTCCTGTGGCCCCGTCAATATGCGGCGTGGCGGAAGATGGGGGGGGGGTTTTAGTGGGTATACCGTGGTCTCATTAGCCGCGGGAGTCCCACATAACCACTCGGGTCGCCCCCTGCGCCTGGGTGGTATGCGTAATGCATTTCCCCCTCCGGAAGAAAAAAAAAAAAAAAAAAAAAAAAAAAAAAAAAGGTCTGAGAACCGGCTACTGGATACTTTTTATATTGCTACTTATTACAACTCGAGACTAACGGCGACCATTTTGATGCGACGGGATAGCGATGGACATTGCCATGGTGCCATACTTATTTAGTCACTTCAATAAAATAATATGGGTGAAATACTTTATATGACAAAACAACATTTGCCGGGACAGCTAGTAAATAGCTAATGAGTAATGACTAATCCATAATATTAATACCGTGCAAAATGTTAACGCAAAAGTGTGTCTGTCTTTTGTTTGTCTGTACATCTGATACCACCTCATGCTTAAACCGGTTAATCCATTTTGATTATATTATTTCATTGAAGAATTTATACTTGCATGCGAATATTATAAATGCGAAAGTGTGTATATCTGTCTGTTTGTCTGTTACCCCTTCACGGCCAAACAGCTGAACCGATTTTGCTGAAATTTGGTATAGAGATACTTTGATACTGTTTATCCCAGAAAAATTTACGGTTCCCATACGGATATAAAGGTCCTGTTACTTGGTGGGTCTTGAGAGACTTTTTAAAAAAAATCACTTTTATTAAAACTAGAATATTTATTTAAAAAACTTAATAATTATCTTAAGAGAAAACCTGCACCCGACGAAGGTCCAATTCGATCTGATCAAAAAATACGGAAAATGGAATAACAGAAACAGCAAAAGTTTGCAATTGCAATTCATGGAAATGCAACTGAAAACCTAAGCGTTTTTACTACACATACGTTGACATGTGACTTCCGATATAACAGCCCCCCCGTTAAGATCGATCATCACATGTCAAAGTGATGAGAGAGTAGTGCTTATTAGTTCCATGAGAGATTGAAATAAAGTAATTTGAAAGTAATTTGAAAAACGCGGGAAATTGGACTTCGTTTGGAGTATACAAGGAAGTAGCTAAATTATAAACTATTTAATTAATGACATTTATTTAAAAATTAAAACTTAACTAACACACAATAAAAACACAAAATTATAAAAAACACAAAAATTTTAATAAGAGCTTATTATAATATGTAATTATTATAGAAAATAATGTTTATCATTATTTATTCAATATTCAAATAAAATCATACAGTAATAAAATTGTTACATTTCATGATCCTTTACAACATTAGTTATAACAACATTTCTTTTCAAAGGAGTCGGTGTGCTTACAAAATTTGTTTCTTCCAACATAGAATCATTCTTTACACTATTATTATCTTTAAATACTACAAGAGATGTTGGATGATCAGTGCGAGTCTTTGAATTATGACACTGATTAAAGATTTGAATACAACAAGGATTTTTCTGAGAAGTAATATTTTTGCGACATTTATATAAGAGATAAAATATGAATAATATGCTACTAAATAAACTTAAAGACATGTAATAATTTCTATATGTATCAAAGTGAGATGGATTTTCTAAATTATACAACTCATCTTCCATCGAACGAAGATGGATGCTGGCATGAAGTAAAGAATCAAGATTACCAATGTTCTTTAAATTAGAATGTGGAAGTTTAGAAAAAGTTTTATTAATTTTAGTTTGTTCACAACAATCGTCTAATAAAATGTTGAAATTGGAAATTACATTTGTTACGTTGCCGAGTGATGTTTCATCAACTGCGGTGAACTGCAAAGTCTTATAAAATGCTTTACAATGTTTAGGTAAGGTCAGGATGCCAGTACCAAATAAAATTACATCTAAATTTACGTCAGACTTTTCGCAGGTAATATGAGATTTCCCTGGTTCTGATTGTACAAAGATCCAACGGTTAAAACTAAGCTTATGAAATACATCTATAGAACCATGAACAATTTTAGCTACACAAGAGTCTGGGAGTTTAGTAACCACTTCAGTTAATAACGTTGTTTCACACGTAGGATTGGCAACGACTGAGAACAAGTCGGCGAGCACACACACATAACACTTTTCACTTATTAATTTGCACTTGTCAATGTCCCTTAATAGTGAATAGAACATGCGATCACCTGTTACTGCTACATATGAGCTAGTCGGCTCTATTAGAATATAGGTGTCTGGTTTCAATATATCGTATGGGACGGGTAATGGTATTATATTATAAAGATTATAGGTTTGAGGTAGGACTAAAGGAATGTGAAGGACGAATATTATTTTATTTTGATGATAATAGCAAACTAATTTAGAAATATCGGTTAATTCCTGAATATTTTGTAGCGTTAATGGTATAGGCAAATCATAATGGCTAGGGAGTTTATTTCTATGTTTATCTAATTCGTTATATAATTGATAGGGACTGAGTACAGTCGGGTGTAAAATGTTAAGTTTTGCAAATAAAATAGCATTATTTATGTCGTCGATATCGAATGACGACGTTAAGATTATAGCTTCCAAAGAGTTGGATAAAGAGTTGATTTGAGTTTTTAAAGTAAGCTTATCATTAGTATTTGAAACTGAATCTAGTATTTTATGTATTGTTTCCATATTTTCCAAAAGATGTTTTTCATTTAAATTAACTTTTGACATAGAATTATTAAACGATGAAATAGTGGATTGTATGACATGAATATTATCTTTCATAAGATGAGCGAGATGTTTCTCGTCTGTCTGGACACTATTTATAGCCTCTGAATATTTGACAGCATCTTCGGCATCCAATGTACCGAATATAGTTTTCAAGATAGAACCTCCTAAGTCAATAAGACCTCTTTTAAAATGCTGTTTTGCGTTATCATTTTGAAGCAAATATGAAACCGAAGAAAACTTATTAACATTAATAAGATGCTGATTTTTCAGCGCCGTAAGAGAATTTATGCAATCCGACTGTATTTTCGACGACGTAAGAGAATTACAAAATACGCTTAATTTTTCTAATAAAAATTCTACCCTATCTAGATTCGGTTGAACATGACTTATATCTAAATATGCTAAGACTTTCCAATCGTTATTAGTAAACTTAACATCTAAGAGCTTATCGAAATAGAGGCCCGGACTACTAATGATGGGCGATACGTAATCTGATATAGCTAGCGGCGACAGCGCGCATCTGAAATAGAACGAAAGGACTTATGTTACGATTATGTTATAGTTATTATATAGTTACTACTAACTTTCTGACCTAGGACACTATGACGTGTCATCACTTGCCGGCTTTATTTCATCGAAATGATGACGTACGTGCTTACGATTAATTAATAACGTAGCCGTATGATTACCGTTGAGCTTTATTATTTTATAAGGGCCTTTCCACACTGGGGACTAGGCTTTATTTTGCTTATGGTGGCAACGGACATACACCATATCGCCAGCATTATAAATGATAGGCTTTGTTCGTATATCATAATAATTTTTTGACTTTTCTTTAGACGCTTGAATATTTTGTAGAGCCTTTTGACGGCTATAATAAAGACGATGATTTAATGCTCGAATATAGTCTGTATATGTATTATTATCGAGAACATCTATGCTAGATGGTATGTAAGGCTTAAAACCGAATAGAAGTTCTAGAGGGGAATAACCCGTTGTACTATGCACATTTGAATTATAAGCTATCATGGCGCTCGGGATATAAAGGTCCCAAGTATTTTGGTTTTCGCCTATATAAGATCTTAAATATTCTTTAAGGGTGGAGTGGCTCCTTTCGAGAGCTCCACAAGTTTGAGGATGGTATGGTGAAGCGAAAATATGCTTAATACTGAATAATTTAGCTAATTGTTTAAAGAGATCTGAACAAAGGTTTGTGCCTTGGTCTGAAATTATCATTTTAGGTATTCCCATGTGAGCAATATAATTAACGAAAGTTCTAGCTGTGTCTTCAGCTGAACATGACTGCATAGGATAAGCCTGTGAAAATTTTGTGAGATCATCCTGAACGGTAAGTAAAAATTTATATTTATATTCATATGTTTCAGGCAATGGACCGACAAGATCTAAATATATTTTTTCATTAGGCCGCGATGCTGTGGAAGTGATTATCATTGGAGCCCGATTGGTTTGACGTAAGGGCTTATTAACTTGACAGGAGCGACAATTTTTAACATAATCTTCGATATCTTGTCTCATATTTTTCCACCAAAATTGAGATTTTATTCTTTCCAGCATACGCGAGATACCGGGATGTCCGGCTACAGGTGAGTCATGATTATCTTTTAAAATTTGCTTAATTTCACTAGGTGTAGGATATTTTATACAATTATGATAGATATGAATTTTAATATTAGTGTTATGAAAAAGAAACGAAATAATATTATATATTTTTGTGAACGAAAGTTTACAGAAGGGATCTGTGAAATCTGATATTGCTATCTCTTTCTCTTCGGCATACCAGTATTTTATCATGTCTCGGTATTCACGAAGGACATTAAATATCTCTTTGTAAGTCATTTCGTCAAAATGATTTAATTTAATAAACAAATGAGTAAATATATGATTATCGTTAGAGGTTGAATAATATGAATGAAGTTCGCGTTCAATATTTCGAATATTAGGCTCACTAGTAGATGCGTCTATAATTTCGCTACAATAAGGAATAGAATCATCTAAATCGACTGATGTAGGATACGCGATTAATTTTATTTTAGTTTTTAATAGGTTTTCATTATGTTCTTGAATTACGGTGTCAAAAGTAACACCGGATTGTTTTGAGATTTGAAGAAATTGTTTGTAAGTTTCAGATATTGACGGAAGGTTATGAGAGTCGATGTCACTTCCGGGTGACAGTGTAGGATTACATAACATTGAATTATCAGTTGTATTTTCATCTAAGGCATGTACTGGATAACGAGATAATGCGTCAGCGTTAGCGTTTAATTTTCCTTTTTTATATACAATTTCATAATCATACTCTTCTAATTTAAGGCGCCATCTAATGAGTCTGGATCCGGGATCTTTGACACTAAACAGCCACACTAATGGTTTGTGGTCTGTTATTATTTTAAACTTACGGCCATATAGATAGGGACGGAATGTTTTTACACCGAATAAAATCGCCAAGAGTTCTTTCTCTATGGTAGAATAATTGCCTTCGGCATTATTTAGGGTTCGTGACGCATACGAGATAGGTTTATCTTTGCCTATGTCTCCTTGCGATAATACAGCACCTACCGCGTAATTAGAAGCGTCGGTAGTTAATAAGAAAGGTTGATTGAAGTCTGGATATTGAAGTAAAGGTGCTGAAGTTAATTTATCTTTAAGGTTATTAAAAGCTAATTCTTGCTGATGAGACCAATTAAATATTGCATCCTTTTTCAATAGAGATGTCAAAGGTTTTGTGAGTTGTGAAAAGTTATTTATAAAACGTCGATAGTACCCGACTAAGCCTAGGAAGGATTTTATATCCTTTGGATTTTTAGGAGTTGGAAATTGAGTTACGGCCTTGATTTTATCTGGATTTGGACAGACACCTTTGTCTGTGATTATGTGACCTAAATAAGCAACTTCGCGCCTGAGAAACTCACACTTATCTGGTTGTAATTTTAAGTTAAATTTTCTTAAACGATCAAAGACTAATTTAAGTTTTGAAATATGACTCTGAAGGTCGTGACTATAAATAATAGTATCATCTAAATATATATATGCATGCAACCCCTGAAGACCCGAGAGAACCGTATTCATCAGTCTCTGAAATGTAGCCGGTGCGTTTTTCAGCCCAAAAGGCATTCTAGTGAATTCGTAGTGTCCAGAGACACTCGAATTTGTATTTATAGTGAATCCTGTCTTCGGGGCGTCTTTAGAACTCATCCTAACCTGATGAAAGCCACTAGATAAATCGAGGGTGCTGAAATATTTACTATGTCCTAACTGATCTAAAATATCTGTGATGAGAGGTAGCGGATAACTTTCTGATACAGTGACGTCATTTAATTTACGATAATCTATTACTATTCGCCACTTCTTTTTACCTGAAGCGTCCATCTTTTTAGGAACGACCCATACAGGAGCACTCCAAGGTGAAACCGAAGGACGTATGATATTTTGGTCAAGCATTTTACGAATCTGTGAATCTACCTCTTCCTTATGACATTCTGGGAAACGATATGATTTTACGTGAATAGGAGGCGCGTCTCCTGAATCTATGTTATGTTCGATCGCGCTTGTAAATGTTAGGGGTTCACCTTCCATATGAAAAATATCTGTGTAGTGTGAGCAACATTCCAAAAGACTTTCTTTTTCTTCTTGATTTAAATGTGAGCAGCGAATAAGATCGAGGACTTTTTGGACTCTATCAGAACTAGAATAAGAAATAGAATTTACGGATTGAGACGGAATATTACACGAAGAATTTTCTTGTTCGAAAGGGCTTAACTCTACGGAATAATCTTTAATTTCGATAGCTGAGTCGGTAGTATTTAAAATAGAAACATTAAATCTTTTATTTGATTTTATAGTGACAATACTATTAGCAAAATAAATACCATCTTTTAAAGTATGGTCTAATAATAAACCTTGATTATTCGGATAACGCTCAGGTGTGTAATTAGATACCGCGCACTCGATGACGGCTTCGGAACGAGCTGGAATTATATAAGTTGGTTGGACATAGTTCATATCCATGGTTTGCCCGCAAATATTAATTGTTTTAAAATCGTAGTTAATGTTGGCTTTAAAATGACCGAGAAAATCACTACCGATTATACCGTCATATTCTAAACTTACATCATCATTAAATATATGAAATTTATAGTTATAAATATTATTAGATAAGTAGAAATTAATTTGAGATGTACCTAGAGACTCAGAGCATTGCTCGATATTATTTATTCCTTTTATTTTAATGATTTCGCGAGACAAAATGTATTTATTATTTAAACTAGATTTTTTAATTAGACTTATACTTGCGCCCGTATCAATAAGAAAACGTAAATTACGGACAGAAAATTCAGTTTTTAATTCTATATGAGGTAATGATATTTTTGTTATAAATGATTTTATTTCATAAATTGGAGTTTCAGATTGGACTTGATTTTTGTTTTGAGATTGGGCACATATTTGGGACTGGTTACCCGCGGCTCTGCCCGTTGATTTTCGATTTCGGACACATATTTGGGACTGGTTACCCGTGGCTCTGTCCATCGATTTTTTATTTTGGACACATATTTGGGACTGGTTACCCGTGGCTCTGTCCATCGATTTTTGATTTCGGACACATATTTGGGACTGGTTACCCGTGGCTCTGTCCATTGACTTTTGATTTTGGACACATATTTGGGACTGGTTACCCGTGGCTCTGTCCATTAAAATATGATTTTGGACACTACTTTGGGGCTGGTTACCCGTGTCTTGGTCCATTGAAAATTGATTTTGGACACTACTTTGGGGCTGGTTACCCGTGTCTTGGTCCATTGATTTTGTATTAAAATAAGTTAATTTATTTTTAGATTTAGAAGGAATTCGCAATGTGCCTAAATTAATCGGAAAACGGCGGCACTTTTTCGTAATCCGATCATTTAGTTTAAAGAATTGTCGCCGACATTTTCACAAGAAATTTCATAAGGTATTGGTGACGGTGGCGACGGCGGCTCGTATGTAATATGATGCGCGTTCGCGGACTTATTGTAATTATTAGAATGATTATTATATGAATTACGATTTTCATTATTATATTTCCTTCTATAACAATCTTTAATATCATGACCGTCTTTTTTGCAATATCTACAAAAAGATTGAGAACTGGATTGATTATTATTATTTATATTAAATGATCTTTGACCTTGAAATTTTGAAAAATCACGAGGCGGATAAGAACGTTTATCTTTATAATTACATTCAGATTCCGTATGCCCTGTCTTTCCGCAGGTTTTACACCTAGATTTAGAAATATTAGTTTTATATAAAAGATTTTGAATTTTTTCTTCTTCTAGAGCGATATTGATGGCGTCATTTAGATTTTTAGGACTTCTACATCTAACGTTATTACTTAAGCGCGAATGTAACCCTAATGAAAATGAAAATAATGCTAAATCCTCTGTCATAGCGATGCGACCAGAGATATCTTTTTTAAGAGAATCAGAATTATAGATTTCGGACTGTAAATCAGTAAGACAACTTTCAATACGCAGAGCGAATTGTGCAACAGGTTCATTTAATTGCTGCTTACATGACTGTAGATCTAGTAATAAATGGTTATAGTGTTTTCTTTCGCCGAAATTTTGTTTGAGGAAACTTTTTAATTGATTAAAATCTTCAAAAACTTTATGTGAACAGGCAATTTGAGCCTTGCCTTCTAGACGCGATAATATATATTTATTTAATAAATTCTTTTGAGACGGCGATGCTAAATCTAAGGCGTTTTGACAATTAGTTAGAAAAGCAGTTAGAGTTTCACGATCTCCTTTATAGGGACTAATAAAATTACATAATACATTAATAGGGAATTGTTCGCTTACTGAGACTTCTGCCTTTTTATCGACCGACATTTTTAAATTAATTTAAAGAATTATTTATTTATTTTTCTAGATAATTAGGTATAATATTGTTACTTCAAGGATAAGAGATTGGTAAGGAATTTGGTAAGTATATTGAACGACACTGATTAAAAATATAGCTGAAATGTAGCAATAACAAATAATAATATGCTTTACTCACAGGGACAGGAACACTAGGAACTTGAGCGGCATAGCAGCACGGCGAGCGACAGCAGGCAGCGGCGGCGCGTTTCCAACGCAACCACGTCAGGAACAACGAGAGCGACAGCAGAAGGGCAGCACGACGACCGGGACGGCGGCAGAACAGCAGCAGGAACAATGACAGGAACGATGGCAGGAACGGCGGCGTTACGGATTTATCGCGATTCGCGCGCGAGATGTCGGGGTGCAGGAGTGCAGGACTGGTCTGCAGGCTTACGACGAAAGGCTTATTGTCGAGACACAGTGCACTTGAGTTTTACGAAGTGGACAAGGACACATCACACTCCGGAGACGAATTGGTTCATAGTTTTTCTATTCACTCAGTTCTCTTTTCACTTTTCAGTTCAGTTTTCGCGAACCGTTAAGGAATACCAGCGAAACGACGGATTTAATGCTGGTATCCCACTTCTGACACCACTGTTACTTGGTGGGTCTTGAGAGACTTTTTAAAAAAAATCACTTTTATTAAAACTAGAATATTTATTTAAAAAACTTAATAATTATCTTAAGAGAAAACCTGCACCCGACGAAGGTCCAATTCGATCTGATCAAAAAATACGGAAAATGGAATAACAGAAACAGCAAAAGTTTGCAATTGCAATTCATGGAAATGCAACTGAAAACCTAAGCGTTTTTACTACACATACGTTGACATGTGACTTCCGATATAACAGTCCGTTTACATTAACATACAGCAACTTGAAATAATATTTTGTAGGTGGGTACAGAAGTGATATAACGGGGAAGTTTGAAACAACATTGGCGATATTTTGTCAAAGCAAACTTGGTAATTATAATCAAATTTGGCGCCGGCGGGAATGCAAATTCGCCCTGAGCCGCCGTTTAATGTGAGTGAAGAATTTAATTGTGAAATGTACAACTTTATAAAACTCAGTTGGCGCCGGGCGTTGTGTGAAAATTTGTCTATATTTTGTAAACGACACAGTGTAGGATAAACTTTACTAAATGCTTTATGCTTCAGTTTTTTTATGAGTGGAGTTATTTTATTGGTATAGTTGAATATAATATTATGAGAGTTAAGTTGAAAGTATAAATTGAGTAAGTTATTAGAAACTGCTTTAAAATGTAGAGTTGGTATTAGTTAAATACAGATCTGATGTTAGAACCTAACTGTGTAGTATAATAATCTGTAGGTACCATCGAGGAAATTGATTCCAAGGCAGTTGACAGACCAACGTCATTTGGTCGGATCATGTCAATTCAATGTTAACTGTGATTTGTCGAATGTCGACTGGGTTTGACGTAACGCGACCAAACTACGTAGGTCCCCCATCTGCCTAGTAATCAACTTATCTGATAGTACATACCAACTATATAATTACATGGTTATATGAAATTAAATCTGTAATTGCATTGTAACCGTATAGCTGCTAATGTATAGTAAGTATCATTAATTTACATTAGAAATTGATAATAAAAGCTTCTTCTTTCAAAACATGTAATTAGAATAAAAAAATACAAATTTTATTAATTATGTAGGAAGACGAAGAAACTGCTTCCTCCCATGTCCTGGTAACCGCTACAGGTGCCTCTAAGTGTCGGAATAGTCCAATTTTGAGTCAATTCCTAACCGCACCTGTCGACACGGATCCACCATTATCCCTTCGGGTACAACATTAAAATGTATCGGATATAATTTATTCAGGGTAATTACGTGAGGCTCGATGAAGGGATCGAGATTTTTAAATTTAGAATATTCAATCTTGCCCCCTCGGCGGGGATTTCGCAACCCATTAGCCCCGAGGAAGGAGTAAATACTAATCGAGGAACATCTTATAATACCTTTATTACATTCCAGTATAATCATGAAAACGATAAAGTAGGCTGTAGGTTATTTCTGCGAGATCCTGGTAATAAAAGAATTATAATAGAGATTAGAGATATAATATATTTATGAGGTCGATTATTACTATCGGGATGATTGCAAGCCAATATGATGGTAGGATTCGTTTCGTGGATTCCTGTACGTGTGTACAAGTCCAATAAGATCGGCCTCTAATCGGCCTACAATCAGTTTAGCCTGAGCGTGCCCCGTATATGGAAGCATTATTTAATTGTAGCTACTATTTAATTGTTTACAACAAAATATTTGTGTTATAGGTATCGAAAAAATTAACAATTACAGTTACATACCTGACCTCAATATAAATAACGAAATTCGAAAGCAATTTCCAATTTTCGTTAAAATCTATGGTCGCCCGCTCGCGACCTTGTTAAAACACACTCGCGAATCACTTTTGTTTGAACTTGATGAATCTTGCTGATTAATTGGCGAACGAAGTTTATTTGCGTAAGTGATTAATTAATGCCAATTCCAGGTCTGAACAAAGCCGCCTGTTACAGCTGCGATACCGCTCTAGTTATAGTAATCTTTCGCCTGTATTGGCACGAACACACGGGTAGATAGAACGACGACCTAAATGTTCGATTAAATTCTGAACATTCATGCGTCGAGACAAAGTAAAATATTATATGAAAATATCGAACAATCGGCACGAGCTGTAGTCTGTAAATAATAGCTTCGAGGAATGTTTAAAATGGTCATAGCAAGTGAAACCCAAAACAATGGAAGGAAGTCGCAAGTAAAAATTAAAACTGATCGTGTGTGAACTTTGTGTAATCTCCTCTGTTCTCATTAATTTAAGCTTGTTAATTTAGTCAAACGATCCATACTTAATATTATAATTAATGCTAAAGTGTGTATATCTGTCTGTCTATCTGTTACCTCTTCACGCTCAAACCATTGAACCGATTTTGCTGAAAATTGGCATGTAGATACTTCAAGTCTCAGGAAAGGATATAGAATAGTTTTTATCCCGGAATAATGTACGGTTCCCGCGCGATAAACGAATATTGGCACGACGGAGTTACGGGCGTCATCTAGTACTAAATAAATGGCAATTATTTCAAAGTGTGTTGTAATGAAGGTTATACAGTGAAGTAGGTACTTATTAAGTAGGAATTTGCTCGTTGAACTTACCAGCAGTGTGTATCAAAAGCGTTTCTTTGATAATTTACTGTAAGGGAGTGGGTGGTTTCAAAGGGTTCCCGTCAAACCAACGGCCGACCATTAATATTACGCCGTGATTATGCAAAATAAATAACGAAAATATTTTGTACCCTATATAAAGTAACAAAAATATTTGCCCCAGCTTTCAGTCCAGTATAATTCGTTAAAAAATACGTTGCAATCTATCTATCTATATATATTAATACGTGAGAGAAAAACTTTGTAACCCTCTTTACGGAAAATGGGAAAACGTAGGTTAACTTTGACTCGAGTATAAGTCAGACTTAGTAAGTTAAAATCTTTTTCATTAGACTAGCCTTAGTATCCATTTATATGCGCCCGCGCGAAAGAGCGGCTTAGCCGCTACACTGCACTGTGAGATTACCAGCAATTGTATATAAAATATAGCGGCTCGACCGCACGGCTATTCAAATAAGTCATCACATACTATTGGTTGTGATCTTGCGGTTATAGTGGCCAAAAAACCGTTCGTTCGTGCCAACGCATAGAAATCGACCGTTAGCTGTTGATGATGACGACGACCATAACTCAAAAAGTCAAGCGCGACTCGTATAATACAAATTTGTAAAAGTAACGCGACATCCCTCATTAATAATCCAAAAGCGAAGTAAAAGGTTAGGAAAGCCACGAAATGCGAAAAACTTGTACATTACCCGGCGCGGGTGAGACGCGCTGAATTTCATTTCAGACTCACGATTTATTATCCGCTTATCGCTTTTTATTTTAATCGAGGGCAAAAATGACTTATGACGGAACCCTCCATATAAGTAAATGGATGATCAGAGGAATCTGATTAAATATATTATTATGTGAACCTAAATATTAGCAGGACACTTTGTTAGATTTAAACGGAGGACGACTCATTTTCGTTTAATTGTTATCATAAATCACTAATAAACAGGTGCCAAAAGTTTTCTAATGGTGGGTCATTATATTATTAACTTCTCAAGAAACTAGAGCCTTCTAAGAGTTAGTTAAATACAGAAATTGTATAATGTTTATAGCTATAAATGTATCAAGTAATAATTTATTCGATAAGAAAAGTCTTCGTCAACAGTATCCGTAATTTCTCAACAGAATTCTCAGTCATATCCAATATCCATACATAATATTCAATACTTTTAAACACAACACAGACCTGTCTCGAATAAGTGATAAATTATGTATATCGATCATTGTATAAATCATACTCGTAAAAATAAAACACGGTGAAACAGGAGTATATTTGCGAAGTTAATTTCGAGTTTGTTTAGGAGGTGTTTGCTGGAGATATTCATTTGCTCAGACAATGCGGTGGATAGCTTCATTATATTGTTAAGTAAAACATTATCTGAGTGGACTTGGCAATTCGAAATTCATATAAATGAAATAAATGTAAAATTTTCGTAAGAATATTGTGTGAATTAATAATGCAGATATACTATAGCCTCGAGATAAAAATGAAGTAGGTCGTAAAGTAAATGTGGGAGAGCCATGCTTCTGCACGAATGGTCCGGCTCGACCGGAGAAATACCACGTTCTCACAGAAAACCGGCGTGAAACAGCGCTTGCGCTGTGTTTCGCCGAGTGAGTGAGTTTACCGGAGGCCCAATCTCCTACCCTATTCCCTTCCCTTCCCATCCCTACCCTCCCCTATTACCCTATTCCCGCTTAAAAGGCCGGAAACGCACCTGCAGCCCTTCTGATGCTGCGAGTGTCCGTGGGCGACAGAAGTTACTTTCCATCAGGTGACCCGTTTGCTCATTTGCCCCCTTATTTCATTAAAAAAAAGGTCAATTTGGCACACTCACCTTACTATTTTCCCAAAAAATTGAGCTGTAATTTGTACGTTTTTGCAATTTTTTGCACTTAGAATATTATTTTTCATTCTGAATGTAACAGTACAATGTAATAATGTGATAAAATACAAATTTCCTAAAGAATCACGCACGTTATAATATAGAGCAAAAAGTTCAAATGAATTATACATTTCTTCCTTTCTTGTTCCTCAGTAATTCTACCTTCGTTCTCTATCGCTAATACTATCACGACGTAAACTTAAATGAATCCGTGTTTTAATAGTTTTAATGTTATGAACTTTAAAGTGTCAAGGAATTTGCGGAATATTTCCCACGATACTGAACTTTTTACACAACAGCTGCGATAGTTTGATTGCCCTGTCTATTGCTTGCATAATTTAATCAATGTCGAACATAGGCAATCATAGTCCACTATATTGGCCCATCATGTGTCAAAGACCAAAGTGGAGAGGTTGCATACGAATAAAATTGCAAAATATTTACAGAAACATGGAAATGTCGTTGGCTTTTTTATTATGAGGTGCTTAAATTTCATTCGCGTTTTGAACTTCCTTAAAGAGCCGGAGATAAAATTCTGGCCCAAGGGAAGGGCGTGACTTATAACCGCCTTATTATGTTACAAAGTAATGAAAAGTTTTAAACATGACATGTTTAGCGATATTTTTTAAAATATAATGTTGTGTTAAAACTTTTTAGTCTCTTGTAACGTTTTTATTTATCAAAAAAAGTTGACATAAAATCCGAAATCAATTTTTTTTTTATATAATTAATAACGTAAAAGTTTTTATTTTAGTAGCAAATGAGATATTGAAGATCATTATTAATTACCTCAATAAGAACGCGAGTATCTAAGAGGTGTCAAGCATAATAATATTATAAATGCGAAAGTGTGTCTGTCTGTCTGTTACCTCTTCACGCCTAAACGGCTCAACCGATTATGCTGAAATTTGGTACAGAGATACTTTGAGTCCCGGGAAAGGATAAAGGATACTTTTTATCCCGAAAAAATTTACGGTTCCCACGAGATAAACTAATTTTAGCGCAACGGAGTTGCGGGCGATAACGTTCGCAAATCGTAAGTAATAAATAATGTATGTACCACGAAGAAATTTATTCATACGCAGTTGACAGACATACATCATTTGGTCGGATTATGTCAATTCAATGTGAGCTATGATGTTGGCTGGGTTTGACACAACGCAACCAAATTACGTTGGTCCGCTATCTGTCTGCGAATCAACCTCACTGATAGTACACTTTTTTTCTGAAATTCCTGCCTAGTTAGAACAAGGAAGGTTAAGTTAGTTACTACTAGCGAGACATAATCACTGTCCACGTACTCAAGTCGTCGGTGTTCCGAGCACGAGTCTCTAACTAGTCTGGCAATCAAAAAAGATAAGAAACCACTTGAAGCACTCCCCAACTTTTTCATTTGCAATTTTATATTTTAACTTTTAAACTTGAAGCGACTTTTATTTACCCTGGGAGTTTTCGTGTCACATTTTAATATATATATTTTTAATTCGCGGCGCGGCGAAGTGCTCAGTAGTTGCTCATTCCTCATTAATTAAAAGTGAAGTGAACTACAAATTATATACACTTATCGTTAATTTGTAATATGCACTATGCACTTTCATCTTCAATTTTCGTCATCTTCTTTCATTCAACTTTCGCTTTGGCGCATTTAATAATTGAATGCGTCAACGAACGCAACGCCAACATTGTCATTTTTGTTTTTTGGATACGATCAGAGGGCATGCGTCGCGGGCATGCCTTATGTTCGCTGTTGACTGCGCTATACCGCATGCCCTCGATGAACAGAAAAAGGCACAGTGTGGACAAGCTTATGATGTATGTTACACATTTTTCTGCATCAGGAATAAGTTAATGTCCACCATGCATAAATCCAGTAGCTTAAGAACCTTTTCTACGTAAATTACTATTAACACTTGTACACATACACACGTAATTCTCAAAACAATGCCTACATCGAAAATATAGAAAGAAAAGAGAGCAGTAATAATTAACATCCGAATATTACTATGTTTGCAACGCTGATTTTCAGTAAACGAATCACATATTATATTATGTGGATCCTTTGCCATATTAGGGTTATGATTCACGGGGATCGTTAGCGGCGACTCGTTGAGCCACGATATCTGACTGACATGGTGTGGGAATAGTACGTGGTGGCCGCAAAGGAAGATCTTCGAATCGAGCGAGGTATTATACTTGGTGAAGCCGGAGCCCACGTGATTGATTTCAGCTGTCGTATATAATGTGTATACCGATGCACTTAGAAAACGTCGGTAGCGCGATGCAGGATTATGGCGCTAATGGTGAGTGCCGGCATATGGTGATAATTGACATACTAATAACTCACCTGACACCGTCCATCGATGCACATGTCGAGGCTGCCGGGCCGACAGCGCGTGCCATCGGATACGCGCGCCGCCAACACCGCCACCACCACTCGCTCGTCGTCCTCCAGCGCCACCGTCTGCACATACAATGGAATTTATGATAGTAAACTAAGATTAGTTTATCACGTGGGAACCTTACATTTTCCGGGATTAAAGTATCCTATGTTCTTTACCGAGACTCAAAGTATTACCATACTAAATTTCAGCATAATTGGTTCAGCGGTTAGGGCGTGAAGAGGTGGCAGATAGACAGACAGGCAGACACTTTCGCATTGACAATATTAGTATGGATATTATGGGAATTCTTAAATTACGTTAAACTATGAGTGTGGGACTCATAGTTTAACGTAAAACTGGGTGACGGGAATAGCTTAGTTATGACTTGACGGGAACAGTGTAGTAACTATACTATGTGTTTATAGCCTATGTGTTTAGCCCCCTGCTATTCAGTTTAAAAATATAGAGTCAAAAACTTCGCAAATCAAAATTTGGTCAGTAGTTTTTACGCGCAGAAGTAACAAACATCATTCTTCATGTATTAAGAGGGCGACTAACCCCAAAAATTAAACATCGTCCTTCTATCTTCACACTCACACCCGTCTTTCATATGCCAGGTGAAAAAGAACGACGCGGATTCATCGCGAAATTAGTTTTTTCTCAATAACTCGATAAATATACTTACAACATTTTAAAAATCCGCTAGGTCGATCTCTCAATGATAAAATGGTATACAATGTATTAAAATATTAACTTAGTTCAATGCCCGGTTACGGCAATAAATGAAAAATTCGTGAAAATTAGATGCATCTTTGTGATTTTTTTCTATCGAGAAAATTTTAAGATATCGTGTTTTTGCTAAGATCGGATTCTCGGAAATATAATGTAGTATCTAATTTCAGAAAATGAAACAATTCAGGGCTTATTTTCAAGTATAAAAATGAATTATAAAATCGACACTTTAGGGTTAGTCGCCCCCTTAAGTAATACATAAAGTCGTAAACTTTCAACATAACAATAGTTTGATCCTATACACAAGTAATAAATACATTTTCTTATAATATTATAATATTATTTAGCCGTTTACATTATGTGACGGTGGTGCTCTAAATTGTATGTAGTCTCTATCTCAGTGAAGGTTACTGCAATGTAAAGTACACTGTCTGTTCAAACAACGTAAAATGAGTAAAATGGCTGGGAAATACCAGACTTGTTGAAACGATACAACGGTAATGGTTAGCCCATTTATGCATTGATAACTCTATCTACAATGTTTATACAAAATAGGACAAACTTTTCACGTTAGCATATGATAAACAAGCGATTCCGAATGTGTAGATAGGCATATTGGTCAATAATTGCTCAGGGTTAATGCATGATTTAGACAGCTTTCTATAAATTGCTATCCATCATGGCATACTTGGAGAGTAGCTTTAACGTAGCGCAACTTTTCACAACCTTGCCTTTTACAGAATTTAAGACGTGCCACTAAATTTATCTCTTTCGCTCTCGAGACCCTAAATAACTCCTAATGGGCACCATTTTGTAACTTTCGGGTGCCTATCAAAAGTCGATTACCTCATTAGAGAATTTTATCAACTCCAAGTGTCAATTTGTTCGGTTAACCTTCGGACCTACAATTTGCGGAACTTAGAAGGCTTCGGGTAAGTTCGGGTGTCTTCGGAAAAGTGTCGTAACCTCATTTGCGCCCTTGGCCACGAAAACATGCAATGTAAACGGGCCGGCCCATTTACATACGTAACAAGAGTATTCAAATTTCATGTTAATATAATCAAAATTTACATAATACATGAGATTCATACAGCAAAATCAATAATAGTAATTTGCTGATATCGGCCCGGGGTGCAAAACTAGGTAGAGGCTAAGTTTGCTGTGTAATTTTCATACTGTAGTAAAATCTACTTTCCAACTTCACAAACTTGATGGGCAGTTTAAGAAGACGATAAGTTGCCTTAGTATATGTTATATACGGAATTCTTGCAACATAGTCGGCTACTAAGCAGACTATTTTGAACAATACTTTGAACTATCAGAGGAATAGACAGGTCAATACAGGACCAAAGATCTACTAGGACGCTCTTTCACTCAACACACGACGGTCTTAATTGCAATACAAAATTTTAGTTTTTGTGAGCAAGATCCTTGACGCTTAAGTGTAACTTTCAAAATAATGCTTGAAATAGATATTAGCAACAGCAGATTTTTGCCGAAGAAATGTAATACGATACAAATTGTAGAGTGCAGCGTGTACCACGTACGTTGTTATTGGATTTACCAATTGTCTACAGCGCGGCGCCATGATATTCTACTCACTGTTTTGTAGAATATCTCACTGAGTAATGTTATGTAATATATTGTCCATGGCTTGCAACATGTAAAGAACATACACTCAGACGAGTATTTACTCAGATTGCAACTATTCTAGCGTAGGTTGTAAAAGGTGGCTAGCGTTTAAATTATATTCTGTGTAAAATAATTCTATATATCACAAGTACTAAAATTATATTTACATTAACAACATTGTTTAAAAAAAAAAGAAAACTCAATTTCTGCTATTCAGTTTAAAAATATAAACGAATGATACACAAAACGAGTTATGTAATTCTTGAACCCGACTTCGGTAACTTTTAAAAAACTATTTCTTGTAAAAAAATAAGGTCGGCACTTAATTAAAAAACTTCTATTTTGTGTAGAAAAATGAGTAAGTACCTAAATCAATTAGTGCCCACACTTAATTAATAAATTGAAAATAACTAAGAACTAGCTCAAAGGAAAAGTTTTAAATAAAATCGTTAGCGAGTCCTCGACTTGGCTGCGAGTCACTTCCTTCTTTTAATTTGAATAAATTACACTGCTGTAAAGTATTGTTAAATATCGTACAAATGGACAAATAATACAGTCCTTGCGGCTGATTTATTAACCAAAGTGGGTAAACTGCTACAAAGTCGATTTCAATTCAATTCTTTTATTACAATTCTGCACAGCATTCTATTGTAACCGTAGCAACTAGTTTTAAAATTGCTAAATATTTCTTCAATATTGACAAATAAGTGGTTACTAATATAATTATTATTACATTTTTTTTCTTTATTTAAAGGCTTGTGTCGAAACCGACAATGCCAGCCTCATAAAAATCAAAATTACAAAAATCTCATGCGTAATGATTTAAAAGAGGTAAGTACTAATCAGATAATATAATTATTGAAATCGCTTGTAGCGATAAGACCGCTTTGTGTACTTTTTAAGCTTAGTTACTATGTTCTTTAAGTCCTGTTTGCTTGTATGCAATAAGTATTTTAATTCATTCATTTATGTTGTAAAATGACTGATAAAACACTATATGACTACTTCATACTTGTAGTTCTTAGGAACTGCACATCTTTTTAGCAAATATACACTAGGTATATCCTTTGTTTGGTAAGTGCAATGGCTCCTAGAACCCACGCCCTCTGCAGGGCTGGCAACTTACCGGCTCGGGGCTCTGGCCGCTGTGCTGCGGCGTGCCTCTACACGTGAGCGCGCACAGCTCGTCGTCGTCCTTGTGCGCTCGCCAGTGGAACAGCTCGCCGCCGTACGGGGTGGCGTCGTGCGCGCTGCACTGCTGCTAGACCACACGCCACAAGGCTGGCAACTTACCGGCTCGGGGCTCTGGCCGCTGTGCTGCGGCGTGCCTCTACACGTGAGCGCGCACGGTTCGTCGTCGTCCCTGTGCGCTCGCCAGTGGAACAGCTCGCCGCCGTACGGGGTGGCGTCGTGCGCGCTGCACTGCTGCTCGCGCCACACGTCTTCTAGCAGTGATGAGTTGCCTTTGCAGGGCTGGAAAGAAAATAGTGGTTAGTAAAAGTAAAAAAGATTATCTACTGTTTGTATTATTAATAAGTTTATTTACTAGTTTTGGCACTGTTCTAAGACTGTTCACTCAGAAAGCTCACGAGGCTTCACTTTGTGAGAATTAAAATTATATAAGTGACGAATTTAAATCTGTATCATATTTAAATTCGTCACTTACATAATATTATATAATCAGTTACCTCGCGACCACCGCGCTGATCGGTTCACGCGTTATCGCACACCGAAGTACGCAAGGCTCGTCTATTAGTTAACGTAACTACCTAACAAACATTACCGCGGGTGCTCCTGCCTGCAGGAGCACCTTATTTGTGATGGAGAAGATGTCACGTACCCCCACAGTAAATTATGCCAACGTTACCTCCAAAATAATGTACCCCAAGAAAGACCAAGCCATCGTAATAGATTCGATCGACGGATTGATGCTAAGAGATTATTTCATGGCACTCTCAACTGTAACAAAGTCAACGAATATTCAATTCATTTCCAGGATTTACCTATTTAATTAAGAAAATAAAAATTAAAGATTATACTTTAGAGATTCGCCCACTGATTTCTAGAAATAAAAGGATTGTTTTATCGAATGTTTGCCCGATCGTTCCCAACGAGGTTTTAATAGAAAAATTTAACGATATTAACATTAAAATCTTAAGCCCGATTACTTTTATAAAAGTAGGTATACCAGATCCTGGCTTCTCGCATATAATGAGCTTTAGGCGACAACTTTACGTTTCCCCCGAGGACGAAAAAAGACTGCCGGAATCGTTACAAATCCAGTATGAAGATACCAACTACTGGATATATGTATCAAACGAGTCGATGAAATGTTTCGTTTGTAATACAATGGGACACTTGGCTAAAAATTGCCCTCAAGGTAATCATACCTTAAATACCTCTAAAATCTCAGTGATATTACACCAGAACCTATTGAAAGCCTTAATAATATTTTAGAAGAGTCCCAAAATTCTATACCTCAATCTCAGGTTGATAATATTATTAACTTATCACCAAAAGATTATGAACATAATAAGGGCATTAAACGAATACATTCTACTACTACATCAGAACCTTCCCATCCAGAATTGAACCAAAATACTGACCTTATTACGGAACAAAACGTACCATCGAGTGATTATACTAACGACACCGACAGTAATTTTTCATTAGAAGAAGAAATACCTAGTAAGAAAAACTTAAGGAAGAAAAAGAAAACATTAGATAATAGACCAAATTTTTTATAAAAATCGAACTTACAGCAGTATTGCTAGTGGTGGTGTAGCTACGTATGTCAAACCTCATTTATTACCTGAAGAGATTATTATTAATAGTTGCCTTGAAGTCGCTGCGATAAGAATAAAATTCCCTTTAGAGATTACTATTTGTAATGTTTACATACCTAATAGCTGTTCTATTAATCATAATGTGTTGAATAATTTAATTTATCAGCTTCCGACACCTTTTCTTTTATAAGGAAATTTTAATGGGCACCATTTTTATTGGGGTTCTAGTCGTTGCGATCCAAGGGGAAAAATAATAGCAGAGTGGTTAGATTTAAGTGACAATATTATTCTTTTAAATAAAAACCAACCTACGCATTTTAGTTTTGGAAATGGTCACACAAGTAATATTGATTTATCTTTTGCTTCTCAAAATATATCAACTTATTTTGACTGGAATGCATTGGACCACCTTTATGAAAGTGATCATTTTCCTATTGTAATATCTGCAGAAATTGAATTAAACCCTTACAGTAAAATAGGTTCTAAGCACTGGAAATATTTAAAAGCTGATTGGTTAAATTTCCAAAATGACATTGAAAATCGAGTAAAACAATTAGAAAAAATAAATATTACATCGGATGTTTGTATTAATAAAACTGTAAAAGAATTTAATCAAATTATTTATAACTCCGCTGAAAAAAATATATCTATGACTAGTGGAAAGCTAAGAAAAAATCAAGTACCCTGGTGGAACGATGAATGTTCGAAATCAGTAAGAGAAACGAAAAGAGCTTACAGAAAATACATAGTCAATAATATACCGAAGATGATAAACGCAAAGAAGAATATTTGAAGATTGAATACCGTAAAATAAGATCTAAGACTAGAAGAATTTTTAAAGAAAGTAGAAAAGTTAATTGGCAAAATGTTATTTCATCAATAAATAGTCAAACACAGACTGTATGGCAGAGAATAAACTCTATAAATGGTAAAAAAAAGAATAAAATAGATATCATCTTAAAAAACAATGAAGGAATACTTTGTGATGACCTTAAAATGAATTCCGAGTTATTAGCTAAAAGTTTTACTGCAAATTAGAGTTCAAATAACTATAGACAAGAATTTTTATCATATAAAAAAGAAAAAGAAGATGGCTGCACAGGATTTGATAAGCTAGATAATGAAAATCCTATCAACAAGATAATTACTGTAGAGGAACTTAATCTCGTTATTCAAAAATTAGGAAATTCTAGTCCTGGTCCTGATAAAATATCAAACATCATGATTAAAAAACTTCCGTTATTGGCTCTCGAACGACTTTTAGATATTTACAATTAATAAAATATTTGGGTAAATCAGATTTTTCCTGATCTATGGAGTGAAGCCATAGTAATACCTATTTTAAAACCAGGTAAGCTAGCTACTGTTGCATCAAATTACAGGCCAATTTCACTCACATGTAATTTTTGCAAAATTTTAGAGAAAATTGTAAGCAATAGAATCAGATGGTACTTAGAGTGAAATCAGTTTTTAACATCTTTTCAGTTTGGATTTAGACAATTTAAATCAACCTTAGATCATCTGAGCCTTTTAGAAGAAGAAATTCTTAAGTCGTTTGCAAATAAATATAAAATAGTATTAATTGCCCTAGATTTAGAGAAAGCTTATGAAATGGTATGGAAGCACAGGGTGATACAACTCTTACAACAGTTAAATTTAAAAGGTAACGTTCTAGCTTATGTTATAATTTTTTTGTCTAATAGATATATAAGGGTTAAAATAAATAATATTCTTTCTGATCCTCTTTGTACCGAAAATGGACTTCCTCAGGGGTCTGTTTTAAGTGTAATTTTATTTTTGATTTCGATTAATAACGTCTTAGATATTATAAAACGACCCGTTAAGGGATATCTATTTGCAGACGATTTAACAATTTTATGTAGTGGCAAAAATCTTAAACTCGTTGAAAAAATATTGCAAGACACCTTAGACAATTTAAGTAAATGGAGTCTAGAAACGGGCTTTAAGTTTTCGGAAACCAAAACGGAAGTTATGATTGTGTCAAAAAATAAAAATAAAGAAAAAATTACGTATTTATAAATAATAGTAAAATAAATCAAGTAAATGAGATAAAAATATTAGGTCTTACCTTTGATTCGCGATTAACTTGGCCGAATGTTCTAACATAATGAACATTATAAAATTTTATCTTCAATTGATTAGGGATCTGACAGTATGTGTATAAAAATACCTATAAAGCTATAATTCGACAAAAAATCGATTACGGTTCAGTTTTATATGACTCAGCATCGAATAATATTTTAAAAATTTTGGATACCATTCATAATACTTGTTTAAGGTTCAGTTTGGGAGCCTTCCGAACAAGCCCCGTTAATAATATTCTAGTCGAGTCTGGCGAAAAACCTCTATCATATAGAAGGAAGGAACTATGCCTAACGTTTGCAGCCAAACATGTTGTGAATAATTTAGATTCGCTCTTTTTAAAGCCCGCATTATTATCTGATATAGAATTCAGTTTACGACCTACTCTTTCAGTTCCTCTAAGACTAAGGGTTAAAAACTATTTAAATGAAATTAAATATTACTTACCGCCATTATTTCAACGTCATTTTCCTTATCAATTACCACCTTGGGATATAAATAAATTTAAAATAAACAAAGACATGGCTAACAAATATCCCCGTGAATCTACTCGTAATTATATTTATAAGAACTACTTTTATGAACTTTTAGAAAAATATTCGAATTATACAATGTTTTATACAGATGGATCTATTTTTAATGAAAGAACGGGTTGTGCAGTTGTCTCAGAAAATTATAATTATAAATACAGACTACCTGACTATACTTCTATATTCACTTGCGAGGCCATAGCTATTTTAAAATGTTTGGAGATCATTAAAATTAATCCTACGACTTCAAAAAAATACATTATATTTTCCGATTCTTTGTCGTGCTTAACCGCTTTATTGAATGATAAAAATATTGATCCCTTAATAAATATAATAAGAGAAAATTAAGCGAATTTACAAATTTATAATTTTTCTATAGAAATTATTTGGATTCCTAGTCAGTCATTCCCGGGAATGAGAAAGCAGATGCTCAAGCTAAGGAAGCGACGACTTTAAATCAATGTAATTTGTTAAATTGTAATATTACAGACGTTACAAAATTTCTAAAGTTTAAAATTAAAAGTTTATGGAACAGCTGCTGGGTTGTAAATAATAATAGTTATTTGTATGAAATAAGGAAATAAATTTTTGAAAAATGTAATTATAAATTCTTTAAACGAAGAGATGAAATAGTTATTAATAGGTTAAGAATAGGTCATTGTAATGTTACTCACATCCATCTCATTACTAAATCTTCTAGAAACAAATGCTCAAGATGTGATTGTGTATTGTCTATAAAACATTTGCTTGTTGATTGTTCTATGTTTAGTTCAGAAAGAAGTAGTGTAGATCTTCAAAGTACGTTAAAAGATTGTCTTTTAGATTGGAAAAATACTGTAAATTTTTTAAGGTTAACTGGATATTATTCTGTAATCTAACGTACAATATTGTTATTACTTGTAGTCGCTAATGACCTTGATGTTTAAAGCGACTTAAAATAAATAAATAAATAAAATATATATTATATAATTTGTTTTTTTGCTCTTCGAAAAATAATAACAAAAATAACTTTAGTCGAAATCAATTCTACAATCCCAGTGCTATGAAACAATCGTTTTAACTTTCAAAAGATCGTACCTGCGTCTCAAACTACAAAACCTCTATATTTTCAGTAACAAAACCCGGAATAAATCGGAGAAATAAAATGATTTTATGTGTTACGACATCGCTTTTATTCGGAACTGGGAACGTGCCTCGGTTCCCGTATGAGGACGTGTGGACTTCTTACTAGTTTATGTGGAATCTGAGTCAAGTTGATTTTAATTGCTGTAAGGCCTTTTGAGGCTTAATGGTTATTTTTAATGACTCTTGAAAGTTAACCTAACTTTTCACTAGTAAGGTGTTGTTAAGTGTTTCGAATGAAAATGCTTCAGATTACAGCTCTTTTGTTTTAGAACATTCTGTGAATCGAGTTGGTTGATTGATTTTCATGGGATTCATAGGAGTGAAAGGGATGGCAACATTTTTCACGAAGAAGAAGCGAGACAGTTGAAAAGTGCGTCTATATTTATCATTTGATGGGTAAACAATAGGACAATTTTTAGCCAAGAGATATGTACGGTTATTCCATGATAAACTCGTCTCGACATAGATAATATCCAGTGTAAAATAATGTTATTTCCTAACATAGCTTAACTGAATTATGTGGCCACAAAATGCGCAAAACACAACGAAAATGCATAGCAGCTGTTTATTCAATAAATACATACGAAAAAGTAGGCTTGTTTCGCGTTATGCGGAGGCCCCATATTTTGTTTAGTCCTTTCAAAGGCAATGAATGCTGTCGCTACAATACTAAGGAAAATCACCGAATATTGAACGCTTTGAGGACTTTTCTATAGACTTCCATCGAAAAAACGTTACTTTTATCAGCATAATTTGTAAAACGAGGTGTTGGGTTAAGGTGAAAATATAGGCGAAGAGTAAAATAGTTTATTATGTAATCGATTAATACGCTACTGGCAACAAACAGCTTGTGAAAATACACCTACTCCTTGATATACCTAGATTAGTACCTTGATATACTTCAATTATCTTTTATCTACATATTTTTCATAACTTTTAGCTCATTGTTAACCGCTAGTAATGGAGCATGATGTTTATTACTTTTGAAGGCGAGTATGCAAACGCCTTTTTATGATGGGATCATAGAAGCCGATTTGTTCTGAATTTATTTGCTGAATTTTCAATAGAGTTCAAACAAGTTACGCTGGGCAGGGTAGAGCGACGACGCTGCTCTTCCGACGTCTACGTTTGCATTAAATAAAGTTCAATTTTACAAACACATCGCAGCGTGTAAACCGATCTCAAGGTTTTCAGCATAATAAAGGTAGGGCGTCACTCAGGTTGGGCGAAGGAAATGAGGCGGAAGTAGGAAAAGGGATGTTAATAATGACACAAAACGCAAAGCGTTGCAGCTCATTGGCTCTATTTGCTGGAAGACATGATTTCGCCGGTACCAGTTTTTTTTATCTATAATTCATACCACAAATATTATATTCTTCTGGATTAATTCGAAAAAAAGATATTTGACTCTACGTAATTAACTTTAGTATAATTTTATAAATACTATAATTTTTAAATAAAATAAATTTTACTTTTATACTAGAAAGTATAAAAGTGAAATGTATTACTGATCTCCATAAGGACTGCGATGTATAACAATGTATAAATATAAGTTAAATCATAAATAATATTTATTATTGGGTGTTTTCTTACTGTTAAGACATGATGGATGGAAAATAAATCTTAGCATAGACAATGTAATGGCATATTATGCTTTATTTTAAGAAATGCTAGTAAAGAGTTAAAAAAACAATTTACAAATCGAATGCATCAATATAGCTCATACATTGAATAGTCAGTTGATGGGTCTGTCTAGACGTACTTAACTCGACGATCAATAGACATGTTCTAAATGTGCTGAACATTCCCGTTGTAAGAGCAACAACACGATATAGAGAGATATTGGTGAAAGGGTATGGCCCTTGTTAATTGGAAGCCATCGTACGATTGCGTCTGTCTTTGTATCGTCTTTATTTATGTTAGTACTAAATTTCGCTCCTAAGTCCTTTGCGCCGAAATCAATTTATGGCGTGAGAACCGAGCATTTTTCCGTAATAAAAAGTATTCTTTGTCCTTTCTAGGACCTCAAAGTATCTTTATACTAAATTTCAGCAAAATCGGTTCAGCCATTTAGACGTGAAGAAGTAACAAACATACAAACCTACAAACTTTCGCCTTTATAATAGTGTGACACTAATATTTTTACGACTACAATATACCTATAGCAGTTTGCACTGTATTGATTTTATTTGAAGAGTTAAGTTATAATACTTTAACTTTAAGAGTTATAATACTTTCTCCGTTCTCGCAAATAATGTATTTTGCTCTTGAAAACTGCACCGTTGTGATTTACAACTTGTAAAGTGTTGTGAAGTTAAAACTACCCTGAATATAAAGGTAAGGTACAAGAAGTGTTATTCTTTGATACTAAACATCTATATAAATAAAAATGAATTTGAAATTTTGTTAGTCTAGCTAAAACTCGAAAACAGCTAAACCGATTTGGCTAAATTTAGACTTGGAATATTCGTGGAAGTCCAGGGAAGGTTTATAGTAGGAGAGAAGTGACGTTCACCATGTCATAATATAGTTTATAACTATTAAACAGGAATAAAGATTGTTCCTTATCCTTGTATGATATAACTAGGATGGATGAGGGCTACCCAATATCGGGATGGTTGGCGCTCATTGAGGGAGGCTTACGTACAGCAGTGGACGGCATAAGCTGATGATGATGATGATGTATGTATTGAAACAACTAACTTATAAGCGATTTTAAACCTTTTTAAAACTCGACAAGACGCAGCAAACCAAGCAATTTGGCATTTGAAATGGCAAGAAACTGGTCGCGTGCTCGGGAATCAAGGGCGATGCAGAACCGAGTTTGTTGAATTTCGTGCAATTCCCAATTCGAGATTTGATTTGGCTGTGCCTGGCTCCGTCGGCGCTAGTCTAGACGTATGTCTGCCACATATTTTTGAATGCACTAAAATTTAGGCTTTTCCAGAACTATACTGCATACATATGCGGTATTTGGGTCTGCGGTATACAAAAAAATACTTAATGGATTTTGGTTATGATTATAATATTCAGAACGCAATAGTTTTTTAAAGAAAAACTATATGACCCGGCGAACATTATTTTACCATATAAATTATTTCACTAGAAGTAATTTATAAAGGTTTTTATTTACTTTTTATATTGATTAGTATCAAACCTATTCTCATAGAATGTACATACAAAATTTAATTAAAATCGGTTGGGCTGTTTTGGAGGAGTTCGCGCACAAACATTGTGACACGAGAATTTTATATATTAGATGTTAAACTTTACATGCCACAATTAATTACCATGATTGGCATCATAATTGCAACGTCGTCGTGATAAAAATATGCACAATCGACGTCGATCATGGGTGATCAAGATCCTGTACAATAGAGCTATTATAATATTCGTGACAACTTCTTAATTACTGTAAGTCCATCATAGGTCAACGTCGAGAGGCTTAGTCTATGTAGTTATGTTTATGGTATTGAATGTACTGTCACTTCTTGGTGGAAATTCATGTTCAATTAAATAATAGGCATGATAACAAATTTTTTTATTGGTAATTGAATTTTTTTTATTGGTAACCTTAAAAAATAGAAACATCGCTGAAAGAATTACTCTGATTGCTTAAAAATTCACCAAGATATGACAATTCAAACATCTCATAAAATAGACCTGCCCGAAACGCTCCATACAAAGTGCTACGAAAGACTGATGTCACTCTTTCGTAGTTTGTACGCATCGGGAGAAAACTTTGTTCGATAGGTATATTAAATATTGCGTTTATGAAAATGGTTTTTAAAAAATGGTTAAAAAAAAAAGAAATTTAATTGAGAAAGAATTTGACTTGATTATCCAACTTTGAAGCCGCATAACAAAAAAAACTGAAATTTTGGGAGCACTTATTTTTTACCGTGATTTCTTTATTTTATTAACAAAATTCGCTAATCTTTGGCATTGTCATTATCCCAATTAAACACTTTTCTTGCACTTATTCCACTTTATTTAAATAGATTTATTATAAAATTATTATATACACGACCGGTTTCGAAAAACACCTGATGATGAAACCGATCGTGTAAGTAATAATTTTGTAATAAATCTATTAAAATAAAGTGCAATAAGTGCAAGGAAAGTGTATAATTATTTAATTAGTTAAGTTTATGTATATGTGAGGACTATAGCCGACATAGGCTTTAACATGTTCCCTAACTGTCAAATTAAACTAAGGATATTCTCATTGGGAACTTTTAAATTTAGTTCCTGGGTGTAATATAGCAGTGAGCCAGCCCGTCGTCGGCGCTTGCCAAATAAATGTCGTGATTTCTCTCTACGCGACAGAGACACTATTATTTTAAAGCACCTACCGAGAAAATATCGCATTCGACTATTCTTTTCTCGATTGTTATAGTTGACTTATTGGCGTTTATTGAATCCTTTATGTGCATTTTTAAGAGAATCATTTATAAGTGACAGTGGTTATATACACTGTCTCTTAATCATATTTTCATGTATTTCAAAATCTTCATTTACTTCATTAGCGAAATCACAAATGTTCTACAATTTTAGAAGTCTACGATCGAGCAATTCTCGCAAATTGAAGTTTTCACTGAAACCCTGGTCACCCTACTCGGAGAATCGCTCCGTGAATGACAATCACAGCAGTTATTTGCCTTCTCTTTATTGACTGCTGACGCTTTTAAATTTGATTGTGCCCCGCTTTGTTTTCGCAGATTTCTTGGAGCCCCGCGCGGGGCATCGCTCGGGGGCCCTTTAAAAAGTCCTAAGTAATAGCGAAAATGAGGACACATTAGCTATAGCCTTTTTTTACGAGGTTTCATTTAATTTAATGGTGATTCATCGCTGGATTCACTTAGAGTGAATTATGTCACATTTTTGCTTATGGAATATGGAATGGAATTGAAATTTATTATTTTCATGTGGATGTTCTGATCTTCCAGCTATTGGGTACTTACAATATAATATATAAATACACTTTAATGATAATTTAAGGTGCCATACTCCATGGTGCCAACCATGGAGTCCCATCGTTGCATGGGATAGGGTCCGAAAGAACTTAACTAATTTTGGCAGTAAAAATAATATAGAACCTCTTCCTTTTTTTGGAAGTCGGTTATAAATATTGGGAAGTGTACCCCTATTAATTAATTTTTATTATTACAAAATTATTTTTTCCGTTAAAAATATTTTTCCACGAGTAAGGTTAATACTGTTGTATATGTTTTGTTTACTGATGACTAGCAGTTCTGAAATATTCAAGTCAAACTCCAATCATAAGCTAATAATTTCCCTGTAATGTTATTAGTTTCTACAACAGCCTCTAAAATTGGGTGTTAACAAATAATAATATAATTATTACCGTATATAAATTACGGTATAATACAAACATGTAATCTATATATATAAAAATCAATTGCTGTTCGTTAGTCTCGCTAAAACTCGAGAACGGCTGAACGGATTTATCTTATCTTGGTCTTGAATTATTCGTGGAAGTCTAGGGAAGGTTTAAAAGGTGAGAAAAATTTTGGATGTGTGGCGGTACCCACAAATCGCCTAATATTCCTGCATCGCGCTATCGAAGTTTTCTGAGCGCGTCGGTATATATACGACAGCTGAAATGTATCATGTGGGCTTCGGCCTGACCGAGCATAACACCTCGCTCGGTCGGAAGATCTTCCTTTAGCGTCGCCACGCATTATCCCACAGATGTATAGATGCATGGATGTATATGTAGATGTATGGATGTTTGTTACTCTTTCACGCAAAAACTACTGAACGGATTTTAATGAAACTTTACAATAATATAGCTTAAACATCATAATAACACATAGGCTACAATTTTAACCGACTTTCAAAATGGGGGAGGTGTTATGTTCGTTTTCTTATGTTCAACGATTACTCCGTCGTTTGTTAACCGATTTTCAAAATTTTTCTTTTGGGTATCATCATAAATATAGGGTATCATCCCAATTCGGTATTATATTCACAAAAGTGGTGATCTGATGAAGGATCCATAAGTAAACGAGGGAACTCCTCAAAAATTATAGGGAAATATGTGGTGACTTCGGTTTCGTGAGAAGTATTCTAAGCATATGCTACCAACAAGTAAGATTTTGAACCGAGGTATACCTGGTATACCGTGGTTCGGAAGGTGCTGAGAGAACTCCTGATTCTTTATAGATACAAGTTTGGGAGTTTCGGCGTTGTTTTAAGAACGGAAAGCATATGCTTCTATGCAAATTACATTCATCATCAACATCGTCATCATCATCACTACCATATTATACCATGTTATTGGTAAGTACTTTTCATAGTCTTTTAGATCGAGACTCGAGTTTGTCAAGCGATAATTTAAAAAAATCTATACCTACCTAATATTATAAACCTGAAGAGTATGTTTGCTTGAACGGAATCGGAGGAACTACAGATCCGATTTAAAAACTTATTTCAGTGTTAGATAGCTCATTTATCGAGTAAGAACTAAGACTATAGGCTAAGACTAATACGACCGAAGAAACTCAGGAAAATGTGGGAAAAACGGGGGAAATATTAGAAATTACGAACTACTGGAGCAATTTTTATGGCAATATTTGGCACAGATATAGAGTAAACCAAGTGAAGGGAGTAGGGACATAAGAGCTATTTTTATGGGAAAATGTACGGTTTCCGTAAAATTCCTAATTTACGCGGGCGAAGCCGCGCGGGACATCTAGTATTATATAGTAATGCTCTAAAATCCCCTGATATATTAGTAGCCCACAAATCTCTTATATCAAATAACATTTAATCACGATTAGTAATAATTGATGAAGGTAGGACTCAAAACCAATAGTTTACCGACATGACGTACAGACAAACTAATAGTTAACTATAACAATGTGAATCTCAATAAAACAAGTTTGTACTTCGCTAAGTTATATTAAGGTGGGCCGCAATCACACCGACTTGTGGCTTACAAGTCATTAAATATCCTAATTAATCTCCAAAGTTGGTATGGAAGTGTTTAACTCACTGAATTTTGAACACAAAACACTATTTTACTATATAATATATACTTTGAACTACTTTGTTATTTAAATCGAGGAAAAATAGAGCTTACGTATAATATTTGAGATACAGTACCTACTTTCTACAGGAATCAATCGACTGATCCAAACATTATATTTTAAACCAACGTAAGTCTCGAATAATGTATGTCATGTATTAATATTGTCATTTATAATTAATGTATCACGTCAAACGAACGAGTATCGAAAGGTTTTTAAGAGCGTCATATTAAAGCTGTACTTTCAGTCTGAACGTAAACGAAATACACAAAATGTAACCCTGGATCCTGCTACAGCCATAATTACAAACTTTTTGCCTTTAGTTTACACTTTACACTTGTGCTACGATTAGCGGTAAGTAAGGTATTAAATAAGACTTATTTTTTATTTAATGCAAGTTTCAGTCGTCATCGTCCTCAAGATAGATTTTTAAGTTCTTCGACAGGGTGTTTGTCTTTTCACTAGCGTTATTGTATTATGTATATAAAAGCGATAGTGAATCTGAATCGCGTACATTTTTATTATTATAAATTGAAGTGTTTGTTTCATTTTTTTTAACTTTAGTTTTAAATAAACAAAGATAACAGAAGAGAAAAATATATTTTATAGAGTATTTCATAAAAAAAATGAAAATTATGTATTATGTATATAAAAGCGATAGTGAATAAAACAACTACTGTCAAAATCAAATTTAGAAACTGGGCTTTTATATTATGTTATTATGGTTTTTTCGTTATATAAGACGTTACAGGTCGGTGTTTTGGGCGGCCGGCGAGCGGCGCCATTAATCATGGGGCATTCCCGGCTGAAAGGCAAGTTTGCACCTCGTTGGCTCGCACGAGAATTTGTTTGGCGATCGATCGCCATGTGGTTTCGTTTAAGCATAACAGCCCTCGGATTCTGCTATTTTATTGCTATATTTATGCTGCTTCCTTCGATGCGGTCAATTTACCATGTGTTGTGGCCATGTATGTGAGTTCTAACAAAGTATATTGCCTCATGAGTCATGACGTTTTGAAACCGACGCCATTTTGTATTGGTGTGTCACTTTTAAGACAAGTGTAACGTATTTATATCTAGTAAAATCCCAAGTAAGTCTAAGTAGTAATATTCGTTAATGCACTGGCGTATATTTCAGAATGAACCAACAGTTGCAGTATGGCGTAGAATCTAGATTTATGAACTCACCTATGATTTTCTCAGAAGTCATTACTAATGGCAATGTCGTTGATTTGACATTTTATGAGAATACCCTTTGTAGTTAATAATAATAATAATAATATACATTTATTTGCAAAGAATGTTGATTTGAGTAGAGTTGAGTAGCAGAACTGCAATAATGTTGCATTGCAATAGTAGAATCGGTGCTTACAGTTCAGTGAAGCCGCTAAACTGGTACCAAGACTTAATTATACAGAAATGGATATAATTATATAGCAACATAGCCCAACGTGCAACGCAATGTATATTATGTATAATTTAAATAAATATATTGGATCTGAATCGTACATTTTTATTATTATAAATTGAAGTGTTTGTTTCATTTTTTTTAACTTTAGTTTTAAATAAACCAAAGATAACAGAAGAGAAAAATATATTTTATAGAGTATTTCATAAAAAAAATGAAAATTTCGTTTTCCTACCCATGTAAAACCTGTAACTTTCATTTTTATTCAATAAAAGAATAAGAATGGATTTACTTTTGTTAAAAGCTTTTATTTAACTTGCTCTGTATGTATGTAAGTATGTATGTTACGGTGGAATTTTGGAACTCAATTTTGAAGTAGATATATTTAACCGATTGAGCTGAAATTTTGCATACTCGTTTAGTTTGGATGACCATGCACGATGTAGTATTTGACATCACTCTAAATCCAATATGGCCGACCATCCACGATGGCGAAATAGTTATTTTCTATGCAGTCTTACAATATGGATATTAAATGAAAGGGTTTTTTGAGAGTAACTCGAAAACAAATGTAATGTCATTCTATATCCAAAATGGCGGCGCATCCAAGATAGGGAAATAGTTATTTTTAATGCACTACTGCAATATGGGTATCAAATGAAAGAACTCATTGAGAGTAACTCGGAAATGAATGTAATGTCACTTCATACAAAATGGACGCTCATCCAAGATAGAGGAATAGTTATTTTTGAAGTACTTCTGCAATAATATGGGTATCAAATAAAAGGGCTCAGTGAGAGTCGTTGTGTAGTGTCGTGTCGTGTCGTGACGTGACGTGACGTGACGCGTTGTGACGTGACGTGTCGTGACGTGACGTGTCGTGACGTGACGTGACGTGTCGTGACGTGACGTGTCGTGACGTGTCGTGTCGTGTCGTGTCGCATCGTGTTATATCGTGTCATGTCATGTTATGTCAAGTCAAATCCAGTCTGGCTTTAGACAATTTTTATTAAGTGAAATTAACATTTTTAGTCATGAGGAAAAAAGAAATAAACGGAATATTTAAACAACTCGCTAGATATAGACACGGGTTTTTTCACTGCTTAAATTAAAGTACTATTTCTTAAGGACTTAAGTTAATCCGATTTTAACTTATTCTTGAAATAAAACAAAACTAAGAACAGACTAAGGAATCCACCAACAGATATCTAAAAAACAAAAAATAAATTATATTCAAAAAACTTTTTGAAAAAAAAAAAGCTTTTATTTTAAAAACACTCTTAAAAGACGAAAATAAATTTCTCCTTGAAATGTATATTAAGGTATAACCACAATATTATACTGTACAATTTGCATGATAAGAAAAGCTTGTCGCGAGACTTAACGATCTGTCAGTATTTAATAATTGTATTGAAATAAAAAATATAATATCAATTTAATCCTAATTAAATTGGTACCTACTAGTTTATTCACAAATCGCGCGACAAGCTTTTCTTATCATGCAAATTGTACAGTATATTGAGGTTATACCATAATATACATTTCAAGGAGAAATTTATTTTCGTCTTTCAAGAGTGTTTTTAAAATAAAAGCTTTTTTTTTTCTTCAAAAAAATTTTTTTGAATATAATTTATTAGCATCATACAATACATATTACATCATAAAGTTCGACTATAATATTATAAAATTAATTTACAACAATGCTGTGTGACACCAAAAATAATAAATAAATAAACAATAAACCCCTCTGTATCACTATTCACCGCTTCACGTGGCAACACCTGAACATCCTGTGTAAATTTAAGGCGGCGACATTATCAGCTGCATAAATATTAATATCAAACCCGGCGCAGAAAATATTCATAAGTTATGTCGCACGTGTGAGCTAATACGTTATTCTGTTGGATAACACCGACTAGACGTTATCATTAAGGTTTTCATTTTAGAGGCTTTTTGAAAAGGTTTATTTATTGTTTCGATGTTATATTTCTAAATAATAGCTTATATCAAAGAATCCGTCGTTTTGTTGATCATTTTCGCATTTCCGTGTGTGCACTAGTCTGGTCAGTTCACAAAACAAGCACCTCGGCGTTAATATATAGGCCATAGGGAAAAGCATTGTAAAGGTAGACTTAAAAGAAAGATACCGTTTTTTGTAACATCGCTAATGTTAACTTATTGTGGGGTGTCGATATAATAATATAATATCCATGCAAAGTTTCACTTTTCTAGCACTTGCTGTTTTCACATTAAATTAAAGACGTTTGGACGGTAGAAGCCTGATAAAATTTTGCCCAAGGACAAAAAGACAAGAAAAATGCAAAAAGTAACACTGGTTTACTCCTTATCCGTTCTTCTCTTACAGATTCGTAAATACTTTGGCTCAAATAATACGTTTCATTACGGTTTAATTCTCCGCTTAATCTCTCTTACTTTTAAATCAAATGATCCGGAAGGATCTTATGCTGGTTTTCCTACTATGTTTCTTCCTCGGTGAGGCATTGACTCACCTGCATATTGCATATCTTGTATCTCACGGGCTCCCCCCGGCAGCCGGCGGGGGAGGCGCAGGTCCGCAGCTGTCGCGACACCCCCCCGTCGCACGTCCGAGAACACAGCGACCACTCGCTCCACTGTGACCAACCACCTCGGTCCTGAGGACAAAAAAAGTTTATGTAACCTGTCATTGCCAAACAAACTCTACATGGAACTGCAAAAGTAAGAGCGCAGTGAGGCCGCACGAGACGACACTAAGCTGCAGCGGAGCTACGCGATCCGTCACGGGCAAATATTATTTGTTCGTATGAAATCGTACGAGCTAAGCCGCACTTATTCGCTTATACGTGGGAGAGCCATGCTTCGGCACGAATGGGCCGGCTCGACCGGAGAAATACCACGTTCTCACAGAAAACCGGCGTGAAACAGCGCTTACGCTGTGTTTCGCCGAGTGAGTGAGTTTACCGGAGGCCCAATCCCCTACATTATTCCCTTCCCTACCCTCCCCTATTCCCTTCCCTTCCCATCCCTACCCTCCCCTATTACCCTATTCCCTCTTAAAAGGTCGACAACGCACCTGCAGCTCTTCTGATGCTGCGAGTGTCCATGGGCGACGGAAGTTGCTTTCCATCAGGTGACCCGTTTGCTCGTTTGCCCCCTTATTTCATAAAAAAAAATGTATATATTACGTCAACTTTGCAGTTTTGTTCCCCAGACTTGCAAGCGTAATAATTTATTATTATTATTCATTTGATTGAATCTAATTATTTAAACCAACTTGTTCTAAACTATAAAATCATGTAGACGAGAAATATAGGATTAGTACTTACGATAAACCTAACATCACTAAGAATAATTTAAGTCTAGTACATTAGGGAGTAGGGAGTAAGGATCTAATCGCAGCAAATCCAGGCATTAAGTTGCAGCTTGGTCGTGTGTCGCTGGATTTCAGACGGCTCGTATTTAGCGCCTGGCGAGCTGCCTGGGGCCCGCCGGATTAACGTCTTTAAGATTTAATGTGTTTATTGCATTATTATATTGGTTAGGTCTAAGGGTACATGCGTATGTCGTCGGAACCTAGAGGGCCGCATTTTATTGACCAATATGCGTGCGTACATAACGGAAGGTATGGCTGGCTGCATTTTTCTATTTGATTACAATGTGATAAATTCGCAGGCTCATTATTATATGTCTTAAGACAGCAATACAACAGGCGAAAATCTGCTGTGAAACATTGCAGTCGCAAGATACGAAATTACCCTGCCGGCTTACTCTGCTGTAACCCCATAAGCGAGCGTTTTTTTATAACAATTTTTTAAAATAATTCCCATTTTTCATTGACTTATTCAAATAACAAGTTTATAAAACTACTTAAGAATACCAAATGTTTCACTAAAGGAACGCAGTCCAAAATCCACCTAGAAACCTCGAAGTTTGAGCCGTCCCAAAGCAAATAAAGTCTTTGGATACTTCTATTGACAGAGAGTTTAGCGGTTCAAAATGTTCAAAGAAAAACAACCAATTAAAAGTTTTCCACAGCCGACAAGTCCAATAGTTTCTGCGTCTGATGTTTTCTCTCTGCGGACATTGCCAAACCAGTATTGGTTTCATTATTTTTGTACGTTTTCAAATAAAAAACTTCCGTTTCGATCTTTGATGACTGTAAGTAAACACCACGCCGGTCTAGTATAGTTTGGAAATCGGCTTTCAATCGGAAGTCGTAGATTCGATAACTGTGTTACAACTTACAACTTAAAATAATTTCAGTTTGGTTAGCAACATGCAGGGTGCTTGAATCGTTCCATGAATTAGATGGGCATGTAAAATGTCGTTTTGTTTTACAGCCATATAAATAGAGTAATAACTATAACATGACAGTATACATGAGCAGCATGAGACATTGTATTTAGAAGCTATAATATGCAAAATCATATTTTCACAAGCGTCACATTATGCAATAATTAACCTAATAACAAGAGGAGGAGAATTCAAATTACGTTGCAAGGAGCCATCCAGGGTTGATAATATACGTAAATATTTACGTTACTGTCGTAATAACGTGCGGCGCGCCGTTCCAGCGTACCTTCTATTTTCATATTTTCTAAACACATTGTTTCATGCGTCCCGGCTACGTGAACCCTAATTTAATAGTGTTTGCTGTCGCGTGAAAATATGGTTTCTTGACGTCCAAAGTATCGCTTATTCGCGTATAATGTAGACTCAAATACCGGTAGAGGATTACGTATTTTGAGATGGTAATGCACTAGGCGAAAATGCAAACAGAAACTTCAGTCCGAGTAGTTTCTGATCGCATTTTTTCATACATTTTGCTACGTAGTAGATAGAGAGGGGGTTAAGCCTCTTCTTCGAGGGGGTGCTCTTCTAAGCCGCGCCGGCAGCAACTCTCGCTCCGTTCTAAGAATTTTCATAGTACGTACAATATAAGGTATTCAATACATATCACGAAGGAGGTCTACACTGAGTTTGACAACCAATTTACATACGATACGTAAAATTATAATACCACGCAATCCTACTTTCACAACTTCCTTCAAAAATTAAAATTACGCGTGAACGTCGCATGGCGTAAATTTTAAGCAAGTTATGTCATTTGGTTAAAAAATTATCGTTTTATTTCTTCACTCTGGATATACAGGATGTAACAAAATAAAGTGATAATATTTAAGGGGGTGTACGTGTCTGATAAATAGATTTACTAGACACTGTGAAAGTAGCAGCGCGAAAAGAGTTTTTTTTTGTGATTTAAATGGGCGCTTCCCAGCGTGCCGCATTTGACCATATAAAATTTAAAAAAAAAGTTACTCTTTCAGCGTTGCTACTTTCACAGTGAACTCTATACAGGGGACTCATACACATCCTAAAGTAGTATCACTTTGTTTTATTACACCATGTATAGTGTAATTGGTATCGTTTGGCGTGAAGTCTAGACGTTCTTGTATAGAATTGATTAGATTAGTAACGTAAAAAAAGAATATAACATCAAAAATGTTTTATTTTTTGTTTCTTTTTGTTATTTGCTGTCCAGGGTAGTTATAAAATGTTCATTTGATACAGCTCTAACAAAATAATTGGCGTTGTTTGCCGTAAAGTCCGGGAGACGGTTGTATAAAGTGCACAAAATAATTGAGCTCCGATACGAGAGCACTCGACTACATCTCCGATCTGACTCCACCGTTCACATCTATTTTGCCTGCCACAGGACCTTATGGCAACGGAATAAGGATCTCTATCACGGACATCCCGAGGTAACATACCCCCGAACGGGCTAACAAATGGAAATTGTTTGAGAGCTTGTCGTTTTAGCCTTTCGTTTGTTATTCAATTTATTTCACGTTATGAGTGTTTGCGCTAACGTTTTATCATTTTTATGTCAATCTCAGATACTTACATATAGACTGATTGACTCCTTAGTACAGAACATATATTAGTAGTACCAACAGAAGTCTCACTAGCGAAACCCGTTTAAAGAAATAACGACTCATGTTACGATACTAATAAGTTCAAATTTCGACCGCGTAGTGCTAGGTGCCTACAATTATATTCACCTACATGTCCGCTCTCTGTCTATCGCATAACTCGTACCTTTTCTGACGAAATCAAGGTTTTCGCCTTTTAGAAATAAAAATATTATTTTTTTAATTACTATTGGTATGAATAGCAAACCTTTTTATAGTAATATAAAATTTTAATAACCCAACCTATATTTTATAGTAGTTTTATATATTCGATTATGGTGGCCTGGCCATTTAGCCGAAACTTTTTCGTTTTCGCTCCGTTATAGAATCGCCGATCAAAATGTATGGAATTGACATTAGACGAGTCGAACGTCAACGTCATATTAACGAACGCTTATGTCACTTCCATACATTTTCATCGGCGATTCTATAACGAAGCGAAAACGAAAAGATTTTGGCTCACCCCCCAGTCCTTAGGTCAAGTCAGACGGGATTAAAATTAAACGAGGATCTATCTCTCGTTCTTTGCGTTTATGAAGGGAGTCCATATTTTGAAAAACTTCAATATATAATATGTACTATCTAAGAAGTTGATTCCTAGGCAGATGGCGGACCTACGTAATTTGGTCGAGTTATGTCAAACCCAGCCGACCGATAACAGTTATCAACTGCATAGGAATCAATTTCCTCGATGGTACATTGTACAATCGTGTTGCGGCTCAAATTGGAACTAATTCGATCTCAACGACTTTTTCCACTGTACTGCGGCTCAATTTGGAACTACATAACCAGACTCGTATATCAAAATCAGTTTCGGGGGTAAGACTGCTGTATCCATTATTATACATGAGACATTCTAAGCATGGCCAACATATCTGTCATAGAGCAATTTTCTTTATCAGCCGTAATATCCACCCCGAAGTATATGCCGTCGAGAAAATCAACGTTTAAGACAAAAATCGTCATTTAACATACAAACCGCAGATCAAACCGTATTCCTATAATATTTGAGTTGAAATTCCTTTAGCCATATCCAATAATTATTATTCCGGTCAGCAGTATGTAAAAAAGATGCGTGACTAAAATACCCATGGTTATATCAAAAACACAAATAAAATTGCGGCGAACAAATCAAATTGGCTTGTTATCTCCACGAGTTATTGAAAATTAGCCGCTGTGGTTCAGTAGATAGCTTGAGCTATAATAGAGCGCAGGTTCGATGACGGGACGTGGTTTTTCAGCGGTGTCGGTTACAGGTAACAAAGGAAATAAGTTTCCTTTCTACTTACTTTTTATCTTATACCTATCGAAAGTTTTTTTTAATGCAATAAGGGGGCAAACGAGCAAACGGGTCGCCTGATGGAAAGCAACTACCATCGCCCATGGACACTCGCAACATCAAAAGAGCTGCAGGTGAAACAGCGCTTGCGCTGTTTTTCGCTGAGTGAGTGAGTTTACCGGAGGCCCAATCCCCTACCCCCCTAGAAATGCCGCAGTTGAAAAACAATTTGTTACCCCAGGGTACCAACTGCGTTGGAGAATCCCTCTCTGGACGTCCATGCTCAGGAACCCCTAGAACTGAACGTGGACGTCCAGGCTGCCCCTCGTATTCTGGGGAGGGCAAAACTGCGCTCCAATCTGCTCGGGGCAAGAGCAAATACACAAAGGCACCCCCCTCGATATTAAACATGGACTTTTGTAATATCAGGGGATTACACTCCAACCTTAATGCCGTCCATTACCACCTTGAGACGGCAAAGCCGGCTTTGCTCTTTTTAACCGAAACGCAGATATCATCTCCAAGTGACACATCATACCTTTCCCACCCAGGGTATTACCTCGAGCACTCCTTTCTACCCAAAACTGGAGTGTGTGTGTATATCAGAGATGATATCAGCTCTCGCCGCCTCAGCAATCTTGAGGTCATGGACCTATCAAACTTATGGCTCCGCATAGATTGCGACGACCACCCTCGCGTCTATGCGTGCCTATATAGGTCCCATAGTGGTGACCCCGAGACGGACCGACTCTTGGAGCACCTGCAAGCTGCTTCAGATTTTGTGCAGCAGCAGATCCCATCCGCAGAGATCATAATACTTAGCGACTTTAATGCCCACCACGCCGACTGGCTCAATTCCAGTAAAACTGATCATGCGGGGAGATCTGTCTGCAACTTTGCCCTTGCGAACGACTTGACACAACTGGTTACTACGCCTACGCGAATCCCAGATGTGGATGGTCAGAATCCTTCCTTGTTGGACCTCCTACTGACTTCAAATCCTGACGGCTACCAAATATCCGTAACCGCACCACTTGGTTCATCGGATCATTGCCTTGTTGTTAGACCAATCGCTATAACCTCTCTCTTCTCGAAGATAATGGAATGCATTATCAATAGCTTCAGCAGCTTCTTCGATACTTGGACGGCCAGGGATTGCTAAGCGACAAACAATACGGGTTCCATAAGGGCCGCTCGGCTGGTGATCTCTTGGCATACCTGACTCATCGTTGGGATTAGGCAATTGAGTCGAAGGGAGAGGCATTAGCTGTTAGTTTGGACATTGCGAAGGCCTTTGATCGGGTTTGGGATAAAGCGCTGCTATCAAAGCTTCCATCATACGGGCTGCCCGAGAAATTATGTAAGTGGGTCACTAGTTTCTTAGCAGACAGAAGCATAAATGCTGGTGTCCCTCAGGGCTGTGTGCTATCGCCTACTCTATTCATACTGCATATCAATGACATGTTACGAACCAACGGCATTCATTGCTATGCGGATGATAGTACAGGTGATGCTGTATATACTGGCTCCCCTAATATTTCTCGGCAAAATGTCACTGAGAGTCGAAACGAACTTGTGTCTAAGGTGGAGAATTCATTGGAGAAGGTCTCTGAATAGGGTAGACGTAACTTAGTCCAATTCAACCCGCCAAGACACAAGTCTGCGCGTTCACCACTAAAAATTCACCAATGGTCGTTTATGCTCGTTTCGAGGGCACATCTTTAACCATCTCCCCTAGCATTGAGATACTTGGCGTCAACATATCGAGCGAAGTCCAGTTCCGATATCACCTTGAGGGTAAGGCCAAATTAGCCTCGAAGAAGCTTGGTGTTCTTAACAGAGCGAGACAGTACTTCAGTCCGGACCAACGCCTACAACTCTACAAGGCGCAGGTTCGGCCTCATATGGAATATTGTTCTCATCTCTGGGCAGGGGCGCCAAAATACCAACTGCTCCCTCTGGATCGTATCCAACGAAGGGCTGCTCAAATTGTTGACTGCCATAGTGTTTCAAACAGCTTGGACCCCCTGGAATTACGCCGAGATGTAGCTTCACTCTGCATCCTCTATCGGTTGTAATCCTTTTAAGTGAGAAATTTTCTTAGTATTTGATTAGGACCTACATTAGGACACATAAATCATTAATATCAACATAATATTATCCTACCTGTCTAGTTGTTGTGCATACATTAGTAAAGTATATCAAATGTTTTCGTTTAACCAAACAAACAAATAAAATGAAAATAATTTAAGCTGTATTTAAAAAGAGTTATGCAGAAATAAGTAACAGAAATAAGCTGCAACTGGCGTAAAAGATTTAAAAACGAGATTTTGAATAATGCAGCGCTGTCCTGCGCTTGAAAACAGTTTGCCCCATTCCTAAAGTCGTTAAAATATTTACGGAGTCGAAATGGCTTTTAGTATCACTAAGATATTTCTGTTACAAATCTCTGGAAAACTAAACGAGTTTTTACAACATTTAATACAAAATCATCCATATTGACAGCTTAACTTTTTGAGAATAAAATTGAAACTTATTTTTTAAATGAAATAAGGGGGCAAACGAGCAAACGGGTCACCTGATGGAAAGCAACTTCCGTCCCTCATGGACACTCGCAGCATCAGAAGAGCTGCAGGTGCGTTGCCAGCCTTTTAAGAGGGAATAGGGTAATGGGGAGGGTAGGGGAGGGAATAGGAGAGGGTAGGGAAGGAAATATGGGAGGGTTGGGAAGGGAAAAGGGTAGGGGATTGGGCCCCCGGTAAACTCACTCACTCGGCGAAACACAGCGCGATCGCTGTTTCTTTCTTTGGTCTGGTCCTTGTCTTTCTTGTCTTTGATTGGTTAATATTTTGGCCTGATCAAATTAAAAATTCTAGTGAGTAGATATTTTTATTATTCCTAGGAGTAGATGAAAAAACCTCTGAAACTAGATTTAGATGGGTAAATTTTAATGTCAACGTTATCCGATTTTCTGATCCGAAAAATTCGGATGCCCCGCCCCGCTCATACATTTGGACACGTCAGAATTCCAAAAGTATGCGGGGTCCACAACGAAATGTATAAACAGAGTGCGTTCCGGCGGGGTGACTGAATTTTTCTTATCAGAAATTTCGGATAATGTGCAGCCGGGCTAAACATAGTGCAGTGACGTTAAATAACATTAATTTCACATTATCACTCTCTCCCACACATTTACTACACTTCACACTTCAACAACACAACACACACAACACGTTCGCGTTATCACAACACGTGCTAACACACTAACACAATACGGCATCCCACGCACACATGCTTTGACGGCTTATGGAGTTCATCGCTAATTTAATAACAGAATTAATACCCTTCGGACATATTAATTATGTGTTTAAACACTTATTTACATTATGGGAGTTTGGGAAGTCCTTCCCGAAAACGAGCTACTTTGGCACGGAAGTGCGTTGCAAAGGATAACGATTATAGCGTTATTATAACATCAATACTAATTAAGTAATTCGGTATTCTATAACAATTTCGGTATTGTGAATAATTTATAAAAAAAGATGAATCAAAAATGTATATTTAAATACTTGTAGCCTGTAGAGAAGTTTGTCTTTCCCAAAGTGGGCGATAACGCCCCCTTGTGGGTGCTGAAGGTCTACAGGGGGTGTTGGACCCAGAAAAAAATAGGGGCGTTGTGTAGAAGCTTGGAGGGTTATTTATTTCATCTGGATGCATTTTAAATTGAAACAAGGGCGGCGCTAAAACATAATCTTTTCTCAAAGTGGGCAGTAAAAAAAATAAGTTTGGGAACCCCTTCTGTAGAGTAATAGATATTTGCAAACTCTGCATTTTATAACAAACATAGTTAGCGTTGATTTGTATATAAAATATTTACGTGGGAGAGCCATGCTTCGGCACGAATGGGCCGGCTCGACCGGAGAAATTACCCTCCCCTATTGCCCTATTCCCTCTTAAAAGTTCGGCAACGCACTTGCAGCTCTTCTGATGCTGCGAGTGTCCATGGGCGACGGATGTTGCTTTCCATCAGGTGACCCGTTTGCTCGTTTGCCCCTTTATTTCATAAAAAAAAATGTAATGTTATTGACAAATCTTATTTACAAATGAGTGAAAATCAAGTGAAAATAATAAGGTACTACATTAATATTGTAACTATATTAATATCATATTTCTTTTTGAAACACGGAAATATAATTAAAAGAAATTTAAGAGAATCATGTCGTAATTTTTGCCGTGAAAGCCTTCTGGCCGAGGGCTGGTACAATTTTATCCGGTTAATGATTACTTCCATTATGGTCTTAATTACTATTAAGGCTTATACCTTCAATAACCATCAGTTACTAAATATTGAACTTAAGTAATTAATTGGAGATTGGGTTGAAACTTACTTAACTTACTTACGATATTTTGATATAATGAAAAATTATGAAAAAAAATATGGTCGGAACCGGTATTTAGCGTTTGTATTTATCAAATTACATAGTGCTATAAAATACTTTAGCTTCACAGACTACTAATAGTGCTTTCAATAAATATTACAATACTAATTTTAGATATCTAATAAATTAAAGTAACTGACCTTGAACTTTTGAAGTTAATAATAATGAAAACTATTATAGTTTAATATTTAACTTTGATAATTACTGATAGAGTAAGAGCCCGCGAGGGCCAGACCTTCCTTCGATTCGTGAAGCTGAAAGTTTACATGTTTGTGACCTTTACAGAGGTAAGAACAACCAGCAACTATGGAGTTTCGGTCGCGGTTACTTTAGGAGGTATCCAGTTCTGCAGGTCTACCTGACCTTCGAGAAGGAGTAAAGCTCAATTTCATAGCTTATATTCTTTGCGGTAAGTGGAGGAATCTCGTCTTCCAGTGCCGGATATTTTTGACAGTTGCTTCCCACCCTTAAACTTCTTAAAGTCTAAGGGTGGGAAGAGAACCAGAACTAGACTTTGAGAGTATCTAGCAGTGGGAAGGAACTGTCAAAAATGTCCGGCACTGAAAGACGGGATTCCTCCACTTACCGCGAAGAATATAAGCTATGAAATTGAGCTTTACTCCTTCTCGTAGGTCTGGTAGTCCTTCAGAACTGGATACCTCCTAAAGTAACCGCGACCGAAACTCCATAGTTGCTGGTCTTCTTACCTCTGTAAAGGTCACAAACGGGTAAACCTTCAGCTTCACGAATCGAAGAAAGGTCTGGCCCTCGCGGGCTCTTGGTATATGACATTTGTTAGACATGAATTATTTTATTATTCGTTAATTAACGATATTTAAATGTATAAAAGTCGAGACTGAGATTGATACTAGATTGAAAACAATTGGATAGAAGCATAACATTATTACAAATTGCTTCTATTTGAGGATCAGAATGTAATTAAACGTTTTAGACGGAAAATACTTGTTTGATAATTTGATATTTAGGCCGGTATAAATAGTCAGTACTTAAGATGCGACCCGGTCTCAAGACGCGGTTCGGCTCTGTGATTGGTCCAAATTTTGACAGCCAACCAATCACAGAGCCTGAACCGTGTCTTGAGACCGAGATGCATCTTGAGTACTGACTATTTATACCGGCCTTAATTTCACATTGAAACGACATTGATACTGGCAGTAGTAGGCTCTGCAAAGCTTTATGATTGCTTGCTGAAAATGGATGGGAAGGTGCAATGTTACATTTTTGGGTCTCTTTGGTGGGACAAGGAGCTATTGGTAGATCACACATTGTTGGTAGATAAGTATTAAAAAATATGCGTCGATTGTACCTCCAGTTGCAGCAACCTAAATGTTTTGCGTGTCCTTTACCTAATAATTATGTAATTGTATTAAAGCTTAAGAAACTCTCAAAATATTAGCGGTTTCAGTAACAAGTGAAACGATTTTAGAAATTTCTGAAACCTGAGAGGTGCGATATAAGTTGGAACACGAATTCGTGTCCTTGTACACTGTGTACCGTAATTGGCACTCGTATCGTGCATCATAATTGGAACACTCGTGACAATAGACACTATCTACCAATTATTGAACTCAACAATAGTTTCTCTAGTTAAAGTTGGGATTTTATAGTAACAGAAACTTCTATGATTTGATAATATTATATTGTTTTGTAGATAAAAAACTATATTTTTTTCATGTATTATTACTATATACTTACTCGTATTTAATGATATTATGACAAGGTTTGATATAATATTATTTTTTGATTATTAACGATAAGCTCTGTCCACACTGTGCACTTTCATCTTAAATTTTCGTCATCTTTTTTTATTCAACTTTCGTATTGGCAACGCCAACATTACCATTTTATGTTCAGTTGCAGTGTCTGTCAGCTTATTGACATGTGCGACGAGAACATTTTACTGGGTGGAATATGTGCACCTTATTTTTTCATAAGAAATTCCAGAAAAAAATAAAACAAAGCGAAAGTTTTGGATACGGTCAGATGTCTCGGCATGCGTCGCGGGCATGCCTCACGTGCGCTGTTGACTGCGCTATAACGCATGCCCTTAATGAACGGGAAAAAAAAGACACAGTGTGGACATAGCTATTAAGCATTAAGAAAACAGAAAGACAAAGACAAAGAATCACTTAAAATATCAGTAAGGAAGTATGCAGAGGAATACTTTTTCAAATAATATGTAGTGGAATTAAGTTATTAATAATTATAATGCACTTTATCGTTCTTATTTACTAAAAGTTATTTATTAAATATTATTTTTAAAGAAGTAAAGCTATGTACATATTTATACTTCGCTATTCGCTTTTCCTACATAAATACACATAATAAGACCGTTTAGTGGTCTGTATGTAGTATGTATGGTGAGCCGCAGCGTCGGGAAGTCATTTACATAGTTGTTGTTGTTCTACTAGCGATTATCGCAAACTACTCGCATGCTTGTCTTAGATTGTAGGCTTAAACCTAGTGCTTAGAACTTAGTTATTAGCACCAAGATACATAGCTCTTTGCGTTTGTAAGAGTCAATACGTTTGTAATATATTACGCAAAAGTCGCTGCTAGCACATATAATATAGTAATTAATCCGACTAAATTCAGACCACACGTCATATCGTAATATTCACAGAAGCGTTGTGAAACTTCAAACAAGACTTATAGTTTACTGTCTATCTTGGTGCTGTCTTCTAGCTTGAAAATATTTCAGTAATATATCCTTGATGAATGTAATAAGAGCCATCGATTAAGCCCGGCCGCACATTGTCCGAAATTTCTGATCAGAAACAGTTGCACGTCCGCGATGTCTCTTATATATTGTACTGAGCCGAGTGAGCTCGAACTCGTCGGAAGGATATTTCGGATAGTGTGCGGGGTGGCGGTCCGGCGAAATGCAACTGTTTCTGATCAGAATTCGGACAATGTGCGGCCGGGCTTAAACGTTTTACATAATGACACGTCATTACAATCTTAACACTAAATATGAACTTTATCTACAAATTGTAACGTTTCTACAATTTCTTTGTTTTCTCTACTTATTTATACATGTAACTTTTCAAAGCTCACGATTGTCGACAGTCGAACAAGTACTACAAAGGTATCATAATATTTTGTAAAATGTAGCTAATTACTAGTACTAGTAGTAGTAATAGTAACATTATTTTATTACATCAAAGTCAAAGTTACTTCTTTAAGAAACTACTTCAAAGGCTACATGTTGAAGCTCATTAATATTACAGTTCTTTAGTATTTTGTCTCGCGATGCAAGAAGCTGAGCGGCTATTCTCGACGAAATGCCAAAAACAGTCTTTGTCTTGAGTAATGCAATATTCTCGCAGAAGCTTTCAGAATAGTGACGTCGGGAATGTAAAATTCTGTGTACCTTCTCTTTGATTTTACTATTCCTTCCAAGTTCCTTAATATTATCATCCTAACATTAAACAGTTCGAAGAAACAGACATTTTGTATGGCGAACTTTAATATTCAGCTCATAATAATTTTGGATGAAGAACTTCAAAAAGAAATTGATATTAATACAAATTAAATTGACTGAAATTAAAAGGTATCTTAATTAAATACTCTGACTATCGCACTCAAAGTGGAACATTAATTACTTAAATGTAATTAATTCAAAATTTTTACAGAAGCCTCATTCATTATCTGTCAAATTCTTCATTAAATTGAGGGTTAAGCATAATTAAATGTCTCTGAGTATGGCGGTGAGACATCAAAAATCATCATTTTAATTTGGCACAACAAAAAGCTTGGTTAGAATATGTCCGATATCTGCATAAAAATAAATTTTCATCAATCATCTGTAGCAAATAAATAAAGCAAAATAAGCTTTAAATCCCTATATTATAATGGTACTAAACATTACCAAATTCACAATATCGTATGGCCAAATTAGCATTGTTAGCTATAAATCTAAACGCGCGCATCCGGGGGCGACAGCTAGTATCGCCGAACGCGGTAATAAAAACATACCGCCCGCCCGGCTTCGGTGGAAATTTACAATCAAAACGTACTGTATCAAAGGGTTTAGGGTGGTGCGAGTGGCGGGCGGCAGCGGGTGAATATTTAGATGGATGTAGAAACTAGATTAAGAAACCCTTGTAACCAAAACAAAGATTAAACTGATGAGTGGTAGAAGACTGTATATTTTGCGTACCAAAGATTTTAATTTCTGACATATTATGTAGATAATTTGGAAGCTACATTTTATTTATCGATTCTCACGATCCAGGAATTCGTCAAACATCGATGTTTCTACCAATAATATGAACATTTATTCGTAGGTAGATAGCGGAACGTCATTTGATCCCCGTCAAGTCAATGAGCCATAATAATAATTTATGAGATTATTATTTTCGTGCTAAGTTTTTACACCAATCATTTGATTCAGTTATTACGCTACAGCTTCTCACTTACACCACAGGCAAGCACAACACCAGCATATGCAAATGTGAAGCCACGAGCCGCCGACTTCAATTTGTCAAGCGCCGGTTTTTGGTCCCAGCTTAATGAATGCGCAGACTTGGTTGACTGGGTGTTTACACTAACTTCCCAGCCGACAGACTTGTGCCCGCCACGGACGGCTATAACTGCACATAGTAGATTTATAGGGCACGTGCAGGAGCTATCGGTGGTAAATAATCATGTTTTGGATTTTAGATCCTATTAGGCAGCTATTTTTATGTCTAAGGCCGGTATAAATAGTCAGTACTCAAGATGCATCTCGGTCTCAAGACGCGGTTCGGCTCTATGATTGGTCCAAATTTTGACAGCCAACCAATCACAGAGCCTGAACCGTGTCTTGAGACCGAGATGCATCTTGAGTACTGACTATTTATACCGGCCTAAGAAGTCGTACAGAAACTTAATCTTACATTTCTAGTACAAGGCTCGGGTTGGCTACACCAGTTCGCACCTTCGTTGCGTACTTTCCACAAACAGTTTTGTTGCGAAGTTCTTCTTTTATTCTTGACATTTTGCATAATCTATTTTCCAGCGGTCGTGGTCACGCCTAGCCTGATGACAGAATATTATGTTCTAATTACGAACCTACAGTTGTTAAGACTTCACTCAAGTATCTATTATCAATGTATAGTTTGGTCACAGAACAGATACAACTATTGTATCTGTTCTGTGACCAAACTATACATCTATATCTTTAGTCCTAACGTTGTCATTTCAAGCAGTATTTCCATCAAATTAGATATGTATAGATACAGCACAAATAATAATGTTCCAAACTCAAATATAATTGAAAATTGTTCCAATTACGTTTAAGCTGTGTTAAATACGAGTATCGCTTGAGAGGCAAAATTAATATCAAAACGGTGTTTATACAGCCGGTATACAACATAATATTGGCTTTGAAATTTCAATACCTATGGATTATATTGAGTTTATCTTAAAACCTGGTTCAGCGGACTTCAAAGTTTAACCCATCAATCCCCAAGCGGCAACCGGCTGTTGCATAATAATTGAAAATCTATTGTGTCTGCGATTCGGGATTCCCACTACCGAGGTATTACACGAGTCATTTTAGGGTAAGTTTTTAGTGAATTTTGTTTGTATCTAAAGCTGATGCTTAAAATGGTTAAGAGATTTGCACTGAAAACGTACTACAAAATTACTGTGAATAGACTACATAAAAAGTCTGAACTTATTTTAAATTATAGTGGTCCATTATAGTTATGATTAAATACGGACGGACAGACAGACATGACGAATCTATAAGGGTTCCGTTTTTTGCCATTTGGCTACGGAACCTTAATAAAAAAAAGAAATGGCAGCAAATATTATGTGAAAAGAAATATGGTTTGCGATCGTAGCAGTCTGGCTACGCGGCGTAGCACGCTATCTACGCAGCGTAGCTAGAGCTACGAAGCCTGGCGTAGCTTTCATTCAAAATTTAACTTCATTTTAATAGAAAAAAATCTCTGTACAGTGCTTTGAGGTGGCTGACGTTGCTTGGACGTTACCATGGTTACGTATATTTATAGTACTTTTGAAGGACCGGCGATAGCGGAGAGTCACCGGCTATATGATATTTACTTCTATTTCCTTTGAACAAGATACAGAATGCAAGTGATTTTTTGGGGCTCTTACATTTCATAGATTTGGGTGTTTCCGTGATTACGACAACCAAGCGAAGATTTGCATGCGCGTTATTAATTTGGGAGTAATGTACGTTGCTATTCCATGATATGTTACAAGCACAAGAAACCTGGAAAAGTTAAAACATTTATGGTATTTCGACCACATACCGAAGTGTAGCTTCAAGTTTCAAAAGAAACTTATTCATAAAAGTTATTAAAAAAATATACGAGTACGGTAAATTTACAACCACCTTCAGATTTTTGTCGTTTAAATAGTAGTAGCTAATTTAGTTCTAGTTACTAGTAATATAAGGTATAACCTGACGTACCTTCCCATGATGCGTGGCGTTGTCCCTCTGTACGTCGGGGTCGGGGCCCTCTGTGGATATGTCGTGCCCGTGCCGGTGCGAGCACAAGCTCGGGACCTGAAAAAAAAAAAACACTTTGTATGATTATCTGTTCAAATTCAATTCTCTGATAGTACATCAGAGAAGTTGATTCCTGGGCAGATGGCGACCTAAGTAATTTGGTCGCGTTAAGTCAAACCCATCACAGCTAAAATTTATACGTGGGAGAGCCATGCTTCGGCACGAATGGGCCGGCTCGGCCGGCCGGAGAAATACCGCGTTCTCACAGAAAAACCGGCGTGAAACAGCGCTTGCGCTGTGTTTGGCCGAATGAGTGAGTTTACTGGAGGCCCAATCCCCTACCCTATTTTACGGAAGTTGCTTTCCATCAGGTGACCCGTTTGCTCGTTTGCCCCCTTATTTCATAAAAAAAATAAAATAAGCCGACCACATGACGTAGGTCCGTCAACTGCCTAGAAATCAATTTCCTCGATGGTACCTTTACCTACCCTATCAATTAGTTTTTGGACACCTTCAAAATTGGAAAAGTAAAAACATAATATTGTTAAAATTATTATTCCAATTATAGTCTGTCAAGTAAGGGAAGACATTAAAAAGTGGCAACATCGTAGTGTCATCCCTTTCCAATCAATTTAAGAAAAAAGGAAAATTTCTTCACTTTCTTGACGGACCATACATCGAAATGTTAAATTGAAAATGCCTAAGTAAGGAAACTAGCTCTTTCTAAGCCAGCCAGGCCGCGGCGGATAGGTCGCAGCGGCCATCGAGTATGGTGTGGCCGCTGACCGCGTTGCGGCCAAGTGCGCATGCTCTATAGCGGTTTTATACTGAGGTAGCTCACTCGATGGCCGCCGGAGCCTAGCCGCTACGTCTTGGCCGCTTGTGCGCGCCCGGGCTAACACGGAACGATGACGCTTTATATAAAATGGTATAATAATTATGTTCTGAATAATTTAAACTATAAAACTTGAAGTTAAAAACGAATAAAAAATAACACGTGAACTATTTTATCGAATTAAATGGAAAAGCCTACATTTAACGATTTAAAAATGTAATTCACTTTTATACAAAGCGTCATAAAATTCACGGCGTATGACTTGATAATCCTTTGCCATTTTGACTCGATTAAAAAGTATACACGGCCGATCGAGCGGGACAGAAGATAAAGCTGTCATCCGCAACGTTTAATATTTTCATGTTGGCAGTACGTGCGCCGGTCTGTGCAATTACGAGATGCCTGGAGATGATTGGACTGTTTGTCCTGTTTCTGTGAACTTTATTGAGAACATTTTATAGATTTTTCTACTGTTTTCTGCTTGCGGTTTAAAATAGCTTTGGCGGATTTCGGTTTAGAAATCTTATAAAAAACTGTATTGTATAGATTTGACTGCTATAAAATTGTAAATATCAGAAGTTAGATCGTGCCCGCGCCATTGATTCCAAAATATATTTATTGTGATGCAACTCTTCTTTTTAGGACACAAATACCGCGTTCCATTTGATGTTAAAAACGATCAAAACGCTCAAAATGCCTCCTAATTGGGGGGGTTTATGCGTTTTTAACATCAAATGGAACGCGGGGAAAGTAACCCGTGTCAGTGGTATGAAAATGAATAAGTTAAAGACAGACTCGCTTTCAAATTCTTATAATAATGTGGATAAGTATAGTTTACATAGACTAATGTTTATTTATTTTCCTTGTTACTTATTCTAATCACACCATTCCTTCTACCCCCGTACAACATTTTCCTAAACAAATACCCTCACATGGGACTGTGTCCCGATATCTCAAACTATTCGATCTCGGCCCGGTGTAATGTAGCGAGCGGGCCACTGGAGCGAGTAATGCGACAGCGACGCTGCTCGTGTGTCTAATTGTTATTACTTTGGAATAAATTAAGTGTTCCCATACATGGATGTTAACAAGGAGTAGGTTAAACAGAAGACAATAAAGAAAACAGCATCTAAATTCTATTATTATATAGAATTCTCGTGTCAAAGTGTTTACGCGCGAACTCCTCCAAAACGGCTCAATGGATTTTAATGAAACATTGTATGTACATTCGTTAGACCTAAGAAATTATTTATATGGCAAAACAACGTTTGGATCAGCTAGTATTATTATGTATTGAACAAATGAAATGCGTCTAAGGTTTTTATCTTATTTCTAAAGATGCCTAAGAACACTGAGTATATGTTTTTACACGAATGGCTAAACTAACTGTCTGTATAATATTGACGTTCCCAGCACGACGGAGAGACCCAGAAGCATTTTAATAGAGCTCAACTAATACTAAAATTACATATTAAGTCTACTATCAAACGTAAAATAACGTTAAATTCCTACTAAACGGGTTGTTACTTTTCACTATACAAGTGTCACTGTTTAATAAGCGTATTGACAGAGTGATGTTCAAGTTATTCACTTAGGAAAATAATCTAAGTCTCTCACTCAAGAAACTCAGATATTTAAGGCTATAATTCATACGAAGCACGTCATAGTTTAATACAGCACGTAACAAGGGTAATAGTTCCGCAAACCGCGGAATTCAACCCCCGATAAATAACCGGGGGTTGGGGCGTTTTCATCATTTCAATACCCCATAAAACATGTAAATGGTACATCACCGAATAATAAAAAATGTAAAGCGATCTCTGATAGTCTGTTAATTTGAATATCATAAAATTATTGTTATTGCTGTTGGATTTTTATGTGAGTTATTTTATATAGGGTACGACAAACTGCACATATTTTGAGCCCATGACCTACTGTGTATGTTTAGATGTTTAGAAAAAAAAATATTATTTTACTCAAAGTAAAAAAAAATCTCATGTACTAAGCATGTAATGGATGATTCTCCTCTTTTTCTAATGCAATGTTTTTGACGATTCCAATTTACAAATATGTTTTTGTCCCACCTTCGATGGTAGATGTTAATAATAATAATAATAACCATTTATTTCAGAAGCCATAGTGTTAGTAGAAATACAATTTAAATACTTTTTTTTATGAAATAAGGGGTGCAAACGAGCAAACGGGTCACCTGATGGAAAGCAACTTCCATCGCCCATGGACACTCGCAACATCAGAAGAGCTGCAGGTGTGTTGCCGGTTTTTTAAGAGGGAATAGGGTAATAGAGGAGGGTAGGGATGGGAAGGGAAGGGAATAGGGGAGGGTAGGGAAGGGATTTGGGTAGGGGATTGGGACTCCGGTAAACTCACTCACTCGGCGAAACACAGCGCAAGCGCTGTTTCATGCCGGTTTTCTGTGAGAACGTGGTATTTCTCCGGTCGAGCCGGCCCATTCGTGCTGAAGCATGGCTCTCCCACGTATATCTCTCTCCCGCTCTCCCGCGTTAATACCCCTTAAAAAACGCTACGTCTGTTGATCTCATATTCATTATTATTACTTAATTTTTTATGCTCATAAAATGTGTATTTCGGACACCACATTTTTCCGTCATCTCTCAACTCATAAAATTGGCAATTACCATCAAATCCCTCAACGAATGTCGAAAATTAATTTAAAATTAATTATGAAGAGCTTATGTCCGACACAAAATTAACACTTGAATTTAATTAAAATCATGATCTTATTAACGCGAGTCACAAAATATCTTTAAACATCATATTTACTTGTGACATTGTAATTATTAGCGTGGGTTGCAAGATATATTTTCATTTTAGCATTCGTAACAAGAGATATTCACAATAATAATTATTGGAAACCATGTTCAAAACGATGTAGATTTAACCCGAAGATCGTAGGAAAACGAGACACAATAGATATTCTATTGTGTCTCGTTCACAAGTGAGCGTATGGGGCTTGATGAATTAATTAGGTAGGAAGTCTTTCCATCAGGTGAAGCGTTTACTTGTTTGCCCGCTTATAAAAATATAAAGCTGAAAATTAACAGTTTTTTTTCTAAATTACGAGTGACTTGCTTTTAGTTACGGACGACGCAGCAGGTAAGAGCACTAAGAGCTGGTCTAAAAATAAACATTTGAAGTCACAACACTTATAAATAAAGAAAACTCTACAAAAGGAGAACCGTTTTTCCTTGGAAGTTTTAAGTCTACAGGTCGATCGTACGAGTGTTGTGAATTTCACAGGTGCAGAGCTCCTCTGCTGCGAGATTAACCCGCGGGAGATACGAGTACCCAGCTAAATGTAGATTTAAACTTCGATGATGTATCGGGAAGGAATAGCTTTTTAATGTCTTTATCTAAATATATGGATATTTGAGTCGAAAAGTTTGTGTTTGGTATTTATTTTGGTTGCTTGTTAGTTAATAGTATTTTGGATAGAATAATTGTCATTTTTAATCCTAGTTTTACCCATGTGAAGATGAAATAGGGTAGAAATTACTTAAAATAAATTATAATAATATAAGTACATTCTAATTCCTAGTCAGATTCTCACAGTAATTTAGGCTAGTTTCCACCCTCAATTCCTTCGTACAAAACCAGTGCTAAGCACATGCTAACTGCTTAGCAGCAATCCAGGCATACCAACTTACAAAAATACTTGTCAGACTGACTTTGACAACGTTACCACGGAAACGAAACGTCCAGGCCATGGCAACCGTTGTTTATTCAATACAACGTAGACTCACATCACTGACAAATCTCAAAATGGTTGTGCTTCACGTAAAACGCGGTGACGAGAGCCAATTCCTACATGAAACGAGCATTGATAGCTTAGTTGATGATGTGGTAAAGGATATAGTGGGTATATACAATGGACGGCTGAAGGTGACACGCATATGCTATGAGATGGAAGAGCTGTCGAGTCACGGAACTTTCTTGCCTTTGGAGATGCAGGGGTTGACTGATGAACAGGTATTTTATATACTTAATTTTTGGGATTTTTAGGGTCATATCACGCCAAAACTAAAAAAATTGGCGGAACGGTATTTTACATTAAATTTTTAAAGATGTTGTTTTTGTATGTTCAAGAGAAAGAGACAAGAAGTGATAGTTCATTAGACGAATTATTTCTCTTTGTATTGTGACTGGACATTATATTGAGCATGTACTGTGTGCAAGTGACAGAGACTAGCGACGCCGGCCGTAGAAACTCTGACGACCTCTGTGGCTCAATTGGTTGAGTGTGTGGCAGCTCAAGCCGGGGGTCGCGGGTTCGAATCCCGCCGGCGGAACAAAAAGTTTTTCAATGTTCCCGGGTCTGGATGTGTATTAAATATGTGTATGATATATTAAAAATCTTAAATATATTATGTATAGTATAAAATAATTAAATATATTTCCATTATCTGGTACCTGTAACACAAGTCCTTCAGGTACTTAGCACGGGGCCAGACTGACGTGGTGTGAAGCGTCCATAGATATTATATTATTATTATTATAAATTCTCTGCTTCCTATGACCATCCATGGCCGTTACAATTTCTCTGCGTCCTATCATCGGACTCTATATTGAGTATATACTTTTCAGATCAAGGAACTAAAACTAGAAGACCCGTGGGCGCAGCGCTGCGCCCCCGCTGGCTACGTGGAGGCGAAGGACGAGATGGGGCGCCGCTGCGGTCGCGCCCCGCCGCCCAACTTGCAGGCGGTGCTGAAGAAAGCCGCAGACACGGCCAAAGAGTATATTAGTAAAAAGCATGTAAGTGTCATTTTAGATGGACATTCACAGAATCTTTTTGCCAGGTTATTCTTTGTCAAGCTGGCTGGCTTAGCGTCAATAATGCCTACACCGTAGTGTGGAAGCTGTGGCGTCACTTACCTTCTTATACACCTTATTCTAAGAATTTTATAAGATGATTTTGATGGATTATAGGTGTCATTATTTTTTATGTATGGTTCATCAATAAAAATGATCATTTCAGGTAGACCTACGAAAATGTATGACGCAGAAGGATGTATGCAAAGCGCTTGACGAGTTGCGTGGGGCCACTAAGATCGTCTTCCCTGCCGGTCTACCGCCTCATGACCCAGTGCGTATGGAGCTGGACAATGTGGAGGACTTGGCGGGAACCCAGGCTGCTAATGAGGTCATCGACCCGGCGCGAGCCTGCCTCTGGGCCTGTGGGAAGAAGCTACTCAGTGGGAATAAACTGAGCGACCATTTAGGTATATGAATGATGGAAGATAAAAGTGTTATTTGAAAATAATTAGAAAGTAGCTTTGTTTTACTTCTTTCGTTATTTTTGTAACGAAAGTTACATAATAATTGTGCAATTCATACTACATAAAAATAAACAAAGAAATTAGAGGAAAATAATTAAAAAAATATATTTAAAAATGCAAATGCATCGCAACACAACACTGCTGTTTTACGTGAGCCTTGTTTTATTTCTTTTTTTTTTCTAGGTAAGAATGACAAAACCAAAGTCACGGTAAAACTGTGCACGAGCAGCGAAGGCGCGCCAGGCCGAGAACCGGTGCTCTCTGAAGAGGAGAGGAAACAGCTGATGCTGCAGGCGTACAGGAAACAGGAGGAGTGGAAGAAGTTGGAGGAGGACGATGATGATCACTACATGAACTCCAAGTGGGCAGACGGACAGAACCTGAAGAGACAGTTCCACGGTCTGAATAATATTTCTTGGAAACCAATGCTTAAGAAGTGAAGTTCTAGTTATAAATTACGTGGAAAAATGCTGAAGAAGTCAGTACATTCAAAAATGGTTATATCGAAGATCTACTAATTAGCTCCGTGTCTACCAATGACGAATATAATGCTTGTTTTACAACAATATAATCACAAACTTTTTGCTCTAATATGTATTTAATAACTCATATCAATGTGTCAGTCCCGTTTCAATATTAGGTATTCAATAAAGAGGATAAATAAATATATTGTTTTCATTTACAAAATAATTACAACGCAAACACAATCCCCGAAAATTCACACGTAAGCAAGGCAGAGATTATTTAATAAGGATAAAGTGCTTCTAAATCTTTGGACTCTCCTAAAAGTGCCTCCATTACTTAAGTTAATTCTAATTTAAGTTACTTTGAACTTGACTCTTAACTTGGCTTAAGTAATTTAAAAGGTATGAATTTGAATTTCCGCTCTCAAGATGCAATTTCATGTGGCTTAAGAAATTTTAAGTTTCGGTCCTTTCTTAGTATTAAAGAACTTAGTTATTACGGCGGAATTGTCTTTGTGATGCTAACAGAAGCACGCCTTTGATGCTATGTTACAAGGAATTTTAGTAACTGCTAATATTCTGCATTATTTTATGATTACTACCCTTATTGTTACAAAAAGAGATCCTTTACATTATTGTTTTAATCACACCGTACCGTACCGTACTTTTGATAAAAATAAAAGATGTACAATATCATCAGCTTTTTATCTTACATAATATTAGCAGTTGCAGTTGCACTATTAGCATTATTTAACACTTTATCATACAATCAGCTCTAAATATTAATTTCAGGCTAACCACTCAATCCCTTTAACGCGCTACAAATTACAAAACCGACTAACAAGGTCATACATAATTATTCTGATTCATAACGCACAATTAATTAGTATAAATAATGTACTCGATGCTGATATAAATCATTGAAATTATTATGTACGGTGAAATTAATTTCGCCGGTTATTATTTGTGGGATACATTCGCAGGTTAACTGATTCGTACATTAATGTCACCGCAACTTCCACAGCGGGTGAATTTTCCTGGATGCGGCATTAAAATGTATTTTTAAACATAGCCAGCAGTGCTGCATAAAAAATAATTATTGTTAAATTGTTATTGACTATTCTATATAAATTAAAATTAATTTTAAATTTTGTTAGCTTCGCTAAAACTCGAGGGCGGCTGACCCGTTTTAGCTGATTTAAGTATTGAAATATTCGTGGAAGTCCAGCGAAGATTTATATTAGGAGGTAAGTGATATTAAGTTCACCGTTTAGTGAGATACTATAACTATTGTTGTTACTTCCAATCTCAGCTATAAATGGTGTCACAGTACAGTACCTTTACTGTAGTAGTATACCACGGTCAAGGTTTCTTTTGCTTCCACTTTTTCCCAAGCAAACGTGAGATTTGTAACATTGTTTAAGCTAGGTTCATATCTTTTGTTCGTCTCATTGATTTTGTAATTTTCATCATCAGCCTCATGTACCGCTGAATATGGAACAAACTGTGATTAATATTAATTAAAACTCGGCAATAAATCATTAGCCAGTGCCGTTTAATTAGGATCTTTGTTGTGTTTGACGGTTTCATAATTACGGAGCTCATTAGCGGCGACACACCGGCCGCATCCGGGTGTATCCGGATGTTACCGATTGTTACTGGTTGTTACTGGCTGCGGCCGGATCCTGCCGATACAAATCAGGATGATTATTGTCATTATCCGGATCCTTACTCCAGAAACTGATACGATTTTGATTGACAAGTGTGGTTACATGTCGATTTTAATTAAGCTTCAATATACTATTACAACAACAACGAATGTCAATATTCTGGATTCTAGTAAGTAATTACTAATAAGCCACAGCACGATCGTCCGCTAGAGTAGATGTCAGGGGGGTGACTCACCCCCCCGGGTGAGCCAAAATCTTTTCGTTTTCGCTTCGTTATAGAATCGACAATGAAAATGTATGGAATTGACATAAGCGTTCGTTAATATGACGTTGACGTTCGACTCGTCTAATGTCAATTCCATACATTTTGATCGGCGATTCTATAACGAAGCGAAAACGAAAAAGTTCGGCTAAATGGCCAGGAGTACTTATAAAAATATACTGAGATCGAGTTGCTTCAATTCTCCATTGTTTCGAGAGTACGGGGTCAGAAGTATTACTAGAACTGCAAGTAATAACAAGGATTTATTAAAACTTTAAAAGTTTTGTATCAGTAAAGATGATGTTGTGTTTGTTTATTAATCGGCAAGTTGTGCGCATGCCCTAATTATAAGTTGTATTATACCCGCGGGGCAGCCAAGTTTCCGACTAGACGTTCAACATGAATAAACTATATTTTTATCACAAATATTCCCAACGCACCTTTAGGTCTGAAGGTTTATGGCCTACCAGATTGCGAATAAATTATCTTAGACGATTTATTAATTCACGACAAACTTAAAATTAACGTAATATTTTTGACTAATAACTAAAGACCAAATAGGCTACTTGACCTAATTTTTTTCTTCATGCTAATCGCTTCTTAATCATTCATTTTCACCAAAAAAACTAATATTTTAATATTTTACACAGTAGAAACCCATAAAAATGTTGATTGAAAAATATGCCTTATAAATGGCGCCGAAAACACTGTCCGCCATAATGTGACGTCATACGTTTTGTATTTTAGACTCTCTTTATTGAACATTTTTTTGTGAGCTAAATGTACGAGTCTTAAAGTGCCCAAAAATTATAAAAGAATTAAATAAGAAATTAGAAATAATTTGTAATGTTAAAAACTTTTGGAGAAAAGTTTTGGCCATTTCATTTCCCGTCTACAATAAATGGATATAATATATAAAACTGATGTTTTATTTGAATTATTCAAGAAAATATATTTTACAAATCTTTCTACGCTTATTCTTATTATTTATGAACAAATAAACTTACATATAACGAGCGCGATAAATAAAAGATATTAAATTACAAGTATGATGACGTCACATCCAAATCGGAAATACCGCAAAAGCGTTTTCGTCAGTACAAATCCTATTTTCATAAAATCATATTTTCAAATCGACTTTATTTATCAATCATAAGCTTTTATTTGATGATAAGGGTGAAATACGGTTTCCTAGGCCAAGTTCTACTAGAAATATGCATTTGTTCAATGAAATTGAATATAGGTCAAGTAGCCTAAAGGATCGTAAAATGGCTTGTAACTGGAATTCCCAAATTCTAACTCCCAATCTGGCAATAGATAAGGATAGGTACTAAAACTTGCCAATCACTTTCATGACAAATAATATTTAATATTAAGTATAAATTTTATGTGATTTTGAGAAAATTAAATTGTAAGAGTTTACTTATTAGTCTTCCAGGCAAAACTGTCAACATCTCCTAAAAACATTAGATATCTCTACGAAATAAATTATAGTGTTTACATGGTATGCAGTAAGTGCCGAAAAATATTAGCAATAAAAAAATGGCATTTATAAATTAAGCTCAATCCATATTACGCCATCAGTCCATTATGCAATCAAATATTAACGGCGAAGCCAATCTCGTCTCCATATCTAACTCCCGAGGGAAAAACGTACTCGTAGATAGTTTGCGAAACACAAATTCTGTAATACAAACATTTAACTAATTACGCTGTGCCAGACTCGAGTATATACTTAAATTAAATTAGAAATTCAAAATGGCGTCGCTCTGAGGTGTGGTTTTATGCAATAACAATTACATTTAACTCGACTTCGTATAATGTGTGCGCTGATTTCATCTACTGAAGGTGCTCCTAGTTATTCACTTCCGGAGAAACTCTCTACGTTTTGCACTACGAGCACTTTTTAAAGTAATAGAAGTTGGAATAGTTTCAGTTTAGGATGTTGTTGATTATTTTTATGACAAGTGAAAAAGGGGTAATAATAGTAGGTATGTTCCATACAGTTTAAATGGAAACTTTTCTTTATAACAGTGAATCTACTTATGATCCAGGTCATTAATTCATTATACCCTCTGCAGCTAGCGACACGAAGCTAGCGACACATTTATAGAAATACATAGAAACCAGTTTAGTGTCGCGACGACACGTCGTCTGCAGTTGTCGCGTGTCGCTCGGTTCATACTTGTACCTTTAGATTAGTTTCATGCTGACCGTAGATGCTCATGTGCTATATTATAATAACTAGCTATTAGACCGAGCTTTGAGCGAGCGAGAGTCGATGAAAATGACATTTTCTAAAAATGATTCCTAGCTAGATCGATTTATCGCCTCCGAAACCTATATACTCAATTTCATGAAAATCGTTGGAGCCGATTCCGAGATTCCAATTATATATATACAAGAATTGCTCGTTTAAAGATATAAGATTTGCGCACCGTCATCCGCGTCGGCGCCGATGGCCCGAAATGTATGAAATTCTAGGAAGCGTTTTTGAGTAACGTGTAGCGGTCAGCGCCGATACTTTTAAATACATTCCGGTGTCGGCACCGACCATCAAGACAACAATAAAATCGTCCTTAGTTGGACTTTAGTAAATGCTAAGAAAATGTCAAAGCTCACGTTCCTTTCGCTGAGTTTAAAATTCAATTAAAATTTGTCGGCGTAATATAGAATTTGGCGCGGGGTGTGACAAATAATTGTATTAAAGTAAGTAAGTACGTGATACGGCGGACGTGCCAAGTCCTGCCAGCAGTCAAGTCATCGCTAAACCTATTCAATTAAAACTTGGTCAATTTACAAGTATTGGTAATAACTAATAAGGTATAAAGTTAATGTACTATCAGAGAAGTTGATTCCTATGCAAATCGGGGACCTAAGTAGTTTGGTTGCGTTACGTCAAACTCAGCTGACAGATCACAATTAAAATTGAATTGACATATTCGACCAAATAACGTTGGTCTGTCAATTGCATAGGAATCAACTTCCTCGATGGTATATCCTTTTATACTTTATCTAGATACTAGACTTTTCCCCTAAACTTTTTAACAGAAGATCCCTACATTTATCCCGGATAAACTATCCATAGCTGCATTCTCGGGAACATACATTTATATGTACACATCTTTATTCCAATGACTAACGTTTTAAGCAGTGTTTTTATGTAGACTATCATTTGGTTAACTCCTATAAATTCGAGATACTATTCTAACAATTTATATTAGGTGCACTCTTCATCCACTTCTATCATCTATCTGAAATAGAATTACGAAATACCTGCACCTGCTACGGCAGTGTAGATGAGAGTAAGACAAATAAGCAAGAAAATGCTCTTAGCTCATTCTAAGATCTAGAGTCTAGACAGCTGCTCTTGCTGGTTGTTTCTAGTGCATTTATACTTATTGTTTGTTAATAATTTAAATTAAATGTAAAATGGATGTAATGTCTTTTGTACTAGATAGGTTGCCTGCAATTACGCATTTCCGAGATATTGATTTATCCTTTGCCGGAACTTAGGTTTTTTATAGCAGATTTTATCAAAACAAGTTCAATGGTTACAGGGTAACGTACAGTCAGACAGACAGTTGTGTTTATATTTTATTTAGTTTAATTATTAGTTAATAAGTATAAATTGTACACGTCCTATCTGCTGTCTTATGTACTATTATATCTCTCCGTATAGAGATGCTGGAAGAGATTTCTTTTAGAAATAAGCAGTGCCTATGTGTCGTCTTTCCATGTTAATTGTATTATCATTTGTTTCATGGGTACAATAAAGAGTTAAATAAAACAGACAGACATACTCTCTCGCCAACACACACAACACAGTCCATATTTCTTAAAAACTATACATATCGCCGGATTAACTTAAAAAATCTTGTTGACGTCACAAAGTGAAGAGGTCCTCAGATTAATTTATGGACAGACCTTGACATCGGCGAAACCATCACGTGCCGGGCGCGATTCGCTGACGGAGCCGACAGCCCACAGCCCCACATATTTCACCACCCGCCATTTCCTCAACGACGACATTTTGTTGGGTTTTACGTTGTGTCACGTGATCCCAAGAAGTTTTACACTTGAAGCAATTTCCTATTTTATCGAAAGTCATTATTTAATGGACACCTAGCTTAATTTTATAAAGTTCAAAATCCTCGACCTCTGTGGCTCAGTGGTGAGCGCGTTGGTAGCTCAAGCTCAACAAAAAAAGTTTCCAAAGTTCCTGGGTCATGGATGTGTATTAAATATGTGTATCATATAATAAAAATCTTAAATATATGTATAGTAAATATAAAAGTATTAAATATATTTCCGTTGTCTGGTACCTGTAACACAAGTCCATCAGGTACTTACCACGGGGCCAGACTGACGTGGTCTACGCTTGAGACACGGAACTGTCTTTGATGGAAATTCGTTTGCTATTTCGGAAATTGGATGCCAAGGAAAGGTTTATCCCGCGAAAATTCACAGGCAAAAAAGAACTTGAGCGCAACGCATTTGCAACGCAGCATCTCATCATTACAAAAATGTATAAAACATCACAAGCGCCGAAACGCAAAATTCCACCTCACTCCAATCAGACACATCATTGAGTCCACATAAAAAGGCTTTTATGAAATTAATACCCATACATCATTTTTGTATCGGTAATCTAGTGTTCCCCCCCCGCCCCGGCCTCCCCCCTCTCCCCCCGCGGCAATGGAGCCATTAATCATCACGAATGAATATTGATGCGGCTGAAGGTTGATAGTTCCCATATGTCCGATTTTATTTATGGGAACAAATGGGATATTATGATTCGTGTAGTTTTTCGGGAGTACGGACATGTCGAACTTACTTTGTTGTACAAAATGTCCAGATTCTTAAGTGGGGTGTAAATATATTAAATTTTAAATAGTACTAATTTTCATTTTAAGCAATTGATGCTACTAAAAATATATAACTTTGTAGAGAATGAATTTAGCACGTAAGCCCCGAGTAGTTGTTACGCAATACAAAATACACTAAAATCGAAAAACGTATTCATATTTCCATATTTTCATTGGGCCCATCCAATCGAATATACCACTCGTTCGGATGGCTATTAAAATGCTAAAAATATAACTTGTAACACGCCATACCGAATACAATCGAAACCAAAGCAGATTCGGAAATAAAAACATTACATACACACACTAGTCAAATTTTGCATCGAAAGTTTTCAAACAATTGTAGCAGCGTCGGTTTCCGCGTTTTAAAATATAAATAAAATGTCGCCCGGAATTGTTGCGGTGCTCGTGCTAAGCCTTGGGGTACGCCGCGCTGAAGAAATGTTGTTATATACAAAATGGAAGTGGAAAAATAAATTACTTGCATTTAAAAGCTGAACGCTTTTGACGAAATTTAAGCGTGCAGTTTACTATCATTATAATTTTGCAGTTTTCCAGTGTTCACTTTTTTCACTCCTTTGCAGTTGATGCAAAAAATCAAAATCCATACTTCCATATTAATCCTACTTATATTATATAGGCGAAAGTTTGTTTGGATGTATGGATGTATAGATGTATGGATGTGTGGATGTGTGGATGTATGGATGTTTGTTACTCCTTCACCTGAACGGATTTTAATGAAGCTTTACAATAATTTAGCTTATACACCAGAATAACACATAGGCTACAATTTTAACCGACTTTTAAAATGAGGGAGGTGTTATGTTCGTTTTCTTATGTTCAACGATTACTCCGCCGTTTGTTAACCGATTTTCAAATTTTTTCTTTTGGTATGTAGGGTATGATACCCTACATACCAAAAGAAAAATTTTGTATTATATTCACAAAAGTGGTGATTGATGAAGGATCCATAAGCAATCGAGGGAATTCCTCAAAATTTATGGGGAAACATGTGGTGACTTCGGTTTCGTGAGAAGTATTCTAAGCATATGCTACAAACAAGTAAGATTTTGCACCGAGGTATACCTGGTATACCGTGGTTCGGAAGGTGCTGAGAGAATTCCTGATTCTTTATAGATACAAGTTTGGGAGTTTCAGCGTTGTTTTAAGAACGGAAAGCATAATATGCTACTAAGCAAATTACATTCATCATCATCATCATCACTACCATAATATTATACCATGCATCGTCCCATGATTATGAGCCTTTTCATAGTCTTTTAGATCGAGGCTCGAGTTTGTCAAGCGATAATTTAAAAAAATCTATACTTAATATTATAAACCTGAAGAGTATGTTTGCTTGAATGCGCTAATCTCAGGAACTACAGGTCCGATTTAAAAACTTATTTCAGTGTTAGATATCTCATTTATCGAGTAAGGCTATATTATATTATATTATATTATATTATATTATATTATATTATATTATATTATATTATATTATATTATATTATATTATATTATATTATATTATATTATATTATATTATATTATATTATATTATATTATATTATATTATATTATATTATATTATATTATATTATATTATATTATATTATATTATATTATATTATATAATATTATATTATTCGGAGTGAAGTTTTGCTTCTCACAGCTCTCGCTGGCATTCATCTCAGTCCCGCCCCGAAACCTTCAGGGAGAGGGTACTGCGGATTCGCCTTCGTCTGTTAGTATGTTACTTCCCAAAACTTTTGAAATAATTGTACTTGTGTAAATAGCTGTTTGTTTTTGCATTATGGTTAGATCCAATTTAGCATCCAGTGTGTCACAGTATCTACGGATGCTCTTGGCGACAATTCCTGTTGCTCCTATTACAATTGGTACGATGATGGCTTTGGTTTTCCAGAGTCTAGTTATTTCTTTTTTCAGCAGATGGTACTTGGTTAATTTTTCCATTTCTTTAGCGCCAATATTGTAGTCGGTGGGTATTGTGACATCTATCAGGTAAGTGATGTTTTGTTGCTTGTCTATGTATATTATATCCGGTCTATTGTGGATAACTTGTACGTCTGTCTGTACTGGCATCTCCCACATGAGTTTGGCTATATCGTTCTCTTTAACTTGGGGTTGCGTGAGCTTATCTCTCCACCATAACTGCTCTGTATTGAAATTGTGTTTTTTGCTTAGGGCCCAGTAAATATATTGAACGATATTGTTGTGTCTTTGTGTGTACTGTATTCCTGCTAATTTTTCGCAACCTGAAACTATGTGTTGGATTGTTTCATCTTTGGTAAAGCATATTCGGCATTTTCCATCTACCTCTTTCTTTAGTATATCTCGTTCGAACTGTTTAGTTATTATAGATTGGTCCTGGATTGCAAAAATGGCAGCTTCTAGTGTAGGGGATATCATTTGTTTTTTGATCCAATTAAACGAGAGATTTTTGTCAATATTTTCCTTTTCTAGGACTTGTTTATGGAATTGTGCGCGCAAGGGTTTCGACTTCCAGTTATGTATTTTCTTTTTTAATATAGCTTTTTTAATATCCGTCTCATATTATATTATATTATATTATATTATATTATATTATATTATATTATATTATATTATATTATATTATATTATATTATATTATATTATATTATATTATATTATATTATATTATATTATATTATATTATATTATATTATATTATATTATATTATATTATATTATATTATATTATATTATATTATATTATATTATATTATATTATATTATATTATATTATCACGCTTATCGTAATAGTCTATTACGACCGAAGAAACTCAGGAAAATGTGGTAAAAACGGGGAAAATATTAGAAAGGGTTTATCTCACGAACTACTGGAGCAATTTTTATGGCAATATTTGGCACTTATATAGAGTAGACCACGTGAAAGGGGTATTTATAGCTATTTTTATTCGAAAATGTACGGTTTCTGTGAAATTCCTAATTTACGCGGGCGAAGCCGCGCGGGACATCTAGTACATAATATAGGTATTATAAATGCGAAAGTGTGTATGTCTGTCTGTTACCTCTTCACGCCCAAACTGCTCAACCGATTTTGCTAAAAGGTAGGAGATAATATTATACTTTGAGACCCGGGATAGGACACAGGATACTTTTAATCGCGGAAAATGTACGGTTCCAGCGGGAAAAACTAATTTCATAATGTAGCATATGTACTGATCTAATTCGGAAAGCTGGCTATATTATAGCCTACCAGAACCTGATGGCAAAAAGTGAGAAAAGAAATTGACTAGCAATACCGGGGTAGTTGGAATAAAACATTTTTATCATTTATGTTCCTTATAGCGGCTGATTCTGTGTGTGAAACATGCAAATTAAAAAAAAAATCCAAATCAATGATAAAGGTTATTTTTTTTCATCTGCAATCAAAATTTGCCATCAGATCCTGGTGAGTGAGTGGTGGACCAATAGTAATATTTCGTATTTTTGGCAATACATGCGAGTTTCTTACAGAAAATTGAATCGTTTGTAGGCATCATGCAGAATGTTTTTCCTTTCAACCATTTCGAAAATAAAACACACGTTTAATCATGGTTAAATTCCCAAGCATGCTGATAATCAAGCTGCATACAAGCACTATAAAATGGCTAAAGCTGTTAATGAGCTCAAATAGTTCCGGGGTCAATTTGGCCAGAGAGAGTTTGCATTGGAAACTCATCTGTTGGTTTAGGGTTATGTTCCATTTAATGCAATGAGTTCGGACTATTGCCACTGCAAGTTTGATTTGATTTCAATACATTGGAATTTAAGACCAAATCAACTTGCGTAAGGGTTTAAAAATAATTTTAAAAATTGAATTGGGAACATGTGTAACGAACGTGCTGCGAACTGGTGTCGCTTATCCGAAACTAACAAGTCTACAATTTACTTGACTTGACTTGCTGCAACCAAAACTGCTCCTTACAAATAAAACGCTGCCAGCTGGCGCCAAAAACCGAAAACGGAGAGGTAACATATCCTTAGAGTTAACAGACGAACTTTCGCATTTATAGCATTAGTATGAATTATTCAGGATTTAAGTACCTGTACAATATGTGTTGCCACCTAAAGTTCCTGCATGTTCCCTATAAGTTCCTCCTGATAAAGTATGCACACATACGTAATAAATCAAACATGAAAAGGATTATGACGAGTGAAAGGATAATTGCGAGACCCTTCCCTCGAGCATGAAATAATAAATCCAGGCCTTTACTAAATAAAGTACAACTTTATACCGAAACCATTTTCATAAATCCATAAAAATAGCACTCTCCTATAAGCCGGGCCCTTTACTACGCGCCGTAATATGATGATCTCGAAGCGATCTCCCTGGACAGGGCAATATCCCTTGCTGCTATAAATAACGACCCGCGTAAATATTATATCGGCGCCGAGCAATCTACTGCGGACATAACGTTAAGTGTTATAGGCGGCCGAATACGATTCACCGCCATGAAAAATATATGAAAGCCCGCCGCGAAGATTTTTGGTAAATATTGTATTAATGTAGGTATTATTGGGACACTTTAAACTGATGACCGGTTCCCGAAAATAAATGATCACACGATCATGAAATAGTAGGAATTCTGATCAGAATCCAGTACTTATTTTATAAAGAATAGGTCCTTAACGAAAACGTGCCTGTCGATCTGTCTTGTCTGTTTATTCGTTAGTTTGTTTACATCTTTACGCTTTAACATGCCCACAACCCCATTGCGATGAAAGTTACTTATCGCGCAAGAACCGTACATTTTTCCAGGATAAAAAGTATTTTTTGTCCTTTCCCGGGACTCAATACTTTGAGTATCTCCATACCAAATATCAGCAAAATCAGATTAGCGGTTTGGGAGTGAAGGGCCCGAAAAGGTAACAGACAGACTGACATATTTTCGCATTTATAATATCTATAAAGTCTTAGCCCGATCGGTTTAAAATTGACAAAGTTTCATCCATATTTTATCCTCTTGGAGGTGGAATTGATCAAAATCCTTTCTTAGCGGATGCCTACGTCATAATATCTACCTGCATGGCAAATTTCAGCCCGTTAGTTCCAGTGGTTTGGGCTGTGGGTTGATAGATCACTATGTCAGTCAGTCAGTCAGCCTTTGAGTTATATATCTTCTTATTATATATAAAATTCTTGTGTCACAATGTTAGGCCACGTACTCCTCCGAAACGGCTTTACTGATTTTAACCAAATTTTTTATGCATATTTTATATTTTGCACGGTCACATTAACTAGACGCATGGTTTGATGACGTCATTATGGAGCGGGCATGTTATTGCATTCCAGCGATGCGTCAAGTTAATGTGACCGTGTTGTAATTATGGATAATGATGCTGATGATGACCAATCACGTGGCAAAGTGAAATGACTTTCACGCACTTTGCGAGATACAAAGGGCGAATCAGCGAGACGTATGACCCGACAATGGCGGGAACAAAGACGGTGATGAGAGGCGGGAAGCGGGAAGTCGCGATGTTGGAAATTGGAATTTTACCCCATTACATTTTTTGTGGTTTTACCATCTCCCGATTTCAGATGTTTTGAACCTCGACAAAAAAGTGGGATTATAACTAATAATTAATAAGTTTGACATGTGGGTGTGTCTGAGTATGTATACAAAACCATGGGCATCATAGCAGAGCCGGATTTTCTTTTTTTTTAAATATAGGATATGCCACCCATAGGTCATGGCCAGGTTATTTCAACATCATCAGCCCGCTTTACACTAAATAATCTGGGTGATTTTTATAAAATATTTTCCATTCTCATTTCAGGAGAAATTGAAGATATTTGTATCGTTTTATCTAATTTCTTTATATAATTTCAACTTGCTAATATAAACATGAAATAAAATTTAGCAACTTTTTAAATTGACTTTTGTGATGATTAGATAAATGTTTAAAGAAAAAATAGTAGCTTCCATCTAAGCTAAAATATATATACTCTTTTAAAACGAATTTTTAAAATGACTTTCTTCAGTTTAAACGAAGTATCGCCTACGAAAGCGGTACGAGACGTCCAGTCTTTTAAAAGTTAAAATCCAGTTCAGCTCGGCTCACCTAAAAACTATTTTAATAATATTCGCCCGCAAGAGTTTATAATTAAGGTTTTTTCACGACAAGTGCAGATTTCTTCTATTAATTCCGTTTAATTTCTCTATAAATATGCAATCTTAAGTTTTAAATTGTTTTTAAAAATGTTTTTATAATATTCGCTAATTCGATTTCATAGCAAATGACCTGTATTCACTTTTATTAGTGATTAGTGCAGGCAGTAATCAGGATTAAAGAGTGTGGGCAGCGACTGATTAGTGCTAGTCCTTTATTTTCTCCTAATCACCTGCACTCGCACTAATCAAAGCGAATACAGGCCCTAAGGTCAACAACAATGCAACATGGCATATTGATGCAATGTTGCATTGCAGTTTAATTGTATTATAATAATCAATAACATAATAGTATATCATTTTAGAGGCACTACGTAGACCTACAAGTAGCAATGCTGTTTTGACACTCGCCCAAAATAAGAGCAAACGTATCTACCATCAAAGAAGTTGATCCATAGGCAGATTGGGGACCTGCGTAATTTAGTCGCTTTATGTCAAGCCCAGCCGAAAGATCACTTCCAAAATTAAATTGACTCCCGACCAAATAAGGTCTTCAAACTGCCTATGAATTAATTTCTTCTATGGTACAAAGTACATCATGTACAACCTTTACGATTGACTCAATATGATTTGAAGTGAAAATATATAATATAATATAGCGGTTTCGTGCATTTTTTGTAAATAAAGAATGTTTAACTCCTGTCAGGATGTGTGATCGAAAATTTGTGAGATGAAGGGGAGAGTAAATCGCGGGCGCAGCCAAAAGTTTGCCTGCTTTTGCTGTTTAGTTTAACTTGAACTAGAACTCTCGGAGTGCAATCTTTTTAGGTTTCCATACCCAAAGGGTCAAAATGGGACCCTATTACTAAGACTTCGATGTCTGTTTGTCCGTCTGTCTGTCCATCTGTCTGTCTATCTGTCTGTCTGTCAGCAGGCTGTATCTCAAGAACCACTATAGCTAGATTTCTGAAATTTTCACAGATTGTGTATATCTGTTGCCGCCATAACAACAAATACTAAAAACAAAATAAATTAAATATTTAAGCGGGGCTCCCATACAACAAACGTAATTTTTTTGCTATTTTATGCTCGATATCAAATTATCAATCACAATATACTCAGTTGTATTTATATTTTATACTTTAATAATTAATAATAAAATTTAAATAAAATAAATAATTAAGTTGGGCTTCCATACAAATAAAACACATTTTTTTACCTAATTTTGCTATTTAATGGTACGGAACCCTTCGTGCTCGAGTCCAATTCGCACTTGGCTGATTTTTTACTTATGACAGACAGTTGTGTTTCCTTGATAAGTTCCGCTGGTTTGACGCTAGATGGCACTATGTGTCGAATACCAACACCATAACATAAAATATATCACTCTATATTAACACAGAGGTATATAAAATTGAACGGACTGCACACAATATAACTACTGAAATAATATTATCTCCCTAGTGAAATAACAATATAAATTGTAGCATATAAACAAACCGACAAAAACACTGAAAGTTTTAACGAACGTTCATATTTCTCGCTTTTCTGTTGAGCTAATTCGCAAAGTTCGGGTAATCAGGTATTCCCGAATAGTTGAATATCACAAGGGTTCTGTAGGTTTTATATTTTTTTATAAAGGCCAGATATTTGCATTTCAAACGTTGTTCCAGTTAGGTTAAGACGTATCTTTGTTAATTTAATTATTCGTTAAAGCCCATTTGCACTAATTTGAGAAAAAATCTACCATAAATTATAGTCATAATGAAGATTAAACTTCAATTTAATGAAGAGTTTGACAGAATAATGTATGGGATTTATTTCAAAATCTGGATTTAATTACAGCTAAGTAATTAATGTTGGCCTCTAACCGCCGTACTCACAGACATTTAATTACGATTAACATTGAATATAATGAAGAGTTTTTCAGATAATGTATGGGGCTTATGTCAAAATTTTGAATTAAGTAATTACAATTAAGCAATGAATGTTCCACTCTGAGTGCGGCAGTGAGTGCGGCTGGTCGATAAATTTTTGGCTGTTTAAAAATATAATTCAGACATCTATTGATTACACCGTAAAAAAAATAACACGCGATAATAAAGTTGTGAAAATACTCTATAGCGAACCCTAAAACCTACCTACGCTTTTAAAAAGTCTGTCGACTCGTAGTAAGCACACATTTGTTTATGGAACAGAACATTCTTTATTTGAATTTTAATTGGCGCGCAAAATAATGGAAAATCGCGTTTGCCGGAAACTTGTTAAAAAAACCTAATTATAAATTTTATTTTAACAACTTTCCGCATAACGTTACGAGCGAAAATATTACGGTTTCGGTGCTTAATGTTTTTTTTTCGGCTTGTGTCTCGTGAACATTTCATCATCATTATGACCATCATCCTTGTCAGTCATCACCAGTCACCACTAACAGCCTCTACGACTTCCACTACGCTTTTACTTTAAATCGAAATATAATACAGACTGGCTTTATTCGAACTACAATTAACAGAAATGATTTAAGAATAGGCTTAGCATAGTCACCATAGAAAGGTTTATTCTTACGGTAAAGTAGACAAACTGCTGGATCAACAAAGGAAGTCAGTTTCTCCGCAAAATTAGTCAGCGTTTCTATTCTTTCGCATTTCTACTGTGACAATGATAAGCGTACTGATTGGGTTAATATAAACATTATCTAGCCTCTAAGCGGATAAAAACATGGTAGTGATATTATATTTACACTAGTGATATGGTTTGGTTTGATAATGGTTTTAGCGAACACGGGCCGCTAATGGAAGATCTTCTTTGAAACACGACCGGTAATGGTATACGGAAAATTAACCGTACACTACAATTAGTCGTACATTCTCCCGAAAATGTGGCAAATATTCTCATGTTTTGTAGATAAATAATAATTATATTTCTTAGTATCTGTACAATATAATATTATTATATGCATGTAGTTTTCATGACAAGCTCTCAATGCGAGTTACATAGTACAATTTATATAATACCTATTAGTTGACGCCCGCAACCCCGTTGCCGCAAAACTCGTTTGTCGCGCGGGAACCGTACACTTTTCCGGAATAAAAAGTATCCTATGTACTTTTCCGAGACTCAAAGTATCTCCTTGGTTTAAGCGTAAAAAGGTAGCAGACAGCTGACAGACACACTTTCGCGTTTATTTTGAGAAAAATATGCGTGTTTGTCTGTGTAAGTCCTGAATAAAATTTATGATTTTCACTTAAACTATTCAATCTATTTTGATGAAATGGGCGAAATGCTTTATATGGCAAAACAACATTTGCCGGAACAGCTAGTACACAATAATATAGTGTACTCTGTAGGTATGTTAAGTAAACTTTAGGGCAAACTCGAAATTTTAAATAAAATATGTTATAGCCACAAAACAAGTCAAATATAAAATACGTTGTGATAAAACAATCTTTAATATATAAGCAAACAGAAGCGTAGGCAAACGAAAAACAATAGAAAATTTAAAACGCTCGATTTCAATTAAAAACAATACAAGGTTAAATTGGACGATAAATACATGATTGGCAACACAAAACTGATCAAATATTGTTCAAAGGGCGAGCTTACGAAAGCTCCGACTTGGAGCTTTTAGACTGAAGTTTGTTCAATTAATCATTGACTAGGGATGTCGCCCCTAATTATATCGATGTTAATTCTGATAGTCCATAGACTGGATTTATATTGCGTCCGCGCAAACGAGCGTTTCGGCATGTAACGATTTATTTAAATAGCGGCGCGGCGGTCGCCCAGTCATTAGGCGCGTCCACACAGAGCGAGCAGCCTCGCGAGGCATTCGCCGCGTGAAGCAGCTCGCTCAGTGTGCACGCGCCTATTTACATACAATTTCTTGTAATCGTGAGATGCAGCCGCTAAACCGCGTGTTCTGGCGGACGCACAATATAAATCGAGCCTTAGCTGAATTTTGGAATTGTTATGTTCACCAAATGACTATTATAGTAGCTATAGCATAAGCTGGACTGGTAAGCTTATAAAACATAATAATATTTATGAATCCCTGCAAAACTCTTATAATACTTTCAAGAATTTCATGTTCAAACATAATATTAGAAACCAATATCAACTGAGGAAAACCAGATATAAAAGTAATACTTGAGTTTACGAATAATTGCGTTTTTGAAGTGATAACTTCTTTGGAGGTAATATTTTTATGTCACCGTTGTGTTGTTGTTGCTACTGGCGTCAGGAGTCAGGACTATGTGACCTGCAGCTGGGCTAGCATGGCGATTAAGATTTGTTTCCGAACTTTTTCGAAATTCGTAAGGGAGAGTAGGACTACCGGCGCAGCGTAGGAGAGAAAGTAATATCCCTCTCTTTCTAACGCGTGGAGAAAATATGATATTCCTGCTGTTTTGGTTAACTCTTCTGCGGGCACTCCCTATGTCCAACGCGCTTTGTTTAGGTAATTAACTATTATATATTATATTTGTTACGTTATTAAATAGTTAACAAAAATATTCGAGTACGAGTTAATATGGTAATATTTCTTTATTTATGCAGTGTAATATGGGCATATTACACTGTAGCTGGCATCAAACGAGCCTTATCAAACGTCGATAGAGGACATCCCTAGTATTTGTTCAATATGATTTTGCTGGCTGCAATCAGAGCAGGGTAGATAAATCGTTTGACTTTGAATACATATTTCCATAAATATCTGTCCGTGTTGTCGGCGCAATCCGAATAAAAGTATTCGATTCGATTGGCCTATTTGGATAGGGAGCGGGCGTTGATTTTAAGCAGTTTTTTTGCTCTCTTTTCGCAGATTTTAAAAAGTTAAAGTGTTATCAATTCACTGTTGTACTGAAAATTCTTAGGAGTTTTCTGAATAAAATAATCTTATTCCCTTAAAATGAAAATATATATTTTAGATTTAGATTGTTTTCTAAATCTATATCTGTAGGAGTTACGTGATAATTTTATGAAGTTCACTAGTATAGTGCTAGTATCTCATATCAGTATATAATATACTGGTGTAAGTTAATGCCTTTGCTAAAAAGCTTGGCTGGGGCACTGCCGTGCCCCCAGATACAGTCATAGTGTTGCTGATGATAGCTTTAACAGTTGAACGGTCTCAAATGTCTCCATTGATTTAGTACAAACGTTACATTAGTTAATTACAAGCGACTAAATTGTTACCGGTGGCCGTGTAATCACATATTTAGTGTAATAACACGAATTAATTGTATTACTACATTACTACTGTACTGCACAAATGTCAGTTGTATTACACTGTTCAGTACACGCTAGGTGGTACCGGGGACCAAGGATTACTAAACTAAAAAGTTAACATGGCTTAGGCCTGTATTATTAAAATGCTTTCATTCATATTTATATAATATTATAAATGCGAATCTTTCTGTTACCTCTTCACGGCCAAACCGTTGAACCGATTTTGCTGAAAGGTATTTTTTTTAATGAAATAAACGGGGCAAACGAGCAAACGGGTCACCTGATGGAAAGCAACTTCCGTCGCCCATGGACATTGGACACTCACAGCATCAGAAGAGCTGCAAGTGCGTTGCCGGCCTTTTAAGAGGGAACAGGGTAATAGGGGAGGGTAAGGAAGGAAAGGGAAGGGAATAGGGGAGGGTAGAGAAGGGAAGGGAATAGGGGAGGGTAGGGAAGGGAATAGGGTAGGGGATTGGGCCTCCGGTAAACTCACTCACTCGGCGAAACACAGCGCAAGCGCTGTTTCACGCCGGTTTTCCGTGAGAACGTGGTATTTCTCCGGTCGAGCCGGCCCATTCGTGCCGAAGCATGGCTCTCCCACGTATATATAAGGTATACTTTCAGTCTCGGGAATATTACGATTTATCTCGGAAAAATATACGATTCATGCGCGATAAACGAATTTTGACGCATTGGAGTTGCGGGCGTCATCTAGTTTTATATCTTATTATTGAAACACAGATTAATGCATAGTTACTAAAAAAAAACTAGGCCTTTACATCCGTTGTGGATGATATATACAGTATTTTTCAGAGCGAAGTAACCACTCCTCAAATACTGTAGTGCCTGGGACAAGATTTTTAAATGTCCGTATGGTTGCCCAAGCGCATACGGCATTCTCGCATCATAGTCGGCCTAGTCCAGAGGAAAGAACTAGTCAATACGTCTGGGACCAATTATGAGCGGGTTTCCTCGCGATGTTTTCCTTCATCGTACGAGCGTCCGTATTATGTACTTGAGATCAGAAAATGTCTCATAGGTACACGCCTCCACCCGGGTTTGAACCTGCACCGTCTAGGAGTGCGAACCGAAGGTCTGCCCATTAGGCCATGGACGCTCACATAGTTACTACTTACTACGTAACTTGAAATAACTCATTTATCTAAGTATTTGATCGATTTTGAATTTGGGAGTGAATTCAAGTGCTACAGCTACTGTTGAAACATTTAAACTTCCAATGAGTATTGTTGCTAACTACATGACCTTCAGAATAATCAAAAATAAGGGAACAATTTCACAACGGCTTTGATGTCTGACTTGAGCGGTATTAACTTTGATTGGAGTTTGATTCGGCGTTTGAGTGGCGTTTCACAAAATAATAATAATTGATAATTAATTTTAATGAAACATTGCCCGTTTTATTTTAGCCCAAAAGTCGAATTATCGAAAGTTTTTGTAGCCGTCTAAATGCTTTCAATCCTTGAAAATTTACCCTTGAAAATCAAATAAGTTTTATTTTGCTCGAAGTTAAAATATGAAATTTAAACGAAAACTAAATTGAAAAATCTCGCTGCAAAATAGAGTTCTTGTAACGAATTCAATATTTTTAATTGTATTTTTTTATTTTGCTGGTTATATCGAACACAAAATTAAAATAGTATATTGGTATGTTGACTCTATAGCTTTATAATTATAAGTACAATATTTAAATCTGTAGGTTGAAACGAATCTAATATAGTGTTCATAGTAATAATCAAATTTTCTGTCTTTGTTATCAACTTATCACATTTTGTTGACGCGGACGAAGTCGCGGGTAACAGCTAGTAATAATAATATGAATAGTACGGGAGCCCTAGAAACATTTTTTTTTATTGCTATCAAGCAAATTTTTTGTGAGTAGCTTCATTTTGATAAGACGAACGACATTTTTATTTGCGAAAAATGTCGACAAATCGTAATCAACAAAACTTGGTTGACTACTGAACCCTATTGGTGTATGGTGGTGTACTGAGCAATTCGTCTCTCTCTTTTCTGTCCCTAAAGCCTATTATTACCTTTCTCCCTTTCCCTTTTCTTATCCTTTCTATATTACCTATCCTTTCTATCATCATCTTCTTACAATCTGTACGTCAACTACGTAAATACCTTATACTACATTATTTGGTAGTAATTTCGCCGTAAAATTAGCTAAATACAGTCAAGCCACTGGGGCAAGATATGAGATGATATACACATACTCGTAATTAGCGCGCAGCAGAATACCGCTTAGCCCATTACTGCACTAATGGTACCTAACGTCTAGATTATGATATTTATATACTCATTATAAATATATTTACTAACCTAAAATAAGCTCTATGTATTTCAAGATAAAAATTATGTTTCGGAAGAAAACGGATGTTAACCTTCCATAAAAATGGAAATCCATAGTTTTAGGCAATTATCTTGAATTCTTCACTTCAATTCACATTCACTTACATACCTACTTCAAATATATTTATTTGTAGTAGGTAATGTAAAGTGTGAAGTGAGAACATTGGTACCACAACATATTGTGTTTAATTAAACTTTATTCAAACTTTTGATGAAAAAGGATTTGTACAATCTTATTCCCATTTTAACACATTTTATACTCACGTTCTTATAAAAGTTAAACAGGACGTTGAAGTTGGAAACACAAAGAACTTTTACCGGATTCGTCCTCAATCTCCGCCGATTTTCGCCATTTGAAAATGTAAGTCTTTCAATAGAAAAGGTCCGTTTTTACATTTTCTTCGACGTCATTAGTAAGTCCCAGATACTTATGAGATATAAAAATTCAATCTACCCCCAGGCTGAACTAATAATTCTCCGGGAGCCGGGCAAAGTCCCGGATTTGTCGGAAGTGGCTCCGTAAACCGAACTTGATCGTCGCAATCCCATTAAACGAGTGTAGCGGCTTTTTCGTAAGTTTTCTTTACGTTTTTAGAAACGCCTGCAAATAATAAATAGCAATCCACGTTTGATGACAATTGTTATTATTTTTCACTATCCGAATAATTATTCTTATTGATATTATTAATATTAAAATAATATAATATTATTAATTATTACTACAATGCTTTCACGCCAGACGACAGCATCAGCACAGATAGTAAAGAAAAAGTTTGACAACGTTTCTGTCAATATTCTGATAATATTATGAAGTGTGCAAGATCAGATTTTGGTCGGATTATTTACTGTTTGTGCTGGGAGCGCCCTCTGCTCCCAGCACAAACAGTAAATCTAACAACTAAACTTTTCGTGACATTCCCTATCCCCTCCACCGTCCATAAAAAAAATGGCGCATCTGTCCACGTCATCGCGGGAGACCACCCTCCCGCGATGACGTCATGATGATGACAATGATTAAAATCAATTGTTTATAAATCACGTAATAGTATTAATGTAAGGGCTTAAAGCTCCTTATTCATACTAGACATACTATTATTCGTCGTCGTGGTTCGGCACAAATTATTCATTTTAACGACGCTCGTTTAAAAGTCGTTTGCACACACTTGCTGCGGAACAATTTGAGTTTACTACAGCCGCCATCATTAGTTATGAGCGAACGAGGGGTAAAAACAGGTGCCAATGAGCAGACGGATTCCCTGATTGTAAATTGCATGTGATTTTTAGCAGAGTAAGCAATAAAATATTAAAATCATTTGAAAATTTTACTTTTTTCTTATGTCAGTATAGAAACCACAGTATAAAAGTTATTGGTACGCTAAATATTACCTAAATACCATTATAATGTTAACCAAACTAAATATAGTGTTGGCGCGTTATCATTAAGGATTACATAGGAGGCCGATATGAACAAGGAGGCCGATCGAATTCGGTCGGATCGGCTTGCCATTAGTCCAACTAGATCGGCCTCCATACATATTATGGGGGCCTTCAGAAGAAACGATTAGTACGCCCTAATTACATCCACCAAAGGTCTAAAGTTCGGGCAGGATACTCACGGCAGTCGCAAGCAGCACGAGCAGCAGCAGCAGCAGTGTCGTCATGTTGTCAGGGGCACCGCGCCGACATCGCCGCATCTCACGTCATCGCCCTCTGAAACCAAAGACATAACTATTAACATTTAATTTCACTAAGGCCGGACATAGACGGACCACATCTTGCAGTCCGACTGCAAAATGCGGTCGCCGCACGGTGATCTGTAGTTTTCATACTAAATTCATAATATCCACTATACACGGACCGGTCGAGGAGTTCTTGAGCGCTCTGGGCAAATTTCAACGCGACCGCTCTAGACCAGTTGGTGACTTGCGTTCCGTCTATGGCCAGTCTAAGGGCCAACCCACACGTACCACAACCAAACGACAACCACAACCACACCACAACCACACGACGTGGTCGGGCGTATAATTCGTATTGTAAATGAACTGGACCATTCACATGTACCACAGTTTGCAATCGGTGTCTACCACTTGTGTGATACCGACCACATCGCAACCACATCGCAACCACGGCCAACCACATCGCAATAACATGTTTCCAATGCGGGGATCGAACCCACGACCTCCGAGTCAAGAGCCATGCTCTGAACCACTGGACCACGGAGGCGATTCCTACATAGGCACTACATAAACAGGTGTAACAATAAAAACAATACTTAACGACGTGTATGAAATTCTTACATAGAGTTTAATGTGAAAGTAGCGCTAAAAGAGTTACTTTAGACTTTATCAATAAAATATTCTCTAAATCGACGTCACGAATCTGGCCATACAATAATATTGTAAAAATTAGAGCCACCAGTACTAGCCAGTAAATTCGTTATGAGCCCTAAAATTTCTGGAGTCATGCAATAGGCTATGAACCACTTAAAAGTTATGATGGTCTTTCTTTAATTTTATTAACTTGAAGAACCCAATCCTTGTAGGGGAGAGGGGGGCTAGTTCTAACAGATTTTAAATATTGTTATTTATCTTCTTAATTTGAAAACTTTATGTTATTATTTTTATACCCGAGTAACGGAAATTTATATGGCATGCATATACTAAGCTAAAAATTCAACTAAATTACTTGGATTCGAAGGGAGACGCATTTTTTTAAAAAAAGTCAGCGGTTAAAACTTCCCCCGCTTCGGGGGTAAATATTAACAGTGACGGGGTAAGTATCCATCCTGAGCTGCTATGGATTCTGGTGGACTGCTTGCAACAAAAATTGAATCAGATCCTCGGAAATATGAACATCGGTGGTATGGTTTTGCCGATACCGCTGTCGCCAGAGTGATCCACATACCTCTTTCGGCAGATGTGGCAGCTTCAACTGGCTTGTAATACTAAATATTAACGGGTTAATACTTACCCCGTTCCATTGGTTAAAACTAGCCCCCGAGGACCTTTTTGGATATAACTAATTATTTAAAAAAAAACCATAGGTATATTTAATCAAATAACATGGAAATATAATTAACAACTAAATAACCATTAATTATATAAAAATCTGCAATCTCAAAACCAAAAAATTAAAGCATGAATCAAAAAATTCAAGACGTAAAAAAGTCCGCTTACCTGTATTTTTGCATCGACGTACAATAACTTTACAACACGGCGGCCGGTGGGCAACTCAATTGTCGCAAATCGTTCGCTGACGTCGCCCGAACTTATAACGTTGAACGTCTTAACGTATCGTCATTTAATTTAGTAGTTATAGACTTGTTAATACTTACCCCTGTTAAATCTAGCCCCCCTCTCCCCTACTACGAATCTCAATTTTGAACCATTTTTCATATATGAAAAAGAGTCATCATTTATCCAACAACAGCACCAGCTAAGATTACTGGAGTATTGACAAAACTGTCAATTCAACTGTGAAATTCCGACTAACAAACACTAGCTTGTTGTTGCTTCAACTTAATCCTTACTTTGAAACACGCTGAGCGCCATCAATTATACATGATGCACGACCAGGCTATAGCAAATAGGTTAATTTCCAATATACCCTGGCCCCGCCCGCCCACCACCTCTGGGACACAGAATAAACACACCCAGAAGGCATGTGCACCTTTTAATGCACTCGCTTCGTGATTGGGTCAATAGACTCAATAGTCAATACGAATACGCCTCGGAACGCTGCAGATTTTTGTTTCTATTTGTACCTAGCCTCCCGAAATATTTTATAGTTTTTGAAAAGAAAAAGCTATTAATATCGATTTAAAAACTTTTTTTAAACATAGCTAAGCTAGAGTCGATGCACTTTAATTCCTTCCGGAAAAATATAGGCTTGCGTGTTTCGACCAGTGATCAAGAGAAAGTGTTTCGACCAGTGATCAAGAGAAAGACCAACCACTTCGACAAACACAAAAAAAGAGCGTCCGTAAGCACAAAATGTATGCAGAATTTAATGTGTGAAGTTTATCTTCTGTGTGTATTTGCTCTGCGTCGTAAAGGCCATGTATCACCGACTCCACTATACATCACGGGCTCCGGCCTCGCAGTTTATTCTGATACAGATTAGAAAAAAACCGATTGCCATTTGGGGCCTAGTAGTAAATTTTGAATATATTTCTCTTACTAGCCTTTGTTTGTCCGCTACGTCGGGGTGAATTATTTTGTTGTGTTTACTGTATGTTGGTTCTCGGTGAAGTTTGTTTGCCAAGTAAGCAATTTGGAATAATTATAAATGATTTTTAAAATTAAGCACACGTCTGAAGGTCCCCTTAAATATTTAATTTATTTTGTTTTTAGTATTGGTTGTTATAACGGCAGCAAAAATACATAATCTGTGTTAACTCTCTAGTTATTACCGTTTTTGAGTTACAGCTTGGAGACAGACGGACAGACGGAGAGACATCTAAATAATAGGGTCCCGTTTTTACTCTTTAGGTATGGAACCCTAAAAACTCAAGTGTTTTGGAATTGCTACTGATACAGGGCAATTAGGAATAATCTCCTTAGATCCTCTGGCTCTGACCTCGCGGAGTTCATATCTCCTCGTTTTGAAATCACTTAATGAGGTATGAACATCTTCAGAATACCGAAATTGAAATTCCGAGAGCGAATTCAATAATTTAATTTTGAATAAACAGTTAACCGAAAAATAACAATACCGGGCACGGGGCGGGTACAAAAGCGTAATGAAATTTAATTTGTACACAAAACCGAACGGAATGTCGCTACCAAGTTGCTGCAGAATATTTGACAATATGGCGAACCGATATTTCAGTGCCGAAAATACGATCCGAGAAAATTAATATTAAAATACCGACGTAGGTAGGTACATACCGACTCACAGTGCCGCCTTTAGGCCCTAGGCGAAATTTCTTCGGCGCCCTCTTACTGCAACTCGAAGACATCAAAAAAATCGGCCAAGTGCGAGTCGGATTTAATAAGTAATTTCAGATTGTGTGTAAAGCATACATAATACTCATATAATATTATATAATTCATATAATATATTTTATAAGCAGGTAATCAACATGACAAGACTTTTTATGAAAAAGCTGATGCAATAACGGGACTTATAAATTCATAAAAAGCTCTTCTGTAATTTGCATGCGGGAAGGGTCCAAATTGTGGATATGTTCAGTGAAACACTGAATTGTGTGATGAGGATATTGAGTAAACATTTTTATACATGGTGTAATAAAACTAAGCGATCATACTTTAGGTTCTGTATGGGTCCACTGTCTGACTGTAGAGCTCACTGTGAAAGTACTAGCGCTGAAAGATACTTTTTTTTATTTTGTATGGGAAAATTCATAACGGTCGGGCGCTTGCCCACACAAATCATAAAAAAATGCTCTTTCAGCGCTGCTACTTTCACAGTGAATTCTATGCAGGGGATACACACCCTAAAGTATTATCACTTAGTTTTGTTACACCCTGTAAAATCCAGTTATTCTACTAAGTTACTAAAATTTTATTAAAAACGAATCGTTTTTAATAGAATTATTGGTTGTTGGACGTTGGTGGAGGTCAGATAATTTAAAATGTTGTCTAGTCTATTATTTGTATGCTGTTTGTTTCTTTGTTTAACTTTTCTAGAGTATTTTTTCCTTTCTGTGTTATTTTAAAACTACTTGTTAATGTGGCTGTAAGTTTTCCTAAGTAAATAATAAAAAAATTGACTTCCTCATGCAAATTAATTACAAATAATGTTTTTTGGTACAATAACGTTCTCAAACATCCAAAGGGACATTTCGTTTCCAAATAACACAAGCGTGAAACATCAGCAAGTTTCACCCGAAATGCCATAGGTATGAACTAAATGTATGGCCCTGACACGAATCAGGGCACAAGGGCTGCCAACAGCGCTGACACACATACAGTTACATGCTTCCTTAGCTCGTATATTCCACCCGCTAAAGAGGCATTTTAGGAATTGCGCCAACGATGCCGAATATTCGGCGACTTAACTTGTAAACATGTTCTAACCAGGAGACATGTTTGTGTCCCTAAGGGCAGTTTACACCAAAACGAAGCACTTTAGCCAAAAAGTACGAGTTATTTTATTGTTATCATTTAAACTTTGGCAATTGTTATATTCTCATACTTTTTTACATGGTATCTAACGAGCATAGGTGTAGAGACTGGAGAGGGAAAAACATATTTTGTTTTTTAACATCATACATGGAGTGTGTAATGCGAGTAAAGGAAAAAGGGAAGTACTCTATGATATAATATAAATTCCATTCAATCAATTTTATCCCTATTTGAAGTAAAAGCCAGTCAACACCGTGACCTGATCGAAATTTTGTAATATAGAAGTGGCGAATATAATATATGCCTGCTCATTCATTTTCATTCCTGGCGGCACTCACAGAGTGTAAGTTTTTCTTCCAACGGTATAAGATGACCAGTGCAATGCGGTCACAACACCGAATATGCGCTATTCATTATTGTGACCGCATTATTAGGAACGAGGCACCTCCGTATGGCGTCTCGCGTGCCGTCACAACCTTCAACTTCGGTTGTATTTGTGTCGATAGTTCATATTATACGAAGATGTAAGCGAATGAAACGGGTAACTATAATGATTTTAAAATTGAATTTTTTTGCATAAATGTGCCGATCGGTGTGGCGTTGCCGGACTTCGGCACGATGTTTGTGTGCGTGAGACTAGACGTATGCGAAATAATTGCATAAGTTGCTAAAAAGGGCTATGCAATAGTTTTATCGCGGCAATCCGCGAGTGCCACATGTATTTTTTTCTTATAATAAGGGAAACAATAAGTAAATGCCCTTATGTTAAATGTTAATAAATGTTAGTTATCTACGTCTTCTTCTTACGTCTTCAGTATTACGTCGACTTAGCTGTATGTGAAATTTGATTTTATGCACTACTTCACACTAGTTTTAGGTAGAAATTAGCTACGTTTTAGTAAGCGGTGTTCGCTACGTTGTATAAGGCAGCTTCTCGCTATTCCTAAGTATGCTAAAATATCTATGACTATTCGATGAGGTTTTATTAGAAAGAGGAATTGATTAGAATGGATGGTTTTTTCATGAGAAACACTGATGTCTGATACTAATTTTAGATGTATATTTTGTATTAATAACCTTTTTAGTCCAAAAAGAGATATTTATAGCTCATAGAGAATCAAACTAACGAGGTACATTTCATATTTAAAGTAGTAATATAATATGAATAGTTATGTCTCAGTTTGTCACTGGAACTTTCGTTGAGTATTGCTCTAAAGTAATTATTTAAAGTATCTGACAATCTATATTATCTATAATGGCCGCTGGCGGCTTATATTATTCTAATCCAGTGATCCAATCCAGCTTTATTTTACACTACAGTGCATCCAGCATAGAGTGCTGGATCACTGGATTGGAATAATGTAAACCGGTCACAAATATTAAATAATGAGTTACAAATATCACGGGACGTTCTCATATTATTGTTAGCATAAAAGGACGCTGTTAAGCATTCGTGTATAACCCAGAGAAAATTACGTATTGAGTTATGAATGCAGTTGTGTTCTTTAGATGATTTAGAGCAAGAAAGCATTCAAATTTTACCAACAAAATAATGTGTGACACTAATGCTTAACAGCTACAGCGACCAAAAACCGATCTTATAACTCGAGAAGTATCAAACACCTTCGCGAAATCATTGTAGCAAACCTATTCATACGAACCCCTATAATACCCTCAATATAGTGAAATGAGAGCGATCCCGAAACTATCACAATCGACGTTTGCTTACAAATTCCCCCAAGCTCCCCTGAATCCTTTATGCGAGTTGAAAAACTTACCCCGACTTACCTCAACTTACCCCAACTTACCAGCCGGTGTTACCTCAAGTTACCAGCGTTTTTAGTTTTAATGTACCCGTTGCATCGTTACGAGACAATAGACCAAAAAGTTTATGAAATGGATAATGCGCTATTGTATCGGACTAAGTTTGTAATAATGTTGGATGAAATTGAATTCGCTAATTGAAGGTAACAAATAACGACGTAATTGTATTTTGTTACTGTTGAATATTTCTGTTTGTATACTTTCACATTTTGCTTGTAAAGGGGCTTTCTTATTTGCAGAAGCAGAAATCTCTTGTTGTACTTCGTAAACTCTGTCTGTGTGATGACTGTTACTTTATTGTTTATATTTGCAACTGTAAATACTGAGCTTTGTTTTTATTTAAATCAAAATGAATTACAACAGACGTAGAAGAAAATCTTAGATAAGTATGTCCATGAGTTTCCTAACTCTCTATCGATCGCGTGGGGTCTTTGAAAACCCGAAGTTTGCGCAAACGAGATTTTTTTTGAATTATGCGTAAAAATTCCGATATTTAGGTAGTTTTCCGAAAAGAATCATAATCATCGATTTATTCGCAAATCGCAACTATTTTGACTAATTTAAAGATTGTTATCAAATGAATTTAACTAGTTAATAGAATCAGGCGTTACTTTGCGGAAATCAATAGCTTAAAATTGAGTACTTATATTATTATTTTTAGCAATATTCCGCAAAATAAACATCAACCTGTAAGTAAATGAGTAAGTGTACGCGTACACTCACTCATTTACTTAAAGGTATTATTTTTAGCTATATTTTGCGAAATAAAAAAAAAAACATTTAATTTTACTAAACTTAACTACCTAATCTAACTTTGACTACAATAGCTTATAAGTTATAACATTTTGAGTGATTCTACGAAAGGCTTGTATATTTTATCTGGGCAAATATGTTTGATAACATTGATGTACCATCAAATGCCATTTAGATAATAGCAATCACATCATCGGTGACATCACACCTGATTGAACTCTTCACTCTAATAATAATTACAATATCGTTGTATACAGTGAATGCTTTTTAAGCAGTACCCAAACTTTTAAAAGTAACTGAAATTTTATAACATAAGGGCAATTACTCATTTTTTACCATATAATTTGAACAAAACTTTTTTGTTCATCTCTACTTTATCATTTTTCTAACATAAACTGGCTACACTTACATAAAATCCTCATTTTTTTATTTCAAACCATTTTTCAACCAAAAAAAAAACGAAAATTTTCAAATTGTTAATTAGCCACTTTATATTAAACTTACGTCACTTTCAAACTTGGAAAAAAACTAAAGACGTATGGAACAGCAGATTTAATTTTCCACTTGTGAGGTTTCCTCAGCAACACAGACTTAAAAAAAACATAACATGAAGTAAGTATAACAAAAATTGTATAATAAGATTATTCTAAAGATAATGCTAAAGCCTAAAAGTGATGCTATTTGAGACACTCTGTAAAAACAAAAATAATAATTATCTGGAGACATCTCGGAGACCCGGAAGTCACAAGTCACAATAGTGTGAACGTGGCTTAACTCGTGATCAGCCTATTGACAAAGTTAAATCATTAATGGGTCGGACCCTAATGGCGATATCATCTTTATCTATACCCCGTGGCAAAGGGCGAAGCTTTTGGCTAAGTAATTGGTGTTAGTCGGGGTTACTCATTTCTTCAGTCGTAACTTCGGCTATTGGACTCAGCCGCTATTGTCTTCAAATTAATAACGAATAGCTTGAATTTATGTGACTCAATGTAAATTTTGGGAATTTTACAATGAACAATAATTATTGATTCTGACTTAGCCATATTACTCACACTGTTATTTAAATATTTTTTATGTCCTCAGATGCAACTTGCAAGTCGTTATCCATATCCATACTTCCATACTAATATTATAAATTATGCGAAAGTGTGTGTGTCGCCTCTTCACGCCAGAACCGCACATTTTGCTGAAATATTTTGATATGGAGATACATTGAGTTCCGGAAAAGGACATCTAGTGAAGAGTTATTGAACGTGAAATGTACATACTGAAAGATATTGCACATACATACGACGATTACCCCTACAGTTTCGACCAACGCTCTTAAAGTTATGCGCAATCTATAACTAAAAATTAGAGGATTTATAACTGTTAATTACATCGGTCGTGTCATTTGCAAACAGGTGATAAACTAAACAATATGATTATGAAGATCGCTGATCCAGATATTAAAATATTAATCCCGGTTAAACTAGCGCCATGACCTAATCCAATAAAATATAACGTTCAACAATACAATACCGAATTAATGATAAACCGGCCGTAACTTGTTAAAACCAGATCAAACCGGTTTAAATGAGTCAGCTCTAACGCGGCCATATTAGATTTGCACTCAAACAAAATGGCAGAGCTGTTAATTGCGAGATTTGATTTGATGACATTAAATTGGATTGGCTTTTACATTGCTAAAAGATCTAGCATCTTGGATGGTATTGTCATGGACGCGTGGATGTGAAACAGACGATATCTTTATCACTCCTCATAAACTGCCCTTTTTAAAATGAGCCTCCCCTTATATGGGATCTTAAATTTTATTCATAGTAATTAAATATAATGATTCCTCATTTAGTTTCAATAATGTTACTTATTATACCTTAATGCACATATAACATTATTTATTTAAACTACTATTGACGCCTTTTTGTAATGCTTATGAAATCAGGTATTTAAAAGAGCAAGATGTTAAAGAAAAACGATCGAAATAATTCGCAACCACAGAACAGAAATTTCGAGGGACCGCGAATAGAATACTAATGTACTTATGTTATAAGCTTTTTTATTCATTTATTATTATATTTTAATTTTTAACCCCTAATAAGAAAGAAAAGCATTAGCTAATAAGGGATGGGAAGGATTAAATATTATGAAGCTGAAGTGTTTGATAGATAAGCTCACGAACTACTGGGTGGATTTTCCTGAAATTTGGCACAGATATAGAGTAGACCACGGACCCGCGGGGAAAGACATAGGAAAAGATATAATTTTTGCGGGAAACTGTGAGGTTCCCGCAGAATTCCTCATATACGCGGAGCATCGCAGAATGTTTAGAACATTTTAAGAGGGAACGCGGGTGTAGTAGAATTTAAACGAAGAAACTATTGCCATCACGCTTTACCCTGCGCCGGCACGTGTATTGTGATAGAGACAAATACAATAAATCGAGGTAACGTAGTCCTCTGATTCCTCCTTCAAAATAGGGCCTATGTATCTAATTAATATATTTTTAACCCGCTATCACTCGCGCGGGGTGCTGTCAGCACCTCACGTGTTTTTGAACGTAAAAATGATTAATAATTTCTCTGGTTACGAATTCGCGCTTCCCGGTACCTTCAAGTAACCTTCAAACGCGTCGACTCAAGGTGGAAGGGACAGTGTGGCGCAAGTGACACCCCGCGAGTGCTCGCGATATACTTTTTCAGAAGTTACTTTACCAGTGAGGTACGTGTTTTTAATTGTTTAGTACAAGTAAATTACTTTATTGTGCCGTTATTTACTATAAATAATAGTTTATTTCTTAGAATATATTCAATAATTTATGTAGCACAAACTTTTTATTTACATATTTTCTTTATCCGTATATATAATTTTTTTTTTCAAATATTTTTGTGTTTAGATGAGCTGGGAACAAGAGAAAGAGAAATAATTGGTGCTATTATTAGAAGAAGTACTTCTGTAGTAGCAATGCCAGCATGGATGAAGATTTTATTCAAGAATCTGATCATGATTCTTTGTCAGCACAGGAATCAGGATGCTTCAGCAGTTGAAGAGTCTAAAGTAGAAGAGGCTGGATTTGAGGGTCCTGGATACGTCTGGCGTCCATGAAAATGTTATCTACAGTTGAAATATGGCTTAATCGCAAGCTAGCATGAAAAGGTCATACTCGTAGTTTGTGGGTTGGGTTTGAGCATGCTTCAAGGCCAGCTTGAAAAAAGATATGTACAACCAGGGTTGCCCAAAGCACTCAAGATGATGTTGAATGCTCCTGGACCAAGCACCGAGTGAATGTCACAAAAAAAAAGCAGTGCTGTATAAGTAAAGACATATTTTTACCTTGAGTCACTGTAATTTTCGCAAAAAATTATATGCCAAAAACGTATGAAGTTAATTTTCAGTTCCTGTTCGGAAAAATAAAAAAAATATATTTTATTTAGTTAATTAGACCTTATATTTACAATTTTGAATAAGAAAGTTTGTGTGAAAAAGTTAGAAGTATTTGTTTTTGTCTTTTTTTATGAAAATATCCCAATATTACGACTAAAGAGGCTGATTACTTTAATGTTTTATAGAACAGCAATAAAGTTGATCATACAATTTAAATTTTCTAATTTACACACATCAAACCACACAAAATAATAATATGCTGGTTTAATTTCGTTAACTGAAATTATATTGTATAAAAAATCACTTAGAATCTGGGGGTGGCCACAACACGGGAGCGCTCGCAGGGCTAAAAACCGTGCGAGTGATCGAGGGTTAAATATATTCAGGTAGAGTGAGTCTATACCTCTACGTTTTTTATTTTACCTTAAAGATCTTTCAAATTTGTTTTATGGTCGGTGGGTTGGACGGTACGGGGCAGTCATCTTTTGCAATTTTCGAAGAGTCATATTTTTTTATTTGTTTCTAAATTTAGAAAGAAAACGAATGTAGCGGCATAGCTTTAATAGTTCCCAATATTGTATAAAAAATCATTTGTCTAGACGCATTGTCCAGGGAGTAAATTAGGGAATACGTTTGTATGGAAAACAGTGTTAGCGTTCCCTCTTAATACGCTACATAAGAATACCTCTACATTAAGGGTTTTAATGTAAAATAAGGACCGATAATATTATTGTTGAATATTAAAAGGGGAACGAGAGAAGCCGACTAATTGTATCGGGAGAAACTCTTTGAAATAACGAACGAAATAATTAAACGAGAAAAATAAATGCTACGGAATATTTCACTTATAGGGAATATCGTTTACGTTGGGCGGTATCACATTGAATGGGCTTAGGAGGGCTAAGATTTGTTTAATACGTTGTCAATTTGTTTGTCCTTTTATTATTTTAGTTTGTGAACTATCCGCTGCTCTATATCATAATATTCTATCTATGGTGATCAGGCGTGTCATAACCATAAAGCTAATAATATATTCCGCTATACTCCACTCGGGCTAACTTGTCGCTAGCGGTCATTGACTCCCTGTCAAAAACTTGTCATTTTCCATATAAAACCACGATCGGCAATATCTGACACTTCATTGTCAATCGCGGTTTATATGGAAAATGACAAGTTTTTGACAGGGAGTCAATGACCGCTAGCGACAAGTTAGCCTGAGTGGAGTATAGGTATATTAACTTGATGGTCAAAACTCGGTCTGGTGTGTAAGAATGCCTACTTAGCTAGAAATAATCTGAATCTTTTAATACATCATACGAAAAACAATGGGCAGCACTGTAGGAGTAACGTTATGAAGGAATACGAAACAGGAAATAATTTTTGTGACGCAGGGACAGAAAGGAGAACATATCTTCTTATCCTACGCTGCGCCAGTAGTGTACTCTTTTAGCGCAGCGGAGTTGCGAGAGGGAACCGTATATTATTCCGGGACAAAAAGTATTTTATGTTCTTTCCCAGGACATCAATTGAAAACATTCAGCGCTTTAAGCGTGAAAAGGTAACAGACAGACAAATACACTTTCGCATGTATAATATTAGTATGGAGGATCCAATTCCCAGTGATTGTGAAAAGGTAAAGCGCGGCGGTGTTTTAAATTCATTAGTTTAATTACGGATTCTTTCGGGACGAGGGTCGATTGAAGTGTTAACAATGTAGTTACTGCTGTCGCCCGTGACCCCCCCCCCCCCCCCCCCCCCCCCGACCTCCCCCCCCCCTGCTGACGGGCCGACGGGCGTATTGCGTCCGCCGAAATTAATTACAAAATTTTAATTCTATTGTTTAGATGACCAGGCAAACGTTGTTTTGCTATAATAATTATACCTCATACTATAATATTTTCTATGCATTATAAATAAAAACCTTTCACTTCCAATCGCCCTCTCTATTAATAAATAACACCATATTAAATTTCGTTGCGTAGATTTTAAAAGTCTAATCATGGACTGAGCGAAAAAGGAAATCGACTTTGTTCTATGATTGTGATAATTCTATTTTAGATTTTTAAATCAAATCTTCAAACATACTGGCGTAATGTTAAGAAAATGTGAATGCTTCTCTTTAAGTCTTCCTATGCAGTTCGGGTGCAGTTGTGTTTTGCGGTTCTTTTTATGCTGCCGTAACAAAGCAAATTTATTGATACCTATATCAATAATTATAATGCACACTGATAAATTAAGAGTATTTGAAAGATAGATAGGTATCTGCAACAGTCAACAACAACTTAGACCTGATCTACTTAACGCGGCACCGCACCGCTTAAAACGGCTATAAAAAAATAAAAAATTTAAAGCTCATAATAAAAATAAACCACCAGCGCGGCGCTGTGTTTCAGCCCTTAAAGGTCGAAACTGTGCTTTCTAATTAGAAGATTCAATAATTAATTCTATGGTATTCGCCTATCGGGGCTGCTGGCGCGAGGCCAAAGTGCAGCGCCATCTGTTATCGAGCAACGGTGATTGATGCAGTTAATGCGTCGCTGCGACGCGCTGCGATTGTTTATTACTTGTCCGACATTACTATTTAGTGTTGTGCCAGTAATCGTCTAGTTAAGTTTTACGATGCTTTCGGCTAGTGATGTAAACGCGCGGTTTACATTGATTTTCGGTCGTTTTCATAACGCTATGTTTATGCCCAATTTTGATGTTTATGCAACATTATGGTCCAAGAGCCAGGGGCAGCTTCGTCTTTGAATAAAACCTGAATGTTTCTGTGTACACGTTGTTCTAAATCTATATTTTAACTAGCTGTTGCCCGCGACTTCATCCGCGTTAACATAGTAAGTATAATAACAAAGATGGATAGTTTTCTCCTTTTTGTTTTTGTGGTTCCTTATACAAACGTCAATAAACTTTCATGTTTCTAACTCAAGAAATGACGGACTTTCATTGAAACTTTCTACCCCAATTTCACCCCCTTGGGGGTAGAATTACCAGAAACACTTAAATACGTATCCATTAATTTTTAATAGTAGCACAAAAATAAAGTTTCATGTTTCTAACTCAAGAAATGACGGACTTTCATTTAAACTTTCAACCCCTATTTCACCCCTTTGGGGGTAGAATTTTCAGAAACGCTTAAACACGTATCCAATCATTTTTAATCAGTAACTCAAACATAAAATTTCATGTTTCTAACTCAAGAAATAACGGAGTTTCATTCAAACTTTCAACCCCAATTTCACCCCCTTGGGGGTAGAATTTCCAAAAACGCTTAAATACGTATCCATTTATTTTTAATCAGTAACCCAAAAATAAAGTTTCATGTTTCTAGCTCAAGAAATGACGGACTTTCATTAAAACTTTCAACCCTTATTTCACCCCCTTCGGGGTAAAATTTTCAAAATTCCTTCCTTAGTGAGTGTCTACTTAATAAAACAACCCTACTCACCAAATTTCGTGGCTGTAACTTTTACAGTTTTTGCTCAGCGATGATGAATCAGTCAGTCAGTCAGTCAGGACATGTAATTTTATAAGTATAGATAGATTTCGTTTTGTTGCATCTCGGCAACATAAAACTACAAAATGGTCTTCTCATAAAACATTTAAGTAACGTCAAATGCGTTCTGATTGGTTAAAACCTACGAATAATAAAAACTAAGGAAAAGTAACTCTGTCAAAAAAAATGCTCCACAATACTTGTCAAAAAAGTGTACCTTAGGTACACATTTCCATACATTTGCAATATTTAGGTGACCTTGAGCGGTACTAGGCTGACGTTACATGACAGATCAAAAGGAACCAAATTTAAAACGGTAATAGTATGGGAGTTACAATTCCTTAGTTTTTATTATTCGTAGGTTAAAACTCTACCTTTTGGTCAAATCCTTCGTACTAGACTACTATTTTGCAATATGATCTAGACTGGATCAAAGTTGCATTAATATTTGTTTAAAATAGTACAATCGAACTTTCTTTATATTGCTGACCTACCTTTACCAGTGGAATTTACTTTTTTCATTAGCATAAAAGCCTCACGAATTCACAAATCGCCATAAAAACGACAAGACTGACAAACATACATAATGTATTACATGTGATTGCGAGTTCTTATCGGGGCCCGAGCCAAGCCGCGGCGCGGCGCTAGTCGTAAATAACATACATCATACTAGCTGTCGCCCGCGGGATTCCCACTTTCCTCTAAACACCGATTTTATTAATGTAACTGTTACCCACGACTTTGTACGCGCAAATAAAATACCATCGAAACCGTGGTTTTTCTACAGATAAAATAATATTACATAGGTTAAATCTTTCATCGTAGTCTACTCTAAATCCGGGGAAAATATTATCAAAATCGGTACAGCCGCGGTCACGCGTCATGCCGCAACTAAGGTAAATAGAGGTTTGTTTCATTGTATATACATTTGTAGGTGTGTTGCGCAGAAATTATCGTTTGGTTACAACTGTACATTCGCTGAGAAATAGCAAATAGCAAATTTATCCAAATCAGTTCAGTAGTTGTAGCGTGACAAGAGGTAATAGACAAACACATAATATGTGTATATGGGTTTTCTAAGAATTATTATATTTTATAATGTTTAGCGCGGCTGAGTCCTCATTTTCCCAACCGTCGGTACCCAAACTTTTATGAAGGTAAATTGTACAAAGTTTTATAATGTCCGCTTTAAGGTAATTAAGGGTGAGCACAAAGTTTAAGGGCCTGCGTAAATAAGATACAACCCTGGGGCTGAAATCTAAACGATTCGTACGCCAAAAAACTGTATACAATATTTGCTACTAGGTGTTTCGTTGTACTCGTATCGAAATCGTTTGCAGCGTAGAAAACGTATATTAATTCCGGGATAAAACTAGCCTACGTCATTTATAATGTCAAAGTTTTTGGTATCAACCGTCGTAAATATGGGACGAAAAGTCATTCGAAAGTGATCGAGTGTAAGAAAATTTTGTTCTACGTCTACTCTTTCTCAACAGATTTCTTTATGAGGCTAATGTATTGTGTAGTGTTATGATTTAACTAGATGACGCCCGTAACTCCGTCGCGCCGAAATTTGATTATCGCTCGGGAACCGTACATATTTCCGGAATAAAAAGTATCCTATGTGCTCTCCCGGGAATCAAAGTATCTCCATACCAAATTTCAGCCAAATTGGTTTAGCGGTTTGTGCGTGAAGAGGTAACAGACAGACACACTTTCGCATTTATAATATTACGAGCTTTTGCCCGCGGCTTCGCTTGAGTTAAGAAGTATTATTATATACAAACTTTCATCTCCTATTTGAACCCCTTGTGATTGGAATTTATACGTCATAACATCTACCTGCATGCCAAATTTCAGTCCGATCGGTCCAGTGGTTTGTGCGTGAAGAGGTAACAGACAGACACACTTTCGCATTTATAATATTACGAGCTTTTGCCCGCGGCTTCGCTTGAGTTAAGAAGTATTATTATACAAACTTTCATCTCCTATTTGAACCCCTTGTGGTTGGAATTTATCAAAATCCTTTCTTAGCGGATGCGTACGTCATAACATCTACCTGCATGCCAAATTTCAGCCCGATCGGTCCAGTGGTTTGGGCTGTGCGTTGATAGATCACTATGTCAGTCAGTCACCTTTGAGTTTTATATATATAGAAGTATAATGCAATAAAGTATAAGTAAGTTGAAGTATATCAACAATAAATTACGTATTATATTTTCTCGGCGTTATCTAGCTGTTTCGCAGAATTAAGTCATTATGGTATACCGCGAAGACCTAACAATGTTCTGACAATGGCTGACCTCTCCCCTCGTGATGTTACAATCTTTATTTACTACCTTTATAGTCTATTGACAATGAAGCACGATGTACGAATATACTTGTAATAGCTTATTTTTAAAGAAATTATGCTGATGCAAAAATTGCGCGACTAGCGCCACAATTTTAGTGTGTAAAAGAGATACCAACTAGTTATTTCTTTTTTACTTATTTAGTGATCACAAGGTTTTACAATCTCAATATTAAAAATGCTAAAGAGTGTACTACTACCTCTAAAGTCTTTACTCTTAAACTGAACAGATTTAGACCGAATTTAGTACGAACAGAATCTCGGGAAAGGATATAAGGATATATTAGGATAGTTCAGTAGTAGTTTATAAAAAGTTTTAGACAACTTATACAAGTTCCTCTTATTTTGTGACTAGTATCAAATTCTTATGAGACAGAAACTCTACTTAACTTAATAACCTATGAAACCGATAAACACATCCATATCAAGAGTCAATTTAAAGGTAATAAAGGAACCTATAGTTACCGTGCGAGAGCGGTAAATGTCAGGTCGGTGAGGGGCAGGGGGAGGGGGAGGTATCGCATCATCTACCAATTAAATTAAAAGGAGCTAACGAGTTGGAAAGAGTTGGGAAGATATAGACATGTTTAAGTGTCATGACTCATGACCAAAATAGATTGTACCACAGAACATATATTAGTAGTACCAAACTGTACTTAAATAGCTTACGTGTAGAGTATACCAACTGCGTGCGAATGTAAACAAAACTTGGTAGTCAGCACATGACTGTGCTGTCAAAATGTTACTTAGACGGCTGTTTTTTTAGAGTGGGCATACACGCTCCTTATATCAAATTAATCAATATTAAAAACCATCTTAAGAAGCTCATCATGTGACTTGTGAGCTGAGAGCATTTGCATTGGCATTGAGTAGGAGTATGAGAGCAATTAATGAACCTTTCCTATTCCCTAAAAAGATGACATTAGTTCTAATATCAGCCAATTATCAAAACATCCTTATTCCTTGTAGATCTGTACAGCATTTTTACTCGAAGTCACCTTTCTCTCTTTCTTTATGTGTGCCACCTCTCACCATTTCTATGCTCACACAGTAACAATTGGGCTTCTAATTAAAGCAGTAGTGTTTACATCTTATTGACTGAACCGGCCGCTCATTTGTCACACAGATACTGATCGTGCCAAGAGCAACGTATACTCTGGTATTTTTTATGGCACGAAATCCATATTATAAGTAATACTTTTGTGTTTTAATGGCACGAAACCTATATTAAGTACAAATATGTCGGTGTTTTAATAGCACGTAATCTTAAGTTGTAGAACCAGTAAAAATAGAGCAAATATTCGCCTAAGAAATGCGTGTAAGTTTCCCTTAAAAATAAAACATTAAGTAGCTTGGAATTTGGGGTAAGAGGTCCCTAATTAAGTTTTATTTTTGGATCAAAAGGAGCGGAATAATATTTTTCTCCAATAAAATTATTGGCAAGACCAATTGGCAAGCAACTCAGATTTTATAGCCCTTAAATTGCTTCAGTTAACAGTGCCTTTGTGACTTTATTTATTACACTAATATAACTAGCTGTCTCGACACAAGTATGTCGCAACTAGCACTTATTAACAACAAGCTGACTGACTGTAAGCATTTGTAAATTGGTGTAAGTTACTATTATTATTTTCCACCTTTTTGGTAAAAGGTGGCCCCGTGCGAGTTTCTTACGCCGGTTCTTCTCGGCGGGGTAGTTCCCGAACCGGTGGTAGGCCTCATGTAGACGCGACGTCCTAAAAGTGTTAACTTTGTTAACCTATTTAGAAATAATTATGTATTTTGATTTTGATTTTATATTTTAATATGTAAGTGTTTTTCTCCATTTCCATCCAAAAACTTAGCATGCGTTGAAATAATTATTACCGACTTCCAAAAAGGAGGAGATTATTTAATACGAGATTTATACTCGCGTCTCGTGGCTCGGCTCGCGGCGCGTCTCTTTTTTCAAATTTTTAAGTTTTCTAAAGAATATTATGTTAATTAAAAGCACCTAATTAACAGTTAATTTCAGCATTTTCAGAAAATAAACTTAACCCGTGGCTTCCTGTTACAATGAATTGAGTAATTATTTACTTCGGAGTTATTTTAACGAGGAAGGATCACGAAGGTTGTTATAAATCATTTCCTGGTTAATTGAAGGATCAATCACTGATCTAGACGAGTCATTAGTACGGCATCATTTGACGACTCGTTATAGATCTCAAGTAGAGACATAATAGAGTAAAAAATCCTATAAATAATTGAAATTGTAGTATAATTAAAATTGTCAGATAATATTAATAACAATGCTACAAGGATCTTGTAAAATGTTTCTTTAGAGACGGTTTTTCGTAGAGTTACAGTCCCATGATAATTATTGTAATTCAAGTGCCAATAAGGTTTTTGTAGAGCTCCACGTCTTAACGTTTAATGATAACATAATATTTATGATTAAGACATTTATGTAAAAATGCCCTAAACCTAAAGTTAGGAAAAAATTCAATGTTTCGGAGCGCGGCCTTAAGCCTACGTCCTATATTTACCATGACAACATTTATGTACCAGGTCACAGTATAGCAATATTATATGTCATATTGCTATACTGTGACCAGGTATTGCAGAACTAATAACTCACAAGTTGCTATGGCAACACGTATCCGTTGCCAGGCAACCTCGCGGGCATTTAATTACCTGACAAGCGTCTATTATCTCTGCTCATCTCCGGACCGTTGATAATCATGTATGACAGCTTGCGACGTGTTGCTTTCAACAAAATTATAAAATTGTAGGGTAGACGCTTACTAGGCAAATATTTAAATATATAAAATTACCCTTTGCGTGTATTTGATAGAAATTTTTATATTATGTACCATCGAGGAAGTTGATTCGGCAGTTGACGGACCTACGTCATGTGGTCGGCTTAACATGTCAATTCAATATAGCTGTGATCGGATGGGCTTGACAATTACTTAGGTCGGTAGCATAGTATAAGAAAAATTTACGGAATTAACGTAATTAATTAATGTCATAGCAAATGGCAAAAATAACCAAAAAAAATTGGCCAAGTGCGAGTTGGGCTCGCGCATGAAGGGTTCCGTACTATTATACGGACTAATACCTCCCAGACGGACTTACCCAAGTTGACTTTATTAATTAAATTTATAGAAATACAAAAAGTAAACGCTAATTTAAAACAAATTATCAACGAAATACACAAACCATCTCTGTGAGCGGCGTGCGCGGCGCGATCAAAGCCGTAACGAGTGTCAAATTATTCACGCCATATTTTAAGCGCCATTTTAAAAAGCTCATTTGGAGGGTAAATTAAATTCTTTGACAACATTCAGCGGGAATATGTACAGTCATGTCCCCGAAATCTGTAAAGGATGAACTCTGAATACGAAATCTGATTTTGAAGCGACCGTTTGTGAATTTGAAAATTGTATCAAATATTTTTACAAAGAGTTTCGTCTGCGATAGGAATTCGTTGTACATTTGGCTTTCGCTTAAGCAATTGTTTGGTTATTTTAATGACCAACTTTTTTGTGATTTAAGTTAATGTAAGTAATGTATGAAAAAGGTTGGATATAGTTAGTAGATAACACCACAATGTTTTAATCAATCAAAAAATTCATAAGCGTTGTTGGGCACAAATTGTAATGGTTTGTTACTCATTTTCAATGGACAGTATCGATATACCGCAAATGTTATGAAATAAGGTATCAATTGGCCGCAAATGTCATATATTATGTATAATAAACCCTTTTTCACTACTTCACACCACACCTGTTTATTTGTGACCAATCGTAACGAACCATCGCTAATGAATTGCCTACCTCCCTAAAAATACATTTTGACAGGCGAAATCTGTACTTCGTAAATAAACACTGTTTGTTTTTCCACGAACGCCTTTTGTTTAATCCGAAGGGCGCGATAAATATGCCAAGTTTTAGTTTATTGGAGGCGATATTTTTTCAAAATTAACTGTCACAGCTAACTTATACGTTTAAAGTTACTATGTAAGGCCTCATTAAAACCGATGTAATTTAAAAATACAACAACGTAGGTGGTCTGTTTATATTACTATTATTAATGATGATCTTCATCAAGCATAACTTTTGTAGCGATAAGAATTAATGCTCTACTAACGAGTGTACTTGCGACATACATTGTTTTCTAAAATTTTATTGCCAATATCATTTATTAATAAGCGTTTTACATATTTTTGTTACGTAATATGTAAGATCGTAGAAAGTATTATACTATTATTTTTGCAATGTATGAGTTATGACCAAAATCAGTAGCGACTTAGGGGTTAGGCTACCGCCCATGGCGCGCGCTGGTAAGGTTAAATAATAATAATATAATAATAATCAGTTTATTTCAGACCATAGAACCGATCCATATAGAGTTAAAGCCAGCACTGACTAAAATCCAATTTAGAATAATATCCTTTGATCATTCTTATAATTTTTTATTAATAAAACTTTAGATTTAAAGGAAAATGCTAATATGAACTTTCACATTTATATGTAAGCAAGAAGCAAAGATCTAAGATGCGGAACAGAATATTTCATATCGACAGTACAACGGCGATTATGGTCTGAATCTACCCATAAAATTGTAACACGTATTCTAAGCATTTTTTCACCGACTGTACCTAAGACATTTCTACTAATATCATACGCGATACACCACGAAACATTCCGTGATAAGCAGTCGAGCAGTCGCGAACAAAAGCGGCAATCGCGAAAATGGCCGCCTCGCGTGACGTCAGCGCGTTAGGGATACACTTTGGGGAACTGCAGATTGCGGATTGTAGCAATTACTACATTGGACGAGATAAAAGAATGTTTAGATGTTTGTTAGACTATCACATAAATCGTCCGATTTTCAAAAGTTTCAGGAAAAAGAAACTAAGTAATATCTCAAACAGGTAAACTAAAGCAAACTAATGAAACTTTCTAGAATCTTTTGAACAATTTGCGGTAAGTTAGCAACGAATTAAGAGTCCGGGTGCCATCGCAGTTCTCATATAAACGTAATACCAAGATAATGTCCATACCAAAAATATGAACGGTTACAATATTTACACGTGGGAGAGCCATGCTTCGGCACGAATGGGCCGGCTCGACCGGATAAATACCACGTTCTCACAGAAAACCGGTGTGAAACAGCGCTTGCGCTGTGTTTCGCCGAGTGAGTGAGTTTACCGGAGGCCCAATCCCCTAACCCCTACCCTATTCCCTTCCCTACCCTCAACTATTCCCTTCCCTTCCCTTCCCTACCCTCCCCTATTACCCTATTCCCTCTTAAAAGGCCGGCAAGGCACTTGCAGCTCTTCTGATGCTGCGAGTGTCCATGGGCGACGGAAGTTGCTTTCCATCAGGTGACCCGTTTGCTCGTTTGCCCCCTTATTTCATAAAAAAAAATACTAAATTGTAATCGTTCATATTTTTTGGTAAGTAAATATTTTGCAGTGAATCTTTGCATAGGAACCTAGGTAATTACTATCTAAAACTGAATAATAACTCAGATATGGTAAATATTCTCGTATGGGAAATTATCTTGGTATTACGTTTGTATGAGAATGGCGATGGCACCCGGACTCTTAATACCATTACTAAAACCACAAGTTACTACGTGATTCATATTTCATACTAACTAGTAAAAGTTACAAGAACTTGTTTACTTTTTTGCATTCACAACAATAAAGTGTGGACCATTAATTAATAGGAGATTTTAACGAGTAATTGAGTACTTAATTTACACCACGTTATCATCACTACAACGCCTGTGTCGCCGGGATCAACAGTGGTAACCACGAAAACTCTTTGATATTACGATCTTATGAAGCCCGAGGGACATGACAAAGCTATTTAAGGAGCCGTATTCTATTTATCAAAACACATTACTTTTTCTAAGGTAAGTACGAGTAGGAGCTTATAAGCCTAGTATACCAGCAGCTCTGTCGACAGAACCATAGCAATATAAACTTCACATGAAAACGTCGACGACAGCATTAAAGTCACATCACCCATAAAATGGTGAACACGCGAGAATATTCAAATGCCTGTTATTTACGAACACTCACAAACTTATATTGACTGTCGTGAATCGGTTTTGTTTAGCCAAATATCGTGCCAACTGACAATACTGCACTGTGCAACTTTTGCCCGGGGGTCCATCTATTTTGTGCGGAAAATGGGAAATAAAAGCGTATTTCAATTGTTTTCTGACAATTATATCTCATCTAGACTTGGGAGAGCCATGCTTCGGCACGAATGGGCCAGCTCGACCGGAGAAATACCACGTTCTCACAGAAAACCGGCGTGAAACAGCGCTTGCGCTGTGTTTCGCCGAGTGAGTGAGTTTATCGGAGGCCCAATCCTCTACCCTATTCCCTTCCCTACCCTCAACTATTCCCTTCCCTTCCCATCCCTACCCTCCCCTATTACCCTATTCCCTCTTAAAAGGCCGGCAACGCACCTGCAGCTCTTCTGATGTTGTGAGTGTCCATGGGCGACGGAAGTTGCTTTCCATCAGGTGACCCGTTTGCTCGTTTGCCCCCTTATTTCATAAAAAAAAGTTGTTGTTCGTAGCTTTGTTGCACTCAATGTCGATTAATATTTTCGAGATAAAATTATCCTTTGTCCTTTCTTGGGACTCACAGAATAATACTGAATTTTATCAAAATCGGCTCTGCGGTTTCAGCGTGTAAAGGACATAGTTTTGTGTCTTTACTAATACTTTAAAGCTGTAAAGTTTGTTTTTTTGATTAAGGGTGAAGTCAAACGAGCGTAATTTGTGAGTTATGACTTGTGAGTCGCAGGATTTCGGTCGCGTGAAACATATCTTTTCATACAAATCATGACTCACAAAAGTACGGTCGTGTGCATCAAACATGACTTTAGTATGAAACTGTATGCAGCAGAATTTCTGCCAGCCGAAATTCTGCGACTCACAAATTATGCTCGTTTGGCTTCACCCTAACTACTTATGTATCCTGCTATTTTTCATTTACTAGGGCGGAGGCGGTGGGCGAATTAGAAGATATATACGAATATTCACGAAAATAATCAAAGTATTAAATGAGACTTGAAACGATACTGTGCGTTTCGCGATCCCCACAATTTGTCTGTCAATACGGCAATTATACGGTATCGGCGTACGTGTTAATATATTACCACTTATCAGCATGATGTATGCGAGCCGAGATAATGTGGCACCGCCGCCAATTTGTAGATACTACGTTATCTCTCACTTATCTTACCTTTTATTAAACTAGTATTTGAATTAATTAAGAAATTCATAGTTAATTACTATAAACGTGTTTACAACTTAGTAGACATGTAATCCATGCTATACCACAGAATAGATAATAGTACAAGTAGCTATACTTAATATTATAAATGCGACACAGTGTGTCTGTCTGTCTGTTACCTCTTCACGCTTAAACCGCTGAACCGATTTTGATGAAATTTGGTATGCAGATATTTTGAGTCCTGAGAAAGGACATAGGATACTTATACCGGAATAATTTACGGTTCCCCCACGATAATCGAATTTTGGCGTCATCTATAGTAAGCAATAATTGCGATAATGTGTATTTTTGTTTACTTTCTTTTTTAGTAGAAACTTATTGTTCATCTCTTTCTTTCTGTTCCTACTTAAATTAAAATACTCGCCATAAAGATTTTATTGGGACTCTGATTGGTCGTCACTTTTTATGACCTCAATTTTAAATAATTATTTATAACGTCATCCTCCTGATTAGTAAGAAGAGAAAATAAAGGACTCAGAAAACGGAGCACTATCTACTTTTACTAATATTATGAAGAGCTTGTTTGTTTGTTTGAACACGCTAATCTTAGTTAGAATTGAAGCATTATTTTAGTGTTGGATACCGCATTTATCAAGGCAGGCTTTAGGCTATAATTTATAACATTATAAAATCACACTGCAATTAATAGGAGCGAATAGCCTATATAAGAAGATATAGAAATATATTTAGTATAAGAAATTCACACGTTCAAAGTCGTGGGCAACTGCTAGTTGTAGATACGCACTAGACTAGAAAATGTGTAGACAGTAGACACATCTATTAATAATTTACTAAGACGTCTGTTTTACCGGTAGGTACATAGGCTAATTTAACCCAGAGTATTTACTACTGCTCCTATTGTTGTTCAACGCCTCCGTGGTCCAGTGGTATTAGAGCGTGGCTCTTAACTCGGAGGTCACGGGTTCGAATTTCGCGTTGGAAATTTGTTATTTCCAAGTTTGGTTAGGCCAATGCAGGCTGATCACCTGATTGTCTGATAAGTAAGATGATCCATGCGTCGTATGGGCGTGTAAAAAGTCGGTCCTACGCCTCTTCGTCTCGGATCTTTCGTCCCACTGGGTTATGAGAGTAAAGGAATAGAGATTGCGCACACGCGCAATACACAAGAGCTTTTGGTGACGGTGGCTGGTTTTATTGAAAACAAGGCCAATTACGGAGGAGTAATTTTATAGTGCCCAAGTGTGTACTTGGGCACTATAAAATTACTCCTCCGTAATTGGCCTTGTTTTCAGTGAAACCAGCCACCGTCACCAAAATCGGTGTGGGAAGTTTCATTGTTGTTCAGCCCCTGGGGTCATAAAACTATTTTTTACCCCTATCTCTGTCGATACTCTAGAATTCGCCTTAATGCTATAAAATGAAGAGACAAGGTATTTTTCCTCAAACTGCATGTAGCAATAAACTTGGCATGTAAGCACTTACCAGCAGTTGCGGGCAGCTCATTACCGCTAATTACCGTCCGCCGTCGTCCCCGGCCGTTAGCGCGGCAATCCCATCGGCGTTAGTATAATATCGGCATTAATACTGAATATTACTTTTATCTGTGACTGTCCGCGCCAGCGATGTGTAAGCGTAGATACAGCGAAGAAATAAAAACATTAAGGGCCTGTTTCACCACTTCCTGATAAAGTGCCGGATAGGCTCTATCTGTCAAGTTAAGTGGTAGATAGCCTATCCGGCACTTATCAGGAAGTGGTGAAACAGGCCCTAATCAATGAGTTTCTAAAATACTAGAGTAGCAATGTCTTACAAAAGATTCTCAGAAATGCGTAACCACTTTTTTGTTCAAAAGACAATGTCAAGTCATATATTCGTTATGTCATTATGTATGTGAGATATGCCTGCAGGCATCTTCGAAGTGGCAACGCGTTGCTACCGTAAACTTCCAATCTAGTTACGTTAGTAACATAGAATATCATTGGCCCTAATAAACGAACCTCCTCCTCGTTGTGTTCAAAAAATATTAAAATAAAAAAGAGCGTATACGAGTGTAGCTAAGTTATAAATGTTTTATCTGTATATATGTATTATGTATAATTACTTTTTTCCTATAAGTACTAATATATTGTGTGATCTCGTTAGAAAACATAATTTTGATAAAATATCATCAAAACTCACTACTTGCTTTAGTTATGCGTGGGGTAAGAAAAACGTGACTTATAAAATCGAGTGAAAAAAATCTGCTACCTAAAATGAGCACAAATAAAATAATGTAATATTATTTTACAGTTACAAAACATATTATGTAAGTTTTATTATTCGTTTGAAAACTATAATCTATTGGTCCATTTAGTAATTATGTACTTAACTTTTCCTACATTTTTCGAATTAATATAAAAGTTGCAAAACTCTTTTAAGTACATTGAGTTTCCTTTCACATCGAATTCCCAAGAAAACTATATTTAGCAAACTAATGAAGTGCTAATTAGGTAGTAGGTACCCTACAGAATAAACAAGCACTTGGAAACAAGAATTACTACAGCGATTTATTAAAAGGATCTAGTTATAATAATTATTTATTATAAGGACTAGATTCTCACATCATAATATAAATCATAATGTGAGGATCTAGTCCTTACAATACATCGTTGTAGCAATTTGAGATGTAAGCGATTGTAATTTCTTTTTTCAACACCTCATGTGTGAGCGCCCGCTGTGCCATCTATGATTGTTCTTTAAACAGTTGTAATATTTATACCGTGCAGTTAAGAAATAATTCAGTTTGCTCGAGTAATCCCCCCCGCTGAGTGAAGAGATGCGGCCGCGATCCTTTCTGAAATAATAAGGGAGATTGCTCGATAATTAAACTTAAAAGATGACCTGTCAGAACGCTCTCGGTTTTAATATTCGTTGTTTTAGTCTGATACTTGTTTATTGTAGAATTTTTATTTTAAGAGTATTTTTTTACTGACGGCGACTAAGTGTTAAGATGAGGCGATACGACACTTTTTTTTTACCTTTGATGCTGTTTGGAACAGATTAAAAAGTATTTCGGATGACGACACGTTACTTTGCAACACTAAACCCACTATTACATGCATAATAATTGATCAAAATCAGATATTAGAGAAGCGTGTCTCGATAAACCGAGTGCATGGCGTCTTCGGCCGATAGCGTAGGTACGTATCAAATTGTTGCACGTTGGCAAATTCACACAACAGTGCTCCTCAAACATTATACATAGTTGCATCAGATATAATATAGTGTACTAATTACTAGATGACGCCCGCAACTTCGTTGCGCCAAAATACGTTTATCGCGCATTAACCTTACATTTTCCGGGATAAAAAGTATTCTATGTCCTTTCAGAGAACTCAAAGTATCTCCATACTAAATTTCGGTAAAATCGGTTCAGCGATTTGGACGGGAAAAGGTAACAAATAAATGGACTTTCACATTTATAATATTAGTAGGATAGGATATTTATTTTTGGTTTTGAATGATAATGATTTCGCAGAGTTTTCGCAGTTCGCAGCTTCGGTGGACTAGAGGCGTAAATGATTGAGATATTCCATCAAAGTTCTGAAATTGAAAATGAAGTTACATTAACTTTTGCCATAAAACAGTTTTTTGAGACCGACGAAGCAAAATAAAGTAAAAGACTCTTAATTATAAATCAGTTTGCTCCAGTCGTTGAAGTTCCGAAGAAATCAATACCATATTAATAAGAAATGTATAACAGAATTGCTTTTTAATTAATTGGTTTTCTTACAAAGTTTAATATTTTGGAACTTTTATAGTTAATAAAAAGTTATTTCGTATGCATGAAAGCATTATAAGATAAATATTTATTGAAAATTAGCCCTTTTTATTGGTAGTCAGTCATCATGAGTTAATAAAATATAATATCTTTACCTCGTCGCTTTTTCCTAAGTTAGATCTAATTTTGGAGTCCAAAATTACTGTCGCTACTTACTACTACTAAAATAACTTGTAAATTATTATTAAAGCGGGGAATTGACTACCGGGCCGCCCGCTACGTGCCGCCCGGGCGCCCGTCACGGGCAGGTCTGTCGCATGTCTGCTCGTCAATTTCTAGGTACGGGCACAGACATGCCCATTGGCCCATGCCCGCAGCTTGCCCGCGAGATCGCATTTTTCCCGCGTGGGCACGGGCAAGTCTGTACATGAATGGTCGCGACGGGCGGCCCGTCGTCATTCGCGCCTTGGAGAGCCACTGGAGTGCACTTAAAATATTATTTTAAAACATATTATTGTAAATAATACAAACACTAAACTTAGGAATGAAGGAACAAAAACAATTTTGACATTCGTTTATTTCTCTTTACCGGTCGTATCCTTGTTTGTAGAAAGTTAAAAGCAAGGATTACATGAACACCGATCTACGTAATGCCGCTTATACAGCGAACTCATTGAAAAATCCAAAGAAATCAATGACAATGCTAATCTATCATTTGTTACAAAGAAGATTGAGTCCATGAGTCCACGACCGAGCTGTAGCCCTCTATCTATGACTGACTTGCCTGTTCTGTGTGTGTTCAATAGGGGCAAGCGGCAGACTTGTGCCAGACCGGGCGGCCCGCGGGCAGCCCGGTAGTGAATTTCCCGCTTAAGTAAATTGTGACTCAAAATTTCCAACTAAGTACGTTTATAAGTCCATAATATACCGGAGGATAATCCATCCATACTCAAATGATATATATGCTAAAGTGTGTCTGTCGGCAAAAAGGCAGACGCCTCCACTCACGCTTAAACCCCTCAACCGTTTTTGATAAAATTTGGCACGCAGATACTTTGGAGCTCCGGGAAAGGACATACTAGGATACTTTTTATCTCGGTAAAATATACGATATACCCATTTTGGCGCAAGGGAGTTGCCGGCGTCATCTCGAGCGTTATTTTCGGAGCCTTCTCCTTACTCTGAGGTTTCAAGAGTAGATATTGTAATAATACTCTGCCGCTTCTAATGAATTGCTCGTTTGAAAGTGACAAACAACATTCCAATTTGATGAATTAACACTTTGAATGTTTTCGCTTCGCCGGGTGACCTTATAAAGTTGGCAACACTTCGATTGAGTCGAACACGCGAGCATACCGAAGCTAAGCAGAAAGAAAATGGCGTGACTATAAACTATACCGTCAAATACAAATTGGGCTTTTAATTTCGTTTTAAGTGTTTGTTGGATGTAACAAATTATGAGTGAATTAGATATTACAGTTACACCATGTACATAATTATAAAAATTATAATAAACAAGGCTCCCCAATCCCCATAATATACAACTGGAAAGACATATTCATCTCTTACTGCCGATGCCTTTTCTTTTTTTTGCCGTTCTTACTACAAGACAGCTTCGCAATCTTTATAACAATCATGGTAGCGATCAGGTTATTCTTCATGGCCGACGTGATGTGGACCTTAGTTTAAATAGATCAAACACTATAGTTTGAGAGCCAATGGCCAGATGACGTTGAAATCATAACAATACGTGACACTCACAGCGCTCTGCAGTTAGTAGCGTGCGGACAATGGAAGGGCTCCTGTACTACATGTGCCTAGTGTTTGTGCTCACTGTACAAGGGACGATCATTCCGAATAATACCAACTCTGGTAAGAAATCCACCTTATAAACTATTTATTTATTTATAAATTCTTTATTTGCATTATAAACAATATAAAATAACAAAAAACAACATTAGGCAAGGAACATAGCAAATAGGCGGCCTTACCGCTTTCAGCGGTTTCTTCCAGGCAACCAAAATATGGTGGCAGAAAATAATGTGTAAGTGCTAAACTTAAACAAAGAAAAAAAAATATCCTCATATATTTATAAAATATATATAGTAATATATTTAAGTATATATTTTATTATATTATGTGTAATACATCACATTCAACACATATACATACACACACACATACATACATACATACACATACATATATATATAAATATACATACATACATACATACACACATACATATATACATATATACATTAAAAACCTACATTATAAATAAAGGAACATTAAAATAATTTTACAAAAAACACCAAGAGTTTTACAAGGACTGAGCCTGATCTAGGTAGTGTGCTTTCAAACGTTTCTTAAAGATGTTAATTGATTCCGATTTTTTTATAAAATCGGGCAAGGAATTCCAGAGACGAATAGCGGAGATGGTGAAAGAAGAATCGTAGAATGAAGTATTGTGAGAAGGAAACGCAAGAGTCAGTTTGTTTGCAGAGCGAAGTATAGGATTGTCATGACCGAGGAAATTGAATTTTACTTTGAGGTAGTTAGGAGTAGAAGGACTAAAAAGGATGTTATACAGTAAGTGAAGTATGTGAGAGTTTCGACGCAACTTGATCGGGAGCCATTCGAGCTGAGATCGATAATTAGAAACATGGTCAAACTTTCGAAGGCCAAAAATAAAACGAATACATAAGTTTTGAAGGCGTTGAAGGGAAGAAAGAAGATTTTCATTTATGTCACAGTAGCAGACATCAGCGTAGTCGAGAATAGGGAAAAGTAAAGTAGTAGCAAGTTTTATTTTTGTTGCGATTGGCAAAAAGTTGCTCAGTCGTCTAAGGGAAGCAGTGGCAGCGTTCATCTTTTTGCGGAGTTGTTGGATCTGGATATTCCAAGAGAGAGTGCGGTCAAAATAGACTCCAAGATTACGCACTGAGGAGCCGTAGGAAATGGTAATCCCATCAAGGACAATATTGGGCAAGGTATTCCAGTCCACCTTCGCAATTAGCTGTCGGCTGCCAATGATTATACATTGTGTTTTGTTAGGATTTAGGACTAAGCCATAGGCATTGCTCCACCTCAAAATTTCATTCAAATCAGCATTTGTTTGAGCAATACCGTTGGATAGTAAGGGAAGTAGGACATGGATATAGATCTGTAAGTCGTCAGCAAATAAATGATAGGAAGAGGAAATATGGCGAGAAATAGAATTAATGAAAATTGAAAACAAGAGAGGAGATAAGGCACTGCCTTGAGGGACACCGGCGAAAATATCGCACCAAGTTGACGATGTGTTGTCAACTTTGATACGCTGCCGGCGTCCCTGAAGGAAACTACGGAACCAGTTGAGCACGATAGGAGATAGGTTGAGTGAGCTGAGAAGAAGTAATAGTATATCGTGATCTACGGAGTTGAAGGCATTGCTAAAGTCTAAGAGCGTGAGTATAGTTAAATGATGACTATCCATCCCCAGACGAATGTCATCTGTGATTTTCACCAGGGCTGTGGAGGTACTATGTCCGAAACGAAATCCAGATTGTAGCGGGTTTAATAAATTATGCAAGTTAAGGAAGGTCTGAAGTTGATGTTGTACAGAACGTTCTAAGATTTTAGAAAGGAAAGGTAGAATAGAGATCGGACGATAGTCAGAGAAACTTTTAGGACTCCGTTTTTTGGGGAGAGGAATTATATTAGCGTTTTTCCAGGAGGAGGGAAAGGAACCGGTAGAAAGTGAGTAATTGAGGATATGGACCAGGACCGGAGCTAAAATGTCTAACAAGGGAACAATCATGTTTCGACCTATGCAATCACTGCCCACAGCCCTGGATGTGATTGACATAACAGCTCTTTTAACTTCTGTAGTAGACAGCTCTCTGAAGGAGAAAGGAGCATTATCGGGAGAAGGTAAGGTGGTCAGATTGTGTAAGGTTTGAGCCTTTTTGTGAGCATCGAAGCTTCGTGGTGTATTAACAAAATGGGAATTTAAGTGTTCTAGATTTAAATTAGAAGGAACCGATGCTTTTGCGTCCTTCCCAACACCCAACGATTTTAAAAATTTCCAAACTTTGGCCTGGTCAGCGTTATCTACAGAAGAATGAATATAGCGCCTTTGCGCATCCCTGCAAGCAGTGTTACAACGATTTCGCAGTTTATTGTAAAGTAACTTATCAGAATCTGATTTCGATTTTTTAAATTTAACTTTGGCTCTGTTTTTTCTATTAATTAGTGTTCTGATTTCTTCCGTTAGCCAGGGTGCAGGTAAGTGTTTGATTTTAATTGGTCGCAAGGGGGCGTGGTGGTCAAAGAGTTCAGTTATAATGTTATTGAAAATATTTACTTTGTTATCAATCGATTGGGCATTGAAAATCTCAGACCAATCTACATAGTTTGCATCCGCGCGAAGATGACCTAAATTCATATTTTTAAATGCTCTTTGCATAATAACCTTGGGTTTAGCTTTAGGTGTTCGCCATTTGTACGATAGAAAGATACAATCGTGATAGGAAAAACCTTCTGCTGGGTGCTGGCCATGCGTGTCAACAAGGTGAGGAGACGACACAATCATCAGGTCTAGGAGAGAGGGTGAGGAATGGGGATAGTGATGAGTGGCTTGTAAGGGAAGGATATTAAGGTTAAAAGAGTTTACTAGAGAAGTTAGTTTTTTTGACCGGTTGTCGTTTTTAAGAAGACATGTGTTAAAGTCTCCCATTAAGATAACATTTTCGTATAAAGGAGAAAATTCGTCAAGGATGTTGTCGAAAGAAGGGAAGTAATTTACGGAAAGATTAGGGCTATAAAAAACTCCTAAAAGTAATTTTGAAAAACCATTTGTCACTTCTAAAAGAAGATGTTCCGTCTCATCAGCAGGTGGTGGTTGTGTAGAAGATTTAAGAATTTTATAGCCGATATTAGATCGGAGGTATATAGCTACACCGCCACCAGGTCTACCAATTCGATCGTTCCTGATAAGTTGATAGCCAGGTAAGGAGTAGGATGTAGAGGACAGACACGGTTTAAGCCAGGATTCAGAAACAAGGATAGCATGTAAAAAGGTTTGAGAATCAAAGTAATTAAGGAGTTCGGAGTAGTGTGCAGGAATACTTTGAGCATTTATATGGATTAAATTGAAGTTATTCTGTTTCATAGAGAGGTGAGAAGTAAGGGTAGAAAGCAATGTATTAGAAGAGGTACTGTAAAAGCTTTCATCGCCGCTATCTGACTCAGAGCAAGAGAAGAAACTATCATCAAGCGATAGATTTGACGGTGACATAAAACCCGTGAAGGTTTCGAAGTGTATTATTACAATGTAAAAAATAAAATAAAAATGGTGTAGGTATATGTACTTAATATTTAAATAAACTGTATATAAATAAATAAAATAATAATAATAAATAAATAATAATAATAAATAAATAAAATAATAATAAAAGTTTATATAAACTCTTTTTTTCTTACGTACCTATCGACTTCGTTTACTATAAAAGAAGCTACAGTCATTACAGTTAATTCTGACTAAGAAAGCAAGGTATGACGACAAACTAAATTAAATGGCCTACCACTGCTCATTACTGTTAGTTTCACAAACTGAATCACATACAATCGTCAGAAAGAAACCAATTTAAAAAGTATTTATACATAATCTATACAAACTTAATATCTTTATAAAATATATAACAAAGGTGTATCTAACAACTAACAACACGGCTAACCACTAAACTAACAAACTACAATCTCTACTAATATGAAATAGGAAAGATTTGTAATTAGGACGCATAAGTTAACACGTCTGAATTAATATGAATAATTCATGAATGAAAAATGATGTCTAAGCAGAATGTACGCATAAGGTTGTTTGCTTGAATATTTTTCTTCTAGATATTAGAGGTGTATACATGATTTATGAGATTAGGAAAAGGAAAAAGATGCTAAAAAAAGAAAAGAAAAAAGTAACAAACAAAACAATATGTAACTACGGATTGTTTTGTGCATTATGTAACCTATTGTATTTCTCGTGGCATTACAGTGATGTGCAGAGAGCCTATGGGAGCGTACAAATAATTTTATTGTTCATTTGTTGTATTTTTCTACAATCAGCTACGTCATATTCATAGCTTTTTACATAAATTCATGTTTTAAATTTCAGGTTTATACTGCACAGATCCAGACACTGGTAAACTATATGAAGTGAACAGCACGTGGCCTTCACTATCGTTCTGTGGCAATTATACATGTAAGATTACGAAGGCAAATCTAACTAAGACAGAATACACCCCTGTTCCAAAAACTACCAAAGAAAATGAAGAATATAAAGAAAAAGGCGACGAGGAAAAAATAGTTTTAGTAACCCAACCTGACGCTAGACTTACGTCGGATATGGCTGTAAGTCCTAGTGAAGTTATTAAAACCATTAAAAAGGTTAATGATATCAAGTTAAATACCAGTAAAGAGAGTACCGCAAAAAAACTTAATAATTTATCTAAGCACGATAATGATAAACGTGATAGATTACTAACAGAAGCAGAAATAAACGTGATCACAGAGATTCTTCACACAGTTAAGAAAAGTGACTTAGAAGCAATAATTGAAGTTTATAACTTGGCTGAAGAAATATACAATGAAATGGAGAAATCAAGCAAATATAGCAAAGCGAAAAATATTGCAGATAAAACACTTGTAAATGAAATATCGTGTAATG